>NC_086317.1:65058793-66327126 GCF_036172605.1 Pelobates fuscus | reverse complement strand
TCATGTGTGTGTAAACGTCAGTAATGGCCAATTTTGTGTAGTTATGTAGTAATATAGGCTTAAGAAGTACATCAACTTCAGTCTTTTCACACATCGCTGAAGAATTTCCTACAGAATGGTAAAAAATTATTTGACGTCGACTAACCAGCTGTAATGAGAACACATGGTAGTAAAGGGGGGTTAAGAAATCCGCAAGGGAAACAGAAGGGATAAAGAAAGATACATAAGGAGAATCACACGATCCACTTGGAGAGTGTCAACCAACACACACAAAAATTACAATTCAGGTGTGTGTGTAAAAATGGACCATTACCAATCAATTTCTATATTATTATAGCTTTAAACCAATGTGCAATGCAGTTGCTATGAAAAAGAGCAGGAGTACCATCTCCAGGATGGGTTCTCCTGCTACTCTGTCCCTCAATTCATGACATATACCCTGTGCCATCGGTATAGCCCTGTATGATGGGAATTGATTGGTGTGAAGGATGACCATTTATTAAATGGATTTAAACAATTGCCAATGATTCTACTAGCACATTTTGTAGCTGAAATTGTCCGCTTAAAGTGGCTGACTGTCGCTTTGTTGGACACTTGATTTGTATGAGACAGCTGATCATGGTGTGTTCTGTAAGGTGCACTGATGCACAGTGGGCGTGTTGCAGCTGCATTTAATGAAAGAGGTGGGTGCTTAAAAGTGCATAAAATGGTAGTATAGTTGTATATAATAGTGGATCATCAGAGGTAAACAGTTCTTTGTGGGCTGTATTTACTGTAATCCTTAGCCAGCCTCAAGTCTTCATGCTGGAAGCACACTATGGGAAATTATACATAACATATTCATGATTGTACGTAGACTATATGCCCATGATGCTTTCCCATCTTAAAGACTTTTAACCCCTTAAGGACCAAACTTCTGGAATAAAAGGGTATCATGACATGTCACACATGTCATGTGTCCTTAAGGGGTTAAACTAGCTAAGCTTTATTGACAATGTAGTACACATGCATGGAGTATCAAGGCTATCTGTTTATGAAGTGCTTTTTATTTTCTGAAATGTACACTCTTTCTTAAAAGTAAGATTTTATGTAGATGTCGTCAGACTGATTTTCTACTGATACTTCTAGACTGAGTAAATCAAGTAGAGATTCTAATCCAGCAGTAAAGCATACATTGTCCATACAAATGGTCACTAAATGGACAATAGGTGGTTAACTTGCCTCTCTTCACTGAGCTAAGCTGGAAGGTGCAGGACTTAGCCCATTAGCTGAGGGCGATCTCCTGACGCTTTAAGCAAATGAGCTGACCTTGCAGTGCAGTAGAAGCGGGCTCTGTGGACTCCAGATAATACGTGGTTATGGTACTGTAGTTGTTGTTGTTCTTGAAGTGTTGTTTTAAAGGAACAAAATAACAGCGTATGTAGGTATTCCATTTTGACGACCTCTGGGTTGCAGCAATTTACTGGCTTTGCTGCTGTTTCAGTGTGTACACCTTGTCCAAGAATTGGCTCGAAAGCTTTTAGCCATGCATGGCATTCCCATACGCTTAGCAGAGATATGGGATTTGTAGTTCAGCACCGGCAGCAGTTTGATTCAAGACTGGCATGAATAAAACTTCTACCGAGCCAGATAACGTAAAATACATTAATAATAAACAGATGCAATTGAAGTTCCTGCAACACTCCAAGCTATGCTGGGTTTGCATTGGGTTATTTGACCAAATTTTGATGTGACTGAGACTTTATTCTTTCTATAACATGAGCTGACTTTTCCAATAAGTGGTGCTTTACAAACACAGTAAAGGGTTTGATGAGCTGTGTTGCAGTTATTTTGCCTTTTTCTGCAGAAAGCAGGATATCTGAGCAACAAATACCAGAAACCGTTGGAAATCTATAGGAAGCAGAAAGTCTGGTTATGTGGATCGAAGCTAATTAGCACTAATTAGATTGAGAGAGGGGGGATGGAGGGGACTCCAATCATAACTAATTTCAACGTCACTTGTGTTGATGCCTGGAGCAATCCTAATGAATTATTGAGGTAAATCTCCTGGATACCCATTGATGACAGTAGTCTGTGGCCTTTCTGGCAAGTTTATTCCATAAACCACCATCGGAGAAGCAATCAGATTTATTTTTATCAAATTATACTATGTGTTAGATGTGATTTAAAACAGTGTTTGGTGTTTTGTTTTTCCTTTGTAGTTTATAATGATTTGTGCAGAATAAGATGTTTGGGTATGGTTCTTGTCGCCTTTAACTGATGGGGGATCATAAGGTAACAGCACACACGACAGGCCTTTCCTTTGCTTGAAGCTACACTGAAAAGATTTGTCTTACGATACATCTTTGCATGCTCTGTAGGTATTGAAAGAGATGCTGTTAACATATTCACCAAATACATTTCTCCGGATGCTGCTAAACCAATCCCGATCAGTGAGGAAATCAGAAGTGATATTGTTGGTAAGTGACATTTTTCCTGTGCCATGCTGTAAATATTTAATTTCCAGAGTGTTTTGTTGTGCTCATGTTTGCAAGGGGCCACAGGCTTGTCTTTTACGTCATGACAGCCACTGCAATTCATCGCTACAACCGCTTACACAAAAGTTAATTATTAAAAACATCTAGTTAGAGACATTGTTCTGGAAGGGTACCTACAAAGTACGATATTCTAGTTCAGGGATATCACCTCCACAGCTGCAGAGCCCTAGTTTAGATTTGACGTATGGTGCAGTTTCACCTACTGCCCTCTCCTCCTGTCATTCACTAATTTGCTGTGTTTAACTTGATTTTAATATTTTATCATTTGTATTGCTTTCCTTGTATAGTCGCTAGTTTTTTCTAATGTGTGCCGGGTAAGGAAGTGAATAGGAAATGTAATACGATAAAAGAAATCAATGACTGAGTAGAGGAAATCTAGTTTATTTACCATGTACATAATAAGATAGCTGGACAAAATCTACTGCCAAACATTGATCATAGAATAGAAAACCATTTTTTATTTAATTTTTTTTTCAGCCAAGATCTGCGGTGAAGATGGACAAGTGGATCCAAATTGCTTTGTTACAGCACAGTCCATTGTTTTTAATGCCATGGAGCAAGAGTACGTATCCATCATCCAAGGTCTTTAGATCTGTGAAGTTCAATATTGATTGTGTTGGTACCATTAGCAATAGCTACAATGCATGATGAATTCATGGCAAGTTATATTGATTATCCTCCGGTCAAATGGCATTTATTTCTCAGTTGCTGTTAGAAAAGTTCAATATGATGTTGATATAATATGCAAGCTTTCTGAACCCACTTATAGCGACTCTTCCATTTCATGTGATCGGTGAAGAGCAGTCGTAAAGCAGTGATGGAATACATTCTATATTTTACAATTTGTTTTGCTCATGTAAAAGCCAGGACAAATAGTTTACTTGTCGTTCAATGGGTTCTTTACCTGTCCACTCAGTAATATCTTGATAGAAGTTGAATTGTTTTCTTGTAATAGCTAAAGTGAAGTGCTACTCGAAGGAATGCTTTTTAATTTAACTCATGAGCAATGGCCTAAGATTCCCCTGGAACACTGCCTGAAACTGCTGTCTGGCTATACATCTCATTTACAGCAGGTCATAACAGCAAAAGGGTGTTCTACTAAGTACTAAAGATGCTTGCCATGAAGAGGTTGAATCATTTTGAGACTGGAGAAGTCATAAGTTGCATTTTCAGTTGTATTTGGGGAAACCACTTGAAGCATTTCTTGTGTGGTGCTATTTCAATTGATTTAGTTTGATTTGTTAATTGCAAACTGCTGAAAGTCTGTAAACCTAATTTTTAATGGGGGTTGAATAATTTTGATTACAACTGTATTTTTATGACCGGTGCATTAACAATAAAATAAGTCATGTACAGTGGACTTACGGTTTGTTGTTATTTATGCCTAGCAGTATTTGCATAGGAAAATGCATTGTTAATGGTTTTGTATTTGCACAGGCACTTTTCAGAATTTTTGCGAAGTCATCATTTCTGTAAATACCAAATTGAAGTGCTGACCAGTGGAACAGTTTACCTGTCGGATATCCTATTTTGCGAATCTGCTTTATTTTACTTCTCAGAGGTCAGTTTATTACGCATTTCATTAAGATGTTCAGTTTCTGCTGGCTTAAACAGAATCAAATGTAAAAAAATAAGCCGCTGCCCACGCACAGGGTAATGTGTGGTAAATATACTATGATAGTGTTTTATAGTAAGTACATTTACTCGCTCTCCACCTGGACCACCTTTGTAATAAATCTGCACAGCAAGGACATGCTTTGTTTTACTTCATTCGTAAGTGTTCAGAGTGCAGTGTATTGTTAACATATATGATTTCCTAGCTTAAAGGGATTCTATAGTGTTAGGAATACAAAGCTGTGTTCCTAACACACCATAGCCATCTTCCACCCCTTCTCTCTCTCCCCCCGGCCATACTTGCTCCTTCCGGCCAATAAAGGGTTAAAAACCCAAAAGCACCTCTAGTGGCAGTCTTCGTTCTCTAAAACTTGCAGGACTAAGGACAACATGGCCACTGTGTCCAGACCACTTTAAGGAGCTGAAGTGGTCTGGGTGCCTATCATGTCCTTTAATTAGAACACGTTTAAATTGAAAAATAAAGCATGATAAATGTGCAGTGTTTTCTGCCTGCTGCCTTGCTACCCATATGATGGCATACAGTGTGTCTTTGATCCTGGTATTCCTTCTTGACCAGCATACTTTCCATTTTGTTTCATGACATGGCTCATCAAGAAACTATACGTATGCAGTTCTGCTTTTATTGATATTCGTTGATGAAAAGTGTACCTGTTGTAATCTTATCAGTGGTATTCCATTATATTTAAAGTGCAGATAGCTGCATCTGTACAGAGCAGAATAGTTAACTAATGTATAGAACAGCAGGTAGCACCGCAGATTCTCTTTGAATCACTAGTCAGTAAGATTTGATTTAAATCCTGTTTTTTCATGTAAAGTCTCATTCTATTATTAACCCTGGTTAATAATATTTAAACGGTTACTCTAAGCACCATGACCACTTCAGTGATCTGATTATTTATATCTTCCATTAAAGGATTTCTCATCAAAGAAGAAAATGGTTAAAGGAACACTATAGAGTCAGGAACACAAACATGTATATTGTTAAAACCCTATACCCTAACGCTATATTGTTAAAACCACCATTTAGCGCTTGCTGCGTGCTCTGCCCCAGATCTGCCTGCTTGGCTGACATCATCAGAAGTGATGTTTTGTGCCAATCTCAATGCTTTCACATAGGAAAGCATTGGATTGGCTGAGCTTGCAAGGAGGCAGAGCCAGCACAAGCCAAACACAGCCCTGGCTAATCTGCATCTCCTCATGCAATTGAATCAATGAATTGAATCAATACATCTCTGAGGAAAGTTCAGTGTCTCCATGCAGGGGGTGGAGGCACTGAATGTCAAGTGCAGCACTGCCCCAGGAAGCACCTCCAGTAGCCATCTGGAGTGGTCAGTGGCGGCATCCCCAGGCTGTAATGTCAACACTGCATTTTCTTTGAAAATACAGTGTTTACTGCAAAAATAAAAATAAAAAAGCCTGAAGGGAATGATTCTACTCACCAAAACACATACAATTAGCTGTAGTTGTTCTGGTTACTATACCGTCCCTTTAACCTTTGATAATAACCAAAGACCCCAGACTGTGTTCTACTCAGAAGTTTTCGCTTTGTTTTACTGCTTTCCACTCCCATCTCAAACTTGGCATTTTGTTCAGATCTATTCTACTCCAAACTGTATTCTATTCATTGAACATCTTGAAACTTGGCACTTGTGGTATAGTGTTGATTTCTGTACACATATTTGCAGAATAACAATGGGATAAGGTCTTTTTTCAAAACTGTGTGCTTTCATAATATTTTTTTTTTCTGTAAATAAGAGGCATTTTATTTCTGTAGACACATTCTCAGTGTTGAGAAGTGCAAATCCAAGAATCTGTGATATCTTCCAAATAGAAAAACTGTCCACAATAAGCTTACAGAAACCTCTGGGATAGTATGACGTTGTGAATGGATTAATGGAATTAATTCACCAAACATGTTAAAATTGCATGGACATAAAGTCTAACAGAAAACCAATCTATATATACTGAGGAATAACCTTTTTGAACACACACACACTCTCACTTTCTCTTTCAAGCATTTTATACTGAAATGATGCTCAGGCAGGTTTCTTTCACGATGACCACTTTTAAACCCTGAAGTGGTCTTGGTGCAACCCATTAACATTTACAGTAACCCAAGGTTGAATATATGTAAAGTTAACGATAAAGCAGGGACCATGTCATCTCATTGTTCTGGAGACATGTCTAAAACACTCAACCTTTCTGCTTTGCTTTTTTTTTTTTTATTATTATTATTATTATAGAACCTCTTGATTACAGTATTTTCCAATAGTACAAGATTCACCATTGTGTCTATAGAAATACTATATCTTTGTTTTAGATTTTTTTAATAAGCAGTTTAATCTTTCAATGCTTTGTGCCTTTACAGTATATGGAGAAGGAAGATGCAGTAAACATATTGCAGTTTTGGTTGGTGGCTGACAACTTTCAGTCTCAGCTGGCAGCCAAAAATGGCCAGTACGATGGACAGGAAGCGCAGAATGACGCCATGATCCTATACGATAAGTAAGTTTACACCTGCTGATTGTATTTCACTTAACATTTATTTTCACTGTGAATTAAAGGTTTCTTAACATATTAAATACAGACATTTGTAAAATTAATTACCATTTCTGAATATCTGTGTCTGCAGTAGATGACACAGGCATTTGACTAGCCAACAGCAAATGTGTAATTTGAAGTACTGTATTTTAATTTTTTTTCTCCTCTTTGTTCATATTCAGATATTTCTCCTTACAAGCAACACACCCTCTGGGCTTTGATGACTCTGTGCGACCAGAAATAGAGTCAAACATCTGCAGGGAAGGTGGGCCGCTCCCTAACTGCTTCACCACTCCGTTACGTCAGGCTTGGACTACCATGGAGAAGGTGTGGCCACCTAATCCTACTTGACAAACTAATTTCTGAAAGAAAAATCTGCTTTGTAACAGGGATATCCCATTCAAGACCAAGGGTTAAATATTAAAGAAAAAAGCCGGATTTATAAAAACATTGTTGAAAATGATCCCTATAGCATTTAAGTATATTCATTTCTGTATAATTTCTTTAGAATTAGAATTTATTCTGTTGACTCATCCAGAGATGATGAGAGGGAAGAGCATCTTAAGGCCATTGCCCTGTGTTGCAGAATGCATGTAATCATTATCACTATTCATCCCTAAAAGGATTGTATTTTAAAAGTGCATACTGTACACGCCATATCTGTCTGCTGACTGCGTCTAAACAATTCTATGAAAATCACAATACAGATCATGGCTGTCCAAAAGGTAGATCACCTGATGTTGTAATTATTTCCTTTAGAATGACAAACCATTGGGGAAACTTTCGTTTTCAAACATCTCGTGATCTACTGTTTGGGCAGTACATCTTCCCTATTTTAATATGTACTTTAGGGAATGAATAATAATAATAAAAAAAGTGAAAAACATAAATACCCTTGAGGGTCCTGTGTTGGCTTTGGTTACCCCAGGGTTTTCCTCCTGTAAAACGGTAAGCTGTCACCACACCAGATAGTGGCCAAAACCTCAGTCCTGGTGTTTCCATAGCTTTCTTTGCACTGTAGGAATTTATTCAGTTCGTAGTTGATCTGTTGAATTTCAACCCAGATCCAGCAACAAGTCATAAACTATTTATTACACTGTAATAAAAGCTTTCTTCGTGATTATTGAGAGTGTTTTCATTTAAGGCCTAGGTGCTTTGTATTTATTTTAGTAACATTCTATTTTTTTTTTCATTTCAGGTTTTCTTACCTGGCTTTCTCTCTTGCAATCTGTATTACAAGTACTTGAATGACCTCATCCACTCTGTGCGAGGGGACGACTACAGCTGGAGTGGAACAGGGACTCCTGGTCAAGGAAACCAAAGCACTCCTAACCATGAGCATCGTACAACTCCTGCAGATAACTCCAGCTCTCAGGTGCCAAAGGACTTTCTTGCCAACTCAATATGTAATAAATTAAAGCTTTAGTGCTCCATTTTCTCTGTACAAAAAATAATCTGCCCTATCTTTTACCTTCAGTCCAATGTGAAAAAGAGCAATGTAAAAATTCTGAAAAACTTTGATGAAGCAATAATTGTTGACGCTGCAAGTCTGGATCCTGAATCTCTATATCAACGAACATATGCAGGGTAAGTCTGTAATGGTATCATGTACAGTACAAAGCCATGTAAGCAATACTACTCTATGGAACTGCACGTGTTGAATAAATAAATTATAACGATTTGTAAATAAATATATAAGAAATTACTGTGCCCTCATAAATGACTGGTGAACCTTCAAATTCTTATCTTGAATCAGAACTGGCACATCTCATGAAGTGACAATTCTGCATTTTACAACACCCCCGTTACCGTTATTGAAGCTCATAGTGAGACAAGTAGTGCAACAGAGGCACATATTAAATGCATTCTCTCCGCAACACTTCCATGTTAATGCTCAAGGCATATTTGGGCATTTTCAAGCTTATTTGTGTTTGACCATTCATTCCATAGTACCATACATGTGAGTTGGGTTAGCTCCATTTATCAATTGAATATGGACTGTTTATTTCTCCATTTATCAGTTGATTTAAAGGGACACTATAGTCACCAGAACAACTACAGCTTATTGTATTTGTTCTGGTGAGTATAATCATTCCCATCAGGCTTTTTTCAGTAAACACGGTCTTTTCAGAGAAAAGGCAGTGTTTACATTACAACCTAGGGATACCTCCACGGACCACTCCTCATATGGCTACTAGAGGTGCTTCCTGGGGCAGCACTGCATAGTCTGCAGCACTGTCATTTAGTGTCTCCACCCTCTGCATGCATACACTGAACCTTCCTCATAGAGATGCATTGATTCAATTCATCTCTATGAGGCGATGCTGATTGGCCAGGGCTGTGTTTGGCTTGTGCTGGCTCTGCCTCTGATGTAGAAAGTACGTGGATCAGCACAGAGTGACCAAACAGTATATTTTGAAAAACACAGGCAGCAAACGTAAGAATGGGGCTCCTTCACAAACCCCAAAAAGAAAATATAGAAAATACAACAAAAATTAGGTTTCGCCTAAAAATATAAAAATAAGAATTCCAATAATAAAAAGAGACAATAAAATTCCAATTATATTTAAATAGTCCTACCTTTGAGATACTGTGTATAAATCAGTTGATTACGTCTTGATTCTACCTATCATATGTCTGTGATATACTATTGGAGTTTTTTTTCTTTTTCCTGACTCTCAAAAGAAAGCCACTTAAAAGGTCTCCATTTTAGACACAGTATATCAAAGGTTAGACTATTTAAATATAATAGAACTGTTATTGTCTTATTGCTTTTTATTATTGGAATTCCTATTTTTTTTTATATTTTTAGGCGCAACCTAATGTTTGTTCTATTTTCTGCCCCTGATGTGCCTCCAATCCAATGCTTTCATACGGGAAAATTTTGTGATTGGCTTTGATCAACATTTCTGATGTCAGCCAAGCAGGCTGATCAGGGGCAGAGCCAGCAGCAGCAGGCTGGAATAAATGTAAGAATTTACTATATTTAAGGGGGTGAGAGGGGATTGGGGTGGGCTAGATGGTGTTTTTAACACTATAGGGTCAGGAATACATGTTTGTGTTCCTGAACCTGTAGTGTTCCTTTTAATATTTCTTACTCTGTATATCAATCCATTTGCAATACAAAAAAACAAAAGCACTCTAATAGCCTGTTTATTATTCCAACATGGGGGGTTATTTATCAAAATGATCTGTTCTAAAAAGCAGTGCAAAATATATAAAAGGGAAGGGGTCACCAATGGAATTTAACAGCTTATTTCCATAGTGATAGCCCAGCTTTTAGTACTATAGACCACTTTTTAGAGTACAACTCTTTGATCAGTAAACCCCTTTACGGCTTTAAAATTATGTTAACTCCTTAGAAGAATTTTTTTTAAGAAATTCAGGGTTTTGCTTGTGACGGGGGAAAATGTTTTGCGATGTGTTCTTACGGTTGTTGGATTAAACGGGAAAACTCAAAAGAATTCCATGTGATGGCTGGAGCTGTGCTTGTATTTGGACAAATATTTTACACATCTTGTTCTTAATTCATAGGAAAATGACGTTTGGGACAGTCAGTGATCTGGGTCAGTTCATCCGTGAAGCAGAGCCAGAACCTGATGTAAAAAAATCCAAAGGTGAATGTCATGAAGTGTGCTCAACTTATCGGTCTCATCAGCCTTTTTTTGAACATTATATATTTGTTACATGTAGCTCTTTAACTACTTGCTTCTTTTTTGATCAGTGGACTTTTCTCTGTTTCCTAAATAAGAGGTTTAAAGTTTTATATTGAAGTACATATATTTTTTTCCTGCTTTCACATAAATGTAATTATTAAAGGGACAGGTTAATGTAGTTGTTCTGGTGAGTATAATGGCTCCCTTCAGGCTTTTTCTTTTTTCTTCCTTTTCATTGCCCCTAGGGACACCTCCAAGTGGCTCCTTAGATGGCCACTGGAGGGACTTCCTGGCTCAGGGCTGCACAGCAAGCAGCCCCACTGTTCAGCATCCCCACACTCTGCATGGAGACGCTGAATTTTTCTCCTAGAGATGCATTGATTCAATGCGTCTCTATGAGGAGGTGCTGATTGGCCAAAACAGTGTTTGGTCCCGCCCCTTTGCCGATTTTAGCCAATCCAATGCTTTCCCCAATGGGAAAGGATTGGGTAAAAAAATCGCCAATTTTAATGTCACCAAGGGGGAACGGCCAACACTGGCAGACCCGTGGAGAGCTGAAAAGAAGTTAAGTTCTAACCCATTCTGAGGGCATCAAGGGGGTGGGGAAAGCCACCTAAATGGTGGGTTTTCACTATAGGGTCAGGAATACATGTGATCCTTTAATTATTCTAAAACAAAATAAATACTAACTATATTCTGTTGAATTCCTCAAAAATAATATAGTAAATTTCAGTAGTATACAAGTTTTAGTAGTTCAGATAATGTTGACGATTTGCCAAGATATCTAAAAATAGAGAAAGTAAATGTAAATAATTCTGATAATAAACCACATGCATCCATATGGTTGAAGAGAAAAGCAGATGATGAAACAGACTTGGTACACAAATAATTCAAGGTGAATTTTTTTACAGTTGTAAATTACAGAATTTCAGTGCAGAATGAGAGCAAAATATGTCGGAGATAGAGGTCTGTGCATAGAGAGAGATTTTGTCCAGTATCATCAAGTCTTGGACATCCTGTATCACACCACAGAGGTTGACGGAAAGTTTAAATAATTATTAAACAAAAAAAATGATAAGAGAAATATTTATATGCTTATTTTTGTCATGTCAAATATGATCATTTGGTGACATCTACATCTTAATGTAAGCTTTCTAAAACTTGAGTTTAGAAGGGGCAGCATAATATCCAGAATATGCAAGTTATGGGGCAGGATTCCGTATTCTGGACTCTCTAGATATTGAGCTTCTCTAGCTCAAATCGTGATTATTGTATAGTGTAGATCAAAAGTCACAAATCAAACACTTTTTAAGACATAGGTGGGATAAAACATCTGTCTATTGGTATTTAAATAAGACTGGTACAGTTGCACTGAGTAAGGATGTTTTTGTTCCCAGTCATGCTCCTTTACACTTAGTACGGTAATCAGATGATCCCGGGTTAAGCTCTGCTTTTGTTACTTAGCTTTAGAATGCGTCTGTTTATTTCCATACTACTGTATTACACGGACACGGCAGTATTTTACATCTCCAAGGCTGTGTGTAGTTGTCCCTTTAAAAGAGGGTGGCACATCTATCTAGCCCTTTCTTCTATATTTTTATGAGATTGTTTAATGTAGATCAGTTTCCCTAATTTTTTACACTGGGGGACAATGTCATGTCCACTTTCCCCCTTGATTACACAAGACCAGCCTCAAGAGTTTATATTTCATTTTCTCCACCCATCTGTGGACACAAGCATATCCTCCCACTTTCTCTACTGTAGCAGCCACTTGCTGTCTATAGGTGTGGGCTAGGGGATGGTGACAATACTATGTTTTATTATTGAGCCCCTACCCACATGACACAGATGTGAGGGGGTGTGCACAGTAACCTATGCACCCCCATCATTGAAATGAAGCACCACACGTTGCACATGAAGGAGGACCAGTGCCAGTGCCATCTCCACCTCAATAGGGAGCATTTTTTTTTTTTTTATCCAAAATACAGAAATATGTAAATCTAGTTTAGCATTATTACAAACATACATACATAAATTTAAAATGTGGTAAAATGGCAACTACTAATGTGATATTAAGTAGTAATAATGACATTTGTTGTCGTACTGTCTGATTTCTTCCACGTGCTTCATACAAGTGTCATTGGTCCTTTAAACAAATTACTTTTAAATCTATTGTTTCCTCCTGTCTTTAGGATCAATGTTCTCACAAGCTATGAAGAAATGGGTCCAAGGGAACACAGATGAGGTGAGCAGTCTCTGCACAATACATTTTCATAATCAAACGTGCAATTATGTATATTGAGTGTAAAGGCCACTGTCTGTATAGAGCGATTTTACGTCTGTAGAACGTCGTTCTTTGCATGATAATTTTTTTTATTTTTTTTAAAGGGACACTTTAAGCACCAAAATAACTTAAAGGGACACTATAGTCACCTGAACAACTTTAGCTTAATGAAGCAGTTTTGGTGTATAGAACATGCCCCTGCAGCTTCACTGCTCAATCCTCTGCCATTTAGGAGTTAATCCCTTTGTTTATGAATCCTAGTCACACCTCCCTGCATGTGACTTGCACAGCCTTCCATAAACACTTCCTGTAAAGAGAGCCCTATTTAGGCTTTCTTTATTGCAAGTTCTGTTTAATTAAGATTTTCTTATCCCCTGCTATGTTAATAGCTTCCTAGACCCTGCAAGAGCCTCCTGTATGTGATTAAAGTTCAATTTAGAGATTGAGATACAATTATTTAAGGTAAACTACATCTGTTTGAAAGTGAGACCAGTTTTTTTTTTTTCATGCAGGCTCTGTCAATCATAGCCAGGGGAGGTGTGGCTAGGGCTGCATAAACAGAAACAAAGTGATTTAACTCCTAAATGACAGTAAATTGGGCAGTGAAATTGCAGGGGAATGATCTTTACACTAAAACTGCTTTATTTAGCTAAAGTAATTTAGGTGACTATAGTGTTCCTTTAATGAAACAAATTTGATGTATAGCTCATGCCAAATTTGAGGTATAGTCTGCCTGCTCAATTATGTAACATTTAGGAGTAAATCACTTATTTTTCTGTTAATGCAGCCCTTGCCAAGCCTCCCGGGCTGCCAACATGAAATAATTTTTTTTTTAAATAGATCTTATAGCACAGTGTGTTTAGTTTGGAAATTCTGATCTTTTTTGCTTTAACCATAAATCACACGCGGGAGGCTGCTGTATGCTCTAGCAAGCTATTAACAGAGTAAGTGATAAATTCTATATTAAGGGGATACTTTCTCAACAACTGCAATTACATTGTAGGACGAAGTGTAACAGGGACACTGCACCCAGGCCACTTCAATAAGATGAAGTGGTCTGGGTGACTGTAGTGTTCCTTTAAACACATTGTGCATCAAAGGAAGTTTAAACATTGGATCTCACTATACAGGGAACTTTATAGAAACTGTGTGATTAACAGGCAGGTTAGGTGTAGCTAAGGCTGCATAAGTGCAAAGTGCTTTAACTCCTTAATAGCAGAGAATAGTGCAGTGATTTTAAGAACATGCTCTATACACCAAAACTACTTCATTGAGCTAAATATATTTTGGTGCTTTGAGTATAACATGAAAATAATTATTTTATGACTATTTCTTAAGGAACAGACACATTATACGATACAGTTAAATGTAATCTACTTACTACTTTTAAAAATGACAACTTTGGCATCTACATAGAAGTGCAAACGTGCATTTTGGGCCTAGTTAGCCCAGCAGGACTGTTAGTGTTTTTTAAATTGTTTAATTGATTTTTAGTTCATCTTTAAGGGACAGTTTTTTGCAAAATTCCAAATCTGAATTTTGTTGGGTGCGGTTGAGCTTTTCTATTTATTAACTAATAAGCATTTTCACTATAATATGTTGTTAAAGGATCACTATAGTGTCAGGAAAAGAAACTAGTTTTCCTGACACTATATAACCCTTAGGGTCCCCCTCCCGCTGGGCTGAAGGGGTTAAAACCCCTTCAGCCACTTATCTTTATGCAGCACTAGGCTCCCTCGGCGCTGGTGACCTCTCCTTCCACTTCGGCATCAGCTCCCGAGTGGAGCCGAATGCCCATGCGCTGCAAGAGCCGCGCGGGCATTCAAACGGTCCATAGGAAAGCATTTCTCTATGCTTTCCTATGGATGTTCTGCATGCTCAATGCGATTTTCGCATCCAGCATCGCAGAAGCGCTTCTAGCGGCTGTCAGGAAAACAGCCACTAGAGGCTGGATTAACCCTGCAGTGTAAACATTCTCTGAAACCGCCATGTTTACATCTGAAGAGTTAAAACCTGGGGGACCTGGCACCCAGACCACTTCATTGAGCTGAAGTGGTCTGGGTGACTATAGTGTCCCTTCCTGCTCTTGGATGAAATAATCCATGTTTATTTAACTCTTTTAGAAAACCGCATACCTTATTCATATGGTCCTCTAGTATCTGTAGGACATTTAGGAACATTTCTAGTTCACTATATTTCCAATAATGCTTAGCCAGCCATTAGGCTTGGTGAGCATCATGGGGAATGAGTTCCACACATCTGTGATACCATAATGTGCTACATCTTGGGATTTGTTCATTTGAATCATGTGTCTTTCTATTTTAGGCTCAAGAAGAAATGGCCTGGAAAATAGCAAAAATGATTGTTAATGATGTGATGCAGCAAGCGCAATGGCAAAACCCGCCAGAGAAAATTACCAAGGTTGGTTTTGGTTGTCTTTTTTTTCTTTTTCTTTTCTCCATTCTATTTTGTTAATACCAACATCAGTATACTTTACAAGGAGGCAACACATCTACACAATTACTATAACATTTTAAAGCCCTGAAAGGTCTCATCCAATAACACTAGTCTCCTTTTTAAAGACATAATGCTGGTTCCTGTAGAGTACAGCTGTCACTTAATGAATAGGCTGTCTCATATTGGAATACAGTAAAGATACAGAGCTCCTCTTGAACACAGTGGAGGGTGAGCTATTTCTGTGCGGTTAGCATGTCATTGAGCTTATCTTTACCATCTCATTTACCTTTTTCAGCAAGTATGCTTTTGGGTGGGATTTCTTTTTATAATTCCTATTATTTGTAGTATTTAAACACTGTGCTAGCCAAATGTATAGGTAATTTATTTTTAGGGCATGAACAGTTTAGAGACTACTATGCAAATTATGGCTGCCATGGTGGATGGCATGTGCATCTTCCCCGCACCCTTATGGCTTATACAGCTTCCCAGAATGCCTTGTGTGTAGCCATTCAGAAGTGAAAAATGTGTCCATGTGTTTTACTACATTTTTAAATTTTTGCTCATTCGCATATAAAGTTTTATACCTATCTAAAGTCAAGCTGACCGGCACAATGTGTGTATGTCCGGTCATTTTGAAAGTGTTTTTTTTTTTTTTTTTTTTTTTTTACTGTATTATTATTAATATATTTCTTTAACTTTCCTTCCTAGATATGAGATCCGCTATTCGTGACTGAATTTAAAACTTTACCCGAATTGAAAGAACATTTTCCCACATTTGTGGATCCTGCGTATAGGCAGAAACAAACAAAAACAGGTTGTTTATTGCAGCCAAGCTACAGCCTTCAGGAAACTAGAAACGAAGATCCGCCATCAAAAACTGATTTGTAATCCTACACAGTGGTGTCCTATCTCTCATACTTGATTCATGTGCTCAAGGCACTTCTTATTATGAAGGTTTTGAATCTATGAAGTGTAACTCTGTAGCAGAAACGTTAGTTTTGAAGGAACCTGCAGCATGAGGATGATATCTACAAATTCAAGAACTAACTCAAGATCTTTGCAGTGGTCCAGTGAAATTAAAATGACTGTGTGCAGTAATCCAAATTTTTTTGGCCTGTCCATTGAAAACCATGTGAGTGCCAGAGGCGTGAGTGATGCATTTTGCCGCACATGACTCTGATACTCAGAAGGTTTAAACAAATCTAAAAACTATCTGCTTTTGCACCAAAACATTTCTGCAACTAAGTTAACTTTGGGGAACTTTTGAGTTCATATGCAAGGATATGCTATGCCAGTTTCTATCTTGGGAGAAACATTTTTTATCGAAATTCCATTTCCTGAAATAACTACTTAGAACATTCTTTGCATTTTCCCTATTGAATTGTTGTTCTTCTAGATTTATAAATCAGGTGACCCTGACATGTCGCTCATTACTTTGACACATGCGTGTTTCCCCTCTATGCATGAATACTTTCACATATCTTAGTAGGCTTAGTACAAAACATTACTTTTAGAGCCTGTTGCCCAATGTTCTTTTCCATTTTGATTCGGTTGCACTATGATCCAATGCTACAGCAAAGTAACTTTGTCCAATGCTTTTTTCATGAGACTTTCTAAATGTCCACTCTCTGGATTGTTGTGGGAGATGCTGGCTAAATGATTTTAGGCCTGATCTGGTGCTATAGGAGCAAATTCTAAAGTAAAGTAAGCACCTTAAGCATCAATAACTGGAATTTCTCATCCATGAATCTTTGAGCTGTTAAGATGTGAATTTGAACTGATGCCTACTTTGGTTATTTTGAGCTGTATGATCAGTTTCCACTTGCAATTATTATTATTATTTTTTAAACTTTATGACCAAATTTAAATAGTCGTATTAGGAACTGGCTTACTAGGTTCCTCAATGATCTGTGACCAGGTGTATGATGGCTACGGTCAAGTCCAGATGCAGCTAAATTTACCAACCTTTGGCTGCTTTTGCATTAAGTCATAACAAATGTTTTTAACGTGTGTTCCGAAGATGGTAGGATTTCAAAATCTCCTTAATACAAGTACAGATGGCTGTTTCATTAGCACACATTAATATGTTGGAGTAAATGAGTTGCTTAATGATGTTAATGGGCAGAATCGTAAGAAGAAGCACTGACCGTTTGTTCTTTAGGAAATTTAAGCAGGGACAAGAGTGAGCTAGACCAATCACCAGCAAGTTCTGTTTAAAGTATTCAGTTCTTATGGTGTTTAACCTCCATCTTGTTTCGGACCAGTATATCTCAAGGCATACCCTTTGAAGACCCAGGCAGATGTTCAGTGACCTGAATAACACGCACTGGTACTAAACATCAATAATGTTTGTAGTTTTTAACAAAAGACAGTATTCTGGAAAGTGGGCTTGTACTCGTTGTCAAAGGAGTGTAGTTACTTGTAAACAAATGGTACATTTGTCAGCCACTTCCCGTCAGTGTTATAAGAAATAGTGTTTCCAGGACTGGACCAGTTACTTTTTGGTCCTCATACAGGTATATACATATTCCAGGGTTGAAAGACTTTGAAGGGCGAGGAACATTTTGAATCCAAGTATATCCCCATGTATGTGTCCCTTTATTTCTTTCTGCTACTTTTCAACTGGTTGTCTTGAGCTTATATATACTGTTCTATGCGGGTGCATTGCTGCATAACCATAAATTGTTATTTATTTTTTTTTTAAACCATGCTCTTCAAAGTACAGTTTGGTAAACGTCCTTTCCATCACATTAGGATTTTGAAGTACTATTACTGAATTTCATGGGCTGTTTTAATAGTGCTTGGAGCACAATATTTGGTTGCACTTGAGACTGTCAGATTTGCAGGAGGCATGACTTAGGATCAAAGTTCATGATACAACACTCCGTTACAATGTAGTTTTGATAGTGGAATAACTCCCCTGTTAGGATGACTTGAGGAGTTTTGTTTCTTTTTTGTATGTTTTTATATCCTTATTTTCTTTTCTCAAAATCACTTCTAGTAATGTTATAAAATGGTTCCCATCTATGGGATCAAGGCTGATTCTATAGATAATGTAATCCAGCTGCAAATGTTAAACCACCCTATGTATTGTCTGGTAATATACAAAAGGAGGCTGTGTAGAGCTGTTTTTTGGTACTATGTACCTTTTCCATGCCCGATTATACCTGTACGTAATCACTCATCTATTTAAATGTGTTAAATTGAGAATATATAAGAAAAATTATTAAATTGTTGTCTATCCTTTTTATTGTGTGTGTGATCTTAATAATTGCAAACTAAAATGGAATCCCATGATACAGCACTCGTTATGATCTTGATAATCTGTGATAAACTCTGTTTTGCTAAATGAATGGTGATGGATTGGTTCTGTCTTCATCTGTACGAGCTAAAACTGATCAATGGAGATTTTTGTTTTACAAAAATGAAGACACCGACATTATTCCAGCATGGTTGCCACATGTCCTGATTTTGCTCTTGTTGTGCTAGAAGTGGGATGGTGGAACATCTGTCGCAAGCTAAATTCTCCGCAGGCAACTTCCTACAGTTGCCTTTCTTGCAAGGGTACCTAATGTAGACTTTGTGAACTGACAATTCTCCTCCCCTCCCCCACCCCTGCACACAACATTCAAGTCCTGCACATAACATCCTCCATTTGCACTGGGTATTCAGACAATGTCCTCAGCTTTCACACACAGCATTCATATATCACCAGTGGGCAAAGTTGTGGAGTGATGTCACTTTGGTAACAGTTTCCTCTTAGTGGCCTTTAATGCATTGCAAATAAGGTATTCCAATTCATGTATAGTAACATAACCTAATCAACACTTTTTAGTATAATGAGTGTTGGTGTATCGATCATTCCCCTGCAGACGGACTGCTCAATTGCCATTTCAAAGTTAAATCATTATGCTTATGCGGCCTTGGTTACACCTTCTTGCATGTGACTTACACAGCCTTTCTAAACACTTCCTGTAAAGAGAGGTCTAATTTAAACTTCCTTTATGGCGCAGTCTGTTAGTAGCCTTCTAGACCATGCAGGAGCCTTCTGTGTGTGTGATTAAAGTTTGTTTGGCTGACGCCCAGGCACCAGGAGTTCGGGGCGCCGCGCGGAGCAGGCCGATGGCCTGTCACAAAGAGCCCAGCAGGTGGCCAGCTGGCCACCTAAGGGCGCCCCCGGAGCGGTGGTTAGCAATGCAGAGTAGGCACCTTCTTATCCCAGAGGGCAGGTGCCTACTCTGCAGCACTATACCGGACCGGACTGTGGAAGGAGTCAGGCAGCAGCGAGGGAGCTCTGTCTGTGCTGATGATCTTCCTGCTCCCTCGCGCACCCTCTGTGGTGATGCCGGGAGCCGGAATATGAGGGAGGAGAGAGGAGCAGGAAGATCATGAAAGTCACTGGAGCCCTGGGGGAGGACCCAGAGGACTCCTAAAGGTAAGAGCAACAAACAATATTAATTTGTGAGTGTGTGTGCAAGACTGTGTAAGTCTGTGTGTCTATCAGTATGTGTGAGAGAGTGTGTCTGTGAATAAGTGTCTGTCAGTGAGTGTGTATGTCTGTTAGTCAGTGAGTGTGCCTGTCAGCAAGTCTGTCAGTAAATGTATCTGTCAGTGAATGTGTGTGTGTCAAAGAGTGTGACTGTGGTTGTCAGTAAATGTATCTGCCAGTGAGTGTGACTGTCAGTGTTTGTGTGTGTCAGCAAGTGTGTCTGTCAAGTAAGTGGTTGTCTGTCAGTGAGTGTGTGTTTCTGTCAGGGTTTATGTGTATGTCAATGAGAGTGAGTGCCAGTGTGTCTGTCAGCAGGACCAGCCTCTGGGGTGTGCAACCTGTGCGGTTACGCAGGGCGCCATGACAACAGAGGCGCCCGACGGCCAACACAGCTCGCAAGTTGGGGACACCAGCATATTTAATTTAAACGATACACTGGTGCACACCGGCAGTAGAAGCATTTAGATCATATCCTCTCCCTTTTGGTTCTGGCGCTCAGTTAGTGAGTCAGAGAACAGGCTCAGAGATTCTCAGCATTGAAAGCAGAAGCCGTGAAGGAGTGGGTATTATGATCTGAAACAACAGGACATGCGCTTCCTGCTATTCACCACCGGACTGCCAGGGAACAGATATAGGATACCACTGGACCACCAGGGTAATTTGAGGGGGCATTTGTGACCAAGCACTAGAAGGAGGGGGGCGCTGCAGGGAAGAGTGTCACAGCTTGGAACACGGTAAGGAACAGGAGAGTGAGTGGCTGCTTTAGAATGCAGCCTTGAAAACCTCCCAAACCTAGAAACTCCGCCAGTATGTAGCTGGCAAAGCCTATGTCTGTGTGTTGTGTGTCTATGTATGGGACTTTGTGTGTTTTTTAATGCATGTACCTCTGTGTTTTTTTTATGATTGTTTGTAACTGTATTAATGCGTGTATGTCTGTGACTGTTTTGGCGCGTCTGTGTCCTTGATGAGGTGTGTCTGTGATGGTTTGTGTTAATTCATGTCTGACAAGGTTATTCATTAAAACAGTTATCAGGAATACAATGCTTTCAGTTTGACTATTCTGTCATCCACTTTGAAATCTACTATGAATTCCTGACAATTCTCATTTTTGTAAATAACCCGGTATGTACGTATGTGCCTTTATGTTATGTGCCTCTGTATGTGACAGTGTGTGTCTATGACTGTGTATGTATGTAAGTGTGCACATGTCTATGTATGTATGAGCTTTGATCTGTGAATTTATATGTATGTGTATTTGTGTATGGGGTGCATACAACACTGTACATATAGAGCAAACTAAAATAAGGAAAACTATTTTACATGGAAGCTTTGCATTAAAACATAATTTATACAAATAAGTTTATAGAGATAATTGTTTAAGAGGGCGTCACCCAGTCTAGAGCCGCTGCTGCACAGAGGGGAAGCAGAAAGGAATACCTGCCTCCCACTAGACATTAGGGCCCCTGGCCTCCTTTACTCCTCCCAGTGTTCATGACAGCAAGGAGAGAGAGAGAGAGAGAGAGAGAGAGAGAGAGAGAGAGAGAGAGAGAGAGAGATACAGTGTGAATGTGTGTATTGTATTGTGTGTGACTGTGTAGGTATGCATGGGGCAGTGTGTGTATATTTGTGTGATTATGTATGTTGTGATTTAAAACGCTGAGTGCTGGACTTCCTTGTTTTGTGTAGCACTATGTGTCTGTCAGCATTTTTGTCTTGTCAGTGAGTGTTTCAAATCAGTGAGATTGTGTATCTGTCATTAAGAGTGTGTCAATGTTCTGTCTGAGTATGTTTGTCAGTGTGTGACAAATCAGTGAGTGTGTGTGACTGTTAGTGAGTGTGTCTAGATAAAGTTGTTGCAAATGGGAGGGGTAAGAAAGATGACCACGCCCACCTAGGGGCGCCAAAACAATTTCTGCACAAAGGCGCCTGTGACCCTAGGATCGGCCCTGGGTGAGAGTGTACTCCAGCCTGCAGCTCCTGGGCTAGAGTTCACTCTTGCGTGATCCGGAGCCGTGGCAATGCTCTGTGCTCACGTGTGAAGGATCCGGAGTAGCTGCAGGCTTTGTGCTCACGAAAGAAGGACCCGGACCGGATCCTCTCTTCGTCCCCTGCCGGCAAAGTGCTTGCGGACTTATGAGAGAGATCTCTGATAGAGAGGTGTCAGAATACGCAGTACATCGCAATTTGCTGCCTATGAGGCTGCATAGCCACAGACAGACCAGAGTGCCTATGACGACCTCTGTCCATATTTACCTAAATGCCTAAAAAAAGTTAAGTTAATGACAGCTTTAAAAAAAAACAAAAAAATTACAAAATTTGCTCTATGCGCAGTATATTGAAATAATAATAAAAAAAACATTTAAAACAGAAAATAAATGATTTTCCATTGTACCCCTTTAAATGATATATTAGTGACAGTTATGCAAGAAAGTCGTCAGACTGACAAAAACTGTGCATAGAAAATATACATTGACATGTGGTCTATCTATATCAACCACCAGCAGCTTGTATAATGGGCATGTTTCTTTTCGATTTGTCACTTTGTTAACATTTGTATTGCTTAATAAAGCACATCCAAAAAAAATCGTGACAGTGCAGAGCTCTACTCTACTGTAATAGGTATGATTCTGAATGTGTACTACAGTTAAGGAGTCTAGCGCCCCCTGGTGGATGGAGGTAGGCGGCAGCTTGTCCCAGGAGCTTACCGTAGGGCTCCCGAGAAGCTGTCTTTGGCCCCCCAGCCTGCAGCAGGAAAGCTCAGGAGGAATGATCTGACTCCAAAGGAGCAGGTAACAACAGCACTGACACATTCCCTGAGTCTGCAGGAAATCTGAATGCTCAGAGCAGCCATACTAACAGTGACAGATGGATACATTGTTATTCATCCCTTCTAAGTTCTGCCAGTGTAGTCAAGGTGACTGGCAACATGTAATTATTATAGTATTTAATGACTGTGCACAGCGTGCAAGTCCTGAGCTACAGCGAGACAGCAAACTGCAATGCCATGTGCTTGTAAAGCCACCCTGGCAATCAGGAGGTTAACAGTGCTGTTGACACTCCAGAGAGGGACAGAGGGGTGTGTGTGTGTGTGTGTATATATAAGTGAGATGATTTATAGACCTTTGCTATATGTGTAAAAAAATACATGCCAGTTAATCTGAATGAAAATAAAGAACTATCTTTATATAACTTGAAGAAAGTAAAAAACAAAACAAAAAAAAACTATATTTATATAAACTACGGGGGGTGAGAGAGAGAGGAAGTACTATCTCTATAACATGTTAGCGTGAATATAATAATACATTTTTTAAGCACCAACATATTTTTCTGTGCAGTACAACAAGAGATATATATATATATAAATCCTAAGCATATTTGAGAAGGGCTCCATTCACCCATGGGCGTAGGAACCCCAAAAAATCTGGGGGGGATAGCATTTTTACTCGCCGGGTATATTCTTATTCCGTAAACTAGGAGTTGTTTATCCCATTGTACAGCACTACGGAATTTGCAGTCGCTATATAAATGATTAAATAATAACATTAAAGGGTCACTACAGGGAAGGGGTTTTACTTACCCGGATACAGCGCCGGGATCCTCCTGATTAGAACCACCCCTACCCTTCCCATGAATATTAGAACCACCCCTACCCCTTCCATGCACAAAAGAAACCCCACCTACCCCTTCCACGCATATTAACCCCCTACCCCTTCCATGCATATTAGTACCCCCTAACCACTTCCATGCATATTAGTACCCCCTAACCCCTTCCATGCATATTAGAACCCACCCTACCTCTTCCATTCATATTAGTACTCCCCTAACCCCTTCCAATAGTTTTTCTACCTCCCCCATCCTCCCATCCATATTAGTAACCCCCCTAAACCCTTCCAATTATTTTTCTACCTACCCCTCCCCCCCTATCCTTATTAGTAGCCCCCCTAACCCTTTCCAATTATTTTTCTGCCATGTTAACTAACGCCAGTGCTGGAGTGCCGTCGTGTTTACATTAAAAGGCCTGCAGGGACAGGCTATAGACACCAGAACCACTACATTAAGCTGCAGTGCTTCTGGGGACTATAGTGTTTCTTTAATGTGAGGTAAATTAGAGATTAGTGCCACGAATAATATGCTAGATTGCCTACTTACAACCAGATGAGGATGATGATGGGCTCTAGCTGCAGTCTGGCTCCACTGGTCTGGTGTAGAACAGGCTCTCTGGAGGCTGTTTGTAACTGTGGTCCCAAAAATCAATGTTCTGTGAGAACGGGAAGCAGCTCCATTTTTTGGGGGCCCTTTACACAGCTCAAGGTCTGGGTCCCATGGTCCACCTTCACGTTCCACCAATGAGTTTGTTCACAGGGGGTGGAGTGTGTAGGGGATGTCCTGATATGTGTGTAAGGAATGCATTGTGTGAATCTGTGTTTGTATGTGTAAGGGCTGCAAGGTGTGATTCTGTGTATGTACGGGATGCAGTGTGTGCGTCTGTAAGGGGTGCATTGAGTGTGTGTACGGGGTGCATTGAATGTGTGTAAGGAATGCATTGTGTGTTTCTGTGTGTGTAAGGGTGGCATGATTGTGTGATTGTGTGTGTGTGTGATGGATGTCAATCTCTCTCCCTCGTCACTCTCTTTCTCCCCCTCCCTCCCTTGTCACTCTCTCTCCCCCTCCCTTGTCACTCTCTCTCCCCCTCCCTTGTCACTCTTTCTCCCCCTCTCCCCCCTCCCTGTTTCTTTCCCCCTCCCTCCCTGTTTCTTCCCCCCCCCCCTCCCTGTTTCTTTCTCCCCCCGTTTCTTTCTCCCCTCTCCCTGTTTCTTTCTCCCCCCGTTTCTTTCTCCCCTCTCCCTGTTTCTTTCTCCCCCCCGTTTCTTTCTCCCCCCCTCCTGTTTCTTTCTCCCCCCTTCCCTGTTTCTTTCTCCCCCCTCCCTGTTTCTTTCTCCCCCCTCCCTGTTTCTTTCTCCTCCCCCCTCCCTGTTTCTTTATCCCCCCTCCCTCCCTGTTTCTTTATCCCCCCTCCCTGTTTCTTTATCCCCCCCTCCCTCCCTGTTTCTTTATCCCCCCTCCCTCCCTGTTTCTTTATCCCCCTCCCTCCCTGTTTCTTTATCCCCCCTCCCCTCCCTGTTTATTTATCCCCCCCTCCCTCCCTGTTTCTTTATCCCCCCCTCCCTGTTTCTTTATCCCCCCCTCCCTCCCTGTTTCTTTATCCCCCCTCCCTCCCTGTTTCTTTATCCCCCTCCCTCCCTGTTTCTTTATCCCCCTCCCCTCCCTGTTTATTTATCCCCCCCTCCCTCCCTGTTTCTTTATCCCCCCCTCCCTGTTTCTTTATCCCCCCCCTCCCTTCCTGTTTCTTTATCCCCCCCCTCCCTCCCTGTTTCTTTATCCCCCCTCCCTGTTTTGTTATCCCCCCCTCCCTCCCTGTTTCTTTATCCCCCCCCTGTTTCTTTCTTCCCCCCTCCCCTACCTGTGTTGTAGCGTGGCCGAGCTCTGTACTGTCCGCGGGTACAGGGAGCTTTTGTTTCCTGTATCCGGCGGACTAACAGGAAGTGCACACTCAGTGTGCACTTCCTGTTAGTCCGGCCGGGTACAGGAGACAGATGCTCCCTGTACCGGCGGACTATACAGGGCTCGGCCACGCTACATTGAGGGAGTGACAGGAGGGAGCGCTGAGCGCTTCCCTCCTGTCAGCAACCCTCTCTGGCTGCACCCGGGCGGTGCGCCCTCATGGACGCACCAGCCCGGGCAGAGCTGCAGCCGCCTGAGGCTCTCTGCAGAGCGCTCGGGCGGCTGCAGCAAAAGGGGGGCCGGCGGAGCTGGGGGGGATTTCCCCATACCTGTCCCCCCCGCATGATTTGCTGGGGGGGATGCGTCCCCCCCATCCCCCCCGGTTCCTACGCCCATGCATTCACCTCTTGTGTATGGCCTCCCTGAAGCAACATTGCCACTTATTTATTTATAAAATATTTTACCAGGATGGATACATTGAGATTTCTCTCGTTTTCAAGTATGTCCTGGGTCTTTGTCCACATAACATTGCATTGTTACAATAGGATGCAATATTACAAAAATACAATATACAAACTATATATATATATATATATCCCATTGTACAGCACTACGGAATTTGTTGGCGCTATATAAATAATAAAATAATAATAATATATATATACACACACATATAAATTTTATACATAACAGGTAATAAATATATTCAACCATGGCAGGTGCGTTCTGTGCTGAGGTATATTGCCGTAGATCTCTAAAAGATTTTAGATTGAATGAGTATTTGACTGTGTCCCTGAGGTTATTCCATAATTGCGGTGCTCTGTAGGGAAAGGAGGATCGAGTCACTTTATTTTTGTATTGCGATATGCTAAATATCGTGCTAGTACTGAATCGGAGGTTATAGTAGGTGGAAACAGCTGAGGAGAGCATTCTACTCCGGTAGGGTGGGAGCTTCCCAGAAATGCTCTTATGCACAAGGCTGGAAAGATGAAGAGTGCGTCGGGATTCCAGCGACAGCCAGTTTAGGTCTTTTAGCATGTCACAGTGGTGGGTAAAGAAATTACATTCTAGTACAAAGCGGCAGAACAAATTATAAAACGTATTACGTTTATTAAGGTGGGTTTGCGATGCGAATGTATGCACTATATTCCCATAAACCGGCGTTGGCATCTGTTTCCTTACTGTAGGGCTTAGGCAGGATTTGTTTCTGTACAGGCCACCTAGTTTTGCGTAAAGTTTTGAAGAGATTTTTTTTCAATGTATGAGTTTTTTGTTTCCCATTAAGATAGAATGTATATGTAAAATGAATGTACCCTGTGTTGAAAGTTCCCTAAAATATTGCATTAGGAAGAGCTTCGAACATTTTGCCATTTCTCTTTAGCCTTCGCTCATGCGGTCAGTTATCTGCTAAAGCTAAATGATAAATAAATGGTGGTTCTTAAAAAAAAAAAAAAAAAAAAAAATTGCAAAGATTTATCTTCAATGCTTGCAATAACTGATGTTGTCTTTGCTTATTAGTTTTGCTAAACCGTGGCCATACCAGTTCACTTAATCTAATGCACAATAGGCATAACCTGTTGGATATTTGAGGCTAAAAATTAATGCAAGTAAACAGAATGGAGTAAAATTATCTAGTATACCTACAATCCTGCAGACATGCTGACTCCCCTAGGAAAACAGCTGTACTCCCATAGCCTGTAGTACTCAGCAGCCTGGCAGCTTAGCATGATAACTTCCCAGTAGAGGAATCTTTACACTACAATGCCTAGACGAATCGCACTGTCAGCTAAGTGCTCTAATGGGTATACTGTTTTTAGTTCATATGTGCCTATGACCTTCATAATTGTAACTAAGCCCGATTTCACTTATTGCTACCTAGTCCTGAGATGTACAATGATGTTACTAGCCTGTTGCTTTTAAAATACATAACTCCATCTTGGAACTCCTCCTCAAGCTCCGTTAAGCTTGTAGATCAGTTAATTACATTAGCAGCCAATATGCGTTGCTAAGACAGTTATACCTTGCATGCCTAGTTATCGCCTAAACTTTTTGTTCACCCTGTACAATATTATGCTAAGACATGCATGCTTATCTTGACAATTTAACAAAAATGTGCAATGCCTTCAATGCCACAATATTGTTCTCTTGTGTTAATCGCTCAGTTTTCTCCTGCTGTTGTGGCAAAGCAAACCCATTTGTTAATCATATGCACGAATAAAATAAAGAATTAAAAAAAAAAAAAAAATGTCCCCTCGTGACCACTTTGCTCTTCCGCCCCTCCCCTGCATGTGGCCTGATGTCTCGCACGGAGACAGTTAGTCACGCTAGGGTCACTGTGACTGCGCTGGCAGTCTCCACCTCCCTCCTATGCGTGCAGCCAACCGCGTGTTTCTCACAGCCGGCCCTCAGGACACAGGTACATGCAGCCCCTTGGCCAGTTACAAAGCAAACTTCAGCCTCCCCTCTGGCACCCCAGCCACCTACACAGTGATGTTACTCTTTTGGGGTAATATTTGGTGCAATTAGCGAAAGGTGTGCATCTTATCTCACACAGAAGGATATCTAAATTAATAAGAATAGATTTTTTTTAACGTTAAAAAAAAAAAAATTCTCCTTGGGGGAAGATATAGAGATAAGGCATTCCTCCTTCTGTCTGAAAGCAGCAACTTGTTTTTTTACATTTCAAAATTCAGGAAAAATGGGTTCTTCTAAAAGGCTGTGACTCACATATTTCCAGCACATAGTCAAACAATTACACACAATAGTTTGTGGTAACGTAAAAAGATAAAAGCTTGCAAAAATGCTAAAACTTTCAGAAAATCTAAACAGACAGAAAGCATAATTGCTTGTTTTAATGGACATAGGAAATCATGGACATCTGACACATCTACTATATTTCTGGTTTGAGATACACTTTGACTAGGCATGTGCATGGCGAAAATTTTCAGGTTCGGTTCGGCATTCCGAAATTCGGGATTTTCGCAATTCGGGACTTCGGCAATTCGGCACGTCAAGACTTCGGAACTTCAGCAACTTCGGCTCTTCGACACTTCGGAACTTCGGCACTTCGGAACTTCGTCAACTTCGGCACTTCGGGACTTCTATTGCAGCCGCTTAGTAGATAACTCCCTAATTCCCACGGTATTAGGGAATTATCTACCAAAAGGCTGAAAGACCTAAATTGGTCTTTCAGACAAATTTACTAATACTAAGTGAAAATGACTTAGTATTAGTACATTTTGCCCCTACTCGCTATACTGCGAGTAGGGGCATGTCTAGTAAACAGTGAGCAGCCTGTGACCTAATGTCCCCCCCCCTGGCCCCCACCCCTGAGCGGCGGGTGGGGGGATTTAAATACTAAAAAGGGGGGGGACCTAATGTCCTCCCCCCTGGCCCCCACCCCTGAGCGGTGGGTGGGGGCCCTAAATACTAATAAGGGGGGGACCTAATGTCCTCCCCCTGGCCCCCACCCCTGAGTGGTGGGTGGGGGCCCTAAATACTAAAAGGGGGGGGACCTAAGGTCCTCCCCCTGGCCCCCACCCCTGAGCGGTGGGTGGGGGCCCTAAATACCAATTGGGGGGACCTATTGTCCTCCCCCCACCCCCATCCCTGAGCGGCGGGTGGGGGCCCTAAAAAAAGCCCCCCCCCCAAAAAAGTATCCCCCTACCTACCCCCCTCACCCTAAAAATAATGAGGGGGGGACCTTTAACTAAGAACCTGTAAAGAAAAAAAATAAACTTACCATTCGATGTTCTTTCTTCTAAAATCTTCTTTTTTCAGCCCTAAAAAAGGCCAAATAAAAAACCATAATAACCGACGCAATAAAAAACAAAACAAAAAAAAGAGCGCAAAAAAAAAATCCATCTTCACCCATGGAGGGCTCCGCGCAGACTGAGCTCTGCAGGGCGGGGGAAGGCTTATAAAGTCTTGCCCCGCCCTACAATTAGGTCCAGAGCACTCTGATTGGTGGGTTTAAGCCATCCAATCAGAGTGCTCTGACAGGTAAATGAAGAGACTGACAGGTAAGTCTCTACATTTACCTGTCACAGCACTCTGATTGGTTGGTTTGAAATCCACCAATCAGAGTGCTCTGTGTCATTTTACACAGCGTGGGAAAGTTCTTTGGAATTTTCCCACGCTGTGTAATTTGACTCATAACTCTCTGATAGGTTACTTAATCCACCAATCAGAGTGTTATGAGTCAAATTACACAGCGTGGGAAAATTCCAAAGAACTTGCTGTGGCTTGACTGGGGCCCTGGAACCGCTCCTTCCTGGAGCCGAATGGGGAATTAGCTCTAGTCCTTACAAGGACTTTCCCCGTTGAATCCTTTGCAAGCTGGAACAGCAGACACAGGAGTGAACGTCCTTCCCTCCAATAACAGGACGACCCACAGTTTTGGAGTGCAAGCTGGAATCAAATTTAAATGGAGGCACACTGGCCTTTTATGCAAGTTTCCCAACAAGGGTGACACCCAGGTGGACCTTGTTAGGTACAGGGACACAAAGTGAATAAACCAATAAAAACAGAGTCATACAGAGACTCTCACATACACAAACAATAGAATCCCTCCTCTGTGCTTGGGAGATAATTGAAGCAGGAACTGTACTAATCTAACCCAATTATCTCCAAGCACAGAAAAACATACAATTTTATGAAACCCCCAAAAGTACCTTAAAAACACATAAAACCCCATAAAAGTACATCCAGGGCCGGCCTTAGGGGTGTGCGACCTGTGCGGCTGCACAGGGCGCCATGGAGGAGGGGGCGCCCTGTGGCCGACACAGCTCGCACATGGCCGGGTGACAGGGGAGCAAATGTTTTTTATTTTTTTTAAATCGCGGGGGCGGGGCTTACCGCGCCGCGGGGCGTGACTTATCGCGAGCTGGGGCGGGGCTTATACCTACCCGAAGTCCCTGGTAACTGCTGCACAGGAAGAGGGAAGCAGGAAGGAATCCCTGCTTCCCCAACATCTAACTGCTTCCACTCTCCCTTCAGCCATAATGTAAAGAGGTAAGTCTGTGTGTGTGTGTCTGCCTGCCTGTGTGTGACTGCCTGTTTGTGTGACTGTGTGTCTTTGTGTCTGCCTGCCTGTGTGTTTGTGACTGTGTGTGTGTGACTGTCTGTGTGTGTGTGTGACTGCCTGTGTGTGTGTGAGACTGCCTGTGTGTGCGTGAGACTGTCTGTGTGTGTGACTGTCTGACTGCCTGCTTGTGTGTGACTGCCTGCCTGTGTGTGTGTGACTGTCTGACTGCCTGCTTGTGTGTGACTGCCTGCCTGTGTGTCTGTGACTGTCTGACTGCCTACTTGTGTGTGACTGTTTGCCTGTGTGTGTGTGTGTGACTATCTGCCTGTGTGTGTGTGTGTGTGTGTGAATGTCTGCCTGTGTGTGTGTGAATGTCTGCCTGTGTGTGTGTGTGACTGTCTGTCTGACTGCCTGTGTGTGACTGTTTGCCTGTGTGTGTGTGTGTGTGACTGTCTGCCTGTGTGTGTGTGTGACTTTCTGTGTGTGTGTGTGCGTGTGTGACTGTCTGTCTGTCTGCCTGTGTGTGACGGTTTGCCTGTGTGTGTGTGTGACTGTCTGTGTGTGGCTGTCTGCCTGTGTGTGACTCCAATTGTGTGTGCCTGTATGTGTGCTTATCAGCGTGAGTGTCTGCATGCCTGTAACCGAGTGTGTATGACTGTCTGCTTGTAAAGGAGTAGGTATGACTGTTTGCCTGTAACTGTGTGTGTGACTGTGTGCCTGTAACTGTTCGTGATTGTGTGCCTGTAACTGTGTGTTTGGCTCTGTGCCTGTCTGCCTGTAACTGAGCATGTGTGCCTGTCTGCCTGTAACTGTATGTGTGACTGTCTGCCTGTAACTGAGCATGTCTGACTGTCTGCTTGTAACTGTTTGTTTGACTATCTGCCTTTGCCTGTGTGTGTGACTGTATATATAAGGCAACTTGTTGGGGGGGTGGCGCCGTGAAGACTTTTCGCACAGAGCGCCTAATGGCCTAAGGCCGGCCCTGAGTACATCCACTGATAGCCCCGATCTGGGTGAACAACATATCCAAAAATCACCCAGATCTGTTCAGAGGTTCAGGAATTTCCTGGAAGTCATAGTTTTGACCGACCGTGCACATGGTCCTATGCCCAAAACAGTTCCAGGGAAATCGGTGCTAACAGTCGGTCAAGTTCGGTAGTCTTTTACAGGTTTCTGTGCAGGGCCCATAGGCTGTGGGCAGGAGGCTGGCATGCAGGCTTCTCCAGGAGCTCGTGGCAAAACAAAAAAGGGAGTTTGCCACATATCTTCCCCCTCCCCGGGAGACTATCCAGACCCCAGACCTCCAATCGGTCTGGGTCTGTAATAGTCTGGTGGCCTTTCCTAGACGGCCTCCTGCCACAAGTGCTCATTTGTAGATCCAGTGTCCTGCGGGGAAACAACCTAGATGCACTCCCCCCTGGTTGGATAAAGTTGTCGCTGGGGACGGCGGGTGCAGTTTCCCTCATCCGTGCCCATTGGGCAGAGGCCAGCAGCGCCCTGTTCTGTAGCTAGCGGTTCAGCCCGGTTGGTTGGTGGGTCATCAGGCCCCAGAACAAAGGGGTAGGTAGGGCTTTGTGCGCTCTGCCCTGATGCCAGCTCTGCTGCTGGAAGGAGGTCAGTAGAGGCCGTAGTTCCCTCTCCTGCACTGGACCATGGTTGGGAATGGGCAGTTGGGGATCTGGGTAGGCTGCCCAGCATCCCTATAGGGCTGGTGCAGAGACCTCGATCCTATCTGCACCATCCATGCTAGGGGGCTTGTCCCTGGATGACAGCTCCAGCTGCTGGGGAGTGGGACCGACCGTCTCCACTCCCTGTAACACAAACTGCTGCTGGGGAGAGAGACCGACCGTCTCCTCTCCCAATAATACACTCTGCCGCTGGGAAGGAAGACCGACACACTCCACTCCCTGTAATGCACACTGACGCTGTGGAGTGAGACCGGTTGTCTACACTCCCTGTAACACACTCTGCCGCTGGGGAGGAAGAACCGCACACTCCGCTCCCTGTGACACACTCTGCCGCTGGGGAGAGAGACCGGCCATCTCTTCTCCCAATAACATACTCTGACACTAGGGAGGAAGGACGACACACTCCGCTCCCTGTACTGCACACAGCCGCTGGGGAGTGAGACTGGTTGTCTCCACTCCCTGTAACACACTCTGCCGCTGGGAAGGAAGGACAACACACTCTGCTCCCTGTATTGCACACTGCTGCTGGGGAGTGAGATCGATTGTCTCCACTCCCTGTAGGATACACAGCCACTGGGGAGTGAGACTGGTTGTTTCCACTCCCTGTAACACACTCTGCCGCTGGGGAGGAAGGACGACACTCCGCTCCCTGTACTGCACACTGCTGCTGGGGAGAGAGGATGTTGCGTTCTTCTCCCGGGAACTCCAAGTTTATGAGCTCCATCACTTTGGAGACTGGCAGCGTTACCCGGTTAAATAGGCGCGAATAGTCCTGCTCCAGCTCCCACTCCAGGTTAGCCAGAAAAGTCAGATCCGGTTGCATCTCCGCTATCTCCGTAAGGCCCAAGCAGTCTTCCCGCTCATCTCGTATGCACCAGAAGCGGGAACTGTCTGGGTCTCCTAATGTCATACCATCTTCAAAAACCTCCCACAAAAGACCAGGGCCATCGTAGTCCTCTCCCTCGATGCATTGGAGATTGACCCGCTCTGGGTAGATAAAGAATGCATGCCACTGCAAGGCCCGGTATGATTCATCCAACCATACTTCAGTCATGACAAGCCTCTCCAATTCTCTTACCCATTCCTCTGAGGTCTGGTCTCCTAGGAATGGCATCCGCAGCTCCAGCTGTTCTACTTCACGCTGGTTGGTGGTCGGGAGTTCCTCGCTCCGGAAGGATCGAATTTCATCTCCCCCTAAGTCCACCCACAAGGATGTAGCATATGTAGCGTGGATGCACAGTGTGTGTGTGTGTATAGTGAATGAAGTGTGTTTGTGTAGTGGATGCAGTGTGTGTAGTTGATCCAGTGTGTAGTGGATGATGTTTGTTTGTTAGCTGGATTCAGAGTTTGTGAGTATATGTGGTGTATGAAAAGGGCTGCATTCTATTGGACAAGTTTTTTTGTTTTTTTTATAATTTCTTATTTTGTAATCATTAATTTATTAGGTTTACTTCCTCCTCCATACCTCTTACCTGTGGCCAGGGAGGTGGGACATATGCTCCCTGGTGGTCCGGTGGCACTGTGCATGCTACCTAATGCTGTGTAGTGACGAGGGGGCCCAACCAACAAGATCTTCAGTTTTCGGTCGCTTCTCTCTCTAACTGCGTGTCGCGAGGAGTATTGCTATGGTAACCTGTGGCAATGCTCTGACAGCCGGGCTCTCACAAGAGTTGGAGAGAGCTTAAAACGTAACTGTATAAAACGTATAATTTTGAAAGTAATGATTTGACCACACACACATTTTCATTTATTTTTGCTTTTAACACTGGTTACATGTTAGGTCATAACCCTCCCCCCCCTTATTAGTAGTGTTTTGGGAAGGATAGAGGTATTAGAGGGATGCCCTCAAAGGCACACATTAGGACTATCCTTACTTTATAAACTTGATTACATTTTTCAGATTTTACCCCTTTTTAGGATATAAGGATATGTATCCAGGAAGATAAGGCGAGTTTGGCAGCCCTATATTGGTATAGAGTCGTAATGCTGCATACCTTTGCAACCTTAGTGTCTAATATACCAGGATGCAACTGAGATATAGTCTGTATTATCGGCGCCACTTGGAAAGGATGTTGGACTGACCAAAGAATAAGGATGTGAATATGTTAATCACATTGCTTGCCCCATTAAGGGCAGACCATGCAGAGAATTCTGTTACAGCTCTCTCTGCATTGACTTTATTATCTTAGTGTAGTATTAATGCATTGCATTTGCAATATAGTTTCTAAGGTAAGTTCCCTATTATCCCTAGAATCCAGACATCAGGGAACATACCAGGGTGGGTGGTACAGGAGACTAAAATAGAAACCTTCCTTCTGGATTCGGGAGAGTTGGGAGGCCTGATAATGTAATACATATGTGCAATAGATAAGACATGGAATCGTTTTGGGGCGCGGAATTCTAACCCCACATATCTCTGCTAACTCAAACACCAGATATTTCTGGTTTCTAGCATGCTTTTAACCCCTTAAGACCGGAGGGCGTACAATTACGTCCTTTTAAAAGCGTCTCTAAACGCCGCAGGGCGTAATTGTACGCCCTCCGTTTTTTTGTTACTTACCCGGTCGCCGGCGATCCCACGCCGGCGATCGCGGTTGGGGGGACTCCCAGGGAGCCCCCCGCGGCACCTCCATCCTCTTCAGCCCCCCCGGGCCATGTGAGAGTGAGGGCCTTGCGAGGACCTCACTCTCACATGGCCGGGATAGCTGGCTGCAGCATTGCCAGCAGGGGGACTGCCTGTAATGACAGTTAGTCCCCCTGCTGGCTAAATTCAAATAAACAACAGTTAAAATAAGTGTAAAAAAAAAATATATATATATATACTTTATTATATATATATGATCTAAGTATATATATACACATATACATACACACACATACACTGTCTAGGTGTATTTTAATATTAATATATATATAATTATATATATATATATATATTAATATCAAATTACACGTAGACTGATACTGATTAAATATATATATAATTATTGTTATATATATATATATTTATATATAATAAAAAAATAAATATGTAAATATGTAAAAAAATAAAATAAAAAAAATAATTAAAAATAAAATATAAAAAAAATATATAGATGTGTTTTATTTCATTGTAACTGTATTGTGATATTAATATATATATATTTATATTAAAATACACGTAGAACGAAATAATATATATCTATATACATAAATATATACGTATATATCACTATATATATACCTATATATAAATAAAAATATTTTAAAAAAATTATATATATATATATATATATACGTATATATACACATATGTATATATATACATAGATTAATTCTACACATATATTTATGTAATATTTTTACATATTTAGGTATCCTAATTAATTACAATTAGCGGGACCTGCCTGACAACCCATGCTGAAAGTATAGGGAATTTAATTTGCTAGCAATATATTTAACCCTATAACTTTCCAAGACACCATAAAACCTGTACATGAGGGGTACTGTTTTACTCGGGAGACTTCGCTGAACACAAATATTAGTGTTTCAAAACAGTAAAATGTATTACAACGATGATATCGCCAGTAAAAGTGAAGTTTTTTGCATTTTTCACACACAAACAGCACTTACACGGACGATATTATTGCTGCAATACTTTTCACTGTTTTGAAACACAAATATTTGTGTTCAGCGAAGTCTCCCGAGTACAACAGTACCCCTCATGTACAGATTTTATGGTGTTTTCAAAAATTACAGCGTCAAATATAAGGCTTGTGTTTCATTTTTTTCACATTAAAATTCGCCAGATTGCTTACGTTGCCTTTATGACCCTATGGTAGCCCAAGAATGAAAATTACCCCTATGATGGCATACTATTTGCAATAGTAGACAACCCATGGTATTGCAAATGGGATATGTCCAGTCTTTTTTAGTAGCCACTTAGTCACAAATACTGGCCAAAATTGGCGTTTTTTGCATTTTTCACACACAAACAAATACTAACGATAACTTTGGCCAGTGTTTGTGACCAAATGGCTACTAAAAAAGACTGGACATATCCCATTTGCAATACCTTGGGTTGTCTACTATTGCAAATGGTATGCCATTATGGGTGTAAATTTATTTCCTGGGCTACTATACAGTCTCAAAGGCAACGTAACCAATCTAGCAAATTTCAATTTAAAATGTAACACGCTATGTTTGACCATGTAACTTCCCAAAACAGCATAAAACCTGTACATAGGGGATACTGTTTTACACGTGAGACTTTGCTGAATACAAATATGTGTATTTTATTGCAGTAAAAGCAAACAGTATTATGACATTGACAGTTAAATGTCATGTAGAACAAAAAAATAAAAAAAATCTTATTTTCTCCCATTTTGTTTTATATTTTTTTCATATTAAATTATGTTTCATAGCTAAATATTTGATATTAAATGAAAGCCCTGTTTCCCCTGAATAAAATGATATATAAAAGGGAGGGTGCATTTAATATGAAAGAGGTGAATTTTATAACATGACAGGAGGCTTCGTATTTGCTTAAGTCTCTCTTTACTAGAACTCCACAGCAGCACAGAAAAAACAACCAATCAGAAAAAAGTTAGATACTATAAAACTCCCCTCCCCATGCATCATTCCCTCTTTCTTTGCTGCTCCGCATCAGTACAGGTCAGAGTACCACTGCCTCCTGCTTATGTGGGTGGCTTTGGGTTGTATTATGATTTATTATGATTTATATTTGATTTCTTAGTATATTTACTTATTTGTTATCTGTACCTTTATTTAGTACCATGTGTTCTGTACTTCTATATATTATGTTATTTTTTGTGTCATTGTCTGCTTACATATATTTCTTCTTCCCTTGCCTTTGCTTCCCCTGTCGTCTTAGGGATTCCTTCCCTTCCATGTGGTAGTTTTAGGGGAGTTCTTGGGGGTCTTCCCTGTTTCGCCATGTCTTCCCTCCCTCCCCTCACTGCCCACTCTCTTTGCTCGCCATTTTCCGCGGGCTGCCTGCGCGGTATAGGGGTTTCAGGAGACTAGCCTCGGGCTGCCTCCTGATTTCCCCGTTCCCCTAGTTCCATTCCGGCGACCGAGGTGCTCGCGGTCGGACGCGAGTACCCGCCGGCCGTTCCACTCACACACGTGGCCGCCCCGTCCACCACATGGCCGACCGCCGCGCTCAACTTCTTCACAGAGCCGCAGGCGGCCGACCGGGTGGAGGAGTGTGCACCTACCCGCGGCCTCTCCTCCGCCCACGGTGGTCGGATCGCGGCTATCGCTGCCCTGCTTTCTCCCCGGCGGATTGCCTTCCGTTTTGTGTGGAACGGAGGGCTCTGTGCTGCATCCCATGCCTTCCTCCTATGTACTATGTATTTGCAGCATATATCTCACAGATTACTGTGTGTCTTAGGGCATTTTTCACGTCGTATATCACATATTAGTTTACTGACAGCGTATATCACATATTAGTTTACTGACAGTGTATATCACATATTGGTTTACTGACAGTGTAGATCACATATTAGTTTTTCTGACAGTGGATATCACATGTTAGTTTGCTCTGCGGACAGTGTATATCACAGATTCTGTGAGTTTTACCGACAGTGTGTATCACGGTTTACTGTGGGTTTGTTGTCGGTGTATAGCGCGGATTGCTGAGTGTTTCTGTTGATTGTGTATATCGCAGATTGATGTGAGTTTTGCTGACGGTGTTTGTCACGGATCGCCGTGAGTTTTTACTGTCAGTGTATATCTACAGGTTTCTGTGAGTGCCTGATGGGATACGTCACAGGTTATTGTGAGTTGCAGATATATATGAACTCAGTTACACAGACTCTGTACAGGGTGTTTACAGTGCCAGTTAGCTCTAGGATTCATCTCCGTCTCAGTATATATTTTTTCTGCCCAGCTGGAAGTCTCTGTGAGACTACTCTGGTATGATTTCTCTGTCCCTGGCATATATTTCTCGCTTACAGACCTGGCTCTGACTCAAACTGGTAAGGGAGACCAGTCTACGCTGACACCATAATTTTTTACCAGTTTCCCGGGGGAATTCATTGAGTTGGCTATCGTTAGCCCTACTCCTGGACGTGCCCATGGTTTCAATACCCTTCAGGTGGTATGATGAGGGTAATCTATAATATGATAAGAAATTTCCACAGATCTGTGTGAACATGGGCATACCAATTCGCAGTTTACGGAGAGTATTGCTCAGTGCATCTTACATTCATGGACATGGTAGTCACTGGAACAACTTCCGCTTATACCCTATACGGATGGAATACCACTATTTGCCTGCTGGGCATTGAGGGACTGCGAGTCCCGGTTCAGGTTATTCATACGGCGTTACGCTGCCTATGGGTTGGCGTCTAGAGGTCCTATGTCACAGGATGCTCTGAGGATCTGCTATTTTTAGGGACCTCTGTTGAAACTCGGAGGTTCCCATTGCTCACTCCATACCCATTGTAACGCGCTACGGAATCGGAGAGCGCTATTTGAATAACATGTTATCATAATATAACAATAATACACAATCCAGGATTGGCCTGCTATGTCTGTGCCCATAAGAACGGCCTGCTATGTCGGTGCCCATAAGAATGGCCTGCTATGTCTGTGCCCATAAGACTGGCCTGCTATGTCTGTGCCCATAAGAACGGCCTGCTATGTCTGTGCCCATAAGAACGGCCTGCTATGTCTGTGCCCATAAGAATGGCCTGCTATGTCTGTGCCCATAAGACCGGCCTGCTATGTCTCTGCCCATAAGACCGGCCTGCTATGTCTGCGCCTATAAGAACGGCCTGCTATGTCTGTGCCATAAGAACGGCCCGCTATGTCGGTGACCATAGGATCGACCTGCTAGGTCTGTGCCCATAAGATCGGCCTGCTGTGTCTGTGCCCATAAGAACGGCCTGCTATGTCTGTGCCCATAAGAATGGCCTGCTGTGTCTGTGCCCATAAGATCGGCCTGCTATGTCTGTGCCCATAAGATCGGCCTGCTATGTCTGTGCCCATAAGATCGGCCTGCTGTGTCTGTGCCCATAAGATCGGCCTGCTGTGTCTGTGCCCATAAGATCGGCCTGCTATGTCTGTGCCCGTAGGTACGACCTGCTATGTCTGTGCCCATAAGTACGGCCGGCTACGTCTGTGCCTATTAAGAATGTCGGTACCTATTAAGACGGCCTGTTATGTCTGGGTGCCGTACCCCTGCTAGGCCGCAGACCTGGGGGAATATCACTGGGGTAATGCCGGTGCCCACCAGTGACATGGAAATAGGCAGGTGTCCAGACTGGCATCTTTGCCAATCTATCCAAGAGGAAACCAGTATACGGCCATCTGAATACGGTGGTTAGGGTGAAGGCCCTAAACCTCATGCCTGAAGGGCAGGGTTTTTTATAAGGTACCCGGTCATACATCTCCAAGGAAGACTTCGCACGGGCAAGGATCGGTGCTCAAGAATTTATGTATTTTTCTCTTATCTGCGTTAATTTTTTCGTTTTCGTAACTTCTTTTTCCTTTCGCTCGGGTCGTCGAGAGGCCTAACTTGACCTCCCCCGACCTCCCGGGTGCTTGTGGATTGCGGAGAACGTCTCCAGCTTTCCTCCGGCTACCAACGGTCGTCCTGGACCCCGCGCGCGCGCACGGGATCCGGGCGGACAGTTGGTAGTTTTTTCTTTTCCATTGTTGTTTTCTTCCGTGGATTGCCATCAGCCTTATACTGATATTGGTATTGGGTGTACCCTGCAATTGGTCACCCTGAGTCTATAGGGACTCTAGTTTGGACCACAGGAGGGTGCGGCCCTCCATCATCCCGATTCAAGAATACTTTATTTTCAGGAACAGAGAGCGTACCCTCTCAGATACAGGACGGACACTGATTTGTTATTGGAGGGCGCAGCCCTCCCTCAACCTCGGCCGAATACTGGGCTGGATACAGAGTACACGTTCGGAGGACACGTTCTCATAGAAGGAACCGGTCACGGATGTAAACCCTACTGTTTTGGTTGTTAACAGGCGCGGCCGCTCAGGCTATCGGCCGGACGCTATCACGTTAGTCGATCTCATTAGATGAGAACGCGGCTCTCTCGTACACTCGACACTCTACACAGGCTTGTACCTGTGCAAGACATCGGTGACTGCATAGCGGGGCGTCCCTCCTGCATTCAATTAGATCTGACGCCCGTACTACTGATTTCGTTATAGAGGACTGCCTAGTCATACAAGATATAAATTTAGTCTGGATCCCTCTACTCTATCTCCTGTGAGGGCTCTACTGGGTCCGGATCACTTAGGTACACACACTACTGGAGATAGTACGGCTAACGGCTGGCCTCAGGTATTACGAGAGTGCAGGTTTTTGGTATTTTCTGCACCTTATATATCGGAAACCTGCTTTCTGTTTTTGGATATCCAGACTATTGCGGACCAACCGCACAGACCGTTTCTCCCATGTCAAGATGACAGGAGCTACGGAAACCTTCATGGAGCGAAAGGACACTGCCTTGCTCGGGTACCAAGATTAAGGAAGGCCAGTTATCCGGTCCCTAGGTAACCGCACACATGGTTCACATGGTAAGACCGGACATCCCGGTTGGCTTGAGTTCCCTGCTCATTACAATCTTGGGAGAAGGGGGCAGGACGGCCCCATCTCCTCGGAACGCATACCTGGCGAACAGGATTCGGAGTTGGTGGGTCCTCCGTCTGTTAGCTATTTACCCCTCGCGGGAGCCATTCTGCTTTTTGATTCACGCTAACCTACTCTTCAACTACCGTCGAGGAGACCTACGAGACCTTGTGAGAGTACCTGGGGTACCCCGACTCCTACACAGACACCTTTCACTCTTAGGCGAGGACATACCTGGATGGAAATCTGCACTCCGGTTTACACTCTCCATCCCTTTGAATATTTCCGGGATTCTCTATTCCAGAAATTAGTCGACCACTGTTCCTCCACACGAGTTCAGTTCGGAACCATGACTGGACGTCCTTTTGGAATCTTTTCTCTACAGAGTCCGAGGATTACACAGTCCATTTGGAATGTCGGAATCACTTAGGATACGGCTAATTGACAACACTACAGTTACCACCCTACAGATCAAGAGTTGAGACAAGGTGGCACTTTCTTCTCGCGGCCTTGCATCCGCAAAAGGCCTTCGTTATTTTACAAGTACAGGAATATAGCTGATAGGTCAGTTTGCAAGCTCAGGTCCCAACCGCTAGGAAGCGGGTGACAACAACAAGTATGTTGGATCTATCAGCAGGTGGTGTTTTTTCTGTGTTTTGAGATGCTTCATCGGCTGACATCTTCATTGATCCGTCTACTGTCGTTTTTCGCAGTTGGTAAGTACAATTAGGATTACTCCGCTATCTCCTGGAATAGGTACCAGCGACACAACCAGCGTTGGATTGGTGATCTGAGCGTTGAAACAGCAAATACGAAGCCTCCTGTCATGTTATAAAATTGTAGATTATGCTAGCTTTAGTGTACCTATAATCTTAATTTTATTAATGACAGGAGGCGAGTATTTCCCACCCATTTTTATCCCTCCCTTGTTCTATGTTTATAGTTTGGTTTGATCAGGTACGTATGCAACTCTGCTTGTTGTCTCTGCTACCTGTTGCATGCTCTTATGTCTTTTCTTTCATAAGTAGGGTTGGGATATCTAGATTTTAAGGTAATTTTGGTTGCTACATGGGTGCACACATGTTTATTCAGAGTACATTTCATTGGATAATCAACCTGTTCGATTCTGTTTTTCTTTCGTTTCAGCTTACAGTCCATCAACACTATCTAGTTTGACGGTTACTCTCGGATGGTGGACGTCATTATATTCATCGTGTCTAGGACTTCGTTTCTTCCCCATGATGTTCTCTGCCTTTTTTCTGTTTTTGTCGCAGCTTGAAAGAGGAAATGATGCATGGGGAGGGGAGTTTTATAGTATCTAACTTTTTTCTGATTGGTTGTTTTTTCTGTGCTGCTGTGGAGTTCTAGTAAAGAGAGACTTAAGCAAATACTCGCCTCCTGTCATTAATAAAATTAAGATTATAGGTACACTAAAGCTAGCATAATCTACAATTACGGTTGAACAGACATATAGCGCAAATGCCAGGTTTTGTTTACATTTTGTTTCGTTCACAACATGTACATTTGGCTCCGTCCTTAAGGGGTTAATATCAATGTAAATATGTATGTGCTATGTAAAAACTCTTTGTGTGATATCTGTGTATACCTGTGTTCTCTGCCTATGCAAATATGTTAAGAACTGAGCAAACATACTGTTGGAAATAATGCAAATGTTGTGTTATTTAAAATGGAAAATACATGCCTTTATGTGTTTAAACTTTGTTGCTTTTCAGTAAAGAGTTCAACTTGTAATGATTGGGAGGAACGCTTTGAAATATATTGCAGGGGGAAGAAGGTAATATTTTTTATAAGGTATCAGAGATTGTTCTGAATTTAGACTTCAAGTGTACATGTTCAGTGGTGTATCCTGGTTTTGTGCTGCCCTAGGCAGGACAAAACTCAGGCGCCCCCCTCGCCACCCCCACCCAACCCTTCCCCCCCACCCCGCCTTCTAAATACACACACACACATTCACTGACAGATACGCATACATTAGCTAGCAGAAACACACACACTCACACACACAGTCAGACACACACACACACTAACAGGCACACACACTAACAGACACACACACAGTCACACTCACTAACAGATATACACACACACACTCACTCACTCACATTAACACTTTTTTTTTATTTACCCCCCCAGCCTCCTTACCTTTGGGAATGCTGGGGGGAGGGGGGGATTCTCTATCTCCCTGGGTTCTAGTGGGGCTGCCGGTCGGGCTGCTGGGCTGGTTGCTGGGCGGGCGGCGAAGGAGCACTTCCTCTGAGCTATCTGCTCAGCTCCCTCGCGCGCCTCAGAGTGAGGCTGGGAGCCGGAATATGACGTCATATTCTGGCTCCCAGCCTCACTCTGCGGCGCGTGAGGGAGCTGAGCAGACAGCACAGAGGAAGTGCTCCCTCGCCATTTGGGGGCGGCTTTTTTTGCCGCCCCCTGGAAAATGCCGCCCAAGGCAAATGCCTTGTTTGCCTCGCGGCTAAAACGTCCCTGTACATGCTTTGGAAAATCATTTGATTGTGAATGTATTTTTTATGCATTGTGCTAGCAGAATTGTCTGCAAATTATTAGACCACTTAACTGCTGGTAACTTTCTAGCAATAGAATTTTCTGTATCGCCAACCGTCATCAGTTGGAGTCTGCCTTAAGGGGAACTGTCACTTGCCAATATTTTGCATATTATATTATGTTTACTTATACCTATATTTAACAAGAATGTATTGGTGTGAAATTAAAAGGAGAAACCCACATCTCTTCATCCTGCACCTGTCTCCATCTTAGCTCCTTGTAAATCATTGTTCTAAGCTCTGTCCTTTGTACCTGGCAGTTAGCCAGAGAAACTGCTCCTGCTTGAGAAGTGTTTCTTAATCCCATTGAATGCTGCTTTAGAGTTTATTGTGGTGTATAGAGCAGATGAGGTAAGGACAAATCTTTACCACTAAATGATATATCCATACTTCCCAACTGTCCTGATTTCAGTGGGACAGTCCCTATTTTTGTCCCTATTTTCGACTCCTGTCCAACGCCCCAACTTAGTTCCCTGGTATCCTATAATGCTATGTTAAGGGCACTAGGCCGGCCCCCTTTCTGGATGGATATGCCCCCATTGCTGTAATAGCATCCCTGGATTGCCCCCCTCTACACCCTCCCACAGGCGGCCCACTACTCGGGACGCCGGAATTGGATGGTATGTACACCTAACAGAGAAATGTAGTACAGACACATATTTGTTCGGCATTTTCTAAAGCAAAATCATATAAATGAAAATGTATAAATAAAAAGCATAACCAATAGCCAATGTATAAATAAAAAGCATAACCAATAGCCAATGTATAAATAAAAAGCATAACCAATAGCTAATTTTTTGTTAGATATTAGAATGTACTAAAAAAGAGACAGTTCTTCTTTAACTTTGTTCTAATGAGGGCAGCCATTTTTACTCCTTTTTTTTTTTAAAGAAGATCATGCATAATTTACACTTTTTAAACTAGCTCAAAGTGTGTTTTTGAAGTGCCGGGCACTTGCACCTGATGTCTGTATTCTTGAAAACCAGTTATTGATTAGCTACATAGTCTTTGATGCAAGCTATTATTCTGATTAAAGAGGACTTAAAGATGGCTGTTCCCATGGAACAAGGGTAAGCCAGTATATGCACAGATATTAGTTATTTACTGCAATGTATGCATTATAGAAAAATGCACCCATATACTGTAGTACAATAACACAAACAGAGAACTGTTTCCTGTATGATTCAATTTAATTTTTTAAAGGGACACTATAGTCACCAAAACAACTTTAGCTTAATGAAGCAGTTTGGGTGTATATATCATGCCTCTGTAGTTTCACTGCTCAATTCACTGCTCTTTAGGAGTTAGATCACTTTTGTTTCTGTTTATGCAACACTTATGCACAGTCAGCTTCCCTGACTGTGACTGACACAACCAAAACAAATTGGTTTCATATTCAAAAAGATGTAACTTTAAAAACCTTTAACTCCTGCTCTGTAAATTGAAGTTTATTCACAGCATGAGATAAAAATTCTAAATTAAATAATCTAGCAATATATTAACAGAGCATTTGCAATAAAGGAAGTGCAAACATTAGATGACTCTTGACAGGAAGTGTTTAGGAAGGCTGTGTAAGTGACATGAAAGCAGGTGTGGCTGGGCTGCATAAACAAAGTGATTTAACTCCTAAATGGCTGAGAATTGAGCAGTGAGAATGCAGGAGCATGATCTTTACACCAGGCTTCATTAAATCAATGTTTTTTGGTGACTATAGTGTCCCTGTAAGCTTTACATTGGCACTGCCTAGACCTTTGTCAACTATACCTGCAGATATTTTCAGAGCTAATGAACTTGGGTGTAGTTAGTAAACTAAGTTTATCTTGTGTTCTAACTCCTGAACTAATATACCAGTAATAGTTATTGTAAAGTTCAATAAAGTTAGTTGGGGAATTTTTCAAACTTGACTAATTTTGCCTATAAGGTTACAATTTAGTTCCCAGTTCACTACAGTTTCGTGCTAATTATGATATAAATTCCTATTTTTCAGTCGTCTATTTAGAAATTTTGGTTCTGCACACAAGGCTCCAATGAAGTACATTTTGGTGACTGGGGGTGTGATCTCAGGCATTGGAAAAGGGATTATTGCAAGTAGCATTGGTACCATCCTAAAATCCTGCGGATTACGAGTGACTGCAATTAAGATTGATCCTTATATTAATATAGACGCTGGAACCTTTTCTCCTTATGAACACGGTAAAGTAATGCAACCGAGAATATTATCTATTTGAATTCATAATTTATATCTGCTAGTAGTGTGTTACCTAGAATTTTCAAATGAACATTTGACATTTTTTCAAGTTAATCCATGGCAAATGACTGCTGTTAGTGTTTTTATTTATATATATTTTAAACGAGTGGGCTGGCTATCCTGTGGGGTCAATATATAGTTTTAATTCTAAGTAACAGAAATGGATGGGGGAGGCAACCATGATAGTATGTTGCGTTCCACGTGTAATACATTCTATATCGAAAATTAGAGCAGGCCATCTTTATACAGAGATGAGTACGAACATTTTCGTGGTCTAGTAATGTGTTCCACAAGTGGAACATTTAGCAAAATGATACAAATCAACTACAGGACTTTTCTAGGTGTAATTGATTAATTTCTATATTTAATCAGGTGAATTCCAGTAGTGTAATAACTCTTAGAAACCCAGGGGACCAGGGCTGTGCTTGGGTAACTCTCCATAAGGCAGCATGCTCTGCCAGTATGCTTGGAGTGCCTGATACATTTATTTATTGTATTCAAAGTATCACATTTGTAATTCCATGTAGGGATTTTTTTGTAGTTTGCCTCTTGTATGAACCTACAGAGCACAAGCTTAGTATTCCCAAGATTTTGATTAGATTATATAATTTAAGGGAGCTGCAATCGTAGTATGGGTTAGTAAATGTAGAGGAAATATTTTTTTATTTTACTTTCATTAATTTAATTTAATGTGAACAAAGCTGAAACTCTGATTCCACATTTTGCACAATAGTAATATAGCAATGTATAGACAAAATGCGTTGACAGAATGTGTTTTCAGACATGCTGCTTTACAATGTTTTTTACATTTTTTTTTTGGTTTGCAGGAGAGGTCTTTGTGTTGGATGATGGTGGGGAAGTTGATCTGGATTTGGGAAATTACGAGAGATTTTTAGATATCAGCGTTTACAAAGACAACAACATAACTACTGGAAAGATTTACCAACATGTAATCAACAAGGAACGTCGGGGAGATTATCTGGGAAAAACTGTGCAAGGTAAACATATAAACCAATAATATTCTTACTTGTTAAATATGAAAGTGTTCTCGGGAGGTGTATTTTATAATAGTTATTTATTTTAACAGCTTTTTTTTTTCTTTAAAGATATACAAATACATATTCTACTGATTCATGTCCATAATCCCAATAATACTTCTAAAAGAATGCCCTGTAATCTCCATCAATACCTTTTGGTTGCAGTGTTGTCTGTGTTTTAATCGAACAAAAGGAGCAGTAACATTTCGACTTGCTATGAGGTCTGTGTCAAGCTTGACAAAGACCTCATAACAGGTAGAAACGTTGCTGCTCCTTTTATTTGATTAAAACTGCCTGCGGCTTGAACACCTTGAGTGCCTGGAGAATTTCTTGTGTTGCCTTATCATGGTGCCAGGTAGGCCAACTAGACATTTTATCTGTTCTTACCAGTCCACTAATTTCTTATTCCCCTGTCCTCCTGTTTAAACTACAAGAGGCATCCTTTGCACCATAACCACTACAACGCAATGTGGTTGTTATTGTGCAATGAGTATTTCGGAGCAAAGGGAAAGGTAAGCATATATTGATGCACTGGGTCGATTAACAACTTTATTAGATATGTAAGAGTTTGATTTTCTTTCTTCCAATACACTAATTATTTTTTTTATTTCTCTTTTCTTTTTGATTCCTCTGTCCTGCAGCCCCATGATTTGCTAATAAATCTTGACCCTTTTTATTTTTCAGTGGTCCCACACATTACAGATGCTATTCAAGAATGGGTTATGAATCAGGCAACAGTTCCCGTAGACAAAGACAAAGAAGAGCCACAAATATGTGTTATTGAGGCAAGTATTATCAATGTATTTGTCTATGCTGCCTCTGTTTTTATGTGTGTCAACTTTAGACATATTTCATGTGTGACAGACTTCTCTCCTGATGTATGACATTCAAGTTATACAACACATAAATCCCGTATCTCACATTTTATGGTAATTTATCTTCTAATAACTGAATAACTGTCCACAAGAAGAAGCAAGAATGGTCATTTTAAATGGGGTGCTGGGGGTGCTTGTATTTGACAAGTCATTTGTTTATGAAATATAACAGAGACAAGAGGTGAAGAAAGCCCTGCTCAAACAAGCTTACAATCTATGAGCGATGGGTAAAGACACATGAGAGACATAACAGCATGTCAGAGGGGGTAGGGATTGATGTATGGATAAGATGCCTGTGTTAGAATGTGGTGAATGAAAGAACCGAACAGAGGCATAAGAGAGAGAGTGAGCTGGGTTATGGAGGCCTGGGAAATGATGAGGGCAGTGAAATGAGAGAAATGTCACCCATGAAGATGGTAAGCTTTCCTAAAGAGGTGTGTTTTCAGTGACTTCTTAAAGGACTGGAGGCTAAGGCAGAGTCTCACGGGGCAACGAATTCTAAAGGAATGCTTGCGAATGAAACTTGGCAATTCGGGAACAAGCAGATGTCAGGAAAAGGTCATTTTCAGAGCGAAGGGAACAAAAAGGGGTATATTAGTGGAATTAAGAGGAGATGTAGCGAGGAGTGGAATTAGTAAGGGCTCTGTAGGTTAGTGTTAGCAGTTTGAATCGGATCCTGAAGAGTACAGGAAGCCAATAATAATGGTTGGCTAATAGTAAGATGTAGGAGGAGAGGTCAGTCAGAATAATGAGCCTGGCTGCAGCATTCATTGCAGACTGAAGGGAGCAATGCGGGTATATGGAAAGCTGATAAAAAATAAGGTAACGGAATGCTCCTAATTTGCTATAATTCAGTTTAGTGAATAAACTCCTATGTTAGAGTTCCACAACATAATTATTTAGTTAATTAGTCTAAACTACAAGGAGTGCTCATGAAAAATAATTTTGTCAAGATCTGCACATAACATTATTGTTGTTCTTCTATACATGTCTAAATCTCTCTAAATATTCTTCTCAAAAATGTAATTATTCTCAAATATTTCACTCTTACTTACATGTCACTGTTAAACACACATCTACTTGCACAACTTTTCATAAGTATGGTAACTTATTTACAATTTAGAGAGCATTTTATACAATAATTTGTTTATTTACTACTGTTTCATTAAATAAACTCTAGAGGGCAGTGTTGCCTTATGTATTGTTTTGACTTTGGAATAACAGCTGTAGCACATTTTATATTTAGAACCTTTATTGTTTTGATAAGCTTTTATGTATCGCTCCTGCTAACTTGATATATCTTTTTATATTTCTCTTTGACTAGTTTTCCAGTCACAGAAACTGTAATGCCTGCAGAGTATTTAATCCCTTTCTAGTTCATTACCCTAAATTATGCATGTATTACAATATCATCTCCCCAAAGGCAAGTAAAATATATATTTTTTTTATCCCGCGCTGTGTTGGGAAGATGCGTACCACATTTAACGTGGCAGTAGCTGAAATGCAGTAGCTGAAATGTTTGTTTGAATTACAATTTCTCACTAAAGTACAAAGTAATCGTAATCATAAAAAAAAAAAATTAGAGTATTTTTTGTTTACATTTTATTGAACTTAGTTACATAGTTAACCCCTTAAGGACACAGCTTCAGAAGCTGGACATACCCTTAAGGACACAAGCAATTTTTTGCTGTTTGTGTTCAAATACAATTTGCATCTCTCTCATTTATTGTACCAACACATATTATATACTGTTTTTTAGACAACAAAAAGGGCTTTAATTTGATGTGACATATACATATATAAAATCTCATTTATTACCAAAACAATGCAAAATAATGTGGGAAAAAAAAATGCTTCCCCCCCCAAGTTTTGGCAATAATAATGTGTGTATAATATGTGCAGCTTAGGAAAAGTAATTCAAAATAAATTAATTGATGTGTCTTGATTTACAAAATGCATAATATGTGTAGGATTTCAGTTTATTTTGAAAGTTACAAGTCACAAACTACAAGGTCTAAAATAAAATTTCAATGTGAAACAATTTTAGAAGTAGTAGTATGTTTGTCTTGGAAGTTTAATACCCATTACAGGAAGCAAAATTGCCACACAAAAGTATATATTTATATAAAGTAGACATCACAGGCTATTTACCTAAGGTTAGTTTGACACTTTTTGTGTAGCCATTTCACCGCCAATCTCTGCTAAATATTGGAGTAAAATTTTATTTTTTCTCTATTTTTGGCATATACACATATTACAAGGTTTTTGTAATGTGTATTTTGTAAACCTAGTGTGTGCTATCCCTGTACAGAACCCCATATTGTGTTCAGCTACATCTGCTGAGTAAAACGATTCCCCCATTGTATACCTTTGCCCCTATTCTGTGAAGCTACAATGCCATATAGGAGACTATGCTATTTCAGTTTCTATAGTTGGAATTTTCATAGATGGTCATATGTCTGATTTTGTGGCATTATAGCCATTTGACTGTTCAATAACCCCACAAAGGTCTTCCATTTGAGAAAGCAGACACTCCAGAGTATGTTATTAGGCATATATTATACCTTAACTTGCCACCATTTTGTCACCAATTTATTTCAAATTGTGTGGTGAGAATAATTTTTTTGCATACATGTTGCATTTTCGCTGGGTATTTCTTACATTTGATAAGTGCCACTGTCATAAATTCCCCCTAAGTATGCTCAGTTACCTCTTCTGAGTAAAACAATAAGCCCAATGTATGACCCAGACACTATTTTGTGAAGTTACAGTGCTGTGAAAGAGACGTGACAAGTTCAGGTTTTTAAGTGTGAATTTACATGGAGAGTTTTAATGGGTCCGTATTCTATTTTTAAATATGTTAGCAGGTTGCTTTTTCCAACTACCCCAAAAAGGCATACTATTTCTTAAAGAAGAAGCCCGAGGGTATTTCAAAAGGCAAATTTTGAACCTTAGCGTGGGATAATTTTTCCGTTTTTTTGACACACAGTGAGTTTGTACTGTATATTTTGCAAACCTTATGTGTGCTATGGCTTTAGAATACTTTATATGTTGCTCAACTATGTTGTCTGAGTACAGCAATACCCCCGTATGTACCTTTGCCAGGTATATGTGGACGTTGCAGGGGCACATTTCAGACACAGCCATTGCAGTTCTTTTTAAAACTTTGAATTTTTACGCTGTGTTGTTACCCCACTTTAGAGTTTTTTAGCAGCTATATATTCCAACTATCCCATAAAAGCATACTATTTCTTAAAGAAGACATCCCAGGGTATTTCAAAAGGCATATTTTGAACCTTAGCGTGCGATAATTTTTCTGCTAGCTTGTACCAAGTGTAGTGGTAATAAGCACTTTTTCTGCTTTTTTGACACACACAGTGAATTTGTACTGTGTATTTTGCAAACCTTATGTGTGCTACGGCTATATAATACATCCTGTCTTGCTCAACTATGTCGTCTGAGCACATCAATACCCCCATATGTACCTTTGCCAGGTATATGCAGACATTGAAGGGGCACAATTGAGACACAGCCATTTAAGTTTTTTCAAACTTTACATTTTTACGCTGTGTCCATACCCCACTTTGGAGGTTTTTTTGTAGGTTAATTATTCCAGCTACCCTATAAAGGCATACCATTTCTTAAAGAAGACACCCTAGGGTATTTCAAAAGATGTATTTTGAACCTTAGCGTGAAATAATTTTCCCGCTAGCTTGTACCAAGTGTAGTGATAAAAAGCATTTTTTCTGCTTTTTTGACACACATAGTGAGTTTGTACTGTATATTTTGCAAACCTTATGTGTGCTACGGCTATATAATACTTCCTATCTTGCTCAGCTATGTTGTCTGAGCACAGCAATATCCCCAAAATTACCTTTGCCAGGTACATGCAGACATTGAAGGGGCACATTTGAGACACAGCCATTTAAGTTTTTTCAAACTTTACATTTTTACGCTGTGTCCATACCCCACTATCGAGTTTTTTTTGTAGGTTCATTATTCCAGCTACCCCATAAAGGCATACCATTTATTAAAGAAGACACCCCAGGGTAGGTATTTCAAAAAACGTGTTTTGAACCTTAGCGTGAAATAATTTTTCCGCTAGCTTATACCAAGTGTAGTGGTAATAAGCATTTTTTCTATGCCTTTTTGACATACTCAATGAGTTTGTAATATATATTTTGCAAACCTTATATGTACAACAGCAGTATAATACATCATATGTTGCTCCGCTATGTCATCTGAGTACAGCAATACCCCCGTATGTACTTTTACCAGGTATATGACAACATTGAAGGGGCACATTTGAGACACAGCCATTTAAGTTAGAATTTTTTACGCTGGGTCCATGCCCCACTTTGGATTTTTTTTAATAGGTTGTTTATTCCAATTACTTCACAAAGGCATACTATTCCTAAAGAAGATACCCCAGGGTGTTTCAAAAGGCATATTTGAAACCTTAGCGTGGTATCATTATTTCGCCTGTAAGTGTAGAGGTAATACGCATTTTAACTTTTAAAAAGTTTTATTTAGCTTTTAACAACTTATTTTACTATTTTAAAACTTTGTGTAAACATTTCAAAAGTTTTTTTTTTTACTTTTCATTGTTTTTTTAAACTTTTAACCCCTAACTAGCCTAACCCTAAATCCCCCAATTTCCCCACTAACTTCTACCCACCCTAGCTAAATAAATAAATATTTTTAAATATTTAAATGAATTAATTAAATACATTTAACCCCTGAGGATTAAAAAAAAATAAAAGTTAACCCTCAGGGGTTAAAAAAATAATAATCAGATCACAGTGAAGTGATCAAAGGGCAGGGAATGGGGTTACATTTTATTTGAAAGAGGTGAGGGGGGTGGGATTTTGTAACTAACTGTTTTTTTTTTCACAGCCAGAGACAGATCAGCACCAATCTGTCTCCCTGCAGTTCACAGCACACACGGAGCTGCAGGGAAACAGATCGGGTTTCACTGCAGCACGTGTGATCGCTCTGACTCCCGGTCAGAGCGATCACATGGGCTGAATCAGTGAAACTGCCCATGGTAGTGTGCCTCCGATATGGCGACACACTACAGGAAAATTAACCCCATGATATCCGCGATTGTGGCAATCAGGGGTTAATTTTCATTTTGGACGGAAATTTTCCATCCAGCGTCCTTAAGGGGAGTGCTGCAATGACGGAAAATTTCCGTCCAGCGTCCTTAAGGGGTTAAATATCTGAAATGAGACTTGCGTCCATCAAGTTCAGCCTTCCTCACAATTTTTTTTGCTGTTGATCCAAAGGAAGGCAAAAAAACCAAAAAAAAAACCAGTTTGAAGCACTTCCAATTTTGCAACAAATTAGGAAAAAAATTCCTTCTTGAAACCAGAATGGCAGTCAGATTAATCATTAAATCAAGAAGATATTACCATACATTAAAAAATTATATCCTTGAATATTCTATTTATGCAAGTATGCATCTAATTGCTGTTTGAACATCTGTATGGACTCTGATAAAACCACTTCTTCATACAGAGAATTCCACAGCCTTATTGTTCTTACAGTAAAAAAACCTTTCCTTTGGCTTAGTCGAAATCTTCTTTATTCCAGTCTAAACGCATGACCTCGTGTCCTATGTAAAGTCCGTTTTTGTGAATAGATTTCCACACCATGGTTTGGATTGGCCCCGGATATATTTGTATAATGTTATCATATCCCCTCTGAGGCGACATTTTTCTAAACTAAAGAACTTTAAATTTGTTAACCTTTCTTCATAGCTGATATATTCCATTCCTTTCATTAATTTTGTAGCCTGCCTCTGCATTTTTTCTAGTGCCATATTATCCTTCTTCAGAACAGGTGCCCAAAATTGCACAGCATATTCAAGATGTGGTCTAACCAGTGATTTATAAAGAGGCAAAATAATATTCTCGTCCCGAGAATGAATGCCCTTTTTCATGCATGACAATACCTTACTGGCCTTGGCCACTGCTGATTGACATTGCACATTGTTGCATAGTTTGCCGTCTATAACAATTCCCAAGTCCTTTTTGTGTGTTATCTCTAATTCGCTTCCATTAAGGTTATACGTTGCTTGTGCATTCTTTACGCCGAAGTGCATAACTTTGATATTTTCAACATTAAATTGAATCTGCCATTTGAGTGCCCAGTCCCTCAATCTATCTAAATCCCTCTGCAGCAAAGTAATATCTTGCTCACATTGTATTACTTTACAGAGTTTTGTGTCATCTGCAAACACTGAAACATATCTTTCAATGCTGTCTTCAAGATCATTTATAAATGTTTTACATAGAAGGGATCCCAGAACAGACCCCCGAGGGACACCACTTGCCACCTCTGTCCAGCTTAAAAAAGTGCCATTAATGACAACTCTTTGTACTCTATTGTTAAGCCAATGTTCTACCCACATCCACTGCAACACCCTGATCTATACTTCTACTTCTTCGTAGAAGTTAAGAAAAGATTTGCGTTCATAGCACTCAGATAGTAAATACTTTTGTTAAATATCCACCAATAGTTGAGATGGTGCAAAAAAGACAAAATAAAAAGCGACAAAACTTAAAACAAATAAAATAACTGTACTAATACAAGCTAATGTTACTTTAAGCCTCCGACATTTTTAGAAATAATTAAGTATATTTAAAATATATAGGATTTTCTCTTGGTGTAAGCCATACGGTTGATCAATTGGATGCCCTTCTGGTGCCCTTATGTGTCCTTGAGTATGTGTGTTGGAAAGTGATGTACAGAGGCATTCCTACCATAGTGCCGTATGAGGGCTTGTTCCATAATGATGCCTATGGGCACGGATTCCATTTACATATGTCAACATTTTATGCTCTGGGTGAGCCAGGAATGCCTGGCACACAATACATATGTAAATAACACCATTTGCTCAGTGTATGTAAAACACATTTAGAGAAGATTAAAATAAATAGAGCATGCCTGTTTTTCTTGTTTTGCTTTTTTTTAAAATTATATTATATAATTATATATTATACATTATATAATTATAAATTATACATTATTCTATTTTATGACAATAACACAAAGCAAAAATAGAAGAGCATAATGTAAGCTATGAGACACCCACACAGTGTCATGTGTTACTCTTTTAAAGTCCCATGATCCCTAACAATAGCAAATAATCAAAGCAGGAAGAAAGAAAAAGAAAAAGAAACATAAATAATGTTAAAAGAAATAGCGAAACTCTTCCTTCCAGCTCCCATCGCTATTCCAGTACCATTAACAAGGGCATCTCACTGTGTGAAATCAGTTGCAAAGAGCTTGGGATTCACAGCTTCTAACAAGATTTCATTAAAGATGTTCCATTTATACAGAATATTTTTTTCACGTTAAAGGGACACTATAGTCACCAGAAGAGGTGCTTTCTGGGTCAGTGCTGCCCATTGCGCATGCTCTGCATGGAGATGCTGAACTTTCCTCATAGGGATGCATTTATTCAGTGCATCTCTATGAGGAGATGCGGACTGGCCAGGGCGGTGATCCCACCTCCTTGGCGATCTTAGCCAATCCAATGCTTTCCCTGTGGGAAAACATTGGATTGGCTGAGATCATCAATTCTGATGATGTCAGCAAAAGAGGCGGGTCAGGGGCAGGACCAGCACAGACAGACCTATGGAGAGCTGGAAATAAGATAAGTTTTAACCATTTCCATGGGGGCAAGGGACTGGGCAAACCAACTAAGTGGTGGTTTTATGACTACGTGGTTAGGAATACATGATTGTGTTCCTTTAAATATATGAACGTTGAGGATTGAATTAAAGGGTCAATTTCTCTAGTGTAAAGGGATGAATAGAATGCTTTCTTCTCTCTTTTTTTTCCCCTTCTGATTCACATTGTGTTCAAGACGGCCTGTGCGTCTTGGTTAACGCAGTAATGAGTACTGGAGTTACACGTTAGTAAGATTGTATGCATTTTATATCAGAGTATGGTAGGTTAGCTATCATTAATTCTTATATCTGTGTTTTCCTTATCGTTGTATTTTGATTGGCTTGAAGCTCTCTATCTCCCACTGTACCATACATTTCCCCAATAATGTCTTAAACATCTATAAAATTTGCAACATGTATGAATTAATCTCCGTGTGCAGATGCATAGAAATGCCATTTAATTTATTTGCTTCATAAGAAGAAATACTTGGCAGTTCTACTTTAGAGGATTATTTTGTTCTGTATCATGAAGAATAATTTGTAGATTTGATAAAAAAATTCCATATTTGGTAAGATACCATGACATATGTTCATTTACGTCTTTTAATATCTCATTCATTTCCATATACTGCTTATCAATTACAGTACAGGTGTTTGAAAATGTGCATGCCTTTTTTTTCCCAAGTTGAATTATTTTTCAGATTTGGTATTCTGGTCTTAACATGGGTTCTTATCTTATCTCAACAGAAGAGTTAGATTGGCAGGTTACTACAAAGCTGTTAAAATAACTGGGAAAAAAATAGCAAACACACTGTATTCTCATGAGCGTTTGCAAGTTCCAGGCAATGTGAAGCCGGCAGATGAAGAATGACTATCTATCAATGTGCTCAATGAATTAATAAGGAAACCAAAGGGCAAACGTATAAAACACAGAAATCATATGCATAAAATGTACACAGATGCTCTGTGTGAGGACTGATTATATGATGGATGGTTCTGGTTTGCTACATCTACTACTCAAGCCGAATTCTTATGTACAGTTTATCTTTATAGTTTTATGGATTAAAGGAACACTCCGAGGACCATAACCACTACAGCATGGTATGTTGCTTATATTGCCAGGAGTGGCCTGTTTCCCACCAGTGGAAGTAGTCAAACCATTTACAAATGGATTGACATTTTACCTTCGGTCTGCTGGACCATGCTCCCCTCCTTCTCTTGAGAGTATGTGCCGGACTAGTTCAATGGCTGACACTGGCAGTATCGGCTAATCACTCTCAGCCAGTGAGCTGATCCTCGCACTGCCTGGTTTAGCTCAGACAGAGAGCTTCTGGCTCTATTAAAGAGCAGGAGAGCAGTGCCTGGCTTATCTCAGGTAAGACGTCAAACTGTTCTAAAACAGCGCTGTGTGGTGTGGTGCTTTGACTGTATCTTTAATATGTTTGGCTTTTCTTCTCCATGTTCATTCATTGCACTAAATATGATACTGTTAACCTGTGCACCCGCTAAGGATTTTTAACTATTCTTTGAATTATCATTCTCTTGCTAAGAATCAAGTGAACAATAATTAGCGAATCCTGTACTTTCAAACTGTGTATGGGATTCGGATGTGGATTCCGGTATTTAATGAATAACCATGAGTGACTTTCAGTTCAGCTATTTTGGACTTAAACTTGAACTTCTCTTTGAATTAACTCCATTTCAATTCCTGATCATTTACACTTTATTAATTAACCCTGAACGTTTCACAGTTTTGGTTCCAGTGGTGACGTTGGGACAATATAGGTTGATTTGGAAATGTTTTTGCTCTTCTATGTGGGCTCACCACAAGTCCACCAATGTTCTTCTTGTACAAGATTATTCATTAAACTCTAAATTGTTGCAAATTAAAATCCCAATGACAACATTAAGGCTAAAATAGCTTATTTTCAATTTCTCCAAACCTAACTATAGTCACAGGTTGGCTGGTATAACCCAGATTTTGAAATTTGGGTTCTATTTCACCTCAATTTAAAGTTTAATGAATACACTTCTAAAATTGTGCAATTTTTGGAAAGTAAAAATGAATTAAAAGAGAATTTCAAATATTAGAATAGACAAAGTAAAAACATACGTGATTATTTTGCCCCAAAATTTGAAATTCCCTTTGAAATCGTTTTGAATTCTGGACAGTTAAGTGAATAACCGTGAGCTTTTAAAGTATAAATTGGGGCACTCTGGAAATACGTCCGGTCAATAACATGGATTCCCTTGTGTCTGCTTTAGTTAGGTGGCACTATTGGAGACATCGAGGGAATGGCCTTTATCGAGGCTTTCAGGCAGTTCCAGTTCAAGGCTAAGAAAGAGAATTTTTGCAACATACACGTCAGTCTTGTACCACAGGTAAGCTCACTTGCATTACTTCTCAGATACCTTGCAGCACATGGAGCTGGTCATGATATTAGATATGTTATTGTTTATGTTATTTTAACCCTTGATCTTTTATTTTTTTAATTGCACAAATTGGGCAGAGGACCCGCAATGTGTTCCCATTTTTTTTTAATAGTATATTGCATATAGCTATGAAACCCACATTCCAAACCTTTGAAGTTTTTCTGGGCCAGCTTTGTTTAGTGTTCACTGGGGGAGGATGGTTTATTGCACTGTATATATGTGGGTTAGTGTGCTTATGTTATTCAAGGGCATTGTACATTGAGAAAGGGTTGTCCACCCAAAATGTTTCTTCTTGGTGTCCTTCATTAAACTGTAGAACTTATGTGCACCCAATATTCTGGTTTGCACTTGTTTTTCAATATTACATATATGCATACTACTATTTGAGAGCCATAGTGGTTTTGAACCAGCTGCACAGAACTTTTTTAGTGGTACTGCAGTTTCTTATATGGTGCATACACTTTAAGATGATTTAAAGGTGAAAACTGGGGTTAAAGCATGTGACTCGTCCTCTAGTAATCCTAAGCATTTTTGATAATCTTGAGATGCAACAGGGGCAAAAGAACTAGTGGTGTCACCGGTGTTGTCGCCCCAGGGCTCAGAGAGTTGTGGAAGAACATCTCTGAACCTTACAGCCTGGTAATGTTTTATAATTAATCTCACAACTGCTACCCCCAATCTCAATGTCAAAGTAGTTAAAACTAAAAATAACAAAAACTTTAATAGAACACAAATTATATCAAACAAACACACCTAGTGTATCACCCCAAAATGTGAGGATTAAAAAGCAAAAAATGATAAAAAGCGACTGCAATTGTACATTGGCAAAACAGTACGGCAGAGAACCTTATGGGGTACGAGCAGCAACAACAGTCACATAGATGCAGTTAGTGTATGAGACATCTAAACAAAATTGCAATAGTGAAGAAACATAGTTGCTGACAAGACCTCCCACGGAGCTGCAGCCTATTTGTAACTGTTTAGTGCCAGGAGACAGAAAAAGAACGTCGGATTCTCCTATTTAGAGCAGTCCCAGGGAAAACCAGGGTCTGGGTTTCCCTATAGCGGCTTCCGATAATCCTAAGGAGTATATGCTTTTTATGTTGCCAGTTATAAAAATCCCTGGTATATCTAGTGCAACCAAAGGAGAGTAAATCGAAAGGATAGCGAGATCAGAAGTAGAGGAAAAAAGTAGTATGAAAATGGCTGAGTCTAAACAGAGCTACCGGTAAAAGAAAGGCTCAATCGCCGTGACAGCTCCTAACTCAGAATTGTGGTAATCACTCTAGTATAGACCTCAGACTGCGGAGTATCCAACAAGCTGTCAAGGCAGTCGACAGAAGTTTGTCCAATTACAGGATCATTTCAGAAAGCAATGAATCAAGCTGCCCAACGCGCGTTTCGGCGGTCTAACCGCCTTTCTCAAGGGCAAATAGTGCATACTGAGCCTCTCCTTACGTTCCTTAAATACCCAAAGATCCCTACCTGTTAGGAAGGGGGTGGGGTTCACAAGTGCCCGCCAGCCGAATACGCTTAATTGCAGCTGGCGGTATGCGTTTGTCCGTATCTAGTTATTGGCGCATGCGCGAGGACTTTACTTTTGTAGATGTATATCTTCCTTAGCGGGCGCATGCGCCTGGACTTAGTCTCCGGGCAAGACAATTATCCATTAAAGGGGATGCGCATGTCCGTGTCTAAATACCGGCGCATGCGCAGGGACTTAATGTTAGAAATATGTCCTTTATTATGCGCATGCGCCTGGACTTAATCGCCGAGCAGGGTGATCAGTCCCCTAGACCCCACCCCCTTCCTAACAGGTAGGGATCTTTGGGTATTTAAGGGACGTAAGGAGAGGCTCAGTATGCACTATTTGCCCTTGAGAAAGGCGGTTAGACCGCCGAAACGCGCGTTGGGCAGCTTGATTCATTGCTTTCTGAAATGATCCTGTAATTGGACAAACTTCTGTCGACTGCCTTGACAGCTTGTTGGATACTCCGCAGTCTGAGGTCTATACTAGAGTGATTACCACAATTCTGAGTTAGGAGCTGTCACGGCGATTGAGCCTTTCTTTTAGCTCTGTTTAGACTCAGCCATTTTCATACTACTTTTTTCCTCTACTTCTGATCTCGCTATCCTTTCGATTTACTCTCCTTTGGTTGCACTAGATATACCAGGGATTTTGATAACTGGCAACATAAAAAGCATATACTCCTTAGGATTATCGGAAGCCGCTATAGGGAAACCCAGACCCTGGTTTTCCCTGGGACTGCTCTAAATAGGAGAATCCGACGTTCTTTTTCTGTCTCCTGGCACTAAACAGTTACAAATAGGCTGCAGCTCCGTGGGAGGTCTTGTCAGCAACTATGTTTCTTCACTATTGCAATTTTGTTTAGATGTCTCATACACTAACTGCATCTATGTGACTGTTGTTGCTGCTCGTACCCCATAAGGTTCTCTGCCGTACTGTTTTGCCAATGTACAATTGCAGTCGCTTTTTATCATTTTTTGCTTTTTAATCCTCACATTTTGGGGTGATACACTAGGTGTGTTTGTTTGATATAATTTGTGTTCTATTAAAGTTTTTGTTATTTTTAGTTTTAACTACTTTGACATTGAGATTGGGGGTAGCAGTTGTGAGATTAAGCACCCCGTTTTTTACGGGGAACTTTCCTCACTTCCTTTCCTTTTTGATAAACTATATTTAGAGGGTTAAGCCCTACACTACCCCTGTAATCCCTCCTCAGTTTTTGGTCAGAGTTTTCTCTTTGACTGATAACTTATTTGCTTAATGTTTTATAATTCATGGTTGTATTGGCACCATGATGGGCCCTTCACATGTCATGGAGGACCCCTACACTTTAATCTGTAGCAGGATGTAGCATTGATCTGATTGCACTTCCTGCTGTTCTGATACAGACAGAATGCATGAAAAACAAGCTAGAGTTACATTCTCTTATTCAAACACAGGGCGCTGCCATGGAAGAGGGCACGTAGAGTCTTCTTAATGCTACCCGGCATATGCGTTACAGTGCAGCTGCAGCAAAATTTGCAACTGCAGTGAGTGGAAGAAAAAAGTATGGAGCAATGGGGGAAAGAAGAGAAATGGTGGGTGGGGGGGGGGGGGGGGCAATATAAATAGACAGGTAGGAGGAGTGAGGAGAGATGGGAGATATGGTGGGAATAAAGAAGGATATAAAGGTGTGCAGGGATGTAGAGTTGTTGAGGATCCACATTTTGAAAACCCAGGGTGTCTAGATACAGAGAAGGGGGAGTGGGGTCAAGAAAAAAGGACTAGGCCGATAAGAACAAAATATAAAATAAAAGCAGAAGAGAGGATAGAGAGGAGGTAAATATTCTTTATTTGGTGAACAGTAAGGATATGGAAGATTAGCAAAGTTTCCTGAGGCAGATAGAGAGGGCATGGTTCCTACATATTGAAAGGTAGCCATTTTCTGTTGCTTGGTAGGGGCTGTAGGCTTCCACAATTTAAATACATGCATGAAGGGGTGCATGCAAACTCTGTGAGCTTATTTAATCAAATGTCTGGATAAAACTAAAACATTTAGAACAAATATGTCAAACTCGCATGCGGCACACAACGGACCCCCCCCCCCATCATTTACCCGGCCGGGAAGAGGAAGCAGGACACCGGCGGCAGCGAGGGAGCTCAGTGTTCCTGCTCCTCACTGCTCCTCACTGCTCACACGCAGTTTAGAGATGCCGGGCGCCGGAATATGACGTCATATTCCGGCACCCAACATCACTAAACTGCGCGCAAGGGTGCAGTGAGGAGCAGGAACACTGAGCTCCAGATAGAAGATCCCACTGGACCCCAGGGAATGATGTGAGTGAGTGAGTGAGTGTGTGTATGTGTATGTGTGTGTTTGTCTGTCTGTGTGTATGTCTGTCAGTGTGTGTGTGTGTGTCTGTCAGTGAGTGTGTAGCTGTGTGTGTCTTTCAGTGTGTATGTGTCAGGGTACCTGAGGTCTCTACCTTTGAGAAGGGTAGAGACTTAGTTGTTTATCCGTCTAGACAGGCCATTTCTTCCGTTCCTCGCGGTCCATCCAGTCATTCTAACGCTGGCCGCAAGGGATCCGCTTCCTTTTCTAACATGACGCTCGATACGTGACGTCTTGACGCTATCCCGAGCGACCTGTCACTCTATTGGCTTTATCTAATCAGCACCCATCGGAGGCGTGTCTACTCTCCGGACTCAGGGTATTTAAGCTTGCTTCTCTCGTCAGCTCATTGCCCTGTCGTGGTTCTAGCTTGTCTAGTCACTCAGTGCTCTTGTATTCTAGTATTCTCTTTGGTTCTGACCCGGCTTGTTGTACTATTCTGCTTATCTCTGTTATCCCTCTGACCCGGCTTGTCTCTCGCTTACCTGTCTTCTCGTTCCCTCGACCTCGGCTTGTCTCTGACCATTCTCTGTTATTCTCTGTACGTTAGTCCGGCCATTCTAAGGCCCGGTATACGTACCTTTCTACTGTTTGTACTCTGCGTGTTGGATCCCTGTCCCGATCCTGACATTACGACAGGGCCAATGGATCCTGCAGGTACAAACAGTCAGCTTGGTTCTTCCGACCCCAGGTTTGATGCCATGGAACACAGGATGGATCAGATGGCCCTAGCACTACAGGCGCTATTGTCTCGTGCTAGTAACCCACCAGAGGAGACACGTACTCCTTCGATCTCTCCTGTAAGTTCAGGTCTAGAAGTAGCTACTGTAGGTGCTTCTTCTCGTATTACTCTACCAGTACGTTATGGCGGTTCTCCTGAGAAGTGTCGTGGCTTTTTGAACCAGATCAGCATCCATTTCGAATTACAACCCCGCTCCTATCCTACAGATAGAGCGAAGGTTGGATTTATTGTTACGTTACTCATTGAGAAGGCTCTGAGATGGGCTAATCCTTTATGGGAGAATGATAACCCGTTAGTCTATAACTATAATGCCTTTGTAGCTGCTTTTAAAAGAACTTTTGACCCCCCTGGTAGGAAGGTCAATGCAGCTAGATTACTGTTGCGCCTTAGACAGGAAAATCGAACACTTGTGGATTATGCACTAGAGTTCAGATCCTTGGCGGCAGAAGTTAAGTGGAACGAACAGGCTTATATAGATGTATTTTTAAATGGGTTATCAGATGTAATCCTTGACGAGGTCGCTACTAGAGAGCTCCCTGAGAATTTGGAGGATTTAATTTCTTTTATCTCTCGCATTGATGAACGCTTAAGAGAGAGGCAAAACACTCGAGATAGGACTCGTAGACCCTCCTTTAAACTAGCCCCTGCATTTCAAAATTCTGAGATCGAAACCTCACGTTTCCCAGAGCCTATGCAGATAGGTAATACTCACCTCACAGAGGAGGAGAGACAGTACAGGAGAAGGGAGGGTTTATGTATGTACTGTGGAGTCAGAGGTCATTTACGCCTAAATTGTCCCAATCGTTCGGGAAACGCTCGCACCTAAGTTTCTCTAGAGGACAGGCCTTGGGTGTATCTATTTTGTCCTCTGTTCACAATTATAAAGATCACAGGCTTCTGTTACCCGTTTCTTTGACTTGGGAGAAGGGAGTAGTAAAAACCATGGCTTTGATCGATTCTGGAGCCGCTGAGAGCTTTATCGATCAAGTTTTTGTTAACAAGCATACTATCCCATCCCAGTTAAGGGAGACACCCCTGGCCGTTGAGGCCATAGATGGTAGACCTTTACTTGAGCCTGTTATTTTCCGTGAGACCATACCTGTTAATTTAACTGTTGGTATCTTGCATGAGGAAGACCTATCCCTGTTGATCATTTCCTCTCCTTCTATTCCCATAGTCCTGGGGTACTCCTGGTTAAAGAGACATAACCCTATCATTAATTGGGAGTTAGGGGAGATAGTTTCATGGGGTCAGAATTGTCAAGAGAAATGTTTGCGGAAGGTCTCGCCTCTTTGCCTGGCTAACACGTCGGCTAACTCCTCTAATCCTACAGAGACACAAATACCGCCTCAGTACCTGGATTTAAAGGCAGTATTTGATAAAAAGAGAGCCGATACCTTACCTCCACACAGATCCTTTGATTGCAAGATTAACCTACTCCCTGGTACCATGCCTCCCAGGGGTCATGTATACCCGTTATCTACTAAAGAGAATTCAGTTCTAGAGGAGTATATTCACGAGAATTTAGACAAGGGATTCATTAGGAGATCCTCCTCCCCTGCCGGGGCTGGATTTTTTTTTGTTAAAAAGAAGGATGGTACACTTAGGCCTTGTATTGATTATCGAGGTTTGAACAAGATAACCATTAGGAATGCTTATCCCATTCCTTTGATTACCGAACTCTTTGATCGTTTAAAGGGTTCTAACATTTTCACCAAGTTAGATCTCAGAGGGGCATATAACTTGGTGAGAGTCCAGCAGGGACACGAGTGGATGACGGCGTTCAATACTCGATACGGTCACTATGAATATACAGTAATGCCTTTTGGGTTATGTAATGCACCGGCTGTATTCCAGGATCTGATAAATGAGGTTCTTAGGGAATTTCAGCATGAGTGTGTTATTGTATACCTGGACGATATACTCATACATTCTAGAGAGATTGAGACTCACCACGAACAAGTCAGAAGGGTTTTGCACAAACTTCTTCAACATGGTCTTTACTGCAAATTGGAGAAATGTAGTTTCGATCAATCCCAAGTAAACTTCCTCGGTTATGTGATCTCTGGGGAGGGATTTAAGATGGACCCGGATAAACTCCAGTCCATTCTAGATTGGCCTCTACCCAAGGGTCTTAAGGCCGTTCAGAGATTTATTGGGTTCTCCAATTATTATAGGCGCTTTATTAAGGGATATTCTTCTATTATTGCGCCCATCACCAATATGACCAAACAGGGGGCTGATACTAAGAATTGGTCTACGGAAGCTCTCCTTGCTTTCAAAACTCTCAAGGAGCTTTTTGCTTCCGCCCCAATTTTGGTTCACCCTAATACCACTCTTCCTTTCCTACTTGAGGTAGACGCCTCGGAGACTGGCATAGGTGCTATCCTATCCCAAAGGCTAGGTGTGGATAAACCGTTACATCCATGTGGATTTTTTTCTAAAAAATTGTCTGGTGCTGAGAGCAGATATGACATTGGTGACAGAGAACTACTAGCTGTTATCAAGGCTTTAAAAGAATGGAGACATTTATTGGAAGGGACATTACATCCTGTTACTATTTTAACGGATCACAAGAACTTGTCCTATATTGGAGAGGCCAAGCGATTGTCTTCCAGGCAAGCTCGTTGGTCGTTATTCCTCACCCATTTCAATTACGTTCTTACTTATAGGCCTGGTTCAAAGAATTCTAAAGCCGATGCTCTATCTCGCCAATATGAACCTTTGGCTTCTTCTGAACCGGTTCTGTCCTCTATAGTACCCCAATGCAATATTATTGCTAACACAAGTCTCAAAATCCATTCTCCGTTGCTTGCCCAGATCTTGAACTTACAACATCTGGCACCTGGACAGACTCCTGAGGGAAGAAAGTTTGTTCCCCCTGAACTCCAACTGGAGCTCTTACAGTGTTTCCACGAAAGCAAGGTGGCTGGTCATCCTGGCATTCGCAAGACTTATTCCCTGATCTCCAAGGATTTCTGGTGGCCTTCCTTACGAAAGGATATTAAGGAGTTCGTCGGAGCTTGTGAGACTTGTACCAGGACTAAACAGCCTCACGCATCTCCTTGTGGTTTGTTGCTCCCCTTGGACATTCCTGAGAAACCATGGTCCTGTTTGGCCATGGATTTTATTGTGTATTTACCTGCTTCCAAGAGACAGACTGTTATTCTCACGGTGGTGGATAGATTCACTAAGATGGCTCATTTTGTGCCGTTACCTAAACTCCCCACGTCTCCTGAATTGGCGGAGATTTTTGCGAGAGAAGTTTTTCGCTTACATGGGATACCTTCTGAAATCGTTTCTGATAGAGGCTCTCAATTTGTCTCACGATTCTGGAGATCCTTCTGTTCTCAATTAGGTATCAAATTGAACTTTTCCTCTGCATATCACCCTCAGTCTAACGGAGCCGCTGAGCGTACTAATCAAAAGATTGAACAATATCTGCGCTGCTTTGTTTCCGAACACCAGGATGATTGGGTCGGTTTGATTCCTTGGGCAGAGTTCGCACACAATAATCTCGTTTGTGATTCTACTCGTTCTAGCCCCTTCTTCATGAACTATGGCTTTCATCCTTCCATTTTTCCTTCGGTCTCTTCTTCCCAAGGAGTACCGTCGGTTGATGATCATGTCGCCAATCTGAAGAAGTTGTGGGATCAGACTCGTCAAATTCTCCTGCATAACTCTATGTTGTTCAAAAAACACGCTGATAAACACAGAAGGGCGGCTCCAGTTTTTGTCCCTGGGGATAGAGTATGGCTGAGTACTAAGAACATTCGTTTAAAAGTTCCCTCTATGAAATTTGCGCCTCGGTACATAGGCCCTTACAGGGTTTTGTCTCGTATCAACCCGGTTGCGTATCGCCTAGCCCTGCCATCGGCCTTACGTATTCCCAACTCCTTTCATGTGTCTTTGCTGAAACCACTGATTTGCAACAGATTCTCCTCTACGGTTTCCTCACCTCGTTCGGTTCAGGTGGACGGTCAGGAGGAGTACGAGGTCAACTCCATTATCAATTCCCGATTCTCCCGGGGAAAATTACAGTATCTGGTCAACTGGAAGGGATATGGTCCTGAGGAGAGGAGTTGGGTACCTCAGGAGGACGTTCATGCTCCTCGTCTCCGCAGGGCGTTTCACTCCCGCTTCCCATCTCGTCCCGGTTCCTTCCGCCCGGTGGGCGTATCTGAGAGGGGGGGTACTGTCAGGGTTCCTGAGGTCTCTTCCTTTGAGAAGGGTAGAGACTTAGTTGTTTATCCGTCTAGACAGGCCATTTCTTCCGTTCCTCGCGGTCCATCCAGTCATTCTAACGCTGGCCGCAAGGGATCCGCTTCCTTTTCTAACATGACGCTCGATACGTGACGTCTTGACGCTATCCCGAGCGACCTGTCACTCTATTGGCTTTATCTAATCAGCACCCATCGGAGGCGTGTCTACTCTCCGGACTCAGGGTATTTAAGCTTGCTTCTCTCGTCAGCTCATTGCCCTGTCGTGGTTCTAGCTTGTCTAGTCACTCAGTGCTCTTGTATTCTAGTATTCTCTTTGGTTCTGACCCGGCTTGTTGTACTATTCTGCTTATCTCTGTTATCCCTCTGACCCGGCTTGTCTCTCGCTTACCTGTCTTCTCGTTCCCTCGACCTCGGCTTGTCTCTGACCATTCTCTGTTATTCTCTGTACGTTAGTCCGGCCATTCTAAGGCCCGGTATACGTACCTTTCTACTGTTTGTACTCTGCGTGTTGGATCCCTGTCCCGATCCTGACAGTATGTCTGTCAGTGTCTGTTAGTGAGTGTGTCTGTCAGTGAGTGTGTGTGTGTGTGTGTCTGTCAGTGTGTGTGTCTATCAGTGAGTGTGTACATGCCTGTGTGTGTGTATGTATGTGTATGTCTGTGTGTGTATGTCAGTGAGTGTCTGTCTGTGTGTGTATGTATGTGTGTCTGTGTGTTTGTCAGTGTGTGTGTCTGTCAGGGAGTGTGTATGTCTGTGTGTGTGTGTGTCTGTCTGTTAGTGAGTGTCTGTCGGTGTGTGTGTGTGTGTGTCAGTGAGTGTGTCTGTCTGTGTGTGTGTCTGTCAGTGAGTTATTGTGTCTGTGTGTGTCTGTGTGTGTCTGTCAGTGAGTGTGCGTGTCTGTCTGTGAGTGTGTGTATGTCAGTGAGTGTGTGTGTGTATGTTAGTGAGTGTCTGTGTGTGTGTGTTTGTCAGTGAGTGTGTGTCTCTGTCAGTGTGTGTGTCTGTCAGGGAGTGTGTGTCGGTCAGTGTTTTGATGGCTGCGGCTAGACAGTGGAGTACCTGGAGGTGCTGTCACGACTAGTAATGTGGTCCAGCACGCAGAAACTATGTAAACATATACATAAGTACGAAAAGGAAAATAATAGGAAAGAGCGTAAACCGGTCCTTAGAATGGCCGGACTAATACGCTAGAGACAGAGAATGGTCAAAGGGAAAGCCGAGGTCAAGGAAGCCAGAAAATACTCAATACCGATTAAACAAGCCAAGTCAGGGAAACCAGAGATCAGAATAACCAGGGAAACGCCAAGGATCAGGATACCAGGAAATCAGAAACACGAGAATAGCACTTTCAGGAAACCAGGAAACTGAAACCACGACATGGCAAAGTAATGGGGAAAGCTAGGGGTTTAAATACCCCTCTCTAGGCTATGATTGGTCAGAGGGCGACCTCTGACCCCAAAACGTGCGTGTGCGTTGACGTCGTGACGTCACGCACACGTTGGTATAATTCTCGGGGGCGGGGCTAGCAATAGACGCGACCACGCGGTCGGCGCCATCTTGGATCTGGGCGCGATGCCCGGAAGAACTATGTGCGCGGTTCCCGGCTCGCCGACGAGCAGGTAAGCTCGTGTAGTTGGAGCGGTCGTGCCGGTCGGGCACGACCGTGAGGCTCGGCGGGCCGGTGACCGCAACAGTACCCCCCACTCGAAGACCGCGCACCGGGCGGGAAGGACCCGGCTTAAGAGGAAAGCGGTTGTGAAACGACCGGATAAGACGGGGCGCATGGACCCGGTCAGCAGGAACCCAACAACGTTCCTCGGGACCATAACCCTTCCAGTCAACGAGATAGGACAAGACACCTCTGGATAATTTGGAGTCCATGATAGAATGGACTTCGTATTCTTCTTGATCACCCACTACCAAGGGCGGAGGAGGAGTGGATACCCTAGTGTAGCGATTGCAAGTAAGGGGCTTGAGCAGAGACACATGGAAAGTATTCGCTATTCTCATATGAGCCGGTAGTGCCAAAGAATAGGTCACTGGATTAATACGTTGGGTAACTCGAAAGGGACCAATGTACCGAGGGGCAAATTTCATGGATGGGACCTTAAGCTTGATATGTCTAGTGGAGAGCCACACCCTGTCACCTGGAAGATAGACAGGATTAGCGCCCCGTTTCTTGTCAGCTTGGACCTTTGCTCGGAATGAGGCTTTTTGCAGAGCTGAATGGACGGAATCCCAGGTATCATGAATCGATTCTAAACGGGTGTCCAAAGCGGGGATTTCTGTGTCTGAGAATGCAGAAGGTAAAACAGCGGGGTGATAACCCTGATTAACAAAGAATGGACTGTGATTAGAAGATTCATGAGTGGCGTTGTTTCTGGCGAACTCAGCCATGGGTAAGAGCTCATACCAGTTAGATTGATTGGCATTTATAAAGCAACGTAAATAGGCTTCTAAAGACTGATTCGCCCTCTCTGCTGCTCCATTTGTTTGAGGGTGATATGCTGATGAAAAGGAGAGTTCGACGCTCAATTGTTTGCAAAAGGAACGCCAAAACCTAGAAACAAACTGGGTACCTCTGTCAGATACTATGTTTTTGGGTACACCGTGCAACCGAAAGATCTCTCTCAAGAATATTTGAACAAGATCTTGAGCAGATGGTAATTTCTTAAGTGGGACGAAATGTGCCATCTTCGTGAATCTATCAATAACCATAAGGACTGTATTAAACCCGTTTGAACTGGGTAGATCCACAATGAAATCCATGGCCAAGTGGGTCCATGGAGCACTAGGTATGGGCAGTGGTTGTAACAGTCCAGGAGGTGACCTAGGAGGAACTTTAGAAACTGCACATATTTGACATGCCCCAACATAATCTTTGATATCGTTTCTAAGAGCAGGCCACCAAAATCTCCTGGAGACGGCTGAGAGAGTTTTATGGACTCCAGGATGGCCCACTGTGAGGTTGTCATGGAACAAATCTAGTACCTTCTTTCGAAACTGAGGTGACACATACAGTTTGTCCGGAGGTTTTCCCACAGGTGCCTGAGTTTGATCTGCTATTATGGCACAGAAGAGTGGAGAAGACACTTCGGAAACAGTAGTGGCAATGAGGCATTCAGGAGGTACAATAGGATATATCTCCTGTTCTGGTACTTCATCTGTCTCAAACTGCCGAGAAAGTGCATCTGCCTTGGTGTTTTTAGTACCAGGCCGGTACGTAATTACGAAATTGAATCGGGAGAGGAACAATGACCACCTAGCCTGACGAGAGGACAGTCTCTTAGCGTCCCCAATATAAGCCAAATTCTTATGATCAGTAAAGATCAAAAGTGGCTCTTTGGAACCTTCTAAGAGATGCCTCCATTCCTTAAGGGCAAGTACAATGGCCAAAAGTTCCCTATTCCCTATGTCGTAATTCCTCTCTGCAGGTGTGAGTTTGCGAGAGTAAAATCCACAGGGATGTAAAGGCGTATCAGGACTTTCTCTTTGAGACAGAATGGCTCCAACTCCTGTTTCTGATGCATCCACCTCTAGGATAAATGGTTTGGATGGATCAGGATGGGTCAGGACAGGTGCTGAGGAAAATAAAAATTTTAATTGTTCAAATGCCTCTCTTGCTTCTTTGGGCCAAGATATACAATTTGTTCCTTTTTTTGTTAAATTGGTTATAGGGGAAATCACGGAGGAAAATCCCCTTATGAATTTGCGGTAGTAATTTGCAAAACCTATAAAGCGTTGAGTAGCTTTAAGGCCCTTGGGTAATGGCCACTGTAAGACTGCCTCCAGTTTACGAGGATCCATCTGGAAACCAGACGGAGATATAACGTATCCAAGGAATTGTATCTCCGTTTGGTCAAATTGGCATTTCTCCAGTTTACAGTAAAGGCCGTTTTGTAACAGGGTTTTCAGTACAATTCTCACATGTTCGTGATGTGTCTCTAGGTCTGGGGAATAGATGAGAATGTCGTCCAAATACACTAGAACGAACATGTGAAGGTACTCTCTTAGGACATCGTTAATAAAATCCTGGAATACCGCTGGAGCGTTACATAATCCAAACGGCATAACCAGGTATTCGTAATGTCCCAATCTGGTGTTAAATGCGGTCTTCCATTCGTGACCGTCCTTAATCCTGACTAGATTGTATGCACTTCGGAGATCGAGCTTGGTAAAGACTCGAGCTCCCTTCAATCTGTCAAAAAGCTCTGATATAAGGGGAATAGGGTAGGCATTTTTAATGGTAATCCTATTCAAACCCCTATAATCAATACAAGGGCGTAGGTCTCCTTCTTTTTTAGAGACAAAGAAGAATCCAGCCCCGGCTGGTGAGGAGGACCTACGGATAAGACCCTTTCTGAGAGCCTCCTTAATGTATTCCTCTAAACAAAGATTTTCCTGGGGGGACAAGGCATAGATTCCTCCCTTGGGAGGCATAGTCCCTGGTAATAAATTTATAGTACAGTCATAAGGTCTATGAGGAGGTAACCCTTCAGACTGGACCTTGTTAAATACCTCTTTCAAATCCATATACTGTTGTGGAATTTGTGTGGTCAAGGGAGGTGTAACAGGAACATTAATGGTGCCAATAGGTTGTGGGATTTGTTTAAAGCAGACACCTTTGCATCTCTCACCCCAACTCACAATCTCTCCTTCAATCCAATCCAAACGTGGATTGTGTTTAAGGAGCCAAGGGAAACCGAGTATTATCGGAACTGTAGGTGAAGAGATAATTTGAAAGGTCATTTCTTCAGAATGGAGAACACCCACTGAAACAGTGATTGGCAGAGTTTCGTGTGTGATGAAAGGCTGGGTAAGAGGCCTCCCATCAATGGCCTCGACTGCTATAGGCTTCTCTTTCTGTCTTAAGGGCAGGAGATGTTTTGCAGAGAATTCTTTGTCTAGGAAATTCTCCGCTGCCCCAGAGTCAATCATAGCCTCACATTGAACAGTAGTGTTCTCGAAAGATAAGGTTACTTTGATAAGGAAACGGTTCTTAGTCAATTTAGGGGACATATACATCACACCTAAGGTCGGTCCCCGTACGTGCCTTAGGTGTGCAAGTTTTCCGGCCGAACCGGGCATGACGACCTTAGATGCCCCTTCTTGCCACAATACATACATAACCCCTCGTTACGTCTGTGTTGTCTCTCTGCCTCAGTGAGTTTAGCACTACCCAATTGCATGGGTTCAGGTTCTGGAAGAGGCGTTTGGCTACTCACCACTGGGTTAGAGAAACGAGGGGCTATGGACAAATTAGAGCGTCTGTTACGTTGTTTGTTTTTCTCTCTCTCTCTGAGCCGGTTGTCAATGTCTATCATGTAGGCAATAAACTCGTTGAGACTAACCGGAAGGTCTCTAGCTGCAGTCTCATCGTGTATATTCTCAGCTAAACCTTCAGAGAAAGCAGCCACCAGACCGCTATTGGTCCAATCAACCTCAGACGCTAATGTCCTGAACTCTATAGCATAATCGGCTACAGAACGACTGCCTTGCTTGATTCGCATAAGGGCTTTGGCAGCGTTCTTCTCCCTACCTTTAGGTTCAAATGTAGCTTTAAAGGCCGTAAGAAAAGTATTGTAATCACGGGCTACTGCGTCACCACTTTCCCATAAGGGGTTAGCCCAGGTCAAAGCTTTTCCAGTTAATTGGTTCATCAGATAGCCTATTTTTGATCTATCTGTTGGGAATGAACCTGGGGAGGCCTCAAAGTGGTATTCAATTTGGTTTAAAAAACCTCTGAATTCCTTAGAATCACCTCCATAGCGGGGGGGCGGTGACAAGGTTATGGACGGTGGTTTATGTGGTACGGGAACCACTACAGGTGGCGGAACCACAGGTGGTACCGGAGGGACCTCTAAATAGGCAGTCCTCTGGAGCAAGGTCTGAAATGCCTGGGCAAATTGGTCTAACCTGTGGTCCATATCCTCCACCCTACTCTCACATGCGATCATATGCTTGCATAGTTCTGCAGGATCCATGGCCATGTCGTAATGTCACGACTAGTAATGTGGTCCAGCACGCAGAAACTATGTAAACATATACATAAGTACGAAAAGGAAAATAATAGGAAAGAGCGTAAACCGGTCCTTAGAATGGCCGGACTAATACGCTAGAGACAGAGAATGGTCAAAGGGAAAGCCGAGGTCAAGGAAGCCAGAAAATACTCAATACCGATTAAACAAGCCAAGTCAGGGAAACCAGAGATCAGAATAACCAGGGAAACGCCAAGGATCAGGATACCAGGAAATCAGAAACACGAGAATAGCACTTTCAGGAAACCAGGAAACTGAAACCACGACATGGCAAAGTAATGGGGAAAGCTAGGGGTTTAAATACCCCTCTCTAGGCTATGATTGGTCAGAGGGCGACCTCTGACCCCAAAACGTGCGTGTGCGTTGACGTCGTGACGTCACGCACACGTTGGTATAATTCTCGGGGGCGGGGCTAGCAATAGACGCGACCACGCGGTCGGCGCCATCTTGGATCTGGGCGCGATGCCCGGAAGAACTATGTGCGCGGTTCCCGGCTCGCCGACGAGCAGGTAAGCTCGTGTAGTTGGAGCGGTCGTGCCGGTCGGGCACGACCGTGAGGCTCGGCGGGCCGGTGACCGCAACAGGTGCACGGAGGCACGCCACGTCACATTCCGATGGGAAGTCGACGTGCTCCACCTTCACAGGGTTTCAAGAAGTAGCAGGAGGATCCGCTTTGGCACAGGGTGCGGACAGTGCCTTTTAAGGGAATACCAGAGGCTGGACTCCGGAGTCTGGCAGCGGCAATGTAAGTGGAGTCTGCTTGTTGGCTAGAGGGGGAAGGACTAGGATTTAGTATAGGGGGATTTAGTATATGGGGGGACTGGGATTTAGTAGAGGGGGGTGTGGTATAAAAATAAACCTATGAAAATTTAAGTCGTTTTTTCTTTTTTTTTTTTGCGGCCCACATAAACATAAGCTTTGTTTATGTGTCCCGTGCTAGACTTTGAGTTTGACATGCTTGATTTAGACCATGGTTCATCAACCTGGTCCCTACCGCCCACTAGTGGGCGTTTCAGGATTCCAGGTGGGCGGTAGGGATTTCCAGGTTGATAGTGCGGGCGGACGGGCGGGTGCGAGCCGGTGGTACCCGTGCGACTGGGTACCGCTGTGACCATTTGTGGCTCCGGCCCGCGCGGTAAACCGCCGGGGCCGCCTTCCAAAGTGTCCATCGGGTGGCCCATGCTGTCAGGGCCACTCGATGAATGCGGATTGTAAGGGGGCCCGGTCAGCGCTGGGCGCTTTAACAGCGCGACCGGGCCCCCTGTGATGACATCAGAGCTGGGAGGAAGTGATTCCCTGGTCACTCCTCCCAGCTAAAACTGAGAGCCGCGCGGGAGGAAGCCGAGGGAGTCAGAGTGGGAACTCTGACTCCCATCCACCTGAGCCACCACTGGACCCCAGGGAAAGTCACCCTCCTGCACCTTAAAGGTAGGAAACAGGAGTGTGAATTAAATATATGTGTGTTTGTTTGTGTGTGTGTGTCTTTGTAGGTATGTTTTGTGTGTGTGTGTGTGTCTTTGTATGTCTTGTGTGTGTGTCTGTCTGTATGTGTTTTTGTATGTATGTGGTGTGTGTGTGTGTGTGTGTGTGTGTGTGTCTGTCTGTATATATGTGTGTCTTGTCTTTGTATGTATGTGTGATTGTATGTGTGTCTTGAGTGTGCATGTGTGTGTGTCTATGTATGTCTTATATGTGTGTCTGCATGTGTGTGTGCATGTCTGTGTGTGTCTGTTTGTATGTGTGCCTGTCTGTTTGTATGTATGTGTGTGTGTGTGTGTATATGTGTGCCTGTCTGTGTCTTTGTGTGTGTGTATGTATGTGTGTCTGTATGTGTGTATGTGTGCCTGTCTGTGTCTGTATGTGTCCTATGTGTGTCTTGTGTGTGTGTCTTGTATGTGTGTGTGTGTCATATGTGTGTCTTGTGTGTGTGTGTGCATGTCTGTGTGTGTCTGTTTGTATGTGTGCCTGTCTGTTTGTATGTATGTGTCTTGTGTGTGTATGTGTGCCTGTCTGTTTGTATGTATGTGTCTTGTGTGTGTGTGTGTCTGTATGTGTGTCTGTGTCTGTACGTGTGTCTTGTATGTGTGTGTGTGTCTTGTATGTGTCGTGTGTGTGTATGTGTGTCTTTGTGTGTGTGTCTTGTATGTGTGTCTGTATGTGTGCCTGTCTGTTATAGTAGACTATAGTAAGTGGGCTACCTAGCTCAGCCTTCCTACTGGGCATTGCTATAAGGAAGGTTAAAAAATAGAAAAAATGGGAAAAAAAGGTGGGGAGGGGAATTGAGAAGGGAGAGGAGATGAGCTGACGCACAAATGAGAAATCATATTATGCGCAAACAGAGAAGTCGTCTGAATATCACTGAAAGAGACCTTCGTTTGTTCCTTACGAAAATCAAACCAGATATCAAATATTTAGTCTCGCAGCATCAACCTCAAGGATCTCATTAATCACTAGTAAAGGTAATTTCAATTTACTTTATTGTTTTTTCATTAAACTTTATAAAGTTAAAAACCTTATAAACCTGCATTAAGTAGAAATAAAAAGATAAATGTACGTACATTTTTTTTTTTTTAAAAACACCCTCCTTTCTTAAAAATATTCCGCATTTGCGCGAAAACTGGTGGGCGGTAAGGAAATTTTTTCAACCAAAAAGATGCATTAGTGGGCGGTAGGTAGAAAAAGGTTGACTACCACTGATTTAGACCATTAAGCAAGATGGAACTGGAACATAACATGTACCAATTATTAATAGTTAATCATTACTATTAATTATACTGGAGATCCCACACCAGAAAGGGATTATTTTCTTAATTGTTAAACGGCTGGAGATCAGTGGGACAGGGCTGGAGACACAGGAGGTAACTGTGTGTTTGGATATAATTTCACTAAGTGCAGCAGTTCCAAGCAGTGCAATGATATACCCAGCAGTGGAAATTACATTCCCAATTCAGTCTATGGACTTTTGAACTCATCATATTAAAGAAATTACTGCAGTAAAATACTAGTTGGACGGTTCTTAATCTCTTTCTAAAAATTGGTTATTAGTATTCATACCGTGCAGCAGAAAGCTGGTGATGTTATGTGCTCTATCCGAGCAGCTTGCAAAGCATGTTCTTCTCTCACACACAGCAATCTCATTGAGAATGTAGAATCCAGGAACCATGTCAGACAAAAAACACGGGCAACAGCAGTTATTACATCTGTGCTGATAGCAGTAAGGCATGAAAATCTTTAAGGAAAACATATTATGGTTCCCCTTTCTAACCATGTGCTAAGAACAGTGTATAAATTAAAGAGTATACTCTATGAAACACCTCTACACCACATTTACAAAATGCTTTTACCTTATTAACCCCTTCAGGACACATGGCATGTGTGACATGTCATGATTCCCTTTTATTCCAGAAGTTTGGTCCTTAAGGGGTTAAAGAAATCTCACGTTGATGTTTTGTGAGTGCTTAGATACCTAGTTCTACAACTCTACACACATTTCTTAAAAGCGACACTATAGGCCCCCGTACCACTTTATCTCATTGAAGTGGTCTGGGTGCATGGTCCAAGTCCCCTTTAGCCCTGCAATATAAAACATTAAAAAACCTGAAATGTTTACATTGCATTGCTAAGACTGACTCTAGCAGACGGCCACTAGAGGCGCTTCCTGCAGCTCCACAGAGCTTAAATCCGTGAAACGACTCTGGACGTCATCACACTTTGCCTAAAGGCGTCCAGTGTCTTCTAAATTCTTTTTTTTTTTTTTTTTATCTTTTATAGTGGATAATTAAGAAGACAAAAATAGAGACAGAAACACTGTCTCCACTAGATGGAGCTATTGTATCAAATTAAAATTTTTATAAATAAATAAACATTATGCTGGTAAAACTGAAAGAAAAGAACTTAAAAGGGAAAGCAAATACACGTGTCATGTTTAAAAATATTACCTAGGGAATGGGGGAAGTAGATCCCCACCTCTACAGCTTCCATGAAGCACTGCCATCCTTATTGTTGGCCAAGCAACATGGGACACCCCTGTCCTATAGTAAATCTGTGCATACCTCTAACATTTCAAATCACATAAGAGGGAAATTATTTTTAAGGAGTTTGGCCATAGGGATGGCATGGATCCCGAACATTTTAGGTGATTTCATAACCTCCATTTATGCATATAATTTATAACAGAACCAAAGCATTTCATTTAATAAGTTATAACAATCAAAATACTCATTGCCCTGAGTTTTAATGCTGTCGAGCTCTGGGATACACACGTTTTATGAGATCCTAGAAAAAGATAGAAAACTGGACATAAACAATAATAACTTTTTGATATGTTATTCCTTGGATGGATGCAGAAATTGACTTGATTCACTGCCATGGGGTTAGAACTATAGAATAGCATTTCACGTTGGAGCTCTGATCCTATCCTCGGGAACACACGCATCGATATGCTTCCAGTGAAATCTCTGGCTGCTCTTTGCAGTATCATGCCCATGTGGGGATGCTTCTGGATACTACAGGAGTACTTTAGACAAGTTAGGGCTCTGTGTCACGAGAACTGGTGGAGATGCCTTAAACCAATGGAATCTATTTTCAAGAAGTACCTTAAAGTACCACAAGAATCATTAATGGTCTTGTGGGTGTTTAAATCATTCATGTATACAAAAACAAATATTATGCCTCACTGTCCCTTTAATTATAACTATATTATTCGGCAATGCCGTCATATTTAGGATTGCACAGTATGGTTTTTATAAAGTTTTAGAAAGTGGGTTCTTGATTCAAGGGTAATGACGAGCGCTTGCACGGGTGATGATTAACTGCACAGCAGAAAGCGCAATCAAATTTCTGCTTTCCAATATCTGTTACGTGCTGCAAGCCATCGGGATTCATGCTGACATTCTGACTTTCCCGATTTTATTTTCCTATTTATGATTTTTAGAATATTTTTATATTAAGATGAACTGCAGTGCATTAATAATTTATCTTAAAACGAACACACCGTACTGTGATAATGTTTGCATTGCTCGACTCCTTACCTTCTTGAACCCTGATTGTTTTATGTGAACACATTCTATTTTGTGTAAATATTGGTGTTTTCATTCATTTAGCCAACCGCAACCGGAGAACAGAAAACAAAACCAACTCAGAACAGTGTTCGTGCTCTGAGGGGACTGGGCTTGTCTCCCGATTTGGTACGTGAAATCATTCCCTTATTTAAATATGAATTACCTAAATGTGTGTTGGGATAATCACCATCAAATGTTTATGTATTACAGGGGTAGCTGCACTTAGTGTAGCTATTCAGCCAGGAACACTGCTTATATTTCTCCATTAAACAGTAAACAAAATTAATTCCAGGGGAATGATAAAACCCTAAATTAATGAACGTCCATAGTAGATGCTTTTTACAAAAAATTCTAAGTTAATGATGCTCACTCGACAGATTTTCTGTATACCATGATGTGTATGTATATACATATATATAATTTGACTTTTTTATTAAATCGACTGGGTTACCTTTCCTTATGGGCTTCTCTTCGTAGTGATAATCTGTGCAAAGATAGAATGTTTCTGTGCTTAAAACAGTGTTTCAGGCTGGAGTTGACCTACCCTGATTTAGTGCATTCTATAGATAAGGCATACAAATTGAAAAACATGATTATCTTTTCTAGAGATGATGACGTGGTCATCCCATTCTTCTCAGTATGAGTGCTGAGCGTATAATATAAACCCCTGCTGGAGTTTATGGGATATATAATTCAGAACTCACTAGTAATTTCACTCTAGAACAGACATGCTTTTATTATTCAATATAACAGGAACCATGACATAGGTTCTATTAGCTTCATGTATATCTATATTTATAATGACGCTTGTACAGCACAGGCTCTCTCATAAAAGATGAATTAATTACATTTATTACATCATTTTCCCCCTGTGATGTCGTTGAAAGGAGTGATGGTTTTATGGGTACAAATATTTTTAGTAATCCCTGCAGCTATAAGTCACATCGTGGGTGTAGGAACTGGGGGGACGGTTGTGGGGTGAATCTCCCTAATACAATCTTGTACAGCTTTTAAGATTGTGTGTTTAAGTGTTTAAGAAAGATAAGAAAAACAAACTTGATGTTAGAAGAGTGGGTCAACCCATTCTACTAATAGACGTCCTAGTGTTAGTATATATTTTTTCCTGAAAACTGCATTGTTTGATGTATCCTTCCTAGGTGGGTTGGGATTTTTATGGAATGCTGACCCCCCCATTTTCTTTGTTTCCTTCACTGATGCATGACGTAATGCCAAGAGACAAGAGGGCTCATTGTGTTATGACCTGTAAAAGGAGCATGGATGCATATAATGCTTGAAGTGTTCATTTACGTCTGACTGCTCTGGTTTACTGCCATAACAATAACTTTTCGATGCTAGGAATATAAGCTCATACGCAACCGCTATAATTACACAAGAAAAACTCTGAACCTGTATACAATGCAAAGGAAAAAAACTTTTCAGAAAACCACTTTTGGGGTTTATTTGTTGGTCATAAAAAATACAACTGCAAAATTAAGACAAAAAGTGCTGTTTTGGAAAAATCATCCAACTCGACAATAGTCACAGATGGACTATTTTAGCCTAAATTTAGCAATGAAAGGGTTTCACCTTACTACAATTTAGTGTTTAGTAAATAGCTCCTTTCAATCAGTTCTAAAGCTCCCCTATTCTACTTAGACATTCCTGCCACAGACTTTCTTTTCTGCAGTGCACAGCCAAAGTGAACTAACATACCTATAACTGGGAAATCCAGAAAGGCAAATCCAGTTTGCATATTCTTTTAAGAACACATTTAAAATAATGGAAATCGCCATGACTAGGGAGGTAAGGTATTGAAATCCGCTATATAAGTTCTTAATCGGGTATAATGTGAGAGAGCATGACTTGCCTGGGGCAGAGAGTGCAGGTGATGTTCTGCATCTATAATTATGTCGTATTCTGATTTATCAAAGCTATTTTGACAGACCTAATCTTTAAATAAAGCTGTATTCATGAGTTGGGACTAGGATTCCGTTAAAAAGCTATTTTAGCTGTATGTTTAGAATGTTATACACCAAATCTGAAATGTCAACTAGATCACTAAATTCTCTAATGAGAGCTGATGTGGACAAAAACCTCCAATTTTTGTTATTTAATAATGCATTTAGTTTCAGCTGTTTGTCCCTGAATTTGTGTATTTATTTACTTTATGTTGAGGTCCGTTGTAAGCTGATTTGCATGCAAATGCTTTAACTGAGATTAGATTGCACCATTGAAAAAAACATTGACAATGCCATTTTCATTTTTTTATTTTATTAGATACTCAATTTTCTTCTAAATCTATATGAAAGATTTAGTAATTGACATCACAACCTAGTTCAAAGTCTGGCGCAGCCAGGGCACAGATTGCATTGAAAAAAAATGAACACTGGGGTATATTCACTAAACACTGACTTTGCTTTTGCAATTTTGGCTGATGGCATTCAGATCAGTTCTCATGCATTTGATCATTAAAATGCCACTGTGGTTACTGTATTAGCTAACAACCGGAGGTAATTCGGTTGTAATTTAGCTGTTTCTGAATAGCAGCATCACCCATGTTACGTAAGGATTTGGCTGATTTCAAAAGACAACCAAAGTGCTTCTGAGTTAAAGTACAAATTCAGTTGAAATACCCAAATGTACATTTAATAAATAGTCAAAAAGATACAATAGCTGAAACAGATGAATTGTGACAACTGAATAGCATTCAGCTGCTCTATGGTTGCCATTCAGCATTTAGCTAGAAGAGCTCATCGTTTGATCAAATGTTTGAGATAAAATAATAAATATCTATTCTTTTTATATATAGTAGAAACATTTGAAAGTAACATTGAGGAAAGTAGTACATTTAGACAAGTTACTGATGGGATTATTCCCTGTGAATGAATCTGACTTGAAAGTGAGTTTAACATTTTAGGCTTAAATAAATGAAACTGTAGCTAAATTGGAAATTTGAAATTCATTCACCATGAATTCCTATCAAATTCCAATTAGTGAACAACTCTTATGGTTATCCACTAAAATGTGAATGTCAGGAAAGTGAATTTTACATTTAAAGGACCACTAGAGTCACCCAGATGACTCCATATTCTGGGTCAGTGGTCCTGTCATTTTAACCCTGCAATGTTTTGTGGAAACTGCAATGTTTACATTTCTGGGCTAAATACACCTCTACTGGTTGTCTTCCTGTCAGCCAGTAGAGGCAACTTTTCCTCCAGAACTGAGGGAAACAAACGGTGCTAATAGCATTTTATTGGAGGAATGGGGCATTTGGCTGTGCATGCCTATTACCTATCCTATGCTTCTGAGAAGCATTGATATGGAGCCAAAGAAACTGAACTAGAAGCATATCTGACTTGGAGAAGCCTTCCAGTTCGGCTACTAGTTTTACTGTAATGCATGCTCATTTGCTTGCTACTCTCTAAAGCTTTGATATCCTTCTTATCTGCAGATTGTATGTAGGAGTACCAAGCCAATTGAAATGGCAGTAAAAGAGAAGATCTCCATGTTTTGTCACGTGGAACCAGAACAGGTGAGCTACTTCAATGGTTATTGTCTTAGTTATAAGCACAGACAACCAACAGCTTAAATATAGGCCAAAGAACAATAATACAAACTACCATTTGTTTTTCAGACTATCGTTAACATGATCATTTATTCTTATTTCTAAAAATCGTTCAGAGCTGTTTATTTCCATTTTCTAAATTAGCAAACACATCAGAAATAATTATATAGTGTTTTTTTGGTTTTTTTGTTACTGAAGTCTTATCCTTTTTTTTTTAGTCTCATTTGATAAATGAATGCAAAGCTATACCACCATGGAAGTATTCATTAACTAATACTTGCCAAGAGGTGGGCAAGGACTGTATATTGCACGGGGGATTAAAATGTAGCTCACAGTTAAAGTGTATAGTTGGACATTGAGTACAATCCAAATTGGAACAAAGCCTATAAAGTTAAAGCTTACACTCGAGAATTCCTTCACCACAATCTGTGATTTAGTAAACCAAACCTGCTAGTTGCCAGATGTCCAGATAGACATGTGCTCGTCTTTGGTTTCTTGATACATTGGGAGGTATGCAGTGTGGAGGAACATTAACAGGTCAGGTAGCTTCATCGAGTGGTGTCAGTGTTGGTAAATATGCTGTAATACCAAAGCTGGATACTCTCTGGGTCTCCCTCTGAAACGCCATGCTTAGTTACTTCGCTACTGATTGGAGCCATACAATTAAACTTTGTATTTTTGTGTGATGCATGATGTGTACCATTGCACACCAAAATTGAATTGTGTGATCCTTTGTTGCTTGAGGTTGGTGTAAAAACGTGGACATTTTAACCTTAGAAAGACCTAGCAGTGGAAGTGTGTGTTGCGTTATGCTTTTCGCTTGCATTGCATATTCTTATAATTGCTGCTTATGTTAACTGGCTACAAATTGTGTTCTGCTCACTTGATGATTTATATAAAATGTAATCAATTTTGAAATCACTTTTTTTCAATGTTTTAAACTCAAAATGTTGTCATTTTTACTAAAAGTCCATTTGTGTTCTTTAATGGTCTAGCTAATTCTAATCCCTTTTCTTTGTCACAGTACTAAAGCTTCGTCATGATTATTTATGATTATTTCTCATGCAGGTCATCTTCATTCACGATGTTTCATCAACCTACCGAGTCCCTGTCCTATTAGAAGAACAAGGCATCATCAAATATTTTAAGCACAGACTGGATCTCCCTATTGATGATCAACCGAGTGCACAGCTTTTAAAATGGAAACGAATGGCTGACAGGTACTTTAATGATTACACATTGTCTCTGTGTTTCGTTTTACACGGACGGTGCAGAGAAAGTATGAGTCATGTAGAAAGGTTGGCCTTTTGCTTCCTAAATGTTCACCGTGATAATAATGTAATCCTTTAGAGTTACAAGCAAAGTACATTACATATTTTTGAGAGGTGGGTATTGTATCAAATGTTATTGTCTTCAGAGCGCTTCGTAATTGATTATTCACTGAAACGCAAGTAGAACCTAAATCATTTTCTGGTTGAAAAAGATGTAATCTCTCTCTATTAAAGTGATCTTCATATCTAGTTTTCCATGAATTCTGCATTGGCCCAAGAAGAGATAGCTTGAAAATAATCACATTATTATATGTATACTATATTATTACTATTTTTATTATTATTAGTGACCGCGCCAACAAATTCCATTGTCCACAAAATAAATGGTGCCTTTAACTAAAGGGATACTCTTAGTAGCGTAACCACTACATCTGAAATTGTTTGACATATACCAGGCATTTTATGTTGTCCAGAGTCCGCCCATTATCCCCGCTGCATTGAAAAATTTAGAACTTACACATACACAATATCAGAGTCAATTTTGTCCAATGTCAATGACAGTCACTGGATGCTACAACGTGAATCCTTTGTGTGCCCCTTTAAGTACAGCCACTCTCAAAATGCATTAGGTCATCAACCCTTCACAGAATAAAGACTGCCGTAGTATCACGGAGAACGTAGTCCAATATTGGGGGTACTTTCACTACTCTGGGTCTGTATACGTTTCTCCAACTCTGGGTATGTATTCCTATGTCCTTTAACTCTGCCTTAAATGTGTACTGATCCCTGCACTAGTAGAAGCCAGCCCTGCCTGTTATCCCAATTTAACACATTGCATATTGATTTTCACATGAAACAGAAAAGCAGTAACTGGAGGATATTTACTGCTGAGACAAGTTATATCTTTAAAGTATAATTATTTTTGGGAAGCTGCAAAGCACATTCATTTAAGTGGGTGAGTAATGAACAGTCTCTGTATCTATGGTTTCTCGAAAATTGTTTCCACTACTCTGTCTGATGTTAAATGGTAACAGCGTCCTAGGGTCATGGATCAAGTACCTAAAATTGTCAGATTTCAAGGATCTTTATATAATGGATATCGTTCTAACAGCAGGACTTATTGCAATTTATTCTGTGCTTTATATTCAGTGTACATATATATTTTCTTTTATTTTGAAAGAGGTTTGTTAGTAACAGTAAAATTTAGTCCTAATATTACCATACTGGAAAACCGTGCACAGTTGCTGAATATCCTTTTTTTCGCTCTACAGTTTTGGTATGAATTTTGCTGCAGTGATTTCAAATCCAATTGGCAAAAGTTAGACAAACATTCTTGATATTCCAACTCCGTTACAGATAAAGTTTAGCTATCTAAGATCTCAATTTAATATTTATGGCGAAGCTTTTCAAATGATTTAATATCTTTAGACAACGTTTTTAAATATTTAAAAATATATATACATATATCACCAGTTTATATAAAATAACAGATCAATAAATCATTGTAAACGTTTATCTAGAAATATTCAATCATTTGAAAAGCTTGTCCCAATAAATATTAAATTGAGGCCTTAATTTGCTACAGTATGGCGTTTAGTGAATACACCCATTGTAGCATGTATTCACTAACCAGTGAATTGCAAACAAAATAGCAAATTTTAGAAATTGCAATCTTAGCAGTTTTTTCTCCGACTATGGCCTGCATTTTGCAGTTCAGTTCTAATTTCACTGCAATTCACTGTTTCGATAAGAATAACGGAACAGTCAGGCCAGGCAGTGATCCCCAATTGTTATTACAAATTAAAAAGAGAAAACGTAAAACATTTTTAAATAAATTAAAACAAAAAAAAACAAAAAAAGATACTTGGAAATTCCTCAATTTCCAAACATACTACACTATTGTGGCTCTGTATTTGTTCTTATCCCTTGTATATGAGACGTCCTATAAGGAAGATAGCAAGAAAGACTGCTGTTCCAGACCAAGCATCATTATACAATACGATTCCAAAGGACATTGTCAGATAAGACTTTTTCTTTTTATTCATTGATTTTATCCGGACTTTTTGTACTATTTAAAGTTTTATCTAAGCGCAGCCCTTTCTTGTATTTTTTACTATCTTGTGTTTTTATCCTAAGGGTTTTTGAGGGATTCCCTTATAGGGTTGCTGCTAACTTGTGTTATCTAGCGCTTACTCATTGTTCTGTTTCAAAAAAAGATACCGGTACTTACCTGTATTATTTTGGAAGTTTCTCTGATTACTGCTTTTGCAGAATTCTCTGCCTAGACCAGGAAGCCTAAACGTATCCCACTACCGAGTGGTGCGTGTCCTTTAAAAATGATAGGAAAATGCATTTTACACAGTAAATAGCCGAATGAAAATAATGATTAGATGGAGGTGGGGAAAAAGCAATGGGGAGTATATTGAGATTTCATATGGCAGAGTAGAATTTCATTTTTTTACATTTAAAACGTTTAAATGATGTAGATGCATCACTTGATCTGTTATTACCGTAATTCAAATGCAAAGAAAGAAGTCATTTTGTGAACAGACTAAATGAATTTCAATAAAAGGCACGATATTCCAGTGGATGCAATTAAATGATTTAAAGCAGTCGACACGTTTGTGTAAGTTGACTTTTTCATGCCCCTAAGTGCAAAATAATGCAGTTCGGATGTCCAAATGCAGGCGTAGAACAAGAAATTGATGGCAATGTTGTGCTAAAAGTGTCTGATGAAGTTGAATTATGTTATCGCATTACAAAGCTGTAAACAAAATCAGTTTATATACTAAATTCTGTGTGAGGTCAGGAGATGTTCTACGCTGATTATGCTATTTTCTAATACAACATAGAATTCAGTGGTAGTCAACAGGATCAACAAGCAAAAAGAAAAGCGAAAAAAAATTCATAAAAATTGTGATTTTCATGAAGAATTACCGTAAGGTAAAGCAGTTAAAGGAACACTATAGGGTCAGGAACACAAACATTTATTGCTGACCTTATAGTGGTCAAACAACCATTTAGGTGGCTTGCCTTCCCTTAGTTCCCATAAAACGTACCTAATTTCCAGCGCCGCGCAGCCGATCCACCTTCTTGCTGACATCATCAGAATTTATAATTTCATTCCTCATTGGTAAAGCATTGGATTGGCTGAAATCGGCAAGGAGGCAGGATGGGGCAGGGCCAAATGCCGGACAGACCCATTCAACAGTATACCGCGGGACACTTAGCAGGTTTGTAAATTTACTTCTTTTTTCATATATATTCATTTATGCATTATTTTAAAATACATTACAAATACGGGTAGCCTTCTAACTGTTTTAACTTTTCACTAACATTGCAGGAACAGAGAAACACATATAGAAAATATTCACATTTTTCTGTCATCAATAAATTCCCAGTTGACTTGGGCTAGACCATTTTTTGTAGAATTGAAATCCTCTAGATGAGAAATGTTCACTACTGTTGAGTTTGCTTGAGTTGGGTCTTGCTAGTTTTTTAGTGCGATTCCACTCACGCGTTCAGCTTGGGGAACTTGCTAGGCATGAGACACTGGTAAGATTTCCTGAACTTTGCAGAACATGGTACATTGACATTGTCATCAGCAGTGGTACAGCAAAGTATGCCAAAAGGTAACAGAGAAATCTGAAATCTGTTTGCATTGACGGGATTTATGGACTGTTGACCAGGTGATGTATATTTGTGCCAAGCTCATGCCGCTCATGGTTCATTTGAAAAGACCAAAGATATTTTAAATATCTCACAACATTTGTGATGCAACACTTTTGGGGTAAATTTTTAGTTTGTTTTGCGAAGGGTCTTGAGGGATTCCCTTTTTTAGGCTTGCTGCTTATATTTTTGTTATCTAGCGCAGACTCTTCTCCCCTGTTTTTACTTTTGGGGAAAAAGCTTGCAATTTGATGATATCTAAGAAATGAATGCAGTATCCTAGACCTTGTGATCAGAGTCCAATGATAATGTATAAAAAGCAAGTGATTGGGATAAAGTGTGGTTGCTGTAAAGCCTAGGAATGTCTCGGTATGCCATGGGGAAGGATTCTACGTGATGAATGAAGGTCAGAGGAAATCAGAGACTCTATTGTCTTGAGCCATTGCTGAGCTCCCTTACCTCACAGGCAAGCTGAACATTTGGGAACATGATTAAATGTAGATTTATATTTAATGCGGTAACTGAAGGCCATTGTTTTTATCTGCTGTATTAAACTTATGATACCAGATCTTGCATTAGAGGTTTTGTAATGTATGTCTTGATGTAAGCTGAGAATGAATAATCAATAATTTAAACAGCCTGGGTTTCATTTTAGATATATCACAGATTTGTTTTTCAGTTACATTAAAATTACATTTTGTTGTTGTGTTTCTTTCTTTGTTACATCAGGTATGAACGATTGCAGCAAACTTGTTCGATTGCACTTGTTGGAAAGTACACAAAACTCAGTGACTGCTACACATCCGTCTTCAAAGCATTGGAGCACTCTGCACTAGCTATTAATCACAAGCTAAATCTAATGGTAAGGCTTAGTTTATTAAATCACTCTATTAGTTGTCGGGTATATCTCCCTGTCTGTCTTTCCATATTTTATAACTATTTTTTTTTTTTTGCAAAAGCCCTCTAACTCCCTAAACCAGGCATAGGCAATCTTCGGCACTCCAGATGTTTTGGACTACACCTCCCATGATGCTTTGTCAGCATTATGCGTGTTAGAGCATTATGGGGGATGTAGTCTACAACATCTGGAGTGCCGAAGGTTGCCTATCCCTGCCCTAAACTGAAACATTTTCTTTAAAAGGACACTTCAGACCCCTAAATCACTTTAGCTTGCTGAAATACTCTGTGTGACAGGTGCATCCTCTTTTTTACATTTTACAAAATGTGGACATTTCAGTCTTTTATAAATTAACCTTGTTAACACCCCCCTGGCTGTCAATCAGACAACAGGTACTGTTACTTCCTGGTTGAGTAGCTCAGTAGAGCTAAACTCAAGAGGCAGACAATTGCTCAGATAACCTGCCTTGCAAGACTTTTCAGTGAGCTGGATTGGAAAGTATGTGATTGGATAGGCACCGGAAGTCTGTGTGGGGTTAGAAGAGGAGGGCTTGCAAATACTGCAGACAAGAGAACTGCAGTTTTTGCAAACTGTTTTTAGATATACCTAAAGGAAAACAAAATCTATAATTAAATGCATGCATGTTTTCATTTGGGGCATGTTTACTATACATTGCTTTTTCCTTTTTTTTTGGGGGGGGGGGGGGGGAGGGGGGGAGTGCAGTGGAGTGTCCATTCAAGCATGTAAAATGTCTCTGGCAAATAAACTGTAGAAGATACAGAAAATCATTGTTTTACCCCTAAACATAGCTCATTTAGAAATTGCAAGACTTGTTTACAAGTGTCAGTTGAAATTTAATTCGGTATAATTGGCAGCTCATATTTGGCAGTGAGGTATAAGCTAAATCGGAAAGTGTCAAAGACCAGCAAAAATTGTTTAGTAAGTCTCTTTATTTTTTAATTTAGTTTTGGCACTAAATTTTATTTTACTGTAGGCGAGAAGAACATTTAAAAAAAAAGTCAGAAGTTCAGAAATTATATTTAACATAAAACAGAAATTCAAAATGCTGGGCATATTAATGTCCTGGTTTGCCCTTAAAACACATTTGATATAGAATCTTTTTGGGGATTATGCATAGTTGAAATGAAACGTATGATTTGGGTTAAGTTTGGGTTACTTTTATTTTTGCCAAACCACATTTCGTTCAGTAATCAAAGATTATATAAGTGGGAGTTTTGATTTTGTATCTGTCACTAATTGAATAATAAATCAGATGAAATCACTTTCAAAACTCTAGCTGTGTTTTATAAATTACATCAACTGACACCTTTATGGTCTTGCCAGACAAATAAAATATCAAGTGTGACCTTGTTACATGACCTTTATTGGCTTTTTCCCTCATTCTCCTCATTTTGCACATCCATCTATGTTTTTAAATAGATACACTGAGATAATTCTCTAGAGAAAGAACACTCCATTGAATTAATACTATGATGGTCACACAGAATATCTGAAGATAAAATCATACCAGTTTGTAGCAGTGGGAACACACAGTTTGACTATACATTTACTATGCATTGTGCTTGCTTTAAACATATCACTTAGCTTTAGAATTGTTTTCGATAAACCGTAATTATTCTAGATAAAGCATAATTTTGTTACTATTGTATTACCCCTCTGAAATAACTTCATGTCATTTTTTGTAAAATCTAATACTGGGATAGGGTAGTTTTAAAAAGGAACACTCATTTGTTTTATATGCATTTGTGTTGTGAATATATAAAATATTTACAATTCTTTACATTATAACAGTACATAGATTCAGCAGAGTTAGAACTTTCCACGAAGACTGAAGACCCCGTCAAATATCACAAAGCCTGGGAAATGTTGTGCAAAGCACAGTAAGTAGTTTAATCCCACACAGTCATATTCCTTAATCAATTTACATGCTATTGTAACACTAGAAAAGTGTTTAAATAGTAAATGTATCTACTGGATCTAGATGTGATTTCCGAACTTAGCAGTACTCATTTAATGGAACTCTGAAGGATTGACTGACCTTGCCAGGGTTCGAACCTGTGTCTCTGAAATATTGAAGTTGGAGCCCTACAATTGCTGGTTGTACCTTGTCACTTATTTTATTGATTTTCTTTTTAACATTGTGATACTGTGCAATGTTTAGCAGAATCCTTTCCAATATAATGATTTAAATGTTGTCTATTTTTAAACATATTGAAAAGTCCGGCCTGGAAACCTTCTAATAGCTTTTGTAAAATATTGAATATTGTGTTAACCGGAAACGCAGTCAATATGGCAAATCAATGTAGCAAGAGTGTATGTTATTAAATATAAAGGATAATGATATATCCAGATCTCAAGTTGTGATAAGTTTGATATATCATTATCCTTTTTTATTTAATAACATACAAATGTGAGTTTGTGGTGTGTGTGGTATGTTGCTATTTTCCAATTGCATGCACGCATGCGCAAGGTCCAACTAACTATAATTTGTCTCATAGTATCAGTGGCATATATTGTTGGGATGTCTTGTCTTATCCTGTACGTGCATGTTATGTTTTTAGTTAGGTTACAGTTATTTTTAGCACTGTTCGATCTCACAAATCTGGATGTGATTACATCATGTCCGGTTTGATCGGAACAGGAACTGATGTCCGTCAGCTGATTGAATGGGTATATAGCATGATACGGGGAGGTAAGTGTTGCTGCTGTCATTTGAGAAAGGCAGTGTTTAGTGTCGAAATATTGGGGGGCTAGTTCATTGACACGTGTCCAGCTCTTGTAGGCTTTGTGTGTACAGTACATTATTGTTGTTGCTTTTTGTTGTCTTAGGCCTATTTACCTTTTGATACAGTCTGTCTGTGAATAGTGTGTATTTTTTGTCTTATTAGAAAAGAAAGATTATTTTGCTGCATGGATTGATTGATTAATTGGTGTGTATCCTCTTGCTTGTATATGGATTATTATTTTGACACTTGGAGGAGTGTCTGTTAAGTATAGCACCCTTTATTGCCTGTCAGAAGTTAATATGCATACTCTCGATGTATAATTGTTTTTGAACATTTTCTTCTTATTATTATTATTGCTGGTACTTATATAGTGCCAACAGATTCCGTAGTGCTTTACAATATTATCAAAGGGGGAGATTTAACAATAAATTAGAAAATTACAAAAACTTACAGTTTGTAGGAGGTGGGGTGTAAAACACAACAGGACAGGAGGTAGCAATCAAAGAAGGTGTAGTGACGCAGAACTGGAGGAGAGAATAGAGTGTTGCCCTTTAGTAGAGAGCAAGGGACAGGTATGTGAGGTAGATGTTACTCTGGGAGGCTATACGCTTTCCTAAAGAGATGGGTTTTGAGGCACTTTTTAAATTATTAAAGACTAGGGGAGAGCTTGATGGTTGTAGGCAGGCTATTCCAAAGGAAAGGAGCCACATGCAAGAAGTCCTGCAAACGTGAGTTGGCCATATGGGTACGAGCAGCGGACAGGAAAGGTCCTGGGCAAAGAGGAGAGACCGAGAAGGGGCATACCTGGGGATCAGTGAAGAGATATAGGAGGGGCTAGAATTGATCAGCGCTTTATAGGTGTGACTTCTATAGGATACAGGAAGCCAATGTAAGGACTGACAGAGGGGAGAAGTGTGAGAGGAGCGACAGGAGAGGAAAATCAGTCTAGCTGCAGCATTCATTACAGACTGTAGCGGGGCAATACGAATTGTGGGAAGACCTTTTAGGAAAGAGTTACAATAATCCATGCGAGAGATTACTAGAGCATGAACAAGCTCCTTAGTAGCACCTTGTGTAAGAAAGGGGCAGATGCAGGCTATGTTCTTAAGGTAAAAGGATTTGGTAACAGACTGGATGTGAGGCTCAAATGTGAGGCCAGAATCAAATATAACACCAAGACAGCGCGCTTGCAAGGATAGGCTGATGTGGGTACCACCAACTTGAAGGGAGAGCGAGAGAGGAGGATCATTATTGGTAGGAAGAAAGACAAGACGTTCAGTTCTAGATACATTGAGTATCAAAAAGCGTGAGGACATCCAATCAGAGATGGAAGAATGGCAAGCAGTGACACGTTGCAGGACGGCAGGGGAGAGGTCCGTGGAGGAGAACTATATCTGAGGGCGTATTAGTGTCATCAGCGTACAGGTGGTATTGGAGCAGAGAGGTCAAGAATAATTAGTATGGACTAGTGCCCTTTGGATTTAGCTGTGATTAGGTCATTAGTGACTTTAATAAGAGCAGTCTCAGTAGAGTGGAGGGGGCAGAAGCAAGACTGAAGAGGGTCAAGGAGAGAGTTGGAATTGAGGAAACAAGTCAGACGGGTTAAGACAAGTATTTCCAAAAGCTTTGAGGAAAAAGGGAGCAGAGATATGGGACGATAGTTAGAAGGGGAAGACGGGTCAAGAGATGGATTTTTCAAGATGGGTACTACAATAACATGTTTAAGGACAGCAGGGACAACAACGAAGACAGAGAGAAATCGAAGATGTGTGTTAAGGAAGGCACAAGACAAGGGGAGAAAGATCTGATAAGGTGAGATGGGACAGGATCAAGCGGGCAAGTGGTGGGGCGAGAGGAAAGGAGAAGTGCAGCCACCTCTTGTTCAGTAGCTGGGGAAAAAGTCTGAAGGGTAGGAAAGACATGATCCAGGTGTGGTTGAGAAAGAGAGGGGCAAGGTGGTGAGAATTCTTTCCTTAGCTGTTCAATCTTGTCGGTAAAGTAACATGCAAAGCTATCGGCTGTATGGTTAGTTTAGGGGGTGGCCACAGCAGGGCAAAGAAAGGAGTTAAAGGTATTAAAAAGACGCATGGGATTGCGGGAGCATGAGCTAATGAGGGGAAAAGTATGACTGTTTGGCAAGGGCAAGGGCTGTGCTGTATGAACTCATCATGAATTTGTAGTGGAGGAAGTCGGACTGGGTGCGTGACTTCCTCTTGCAGCGTTCAGCAGAACAGTATCATCTCTGCAGGCAGCGTGTTGATTTAGTGTGCCATGGTTGGGGGCATGTTCTCCTCAAGGTGCATGTTTGGAGCGGTGCTGCAGCGTCCAGGGCAGAGGTGAGGGTAGTGTTATATGAGGAGATAGCCAGTGAGGGACAGGAGAAAGTAGGCATGGATAGAAGTTGGGAATCAATATTAGCTGATAGCTGCTGGAGGTGCAGAATGACTTTCCAATGTCGAATTCATTGCAATTCGACATTGGAAAGTCATTCTGCACTCTTTTTCTCATTGCATACTTTATAGTTCAAACCTGGTAGTTGCTTTTAAAAGACATGCAATAACTAGATGAATTAATGTTAGATTTACATGCACAAAACCAAAATGTTCCATCATTCTTATAATGACAATTTGGTTAGTAATTGTCTGGAATCACATGAAATTTTTAGTTAACACACTTAACTAAGAGATGGGTGGACTTGGAGGGCTAACACTCCAGATGTGAGACTATTTAGCCTACAGCTGGTGTCTCTACAGGCAGTTGTTTTTCAAAGGAACCACCTATTACAAAAAAGAAAGATCAGAAGTATAGTGTTCCACCAAGCTATTTATGGGGAGGAGTGGTGCTGTAAAACAGAACTTTGCTGCACACCTCTTTAATATGTTGGAAGCGCGATGGGACCTGTTTGCTAGTGTAGCGGTCCACTCTATTCGTATCCATTTGCAGTCACTTTCTAAGGACGCAGAAGCACCAGGCTGAGTGCACATTCTCTTTTAATGGTCAAGTTCACTGCACCTATAAATCTGCTTTGCTCCTGCTTTTCCTGTCTGTAAATACAAGCATTTATTTATATTGATGTTGCTAGTAAGAATTTTGTTTATTCCAAAACTGTTTCAAGAGTTGTGGCCAGACACATTACATTTAGCACCACATCCCTTTAGACACAAGAGACCACAATAATGCAGGAATTTGAGAAGAAGCTGTTGAATTAGTTTAATCAGTACAGTTTTTTTTCAATCTTTTTATTTATTGAGGTAAGTATGACAACACAACAGGCATTGAAGTTGGCAAAATGTTATGTACAGGTAATACAATGTATAAGTTATGCGATAAAAGATACCTCATTTTTTGTTTAGTGATAACAGTGGAATAAGAACAGAAATAAAACAAGCTATACTGGCATGTCTGAATAGAGAACAGGTGTTATACTCATGGTGAAAGATAGCTGGCTAGGTTAAGAGAGAGCAGAATATTTGAACTATCAGCTATAAAGTCTAATCTAGCTTTTACTTAGAGTATAGGCTCAGTACCATTTCAGGCTTCTCAGACATAGAGATTTAGATCCATTGGGTGTCGAGGGCAATAGATGCAGCACTCTGACTGATACAAATCATTATTAACATAGCTAAACTGGAACTAGGAGCTGTGATAGGTAATGCTATCTAAGCAGAAGAAATTCACGAAATTAGCAATGTTTGCTAATGCATTTACTAAGATATCACAACTGAGCGACAGGTTATATGAAACAAGCTTATAAGAAATTCGCTAGAACCGTCACCCTTATCTCATGCTGTAGCACCCCAGAGGTCCCTGGCTGGAAGAATAATCTATTTCCTCCCTCCGTGGGACTCGCTAGGTAAGTAGACCGCAAAGGCTGTCTCTGTGGCTGGTGAGTGTGACTCCAGAGTAGTTTCAGAGGGCTCCCCAGCTGTTAGTAGCATGAGTGTAATCGCTGAGGCAAGTTTCGGGGATGTCACCTCGGTCTTTAGTTACGGATTAAGCAGAATGTTTGAGGAGCACACATCAGACAGGTCTGTCGGCCATATTGGTCAGGTCCCGCCAATCAATACATTTTAAATCTACCATGTTTACTTCTTATTTATTAATTTTAAACTCTGGTTGCTCAAATGGTTTTTCAAGATTTTAAACCCTGCGTTTTTGCTTGTGTGCTGCTCCTTCAATATCTGATTTGTATATATTAAAGTATTTCATAGCAGCTCCTCTATTAAAAAATGCATGTATTTAGTGTGCTCCATCAGTTATGTTTTCCCTTGTACTATATGGTTCAGGATGGAGTACCTGTTCTAAATATGTGTATACACATGCAGTTTCCTCATTGGTGTTGTATGGTATACCAGGGCTAGAAAAAAGTGATAAAGAATATTAACATTCTGATTACATCATGTCAAGAATAAGTCTTTTGAGACTATTTCCAGGCACCCTATATCCAATATATTATTTGTGAAAGTAATGTGTAGCTTGTACACGTAGCAAAACAGGTTTCAATCATCTCCTATCCACTCTCTTAGAGAAAAGATTTGGCTTAACCCCGTCTGTATGAGAAGTGTCATCTTTTCAGAAGTCCCCTGCTGGCATGGTTCCGTCACACTGAGAGTAGGAAGTATTATAGACTACCTGAAACCGTATCATTCCCATAGCAGGTGGTAGCCTCCTGTCATACCTTTAAAATTTTTTACCTTGAAGTTTAAAAATCACATCATGTTCTGGAAGCAAAGCAGTATGTGTGCTTTGAAAATATATTGCTCAGAGGAAATTTGGAAGGATTAGAAGGATTTAATTGACATTCATTTGATAAACTAGTGAATAAACTATGTGTTATTTTGCACTGAATTCTTTTATTTAAACTATGCGGTAAGGCAGCTATTTCCATATATTGAGGGTCTCTTCCATAATCATTTTGCATATACTGCTGCTAGTCATTACTATACAGGAAAATAATAATAATAATGTGTGCATGTTAAAGTTGTGAAATGAAATCTCAGTTGGTTAATGTACCAATTGTAGCGTTTGTACCAAACCTCATGGTAGCAGATTTGATTCTTGGCAGGAGGTACTTATGCTTTTCATCATTCCGAGGTTAATGGAATGAGTACAGTAAGTTGTGTATTAGTGATATCAGGAAGTTGGTTTAAAAACAAAACAAACTCTGGATTCCATTTAGGGGAAAAGGACAATATAAAAATAGATTGTGTTAAAGAGGCTACAATGTTTTATTTTTTAAATGAAATTGCATTCCTAGATGGAAATGCGCATTACAGAAAAAAAATACATTTATGTCTGAAGGAATACTTTGGACATTATTAAAGATACGTTCAAAATTTGTTGACATCATGTGTGTTCTAATCAAACCGGTGTTCATTTGCATTGCTAAAACCTTGTTTCAGTTCAATTCTGTATGGATATTTAATTTCTAAGTTCACAATATTTTTACTTGGCTATATTACCTTCTTAAAGAATACCTGTCTCTTTTTTTTGTTGTAAAACAAATCTATATTTAAAAAAAAAAAAAATACCCCTTACCTCCCTGGAACACTTTACTAACTGGTGTTGCAGCTAAGTTAGCCAAGTTACTCCGAGTTAAGTAAATAGCAATGTGGCATAATCTTGCTGTGAGCCAGAATAAAACCATTCGACTTTAAAAAACGGATATCAATATACACAAACACATATCCGTACAGATAGCATTCAATATCTCTATCTTTCAAAATATGTATATATGTCATTTTTTTCATTGACACACTTTGTTTTCAAAGTATTGAGATTAAATAAATAATGGTGGCAAACATTAAAACAATAGAAGGGTTTTAATCTTTTAAAATACATGATCAATGTTCTTATAGTAATATTTTGAGAGGTCAAATCATCTGGCCTTTACATCTACTAGAAACTAAATAAACCATAACGTTCTCTCCAGTAGCATGTAAAATTAAGGAATTACTCCCATGTTTCAAAAAGCCATGTGTAAGATAAGGCCTCTCATTTAATGTATGCTGGGTTCCTTACCACCTACACTCGTTCATATCTACATATTGTTCTAAAGTTGGTATTCCATAAGAATTACACTATTTTATAACTACACTAAATCACAATTCCAGCATACAATTCAAATATTCCTTAATTGCAGAGCTTCTAGATACCATATTCTTCATACAGATGTGGCAAATCTACTCATTTTATGAGATTCTATAGGATTGTCGTTTGGAAAGGTTGTATATATAAAAAAAAAAAAAAAAAAATATGTCTGGATCTTAACCTAATTGTGGAAAAAAAAAAAATATATATATATATACCAAGGCGCTGCACGGCGCAGAAAGTATATTTCGATACAAAAATGAGAGCATTCTGAATTCTGTATTAAATGTTGCAAAGTTAATCAACGTTTTGAGCTTCCATTTAATACAGAATTTAGAATTTCGAGTGCTCTCAGTTTTGTATTGGTATATATACACACACAGTTTACAATTCATTTGGTAAACTCTCCTTAGAGTAGATGTGCCATGTTTTATTTCCAACATAAACGATGCCTTTGTCAAAATGTGTCCTGTTTTAAAAGTATTGCTGTAAAATGAAAGGACCATATTATACTATAAACTTTCTTTCTAAAGGTCCAGTGAGAGTCTAAATTTGATTTCTCACATGTCTCTTTGTATAGCTTGATTGCTAGCTGATGTCAGCCATCAATCACATTACACAGCAGGGTAAACCAATTGTACATTAATGCTTTGCTGCAGTTTGGGAATGTTGGATACTCTGAAGCTGATGAATGGCACTGGATATAAGCCCAGTAGACGTAGCCAATTATTTATGAATCACCTGGCAAAATCTTTTTCCCACTGAATACCACTGAGCCTGGATGGTGAAAGAAGGAGATCAATGTGGTTGTAGATGATGCGGTTTGAGACTATGTTTCAGAACACAAAATATAGAGGAGGTTTGAGTATTATATTGCAATTTTATGCTACATTTCTTATATTTTTGATAGATATTTTATTGTGCATGCGTTGTACATGACCTAAAGACAGGGCATGCATACAGCCTAGATTCATATGTTTTCCTATTATTTCCTATTTTTGAAGGATGTATTTTTTGATTAAACCGTAAAGATGAGGTCTGGCAAAACTTAGCATGTATTTATTGTTCTTAGCAACTATATACTCACTTGTAGAACCATAATGGATGTTTTATCATTCAGTATTCTGCCTCGGCTTAATCACTGATTTAGATTTTTCAAACAGGGGTATTTTGGTTCCTGGTGGATTTGGAATTCGTGGGACAGAAGGAAAAATTAATGCAATAACGTGGGCTAGAGAAAGAAAAATCCCATTCCTTGGTAACGTATTTAGCCTGTTCTTAAAAAATTGCTTGTATTGGTATTTTATGTCTATAATATACATTATATCTTGATTGTATTTTGAACTATTTGTCTGTCTATAAATAACTTCAGTTCCACTTATTGCTTTAGAGACCTTATAGCACCTTATAAATATGACTCAATGCTTATCTTCTTTTAAAAACAAAATTTCAGTATACTGGTTTGATAGAAACATAGAAACATAGAATGTGACAGCAGATAAGAACCATTCGGCCCATCTAGTCCGCCCAATTTTCTCAATACTTTTATTAGTCCTTAGCCTTATCTTATAGTTAGGATAGCCTTATGCCTATCCCACGCATGCTTAAACTCCTTTACTGTGTTAACCTCTACCACTTCAGCTGGAAGGCTATTCCTTGCATCTACTACATAGGAACATAGATTTTGACGGCACATAAGAACCATTCGGCCCATCTAGTCTGCCCAATTTTCTAAATACTTTTAAATACTTTCACTACCCTCTCAGTAAAGTAATACTTCCTAATATTATTTTTAAACCTTTGGCCATTTAATTTAAGGCTATGTACTCTTGTTGTGGTAGTTTTTCTTCTTTTAAATATAGTCTCCTCCTTTACTGTGTTGATTCCCTTTATGTATTTAAATGTTTCTATCATATCCCCCCTGTCTCGTCTTTCCTCCAAGCTATACATGTTAAGTTCCTTTAACCTTTCCTGGTAATTTTTATCCTGTAATCCATGATAGAAACATATCTATTGTATGAACCAATCTGCCGTTAGAGTTATAGATTATATTTATAATTTAAAATTAATTTAAAAAAAATATCATTTTAAATGAGTTAATCCTTTTGACCAATCCTGGATCTAACAGGACTCAACACATATATACATATATTATATAAATCAAGAGACCATTTCACCTGAGAACTATAGCCACAGCTTCCTGTTTAATAATATTCGACAATTTAATGGCTGTGTTGGACATAAGAGTTATCTACCTGCATGAAGTTCTAGCTCGGATGTCAAGACGGGTCCTTAGCTTTAACATCAGATCAAGAAAACATGTTTAATTCAATTCAAAGTTCTCCCTTTGGTCTTTCATCCAGCCCAAGGATTGTCACTAAATTATGTCTGTCATAAGGTTTTCTTCTGAACAAAAAAGAATTTAAGTGATTCCCTATAATTGGCGTTTGAAGGCTAAATCTTTGATTATCTTTAACTCCTGTACTTCTCTAAGAAAAGCATTAGTTTAATTGGCATCAGCTGTGTGATGACATTGTCAGAGAAAAAAAACGGCATTTAAAAACAAAAACCACTGTGTTTAATATGTAGTGACCCAGGTGCTTAGACTGCCCCTTTAAACTTTTCTATATATATTTCTGGTGTTTTGCGCCTAGACTCTAGTGGGTAGATTTGTGGTTGGATTATAAGGCCAAAAGTCAAGACTGAGCATTGAAGATAGAGGTCGAGACACATACCCACTGCAGCTAACAGGAAAGAAAAGAAAGTATTGATGATAGATAAAGTGTTGTTTCAATCCATCATCTATATGCATTGCAAACTAGGTGGTGGAGCAGTTTTTAAGTATACATTGTCTTTAAGGCTGGTTTAGCATCATGAGAAATGTTGTCCCCAGACATATTGATTTACAAGGTTAACATCAAGGTTGACAAGAAATATCACTGATCGTTTTCTGGCAATTTATATAGGAAAATATATTGATTACATACTAACCCGAAGCAGTCCTTGTTATTTATGTATTCATGGATGGTGGGTTGATTTAAAAATGGACTTGCCACCTAAAGGCACATTAACATTGCACTGTTGACTTATGATAACTCCTTTCAATTCTTAGTGAGAGTTTTGTTACCTTTGTAAAGAACTGAAAATGAAAAAAAAAGTGGTAGTGTTTGCAAAAGCACTATGTGCAAAAAAAAAAAAAGAAACATTATTATAGTTTTTAAAAACATATATATACAGTTGCAAGAAAAAGTATGTGAACCCTTTGGAATGATATGGATTTCTGCACAAATTGATCATAAAATGTGATCTGATCATCATCTAAGTCACAACAATAGACAATCACAGTCTGCTTAAACTAATAACACACAAAGAATGAATTGTTGCCATGTTTTTATTGAACACACCATGTAAACATTCACAGTGCAGGTGGAAAAAGTATGTGAACCCCTAGACTAATGACATCTCCAATGGCTAATTGGAGTGAGATGTCAGCCAACTGGAGTCCAATCAATGAGATGAGATTGTTGGTTACAGCTGCCCTGCCCTATAAAAAACACACACCAGTTCTGGGTTTGCTTTTCACAAGAAGCATTGCCTGATGTGAATGATGCCTCACACAAAAGAGCTCTCAGAAGACCTACGATTAAGAATTTTGACTTGCATAAAGCTGGAAAGTATCTCCAAAAGCCTTGCTGTTCAGCAGTCCACTTTAAGACAAATTGTCTATAAATGGAGAAAGTTCATCACTGCTGCTACTCTCCCTAGGAGTGGCCGTCCTGTAAAGATGACTGCAACAGCACAGCGCAGACTGCTCAATGAGGTGAAGAAGAATCCTAGAGTGTCAGCTAAAGACTTACAAAAGTCACTGGCAAATGCTAAAATCCACAGAGGAAGCCACTGCTGTCCAAACAAAAGATTGCTGCACGTTTACAGTTTGCACAAGAGCACCTGGATGTTCCACAGCAGTACTGGCAAAATATTCTGTGGACAGATGAAACCAAAGTTGAGTTGTTTGGAAGAAACACACAACACTATGTGTGGTGAAAAAGAGGCACAGCACACCAACATCAAAACCTCATCCCAACTGTGAAGTATGGTGGTGGGGGCATCATGGTTTGGGGCTGCTTTGCTGCGTCAAGGTTTGGACGGATTGCTATCATCAAAGGAAAAATGAATTCCCAAGTTTCTCAAGACATTTTGCAGGAGAACTTAACCCCTTAAGGACACATGACATGTGTGACATGTCATGATTCCCTTTTATTCCAGAAGTTTGGTCTTTAAGGGGTTAAGGCCATCTGTCTACCAGTTGAAGCTCAACAGAAGATGGGTGTTGCAACAGGACAATGACCCAAAGCATAGAAGTAAATCAACAACAGAATGGCTTAAACAGAAGAAAATACGCCTTCTGAAGTGGCCCAGTCAGAGACCTGACCTCAACCTGATTGAGATGCTGTGGCATGACCTCAAGAAAGCGATTCACACCAGACATCCCAGGAATATTGCTGAACTGAAACAGTTCTGTAAAGAGGAATGGTCAAGAATTACTCCTGACCGTTGTGCATGTCTGATCTGCAACTACAGGAAATGTTTGGTTGAAGTTATTGCTGCCAAAGGAGGTTCAACCAGTTTTTAAATCCAAGGGTTCACATACTTTTTCCACCTGCACTGTGAATGTTTACATGGTGTGTTCAATAAAAACATGGCAACATTTCATTCTTTGTGTGTTATTAGTTTAAGCAGACTGTGATTGTCTATTGTTGTGACTTAGATGATGATCAGATCACATTTTATGACCAATTTGTGCAGAAATCCATATCATTCCAAAGGATTCACATACTTTTTCTTGCAACTGTATATATATTATGAAAGAAAGGGAGGAGTTGCCTCTATGGGCCCACAAGCCTTTGTAACCAGAGCTAGATCATATAGCTCAGAACAGTGTGAGTGTTCCATTTTTATCATTATATATGTTTTAAAAAAGGCTTCACACTATTGCACTTATGTATTGGATTTTCTCTTGGAGTCTCTGAGCGGTATACAGGAGAGCGTGGCCAGACTGTGACTATCCCTGTTGGGTCTAGTTTTTCGGTCTATCCTTCGCTACCTGTTTTCTGTTTTTCTTGTCAGCTAAAGACTTACAAAAGTCACTGGCAAATGCTAAAATCCACAGAGGAAGCCACTGCTGTCCAAACAAAAGATTGCTGCACGTTTACAGTTTGCACAAGAGCACCTGGATGTTCCACAGCAGTACTGGCAAAATATTCTGTGGACAGATGAAACCAAAGTTGAGTTGTTTGGAAGAAACACACAACACTATGTGTGGTGAAAAAGAGGCACAGCACACCAACATCAAAACCTCATCCCAACTGTGAAGTATGGTGGTGGGGGCATCATGGTTTGGGGCTGCTTTGCTGCGTCAAGGTTTGGACGGATTGCTATCATCAAAGGAAAAATGAATTCCCAAGTTTCTCAAGACATTTTGCAGGAGAACTTAACCCCTTAAGGACACATGACATGTGTGACATGTCATGATTCCCTTTTATTCCAGAAGTTTGGTCTTTAAGGGGTTAAGGCCATCTGTCTACCAGTTGAAGCTCAACAGAAGATGGGTGTTGCAACAGGACAATGACCCAAAGCATAGAAGTAAATCAACAACAGAATGGCTTAAACAGAAGAAAATACGCCTTCTGAAGTGGCCCAGTCAGAGTCCTGACCTCAACCTGATTGAGATGCTGTGGCATGACCTCAAGAAAGCGATTCACACCAGACATCCCAGGAATATTGCTGAACTGAAACAGTTCTGTAAAGAGGAATGGTCAAGAATTACTCCTGACCGTCTCCTCCGTGAGACCACTCCCACCTAAGTGTTGGAACGCATTTGCGTTCCACCGATGTGTGAGGAGGTTGGTCTCTCGCGAGAGGTTGAGAGACATTATAGCACAGAGCAGCCTATTGGTTGAACAGACGAAGTTTTCGATAGGCGCTCACAAGTATGCGGAACTGACTTTCATTGGCTGATAGAAAGGACTTCCCCTTTGGCGGGATATTTAAAAGACCGAGAGAACACAGAGTGTATCACACCAGCCGGATGCCCCTGACGAAGTCGTAGGACGAAACGCGTAGGGCGGCAAAGAACACTTTATTTCACGGACTTTTGATTTTGTATTTAAAGTTTCAATTTTATTTTGTTCGTGTTTCTTCAACTTGGTTTCCTGCATTTCTGACTGGGAGATCTACCGAGAAGTTCACAACAATACCTGATGGGCTTTTAATCTTCTTGCATGGTGTAAGTGCAGACAATAAAGTGTTTACTATATCCTTAAAGTGGTACACTATGTTCTTTTATCTTCTTTCCCTTGAAGTTAAAATGCTGGGATAAAGAAGATTACATTGATCCTCCTGTCTACATCCAAACGTACATATATGGGGAGATTTTCTATTATATTTTATGACCGTTGTGCATGTCTGATCTGCAACTACAGGAAATGTTTGGTTGAAGTTATTGCTGCCAAAGGAGGTTCAACCAGTTTTTAAATCCAAGGGTTCACATACTTTTTCCACCTGCACTGTGAATGTTTACATGGTGTGTTCATTAAAAACATGGCAACATTTCATTCTTTGTGTGTTATTAGTTTAAGCAGACTGTGATTGTCTATTGTTGTGACTTAGATGATGATCAGATCACATTTTATGACCAATTTGTGCAGAAATCCATATCATTCCAAAGGATTCACATACTTTTTCTTGCAACTGTATATATATTATGAAAGAAAGGGAGGAGTTGCCTCTATGGGCCCACAAGCCTTTGTAACCAGAGCTAGATCATATAGCTCAGAACAGTGTGAGTGTTCCATTTTTATCATTATATATGTTTTAAAAAAGGCTTCACACTATTGCACTTATGTATTGGATTTTAAGGTTAACACGTTGAAAAAAACTTATTTCTTGAGTATACAAGTTAAAAGAAAAAAGATAAGTGATTTTCCTCAAGCATGTTAGAAATGATATCACTATAATTTCTTGCACTTTAATTGGGAATGAGCGCTCCACTGTACATGGTTTTATAAACCACGGCATGAGTTTGAGATAACAAGTCAGATGCTGTTACTGCTTCATAAACTTCTGTTTTTTACATGAAACTGAACATGCGCATCATGATCTCTGTAGTAAATAGACTGCCCATACTTTACAATTACTCTGTAAATACAAAACAAGCAAACACTCAGCAACAAAGCAAGAAACCCAACATCGTGCCTTTGCAGAGTACACATCACCCATCTACTACCCGCCACAGACTATGCCATCTATACAGATAAATGAATGGGATATCACTTCATATATTTATACTTAATCGTACTTCGTATGATTAAATATCAAGGGGTTTATGCACTAAACACCACATTTTTCTGAGCTAAACATTTAAGTGGGAAAAAAAAGCGCTAACGTAACCAAGCAAAGGTTGTAGCTAGGTTGAAGAATTTTCACAAATTAGCTGATTTTGATAAATTTTGCAATTTAGTTTTCAGTTCACACCATTTCTTTGTTTAGTAAACCATCCCCATACATATAGATATCATTATAAAATGAAGGTTTGAAAAATGGTCATTTTTATTGCAACAATATCTGATATTTAACATTCCGCTTTCAGTTCAAAGGATGAGAACTGATGGTTATTTCTGTTCTTTCAGGAGTCTGTTTGGGAATGCAGTTAGCAGTGGTGGAATTTGCGAGAAATTCTCTGGACTGGAAAGGTGATGTATTCTATATTACACGATAGCAGACTGTGGAAACACATTTGTCAGACTGTGAAGTCCTTCAGCGGATACACAATATTTTACAAAATATGCCGCGAACATAAGCCATAATTGCATCAGCAATGTCGCTTTTCTGATGTCTAAAAAAAAAAAATTAAATGCATCACAGTGCTCTAAAGTAATAAAATAACTTCATTATAATGGAAAAATAGAAAATAATAATAAAAAAAAAAAAACCAATACAATATCTGCAGTAACCTTGGAGGAAGTATTTCAATTATAAAAATAAGATCTGTTAAAAAAATATTAAGGTATGAAAATACAATCTACTAGACAATGTTTGATTTAATTTATTTTTTGAAAAATCATGCTTAAAATTAATCATAGTTTTTAATTAAGGATGTGCATGTTAAACGTATTACTGTGCAATACAATCATTATTAATTGTACTTGCAAACAATAAAATAAAAATGAAAAGGCAACATTTTCATATAACTGCAGAATGGACTTAGTGACATTGTAACAACTTTTCTTAAATTATATTGACATTATGTATCCTCACTCTGTAGCTTTCAGTTCCAATTATTATCGTAACATTTCCATGATGCTCGAAGGAATAGCCTATCACTATTTTGGTCAATTTTAGTCTTATAGATTACTTTTGTCACATTAAATATAGATGACAATTAAGTATTATAATTTTTATTCTGTCAAATTTATTTAAAGTAGACTTCTGTAAAATAGAACGTTCCAGTCCCCTTAAGCACGTCAGCTTGCTGCACGTCCTCTTTGGCTTAATAAAGGTGTTATTTTAATCAAAATTTTATAAATCGCCTTTGTAACACCGCTCAAGTGTTGAGCAGATAGCTAGCAGGGATTCATACCTCACTCGTCTTGAACTATAGTTCAAAGCAGAAGTAAATGCTTTTTATAGAAAGTCATTGTTTTCAATACTTCTCTTTGAGAATCATTGTTGGCATATCACACCGATTGCTGAGCAAGCGCTAGATGTCCCAATGCTTCTCTATATGCAACACCTGATTGGACACAAGCTACTACATAGTGATAACTGCATAGGAGGCAGATCTGAGTTGCAGCATGAAGTCTCTCTGAGCCCGGGAATTAAGGTGATCCTCTAATCATTTTCATGCAGCAGGGGTGAGCCCAATGATCTTAACACCAATAGGAATCCAGGAACGTGAGCATGCGCACTGAGCATCGTTTTCATAGCCTCACTGCCAGGATATTAAACATGGCGTCCAATTGAGGTCTTGTGCCAAAATCAAATTATTAAAAAAATACATGGGTAAGACATTTAGAAGCAAGACAGTCGGGGGACAGAGAAAAAAACCAATGCATGTCCCATGGCAGAACTACTTCCGTATGTAAAACTTTACCTTATCATTAATTTTAAATATATTTTTTACTCAACAGATGCCAACTCCACAGAATTTAACCCAAATACAAAAACCCCAGTGGTAAGTACGTATTTACTCCAGGAAATATCTAATAGTTGCTTATTTTTACAAATTTAATGAAAAGTATATATATCAGTCACTAAGACTTCTATAAGAAGTACATGAGTGAGATTTACTAACATGTTTTGATCTAAAAAGTGTAAAAAGTGAGGCACCTGTCAATGAGAGGGTTATATTGGCAAGTGAAAAGTCAGTTCTTGAATTACATGTGTTAGAATCAGTAAAAATGGGAAAGCAAAAAGATCTGAGAAACTTTTACAAGAGCCAAATCGTGATGGCTAGACAATTGGGTCAGAGCATCTCCAAACCGGCAAGTTTTGTGGCGTGTTCCCGGTGGTTAGTACCTACCAAATGTGTTGCAAGAAGGGAAACCGGTGAACCAATGTCAGGGCCATTTGCACCCAAGGCTCATAAATGCACGTGGGGAACGAAGACAAGACCGTCTGGTCCGAGTACAGAGGTCTTGTGGAGTCCATGCCTCGGAGCATCAGAGCTGTTTTGGCAGTACGAGGGGGACCTACACAATATTAGGCAGGAGATTTTAATGTTGTAGATGATGTATAGAAGTAGTCTTAAAATAAAATATAGTGGAAAGTATATCACTTTGCTACATTCCATAGCAAATATCCAGTGTTATTTCACTGATGTATCGTCTTGGTAGTTTCTTAATACTTTCACATTCCAATTTATAACATATAAAAAAAAAAATCACGAGAAATCTCTGTTTAATAAATAAATAAATAAGATGAATACAACATTTATTTTTCTGGAAGTTTCCCTTTAATGGCATTGTAAAGCATAGTTTTCATTCTGAAAATAATGGAAAAATATCCAATTGCTTCTACCTTTGATGCTGCTATTATTTCTAACAGATGACCAACTCCTGCATGAAATCTAGAACTGGCAGAGGGCAATACAGATTGTATAAAAGAACAAGTTCTACCTCAGTAGGACCTTAAAACTCAATCTTTTGTTTCCCTCTGTGTAGAATGATTGATGTGTGAGTACGACCTTTTTTTTTTTTTAACCAAAGTGACAAACTAGACAACAGATACGTGGTTAGGCTTTTTATAGATCTTTTCTCTGTTGTGTTACTAATATAAAGTAATATTTTGCTTTTTTTACATTATTCTTTAACATCGGATTGTAATTAATTGAATAATGCCACAAGGTTCTCTGTTCTCCAGCCATTTTAACTCCCATCTCCCGATTTAATCATGCAATAACATAATGAATATAATGACGGAGTGAAGCATATTTGGTTGGAAGATAAGTAATTTTATTTGCCATACATTTTGCAGGACAATCTGCTTCGTATGATCTGTTAATTAATTTCATGTTCCATGTGAATGCATTTGCATTGCATTTACTAACAGCTGTTTGAGCAGCATACCATTTATTAATACATCATGCTCTTATCTCCAAAATGTTTTCAGAGAAAGAGAAACTGTCTGTAGAATGATATTATACAGATAGACGTGTGTAACTTCTCCTTCATTTCATGGTTGGGTCGCCTGAGCATGTGATAGGAGTGAAATAAATGGTAGGGCTACTACTTATGGGAACTTTGGGGTCAACTCAGTTGACCCCCTTTAGTCCATCTTCATTTTAAGATATTATTTTAATAGTTTAAAAGTATGGTGGGAATACATCATGATTTGTGAACAGTGAAGGGTTCATAACAGGATAATATTTGTTGAGCACTAACGTACATTTGTAGCAATATTAATCATGACTCCATTAGTTAAAGGACCACTCTAGTGCCAGGAAAGCATACTCGTTTTCCTGGCACTAGAGTGCCCTGAGGGTGCCCCCACCCTCAGGGACCCCCTCCCGCCCGGCTCTGGAAAGTGGAAAGGGGTAAAAACTTACCTTTTTCCAGCGCTGGGCGGGGAGCTCTCCTCCTCCTCTCCGCCTCCGTTCCTCCCCGTCGGCTGAATGCGCACGCGCGGCAAGAGCTGCGCGCGCATTCAGCCGGTCACATAGGAAAGCATTCATAATGCTTTCCTATGGACGCTTGCGTGCTCTCACTGTGATTTTCACAGTGAGAATCACGCAAGCGCCTCTAGCGGCTGTCAGTGAGACAGCCACTAGAGGAAATAGGGGAAGGCTTAACTAATTGATAAACATAGCAGTTTCTCTGAAACTGCTATGTTTATAAAAAAATTAGTTAACCCTAGCTGGACCTGGCACCCAGACCACTTCATTAAGCTGAAGTGGTCTGGGTGCCTAGAGTGGTCCTTTAAGATTCTACTCGGTAAACAAACACCTGATGTCTTTCTTCTATCACAGTCCTAGCAATCTGTCCCTCTGTAATAGATGAAATAGAGTGGTGACTTCAGATAACTAACTTTCCCTATGTGAGCATATGTAGTCATGGCTAAGATGAATCAGTACAGTTCCTAATTATTATTATTATTTATTTTTTGGGGGCATTTATATATCTCCAACTTATTCTGCAATGCTTTATAATATTAATATTAATTTCCTTTACTGCTACAATAATTCTCCTGTTTTTTAGGGTGTGAGTTGAGGTATTGACAGATGACTGTTCTACTTCAGAACACTTTAGGTGTTTAGAGGACATAATGACAAACCTATATTCATTGTCTAAACCAAGAAAATAAAGACACATCTTTGCACAGTGTGGCTTCTAAACACATTTTTAGAGTTTAAATACACATTGTGTTTATTCCATTGATGTGAAGTTTGAAATCATAAACTACACTAGGATAGGTACAAATATTTAGGACTGCCCTCCTAAAAAGGAACACTTTGGAGATGTGCATCATGTGAAATTACAATATGATTTGTGTTTTACACAATATTATTCAGAGGTATGAAGGGATACCGGAGAACAGAAATTCATTATTCCATGAATTATATGTGGTCCTGTCTGAGTGAGATGAGAGATCAGTATAATCTAGATGACTCCAATGTACAGTAGTAAGAGATCACTATAACTCCAGAGAAATCCAGGCTAGAATAATGGGAGATCAGTATAACTCCAGAGAAATTCAGGCTAGAGTAATAGGAGATAGTATAACCCCGAATAATCCACAGTGCAGTTATTAGATATCAATATAACCCAGAGGATTGCAGGGTAGGGTAATGAGATATCAGTATAACCCAGAAGACTCTACAGGGCAGTGATGAGATATCAGAATAACTTCATAGAGTTCCAGGCTTGAGTAATGAGAGATCACTATAACTCCAGGTGATTCCCTGGTAGAGTAATGGGAGATCAGTATACCTCCAGAGAAATCTAGGTTAGAGTAATGGGAGATCAGTATACCTCCAGAGAAAACAAGGTTAGAGTAAAGTAATGGGAGATCACTATAACATCACAGGATTCCAAGCTAGACCAATGAGAGATCAGTATAAGTCTAGAGGTTCAGGCAAGAGTAATGAAAGATCAGTATAACTCCAGATAATGCCATGGTAGAGTAATGGAAGATCAGTATACTTCCAGAGGATTCCAGGCTAGAGTAATCTGAGATCACTATAACCTCAGAGGATTCCATGCTAGACTAATGAGAGATCAGCATAAGTCTAGAATTCCAGGCAAGAGTAATGAGAGATCAGTATAACTCCAGATGATGCTAAGCTAGGGTAATGGGAGATCAGTATACCTCCAGGAGATTCCAGGCTAGAGTAATGATAGAGAGAATGCAGACTAGAGTCATGAGATCAGTATAACCCAAGAGACTGTGCTCTAGAGTTTAGTATAGACTTCAGGTTTGAATTGACCGGGTACCTAAGTAATTTTAAAAATGATTACAGCATGAAGGTTGCACATGGCCAAGAACTGCTAGCAAAAAATGCATAACAATGACAGCAATCTAGAGGTCACTGTCAAGGATGCTTCTGGAAACCTGTGAGTGTCTCTAGTGTTCCAATATCATACAGACAGAGCTACAATTTAAAGAATTTATGTTGCGCTCCTCAGACTAATGCTAGTCTGAAATGTGAATATTTTCACTTTTATTGGCCATCTGAGCAAAGCATGCTCTTAAGAGAAAGTGAAGACTAGCTAATGGACACCATAAACCCAATATCAAGCCATTAAATTATAGAATAACTAGGGTCCTAAGGAATGTAAAAAATATTAAATCCACCACAGCTATACAACGGCACATCTTTTGGTTGTTTGATTATAACTCCCAGAATCCTTAGCTAGCAGTTCTAATATTCATCCTCATGTTTTTAATCAGGACCTGCCTGTGCATGGTATGTGTCTTTCTAAATGGCAGATTCCTGGATGCTATTATCTATCAGCCTGTCTACACCGCAGGTGAATCAGAAATGAGGATTGAGGGAGAACATTAATCTTACTTGATGCTTTTAAAAATATGCATTATACACATACAAATATACATATACACACAACGTAGCTTATATATATGGTGTTGGAAGGGAATAAATGAATATATAAATCTTAACACACATGAAAATGCATTTGATGTTGTTGCACAGATTTTAGATATTTAATAAATGTTACACCTAAGCTCTTTAGGTGTACATTTATAATATAATTTGTGAACTCACTGTAACAAAGTGTTTAGAGAATAACTCCCTAGTTATTGTTTAGATAAAACACACCATGATATTGGGTGTGGGCTATATATATTTGCAGATTTTCTTGAGGGCCTGTTTAATCATAAAGTAATTCTTGACATACATTTTTTCGTTTCAAAGGTCAGCGGCTAAATTTCAGGACTGCAGTGCACATGAAAACAGACCGCACAATCTGATACCCACAGTTTATAGTGATGTTTTATTATCCCAGAAAATCTCTCTGATTGTGGGATCCAAGATAACACCAATACAAATATTTATAATTTCCATGAGAAAGACATGGCGTTTTCAAATAAAAAAAAACCAAAAAAAAAACACTGCATCTGCCAACTATGTTTAAGATTCTTTGGGAAAGGCATGGTGTTTTCTTTGTGAAATCAAAATAAAATAAATCTTAAGGCCATGTGGAGTCCATGTCTTGATGCATCAGATGTGTTTTGCCAACACAAGAGGGACCGACTCAATATTAGGCAGGTGGCTTTAATGTTGATCAGTGTATGTGTGAGTTTATATGCTGGAGCCTGGATTTGAGGGAGGGGCTAGTCCAGCTGTTTACAGGTCTCCCTTTCTCTAGCCAATGCATCATGTTCTGTGTCACGTCACTTGTTACCAGGATATCACACATGCTTCCCATTTCATGGGTTTTCTTCAAACTCAGAGCATTCCCAAATCGTTCGATTGACGTTTAGCTACGTTTTGGCCGCCATTCGGCAGTTGTTTCAGTCCTATTTCGGACCACGTTCGGTTGCAGCCGTGAACCGATTCCTTCACTGTCTAACACTTTTGGGCAAGTCGCACTTCCGCCCATACTCCATGCTATCATTGATTTGGAAATACCATTTTCATTTGGTTACTCCATCACACTTTATATTGAATGCAAAACATAATTTTATTTTAGTATAGTACTTTGCTATTTCCTTTTTCAGTGTTAGCATGGGGTGGAGGGGCTACTGCTGGATGAATTATGTGGCAACCAGCCTCATGTGTACTGTTGCATCTTAAACATTATCCTCATATTTGGGGGGAAGGGGGGTGTATATTATTCAAGTCACTGATAATGCTATTTAAATACATTATGTTAGTGTCACGGTTCTCACTGCGACATCCAGACTGCCAGACAAGGACGCCCCAGATGTGCCCAATAAGGGATTTGAACCTGGGTACTTTTTTAGTCCTGGGCCTGCTGTTTCTCCTCTGAGCCACCATACAGCCTGAAGTTTGTATCTTGCCTTGTATCCAGCACTGGGGGCTGGACGTTATTCTGTGGCTGTTCCAACATTCTCAGCACACCTGTAGCTGATGGCCTCATTAGCCAGGTATAAAACACTGCCTCTCCCAGAAGGCAGTGTCAGTTCCTTGACTCTGGTGATCGGTTTGCTGTTTCCTGTTCTCCAGTTTGCGCTTGACTCCAGCTTGTGTTTTTGTTTATTCTGACTTCTGGCTTCCTCTGACCCTTGGCTTCCCACGACTATTCTCCTGGTTTATCCGTTCCTGTACCGCGATTCGGAATTATCCTGCACAGCCCCCGTGCACCGACTCACAGGCCAGGTGAATTCTTGCCTGACCAGCTCGGCCTGTGTTTTCTTGTAAGGGTGAGCATACATCTCTGCCTGCCGGACTCCCAATCCAGGTAAGCCCTGACAGAAGGAACTGACCAATGGAGTCTGCAGAGATGTGCTCACCCCTGTCCCAGCAAGTGTCCAGCCTGGCCCAGATTGTTTCGGAGCTGCAGCGAGAAATTTTATTTCTTAAAGGCACAGTATGCCCAACCCCGGAACCTGCTTATCCAGAGCCGTTTGTTGTGATTCCTGACAGATTTGACGGTTCCCGTCCCTTCTACACAACATTCAGGATGGATTGTGAGCTCCTGTTTGCCCTGAAACCTAGAACTTATGCCACCGATTTTGTCAAGGTCCGTACTGCTATTAATTTACTTTCTGGACGGATTAAGGAGTGGGCATGCCAGAAGCTGCAGTGGAAAAGCACTGTCTTGGACAGCTGGGAATCGTTCATGACCGCAATGGACTCTCAGTGTGTTGCCTCCAGGAAAGCTACTCCCAAGCCTGCTCCATGTACCCGCAGATCTCGGTTACCTAAAGAAAAGGACTTTAAACGCACATACCAAGTCCCCATCATGTTGCAGCGTGGGCCCACCTTCAGGGACCTGCCTTGTCACTCTGATTGTACTCAAGCAAGCCATGAAACTCCAGTGGACAGGGAGGAACCCATGGAGATTGGATTTACCCAAACTAGGTTGTCGTCTAAGGAGAGAGACCGTAGGAGAGGGTGTGGCCTATGTTTCTACTGTGGAGAAAGAGGGCACTTTATCTCCCTCTGCCTAAAACTGTTCAAGTAGGTACTGTCTGTACCCGTCCTGTCATCCCGCCAACACAGCCTGGAATCTGCCAAGGTTGCTGTCTAGCCTGTCCTCGTTCCGTGACACAAAAGGGAACCCAGACCATGGTAATCAACACAGCCACTACTCCTGACAAAGTCCCTCCTCCAGCTCCAAAAATGTCTATACCTTTATCCGAAGAAACACCTGTTCAAGCAAGCACCATCACCACTTCCTGCCTTGCCAAAGAAGTTCTTTCACCTGACTGCACATATGCTTCTAATGGCACTGTTGTATGTAAACAGGATCTTGAGGTGTTCGAGAAAGCATTGCAAGCTGTGAATGCCTCCCCTGTGAGATCTACTAAAGCAATGGCTACTGTGTTTCCCAAATATCTGGAAAAAGACCGTACATATGGCATGGATGCCTATGGGAGAACGTACCTCCTACCAGAGAATGTTTTTGACCTTTCAGAGGAAGAGGGTGAATCCAGCCTCGGCCTGTGTTTTTTTGTAAGGGTGAGCATACATCTCTGACTCCCGTACTCCCAACCCAGGTAAGCCCTGACAGTTAGGGTATGTTTGGTGTTTTCAATTAATTTCCAGATGATTTATTAATATTAAGGTGAGGAGGAGGGGGGGCGTGGCTAACCGCCGAGCTTAATGGTCGCTTGAACCCGAGCTCTGGCTACCAAGGCCGACAATCTATGACAATCCGAACGCTTAGGACCTGTTTACTGCTAAAAAAAAAGAACATGGCACAAGCTAAAACGAAGAAGAACTCGACAAAGAACGAAAAACTAAATTTCTTCAACAGCAAACAACAACTAGAGACCGCGGAGCAAGTGAGGCCTTCGCAAGATGGCGACGCCAGCCCGAATCCCCGAGATACAAGCCTGCCTATGACGAAGGATCAACTTACCAAAGATGACTTGCAGGTAGCACTTGCAGACCAGTCCCAGAAGCTAATTATGTCTTGGCAACACTCTATGGACTCGCTTAGAAGAGAGGTCCAAGAGATCAGTAAAAAAACCACGCATGTCGAATCCAAAATGGATGACTTTGCCGTGGCGCATAATGACCTCGCGAGCCATGTAGAGCAACTGGAACAAAAACTTACGACAACGGAGATGAAATTAGCGGACCTCGAAGATCGTTCCAGGAGGAACAACCTACGACTGAGAGGAATCCCCGAAACAGTCGGACCGGAGGATCTGCAGGCATTTGTAAGAGGCCTACTCAAGGCATACGCACCTGATATACCAGGGGAAATGCTGCTTCTGGATCGAGTACATCGGATCCCAAAACCAAGGTACCTGACAGAAACCGTGCCGAGAGATGTACTCACACGGGTACATTATTATCACATAAAGGAGCTGATATTACGTACCAGCAGAAATATGTCGGCACCACATCCAGACTACCCAGCAGTAAAACTATTTGCAGATTTGTCCGTCACAACGTTAAAGAAAAGAAAAGACCTTGCTCACATTGCTGACGGTCTACGAGCCAATGGCCTGAGGTTTAGATGGGGGTTCCCGACCAAAATGATTATCTCCCGAGAAGGTAAACTACACACCGTATCCTCACCTGAGGAAGGGGAGATGCTCCTGCAAACCTGGGGTATAATAAGCAAAAAGACCGAAAAAGTGGTGACATCGTCACGACGCCTGCAGGTGGATTGGAATAAAATACCTGAAAAAAAATAAGTTCACACCTATTGCTATATAAAGTTTGTGACCCGGATAAGAAGCCACATCAATAACACACAGGCATACGATATGCCTTGACCCTCTGGAGGATCCCTCTAAAGCACAAGCCGATAACATCTGCAGCACGGCGACGATCACAACGATCAGCGCACAGCACTGACAAGAAACATAGAACATGGATATCACACTCACCTTAAGAACATCAATAGACTCGGACAGACACTGTGACATTCCTTGTCATGAACACAGCTAATGATAACACAGAGAAGCCCTAACAAGAACTGAGATCACTGAGAAGCATAAATGCAAAACAATTACTGCTTAAAGGTTCAGGTATTGTACATAGGCAGACTGTAGGCGGATATACAGTATCTGATGACTGTCAATACACTTTCCCACACACATAGATAGAGGGGTAGGATTAAGAAACATATAGTCACTGGGAGGGTAATAATTAAAAAAAAAAAAAAAAGAAAAAAAAAAAAAAAAAAAAAAAAAAAATTAACGACGATGACTGAACCTTAAATACTCAATTATACTACCTAATGCGAGTATGTAAATTGATCAAATGTGTTACAGTTTGGATACGAAATGCATACATTCCAAAAGTCAGACATACAATAGACAGGTATTAACACTATGTAAACTCTCTATGATGCTAACTGAAAGAATGCTTTGTTGTGCGCTGATTTCCATGTTTTACGCTATGGTGTTTCTATTAACCGCTAGCAATGGGGTTTCCTCCTTGAGGTCACAATAGGATACAAATGGGTCGTTATTCACAGGATAAGGTCCTAATCTAAAAATCTAATATGTTAAGGCCGTTAGCCACCCACACAGATATTTCGATATCTACCCCCCATGGCTCCGCAGCTAGGTGCCATGACCCCAACTGGGGTAAGTTCTACAGATCCAAGTTATATACCCCCAAGTTATCCGAAACTTCCCTACCCCCTCCACATTCCCGGTAAAGATGACGCTACAACAACGTACTTGCCTTGTACTGTCTATTGCCAAGCATCACACCTGACACACTTATGGAACGCACTAACACAAAGCAGACTAACCAATAGACATATGGTATGGGGTTTGGAACAACCTATATTACCTGACCGCAATATTTTAAAACCCACCAATGAGTGTGACAATACAATCCCATAATGTAAGGGGTCTCAACACCCCGCATAAAAGACGGGTACTGTTAGAAACAATGAATAGAACTCACACGGATATTATGTGTATACAGGAGACGCACTTTAAACATAATAAGGTCCCAGTTTTTGGCATGAAAGATTTTCCCACCCAATATCATGCAACCCACTCTTCCAAGTCCAGGGGGGTGTCTTTCCTTTTTCATAAGTCCCTCACGTTTGAACTGTTGCAACTCAAAAAAGACGCACAAGGTCGTTACCTTATAATTTATTGCACAATCAACGCTGTTAAATACACGTTGGTGGGTGTATATAGTCCAAATGTACATCAGAGGAACTTTTTGCTCAAAGTCCTCAACAAGATTCCACCCACGCAAAAAACATCAATGATGCTGTGCGGTGACATGAATCATGTATTACACCCGATAGAAGACACCTCCTTAGCTCAGGGGGCTCCCAGGTCAAAGATCCTCATACAACAATGCAAAACACTAAATAAAGTAATTATGGAACACAACTTGTATGATATTTGGAGACTACAACACCCAACCGAAAGGGGATACTCATACTTTTCCCACATCCACAAAACCCATTCTAGAATAGACATGATTCTCGTCACTGCTGACCTCTTACCAAGAACAACGAATAGTGAAATAGGGGACATAGTGTGGTCTGACCACGCCCCAGTAACAGTAAAACTCCAAACCAAATATGATCACAAGGGGAAACCTCCGTGGCGCTTAAATGATGCTCTAACTAAGCACAAAGACTTCTGCACCCAACTAAGCCAGGATATTAGGGAATATTTCCATAATAATACATTACCAGAATTAGAGCCTACCACTACCTGGCAGGCTCATAAGGCAGTGGTCAGAGGGATTTTTATCAGCAGAGCGGCTTACCTAAAAAAAATTAAGGAACAAAAATACCTTGACTCATTAAAAAAATTGAGAGATCTACAAAAAGCACACCACTCAACCCCTAAGATAGACCTGTCAAAAGAAATAGCCTTAATCACAACTCAAATAAATGAACTACTTTTAGACGAAACAGCGCACATGCTTCAGAACTTGAAAATACGCACATACACACAGGGCAATAGAGCAGGTAGGGCTCTGGCATCGCTCTTACGACAGAAGCAAGCCCAATCAAAAATCCCATATCTACATAACCGTACAGGGGGAAAAGTGCATGACCCAAGGGAAATCTTAGTAGAAATTGCAAATTTTTACGAAACATTATACAATATAAGACAAGACTCTCAGACACCTCAACCGTCCACGCAGGATATCCAAAACTTCTTGTCTAACATTTCCTTGCCTAGCCTCACAGACGACCAAAACAAAATGCTTAGCAACCCCATCACCCTGCCTGAAGTTCTACAAGTAATAAAATCGCTTCCTCCGGGCAAATCACCGGGCCCAGATGGTCTCACTAACTCTTACTATAAAACATTTAGCCATATCATAGGAACACACCTGGTAGATACGTTTAATCACATAATATCCACAGGCAATATGCCACATGAAATGCTGATGGCACATATAGTTACGCTGCCAAAGCCTGGTAAGCCACCAAATAAACCTCAAAACCTACGGCCCATATCCCTCCTAAATACGGATACCAAAATATTAGCCAAACTATATGCCACTAGAATAGCAGATATGATACCCACGATTATTAATCAAGACCAAGTGGGGTTTGTGAAGGGCAGACAAGGGGCTGAAGGAACAAGAAAACTATACAATCTACTATATACCAAGCAACACCAAGGGGAACCCAGTGTATTCCTGTCGCTCGACGCTGAAAAAGCGTTTGACAGGTTGCACTGGGGCTTCTTACGAGAAACACTACAGAAGTTCAATTTCCCACAACAATTCCTAAAATTAATCGCGGCACTATATTCCAAGCCCTCGGCTAGAGTGACAAATGGAGGGTTTGCATCGCAACCCTTCTATATTACTAATGGAACAAGGCAGGGTTGCCCACTGTCACCACTACTATACATATTGGCCTTAGAGCCACTGCTACAAGCCATAAGAGATGAACCACAAATCTCTGGCATCGTAAGAGGGGGACGAGAATACAAAATAACAGCATATGCTGATGATGTCATGCTATCATTAACAAACCCGCAAATTTCCATTCCAACCTTCAACAAGTTACTAAGAGCATATAGTGCTTGCTCTTATTACAAGTTAAACGTGTCTAAGACACAAGCAATGAGTCTCTTTACAACGCCCGAAGCAACTAAATTATTACAGCAATCCACAGCCTTTGAGTGGAGACAGGACCACCTCACATTTCTAGGGATAAAATTTACGACACATGCACACAAATTGTACAAACCCAATTATGTCACACTCCTTCAATCTATTAAATCTCAACTTAGAAGCTGGGCAAACAAATATATATCATGGACCGGAAGGATAGCCGCTGTTAAAATGATGATCCTTCCCAAGCTCCAATACCTATTCCGTACCTTACCCATCCAACTGAACACGGCATACATTAAAGAAGCACAAAACACAATTAACGCCTTCATTTGGGCGAATAAACGTCCTAGAGTTGCTGCAAACATACTGTACCTGTCGCAAAAAACGGGGGGTATGGGTCTCCCAAACCTAGATTTGTATTATAAAGCAGCAGTGATTGGCACACTAATAGCAGCACTACACTCCCACTCCACGCCCCCGGCGTGGGTACATTTGGAGGCCTCGCACACAGAGGGATATGAAATTACAACTTTGGCAGGATTAAGCAAAACACATAGGAAACATTTCAATGAAATTCTTCCCACAACATCCTTAACCCTAAAAGAATGGGATAAATATACCAAATTCCTGAATCTTGATAAAGAGCTGCTCCCAAACATGCTCCTACGCTCTTTTGAAGTCTTGATCCCACATCTAAATATAAGGAAATGGGCTGACACAGGCCTAACTCACGTATACCAACTTAGGGATAAAGAAGAATATATAACCTTCGCCTCACTACAAAAAAAGTATAAGTTGCCAATCACGGCGGAATACGCACATAGACAAATAATTTCATGGATTGGGAGAAATAAGGGATCAACACACACCACTGACATAAAGAGGAATATGTTAGCCTTAGAACAATTATGTACTAAAACTAAAAAAACATCTGGTATACTCTCCAAAGTATATAGCAGCTATCTACCCGAGAAAAAGATACGGGACCTGACTTTCATAAAAAAATGGGAACAGGATATAGGGAGGCAATTGCCAGAAGAAAACTGGCAGAAGAGCTTTGTGGCACACAAACACCTCACACTATCCACAACCCACATAGAACTGTCTAGAAAAATGCTGTATAGATGGCATGTGGTGCCCAACAGGTTGAAACACATTGACCCGAAACAGACAGGAGCATGTTGGCGCTGTGATCATGACACGGGTGACGTTATACATATTTGGTGGTCATGCCCTGCCATCACAAAACTATGGAAGACTATACAATCCCTTGTCAACCAAATAGGAAAAGTGGACATAGAATTCAAACCTGAGATATTCCTTTTACAACACATACCACGGGACCTTTCAAAATCCCTTCAATACCTCATCTTCCATATAACCATGGCAGTATTAACAGCCATAGCCAAGATGTGGCTACAAAAGGATCCTCCATTATTGAATACAATTACCACACACCTTGACAATATTAGACTATATGAATGCACTGTCCGAGCACATAGAATGCCAAGGCAATTCTGGATAGATGCGTGGAGCATGTGGGACAAGTACAGAAACCCTGTGAAATAGGGCACATAAACAAATAAATTACAAAAGGTACAGGGAAAACCCTAGACACTAAATTGAAGAAATAAAGTCCGGGAATATGGATCCCCCCCCTCTTCCCCCCCTCAACACTCCCACCTTCTACCCAGTAATCCTCCCCCATAGTTTCTTTGTTTTTGTTTTCTTTTTGTTTTTTGATAACAGAAAGGTTCTTTATATATATTCAGAAAACGGGTACAAACGAAATAATTATCATAAGTAGGAGGAAATAGGAGGAACATTACCTTCCCAGTCTATTATACAGTGATGGCACCACAGACAATAGGGACAAAGTACACTGTACTTAAGGCAGTAAGACCATTGATACTAAGCCTTCCATATGCGCCATTAGATCCTACCAAAAAAATGATGCAGCTCAGGGTTACAACAATGCAATTACTCGAATTAGGAAGGACATGCTACTAGATTCAACTTGATGTATGTGCCTAGGAAATTGGAAGATCTAAGTAACTCTGACATGTATGGATACTTTGAAATCATAACAGATTAATTATATCTGACTTGTTATATGTTAACTGTTGTGGCCATCAATGTGTAAACTATTATATGTATACTCCAACAATGTATATTTGGTGTTTGTACCTTATAAACTATAATAAAAAAAAAAAAAAAAAATATTAAGGTGAGGAGTAAGGCCTGGGGCTTCTATATGGCTCCTTATTTTAACGCAATATGTTTCTAAAATTAAACGATTCTTCTTACATTACCATACATTTTCCTTATAGGCACTAGGTTCTTAGTATTATTCAGAGATTGCTCCTTATAAGTAAAGGTATTGGTTCACTGGCAAGTGTTTTATGCTTTTTGCACAGAAACCCAGATTGATCATTGACTAAGTAGCCTCATGTTAAACAGTGGGAAACCGGAGACTTCCATATAATAGAGCTTTCCGCATTTTAGGTTTGCAGCAGAATTTCAAATTCCAGATTTGTTTTCTTTGTCTTTTTACAGTCACGTTTACAACTTATTGCCACCTTAGACTCATTCTGTCATAAACTCCATCAATTTGTACCTTATATGAGCTTTACACCACATGCTTACATTATTCCCAAATAAACACGCCTTTCTGTCCTCATACCAGATCAAGAACATGTTTAAAGGTGTTTAGAGAGCTAGTAATCTCCAAGCTCCCAAAAGACTACCTATCGATGTTAATTTATTTGCTCCCTGACAGATCTGTGAGACTCATCACCTTTCGAGGAAAATATAAATGTGGTAATTAAAACAGCCATATAACTAGCTTTCTATGGTTTTCTCAGACCCAGAGAATTCACTACCAATAACGCAACATAATCAGATAAATGTTTAAAATTTGTTCCTATATATCTAGACCACTACACTTTTTCCGTGCCCCATACAAAAAAAGATTGGACAACCGAAATTGAAATACTGTTATGCACTATGGTTAATAAATGGTGCCCTGTCACAATATCAGATAATTATTTAGCTATAAACCACCACTTATCACCCTCTGATTTTGTCTCCCCATGGTTCCATTCTCTCTCAGTAGAGCAAATTGTATGCTACAGGTAAGAATCAGATTAAGCCTGAATCCAGTACTTTATTCAGGTCACTTTGGAGGCTAGGGGCAGCTTTAGCAAGATATGCCTTTCTCCAGTCAGTAACAGCTTTACATTCAATGTTTACAAATCCTGCATTTTATATAGGATTCATAGAAGAAAATAACTGATTTTAAAGAATGACTAGATTTGCCTTTAGTAAATATCAGAATTTCTAGAAGTAAGAATCTCTTAAATATAAGATATTCCATTGATTTTAGTTGCACTTTGCATACACTGTACTTTTCATTGTGTTACCATTCTCTTACAATTTGTATTCAGTTACTAAACTATCTTTTTTGTACCCAATGGAACATAACGTATGGCACCTGTACAAACAATAGGTCATTTCGCCATGCACTGCCTTTTGGTCATGATTTTCCTTGAGATTGCAGGAAATGCATTGCTTCTTGGATTTCACATTACTGTAACTTGACTCGAACGTCTGTGTCACCCTTTGTTCTAGCACCTGTATACAGTAATTGTATCTTTCTTCTGAAAGCATCTGTCTGTATCCAGCGATTTGAACCTTGCTTTTCTGAGTTTTTCACATTGTGCCTCTTTTATTTTTTTTTTTTTATATTCTTTATTTTTGTTGTGCAGGTGAGTACAAAACATAGTCATGCGCCACAACAGCGTAGAATAATATGGAAACATAGGTTGAACAGTGGCTCTGAGAACTTGCACATTTTTTGTTTAAAGGTAATATTAGTTACGTAGGTATGTCTAAGCGATAACCAATTATTTAAGAGTAAATATGCCTGTAGCATCCTGACACCTTTGGTAGACAGGGTTAAACATATGTGTTAAAGCAACGCTCTAACATAAACATTAATGCCCTCCTGTAACGTCTTATTATGCTTGCTGCTGTGCTAAAAAAGGTTTAGTAGCTCACCGTTGTCTAGTGTTCATAATATGGGTTAACAGACATGCAGCTGTCGTAGCATTGGTTAAAACTAAACAATTATGCCTTATGTGTGGAGCTGAAAAGACACTGCTAATCTTAAGTGGGATCAATAACATAACATTTTTAACTTGCTATAATTTTCTTGTATTTGTGTCGCTGGGTTGTTTGTGGCCTAGGTTAGAAAACATAGTGCCAACAAACCAGGCTAGTCAGTCAATAAAAAATAATAATAATAATAATAAAAAAAAAAAAGCAATACATAAAATAAATGCAAGGTAATAACTGATTATTGAGTAGGAGGGTATCACGCTTTACAGATTATATGTTTAAATGCTTGAGTGTACCGCTGGGTATAGAAACAGGTTAGTTTATGTGTGCAGGGATTAACCGAACTCTCGAGTGCCTGAGAGCAGGTATCTTAGCGTCCCTTAGTGGCTGTCAGCCCACGCCGCTAGAAGGCTCGGAGGGAGAGTCTCTCGCCATGATAGTACCGGTGCCGTGCCTTTTCACCTCCTGGAGCTGTGCAGGTATTGCTGAGGTGCCCGCTGGAGTCTCTTTGTGCAGAGGGTGAGGCATCTTGGTATAGCCGTAGATAGGGTGCAGTACGCAGCTTCTTTCCAGCCCCTTGCTGCCGCTGTCATCTTGGGACGGATCTGGCTAGTGGTGCCTGTGACTTTTCGGGGAGGAAAGAGATGTGGAGTCTTGGTGCGGCAGTGATGTTTCCTGCGGTTTCTCTTTATTCGGTGAGTGCGTCTTTGCAGAGATTTGACTCTCGGCCCCACAGGGCCCGTGTTAGGAGTTGTTTGAGCTTTTGTGCGGACAGGGCTCTGCGTAGGCCTACACTCTCCTCTGCTTTTCGTTGTTCCGTTCACTGTCTGGGGCTGGGTTGGTTGTGCAGCTGTTCTTTGATCCAGCAAGGCCCAGAAGCGGTCGAACAAGGCATCCAGCCTCTTCAGGGATTGCTGGACGATGTCAGGGTAAGCTCCTGTAGGCTTTGTGGGTTCAGCGCCATGAGGTGTGAGTGCAGCAGCCATCTTGGCAGGGAAAGTTGTGTCTTGAGTAGATGCAGGCATAGAGGCTCTGCCACTCTGTGTATCCCTTGGCTGGCCAGTGGGGACCGGGATAACCCCCACCGGTCCGCGGGGGGGGGAGGGGGTAGCGGGTCTGCGATTGCCTCTTGCAGGAGCCGTGTCGTGGGCCATGCGTCCCGCCCGCCCGGGCCACGTTCCAGGCCCCGACGGAGCCCTCGGCCAGAGATTGATCTAGGAGAGAGGTAAGCGGGTCAGGGTGTCCCGGTCAGCTCCTGGTTAAGGCATACTGCATGGTTGGTCGTTTTGGCGTGCTGGAGCGCTTTATTGTCGATTATTTCTCCGTTTGGCTGCAGAGCTCCCTCAAACGCGTCCAGCCGCCATCGTGCCTCTTTTATACACACTATTTGTTAGTAGATTTACGTGAAATCAGGTCCAGGTTTGTTTACTGATAAAATGGAAATGCTAGAATGCTGGTAGTAATTGAGATAGATAAAAGAATATATGAATAGGCAGCTGGAATAATGTACATTCATTTATCTTCTCTCTTTCTCTCTCAGTGTGATATACTTATCTAATCCTAAATCCCATTTCTTTCTGTCTATTTCATCACGTTCAATTGTTCATGTTCAATTGTACGCCTTTCTGTTTTATATGTACTATCTATTTATAGCAGGGGTGCCCAAAAGATAGATCCCCAGCTCTTTTACAACTACAGCTTCCATCATGCTTTCTCATTATAAAGGCATTGTAAAGCCATGCAAAGAATAATGGGAGTTGTAGTTCTACAACATCTAGGGACCTACCTTATGGGCACCCCTGATCTATACTATCTGTACTATACTATATTCATCTATGTCTATTAATATCCAAATCAAATATAATTAAACTACTGTAACTGCAAAGCATTAGTTCTTGCTATAGTTATAAGATATTTGGATTCAGGTCTTACTGAATCACTGCTGTACACTATAGCTTTATACAAGGGGGACAGTCTCACTGTGGGACCCATATTATTATTCTGGAATTTAGACGTATGTTAAAGAACAATACAACTCACAGTAATGTGTCTTTAAAGGAATACTGCAAGCAGCAAATCATTACAGCCCATTGTAGTGTTAATGGTGTCAGGAGTGCCCGTGCGCCATTATTTTTATTCCATGCATTTATAAAGCGCAAAATATTCCGCTGCGCTGTACAATTAGGGGAGAGCATACAATATATACAGACAAGTACAGAGGGCCCTGCCATGAGATGAGATCTAGCTATTGCAGCTCTTTTATACAAATTGCTTAGCTAGATAGCCCGTGAGCTTACAATCTAAAGGATACAATGGGGATTTGAGACAAGAGGTAGCAGCGGGGATTTGGAAGTGATGGTTAAAAGAAGTTAAGAGAGTTGCAGCTATGGGTAACATATAAAGGGACTGAGAGGGTAATTGAGCGAGACTCTCAAACAGCTGGAGGACTATGCCATATATTTATCCAGCAGTAAGATGTCAATGGTTTTTGTACCTGGGTTGCACCTGCAGCAAATGCCAGCTGTCATGGTAGAATAAACCACAGCCAATGCAGGACCATACTCATTGACTGAGAGTGCTATGGATTGCAGTCCTGCATATCTTTTCTTTACTTTATAGAGCAATCTGGATTGTCTTGCAGAAGAAGACCAGATGAAGGGGAAGCAGCTGCAGATGCCCGTATATGTTGTCAAACTGCTAAAATGGTTCCATACCTTATCATGGAACAGCACCAGGCCACTCCTGGCACCATAACTACTACAGCTGTCATGTTCTCGATCAGGTCAGATAGGAGACGATTGCCAGGTTTAACAGAAGTGACTTTATTCGTAGCTTTTGACATTATAACAGTATTTTTAGTAGAATAAATAAGCAAAAGGGAGAAATAGTCATTAAGGCAATACGTCCTATATAGTAAACAACCAAGAGTGCAAATAATAAAGCTGGAGAAGAAGTATAGTGAAGATAACAAGACAGGTATTCGTAACTTTTAAAGAAATCAGGAATGAAAGGAACGCATTAGATATCAAATTGCAGCAATGTCCAGATAGTGGGTTTTGCAGGTTTGTATTTATCAAGGTAGTTAGGATAATTCAATAGCAATCCAAGTAGGAAGGGTGCAGGATTGAATGAATCAGGTAGGCAGGTTAAATCAATAGTAGATCAAGTAGTTAAGGTGCAGGTTTGAAGCAATTCAGGCAAGTACAGGAGAGTTGATAATAATCCAAATTAGGAAGGGGAAAGGACTGTAGCAGTTCAAGCAGGATGCAATGCAGGTTAGTACAGTATCGCTCACAGGAGCCAGGATCTGAAGTTCTTGGTATGAACACCAACTTCAATGTAATGGCCTCTTGCTTTGTTGGGTGTGGCCATTGATAGCAGGACTTATTAACATAGGATACAGGTGAGTATGATGTGACTAGTGGCTAGGGGTGAAAACCAGGACCTGCATTTAAAGGGACGGTAACAAAGAAAAAAGTCATCATAAGAATATGACAACATCAAGCTGGAGTGTTCCTATAAATTGCAGTAAATATGTTTGGAAATGCATTTGTGGAAAAAAAAAGAGAAAAAAAAAAAAAACTTTAATTGTATTCTGAATTACCTTTATGGCCATCTGTATCTTCTGAAGTCATTTAAATGTTCCAGAAAAGCCTCTCATCCTGGTCACACCCCAAGCTACATCTTCAAAAGGCAAAAATGTCCCCTTCAGCCATTTAAAATGTTGAGAGGTATGTAGATTGTAAAAATATTAGTGTATGTGTTTAATAAAAAAATACATGTAAAGGTACAGTAAAAAAAAGGCTGCCGTCTTCTGCCTTATCTATAGAAACCAACTGATGGCACGTTCTGAAGCAGGGTAATCATTGCCATTCTGGCTTCATTCCTAGTGCATTGGTGCCAGACCAAAGTGGCATATATCAATCCATTACTATATTCTCAGAGCAAAAGCAAAACGCATAGTTGTCATGGCATTGGCATTAACATTGACAGGTGGAGGAGGAACCAAATTTTATATTAATCTAGAAAATGTTTATATAAGATTTTCTACTCTTTAATCTAAACTTAGCTTGTATGTACCATTACAGTATGTATGTACCATTATCTTTTAAGAAGTGCCTTAAAACCCATCTCTTTAGGAAAGCATATGGCCTCCAAGACTAACCCTTACCTCACATACCTGTCCTCACCTTATTTGATTGCAAATTCCTGTCCTATTGTGTTTTACACCCACCTCCTATAGAATGTAAGCTCGATCGAGCAGGGTCCTCTTCAACCTATTGTTCCTGTAAGTTTATTTGTAATTGTCCTATCTATAGTTAAATCCCTTCTCATAATATTGTAAAGCGCTACGGAATCTGTTGGCGCTATATAAATTGCTATAATAATAATAATAATAATACAGATTTGCTTTAACCCCTTAAGGACACATGACATGTGTGACATGTCATGATTCCCTTTTATTCCAGAAGTTTGGTCCTTAAGGGCATGACTGCTGACCCATACCCATCCCCCTCCACCGCTGCCCCCCAATAACACACATGACACCTTCTTGTAGTGGATAAGGGCAACATCTACATAAGCAATTTTAAACGATGTCCAACTCTCAGTTGTTGGGCAGTTGCCCAACAGACAGTTCCCCCAAACTTTTGTTCCACAAGTCTCAACTTGCCATCAGCTCCGTGCAGGCTGTCGTCTCCCGAAAGTGCCTTTTTCATCTGCGCTGTCCAGGAAAACCCGCCAAGCCATGATAACACATACAAAAGAAAACAAGGCACCAAGAACACAACACCAGAAACAGGGAGGGAGGGAAAACAGTCAGGGGCCCTCAACTGATCCTGCCGACTGGTAAGTCTCCTCCCTCTCCCTTTCCACAAAACCCCTCACATTGCAACATTTGTTTCACTTTTTATCCAGTCCACAATCCTGGGCAGCAGTCATGCTCCCCCTTCCCTAGTTGTCCACCGGGAAACTTGATTGACTTACCATCTTCTTGGTTTGTTGATCGCCTACTGCGTAAGCTGCACAGTCCAGAGTTTTGCAGCAAACGCGTGAATATCTTTTTTTTTTTTTTTTTGTTAGAGTTCCCAGTTTATGTGATGCATAGATTTTTGTGTATTTATTTATGTAATGTAAAAAAACAGGTCCAGTCCCATCTGGAGTGTCACATTTTTTTTTCAGAAAGTAACCCAACAATATTACAGGGCATCAGCAATTTCACTAATCAAAACTACTATTAGTATAGCATTGGGGAAGTACAGTGGTAGAATTCTGCTGCAGAACTGTCTGCACTCAAACCGAATTATAATTTATTCACAAAATCAATTAATAAACACTTAATTGCATTCTTATGATAAGCAGATGCTGTGCGCATCAACAAAGGAACAGAGAAGGGAATTTTTATTTTTTTATCTGTCAATCTGGCAAAATGTCTACAGTGACTTAGTAAAAAATACCCTAATGAATTATTTTATAGCAACAATTTATTTTTAAAGCTTGTGCTATAAATTCCACCCAATGTTACTGCCTTTTTAATACTGTGGAGACCTCTACGCAGTAACAGGGACTTTTTAATTGCCAACTGATCCGTGAAACTGACACAGTTTGTCAGACACAGTGCTGGGACTGTGACAGTCTGCAGCGGAAATCAAGGTTAATCCTGACAGCTGAAAAAAGTGATTTATAGGAATTCTCTGAAGATGTATGTGTGTGACACTGACTTCAAAGGGATTGACTAAATAAAGTTAATGTGCATCTTTCTTACAGGTATACTCAATAAAGTGAGAATTTGGAGGGAAATTGAAAATTCAAAGGAACACTACAGTGTTAGGAATATAATTGTTTATGCTACACAACAATGAAAATGTATCCCAGATAAGCCTACTTACTATCTAATTTACTTTTTTATTTTTTTACTTGGGTTGAACTGAAACCATTTGCTTCTCTGAATAAAAACCTCAAATTGTGTAGATTTACTTCATTTTAAAGGGACACCGTAGGCACACAGACCACTTCCGCCAATTGAAGTAGTCTGGGTGCCAACTCCATCACCCTTAACCCTGCAAGTTTAATTATTGGAGTTTTTATAAACTGCAATAATTCCCATGCACGGTTAAGTCATCCTGTAGTGTCTGTCTACCAGATAGCCACTAGAGGGACTTCCGGCTTCTCAGTCGCCGGAATCCCCATAGGAAGCCATTGAATAATGCTTTCCTATGGGGAGGTCTAATGCGCACGCGCAATCATTGCCGCGCATGAGCATTAGGTCGGTGGGGAGGAGCGTGGGCGGAGCCTGACCCAGCACAGAGGAACATCGGCGCTGGATTCAGGTAAGTGACTGAAGGAGTTTTAACCACTTCAACGACATGGGATGGAGAAGGGCACTCCAGGATTCTGCAGTGCCAGGAAAACTAGGTTGTTTTCTTGGCACTAGAGAATCCCTTTAACTTTTTGAGTATTGCACAATCACTAACTATACTTTTTCAGTGTCACTTGGAATCCCAAATATGTTATATTCTAGAAAGTGAAGTAATTTCCACGCATTATACACTGTGATTTGCACTGGGTCTAGATTGATATATTTTCCCAGGCTTGCATGCTGCTGACGTGTCTGATTCCTGTAGAGATCAGGTCGTGAAAGGCCATTAAAAAAAACAAAAAACAACACAGTTGTACTGACCAAACCAGTCATTGACGGGGAAGTAGAATAGAATAGTTTCTTGTATAAACTTTACATTACCAGGAGATTTTTTACGTTTTGGTTCCAATGGAAAAATAGTTGGCTGTCACTTTAAATGCAGATTGATGATTCTTCAGTTAAGAAGAGACAATCCTTGCTTTGGTCCAAAATACCTCTGTTCCTGTTTTCTATCCTGGTGTCCCTCATTAGTGTGTAGAGTGAGTGTACAGGGGAGGGCTTACAAAGGATGCAGTCATAAGAACTGCAGCTTTTGTAATTTATTTTAGACTATAATCCCAATGAATACATACCTAAAATATGCATGCATGTATTCATTGGGAGTATATCTACTAAACTATGTGATTTTTGTTTTCTTTTCTGTAAGTGTGGAGTGTCCCTTTAAATATATGGCTATCATAAGATCATGAAGTCACTGAAAATGATATAGAATATGTACTTGCCACACCGCCCACTCTACTGTGCTCACTTTCAAGGCTGGGTACAATTGTAGAGCGTACAATTTATTAACAGGGCTATAAACTAAAGTGGGAGTTCATAGTTAATTCAGGGTACATTTTAAATTTAAGGCCAGATTCGCCGAACTGGAAACATAGCTGACTTAGGTAATTTTTCCAGTTCGGTTATTAGACCTTCAATCTGACATTCCCTTTAAATTCTCACATTAGCTAATAACCCCCTAATAGTGCAATGGAAGTGAGCACAGCATAGTGCAAAGTGAGTAAATGTCTATATCGTCGGTTTTAACCAGGACGCCTCTTCTCACCTAGTTCCTACTCGCAAAATGTTGCTTTTTAGTTTTTACCTCGGTGTGCTTGAGATCATGCATTGTATACGCATCTTTATACTGTCTATGCTTTGTGAATGTACATGACGGTATTTATGCAGATTTTGCTTGTTTTGATTATGATGATCTGAGAGTCTGTTCCTATAGGTGACCTTGATAGTTGTATATCATTTATTTGCTTATTGATATTCCATGTGCACAGGTCATTCGCTTTAGAAATGTTGACTTCAAAATTAGATATATTTACCCTTTTTGACAGGTGCCTTTTGTTAGAGAAATGGTGTTATTGACTTACATTAGTAAACAAACCGTAACCACATGTTCTCTGCTTTGCAGGTTATTGATATGCCTGAACATCACCCTGGTGACATGGGTGGGACGATGCGGCTGGGGAAAAGAAAGACGGTCTTCAACAGCGATGCTTCTATTTTAAGTGTGTGAAAGCATTTATTTATTTTTCTCTACAAATACAGGAAAGCTGGGAATTCAAAGTAAATTTCAAATGTAAGGCCAAAATAATTAAAACAAAGAACTGACTTTGGCTACTGGCTATTTTGGGCAAAAGTTTTAAATTTACATTAAATTCCCAGCAATTCTCACTTTAGTAATTAACATTGACAATTCGTGCATGGTACGCAATGCCGGCGTTTTAACTAGTTCTTGGAATTTAGTTGTCATTGCTGTGAGCCAGATTAAACTAAAGGTGATAGTGGTTCCGTACACAAAACTGACAATTTTGCCAGTGTAAAGAAATGAAACGGACACTCTAAGCCCTATTACCTACGATCCTTCCAGACCATCATACAATATGAAGCCATATTGTAGATCTGGCAGACAGGTGAGCGGTGGAGGCGGGCAGCGAGGGAGCTCTGATCTCCCTGCTCAGCTCCCTCGCTCGCCTCTTAGTGATACCGGGGCCGGAGTGACGTCATATTCCGGCTCTGTCATCACTGCGGTGTGCGCGAGGGAGCTGAGCAGGTAGAGCTCAGAGGAAAGTGCTCCCTCGGCACCTGCATGATACATTGGTGCATGCCAGCCTCGGGGGGCCCTGAGGTGGCCAGCCAGCTCCTGGGCCCCCCAGGGCAATAGGCTGACAAGGCATTTGCCAGGGCGGTTGGGGGGCAGCTTTTTTTGCCGCCCCCCTGAAAGTGCCTCCCAAGGCAAATGCCTTGTCAGCCTCGCATTAGATACAGCGCTGCATAGATGGAAATGATTTATTAATGATACAAGTCACAAGCTTTACAGATAGTTGCTCGAAGGCAGTGTCTAACATAGGAAATAAAGAAGAAAGATGAGCAATGGTGCAGAATACCAGGAAGAGGTGTAGAAGCATGGCCCTGGACATTCCTTATGATAGTAAGATATTCCTATGTGAAAGCTTATTGAGGGGAAAAGGGCAATCAGAGCTGCAATGGGATTAGGTGAGCCATGTGCAATCACAACTATGTTTTCAACCAATCAGAAGCCATTTAATATTCACATTTAGTATTCACATCCTAATCAAAGACCAGAAAATAAAAATAGCACAATAAATGAAACAGCAGTCCTTGACCTGTGATAAATTGCATTTATCAATGAAATTTTAATATTTATGACAAATACGGTTTTCAGACTGATTAGCAATAGGTGCACACATTTAAATAATGAACACGTCCTCAACAAAAACAGGAGGCAAAAACAAAAGTCAATAAAATGTATTTAAATGAGTTTTTCTGAGAATTCATAGGTGGCTATACATGTAAAATAGAGAAAACATGAATACTAAAAGGTTTAATGTTAGTGACACACTCACAGTATTAGAGCAGACAAAGGGCTACCAACAGTAGATAGTGTAGCAGTATTTATGTATATATTCCTAGCCACTTGTTTATGCTCATGTACATAAACATGGATTGCAGAGATCAGTGATATTATCTTTCTGTCTTTATATATTTGTTGATCTGTGTGTTACTGATCAGTATCATTTTTAAGTTTCAGTTATTTTGTTATGTGGGACATTTTCCGTTTGACAGTAGGTTTCAGATATAAATTATCAATTGTATTGAGAATTGTGTTGTGTATTTGCTGTTTTGTATTGTCTGCAGATTTCGAGCATCTATATATTTTTTTTCTCTTTCAGAGAAGCTCTACGGTAACCCTGATTGTGTAGAGGAACGTCACAGACACCGGTACGAGGTACGTGTTTTTACACACACTTTGGTGCCCTTCTGGTGTAACAGATTTTTATCACACAAAGAATGGAATATTAGGAAATCTGCTCATCTCTAACATAGTGTGCACTTAAACAGTTAAAATGTCTGCTTTGTGCTGATGCTAAGAATTCACTATAACTCCAGTACAGTGTGTAGCCCCAGAGAAAATGCTCTATTTTCAGAGCGCTGTACTTTAAATAGCCTCAGAGTTGGTACATTACCTCTCATGCCCCATGTTTTTTTACCATGTAACAAATGGAGTACATATTTGAAATTCCAGGCTTTTTTTTCTTCAATATTCCTTATTTTTGAAGTGCGGTGAAAATTGCACAGAGTGACAGTGACATATAGTTAAGATGCATTATGACTGAATACAGGGTTAGAGTTAAAACACAAAATGTCAGGAGAAGCTGCACATTTTTATTTTTTTTTTTAAATCGTAGAACAAGAATTAGTTGCAGCGCAAGTGTTTACATACATGCTTATAATTCCACGTCGAGATGGACAAGTGTTCAGTATCACTTAGGTTGAAACAGAGATATGGAATGTGAAGGAATTGCACTATTACAAACTAAAATAAAAGGCTAGCAGAACTGTAGTTAATTTCAAGCTGTAAATACCACGGGGAGACCAGGCTCAGCTGCACAGGTGATTGGGGCACCTTGACAGGATAAAGCAACTTAGAATGGTGTGGCTTAATAGAAGCTTAGTAGAGGCTTACTGCTCCTGATGTAGGACATACTCTTAAAACAATAACTATGACACGGGGCATATGCTTGTAACTGCTCCTGTACTGTAAATTGTATGTTACAGAAGCTAAAGACCATGTAACAGGTACCAACATAACAACCCCCCATGAAAGATCCCCCCCCCCCCCCCCTCTTCCACCTCTGCCGTTTCCAACAGGAGAATTGGAGTGAAAGTCCCAGCACGCAGACAAATCTATCAGAGTCCTCTCCACCAGCCATAAGCCCTATTTGAGCAGACATCTGGCACCCTAGGATCCATTGCTCCAATATATATCAAGCAGGGAGGGGGGACGAAAAAAATATATAATAAAAAAAATTAATAATAATTCATTAAATAATAAATAATAATAAAAAAAATATAATAATAATAATAATAAAAAAAAAAAATAATAAAATAATTAATAATATATCAAAATGCCCACCCCCACCAACACATACACAAACACACACTGCATCACACACACTCACACTTCATTCATACACTCACACTGCACTCATACACACACACTGCACTCATACACACACACTGCACTCATACACACACACTGCACTCATACACACACACTGCACTCATACACACACACTGCACTCATACACACACACTGCACTCATACACACACACTGCACTCATACACACACACTGCACTCATACACACACACTGCACTCATACACACACACTGCACTCATACACACACACTGCACTCATACACACACACTGCACTCATACACACACACTGCACTCATACACACACGCACTGCACTCATACACACACGCACTGCACTCATTATATACACACACTGTAAATAAATATTCAATTAATATAATTTATTTAGGATCTAATTTTATTTCGAAATTTACCAGTAGCTGCTGCATTTCCCGCCCTAGTCTTATACTCGAGTCAATAAGTTTTCCCAGTTTTTTGGGGTAAAATTAGGGGCCTCGGCTTATATTCGGGTCGGCTTATACTCGAGTATATACGGTAATTTAATTTAGTACCCTTGGGTCCATACTAATTTACTTTGTTTTATATAAAATCATCAGTAAAATGCACATTAGAGGTGAATGAGGTGTATAATGACATGGACACTATTTATTGTAAAACTACTAGCTGAGATTTATGCTATAATATAGAATGACTAACATATCCATAGTTACTGTCTGCAGGCAGTGTGGAGTCACGCCACTAAGCAAGCAAGAAACAAAACGCAGCATAAAAACAAACAAAAAACTCCAACCTCTTGTTAAGGTTTATATATTACTAGTCTTTTTTTCTTTGTTGCAATTGTATCTAAACTATCAGTCATTGCTGAGCTTTATATGTTATCCATTACTATTGCAGATTTTGTTAGGAATAAATTTAACACTGAAAAAAAAATCAGACAATCACAAGGATATATACTAGTGTGAAGTTTTGATGGACCTTATCCTACATTAAAAAAGAACACCATGCTATCTTTAGAGACCTTAACCCCTTAAGGACCAAACTTCTGGAATAAAAGGGAATCATGACATGTCAGACATGTCATGTGTCCTTAAGGGGTTAAAGGAAAACTCCAAGCAGCAAAACACCTTCATCTAAATGAAATTGTTATGGTGGCAGAAGGAACCCCAGGCTCACTCTTACCTCAAGGGGTAAAACCATTCTCAAACAGTTTAACCACAAAGTTGCCCACAGCGGCAATCTGAGTACAAAGTGCTGCTGGGCAGGGACGCTGCTGATTGGCTGAGAGCGGTCACCGATGCTCTCTGCCAGTCAGTGACCCCTTATTCACAAAGCTGGTTTGCAAAAGGTTTCTTTGCAAGCCAGTTTTGTGAATGGGGAGTCACTGATTGGCTGAGAGTGTCAGCTGACCAGTCACAGCCAATCAACGGCTGCGGCACTCCACACTTCCTGACAGATACATTTCATAAACCAGATGCCGCACTGGGGGAAACTCAGACTGCCGCTGGAGACAAATTTGGGGTTAAACCAGTTTAACCCCTTAAGGTAAGATTTTTTCACGGGGACTCCTAGCACCTAAAGGCACCATAACAACTTAATGTACATGAAACCGTCCCTTCAAAGTCTTACTACTTGATTTACTAGACTAGAGTCTTAGAAAGGGACTCTTGTAACAACTTACCTTCTCATTTAAGTTGCAGATATTTTTGAATGCAAAATGTAATTGGATGCCACAGGTAGCATCTAGTTACCCTCAACATCATGCTTTCAGTCGTACTGCCTGGTAGACTCTTACTACTGACATTGGATTGCACCCCACAAGTGGGGTTTTGTACTGTAGTGCCACATCAGTATTCTTTATTTTCTCTAAAAATTATTGAGATTACCCTGAGCACCAAAATGGACATCTTCCCACCATTCTGACTGACATTCTCTACAATCCTATTCAAAATGGCAGCAAATGCATTATACACATTTCTACTTTCATAGTCTTAAATAATGCAGACAAATAATGCTTATGGAAGTATTAATTTATAAGGGCAATAGAATAATCAATAAAACTGCAAATGGGACACCTTCTTTGTTTTAAAAAATGACTTCTATATTTCTTGGATTACACGAAAAAGATTTAATAAAGGCTACAGACTGTTGATTGAATATGTTAACATCAACCGTATGCCAGGAATTGATTAACACGTGCAACATACTTGCTATTGCAATGTAGACAATTAATAAGTCTGTATGATCACATAATGTCCGAAATGCCAATATTGCACCGTGCCAGAGATGGATTGTTGTGACAACCTGAAGCTTTGCCAAAATGTAGAAACATTCTGATTCCAAATCAATAACTGAATTATGAAAAGGCCATTAGAATGAATGTCTTTGGAATAAACATGCCAACTGAACACATAGGGGAACAAATGGTTTATATCAATATAGCAGTTGCTTGGAAAAAGATACAGTGTACACTGGAACATTAATGAGAGATTATTCATTAAAGTAAAAAAGAAGTGTCTGAAAAACAACCTGAGAAATGAAGGAAAAAGTGATCTAAAGACAATTTTAAAAGTATGCAGTGTCCTCCAACATTAAAGACAGATAATAAAATCCCAATTACTTAGTAATAATATCAGAGTAGTTGACTTGGAAAGGTACATTTATCTTGATTTTGTTCTAGGGGGTTCTAGATATCATCCTTGCCAGGAATAAAACTGTGACTTCCCTAAAGTGAAAATACTTTAAAATTAATTTGGCTGACAGGGGACGTGGTCTCAGCTCTGATCAGAATGGCCGCTTAGTACTCCTGCTCTGCTCCACGTAGCCCATAAATAAGCTTTTTGTAGAATACCATCTGCACAAACCCTACTAAATGGGAAAACCCCGTCGGCAAGACCCCCAGCAGACGCCAATGGACACTCAGAATAGGTGACAGACGGGCACTATGGACCGGTTTCTCCGACCACCGACTGGGGTGCAACAAGAGGCTACCGGCCCTAATATGGCACCCGCCCTACCTAAGAACGTGGAGACTTCAGAGACGGCGGCTTTGAATAGAATCAGTGCGGACCTCTGCTTGATGGCTTCATCTATGGCCACTAAGCAAGATATGCAGATACTCACTGCCACTTTGAATGAGACGATCAAGACGGAAATGGCCCCTCTGCGTGCTGAGGTAGCTGCACAGGGCTCCAAGCTGCAAACTCTGGAAGGGAATACCCAATGCCTGTCTGAAAGAACAGTTGCTACAGATGTGTGCTGTGGTTGTCAGACAAGGCGCTATGTTATTGGCAATGCGGCGTCAGGTGGAGGACCTGGACAACCACGGCCGCCGTTGTAATATCCGCATCAGGGACGTGCCAGAGCATGAAGGGAACGAGGATATTGGAGCGACACTAATCTATTCTGCTTGATCCTGGGTGTGGAGGCTCCAGACTGGTTCGAATTAGAACAAGCACATCGTGCTCGAGTGGACGAAGCTGCCCCCCGGGATATTGTGTGCTGTCTTCATTCGTTTCCTGTAAAGGATAAAATTATGCGAAAAGCACGAAGCCGACCAACATGGGATTTTCAGGGAACACAAGTGGCTGTTTACAATGATCTCTCACCGTTTACTCTGGAAGCCAGAAGAGCGTTGAAGCCGGTGACTGAATTAATGCAGGAAGAGGATGCCACCCCGACAGGAATCATGCTGGCAGGCACTCTACCCTAACGATCCTTGAGCCCACCAAGACCAGAGGAATAGAAATGAAAAAGAGGTAAGGAAGGATAACTTAAAATTAGCGAACGGGAATAAATTCCCTGGATTAGTTTCAATACCTTGGTCTACTACAGTAAATTACTTAATACGATGGAGCCAAAAACTATTTCCAATTTTTTGGGGGGAACTGTTGGGGGAGATTTGCATCTTGCACGGTGGCCCAATTTAAACACCCTTTATCACCATTTTATCCTTTGCAATACATCCCAACTAACTTATTTGAGGCGGAGTATTGTACCATTTATACCTATTCATTCCTTGGGAAGTATTGAATATGCTAAATGAGATGATATATTACTTATAATGTTTTATAATGTTTTTTATTTATTTTTTATCTGTCCCCCCCCCCCCCCCCCCCTATTCTCTTTCACTCATATACTGAAGGGAAATTATGTTGATTGAGCTACTTTATATTGTCACCTTTGTGGGGAGTAAGGTGTTATTTGTGGGTTATTTGTGTTGGTGGTCTCCCATCTCCTGAGGGTGTATTGTGTGACTATTGCCTACTAGTTGCACAATGGGGATGGCATGGTGCCCATGCTGGTTTTGCTTTAGGGTTTTTTTTGTGTGTTTCTCATTTATCTTCCTCATTAAGGATTTGTCTTGGTTGTTGAAGTGATGATGAAACCTAGCAAGCCCAAATACACCACCTCTCTGAGATGTATGGTACTGGGGTAGGGGTAGGGGTGGAGGTTTGGAAGACAGTTGGACAGGGGGGCTCTTAAGGTTGGATGCTTCTATAATATTAGAAGATTCATATGTAAATATTGGTCATTAACTTCCTAGTTGGAATACTGTAATGTTATTATTCATATTGGGGTGTGGAGTGGGGATGGGGAATATTGGTAAATAGATGAGCCTAGGTTTTTTGTTTTCTTTTTATTTATTATGAGTAAACATCTCTAGATAGGGGATTCTGGTGTTAGAAGCTTTTTACTGGAGGTAGGTATGGGGATGAGGGATGAATATCTAGGTGTTGATGTTATATTTCACATATGCTTTGAGATCGCAAATATGCCATACAATATATAAACCCTTGTTTTAGGCACACGAGTGACGGGATGAATATGGAGGACTAATATTATGGAAAAGCATGTATATATTCATTTTTGTTCTTTTGTAAATAGGGGAAATTTTATTTTTTTTATTTTATTTTTTCCACCAGAGGTATAGTTATTGCTGGACTACCGGAGTGGGCACTAATGGTAGGATTATCATTATTATTGCCATATTAGATTGTGGCTGGTTCTAAACTCTAGAGGCGCTACCACAATTCCTAACCATACTCATGTGTGTATTATTGGTGGTGGGGTATTGGAGTCCTGTTAGTTCAGACAGGTTATTGGTGTGGGGACATTACTGGCCTTCACCACCACAGCAGTCAACTCCAAAGTGGGGGGGGGGGGGGGTGGGGGGAGAAGGGGGACAAAGAAGGTATTAGCTAAGTTACAGGATTTTGTGGAATGGTTCTTAATTTTGGGTGGTGATCTTATTGTTCCCTTAGACCCCATTTCTGATTATTCATCGGGACATAGTAGTCTCTCACAGCAGAGCATTCGGGTTATTCAACAAGCTCTTCATAAGTTACGTCTTGTGGACTGTTGGAGGCCGCTTTACCCCTTAAGGACACATGACATGTGTGACATGTCATGATTCCCTTTTATTCCAGAAGTTTGGTCCTTAAGGGGTTAAACCTGATTGTAGGGATTATACTTATTATTCCGCTTTACATGCCCGTTACACCCCAATTGATTATTTATTTGTACAACAGGAAGCCCTTACATATTTGCAACGAGTAGACATTTATTCGTCTACATGGTCAGACCATTGCCCTGTTCGGATGGTGTTAGATTCACCCTTAGTTAAACTAGCACAGTGGACATGGAGGTTGAATTAATCACTGTTACTTGATTTGAATGTCAGGGAACAGGTGGTTCAAGCCCTGGATTTATATTTTTCTGAAAACACCACTGAAGACATGTCACCGATTACGGTATGGGAGGCACAAAAAAGTGTCACCAGGGGTTGTTTATTGGGAATTGCTACGCAGAAAAAGAAGATGGCGGTGCAACAGGTGACCAACCTTCATCACTTTGGAATCTTAACATAAACGATCACGATTGGAACAGGTCTATAGAAAATTATTAGATGCCAGAAGGCAATTGACTGACCTAGTAACGTGTAAACATTTTAAAGGACTCCAGCAATCTAAGGGATTCTTTTGCACCCATGCACATAAAGGAGGTTGGATGTTAGCATGAATGCTACAGGGTACACTGCCTCTCACACAAGTACATAAACTTAAATAGGCTACGGGGGAATTACACCTTTCCCACAGGCTATTGCTGAAGAATTCAGATCTTACTATTCCTCTTTATATATTATCTCTGCAAATCAACCCTTGGGCTCCAGAGCAGAATTAGACTCTTGTATAAAATGTTATCTGATAGACCATGCACCACCTTCAATATCTGACGAAGTTGCTGATTTGCTTGATTTACCTATTAATAAAGAGATCCAGGTCGCGATTAGGAAAGCTAAAACAGGTAGAGCTCTTGTCCCAGATGGATTTTTGTTTGGTTATTATAAGATATTTCAACAAATCTTGGTGCCTAGACTGTTAAAGGCACTTACAATACAGTATCTGAAGGTGGAGTGTTCCATGCAAAATTGTTGACGGCTACGATAACTATTTTGTTGAAACCGGGCAAGGACCCAGAAGCTTGTAGCAGTTATCAACCAATCTCTCTACTTAATGTAGACATGAAACTATTTACGAAAATTCGAGCTACAAGGATGCGAGCATATATACCCAATCTAGTTCATATTATTATTATTATTATTATTATTATTATTATGTTATTTATATAGTGCCAACAAATTCCGCGGCACTTTACAGTGGGTGGACGAACAGACATGTAGTTGTAACCAGACAAGTTGGACACACATGAACAGAGGGGTTGAGGGCCCTGCTCAATGAGCTTACATGCTAGAGGGAGTGGGGTAAAGTGATATAGATCAAACAGGATTTATCCCTGGTAGGGAAGCAAGGGATAGTACTCTTCGGCTTTTTACACTTCAACATGTAGCTTGTGGAGGGGGTTGACCAATGCTACTACTGTCTACGAACGCCGAAAAGGCGTCTGACTATGTGGATTGGGAATTTTGTGCTTCGGACGATGGGGTTTGGTAATAGGCTTATTAGCTGGATAGAGGCTCTCTATAGCTATCCAAATGCAGAGTTAACGGGGCTTTAACTGATAGTTTCCCTATATTTAATTGAAAGAGACAGGGCTGCCCCCTCACACCCTTGCTGTTCGCAATATTACTTGAACCCTTTTTTGCCTGGCTTGGCCGTGTTGCGGTTCTTAAGATGAATGTCCTACCAAGATTGTTATATATTTTCCAGACAGTGCCTATGTCCCTGCCTAAAGCGTTTTTTACATCTTTGAAATCTGCGGTGATACGTTTCGTTTGGCATAGGGAAAGACCGCGTTTGAGACACAATCTGCTTTGTCTACTGTGGCACTGGGGAGGATTAGCTCTTCCCAATTTTAAAAGATATCATCAGGCAGCAGTACTACAATGGGTTATTGATTGGCATGCCAACCATTTATACAAACCATGGGTGCAATTGGATAAGAACAGTGCGGAGGTATCATTGTCTTCAGTAATATGGATCGGGGGTACGGAAGCACTTGAACAACGGGATAAAGATTTTCCTGTAAACCTAACCCTTAAGACATGGCGGGCTATGAGAGAGTTGGGCCATCTGTCCCCCACACCATGTCCGTTAATACCGCTGACATATAATCGGAACTTGGGGGGAGGTTTACTGCCTAGAGCTTGGTCTTTTCTGGGAGGAAATGGTCCAATACCGATCCTTCGGGTACTGGACACAGTAGCTGGAGAAAAGTAGTGCTATAAATATAACAGCAACAAATCCAGGAGCAAATCCAAAATAAAATGAAAGGCTAAGTGTGTTAAAATGTAACTGCAATGCAGAATCAATCATTAGCTACAATGTTATTTAAAGTGTTAAGCTGTTGTTTGTAACTATTTAAAGTTATTACTTAATTACTTCATAAAATTGAAAGGGAATAAAATAGAATAAAATAAAATAGAATAAGAATAAAGAATAATACTAATAATAAAAATAAATATAAATAAAACTAAAAATAGAAATAAAATTAAAAATACAAATGAAAAATAGATAAACTAAGATAAGATATCAGTGCTGGTATAGAGAACTCTGGCTTCTTGGTATGTGTGGATGTCTGTATGGCATGGATAACTTCAACCTAGGAAACGGAAAAGTCCCAAGGTCAAAACATCCTTATACCAATTGATATACTTTCAAGTGATTTATTAAATGAAAGATCCAATAATCTTATTGGTAAAAAATCGATGATAGTAGATATATTTATCATATAACTTAAATATATTGTGGCAAAAACCAGTAATAGAAAGCTGGCTGCCGTAAGCAATTTGAAAAACCGCCAAAAACAACTGGGGTTATAATATAGCAAAAATATTTATTAAAGATAAAATATATATATTAAAAATAGAATCACAATAGCAGCAAAAAACTGTTAGGTAAAAATTGCACAGAAAAACCTTTATCGCACACTCGGATGGATGTGGATTATCATTCACTCCAGTGTCTCTATTTAGATCGCAGGTGAGGACGGCTTGCGTGCCACAGTGCGTTCCACCTCCAGCCTCACTTGGGGGGGGACTGTACTGCTTGTCGGGTGTTGATTCTGAGACGTCTGGATTCCGGAATGGCTGTTGGGCTCCTGTGCTGATACCTCAGTCTGCTGCTTCTGAGTGAGCTTGCTATTTTGCCGCCTGACGCGTTTCATAAGGAATCGCCTTACTTCTTCAGAGATATACGTCTCTGAAGAAGTAAGGCGATTCCTTACGAAACGCGTCAGGCGGCAAAATAGCAAGCTCACTCAGAAGCAGGAGACTGAGGTATCAGCACAGGAGCCCAACAGCCATTCCGGAATCCAGACGTCTCAGAATCAACACCCGACAAGCAGTACAGTCCCCCCCCCAAGTGAGGCTGGAGGTGGAACGCACTGTGGCACGCAAGCCGTCCTCACCGGCGATCTAAATAGAGACACTGGAGTGAATGATAATCCACATCCATCCGAGTGTGCGATAAAGGTTTTTCTGTGCAATTTTTACCTAACAGTTTTTTGCTGCTATTGTGATTCTATTTTTAATATATATTTTTTATCTTTAATAAATATTTTTGCTTTATTATAACCCCAGTTGTTTTTGGCGATTTTTCAAATTGCTTACGGCAGCCAGCTTTCTATTACTGGGTTTTGCCACAATATATTTAAGTTGTATGATAAATATATCTACTATCATCGATTTTTTTACCAATAAGATTATTGGATCTTTCATTTAATAAATCCCTTGAAAGTATATCAATTGGTATAAGGATGTTTTGACCTTGGGACTTTTCCGTTTCCTAGGTTGAAGTTATCCATGCCATACAGACATCCACACATACCAAGAAGCCCGAGTTCTCTATACCAGCACTGATATCTTATCTTATTTTATCTATTTTTCATTTGTATTTTTATTTTTATTTTTTTTATATTTATTTTTATTATTAGTATTATTCTTTATTCTTCTATTTTATTTTATTTTATTCTATTTTATTCCCTTTCAATTTTCTGAAGTAATTAAGTAATAACTTTAAATAGTTACAAACAACAGCTTAACACTTTAAATAACATTGTAGCTAAGAACTGATTCTGCATTGCAGTTACATTTTAACACAATTAGCCTTTCATTTTATTTTGGATTTGCTCCTGGATTTGTTGCTGTTATATTTATAGCACTACTTTTCTCTAGCTCACTATTTTTATAGGTTTAGTGGATCCCTATATTTTTCCAGTTTCAGAGCTCCAAACTAAGGTCTTTTTCCCTCTTACTTTCCCCTATACTTTTTACGTATAAGGTTCATTCAGTGTCACTGGACACAGTAGGAATACGGGATATTTGCGACCTTATGAATTGATTAAATTTTGTTATATGCAGGCATGGCAGTATTATTTAAAGCTGAAGCATTGGGACCTGACCTGGTTTGAAGGGATATATGAAAGTGGTACCGCGATAAATACAGCTATTTCGGTGCTTTATCAGTATCTGCTAGTGGGAGATAGACAGTCCAAACATACGTTTAAATGGTGTTGGGAGACACTTTTAGACACAACATTTATCGAGGCCCAATTTAAAAAAGTCTTAAACTTTACAATATATGAGGTCAGTTAGTTCTAAGTACCAGGAGGTTAATTATAAACTTCTTTCATCTTGGTATCGGACCCCGGCGCTCTTACATAGGATTTTTTTGTCAGTCTCTCCCTTATCCCGGAGATGCAATACTGGTGAAGGCTTGCTTGTACACATCTGGTGGAGATTTCCCTTGATTAAACGATTTTGGGACATGGTTAAAGCTATGTTAGAGGATATCTTTGGAGAAACCCTACCATTTGGAGTGGAACACATATTTTTACAACTTGCACCTCTCCCAATCTCCAAATATAAAAATTCAATCTCGAGACATTTTTTTTTAATGCAGCAAAAGCTATGATACCTGACCTCTAGAAACAGGTAGAGATTCCCACTAAAGAACAGTGGCGGCACAGGCTTCAATAATCGGCACAGGTGATTGGCATGTTAAACAGTGGCGACCAGGGTACGAATATCTGACGAGGGGAGAGGGCAATGATTGAGGAGATAGAAGAGTGAGGAGTCCAATAGATCAGGGAGATGGTTAAGATGAGTTCGGATATTCTTTCCCTATTCCTCTTTTTCCCCTTATTGATTTCATATACCTAACAATATATTATCTATACGGGTTAATAATACTTTACTCAATTTAAGGCATACAATACAGTAGCAATCTTGGGTATTAAAATGGCTTAGTTGGTGGGAAAATCCATATAATAGTATATCAGAAATGGTTTAATGCATTAGTGTGTACGGTTTTCCCCACCCTAGATTGAGCACATCTATGTATGTATCGATTTATTTTTGACGCTAGAATGTTGGAAACCATTTTAAGATTTGTAGTTAAGGCATATCTGATGAGGTGCCTAAATTGATATGGGGGACCTGACTTTCAATGAATATTGTCCTGTTAAGTAGTCAGCTCTGTGTCGGCGGATTTTGGTGGCGCTATAGCTGGCAGATGAAGCTTTGCCAATGTATGACTCGTTGGTGATACACCTATACACCTACCGGGAATTTCTGTTCAAGTCATGGGAGAGTATACGGATGTTATAATTACCCCACTTGCTTAAATATCATTAATACATTTCAATTATGTAATAATATACCGTATTTTTGTATATTCTAAATGTTTTCGATATCTGGAACTTGCATGCCCCATACTGCTTCATTTTTTCTTACTTTTACCTTTTTTTTTTTTTCAAAATAAAAAAATCTTGAATAAAAAAAATAATAATTTTAAATTTCAGGTGAAAATAGCTGAACAGTAAATTATGTTTAACCCCTTAAGGATCAAACTTCTGGAATAAAAGGGAATCATGACATGTCACACATGTCATGTGTCCTTAAAGGGTTAAATCAGCTTCCAGTTCCGCTATGTTGGCCTTAAATTGAAATTCACTTTGTATTCTCACTTTAGTAAATAACCTTGACCGTCACATGTTGTAGCTTAAGAATTCATAACTTAACTACATCTATGTTCCTGGTACCTAGAATTACAAAATGACCCATGCTCTGGCTGACATTGCTATGTTACGTGCAACTGCTACCCCATGCTGTCCTGATGCCTTGTCTTAAAAATAAATAATTAAAAACCCATTGAAAGAAAGAAAGACATTATATAAATGTATATAAATATTTATTTGATTTTAGCCATAGTTACAAACCTGACTTAAAGGTACAATCCGAGCACCAAAACTACTCCAATGTATAGATACGTATTTCCTCATTAATATGCTGTATTTTTTTTACATGTTGTATGAATTTTTTTTACATGTACATGTTTGCATGAAATAAATAAATGGAAAAATGCTGCACCATAACCCCGCCTCTATAGCAACACTCCCTGACTCTGGAAATAGACTTCCTTATCAAAAGTATGCACACAGCTCAGCCACTGACAGCATATAGTTTCTGTGTCTGTCTGCAGTCAGGTTGTGAATTAAAAGCAGATCAGTGTTGTTGAGGCTGAGACTGTGTGCATACACTTGATAAGGAAATCTTTCTGGCACGAGGCAGACTTATGGTGTAGCATTCTGCAAAACATGTATTTTGTTTTGTTTTGATCATGCAAAAAATACAGCATATTAATGAGGCCAAAATTTCAGTTAAAGGACCGCTATAGGGTCAGGAACACAAACATGTATTCCTGACGCTATAGTGAAAACAACCATTTAGGTGGCTTGCCCCCCTCCCTTAGCCACCTCAGAATGGCTTTTTTTCCAGCTCTCCATGGCTCCGCCGGTTCTGGCCCCGCCCATTTGGCGACATCATCAAAAGTGCAGATTTTTAGCCAATCCAAAGCATTGGATTGGCTAAAATCGGCAAGGAGTGGAACCAAACCAAACCATTTTGGCCAATCAGCACCTCCTCATAGATATGCATTGAATCAATACATCTCTATGAGGAAAATTCAGCGTCCCTATGCATAGCGTGGGGACGCTGAACAGCAGGGCTGCTTACTGTGCAGCCCTGAGCCAGAAAGCCCCTCCTGTGGCCATCTAAGGAGTGGCCACTTCAGGTGTCCCTAGGGGCAATGTAAACACTGTCTTTTCTCTGAAAAGGCAGTGTTTACATGAAAATGCCTGAAGGGAGCTGTTATACTCACCAGAACAACTACATTAAGCTGTAGTTGTTCTGGTGACTTTAGTGTCTATTTAAATTGCAATGTTGTCTGTCCACTAGAGGCACTTCCTGCATTTACATGGAGTTTAACTCCGTGAAACGATGTTGGACATCCTTGTGCTTTGCATGAAGATGTCCAACATCTTCAAAATCCCCACAGTAAAACATTGATTTAGTGCTTTCCTTTGGGGAAAGTCTAATGCAAGCTGCGCATGCACATTAGGTCCTCCATCTGCCTGACATCGCTGGAGGAGGAGACCAATAGAGCGCTGAGGGATCTCGGTGCTGGAAAGAGGTAAGTGGGGAAAAAAGTTTTTTTAGGCCTTTTTGTGCAAGCGCGATGGGAGGGAGAGTGGCGGTAGGACACCTAGTAATTTAGGAATAGAGGCATACTATAGCGGTAGAAATCAAGTTTTGAATTTCTAACTCTATAGTGTTCCTTTAAGGCTGTACTGGTTCCCGAGCTATCCCTTTACTGTTCAGGTAAATTAAGTTAGTCTTTTATCCTCTAAACTGACATTATGTTCTGTCTTCCAGAATTATTCTAATCTAAATATGCTCATGAGTGTTCTGGAAGTGGCAATTCACTATTTAAATCCTTTGAGAAAACAAAATTATGGTTCATCTGTTGTAGCTTAAAATCTGCTAGCATATTTATGATTTGAATTTAGATTGATATGCAGTGAATTAAGATGGAATAACGTAATTGCTAAAATTAGAAAAGATGGAACATGTATTATACATAATTACACTTGATGTGAAATAGGTCTGTTAGTGGAAGGTGTACGAAATGAATAATTTTGAGATAAAATTTTAAAGCTTTTTTAAATACCATTTGCTTTTGTCATGCTGTGCGATTTTCTATTTCACATATAGTTTCATATGATTATAGGACAGGTATAGTGAACCTATGATGAAAATACATTCTTGTTCTGCCCATCAGACCTACGTTTCCCTTAGCAAAGGACACTGTAGTAAACCCAGTTTTTTCAAACCAAAGCATGACTAGTTTCTGGTCACTAATCATTTTGGATCATAGCTCATGTCGTGGTTTGAAAATAGCTCTGTTTAAACCGTGTCCATTGGTGAGGGTATCCGCAGAATTGTAGTATGAAGTCTGAAACATGATGTTTGTCTGTGCTCATTTGCATATCAAGCTGGGAACTCTGGGATGGTTGCGGAAACATGATTTTGTGAGTTTCTATTGCCAAGCAGCACTTCTCAAAGTCCATCTCAAGATATGCAGGTGATGCATAATAGTATTTATTGTATTTGCACTGTGGGGAGTTGTATAGTATTTGGCCTCACCACAATCTTTTTGGTACGTAGAAATATACTTTATCTAGACTTAAACGTTTAGCTCAGAACCGATGCCAATCTGATGAGATTTAAAGTTCATACAATAGTCTGTGGCTGTTTACTGGTCTCTGATCCTTTTGGATCATAGCACATGCTGTGGTTTAAAAAAAAAAAGCTGAGAATAAAACCGTGTTTAAAGAAACCGTGTTTTAAAGATATATCCACATGGTTTGATCCTTTAAGACTTATATTAAAGTTTTGCTATTGCCTCTGTTGTGTGTCTGTTATTACCTTTAAAATATACTGTACAAAAATAGAATGCCATTCATCAGTTTAAAGGAGGTTTACACTCTCCAGTTCCTAACATCATAAACTGTACTTCAATTCTATCGTATAAGAAGCTCTCAGAGATTAGCGAGTATAATATTTTGAAGTATAATATTTTCATCTTTCCCCTTTGAAGGTAAATCCGGAGTTTACTCATCAGTTTGAGGAGAAGGGTTTGAAATTTGTCGGACATGACACAGAAGGTCAGAGGATGGAAGTAATTGAACTTCAAGGTGATTATCATTTATTTGATACAAAATTCAGAAAATGTCATTCAATGATATGGACTGTATGAATGCTAAAATAAACGTTGTTTTCTGGTATGAAAAGAATAGAGCTAAGTAGAAAATGATGGGAGCACTGATCTAAACAAAAAAATGGTCTGGTTTCTGTTAGAGTACCAAAAATACGCACATTCTATGAGAGGGTCAGGGAACTCTCAAAAACAATTTGTAGATCATTAATTTAGAAAAAAACATCTGTGTTGAAAAATTGGGTTTTAGTTACACAATTTGTTGCAGTAAAAAAGCTAAGCCTCCAAAGTGTTTGCATTTAGAATGGACAGTGTATATTTTTGACTAAAAATCCATCTGCCACTCTTTTCTGTGCTAATGGCCCTCTTTTTTAAGAACTCCATATTGTTGGTGTGTCTGAGTGTATGACAGAGCTCCACAGCAATAATACTCCTCCCAGTAATGTGGCTTTAAACTACAATTATTGTGTTTAGAAATCAGTCTGTGTAAATAAAATACATTGTTATTTTTCTAAATTACATTTTAGTTACATAAATTGTTATTAGTAAGTCACCTAAAATTTCTCAGAGAAGCCACACCCACACCCTATCCCCAAAATGAAAGCGTTTCTCTTTATCCATTTGAAATGTTGGGATGTGTCCCAATTCAAATCTTTAAAGGGATCCTATAGTGCCAGGAAAACAAACCTGTTTTCCTGGCACCAGAGGCGTAACTAGAAACCACGGGACCCCGGTGCGAAAATTGCCCCCCATACATCTACCTCCTACCCCACATGTCCCCGCCCCCCCACACATGCAGACAAACAGATACACTTGCAGACACATACAGACATACACATACGCACATAGACCCATACATACAGACACATGCAGAGACACACACACATACACTCAGACATATACACATGTACACTCACAGACACAAACACACTCACACGTACACTTACAGACACACTCAAAGACACATACACTCACAGACACACACATTCACACACTGAGGGGGCGGCATCTAGGTGGTCCACGGCCGTGGGGTCGTGGCTGTGGCTGGGCCCCCTGCAGTGAGGGGCCCGGTCGCAGCTACGACCACTGCGACCGTGGTAGGTACGCCACTGCCTTCCATTATAGGGTTGTTAGGTCCCCCATCCTACGCTCCTCCCCCACTGATGTCCGCCGGCGGGGGAGACCTAATGCGCATGCGCGCCAATGGCCGCGCGCATTATACCTCCCCATAAGAAAGCATTATTCAATGCTTTTTTGTGGGGAAAATCTGACACTGGAGGTCCGCGAGGACGTCCAGCGTTAGATAACGGACCAAAAGTCTGTTAGGATTCCGGAAGCGCCTCAGAGGGCAGACTTAGAACTGCAACGTAAACAATTAGCTGAAGTGGTCTGAGTGCCTACAGTGTCCCTTTAAGGGACACTTTAACTACCATAACCACTACATTTTAGTGTAGTTTTTATAGTTCAAGAACTCTGTGGGTGCCACATGTACAGCTTTACTCAACTTGTTTGCAGTGGTTAATAAAAACTAGAGTGTTTTTCAGCATCCAAAACATTCCTACTCTGCCTGGACTGTCATGTGAGGTAGCTTTCCTCTCCTCATTGGGCATCAAAAATATTTCTACTTCTATGCAAGATGTAACATTGCAGCCCAATTAGTTAGATATTTATTTCTGTAAATAATTCAGGAATGTTATCTCCAAAATGCATTGAAATTCACAAAAATAATAACAAGTATAATAATAAGGATAGGATCAATTGATTCCGCCACTTTACCTGGAGCAGAGAAAGCTCACACCAGATAGCTCTCAATTTATTTTGTACAGCAGTCTGCATAATATGATAAAATAATAAGAACTTCACAGACACAAGAGTTCATTGTCCGAGGAGAAGTGATGAAAGCACTCATAAGAAAATTGCTTTAATTGTTAGTAAACATCAACAAACAGCATATAGAGAATAAAATGTACACAGTGTATACTTTAGAAACTATTTGAACGTATTTCCTAATGTGCACTTTTGTCATTTTGTACATAGCTCATTACCCTCTAATTATGTGATGTTGGCACCTTCCAGCCGATTTTCACTAGTCAGTGAGTGGCAGTTAATTTGTGTCTGGGTAACATGATGGTGGTAAGTTTTGCCATCAAGTTATCAGCTCACTGCAACGCGATGGTCTATGAATAACGAAAATCATAAAAACCTCCCTTGTTACATACTATATTTCATGTATTTGACCTTAGCGGTAATAGTGCCAATGTTAACCTTATTACAGATGTTTAATATATTTTTCCATCTACCCACTCCCTAAATTATTATTATTTTCATTTTTTTTTTAATTATAAAACCTTAACTTTTGAGTACTGCAGGATGCAAATGTCAGTGTTACAAACTTTTTTTGAGCCTAAAACTTGTTTCAACCTGAACTCCGAGGCAGTCAGAGATTATTATAATTATTTGCTGTCTAGCAAACTGAATACATGCATAATGTTACAGGGCATGTTAACAAACTGCATGCTGAACCCTTTAATGGCAACTCCTTCACCAGGGATGCCCAACAGGTAGATCCCCAGATGTTGTAGAACTACAACTCCCATGATGCTTTGCACACCTTTAGAATGCTTTTCCAGTGGCAAAGCATCATGGAAGTTGTATTTTTAAAAGATCGGGGGATCTACCTTTTGGGCACCCCTGTTTTACATGATAAGTAGATCGGGATCGTTCATATTATCATTGATTTGTATCTCCTTAAAAATAATTTAGCAGCAGCATCATCTTTTTATACTTTAATCCTTTCAGTCTCTGCTTCCCCATTGAGTTAGAGATTGCTGGTCTTTTCACTATACATGTTTGTTCAGTAAAGCATTTACCTCTTTCACAGAGTTAGATTGGATTGAAGTAGAGATTTTTGTGCTATTTCACAGTTCATTTCCAATGTTCACGTAATGTATGTTGTATTTTTGAAACTATTTTTTTTCATGCACTCCGTGACATTAAAGCAGGTGTCGTTGCATTTTCACATTCTGTGCATGTGTCTGAGTAGATCCACTGTTTTGTTCCGTAATTAGAAATAGTTATGATTTTGGAAGTTATTGATTCCTTTGGATTAATGTCTTGCCCACTGAACCAGTTGATTATCAGTAGGAAAGATCCAGTATGCTTTGCGTGTTCTTGAAAGACTCTATTATGTTTAGGATTATGTTTCTCCTTGAACTGAGTTTCAAGGTTTTGTTATGGATGTTGGAAGGTATTTCAATAGCTAGATGCTTCTATACGTCTCTGATTAGGTTTATTCGTGGGCCTTCTTTTGTGTTCAGCTTCGGCAGCACAAGCTTGTAGGGTTTTCTTGATTTTCTTACAGCAATGTAATTTAAAGATACCCCGGATTATGTGAAGAGAAACGTGCGATACCCATAGATAAATCTGAGCCATTAAATTAGAATTTATAGAAAATATTCACATGGACTTATTGCTTCTCAGCTACCAAAACCTAATTTTAATTTCAGAGGAGACCCAGATACAACATAATAAAGACAAAAACTTGTAAAACTATATGTTATCTTTTTGTGCTTTCAAATTTTGCTCTCTGGGATATACGCTTATGAGGCAGTGAGCAGATCTTTTACCGGTGAACCCACTCAGCATATTAGACTTTAAAGTTGCATATTTCTTCCAGGAAGAAACCCCTTTAAGAATGTAAATTGTAAATGGCTTATTTTTTTGCTGTCAATAGTTCAGTTTTCCCCATCCCCCAGTAGACTATTGGAAAGTTTACCGGTGAGTGGGGGGACAAAGATGTAAGTGGCTCTACAAGTACCTATTCACTTGGAGGACAACTCCATAAATTGTACCACAAGACAAATGGTAGGAATACTTTCAGTTTAGATGGCAATTTTTCTTTCTCATTTGATCTCATTGTGTCACGACTGTATCAGAGTGAAACCAGAATTAGAGAGATATGTGAAGTTAAATAATATATAAATGAGAACGTATTCCTCACATTGATCAGAGATTGTAAGAAAGTGTTTTGGATGAGTAATATTGTGTCTTGGGATAATCATCTTTTCTAAATATTTTTCATACTTGTTGGGGAGACCAAATATTTGTTGTAGAGTGTTTTTTGTGTTTTATTTATTTATTTATTTATTTATTTTTGTGCACGCACGTGAGCATGAACATATGAATAGCAATATACGTAAACTGCAGATCTTGTTAATAATAGAGGATATAAAAAGCCCTCCATATTCAAAAGACAATGCATGCAGTGAAAGAGATACAACAATAAACCATTGTGACAGCTGCTACACTTGGCAAAAATCTATAAACATTCTGTTTTGTCATAGATATATTATGCACCATCCTCTGTGTTGTCTCAAATGTAGTGCATTTTTAATAACATTTAATTATTGATTTGTTGTTGTTATTATTTTCTTCATAATATTGTTCATTTGTTAAATATTTTGTATTTTTATATTGTACTTTTGCTCTTGATTTTTTTTTTTTTTTTTTTACAAATAAATGTTAATTATTATGTAAGTAAATAACAATAAAATAGGTCATTTACATTACTCCAGATGTTATGGGCTACATTTCCCATGATACATTGCCAGTATTGTTGCTTAAGGAGCATGGGAGATGTAGTCCACAACATTTATCGTCAGAAGAGTAACTAGAAACCACTGGGCCCTGGTGCGAAAACGTGTACCCGCTCACCATACATCTACCCTCCTTACCCCTATACATCTACCCCCCCTATACGTCTACTTTCCCTCCTCCCATAAGTCCCCCCTTCCCACACACACATGCAGACAAACAGACACAAATATAGACACACACACACACACACACACACATATATACAGAGACACACACATACAGGCACACACAAACATACACAGACACATACATACAGACACATGCACACACACATACACAAGCACACACACACATATAGAGACACATATGAGTACCATTAAATTGGGTGATAGTAACAACCCCTGGATGTTGGGCTAAGGTAACATCCCCAGGACGTACTTGGAAACCAGAGTAATCTGAATGTACCTTTCCTGGTTAAATACTTTGTTATTATTATTATACAGAGACATACATACAGACACACGGACACTAACACACACATGCAACATATTTTAGTCACTCTCCTGTTTCCTACCTTTTTAGGTGCAAGAGGATGACTTTCTCTGGGGTCCAAAAGCTCAGGCTGATGGGAGTCAGAGTTCCCACTCTGACTCCCACCTCTCCTTCCTCTTCCCTTGCAGCTCTCTATGATTGCTGGGAGAAAGTGACTGGGGCAGTCACTTCCTCTTAGCGGCTGACATAATCACAGGGGGCCCGGTCGCGCTGTTAAAGCACCGCAGCGCTGACCGGGCCCCCTGGAATTTCATTGCTATCGGGTGGCCCAACTGCATGGGCCACCTGATGGGCCCCTGAACATGCAGCCACAGCGGTTATACCGTGCGGGCCGGGGCCGCATTACACAGCCTGCGGGCAGGGCCGTCTTTAATATTGATTGGACCCTGGGCAAAGCATTTGCTTGGGCCCCTGGTAACCTCCCCAGGTGTGCAATCACGTCCTCCACCCCAACGCAGTGGCAGACCTAAAGTAGAGAGGTGCAAGAATTATTTTGAGCCTACCTGTCGCACGGGTGATTAAAAGGAAGTTCCCCATCTGTCGTGCAACTCCAGCAATGCATTGACAGCTGGGGCTCTACCATTTACCCATGTTTGAAGGTTTGTATTTAGCACTAAGCTGTTTTTGTGTGTTTATGTAAACAGGTTTTTGTATGGAATATGTTTGTATGTGGAGTTGGCATACTTGCAAGCAGTATTTATGTGTAGTGTTGGTTTTTGAATGCATGGGTGTGTTTACATATAATTTGGTGTGTAACACAGACGTGTGTTTGTACGTAATATTGGAGTTTGAATGCAGGGGTGTATTTGTATGTAGTGTTAGTGTGTGAATGCTGAGATATATGCACATATACACACAGATTATATATATATATATATATATATATACACATATATATATTTATATATATATATATATATATATATATATATATATATATATATATATATACACTGAAACACATGCAGATACACAGATATACACACTGGCACATATGTAGATATACAGACACATATACACACACTGACACACATGCAGATACACAGACACACACAGATACACCGAAAAACACAAAGACAGCATACAGATACGCATTGATACACATACAGACACACAGATATACAGACACATATAGACAGACATACTTATACTGACACATACATACTGACATATGGACAACGACACATACACTGACAGACATGCTGACACACACACAGACACATGCTGACATACATTCACAGACACACACACAGACATACTGACACACACAGACAGACATACTGGAACACACAGACACATACTGACACACACACAGACAGACATAGTGACACAGACATACTGACACACAGGCATACTGGCACACAGACATACTGACACACAGACCTACTGACTAACACACACACACACACACACAGACCTACTGACAGGCACACACTTACATACTGACACACACACACAGACCTACTGACAGACACACACACACACAGACCTACTGAGACACACACACAGACATACTGACAGACACACACACCTACTGACAGACACACACACATGGACCTACTGACAGACACACACACACAGACATACTGACACACACACCTACTGACAGACACACACACAAACATAGTGACACACACACAGACATAGTGACACACACACACAGACATAGTGACACACACACACACCTATTGGCAGACACACACACATACATACTGACACACACACACACACACACACAGACCTAAACACACACATACTATCATACACATATGCAAACTGTAAAGCCCCCTCCAGTTTCCTACCTTCCCTGGGGTCCAGTGTGCTGCCTTGGGTGGTCGGGAGTTGGGGACTGGCTCTCTTTGCTCAGTCCCCCTCCTCGCTGCCTCTTGGCTCAGCCTCTCTCCCGCGCGGCTCATCATTTCTGAGGGAGGAAGTGACTTGCGGACGTCACTTCCTCCCAGACTGCCATAAAGCAGGGGGCCCAGTCGTGCTGTTAAAGGGCCACAGCACCTGACCGAGAACCTGCTGAAACTTGCTCACCGGGTGGCCCTAAGTGTATTGGCCACCCGATGGGCCCCCATAGAGTATGGGCCCCGCTGCAGCCGCAATACAAGCACAGCAGGCCCATGGGTGGTGAGGGAAATTTTCTTATGCAGGCTATGGGCGGCGGGGCCATGGGGCAGCTGCTTTGGGCCCCCCAGGAGTAACTGGGCCCAGGGCAGCTGCCCCGTTTGTCCCGTGTTAAAGACGGCTCTGCCGGCGGGCACCCGGTTTCAGGGGTTCGCAGGGCAGCCAGGCCCCACGGAGTGACAGGCCTGGTCGCAGCTGTCTATAATGTCAATGGTTGGCTAATCCTGTTCTAGAGTAACAAGGAAATAAAGCAGAGGCAAAGACATAAGGAGAGTTCGTAAAACAGTAACACATATATATATCTGTGCAAATAAGTTATTACATCTACAACTCTCGCACCACAACATCCCATTTTGCCCATATGTCTTCATATGTCCCCTTTGAGCAGAAGACATTTCTTCATATTAGGGAGCTATGTACTAAACTGAAAGACCAACATTGCAAAAAGCCTTTCCTTTTTACAACTGAGGTTGTTCAGCCAACTTTACTAATACTAAGTAAAAATACTTAGCAGTAGTAAATAAGGGAGGTTAATTTCCCCCTTCTGGTCACCGGAGGGGATGGGGGGATTTTTTTTATGGGGGGAACAATATGTCCACCCCTCTTATTATGTTGGGCCCCCACCTGCTGCCAATAAGTAGGAGCTGAAGGAGACAATAAATCCACTCCCCTTTATTATTTAGGGCCCCCACCCACCGACAATGGACACTATGTCCCACTATTCATTTTATTTAATATCCCCCACCCATGGCCATGAGTAGGGACTGGAGTGGGACGCTAGGTCACCCGTTTATTCTAATGGTCCTCACTCACAGGACACAGCCTGTGGTTAATTATGTTTTATTAGATGCCCGACCACGGTGGGCAATGGGGATCTAGATGTTCTCCCTTTTTTGGATTAGTGGCTGGTCAGCAGTAGCACCTGGCATAATGAATGCAATTGAAGACTTTACCACCATAGGTTGAATAGAGGGCCTCTGTCAGTTTATTGACTCCAACAATGAAACAAATTATGTCTAGTATCACATGTCTAGATCTATTGTATGTATTTTTAGATTTAATTTTAGGTTTTTTTTATGTATGTTTTTTCTTTTCCCTAATAAATTTTGCTTTTAATGCCATACAAAAATGAAATAGCAAGTAATGTATAGTAAAGTATAGTAGCTAGATAAAGTTCAAGAAATAGTAATGAAATGTTTGTATGATTTAGAATTAATTCTTTCAAAAGTTGCCTCTTATTATAAAAGGGAGCTATATTCAGGTTTAAAGTATTGGAAAAGTATGGGTCTAGATTTTTCACAACTTTTTTTAAGGTAAGCACAATTATTTTTATCATTGCCTTATGTATAATACATTAGTCCTTACAAATACAAAAGGGTCACATCTAGTTAGTAGGTGTCTCTATGCACTTTGTTCGCAGTGTGTGGTTGCTCAAGAGGATTTCAAAGACTTGCAAAACTTGTATATTTGACTTTTTCCTGGTTCTTTTGTATTTTTTATTTTTTTTTGTATTTTTCTAGTATTTTATAATTTAATTATTATCAAAATACCATAGACAAGTATCGGAACTATGATATAGCATATGAGATGAGCTTGAGCAGTATGCCTGTTTTAATGGTGTAACACATCGACTCAATAAATATGCTATGAGGATATAACTAGTATGATATTTCATTAAGCAACCTTGATAAATTTGAAACCCCATTTACTTTGTAGCAGATACAATTGCTAAAACAAAATCTGTTTATTTTTCTAGATCACCCATATTTTATTGGGGTGCAGTTCCATCCAGAGTTTTCTTCTCGACCCATGAAGCCTTCTCCTCCGTATCTGGGCTTAATGTTGGCAGCATCCGCAAAGCTCAGTTCATACTTGCAGACTGGCTGTAAATTATCTCCAAGGTAAAATATAATTTATTTACCAATTTAAACAAATTCTAATTTGTATGGAGGACCTTTCGATTAAATACTTATCTCATATATGTTTTATTATTCTTTATTGAAATAACCATGCAGCTTAGGACATTTTAATTAGCAAATTAAACTTATTATTGCAGTAAAATGTTAAATATACACTATAAGCAAACAGACCACTTCATCTCATTGAAATGGTCTTGGTGCAGTGTACCTGTCTGTTTAACCCTGCAATGTAAAATACTGCAGTTTGTGAGAAAATACAATGATTACATTGCAGGGTAACTCCACCTCAAGTTTTATTCTGTTAAACAATATTGGTCATCCTCATGCTTTGCATGTGGACGTCTAACATATTCTATATTCATCATAGTCAGAATTTTCTATGACTGGTGTTTCTTTAACTGGTAAATATATTGTTTTTAAAAATGTTCTATGACTAGGCACGAGAGGTATGAATGAAAGGAGATGGGGATAAATGAATAGTAACAGAATATCTTGGGTTATACAAAATGAAAATCCCTGATAAGTTCTACCAATGAAACCTACATGTCAAATTTGGAAATTTTCAGTCACTGAGGAGTAACTGAGAGTTGGATACTGATGGATAGTAATTTAGGTAGATCTTAAAGTGATACGCTAAATTCAATCACCGCTACAGTGAACTTTAGTAGTCATAGCCGGGCTTTGAAACAAAATGGCCACTGGGACTGAAATCAGAGTTGGGAATTCACAAATAAATGACGTGAGTCCAAGCAGCCTAAAGCGAGCTGAAACGGCCACCCTGTGTGTCAGAGAAGTGTATGCTATTGGAGACGTCCTTTTTCCTAGTGAGAGGCTGCGCTGCAGTGTGTTCCAGATGTCCCATCTTACAAGAGCTAGTGAGTAGCTGGATGCAGTTTCCCTACAATAACGAGACGAGGCTACATATTGAGGGCTAAGCAGAACTGACGGTTTAATGTGCCAGGCTGGCCTTTTATGCAACTTTCCCCACAAGGTTACCACCCATGTGGACTTTGTGGGGCATCGAAAAATAAATTCAACAGCCAATAGTTTACAGTCACAAAGTTAAACACTCCCATTCATTACTGTAAATTCCTCCCCTCTGCTCAACTCAATAATCTCCAAGCAAAAAAATGAACTTTTTACAATTTTTTCAAAACATTAAAATTATACATCCAATTCCCATACAACTTATATTTTCTGAACGGGCATAATTAGGGGACCAACATATTAAAAAATCATGCAAATAGGTACAGGGGTTCGGGAGATAGCTGGAAGTCCCATTTCTGCCCGGCCGCACACGAGGCTCCTGCCCAAAATAGTTCCATGCATTCAGCTGGTGCGGCCGGTCTCTTTTTGTAGGTTTAAAAATACCGAACAACCATCCCCATCAGTGTTCGAGTTTTTGATGGTCGTGTGCCGCCTCGTTCGTGCAATGCTTTTACCGAACGCCTCCTCTTTAGTATGAATGTGTATGAATCTAAGTGGTTCTCGAAGTCTCAGCGGTGTTCGGGAGTTCGAGTGTCCGAAAATAGTTCCAGACACTCGACGATCAAATCACGCTGGAAGTGTTTGACAAAACAAGATGGCCGCCGCCATGTGTTCGTGCATACGAATCGACGGCCACCCAGTGAAACACTTTGAAGTTGCGGTTTGGTACAGAGTCAATGAGTCAATTGGCGGCACACGACTGGTCTGGGTGGTCTCTCGTTCGACAGTTTGTTCGGTTATACGAACAAGTTAACAGAACAAGTTAACCTTATGAGACCTCCTCAGGGACCATACAAGTCATATCTTAAAAAACTAAATAAAATACAATAAATCTGAATATGTTCCCTTTCATCCTGAGTTAATTTAAAAGATCAAGCACTTCTTCCCCTATTGGTGCACTGAACGTTCCCCTCTTGATTTGTTTTCTTCCAATCCGGTCAGTTTCTTCCAGCCGCTTCCTCTCTTGTCTCTAATTTCTTTCTTCAGTACTTTAAATTTCAATATGTGTCGCAGTCCGTTTTCCCATTCTCCAGGTCCCTAACATTGCACTCCACTGTGCGTTCCATTGCAACATGCATGCTTTTGTGCTACTGTTACATTACAATATATTTTCTCAAAGAGATACAAAATAGGCACCATGTTGAGAAAGGTGGACCTTTTAAATAGACTCGGGGGAGGGGGATGGAACATGTTTGGATTTAGTGTATTTTTAATATAATGACTTGTATGGTCCCTGAGGAAGTCTTATAAGACTAGAGATAAAACGCATAGTACCTATAGTTTTTTTTTAATGCTTTGTTATTTTATCAATAAATATTTTTGTACCTGAACCGGCTTATGAGTTCTTGGGAAATTGCAGTAAAGGCACGCCAGAATACTAATAGCCCCCTGGCCACATTGAGGGAAGTCACCTTTCATACACACATATCCAGCTATCTAATAAGTGCATTAAATGCCCAAACAGGGAATGACATTGTAACATTGCTACACAATGGTTGTCTTTTATTTGTTTTCTCTAGGGTCCAGCCAAAAAACTGAACATACAAAGATTTTTGGTATGTTGTAAAAATTTAAATATTGATCAATTAATTCCTTTCTGTGTGTGAATCGTTCACTTGGCTCACTTCTGAGGGAACTCGCAGTAGCGTGCGAGGAATTAGCACGGGTCCTGCGACAATCATACTGTAGGGCTCTTCAACACACAAAATCATTCTTCCACGCGAAGGAGATAAATGCGGTAAGCTGCTTGCAAGAATGATCAATAAAAAACGCTCCACAACATATATTGCGTGAATGCGTAATGCCTCGGGTCAACTTTGCCACATGCCCAATCAAATATCCGCATCGGTGACACAATATATGCGCTTCCCTCACACACTTCCCGGGTGGAACCGCAGCCAGGTGCAACGCGCATCTCACCTACGACTGTTTGCCAAGATACTGGCGATGAGGCAGGGACCATACCTACCAGGCTTGATCTCCTGTGATCAAGTAGGATTTGTTCCCCATAGGGAAGCCAGGGATAATACGGTACAAGCCCTGTCACTGATCCATCACGCGCAACGCCCCTCGGAGAACCTTTTCCTCTTCTCTACAGATGCGGAGAAGGCCTTCCACAGGGTAGCATGGGATTATCTCTTTGTGGTCCTGGAACACATCAGCCTGGGAATCAAATGCATCAATGGATAGAGTCCCTTTACTCATCCCCCACGGCCAGAGTGTGCATAAACGGGGTCTACACTGACGCGTTCCGGTCAGAAACAGAACCAGGCAGGATTCCCCCCTATTGCCGCTGCTTTTCATCCTATCCCTCGAACCATTTAAGGCAGTTAAGGACAACCCGAATATCATGGGTGTAGTGTTGGGGGCAGACCATCATAAAGTCGCAGCGTATGCGGACGATATGCTCTTCTTTGTCACCAAACCCAAAATCTCTATCCCAAACGTAATGGCGGAGTTTAAGAGCTATGGCCAAATCGCAAACCTAGAGATCAATTACACTACATCCTCTCTCCTCAACATTGGCACCCCCGGAGTAGGGCGGACCAGATCCGACGAAACTTCCCCTTTCAATGGCAGGGAGTGAGGCTTACGGCCGATCTGACCAAACTATATCAAACAAACTTTATCCCATTGTTAGGCGTTATATGGAAGAACCAAGCATAATGGGTTACACCCCACTTTTCTTGGCCCGGTAGGGTGGCATCACCAAAATAAATATATCCTCCCACGGGTACATTACCAATCCCACTCCCCACTGCCTTCATTACATCAATCCGAACCCTCCTCATTAAATTCCCTAAACAGCATGGGGTCTGGCCGTCCCTCCGAGACATCACTACTAATGTGAAATTCCTGCCCCTGCAGACACTCACAGGCACACCCACCCACACCTTCATGACTGACTTTAGATACATCCAAATTAAGAACTATGTCACCGCAATACCACAACGCCCTGATATCTATAGAGCCCTCACACCATTTGAACAACTATGTCAGGAACCGGACCCCATGCCCCATAGCGTCTCCTTCCTATACTCGATGATACAACAACAGCAGAGACCCTCCAACCCCCTTCATGTCCAAATGGGAAACCTCCATCGGGGAAACACTCACGGAGAACCAATGGCACCAGACCTGCGACCTGGTGCACCACTGCGCAATTGCTAGTAAAACCCAGGAAACGGCTTATAAGTTTCTCACGCAATGGTACCTGTCACCGGAACGCCTGCAGAGAATGCACATAAACACCGACTGCCTCTGCCAGAGGTTTCGGGAGGAGAGTGGGATCCATCCTACACATATGGTGGGAATGCCGACTCATAGTACCGTTCTGGGAAACAATAGCCTCCATAGTGGCCCTGTTCACAGATAAGGCGCCACCCTTCTGGCCAGTCCCCTACCTTCTACACCACACGACATCCCCTACATCCCGCTACAAACGCTCCCTGACCATTCACATCCTTAATGTTGCAAAATATATAATACCCTTGTACTGGAAAAAGGACACGGCCCCAACACTGACCTTTTGGTATACCAAAATGGAAGAGTTACGGGTCATGGAGGAGCTGTGGCATACAGCCCAAGACCGAGCACAGACACACACGGATATATGGGCACCCTGGCTGGTGCGTGCGGGCACAGAGGAGTTCCGGACCAGATACCTGGGGGAGGGGAGGTTAGTGCCCCGGGGGGGCCAGCTTGCCGCGGCCACGGGGGAGGGACCTGATGATCCCCAGCAGGAGACACCGGGAGGCGGGTGAGATGACCCGCACCTGTTTTCATACCACATTCTCCCCCTACATTGCCTCTCTCACTCTCACTTCACCCACTTCCCCCCATCCTCTCCTTCGTGGGGCCTGGGGCTCTGGGTGTGACCCAGAGAGTGACCACACTAAGGCGCACCTGCCTGCACTACACTTAAAGCATATGCCCAACCTGGGAGCTGAGCTGCTGAGGTCACAATGTTTTACTTTACAGGGTGCAGTTGCCTGCACTACCTGATACTGGAACACGGTTGCACACACTTACAATATCTGTACTGGTACCTGCGTATCCCTTCTTGAAATTTGAAGGGTCCTGCGAGTCTTCAGTTCTTTCCCCTAATCGGGAAGCAAACTCCTGTCAGCGAACAGGAACTTAAAAACTTTAGAAAACGTGACTGAGACCCACAAGTTTGGCCTGTTACAGTATTTATCCTATACTGTTCGACTGTTGGAAGTTCTCCATGTTACCTCTATGAGCACTGTACGTTGCACAAAATGTAACCCAACTGAGCTACTATAAGGAGGTATTACCCTATTACACTGTGATTCAAGCTCCAAGAGACTACAATGTTAGGGACATGCGTGTCCCGAAACGACGCCAATTATCTGGAGACCTGGGAGTCTCGCTAATGCTTATCTGATATAAGTTTTATGTTGAAAAAAATAAAGACATTTACAAAAAAAAAAAAATATCTGAAATCAATGTTCAGATGTTTTTTCTATAATTCAAAACTGCTGATATTGCTCCTAAGCAACTAGTTTTCAGGAAAGACATGAGACATACAGAGAACAATTATCGAAACAACATTTTCTGATTGAGAGTTGAAAAGTGCTTTATCAGCATGCTAGAGTCACTTTAAAGTGAGATTTCATAGCGGCACTCCACACTGTCATTTAATTTTTTTTCCCACCGAGTAACATTGTATAATCTTGTTACTTACAAATGAGGCCATCACTATACGGAACCATTTCAAAGCCTACTGTGAAACAAACATGAAAAGTTTCTCCTCTCCCCCCCCCCCCCCCCCCCCACCCCCCAAGACCTCCTCATCCTGATTTAAGTTTGCAGAATGAAGCATTGCTATTTCAGAGTTTGACAGAAACACTTTTATCATCACACCCCGAGGCCGTATATTTTGGTTAAAGTCTCCCATTTTCTTTGAAGCGTAACACTTGACAAATTATGTTTTTCTGATTGTAAGACTGCTGACTTTTTCTGTATTTAAAAGTTTTCGAATGAAATACTTTTCTCTAACGAGATACCTTTATAGACACGACCAAACAGCACGTAGATCTTCAATCAAGCATTTCTGCCCTAATTTCAGAGGTGTTTTTTATGGCTACAACAACCGTTCTCAGACTAAATGGTCAGATTTTCACTGCTATATTGTATTGCTATACAGTATAGGGCTCTTCTTTAACTTTTAAAATGGACAAGAAATCTGTGCGCAACACATGATCCAGTCTACTTGTCCTAGATGAATATGATTCATTTAAACTAGTGCTCTTATTTATACAATTACTCACTAAAGTATGAATTGTTGGGAAATTTTAGTGAGTTCAGATTTTAGGTCAAAACAGTTGAACGGATAATGTAGTGAATGTTCTCATTTTTTTTAAAACCAAGTTTTAAATCCTCATTTGAATTCATGGTCGTTCACATGGAATTCAATAGCCATGAAATTAAAGAAAACCATTTACTATGCTGAATTCTATGGAATCAAACAGAATATGTACTAATCCCAGATATAAATCTCCTGCAATCACCTGCTATAGACTACTAATTCAAGCTGTGACATGTAGGTATAAAATAGGAGTATATGTTGTTGCAGAATATGGTAAATGAATAATATCCAAGATATAGCGTGGTGTGTAATTCCTCTGATTAGCACACCAACTACTTAAATGAAAACTGATATCGCATTTATTTATTTTTACTTCTAGATATATCGCTTACGTGACTAGAGGTGGGTTAAGCTTTACAGGGATAAGGGACCTAGAACATTGCACCTAGACCACTTTCATGAGCTGAAGTGGTCTGGGTGCCTATTGTGTTCCTTTAACTATGTCAGCCTATTATTCGAAAAACACACTTTTTCTGTCTTTTATGGAGAGGTTTAACAGAGACTAACATGCTTTTACGCCAGTTCTGATGTCACCAACCTCTTTTCTGCACTAAACATAATTATTATTTTAAAAAAAACTAACTTTTGTTTAAATTGAAAGAATCTGGGGAGAGACTAAGTAAGGAGGCAGGTTTTATTTATAACTTCTATTTTGACATAAAATGCATGTTTTCATATCTGTATCATCATCTGTAATCATAGAAGTGTTCAAAATAATTTTTACGCCCATATAATGGGTGGGACAATGGGTGGGATTTTATTCATCTTACTGCCCAAGTTACTGTGAATTTGTGACTAAAGGCCAACAGGTCCAAAATGTGTTAAGGCTTTAGTTTTTTTTCAGTTTTTCGGGTCTTTTGTCTCCCAAAAATTTGAGTTTTCATGTTAAAGAGTGAACATTGGTGCTATTGTTTATGTATGGTCTGTCTGTCCCCGTAAGTAGTAATATTTCTCTTCAAGATAGAAAATAAACAAAGTAGAGATAAAATAAATCAGATTTAATAACAAGTGTACTAATGTTTAAACTTGTTTTAAGTCTTATCATAAGATTTTACAATATTGGATGGTGAATTTAGATTACATGGATGTTGAATGTTGGTGAGAGAAGTTGTATCTCTTCCACAGGGAATCATCGAGCATACGTTCTAGGTCAACTTTCAGGAGGCATTTAGAACTCTGAGATCACACCAAGAGTCTCATGAACACATGCTAGGAATGTTACAGTAATCAGAAATACCAAGAAGAAAGACTGAGAAGAGGTCATCATTGAGGTTAATCAGTCAATTTAATATTCAAATATAATTCGAAGCTTAGCCAACAATATTAAAGCAAGTCTTCATGTTCAAGAAGGTAAAGCGGAAACTATTTTAAGAATAAGGATGAGGTGTTGGTAGTAAAATTCATAATGTATGTTATTTTATAAAGGTAATCATGGTAGTTTTGATATGCTCACTTGGGAACTCTTTAGAGGAACTGGGCATCTATCATGAGGCATCTATCCATTTTAACTGGTTCTGCCTTTTTTGATTCGCTCAACCTATATTCCCAGATGTTTTGAGTGGCAAGGTGGCATATCAATGCACTCAACTGTAACTGATCGTCCATGAGTTGAGTTTACCAAAGTGCAGCTTGTGTCTCTGTTTATGTTTGTGTGTGTGTGTGTCTGTATATCTCTTGAATCTGTTTATACCTATCTGTCTCAAGTGAGAAAGAAAAAGACAAGCTACGTATGTTGACCATAGGCTTGTGCTGGGGGTTTTCAGGTATACCTTAATGTAGCTTGAGACAGCAACCCAGCTGCAGCCGTCTCCAGCTACATTAGGGCGTACCTGGGAATCCAGGTACAGCCTAATGTATCTCGCTGACCAGCCCTGCACTTATTCCAGAGAAGGAGCTTGTAGTCTGCGCCTCAGGTCGGCGCAGATCAGTTTAAATGTTCCCTTGTGGTCAGCTATACCTAACTACAACTAACATGCCGCCAAGCATACACAGTCACAACACATACATCACAAATTGCTACAAATTGCTTAAAGCCACACTACACCAAAACAACACAAGTCACCACATCACTCACAGAATGCACACGCCAAACCAAATCACCGAGCACACATGCAGCTTTTTGAATGCACACTCCTAGTACCCTAACTACTACAGGCTTCAATAGTTTTTTTTGGTTCTAGTAGTACCCTGGTGCCTACCCAGAGTAAGTATTCAAACCATATGGGAATGATTTGCCAACTTACTTAGGTCCTGCCTGACACCCATTGCTATATAAAGCTCCAGCCACTGAGCTAGGCCTGACCATGCAGGGCTGTGTTCATTAGCTGATAGTGCTCATCAGTGCTGTCCCAGCTGATGATGTCATCCAGTGAGCTGGCCCTGAATGGCTGAAGTTGGCTCATTGCAGCTAACAGAAGCTCCTGGCAGGAAAGGCAGCTGCAGACTCCTTGCAGGATTCAGGTATGTTGTCAGACCATTCTTAAATGGTTTGGTGACTTACTCTGGAAGGAGCACCTGGGTACACCTGGTCCCATTACCGCTTCAGTTGGCTGTAGTGGCTATCATGCTTGGAGTGTTTATAATATATATAAAAAATTAAGTAATAACGAGGGTGCCCACTCTAATAAAATGTGATGTGCACGCCTATGATGTTGACAAGGTAAAAAAGTTAGTATTGTTATCAAAAGATAGGTAAATGGACAAGTTTTTACTGTGATAAAAAAATATTTTTTTATATCTGTGCATTGGCTATTCCAAAGGCAAAGCTTGCTTCCAAGCACATCAAACTGAACAGAAAATCTGACAGAAACAGCACCCTCCGCTACTAAACCCCAGTCCCCCTCTATACTAAATCCCAGTCCCCCCTCTACTAAACCCCGGCCACTGTTTAACCCCTTAAGGACACATGACATGTGTGACATGTCATGATTCCCTTTTATTCCAGAAGTTTGGTCCTTAATGGGTTAAAAACAAACAAACAATATTAGACAACAAGCGGACTCCACTCACATTGCCGCTGCAAGTATGCAACTCCGAAGTCCAGCCTCTGGTGTACCCCCAATGGCGCTGCACCCTGTGCCAAAGCGGATCCTCCTGCTATTCATTGAAACCATGTTGTGAAGGTGGAGCACGTTGACGTCACGTCTGAATGTGACGTAGCGTTGCGTGCCTCTGTGCACCTCCAGGTCCGCCACTGTCCAGCTGTGGCCGTCGGAACACTGACCAACACACATGCTTACTGACAATCACACACACACACTGAGAGACACACACTCACTCTGACAGACAGACACACAGACACATACACACACTGACAGACACACCCACTGACAGACAGACACACACACTGACAGACAGACAACACAGACTGACAGACAACACACACTAAAAGATACAAACATTTACACATTCTTGCACACACTCACAAATCATTTTATTTATTGCTCCCTACCTTTGGGAGCAGGTGTGGGGCCTCTCCCTGTGGTTACCCTTCCTGCTCCTCACTGCTCCCTCACGCGCGCAGTTTAGTGTTTCCTGTGCCTGAATGACCTCATATTCCGGCACCCGGCATCATTACAGAGGGCTCGCCCGAGTGAGCAGGAAGAACAGACTGAGCTCCCTTGCTGCAGCCAGCGTCCTCTCCTCCCAGCCGGGTTACTTTTAGCAGAGTAGGCACCTGCAATGTGGGGAGAGCAGCTGCCTTCTCTGGCTTAACAAGTCAAGCTTGTGGCTTGCGAGTTTGTCATGCTTGTGGTGCAGTGTATATTTATATCCTGTTATGTTTTTTTGGGGTTGATTAAATCATGTAGCCTTTTTTTTCATAGTGTTACTTTAAAATTGCCCTCCTGAGATATTGAAGCCTGGCAGTTTATTGATTACCAAAATGCCGTAAGCAAAGGATCAGCGTTATCCAGTTTTTCGAAATATCTTGAGAACATTATACACAAGTAATATGTATAGAACAATCAAAAACTCTTTATTTCACGAAAAAAACAACCTATATGTTAAAATTGAAAAATATGCAAAGGTATTACAGGCAGTTTTCAGAAAAATATGCTGCGATAAAGAATTGCCCCATTTCACTAATACCATCAAAGGAGAAGTACTTTTTAGCACTTCTCCTTTGATGGTAAAACATAATACTTTTATGTCTATTAGCATCAAAATATATTATAGAAAGTATTGTGGTAAATTCCCACTAGTTATTGCAACCTACAGTTTAAATATAAAGGAGTCTATGACTTTGAAGATTAATAAAGTGACTTTGGGGAGCTTATTTTAAGTTAGATTGATTGAACAGTTATGTAACAAAAAGCAAGAGTACTTTAATCAAGCTTATGAAATCCAATGAACTCCATTAACACAATTACCAAATGTGACATTGCACACTTTTCATCTGTTGAGATCAATCATTGCGTTATGCAGTGTGTTTTTTCAATAAAGTTAGTTTCATCTGCCTACCCTGTTCTGTGCTTAGAATATTTTCGTATCTCCATTGACTCCACGTCAGAAACCCTTGTTGGTACCATTTAATTTAGTTATTTTGCAAACAGTGGAAGGACAGTGCCTAATTGCATGTGTATTTAAAATTGATTTTTGGAACCCTTTTTGAGATGATAAGTGTATTGAGTAACCATTTCAGGTTAGATTGTGTAACAAAATCAAAATAATTTAATGGTTGTACTTTAAACAGTTAGGGTCTGATCTAAAGCCAGATAGACATTTAAACAAGTCTATTCCAGCAAATGTGTTTTATCCCTGGGATTAGCAATGCATATCTGACACACATAAAAGCTGTCCATCCACTCAATTAATTGCTTGCTATGATTATATGACTATCAATGGCAACGTGGGACAGTTCAAAAACGTCAAATGCACAAATAAAAAATGTTTAAAGGGACACTCCAGGCACCCAGACCACTTCTGCCCATTGGAGTGGTCTGGGTGCCAACTCCCACTACTCTTAACCCTGCAAGTGTAATTATTGCAGTTTTTTATAAACTGCAATAATTACCTTTCAGGGTTAACTCCACCTCTAGTGGCTGTCTACTAGACAGCCACTAGAGGTCACTTCCTGACACATAGCACAGATTATCTGTGCTGGAGCGTCGCTGGACGTCCTCACGCTGTGTGAGGACCTCCAGCGTCGCTCATTTCCTCATAGGAAAGCATTGAAAATCTTTTTCAATGCTTTCCTATGGGGAGCGCTAATGCGCATGCGCAGCATTGCCGCGCATGCGCATTAGGTCTCCTTTGCCGGTGGGCGGGATCATTCTCGCCCACCGTCCGACGGAGACAGTAGGAGGAGCGGCGCGGAGGAGGAGACAGCGATGAGGGACATCGTCGCTGCCTCAGGTAAGTGACTGAAGGGGTTTTCAACCCTTCAGTAACCGGGGATTGGGGGGTGGGAGGGATAGGGTACCTCCAGTGCCAGGAAACCGGATTGTTTTCCTGGCACTGGAGTTTTCCTTTAACATTAAATGAGTGCCACCATACTTCTAGTGTAGTCTCAAAACCACAAACAGATCCACCATGGCAGCTATCTACTCCAATACTAACCACAAAATAAAGTGGGCACCATGGTTTGTGGAATGTTGTTCTCTTTTTTTGTGGGTGGATGAGTAGATATTTGTCAATTTACAACAATTTCATTTGATTCTGATGTTTTTTTAATTCGATTCTGATGTTTTTTAAGGAGATAAACACAATCTTTATTAATTTGTTTTATCCTATGAATTTGGCTGCCAGATTTATATTCTTTTATGCTACTGTTACTTTAATTGATGGAATATATAGTAATATTTTCTGTATCGCCATGGTTTATCGTGTTTCTAACCTTATATTGTCTATATTTTAATGCTGCCCTTGATTCCTTCAGGAGAAAGTAAGTATTCGAGCGCACAGCTGTGTTTTCACTGCATGTCCGTGTGTGTGTGTGTGTGTGTGTGTGTGTGTGTTTGCTGTTAATTTTAAGTCACATATTTCTTTAGAACAATCTGCATGCCTGATTTATAGTTAGAAGCAAACCTCATGGATTGAGCATGGAGTGCACGGAATGTAAGTGTGCACTTTTTGTGCGACAAATGGTATTTAGATCCAGTTTGTTTTCTGTCACACAATTTATTTTTTTATTTATAAAATATTTTACCAGGAAGGATGCATTGAGATTTCTCTCGTTTTCAAGTATGTCCTGGGTCAATATCAACAAAATATCAAACGATGTCAACCATAATATCAACAAAAGTGTAAATGCAATGCCTTACACACTTTCCACGATTGTCTCCTGCAATCGACAAGGATTTCTCCCAAAAAGCACGGATGTCCTCCATGTCGATTTCCCTCTTTAAAAAAGGCATGAAAAAGCAAACGTTGAGCAAACCCCCGACTCAAGCTATTGATAATGTTTGAGAGTACCTATGTCTTACAGTATTGTGCCAGCAAGTGTACCACAGCTTGCAAATCATAGCCACATGTTCATATTGTCTGCCCAACACTATGCAGCCTTGCTATGTTACTTCTATATCTGCTAGGTTAGTCACTTTGTCTAACAAGTATGCCATGGCATGAATGTAAAAGTCCCATACAGTGCCCCTACACTATGCAGCCTTGCTATTGATGGGTTCATTTGCCAGATGAACCTCTGTGCCAAGCAACTATGCCATGAGTCCTGTGTGCCCAGCAACCTGTCTTGCAATGCATAACAACAGTGTTACATTGTCACAGTGAGCAAATTCCATGCGACAAATACTTGCAGAGATTTTTCTTGGGAAAGTGGCAGATTTTGCTGGGAAAAATCCACCTGTTAAGAAAATAATCTCTAAATTACTGTACTTGTTAAATCCATGAAAAATCACATGAAGCCTGTGCCACCTCCACACAAACTTAAAAATGCTTGAAATATGCAAGTGTTGTGCTTCTTACAACAGACTCTAAATCAGGCTGTATTTGTTAACTCCCACACCATTGCATGTCATGAAATGATCATTGCTCGCTAAGTACACATGTTGTTTAAAGGGGAATGCAATTTGCGATTCTAAATAGGGTCTTAAAACACCACGTAAAGTGTGGTATGAATACAATACATATGTTTAACATTGATTTTGGCTACTGTTTTTTTTCCCTTTATATTCTCAGTTGAAATACATTGTACAAAGTGTAGCAAGTAAGATTATATAAAAGCTTTTTTTCTTCCAAATGACTAATTTTTCAAGGGGTAATATTATGTTTAATCTTTATACACCTATTTCACAAGCCAATATTTTTTTTTATTTTCTTTTCTTTTATATAGCGCATTTAGAGTTTTTTTTTCCTAAATTGTGGTTGTGGAATCTTTTGGTGTAATCTTATGTGCTATTCAACATTTTCTCTTTTTCTTGTGCATTTGTATTTAATACAATGTTTAAGCTGGGTTTTCCTAATGCTTTGTATTCATGCTTTGCTCTTATACAGTAATATGTGGAATCCTGATGTTTTTATTAAAGGGTACTGTACTGCAGCCATAATAACCACTACAGCCTACTGTCATGTTCATGATGGTGGGAGTACCATTCCCCAGTAATTAGGCAAATCGTTTTGTAATGGTTTGCCCTTTTACCTGGGTCCTGCTGGGACCCTGCTCTTCTTTGAAGGCAGCTAAAGACATCCAGTCCCTGCATAGCGGCAGTAGCCAGATGCCAATACTGGCGCTCATTTATTGGCCAACTGACTGCTCAGCCAATGAATAAAGGTATATCTTTGCATTGAACGTTGTACAGAACTCTTGTTCCGGGCTTCCTAATAACGTCCGGAGGTGGAATTATATTTCCAGCAGCAGAGGCGTTCATCTACGTATCTTAACTGTTTCAAAATGAAACATTGCACATACAGACTCCAGGAACCATCACCACTTTTAATCACTAACGTGGTGATGGTACTTGGAGTAACCCTTTAATTAAGGCATCTTGAAATGTACTTACAGTGATTTGTGTTTTGTTTCTCCCACTTGTGTTTTGGTAAAAACAGTAACACTTTAAAACACATAGTACAGAATGTCGTTGTTTGTTGCTATGCATCATTAGCTGTACTTTTACAGATGCTGCTTTCTTTTTTTTCCTCACGCTAATCATTACTTTTCACTTTATTTAATTTGCTTTGTTTCGTGATGGCATGGAGTAAACATTTGATCCAAATTTAATTTGTGCATCATCTTTGCACATGCATCTCTATACATTTTTTTTAATTTTTATTTAAAAACCAGGTGCATATTTTGTTGTTTGTCATTTACTTGTTATGTGTTTGTTTTTGTTTTTTATTTTTGCTTTGTTTTTTTAAATCATTTTATTGATGAAGGTACATATATAAATACCCTGCAGTTACGGAATTGTTGATAAGTGCTTGGCTAAGCATTGGCAGTACAAAAAAAATTGCATCCATATAATTAATATAAGGGATAATGCAGAAAAGAAATATATGCTGAGAATACCACCGTTAGTGAAAATGGAACCTGCAATAATATGTAATACAAATAATTATTGTAAGAAACAGTCGACATAAAAAAACTACAAGAAAGTACCATCACATATAACACACACACGTAACAACCCCTGGATGTTGGGCTAAGGTAACATCCCCAGGACGTACTTGGAAACCAGAGTAATCTGAATGTACCTTTCCTGATTAAATACTTTGTTATTATTATATTACAAGATACTCTCAGGAATAGTCAGGAATTCTAGATGAATGCAAAGTCAATTTAAAAGTTTGTGTTAAAATAGCTGAGATGGAGAATTTTTCTAATTCAACTAAATTGGCCTAAAAGTTTACTCAGAATTCATAAAAATTAATACTTTAGTTTATCACCCTGCATGAATATAGTAACCGACATGTACAATAAGCCAAATATATAAATAGATTAAAGGACAGGATGTAACTGTGATGATACATAAACCAAGGGGCAGCACAGATAGAAGTTTAAAGACTTATTGGTTGCGAGATGAATTCTACATGGTTTGTTATTTCATGACTTTGGTTTTTAACCTTAAACGGTTATATGTATGACGAGGGTAGAAAGAATAAAGCATAATATGGGCATTCATGTATTGCCATAAAATTATACCTTATGTAGGATAAAATATATGGATCTACACCCAGTTATTTTGACATTGTTCCTTTGATTTTGTTTGATAACATATAATACAATACTCGGGCACACAGGGAAATTTGTGAAATTGAATGTTTAGTAAATTAAATTCTCAAAACATGAAAGTGGCAATTTCCACATTGGTTGTTTGATCGATGTAAAAAAATGTACTTTTCCCCCATTATGTTTTGTTTCGATCGATAGTGTCTTCTGTCCTATAAATAGTACAATAATTGCTGTATGACAGGGATGATTGATTGGGCAAGCATTCACAAATAAGTGCACGTGTTGGATAGAAATATTAGCCGGGGAGTTTTAATCATTTTGTTGAAGTACAATCTTGTCACCAGCAACTAGCCACTTGTGTAGATGTTAGGTTGAAATAGCAGAGTTCGTAACTGTTACCTGTGGCAACCAGCCACATATCTACACATAATTGATATCCATGAGACATTTTCAATCAAATTGAGCCTTATCTGTTTTTATCTCTATCCATGACGATCACAATTGGTTGATTTGGCAGATATATTAACATGAGACACAGGACGACGATAACAACTGGTAGATTTCATTACAGTTAAATATTAAGTTTGTCACCATGTCAATGTACCTAACTTTAGGTATTTTGGACATTTATTTACATTAAATTAAACACCTGACTATGTTATTTGTACAAGTCCAGGAGTGGAGGTCTCATGCCCCACAATTTATGCAACCAAAATAGAACTCTTGTGAGGGCAACTAGTGATCTAGCCTTGTGTCTTGCTCTTGAGATTTATGCTATCAAATTTTAACATATGTAGAATTTACCTGAACTAGGTAAAGATTGTAATGGCTCTACGTGACGATGGTAGCAGGATCTCGAAATGAGATACAAAATCCCCCGCTCCATGTGCCCATTCATAAAATTATTTAACGACTACAAACGAAAGAAATGACTACAAAGAAAAAATCTGGGAGCATAGCAGAACAATTCCGAATGAGGGACAATTCCTCACGCATACAGGATTTAATATTCATAACAAACAATAATGTGTCGTTCTGTCATTGTGTTATATAATATTAGCAATGATTAGTATTTTCGTAGCATTCTTTAAGAAACAACTTCTTACTCTTGACAAAACTCAACATTCCTGGAAAGATACTTCTCCCTGCAGAATTCATCCTCCCTTCAGCTCCCACTAAAGACTTTTGGTTTTAAAAACAATGGCAGAAAAACATGACTGTTTGTATTTAAGAATAACTTTTACATATTCTCAGCACTTTACTTTCTACTTGCAGCTTCCCTGCCAATCCCCAAGGCATTCCAGCACAGTCCTTGAAAAAATAGAATATTCAGCGATAAAAATTGTCTTTGAGATGTGGAATTAGCTGAGCAAAATAATATAGACTCCACGTTGTAATGTTTTTTTTTTTTTTATAGAAATGTATAAATAGAAAATATACATCTATTTAAGGCAACTTCCACGTATAATTTTGTGTCTGTTCAAACCTCACATTTCTATATTTGGTGTACCCATTTAAGCTTTACATCCTTACAAAGTTACTTATAAGACAATCATTAAACTGGGTCATGATGACATATTTGCCCCAGCAGATATTCCAAAACCACCTCCTCCTTGGCTGCACTAATAATGCACAATTTGCTTGAATTTACTAATATGTATTATCAGCATCAATTGCATCCAAAATGAGCTGTATATTATAGCATTTGCAGCTCATCCAGGTTGGACAAAACTGACATTGATAATGTGGAAGTGTAAATTCTGCATAGTCAGTGTGGCCAAGGAGGGGTGGTGCCAGAGGTTGACCAGCTTTTTTGCTAAGCCATTCCCCAACATTATCACAGAAACCAGAGGCAGGACCCCGAGACTATCCGTCACTGGCTGAATGCGCATGTGCGGCAAGAGCCGCGTGCGCATTCAGCCAGTCCATAAGAAAGCATTCACAATGCTTTCCTATGGACGCTGGCGTCTTCTCACTGTGATTTTCACAGTGAGAAGCGCGGAAGCCCTCTAGCGGCTGTCAATGAGACAGCCACTAGAGGCTGGATTAACCCTAATATAAACATAGCAGTTTCTCTGAAACTGCTATGTTTATTAAAAAAAAGGGGGTTATACCTAGCTGGACCTGGCACCCAGACCACTTCATTAAGCTGAAGTGGTCTGGGTGCCTATAGTGTGGTCCTTTAACACTAATCACTTTTTAATGTTAAAAAATATTGTGGATGACCTCAATTTCCTGTCTGCATCCTACATGAAGATATACATTAAAATAAACACATATTTGAAGAATGCTTCTTGTTTGTTTAAAGGGTTACGCCAGTTATTCTGACCACGTCTGCTTTTTGAAGTGGTCATGGTGATAGGAGTCTTGATGTGCAGTGTTTTAGCTTGATAGACTGTGCATCGAGAGGTATTGTCACTTGTATGCTGTGGCGAGTTGCACCTACAGCACACATGACTTTGATTGAACGTATGTGTGGCTCCTGCGACCTTAGAAGGTGACATGCCAAACAACGCTGGGAGATTTGCCCAGCGCTGGATTATGGTAAGTAATAACTTAAAAACACTTTTTGAGGGTAAAAAAAAGAAAAAAAAAAAGAAAAGGTTTGGAGAAACCCATGTAAAATTAATGACACAATTCAAATCATTTATTAAAATAGACTCCAGTTACAATTATTACGAATTTATTCATATATAGAAAGGTGAATTTGGACTGTCAAGTCATGTGTTCACTGATTTTCTACTTTTTTTTATTTTTGCACACTTACTGATATTTTATTGCATTTTGCTCCCAGTAGCTATTGTCGCTTTTTATTACTTCTCAAAATAAGTGCTGAGATGATATTTTCTCTTAGTATAGTGCACATCATTAAATAGATGCTTAAAGGAAGCTTGTATCCTTTTTGACACATGGCACGAAGTCTATATCCTTACTTTCAAGTGGCTTCCATAGCAATTTAAAGAATACTTTCCCTATACGTATACAGATTGTTTGAAAGACTAGCTTTAGTCACAGATTCATACACAGTCTTTCACTTCTTAAGGTCTATCATCATTCATTCTTTTGTGTTGTGATGTGTTTTTAAATGTATGGCATTGTTATGAAGTCCAGCATATTATTTACAATTAAAATTATTTATATTGCGCCAACATATTCTGCAGCGCTGTACTTTATTAATTCTAGCAAAACATAACTGACATACTGGAACAGTAAGTGAAGAGGGCCCTGCCCAAATGAGTTTACCATCTAAAGTGTTAATTTCGTTGCTAGACTTGTTTTTATTCCTGTAAAAAATTACATTTTAGACACATGAATGTAATTTTAGTATAAACTTGTTTATTTAAATGCTTATGTATTAATTAAAGCTTATATAAAGGCTTTATCAGGATCAGTCCTATCTAGATTTGGGATTTTTAAAATTTGGGATTATGAAACTTGAAGATTAAAAAAAAAAAAAAAAAATTATTATTATTTTTTTTAATAAAAGTGTTAATTCACAACGTTAAAAGTGTGATATTAGGGGGGGGGCGGGGCCTGACTGCAGAAGGGAGCAGACGTGTGCTGCTGAAGCTCCAGCGGCCACGCGCAAAGCAACCCAAAATTAGCTAAACGGAACCTGCGACCTGACCCACTTTGGCCACTAAACGACTCAGGACACCGGGACCGACAGAATGACAGCTCTCCCGAGGCTGTATGCCAAAGTCCCAATGAAATATACAACAAGCTGGAAGGAACCAGACTAGTTGAATATGTTACTGGAAATCATAGTACATATATTATAATAGCTGTGCAAACTGAAAAAATGGTAATGGTAGCAAATAGAATGAATAGAATCACATCTAATTCAAAGTGCAGTCTTGCCTTAATGGCTCACCTCTGAATATGTCTCTCCAATGGATACCCCTATCCTACTAAATCCGGCACAAGCCACTGTCTGGTGACTTTATTAAGGCTAAATGCAGGGTCAAGACTAGTGGCTTATGGATCTGTTTTGTAGGTCAGACGTCATGCAACTGACGTGGGTATTCAAGATTAGGTCACAGTCGGTCCTTTGGGGAATAACCCGGGCTACTGCTGGTTTTTGCGTATTAAATAGCTTTAAATTAGCAGACTGTATCATACAGCTACAACTACGTGGGGAACAGCATATTAATGATAGCTGGGGTAAAGATATATCTTGGCCGCTGTGGAGGATTATCATATACCTCTCAGAGCTAAAGCCAGACAGTTATAACTCTAATGAATAGAGATTACACCCACTAATCTAAAGCTAATAGATATGCATACAGACTGTATAATACTGGATTCCCCCTAACTAATAAGTGGGGGACAGTATATGAATAATATCCGAAGTGAGATTGTCTTAGCCGCTATGGAGGGCTGTAAAATACCTCTCAAAGTATACAGCTATATAATTCTAACTCTAATATATAGAGAATGAAACCGCAAATCAACAGCTAGTAGACATATATATAGTTATTCAAAATAGACATACATAATGTGACCGTCAGGAGAGAAATAGAGGTGAAAAATAAAGATTAGGGTGCCTCTATGTGCAGAACCATACTTAGAATGTTGGTTGCCTGCACATAGTGATAGATTACCTAGTGAGGAAAGCACACAGTGAAGAAAAATGAGCCCAAAAGAGCCCGACGCGCGTTTCGGTGCTGGGATGCACCTTCGTCAGGGGCTGTATGCCAAAGTCCCGACTATCCAACAGTTGCGGCCTACTCACGAGGCGGACACGGGGGAGGCGGCCGCTCTCCCGTTGTTCCAAAGCGTGGACAAGTACAGCTCAAGCACCCGTTCCCCCCCTTATGGACCGGAGGGGGTTATCCCGGTCCCCACCAACACAGCAAGTAAAGCGACACTGACTACTGCACACTACCCGGATTGGGGCCCTGGACGGGCTGGACCCAGCAAGATGGTGGAGGCTGTATCCTGGCCTACATTCACGCTGCCCCAGCCGACCAACCTGGACCAGATATTCCAGAATTTCTGGGCCCGACTGGAACGACTCCTAGCCGGGTCCCCCCCCTGCAAATGGAGAGGAGATGAAGGAGGTGAGGAGACGGGGAAGGTGTGGGCTGATCCCGAGTAAAGCTTGCCCCTCAACACCCACTGCACCCACTAAATACCCACCTGGGCCGGAGGTCCCACGGAGACATCCTCCGCAGCTTCAGCCACCACGCCGGAAGCCCGCCCGCAGGCGGCGGCGAAACACCAGGGCCACCCACGGCGCCCACCAGGGGAAAGACCCGGCTCACATAGACGTCCGAGTCTGTGGCAAGCAGAAGCCGACCCCACAAGAGGCCTGGGGCTGGGGAAAAGCCCTTCCTTCCTCACGATCACTCAGCTCCGATCACAAATCGAGAGATGCTACACACAGACCACCCTCCACTCCAAGAGCAGCCATATACCGGCTTGGTGATCCACCTCAACGACTCCCATCACGCCCAAGAAGCCATCGCACCAAACTGCCATCCAGAGGACCTTCAACGGGTACTGACTGCACCCCAGCAGAGGGCATCGGCTAACAGGGACAATACCACAAGCGCCCAACGTTCCGGTGACATACAACCACCGCAGCACTGCAGCCGGACAATCTTAGGGTCCAGCATTAATTGGACTTAACTATATGCTTAGACAATAACTTTCCTTACTTTAACAATGTTCGCGCACTGTCTAGCTACTGATAACACTGTATTGGGGTTAACATACCACGACTCTAGACTACAGCGACTCCCTCCAATGCAAATCTTGTAGTATGAAACCATTTCTCCACTCCATATGCCATGTTATCATACTACTATTGTGCCTTAAGCCTCGGTCCAAAACCTGTGTTAAATGCTTGTCAGTCTCACTCACTACTATTAAGCGTATGTTCTCTAGCCCTAGCCTATGGGACTTATTCATAGCTGTGTTTTAAAGCCTCATAGCCAGTTTATTAAGCTATATGTTGAACGTTACGCGCTGAATTACTATATAATAACTACTTACTCCTAATTTGAATAGCATGTTTACTATGTATAAATCCGTGACCTCTTAATTTGAATAGCATGTTTAATACGTATAAACTCGTGACCTCTTAATTTGAATAGCATATTTTCTATGTGTAAACTCGTGACCTCTTAATTTGAATAACATGTTTACTATATATAAACTCGTGACCTATCCTCTGGTATCTAAATATATATATAAAATTGTGCATTGTTCCTATGTACTCCATTGTGACCTATGTTAAAAATTGTGCAAGTGGACTGCCTTTGGGGCACCTCATGCCTGTATGTTATCTTAATATGCACTGCAAAAAATAAATAAATAAATAAAAAAAAAAGTGTGATATTAAGCAAAATACTATCTAATTGTAATGTTATAGCATTTCTCTTCCATTTATAAACACAGTATTTAGCAGCATCAGCATCTTGTTAAACTGTATCCTTTACATTAAAATCCTCCTATTTGGCACATTTAATATTTTTTTTTTATATTTAATATTTTTATTGTGCATATTTGATTGTATCACATAAGCTTGTGGTGCCCCAACAGCAGTCCTCAAGCGCATTTTGTACAGCATTGGGAGCATAGATATAACTTGCACATTTTTCTTTTAAATGAGTGAGTACAGACATGAAGCTTAAACGTTATGATGTCTAAGTGGTCAGGCTATAGTTGCATGAGTGTGTAATCGCTTTATGGATGTCTGTGTGTCGGCTTTTGTCTGATGGCTAAAATTGCCACGGGTTCCAGGGCCTAATGTGTTCTAGGATTTGGTGCTGTTTCCCGAGTCTGTTGGCGTGCGTGCTCGTGTGCAGTCGGAGCCGTGTGGGTTGCTGTGCCAGGAGTATGTGGAGTATGTATCTGCCTTATGGTGTGTCGTGCTGGATGTGCCTGCGAGTGGGGTTGCCATGTTGTCAGGTGTGTGTGTAGTCGCTTGCGGGGCTGTGTGTGCTAACAGGTGCATGAACAGTACAGCATATCAGGTTGGCGTGGGAGTCCCTGAACCGCTTGCCTCGGCTCGACAGTAGGTCTGGAGGGCAGAGTGTGAACGGAAGGCAGGGCTCGGGCTAGCTCTCCCCAAAGCTCTGGGCCGCCTTGAAAGCCTGCATCGTCTGGCCACGGACCGGGTATCTCCTATGGGAGGCCGGGTCTTGTCCTTGCGGAAGGCTGCAGTGTGTCCCGGTGTGAAGCCGCCGTTCTTGGCGTGGGGTCCACCGCGCCGGTGGCCGATGCTTCGGGAGTATGTCCCTGGTGGGCCCGTCGTGTGGGTATAAGTGCTGTAATGTAGGGGGTGCCCAGGGGAGATCCGCTCTCCGCCCGCCACCCACCCGCCTGCTCTCATCCACTGTCTTGTCCTGGGGGGAGCTCAGGGACCTGTTCAGGGTCTATGGCGTGGGCTCCCGGTTGTTCTTGGTCGTCTCACCTTGTAATTGCACACGTGGCTGCGCGTTATCGGCCATCTTGTCTTGTGCTGCTTTGTTTGCCTTTCACTGCTGGGTTGGTAGTTGGGCTTTATGGCAGTTCAGGCTGTCACCCGTGGGGACCGGGATATCCCCCCCGGTCCAGAGGGGGGGTAACAGGACCAGATCCGCACGATCTAGAGTGTCTGTCAGGCCACGTTAGGTGGGATAGTGGGGCAGCGCCCCACTCACCGCCGGAGAAGGACCCGCCGGAGTCAGCAGTGATCTCTCCTCCGAGGGACTAAAACTCCAGGAGCAAGCCTCACCTTGGATCCGGCAGCCCGTGTTCATTGAGGGTCGCAGCTACAGGTAGGTAAATTTGTCCGAAGGCATGGAGTATTAGCTTCATAGTTGATGATTTGCAGGAGCTGATCGTTCCTGTGACCGTCCATCTTGGCGGTCCAGCCCCGCCCCCCATTTAATATTTTTAATGCTTAGTACAAATGTTTAAAATTAGGAGCTGTAAAAAAAATGAATAAAAAAAAATGACAAGCTGTCCCTGCGATATTATGTAAAGTAAGATACATTTTAAAAATAATTCTCTCAAAAGGGGTCGCAATCATACTTAAAACCACATGCCCCCTAACAGAAATCAAAAGCACAGCAGACCCACAAGGACACTACGTCACAATAGAAGGGAAAATAGGCACAACTCCTTATGCCATAAGCTCAGTATACACTCCGACCACCCCACACAGCACGTTCTGGCAACAATATGCCACTCACCTACAAGCCTATACAGGCAAACGTCTGATAATAGGCGGAGATTGCAATGCCACACACATCCCAGCCATTGATAGATCATCGCAGGGGACGGACACCCCACAACCATCTCGGAACGACACACATTTTGCCCAATTCCTAACCAAGCAAACACTAGTCGACATATGGAGAGCACAACACCCATCCACCCGGGACTACACCTTTTACTCACACCCACACTCTTCATACTCACGCATAGATCACTTAACATCCCAGGTAACTAACACCTCCATAGGCACAATATCATGGTCAGATCACACGGACATAACACTCACCATCCGCCTGCCTGATTTAAAAAGACCATGGTCGTGGAAACTAAACCCACTCCTTCTCCATGACACCCAAACCAGGCTCACAGTTGCAAAAGCGATCAAAGAATACTTTGACACTAACTCCCCCCCGTAACATCTCCAATAACACTGTGGGCTGCACATAAGCCGGTAATCAGAGGCACCCTCATTAGTTTAGCTTCCGCTCATAAAAAACGGAATACACAACAAATAACGGAGACGCTGACCGAGCTACGGAAGCTCGAAACCAGCCACAAGCGCGACCCACAACCACGTACACTGCGCGACCGAAAGCACGAGAGAGCTTCTTAAACGACTCACACACACGGACACGGCCAAAGCCTTGATGTGGCTCAAACAGAAATACTATGAAACCGGCAACAAAGCCAATACTATGCTAGCCTGAAGGCTCAAAACACGCATAGAAGCCAAAAAAATATCCTCTATACGCACGAAGACGGGCGCACTCAGCGACTCACCCGCACAGATAGGTGACACATTCCAACAATACTTCGAATCTCTATATAACCACTCACCTCACCTCAACCAAGAGCCCACCACCTACCGGGAACAAATAGACAGTTACCTCCAACGTATAACACTACCTACCCTATCCCAGGCCGCCAAACAAGCCTTAGAAGCAGAGGCGACGGTAGAAGAACTGACAATAGCCCTCGGGGCATGCAAACCTAACAAAAGCTCAGGACCAGATGGATATACCGCTCTTTACTACAAAGAGTTTAGCCCCCTTCTTCTCAAACACCTTTGCGCAGTGTTCAATGCCACCCTACGAGGAGACCACCTTCCACTTGACATGACAATGGCAAATATCTGCTTACTCCCCAAACCCAACAAGGATCTTACAGAACCCGAGCACTACAGGCCCATATCCTTGCTCAACGTAGACCTTAAAATCCTGAGTAAGATGATGGCCAACATAATTAACCCATACCTAGACAAATTACTGTGGCCTTTTCTCTACCGCACATTAGAACACATGAACTTTCCGAACGCGTTTCTCGCATTCTTGCGAGCAACATACCACTCCCCGCAAGGAGCCCTACTGCTCCCCAACATCACCCCACCTAGATTTCCTATATCAAACGGCACAAGACAAGGTTGCCCATTATCACCCCTTATATTCGCAATATCATTAGATCCCCTACTCCAAACAATCCACACCAACCCTGACATAAAAGGAGTAACTATCAGAGGTGAACCATACACAGTGTCCGCTTATGCGGACGACGTACTCTTAACATTAACAAACCCGGACCAATCCATAGACTCCCTGCTAAATGCCATACGCGAATACGCACTAGTCGCAGGATACAAACTGAACCTAGCGAAATCAGAAATCCTACCAATTCAACTCTCTGAAACCCAACTAACCAACTTAAGGCAGAAATACCCATTTCGAATATGCCCCTCAGAGATAACATACTTGGGAATCCAGCTACCAGCTGACTTAAACACTAAATAATACACTGCTATTACGCACAGCCCACACTGATCTGCAAAGATGGGCGAAACTGTGAGTATCCTGGCTAGGCTGGGTGGCGTCTGTAAAAAATGAACCTACTCCCCCGACTGCTATATCTTTTCCAGACGCTACCCATACCTCCACACAAAGCAGATCTCAAAGCCCTACAAACAGCGGTCGACAAGTTTATTTGGAATGGCCTCAAGCCCCGAGTTAGTAGAACTGCACTGTACGTTCCCAAAAAACAAGGAGGCTTAGGGCTACTGAACTTCTCACATTACTACGCAGTAGCACAACTGACCCAGATTCAACATTGGCATGCCCCACCACAAACCAAAAGATGGGTAGACATGGAACACATATTTGGCAAAGATCACCCATCCCTGTACATGTGGGTCCCAAAACCACATCGACCCCTACCTCCACCAACCGCCCCACCCATCACAAACTCTTTAGACCTGTGGGACAAACTACAGGACAAATATGAACTCTCCTCGTCCCTGTACCCAATGACCCCGATATGGAGAAACAAACTTTTCCCACCAGGGCTCACCCCAGCCACTTTGCCCATTTCGATCACAGGGACATAGTAAGACTCAGCCACTTATACCATGATAATAAGGTAATACAATATTCAGAAATCAAAGACGCAGACACTCTGACAACGTTCGACCACTTCCGATATATTCAATTGCGTAGCTTCGCTTCAACCCCGCTAATTCAACAAGCAGGCACGGCCACACTAACCCGGTTTGAGAAAGAATGCACATATAAACCAGTTAGACGAGGCCAAATTTCAGACCTCTATGCAACACTGGCAACCCACCCCACCCAAGTCACACTACCCCCAGAGGACAACACAGACTGGGCAGATATCTGGGAAGCAACGGCCTCGATATCAATTTGCGTAACACACGCTGAACAAGCATACAAAATGCTGTTTCGCTGGTATCTCACACCCCAACGCCTAGCAATCATTCACAAAACACCCAACACCTGTTGGAAACTCTGCGGAGAACAAAGGACATTCCTCCACTGTTGGTGGACTTGCCCCAAGATTAAACCCCTCTGGCTCAGTATCACTAAGCTACTGACCAAAATCTTACACAAACCATACCCACTAGATCCATGGGCCCTTCTACTTTCAAAACCCCTCGAGAACCTCACCAGAGCAGAAAACAAACTTAGTGCCCGCATTGCCCTAGCCACAAGACGAGCGATTGCAGAAGTGTGGTCCACGATCCACATACCCTCGCAAACGAGTATCGCTAACAAAATACAGGATCACGTACACATGGATAAGCTCACTTCCCAACTCCACGACACACCCAAATGCTTCCACAAGATCTGGGACCCATGGCTAGATGGAGACACCTCACTACCCTGGTAAATACAAATATGATTGGCACAGGCGCCAACACCCCCTAGGCACAGATATGCTAACTATGATGTAAAGAGCCAACCTCCCAAGAAGACATCCTTGGGGCCAAGCACCCCTCAACCCCACTAGACCCGCTGGGCAGGGGCGCCGTGCTGCGAAACACCAGACCCACCCACCCCCGGATCCCCCCACCCCAGAGATCCTACCCCTCGACCCACCCCCTACCCATGACACCGCCACCCTACCCCCACATAGGACCAACAGGTACCACCACCCCCCTCGTTGAGATGCACTCAACCCGAAACACACAAAACCCTACATTGACGAAGGTTCATGAGCCGGGCCACCATCTGGCCCAGGAATAAGGTAAAATTATATGCAAATCGCAACGCGCACTCGACAACTGACAGTACCCCTAGAGCCCCCCACAAAGGCAACAGCCAAACGAGTGACCGCAAAAACAAGAACAAAGGACAGAGAAGGGAACCTGTCTAATCACGCATAACCTTCCCCTACCCCTACATACCCTATTTAAGGTTACCCACATCCCTCATACTGAACTGCATAAAGTGAAGGGAACCAAGAAACCAATATCCTAACGAGTAGATGGGGAAAACCCCACCAGGGCATTCCGATTCCCTCCTTTTTGTGTTCTGTACCCTTCCCCCACCCCTAGACTTAGAAATAGCAATGTATCAACCATGCAGAGCTCTACCATACAAGCAATTGACAGAAAAGGGTACCAAAATAACCATGTTATAAATCAAAGCCAAGTACAAGACTGTCATAACATGCATGTAGAAACTGTACGAACTCTGTAACAATCAACTTATCCCCTCGTTACATTCTGTACCCTAACCCCAAACTGAAAGAATGAAAATCTCTTAAATAAAGAATAATAAAAAAAAAAAATATCTGTACTAGAAACAGATTTAATTTAGCCAGAAATAGTCAGTATTCATATTTAATATTTGGAATCTTGCTGGGGTATGAATTTCTTTTTATTTTACCTTTGTCATGTGAGTCATGATAACACTGATGTTAAAAATGGTTTTGTGTGTGCTCATTGTAGTGGAACTGATTAAATAACATAAAATAAAAAATACCTTCAAGGCATTGACATTTTTCACTATCGTTCTATTTTTTTTTGTAGGGACAGCTACAGTGAACTGAGCGAAGGAAGTGCTTCCGACAGTTAGCTGCATTTGGCAAATATTGCGGAATGAACACCAGGTAAAGGAAGACAAAATGACTCTAACTGCTCTTTTTGTAATAGCAACAATCTAGAACAAATCATTGTATAACATGTTACTATGTCATTGTTGGTTGTAATTGCTGTTTACAAAACAATGACATGGCACAGTCCTATGGATGAAGTCGAATTATGATCAGATGGGTAAGGGCAGAATTTTAAGACTATTATATCCTATAGAACCTCTAATAATGTCAATAGCAATATTAGTTCACTGCTTCTGGGATATCAGTAAAGGCTACCTATACCATTCACCACTGGAAATACAATCTACAGCAGGTGGAGTTCCAACTGTTAACTGTTCTGGAATGTAAATAAAAATAATAGAACGTATATCGCCTTCGGACCAAAGCATACAATTCAGCAATCAGACAAAATTGTGTCCTGCTGGGCTTTGTAAAAACGGCTCCAGGGCTCGGTAACTGTAATCAGCAGCAGTAGTACTCCACATAAAGATTTATGCCGTCTCCACAGAAGCTAAAAGGGCTTAAACTACTTTCTCTGTAAAAGTTCAGTACTTTATTAAATCACTTACAAAGATGTTCTTCGTGGTAGAAGTGGAGTAAAAAGCAAAACAGAAGAGCTTCCACCACCATGTTTTTAATAAATAAGTCTAGAAACTTATTAAAAGAGCAGGAGATAAGACATTGTAAATGAAAGACACTATGCTATATAGGAAGTTTAAAAACTTGCAATCTAAAATTAGTAAATTAGTTATATTAGTAAAATGAGATTTTGAAAGTGACAATTGTTTGTACCCATTAATGCCTTCAATAGCAAAAATAACCACCAACACAAAACAATATGATAAAAGCAGTGAGTTTGGCCAAATATTATATGCATTTATTTTTTACATAACTGCATTTCTATGACAGAAAATCTGTGTGTGATACTTAAAGCTGCTAAGCACGTACAGGCAGTGACTTACAAGATATGACAACCTTCAGCTCAGTTTAGCAACAGGAGGGATATTAATTAAAATCTATTCTAACAGCTTGAGATTAATTTGAGAAAAATAAACAATAACAAGGACTTAAAACATTCTATTGCCGTTGAATACATATTGCAGTTTTACACTTCTCACACACAGAAAAATAATAAATTGTGGACCTGAATTGATACCTTCATTAAATGATCACATTAAAGACAAGAAAGGAGAAATTCAAGATGGAGCAAGTCTATCTCGAAAAAACTCCCAATGGGTCACAGAGATATCAGAAGGGCATGAACCCCATATATGTTAAACGAAAAAAGACTAAAGTGAAATTGGGTGTTCCATTATAGTTGGAAAAAATGGACCCCTGTTTCACTAAAAGATATCTCTATAAAAATTGAATAAATGTACGGTATAACCTTTATTTCGCCGCTTACGGACAGCACACAAAAAAACACAGTGAAGTGATAGTGACACACTCGTGAAAATACAAGTGAATTAAAAGCTGAGTAAATGCAATATGGATATTGTCCACAGGTACTGGGAATGGCAGTGATATCTGGATTGTAATTAGAGTATAAAGTACAATATATAGTACGGTATAGATTTAGATCAGATGTCACATACACCACATTCATCTAGAACTAAATATCCACAGTCTGTAAGACTTAATAGGTATTTCGGCTAAGAGAGGTGGGATTGCCCCGTTAGGCTGAGGTGAATTGTGTATCAATACTATTGTTTGTTACAATCAAAAGTAGTACATAGGAAACTGTTTGGTCACTGAAGACCGTGATAGCAGCACCTATGTATATATTCATATACACAACCACACAGGCTGGGTCAGTGAATACCATCTAATATCCAAAGTTCTCCTTGTAATAGTATACAATAGACGGGAGGTACATATAATAATGGATAGATGGCATTACACTGGATTAACACAGTGGTGAGGGGGAGTGTCTCAGGACAACAAAAGGGGTATATAATGCATAGGTCTAGGTTTAAGGGTGAAGGGATGGTACAGCCAAGCGTATCTAAAAATAAGTTAGTAACTGGTTAGGCATAAAATCCCATACACAGGCTGATGCTTGCCAACCACCCCACTATTCCCCAGATATAAAGGCCATTTAGTCACATAAACCACCTAGATAAGTTGTGGTTAATTCAAAAGTAGATTCCTCACACACTGCTGCTTCAAGGCAGCCTAACGCTTATAAAAATAGCTATCTAACTAACTAGGGAGAGTAGCTGTTTCAAAGGCATCCAGTATCAAAAGGCTTGCACTAATACTGCTGTTTAAAAAGAGTATCTCGTTCTGTCTCCTGTCAGTATTCAGTATTACTGCTACATCCAGCACTGAAAGGGTATAGACCTGGTGCTGAGCTGGCTCCAAGGCACAACTCAATCTGTCTCCCCTATTCCCTTAGTGCTGCTGCTGCATGCCCTAACGTGCAGGCAGTCTAATACTGCATATAACTGAATGTCCAATTAAAAAAGAAAGATTGCTATATATAATGTTGAATCCCCCAAATCCCCCAAAGAGTAGCCGTTTGCATTCCTCAGCATTAAAATAACCGGCAAACGCTCGACGCGCGTTTCGGCGTGGTCACACGCCTTTATCAAGAGCTCCTGGTACAGCTGTAGGGAGGTGAGTATATACCGGGTGAAGATCCGCCCAACATCCGTCTACTCCAATCAGCGTTAGCTGGGGAGTGGCTAGGGGCGGGGTTACAGCCCGGTCAGGTCTGTTCAGAGAAAATTATCCGGATGTCGGGTTTGTTTGGCCATCACCATGGTGATCTAGCCGGTCGTACACTGTGCGCGCGCAGAGTAGATCGTGCGCCTGCGCAGGGACTTAGATTCAGCAGCCCGATCTCTGTACTGAATATATATGGAACAGCATACATTAACATGCTATGCATATGCCATAGATAAGTACTGTAGGTTTATTAACCTTTTGTATATAATATATACTTTTTCTTAAATGCCGGGGGTCCGTCCATTTAAAGGGACAGGAAAGTATGTGGGAAAAACATATATGGTTTCATACAGAACCTGGTCATTCTACTAGACCCTCCCTAGTTGTTGTCAATTCGTCCATGTTTGGACCGATGTTCTAACATTGAATTGTATTAAGTTATGGTGTGGCCCCCAGTTTTTATATGTTCCATAAGGTTAATTTGGAAGGGACCCAGTAGGTCACAGATCCATCATGTGTAATCTTAAGATAGACCATCCAGACAGACGAATTTAAGTAATGAACAGAAGAATATACACCTCAATTCTATGGTCATAATCCCCATTGGATTAGACCAGTACCAGGTTAAGGTATAAATACCGTAAAGTTATTACAAAAAAGGATCAAGGTATAATCATAAATAGATCGTATATGCAGGTCGAAACAGGGAGGGGGTGTATATTTATAGAGAGTTATATTTATATATACATATTTACATATTTACATCATTGTTTCTGTATACGTTCATGTACACAGTGGAGTCATTGATGTGCCATACGTAGCGCATCGATGACTCGATATAGTTGTATATTATATACGTTTATATTGATTTACTCAGTCAAAAAACGTAGCTGTGTCTAAGTTATTTAATGAGATCACCCACTGTAGATTTTTCCATCTAGTAGTAGTTAAATGTATGGGGAGAAGGAAAAGCCCTCATTCAGGCCTTTAGGGCTCAGGGATTTCAGTTTGTATATCCACCTACACTCCTTTTGACGTAGGAGTTTATCGAAATCCCCTCGTCTCTGGTCCCTCTTAACCCATTCTAGGCCGCAGAACCTAATATCATGAGATATACCATCATGGACGTTTTTTAGGTGTCTGGAAATTGGTGTTTCCATACGGTTTTTTGGGGACCTAACGTGTTCCTTTATACGTTCCTTGAACGGTCTGAAGGTGTTACCCACGTATAGCATTTTGCAGCTGCAGGTAAGAAGATATACCAAGCCAGCTGTATTGCAGTTGAAAAAGTGGGTAATTTCAAAGGTCTGTTGTCCATCACTATCTTGGACTTTTTTCGAGTCTCTTAGGATGTATTTGCATGCAACACATCTTCCGCACTTAAAGGAGCCACAGGGGGGATTTCGGCCCAGCCAGGTCGTTTTGTTTTGTTTTATTGAGAAGTGGCTCGGTACCAACACATCACGGAGGTTTTTACCTCTACGTGCTGTGATGGTTGCTCTAGGGCTGAGGACGTCTTTCAAATGAGCGTCCTTCAGGAGTATAGGCCAAAATTTCTCTATTGACTTTTTCACTGTGTCCCATCCTGTGTCGAAGGTTCCGATCATGCGGATGGATTTATTTGGCAGCGTTAGTTTGGGTTGATCTGAGATAAGATCGTCTCTGTCCATTTCAAGGGCCCTTTGGTATGCCCTTTTGAGGCATTTATTCGGGTAGCCTTTTTCACGGAACTGTTGTCTCAGTAGGGCTGCTTTGATCTTAAAGTCCGATAGATCTGTGCAATTCCTACGCACCCTCAAGTATTGTCCCACCGGTATACCCTGTTTTAGTGGTCTGGGATGAAAACTATCCCATCTCAGTAGTGCATTAGATGCTGTTGGCTTCTTAAACAGAGTTGTTTTCAGAGAGCCATTCGTATTAATTGATATGGTTATATCCAGAAAATTCAAAGTTTGTCCCCCAAATTCTGTCGTAAATCTGAGGTTCTCCTCATTAACGTTCAGTAAGGAGACAAATTCATTGAATTCTTCTTCCACTCCCAGCCAGACAATGAAAATGTCATCTATATACCTGAGCCATGTATGTATTTTCGGTATATAGACAGACAGGGTATTAGATTTCATGACTTGTAGCTCCCACCATCCTAAATGTAGATTTGCATAGGATGGCGCACACGCAGTGCCCATTGCCGTCCCCCTTATTTGGTGAAAGAATTTGTCATGAAATAGGAAATAATTGTGAGACAGAATGAAGCCTAGTAGTTGTAGTATAAACTTGGTGTGGGCAGTATGTTTTGGACCTCTCTGGTCCAGGAAGTGTTTTGTATGTTCAACACCTCTTTCGTGGGGAATTGAGGAATAAAGGGCCTCGACATCCAAACTACATAGCTTCGCTGTCGTTGGTAACCGTAGACTTGACAAGAGTGACAGTGCCTGTTTCGTATCCCTGATATATGAGGGGAGTTGTTCAACAAAAGGTCGTAGTATTTTCTCAATATACAGACTGCCATTCTGTGTTAGGTTATCAACACCTGAAACGATAGGCCGCCCAGGAGGATACTGTGTGTTCTTGTGGATTTTCGGCAGGCAGTAGAAGGTTGCTATCCTGGGACAACGGTTCAGAATGAATTCATATTCGTCCCTGGATAGCAACCCCCCACTGCGGCCTTCATCCAGTATCTCCTTGTACTTGATTAAAAATGAGTTTGTAGGGTCGGTCTTTAATAGCATGTAAGTTTCATTATTCCCTAGGACCCTCTGTACCATGTGTTCGTAGTCAGATGTGTTCATAACTACCACATTGCCCCCCTTGTCCGCTGGTTTGATAACCAGCTGTTCATTATCTTTGAGTGACACACAGTATCCTCCTGGGCGGCCTATCGTTTCAGGTGTTGATAACCTAACACAGAATGGCAGTCTGTATATTGAGAAAATACTACGACCTTTTGTTGAACAACTCCCCTCATATATCAGGGATACGAAACAGGCACTGTCACTCTTGTCAAGTCTACGGTTACCAACGACAGCGAAGCTATGTAGTTTGGATGTCGAGGCCCTTTATTCCTCAATTCCCCACGAAAGAGGTGTTGAACATACAAAACACTTCCTGGACCAGAGAGGTCCAAAACATACTGCCCACACCAAGTTTATACTACAACTACTAGGCTTCATTCTGTCTCACAATTATTTCCTATTTCATGACAAATTCTTTCACCAAATAAGGGGGACGGCAATGGGCACTGCGTGTGCGCCATCCTATGCAAATCTACATTTAGGATGGTGGGAGCTACAAGTCATGAAATCTAATACCCTGTCTGTCTATATACCGAAAATACATACATGGCTCAGGTATATAGATGACATTTTCATTGTCTGGCTGGGAGTGGAAGAAGAATTCAATGAATTTGTCTCCTTACTGAACGTTAATGAGGAGAACCTCAGATTTACGACAGAATTTGGGGGACAAACTTTGAATTTTCTGGATATAACCATATCAATTAATACGAATGGCTCTCTGAAAACAACTCTGTTTAAGAAGCCAACAGCATCTAATGCACTACTGAGATGGGATAGTTTTCATCCCAGACCACTAAAACAGGGTATACCGGTGGGACAATACTTGAGGGTGCGTAGGAATTGCACAGATCTATCGGACTTTAAGATCAAAGCAGCCCTACTGAGACAACAGTTCCGTGAAAAAGGCTACCCGAATAAATGCCTCAAAAGGGCATACCAAAGGGCCCTTGAAATGGACAGAGACGATCTTATCTCAGATCAACCCAAACTAACGCTGCCAAATAAATCCATCCGCATGATCGGAACCTTCGACACAGGATGGGACACAGTGAAAAAGTCAATAGAGAAATTTTGGCCTATACTCCTGAAGGACGCTCATTTGAAAGACGTCCTCAGCCCTAGAGCAACCATCACAGCACGTAGAGGTAAAAACCTCCGTGATGTGTTGGTACCGAGCCACTTCTCAATAAAACAAAACAAAACGACCTGGCTGGGCCGAAATCCCCCCTGTGGCTCCTTTAAGTGCGGAAGATGTGTTGCATGCAAATACATCCTAAGAGACTCGAAAAAAGTCCAAGATAGTGATGGACAACAGACCTTTGAAATTACCCACTTTTTCAACTGCAATACAGCTGGCTTGGTATATCTTCTTACCTGCAGCTGCAAAATGCTATACGTGGGTAAAACCTTCAGACCGTTCAAGGAACGTATAAAGGAACACGTTAGGTCCCCCAAAAAACGTATGGAAACACCAATTTCCAGACACCTAAAAAACGTCCATGATGGTATATCTCATGATATTAGGTTCTGCGGCCTAGAATGGGTTAAGAGGGACCAGAGACGAGGGGATTTCGATAAACTCCTACGTCAAAAGGAGTGTAGGTGGATATACAAACTGAAATCCCTGAGCCCTAAAGGCCTGAATGAGGGCTTTTCCTTCTCCCCATACATTTAACTACCACTAGATGGAAAAATCTACAGTGGGTGATCTCATTAAATAACTTAGACACAGCTACGTTTTTTGACTGAGTAAATCAATATAAACGTATATAATATACAACTATATCGAGTCATCGATGTGCTACATATGGCACATCAATGACTCCACTGTGTACATGAACGTATACAGAAACAATGATGTAAATATGTATATATAAATATAACTCTCTATAAATATACACCCCCTCCCTGTTTCGACCTGCATATACGATCTATTTATGATTATACCTTGATCCTTTTTTGTAATAACTTTACGGTATTTATACCTTAACCTGGTACTGGTCTAATCCAATGGGGATTATGACCATAGAATTGAGGTGTATATTCTTCTGTTCATTACTTAAATTCGTCTGTCTGGATGGTCTATCTTAAGATTACACATGATGGATCTGTGACCTACTGGGTCCCTTCCAAATTAACCTTATGGAACATATAAAAACTGGGGGCCACACCATAACTTAATACAATTCAATGTTAGAACATCGGTCCAAACATGGACGAATTGACAACAACTAGGGAGGGTCTAGTAGAATGACCAGGTTCTGTATGAAACCATATATGTTTTTCCCACATACTTTCCTGTCCCTTTAAATGGACGGACCCCCGGCATTTAAGAAAAAGTATATATTATATACAAAAGGTTAATAAACCTACAGTACTTATCTATGGCATATGCATAGCATGTTAATGTATGCTGTTCCATATATATTCAGTACAGAGATCGGGCTGCTGAATCTAAGTCCCTGCGCAGGCGCACGATCTACTCTGCGCGCGCACAGTGTACGACCGGCTAGATCACCATGGTGATGGCCAAACAAACCCGACATCCGGATAATTTTCTCTGAACAGACCTGACCGGGCTGTAACCCCGCCCCTAGCCACTCCCCAGCTAACGCTGATTGGAGTAGACGGATGTTGGGCGGATCTTCACCCGGTATATACTCACCTCCCTACAGCTGTACCAGGAGCTCTTGATAAAGGCGTGTGACCACGCCGAAACGCGCGTCGAGCGTTTGCCGGTTATTTTAATGCTGAGGAATGCAAACGGCTACTCTTTGGGGGATTTGGGGGATTCAACATTATATATAGCAATCTTTCTTTTTTAATTGGACATTCAGTTATATGCAGTATTAGACTGCCTGCACGTTAGGGCATGCAGCAGCAGCACTAAGGGAATAGGGGAGACAGATTGAGTTGTGCCTTGGAGCCAGCTCAGCACCAGGTCTATACCCTTTCAGTGCTGGATGTAGCAGTAATACTGAATACTGACAGGAGACAGAACGAGATACTCTTTTTAAACAGCAGTATTAGTGCAAGCCTTTTGATACTGGATGCCTTTGAAACAGCTACTCTCTCTAGTTAGTTAGATAGCTATTTTTATAAGCGTTAGGCTGCCTTGAAGCAGCAGTGTGTGAGGAATCTACTTTTGAATTAACCACAACTTATCTAGGTGGTTTATGTGACTAAATGGCCTGTATATCTGGGGAATAGTGGGGTGGTTGGCAAGCATCAGCCTGTGTATGGGATTTTATGCCTAACCAGTTACTAACTTATTTTTAGATACGCTTGGCTGTACCATCCCTTCACCCTTAAACCTAGACCTATGCATTATATACCCCTTTTGTTGTCCTGAGACACTCCCCCTCACCACTGTGTTAATCCAGTGTAATGCCATCTATCCATTATTATATGTACCTCCCGTCTATTGTATACTATTACAAGGAGAACTTTGGATATTAGATGGTATTCACTGACCCAGCCTGTGTGGTTGTGTATATGAATATATACATAGGTGCTGCTATCACGGTCTTCAGTGACCAAACAGTTTCCTATGTACTACTTTTGATTGTAACAAACAATAGTATTGATACACAATTCACCTCAGCCTAACGGGGCAATCCCACCTCTCTTAGCCGAAATACCTATTAAGTCTTACAGACTGTGGATATTTAGTTCTAGAGGAATGTGGTGTATGTGACATCTGATCTAAATCTATACCGTACTATATATTGTACTTTATACTCTAATTACAATCCAGATATCACTGCCATTCCCAGTACCTGTGGACAATATCCATATTGCATTTACTCAGCTTTTAATTCACTTGTATTTTCACGAGTGTGTCACTATCACTTCACTGTGTTTTTTTGTGTGCTGTCCGTAAGCGGCTAAATAAAGGTTATACCGTACATTTATTCAATTTTTATAGAGATATCTTTTAGTGAAACAGGGGTCCATTTTTTCCAACTATAATGGAACACCCAATTTCACTTTAGTCTTTTTTCGTTTAAATGATCACATTATTTAACAGGGGCATGTGAATTTTTCTATAAATATCACCTGCTGAAACATGTTCCAACAGAACCGGTGGAGGAAACAAAACTGTGTTGTATTGTCACCTGTTGCATTAAGTAATGACAATGAGGGGCTCAACATGTGGGACATAATTACTTCTTACAATAGGTGCCCAATGACAGAATTAATTGGCTGAGCAGAGTGGTTAAGATAATAGTGTCTTATATAATTATAGTTATTCATTAACGTGAGAATTATCAGGAGTTTCAGGTGAATTCATAGGGAATTCCATATTAAGGGCTAATTTATTCAAACTATAGAAATCCAGCTGTGTCTCCAGTTTGGATATTTTGCCTTTAAATTTGAAATGCACTTTGAATAATAAACCTCAAAATGTGAAATTTCACGCTAAAGAACATGGGAAGCCGATGGAAGGATTAAAGTCTGTGTAATCCCTATAATATAATGTGTTGAGGAGCCCGGGTAATGAAGTGGCAGTGACAAAATATCTACCAGAGACTTGAAAGTAAAAAAAAAAAAAAATATGAATTTCTGGTTGGGAGCAATAAACATTAATAAATCAATAATAAGACTGTTAAGAGTGCCTGGAGTACCCTGGCAGGGTCTCACCAGTCAGTGTTAAACCATTTCCAAGCAGTTAACACTGAGTAAAGGCCCTTGGCTGTGCTTAGCACCGTCCCTCCTGGAGGTATCATTAGATCATTCCATCTAGCCATACCAACTCATACCAGCAACGGGTGCTGTGATAGGATGAAAGCAGTCAGCTGACACTCTCAATCAATTACCGCTATCATTGCTGCTTAGACTAATGCTGAGGACTCTTAATATTACATTTAAAAAAATAAATTAAATGGCTTAATGCTTAATGGAGAGACGGTATCTGGGAACTCCAGGTACAATAACCACTTTAATAAGATGAAGCAGTTATAGTGCCTACAGGGTCCCTTTAACTAGGGTTTAGTATTGCTGTGCACTACCATAAGGTTCCAGTTGTAGCACGTGGGGGCTACAGAATGTCCTTCATAAATACTTGGAAATGTGTATACCTCTTCCTGCTTTTCTAAACCCTATTATCGGTGTGTCTGTCTGTCTGTCTGTTTGTTCATCATTCCTACCATACATACATCAGCCATGCAACCATCAATATCTCACTTAAGAGAAAAGAGAAACACAATTATAAAATGTGTACATATACAGAAAAATAAGCCAGACTGTATAACTGTGTATTTACAGGAATTACAAGAATGACTGTCTATTAAAACCATTAGCCATGCATGACACTGAACTAGTATTGTTAATGCATCTTCCTAGGATGGGGCTATTTTAGTTATACATTTAATGTTAGACCTTCGAATTAGTGAAATTACAGGAAGCAGGTTTTTAAGTAAGCATTGCTATCCAGACAGTATATGTACTTTTTAAACAAAATTAACATTTAACTTTTAGGTTACTGTTTGCAGTAGAGCAATATTTAACAATTTATATAAAACATTAGCAGATTTACAGAGCACATCAGAAAACTGCCATTATCATTTTATTTGCACTCAGCTTGTCAAAGGTATTTCAATGTCTGACATTTGGGAAATGCAATCTTATGATCAATATGCTTTGGAAAATGTCTGGCAGCATCTTTGCAACTACAGAGGGCATTGTAATTACAAAACCATTTATGTACAGCTGTAAAATATACTAAAAATAGAATAAAGGGAAAAAATATTTTGGCAATTCTCATAGTAATCCTTTATAATCAGATTTAAGACAAATTTTTAATTCTCTGTACAAATATAAAGAATATTTTGTTGTGAAAATCTTTTTATTGTGAGTTTTCAGACCCAAAATGTTGCAATCACTGTAGTCGAAACTCGCAGGTCTCACATATACCGTTAATTACATTTCAAGTGTGGCATGAGGTTGTGTAGAAAAATAATCAGTAAAAAATTTGATAACTCAGGTATATAGTAACTTCAAATCAGTATTTTAACCATAATAACCATCAATATGATAAAATAGAGAGCATTTTCAGCTTGCAGAGAGTGGGACTGCATGTAGATTTAGATAATTTCCTGTAGGGAGATATACTTTAAGATCGAGAGAGAGAGGAAGGTGGCTTGGGGTGCGATGGGAAAAACCCTGCTTTCTTTGGTTACTGTCCTAGGTGTGGGTTCCTGTGAAATGATCTAGGGCATCTCCCAGTTATGTGGCAGCTGGCAACCAGGATTTGGTAGGCCTTTCAGAGTTCTTTCAGAGTTCTTTCAGAGTTCTTTCAGTGTAGTTATTGTTGTCAGATTGTTGGTGCTGGATGTTATAATCTATTGTGTCTAGAATGAACCTAGTTTAAGCACTTGGTCATTGTTGCCTTGCTGGAAAATAATATTTAGATGCCTGTATATCATTATTTTTCCCTTCAGATTAGAGGCAGTGCTTTACCAATGGGATTTCTAATCTGGAGGGAAAAACAGGCAGGCAATTCTCCAAACTTTTAAAACCCTCCCCCTTATTAAGTACTTTCCTTTAAATGTAAGCTTACCACAAACAACCCCAGTTCTTTGCCTGCCTTCGGCAGGTTTTTCTCCAGGGAAGCAGGTGAGAAGGGCTGAGGCTCGGGATGCTCTGCTTCCGTTCGTTGGTAAGTATATTTTGAAACGCCGGACGGCGGGGTCTTCTTAGATTTATGTACCGTCTCTTCCGCGCCAGGTGCCGGTTAGACAAAGGACACAGGCGTGCGTCTGCTGGGAGGTCCTGACGGTGGGACGCACGTACATGTTACGTTGCGTTCCACCGGGGATTCGCGGAGCGCATGTGCGCACCTAGATTCAGGCGCCAAATCTGAACTCAGCGTTTTTTGTTCAGTGGCTTACAGGACTAAAAAGGAGCAATTTACCAGCAGCAACCTCTGTTTGCCAGGAGCTCTCAGATCTGTTGCAAGTGTGTTTCTCACCTGCCCTCCAACATACTGTGAGACCATTTAAGGTAAGACATATAGCTTTTATTTTAAATGGCTCTAGCCTGAATCTTAAAGGGAAATAATTTTTTTTTCCCTTTCTCTTTCTTTCCTCAGTATGTCTAATCCTGAGATTTCGGAGAAATTGACAGAGAAGGGGAAATGTTCAACAAAATCCAAGCATTTAAGTTGCTCTGTATGTTTCCAACCTATGCCAGATGGATATAAAAGGAAACTTTGTTTGCTATGTTCCAAAGAGGCTTCGGAGGAAGCTAAAAAATCTGAAATGTCCACATTTCTTAGCTGGTTGCAACAGAGTATGCAGCAAACCTTTGTGGAGATGCAGTCTACAGCTATGCAGACAGCCCAGGCTTCGGTTGCTCAAGATTTACACGTAGTAAAACAATCTAAGAAAAGACCGAGATCATGGGAAGATTCAGATGCAAGTTCAGGTACTTGTGCTTCTGATTCTGGAGAGGATTCCGCTAGTGATTCATCTGAGGAGGAATTTGCCTTTCCAGAGGAAGCCATTGGGAAATTAATAAAGGAAGTGCAGAGCATTATGGAGGATGGGATGTCAGGAAAAAGAACTAAAGTTTTCCCTTTACATCCTCAGCTTAAGGAGTTGGTTTTAAGAGAATGGAAATTCCCAGGTCATAAACCATTTATTTCAAAACACTTTAAAACTCTTTTCTCCATAGAAGCGGACCAGGACTGCCTGCTGGATACATTCCCTGTAGTAGACGTTCCTATTGCACAGATAGGAAAGAAAACTGCGTTACCTAAAGGTGACTCGAGTGGTTTAAGGGATGTGATGGAAAAGCGTATAGACTCGTCTATAAAGAAAATGTTTGTTTCCTCAGTGGCCCAGGCAAAAGCACTTATTGCAGGAACATCCGTGGCTAAAGCCCCAAAACATTGGCTAGAAGAACTAGAGAAGGTTTATGCAGGAGAATCAAATGAAGATCCAGTAAAGCTGTTAAAAAATATCAAAATGTCTGCAGATTTTTTGATAGATGCTTCTTCAGAAAGTCTGAAATTATCTGCTAAGAATATGGGTCTAACGACAGTATCTAGAAGATCTCTTTGGCTTAGGAACTGGTCAGCTGACGCGGCATCAAAAAATTATTTGTGTGACTTACCCTTTGAGTCTAGTAGACTATTCGGGTCTAAACTGGATGATCTGTTAAAACAAATGAAGGAAGACAGGAAGGCCTTGCCTGAAACCCACAAGAAGCAGGTTTGGAACCGAAAAATGGGGATACAACCCTCATTTAGAAGTTCCATTCGCAGGAACTACTATAGGGGTCAACAAAAGAAAGTTTTCGATTACAGAAAGAAGGAAAGATTCACGGACAAGAGAAATAAAATGTTGTGACGCCAGGCCAGTGGGAGGAAGATTGACCCACTTCTTAAATCACTGGGAAAGTACGACATCCGATCGCTGGGTTCTCTCAGTAATAAAGTGCGGATACGGTCTGGAACTGACAAATACCCCAAAGAAAAGTTTTTTATGTTCCAAGGTTCATTCTCCCGAAACAGAGATAGCTTTGATGCAAAAAGTGTCAAGACTCCTGCAGAAGAGAGTTGTGGAAGAAGTACCCCTAAGAGAAAGACATCAGGGCACTTATTCAAGGCTATTTTTGGTGCCAAAGCCAGATGGTTCTTTCAGACCCATACTAGACCTAAAAGCCGTAAACAAGTGTAAAAGACGCTTATCTTCACGTGCCCATAGCAGAATCCAGCAAAAGGCTATTAAGATTTGCAATCTGCATCCAATCGGTAACCGGGCATTACCAATTCAAAGCCCTTCCATTCGGCCTTTCATCTGCGCCCAGGGTGTTCATAAAGCTGCTAGTAGTCATCTCAGCATACCTAAGAGGTTTGGGGATATATGTCATCCCTTATTTGGACGACTGGCTTTTGATTGCGGAATCAAAAGAACAACTAAAGTTAGACCTACTTACAGCTTTACAAGCTCTAAAAACTCATGGTTGGCTAATAAATTTCAGCAAATTGGAATTAGTTCCGGTCCAAAGGATTCAGTTCTTAGGTCTAATCTTAGACTCAATCTCTATGAAGATTTTCCTGCCGGAAGAGAACATTAGCCGATTAAAACTACAAACTCAACATTTTGGTGACCACAAAAGATGGAGGAGGTAATTATTCAGCAAATGGAACTAATTATATAACGTATCTTTATGTAATATAAAAGCACTTAAAACAGCTCTGCTACCGCTGATCACTTTTTAAGTATCTCATAAACATACATAGAATTATGCACTAAAGTAAAAATGGCTGGGAATTCAAAGTAAAGTTTGAAATTAAAGGCCAAAACTTGGAGAATTTTTCTTCTATATTGGCTATTTTGGCCTAAATGTTGAGAATAATTTCCAATGCACTTTGAATAAGTAGCAAATATCACTTCAGTGAATAAACCTGAAAATCTTTATAAAAGATTAATTGAAAATATTGAAGTATTCATTTTGGCTGCTTTGGATTTTCATTGGAATTAGACACTAGTTTTTTTTAATGGCCAATCCAGCTGGACAATTGTTGACAAATGGTGGAGCTTATCGCAGGATTGTAGATAGGCCTCACTGTCATACTCTAACGTGTTTGTAGGAGTACAGCAATGACACAGGCTATTGGTAGATGGAGCACCAGGAACGGAAAAAAAAAGATGTCGGCAGCAAAAGGGAGATGTGCAGGTAAGTATAGCTACTTTTAGCAAAACCCATTAGTTTTCACACACAAAATGGGCATGTCATTTGCAGACGTCATTGCAAAATAATTTTTGCTTTAAAGTAAAATGAATGACTTTTAATCTATATGTTTGCTGGTCATTGTGTTAGTACAATGTAGCAATGACTTTTTCAGCTTGGTTTAGTGACAGTGTCAGATTCGCTTGACAGGTGTGCTCTAAGTGTAGCTAAGTGCCTGAAAGCAAATATTCAGTAGATGGAATGCCCAATGAGTTATTCTGAAGCCTGCAGAATTCTAATGCACCCATACTTGCAACACCTTGCACCGTAATTAATCACTTTGCTACAGCATCCCAAAGTCAGCAGAGATGAATTATTTGAAAGGTCACATAATTAGTGAAATTATTTCTGCCTCTGGCAGACACACCTTTAATCTGCTGCTCACATAGCTTGCCAGCAAATTAACCAGGACATGACAACGGAGCGATGGATCAGGTGAGAGCTGCTGTAATATCGAGGGATAGTATTTAGAGTAAAGGATTTCTGCATGTTAACATCTATTATTAAAAGAGCAATTAAAGAAAAACATAATCTTGTGTACTCATGTAATGAGAACATTTATGAAAACATAATTTTTGTTTTGCTGCATTATCTTCAGGGTATTGATTGAGAAACAAGTACTGTAATGTCTACTCATTTCTATTATGTTGGGCCTTAGCCTGAGGTGTTCCTTAAAGGGTTACTCCAACCATGAATTGAAGTGATCATGGTGGTAGGAGTCAGTATGTTCAGTGTGTTAACTTGAAACACTGCACATACTGAGATATTGTGAATTGTGTACTGGGGGCTAGTTGCCCCTCAAGCACACGTGGCATTGGCAGCCCAGAACTCTGTTGTCAATTTTGTGCATATTTTGCGTCTGTCCCCTCCCTCTCTTCCACATCATGACCCCTCCATTACCCTTGGTGCATTATATATAAAAAATAATTCCTTATCCTCGCTGGACCAGAGTGCGCATATCCAAGTAAGTAAAATTCTATTTTTTTTTTACAGGTTTGGAGAGGAGACCTTCTTCATAGTACCCAACAATGCATTTGACATCAGAAAGGTTCCCCCTCAAAGATAGGGTTGAAGTAACCATTTAACATCTTCATACATAGTATTTATAACAGGAACAGGCGTAACTAGGATCCAGACCTGTCCACTATGTTCCCTGTCCCTTTCCTTCTGACACCAGGGACCTCTGCAGCATTCCTGCCACTGGGTACTGTGCCCTCAAACCGCTCCATATACAGACTTTTCAAAATCACATTTATAGCTCAAAGGCCATGAAGACAGTTATTTCCTAAAAGGTCACTAAAATCCCTGAAAGGACCGGGCATAAACAATAGCTCCAATAGGAATTTGCCTTTCAAAATTTTTTTTTTTAATGTTTAATATTGACTAGCATTTAACATCACTTCATTGAACTTGTGATGACACACTATATAAAACATAATAGTAAGGGGACACATATAGGCAACTGAAATATACCTCAGCACATGTAACTATGAAATAAACCTTCTGCCAACAGGTGGCACTGTGCACACATTGGCCTGCTTGGCAGTGTCCACAAATGGGACCCATAATCTCTGGGCAGGAGGCTCGGTCCTAATCCCCCACAAGTTCTCTAGTCTTCTCAACATATTTGCAAGGTAATGAGGGAATGGAACAGCTCATCCCAGGAACACAAAAATAGGTGACAGGAGAATCCATATGAAAGGGGAGGTAGCTGCTGTTCACACGGGACCACAAGGCATGAACCCACCCATTATCAGAATTAATTTTGTAGTGCATTCATTTACATTAATTCTCCCTAGTGATGTATTCACCACTACAGTCTGTAATGAATACTGCCGCCAGACTGATTTTCCTCTCTAGTCGGTTCTCTCACACCTCACCCTTCTGTCAGTCCTTACTTTGGCTTCCTGTATCCTATAGGAGTCAATTCTGAGGTGTTCCTTAAAGGGTTACTCCAGCCACCATAATTCACACCTATAAAGCACTGAACAATTCTAGCCCCTCTTATATCTCCTCACAAATCCATAGGTATGTCTCTTCTCGGTCTCTCTGCTCTGCCGTGACCTTCTCCTGTCCGTACGGCCAACTCACACTTGCAGGACTTCTCGCCGGCGGCTCTCTTCCTATGAAATAGCTTGCCTACCACTATCAGACTCTCCCCTAGTAAATCATTTAAGAAGTGCCTTAAAACCCATCTCTTTAGGAAAGCTTATGGCCTCCCAGAGTAACCTCTACCTTACACACTTGTCTCTTACTCTCTCCTAAAGGGCAGCACTTTACTCTCTCCTCCAGCTCTGCTTCACTCCAACCCTATTTGATTGCTATTTCCTGTCCTAATGTGTTTTACACCCCACCGCCTATAGAGTAAGCTCGTTTGAGCAGGGTTCTCTTCAACCTATCGTTCCTGTAAGTTTTCTTGTAATTGTCCTAATTATAGCTAAATACAACCTCTCATAATATTGTAAAGCGCTACGGAATTGGTTGGCGCTATATAAATGGCGATAATAATAATAATAATTCTTCATTTGCAATGAACACTATCAGAGTGATTCACTAAACAGAGAATTCAAAGTGAATATCGAATATAATGTCAAATATAATGCTTTTAATTTGGCTACTTTGGCCTCACATTTAAAATTCACTTTGAACTCTTATATAATAACCCTGCATGAACTGTTTTACTGAGTGATTATCACAAGACGTGCTCAGTAACTTTTCTCACAGCTTTAATGGTGGGACATGCAGGTGACAACTGAAAATATGTGGGCAGTCGAGAAGCTCCCATTAGGTTCCTTCCTTGGAAGAGTTAGATTTTGATTGAAAGGACAAGGAGACCCTTTTCTCATAGCCTGCGCAAGGACCATGATTAACAAGTTTGCCTTTAAAGTGTTTCTGAGAACCTTGAGTAAATCCTAAAAGTTTCTATTCAGTCAATATATTAGTCATCTATTTGCGGCTGCACAAAAGCCTGTGGAATTAGAATTCCCACTGTATGCAATTAGAGTTTTTCCGTTGATATGTTCAGAGCATTTGTTGCGTAGATAATGTATTCCCTGTTTTGTTTTTGTTTTTTTAGATAGAAGGCTTTATTGAAAATCTTTGCTCAGACATATTGCTCTCCTTCAAACTGTGGCCTAGTTTTCTTAAACCCTGACTTGCATTTTCCTGCGGAAAAGGTGTTTTAAAACAAGAAAATCTCTACCTCTAATCATTTGTGCCAAATGCTTATATAACTGTGGTAGGGAAATTTAATTTGTAAGGTATTTTAATAAGATATTTACAATATTTTATTCAAAACCTAAATGTAGCAGAGTTAGCATTATAACCAAATCATCATTAAACAGGGCAGCTGCAAGTTTCAAAGGCGAGCCCCTCTCTCCACTTGTACCTTGCCTGCCCGAGCTGTAACTTGTACATGTGAGGAATCTTTGGGTAATTTTCTTGGCCCTATAGTCCCTTTGATGTCCCCAATCTTTCTTTTAGTCTCTCATGCATTATTTTTCCAATTTTTCATGTGGACCTTTTAAAGGGGAAATGTCACTTTCCAGAATTTTTAATATTATTTGCTTACTTCTATATTTAAAAAAAAGAAGTGTTTTTGAGGATTGTAAAATAAAATTAAAAGGGTCCTATAGTGCCAGGTAAACAAACCCATTTTCCTGCAGGACTGAAGGGGTTAAAACCTCCCTCAGTCACTTACCTGAATCCCTCGGCGCTGGGTCAGGCTCCGCCCATGCTCCTGCCCTACCGACGTCAGCCGGCAGGGGAGACCTATTGCGCAGGCACAGCAATAGCCAGGCGCGCCTTAGACCGCCGCATAGAAAAGCATTGAATCAATGCTTTCCTATGGGAGAAATCTTAAAGGGACACTCCAGGCACCCAGACCACTTCTGCTCATTGGAGTGGTCTGGGTGCCAACTCCCACTACTCTTAACCCTGCAAGTGTAATTATTGCAGTTTTCTATAAACTGCAATAATTACCTTGCAGGGTTAACTCCACCTTTAGTGGCTGTCTACTAGACAGCCACTAGAGGGAACTTCCTGGATTATAGCAAAGATTTCCTTTGCTAGAGCGTCGCTGGATGTCCTCACGCTGCGTGAGGACCTCCAGCGTCGCTCATTTCCCCATAGGAAAGCATTGAAATAATTTTTCAATGCTTTCCTATGGGGAGCGCTAATGCGCATGCACATTAAGTCTCCCCGGCCAGTGGGCAGGATCAGACTCGTCCACCGGCCGACGGAGACAGTAGGAGGAGCGGCGCGGCGGAGGAGATAGCGACGAGAGACATCGTCGCTGCCTCAGGTAAGTGACTGAAGGGGTTTTCATCCCTTTAGTAACCGGGTATTTGGGGGTGGGAGGGAGAGGGAACCTCCAGTGCCAGGAAAACGGATTGTTTTCCTGGCACTGGAGATTCCCTTTAAGCATGCAGAGCGTGAGGACTTCAAGTATCAAATAACAGATCAAAAGTCCTTTTGGATACCGTAAGCGCCCATAGTGGCTGTCTGGTAGACAGCCACTGAGGGCAGACTCTGGATCTGCAATGTTTTACATTACAGCACTAGGTTCAATGAGCTAAAGTAGTCTGGGTGTCTACAGTGTCCCTTTAAATGTAGATCCCTGGGTGCCTCTATCTTATCTTCCTGTCAATCATTGTTATAAACTCTGCACTTTGCACCTGGCAGTCAGCATTGAGAAAAGGTACAGAGAAGAGGGGGAAATGTTTCTGTATCTCCTCATTTGCCTGACTTGATGTAATTTGCTAAATCTTTAATGTAAATTTAAAACAAAAAGTTACATGTGATTTTTCCTTTTTTTTAAGTGATTTTTCTTAGAAGTGACAGTTTCCCTGAAAAAGGGAAAGATAACTAATAACGAGAAACATATTTTTATAGAATGCCTGGGCTTTTCTTTTTGTGCTTTATAATACTCCAATGAGAACATTCTAAGGCATTTGTAACTAAGCATCATTGCACAAATGTGCATTCACCCACCAGGGGATGATCAGTTTTTTCCTCAGGGCTAACAAGTTGCCTCCTCGGCACAAAGATGCCCACCCGCTGAAACCCAGCCACCTAGGGTGCCAGCAAACAGATCTCTAACCCCCCCCCCCTTCCCTAACATGGCACCCAATTAACCAATACATTCCTGAACAGCTCTTCCCCTCAGCTGCCCACTGTCCAATGAGCTCCCTAATTCCACATACCGTGTCCAGTCACCACCCAGTTAAAGGTTTGACTGTGGCCATGACTAAGTTCCAAACTCTTGTGTAATTTCATACAGCCGGCTTTGGCGTCTCTCTCGGTCTTTACCAGGGTGCTATTGCAACTGGGTGGCTGAAATACTGGGTGCTCGAGTAGGCTGTATCCACTGGGTAAATTACCTTTGGGATGGAGAAAATTGTCTATTTTTGGCACTTTTCAGGGTGTTCTATCACAGGGTCCATAGTTTGTAGGGAGGTGGCTGTTCTCTAAGCCCGTCCACGAACCATAGTAATGGATACTTCCATTGCAGTAATTAACCACTTAACTCCCAGAATTGCGTATAAATGTTTTTACATTCATGCATTTTAGAGTATTAGATTCCATCCAGAAGCCATAGGTAATTGTTTTAATGCTTGCAAGCTTGCTGTAAAAATCAGCTTATTCTCTGTATCCCAACATTAAATATCAAGGAATATCAGGAAATATCAATGGGTCATATCAATATACAGTCGGGAAGTGGAAAGGAATGCTAATGTAAAGCCAACAGTGAAAACTACTTATTCACTGTTGGCTTTACATTAGCATTCCAGAGATGTACATGGCGGTTTTAGATATATCTTAGAAATATATAATTTACATTATGTGGGCACTATGGTCATTAGGCTCATTTCTATTTTACTGTTTTTGTATGGGAGAAAAATCACATATTTGCTGTTATACTAACGCTTCAGGCACTGTGGGAAATATTGAAAGAGAAAGGGTTCCCCATAATGATGAAGGGTGCCCCATAATGATAACGGGTGCCCTATAATGTAGGATGGGCCGGCAGACAATACCAGAGCTTACGGTCTGCCCACCCATCACAAGTGCAATTTAATTTTTATTTTGATATATTGCTGAATCAGCAATCAGTTAAATTAAAAATGAATTTTCATCCCTGTGTGAAGTTGTTCTTTGTACCTGCTTTTTTCTTTTTTGTCTGTGTGTGTATGTGTGTGTGTGTGTGTGTGTGTGTGTGTGTGTGTATATATATATATATATATATATATATATATATATATATATATATATACATATATACATATATATATATATATATATATATATATATAAATGTTATGCATTTGACCTTCCACACCTATTTCAGTTGACAACTTGGCCCTCCAGAACAACAAATGCATATACCTCTTTTCTAACGTAAACACTCTGTGCTGTAAAATCTGAATGAAAATAAAAATTGTTTTAATGGAGGCTGTCTTGGTCACATCCAGAGGAGGTGTGGCTAGGCCTGTATAAATAAAAACAAAAGGGATTTAACTCCTAAATGGCAGATAATTGGGCATTGAGATAGCAAGGGCATGATCTTTATTCACAAAAACAACTTCATTATCTTTTTCACCCATTTCACATCATAAATCTAACAAAAGCTGTTTTAGGTCCTAGCATGATCTTTGGTACATGCTCTATTAATATAAACCAAACTAATTGATATCTTTTTTTTAAATCAGTTTTTACCGCAAAGGAAGTATCACATAAAAATCACTATGTTTTTAGTTTAGATTAACTCAACCAGTATAGTAAAAAGTATGAAAACATATTTTCTCCATTTCCTGTTAGCAATAAAGGATAAATGTTGTTCCCAAAATTAATGAATACTTGGGTAACAAATATGTTTTCAAATGATATGATATACAAGTTTGTCTTCAGACTGCCTTTATTATTAGTGTTGTGCTCAGCACTTGGAACAAATAATTTGTTTCTGTAATCATGTACACACAGATATAGTTTGGCCCTTGCAGCAAGCAATTTTGAAACTCTGCTGTTCGTGAAATTAATTTATTCTTTTTCAAACTTTTCTTTCTGAGTTTCATAGGTATATATGATATTTTTAATTTTGCAATTATATTATCAGTGTTTTAATTTAACCAATCAACTGCATCATAATTTTCTTTAATGTCAAATTGGATTTTTTCTTTTTTGTTAGAATTTTATTTAGTTTAAAGGGACTCTCTAATCACCAAAACAACTTTACCCTAATGAAGCGGTTTTAATGTATAGACCATGTCCCTGCAGTCTCACTGTTCAATTTTCTGCCATTTAGGAGTTAAATCACGTTTGTTTCTGTTTATTCAGCCCTAGTCACACCTCCACAGCTGTGATCACACAGTAACCATGGAAAAATGGTTTCATTTCCAATCTGATCTTAAAGGAAGATGATAGACACCCAGACCACTTCATCTTAATGAAGTAGTCTTGGTGCCATGTCCCCTCTTTTTAACTCTGCAGCAGAAAACATGCATCTGTAGAAAGACCCCAACTGTGCAGGCCAATCGGCTTGCTGTATGTGTGACCATTCTGCATGATATATAAACTCCCAATGTCCTCTCCCCGTTCTCCATTTTTTCAGTCTCTGAGACAAGTGTTTAATGGCTTTAAACATCATGGTAAAGAATAAAACAGACTTTATTCACGTTGCTTAAATACGATAAGACAGTCATGACAAATACAGCTTAATCTTAAATGATAGAGAATTAAATACGATGTATAAATTGTTCTAGCAGAATTTCTTGCATATGTCTAGATTTCTCTAAAATCAGGGGATAAAACAAAACACAATTTTCCCTTCTATGAGTCAATTCAGTCTGTTCTGAGAATGTAAAGCTGTGCTCTCTACATTTGCTATCAGAGAAGTCCTCCTCTGGGTGTCCTTTCTGCTTGCTTCAGCCTAGGAGAAAGCATTGTTTGCCTGGGGAAGTAGGGAGAAGGGGCAGGCTCTGTCTAAAAGCAGCAGTAGTAGTTTGGCAGGAAAGAACCAGATTGATTTAGTGCAACAACTTTGGGCAGACAATTTAAGAATGGAAAGAGGGAGAGATACGTTTTATTTACATATGTAAGAGAGAGAGAGAGATTAAATTAATTTACATACCATCAAGCCTACATAAAGAATTGGGGATTTTTAACCTGTTATGAGAAGTAAGTGTGTGCTTCCCAAACATATGTAAGCAGGAGACTTACAGTAAGTGTAGCACACACTGAAAACATGATTAAAGCTTTCATCAGCTGACAAATTGAGAGTAATGGGTTTTGACTTGACTACCCTCTTTCTGCTATGGCATATGTACATTCTCTATTGTGAAAACGTATTTCCATTATTTATTGTTTGTGTAGCATTTTACAATTACCTGTTAGTAACATGTTTGGTTTTTTTCCCTTACCCAGGAGAAGAACCAACTGAATGTATGACATAAACATCTCCACTAAAACATGGTCCATCAAGCATCTAAAATCACCAACACACGTGGATTGGCTCGTGCTGAAAGAGACCGTAACGGCTGAATGATTTTGTAGAGATATCCATTAAACCTCATCAGCAGCAATGGGATACATGTAGCAGTATATGTTACTCAATGTACAGAGGTGTAATTGTTTTGTCCCATGTAAGTTCAGGCAGCTTTATTTTGTTCAGTTTTCAGCCTGTGTCGTGCAATATAATGTTCATCTTTCACTTCTTCTATTCAAGCAAAGAAACATACAAACAGTGCATTTGAAACACTTATATTTTCTATAAAGCTCAGTCCATTTGCCACTGTGCTGCACAATGGGTTCACCCATATTATTAGCCTAAAAGCACATTGGTTTGTTTGCTGTTTTTGTCCAACTGGCTATGTGCTGATGGTATCAGTAAGCATAGCCCTAGAAAATTAGGAAAAAGTCACAGTCTTTTATAATTAAACATTTGTTAACTTTCTCAGTAACCTCGAATTTTGTCTTTTCATATTTTGATGATAGTTTTCAGTGCTCTGGTATTTAATCATTATACAGTAAATTGAAATACAAATTTGCTGAATTTAAGGCCAAATATCTAAGTTGGCAACATTGAAGTATTGAAGGATTTTTTCCCCAGCTATTTATATTATGTTTTTACAAATTCTGTTTTAATTTTCCCCCCAGTTCTCTGTTTAGTTAGTCATCTACTTTGGAGATAATTCTCTAAAACCAAACTAAAGTTTTCTGAAATCTTAAGCCCGATATTTTGAAATTCCTTTTTTTTTTATTCTTGTGTTTAGTGAACACACCGGTTCACATGCTTTAATGACATGTTAAAAGACAGCTGAAAGTATCTTAAGACAAGAACGTAGACAGCTCAGCAGGTTGAGTGATTTTAACTGTAAGAATATTCAGAAGACCCGCTGCTATGCTGGTCATATTTATGTATATCTATTGGGTGAATAGCGTGATGTGGAGAGAACTTTGACAACAACGATAAAACATACTGGCTTTAGAAGGTGCTAAGGAAGCTGATATAAACAGGGGATCTTATAAAAAATATTCTAAATTACTTCTAGGCTGCATTAACATTTAAATTGCAAGCTGCTGTTTACATTTCACTTATATATAAATATATATTTTTAAATGTCCTTGATTATATCACCAATATAAATACCTTAAAAGAAATGTCTGGAGACTGCCAAAAGTAGAACATAAGGGAACCATATATTTTCAACTAAAAATAAAACAAAAACATATACATAAAGCAGCGCAGAAATACAATAAAAAAAAAATAACAGGAAAAATACTAATCCAAGCTAGCTGAGCTGCAAAGCAATAACGGGACACTCCAGGCACCCAGACCACTTCTGCCCATTGGAGTGGTCTGGGTGCCAACTCACACCACCCTTAACCCTGCAAGTGTAATTATTGCAGTTTTATAAACTGCAATAATTACCTTGCAGGGTTAAGTCCTCCTCTAGTGGCTGTCGCTCAGACAGCCACTAGAGGGACTTCTGTGTTCTTAGAACACGAAAAGTGTTTTAAATGACGCTTGACGTCCTCACGCTATGCATGAGGACCTCCAGCGTCGCTGGAATCCCCATAGGAAAGCATTGAATAATAATAATAGGAAAGCATTGAATAATGCTTTCCTATGGGGACATCTAATGCGCACGCGCGGCCATTGATGCGCATGTGCATTCAGTCTTCCCCGCTGGCTGACGTTGGCGTGGGAGGAGCCTGACTCAGCACCGAGGGACATCGGCGCTGGATTCTGGTAAGTCACTGAAGGGGTTTTAACCCCTTCAGCAACATGGGGTGGGGGCTGGGAGGGAGGGGGACACTGCCAGGAAAACAGATATGTTTTCCTGGCACTGGAGAGTCCATTTAACTACTCAATAAGCTCTAGAAAAAGACTGCCCATTTTAATTCAATATATTCCTAAAGAAGTCATTATTTAAGATACACAGAAAATCTTTTAGTCTGAAAATTGGCATTGTTTAAGCTTCAACTATATCAGGAATATATATATAATTAACAGTGAAGGTGTGTTTGACTGGCAATATTCCTGGATGTCGAGTGGTACAAAACAGCATGGTTCTCTATTGGAGACTTAGCAAAACGTTATTCATAGTTTAACTCCTATAAAGGGGAGTATTTCATTATGTCTTTTTTTATTTTGTTTTTGTAAACTTTTTTGGCGCTGCAAAGTAACTAAAATTATTTGGCAGAACCAACAATTTGGCAAAGTGCCATTTTCAAGCTTGTGTAATCTGTTCCTGTGCTGTTCTTTTATGCTTAAGATAAATTCACTTTATACTACAGCATGCTTGCAGTGCACTGATTATTTTACCAAATATATAACTGAATTTCAAAGACCACAACCAACATGACAGCAAGTACATCTTAATATATACAGGAGTCTTGTCATTCCGGCTCTAAATGCTATGATAGAGCCAGTTCTCATGTACCTATGTAGTAAAGTCCATTGTGCATGTGCTTGTCCCTAGCTGCAGGAGCTATTGTCAGATCGATAAACTGTTCTCTTGTGTAAAGTGATCTCTTCCCTTCAGGTATAGATTATTTTGTGAGTACAATGCAGATGGACCAAATGTTTGGGGTTTTATCTATTGTCCTCAGCAAAAAAGTTCATTTCATTTTTTTATTTCTGTTGGTACGACTTGTGATTGTCACTGTTTTAAGTGCTGTGGATAACCATATATGATGCATTACTGTCACAATGTAAAGTTGTTTTAAGAGAGAAGATGTTTATTGCCATTGACTGATAACTGCCTTCAGATTTCTTAGATTGTTGCTATTGAAAATAAAACATTTTTGACCAGCCAGGTCCAGAAATATGTATGGTCTCTGTTTGTTTATTATACACGAAATGTAGTGTTTAACAAGCCGACATGTGCCTGTAGAACTTGTTAACATGTAGTTATATATTTACGTTAAATGTGCTTATTTTGTTTTTCCAGGAAAAAAAAATAGAAGATCCAAATGGGTATTTCAAATTTCTGAGATTCACTGCTCAACATTTTTTAGGACTGTTGAGAATGCATTGCCAAGTCCATTAGAAGCCAAAAATTGTGGCTCTCTATATTGGAACAGCAGAATCAGGCAACTATTACATCCGGAATCTAAATGCCCTCCAAGTACCTCAAGTAATGATGATATCCCACCACTTCACAAAGCATGTCAAACAATCACACACAGGTCACGATCACACACTGGTTCTAAGTGAAACCAAGAAATATAAGAGAGCATTTACTTCACAGAAGGTGCATTGATCCTAGTTCACAAAAAATAAGTTGCAGAAACAGGCTGCTTGATTACACTATTAATAATAATGGTCTAGATACAAAGTAACAATGTCAAAAGAGTCATAAGCTGGATCCCGAAATGAATGCAAATATAGATGTTAAAAAAAAAAATGTAATACTGTAAAAGATCAGTTAAAGGACCACTGTAGTGCCCTGAGGGTGCCCCCACCCTCAGGGACCCCCTCCCGCCGGGCTCTGGAGAGAGGAAGGGGTTAAACTTACCTCTTTTTCCAGCGCCGGGCGGGGAGCTTTCCTCCTCCTCTCCTTCTTCCTTGCAACGTCATCGGCTGAATGCGCATGCGCGGCAGGAGCCGCGCGCGCATTCAGCCGGTCGCATAGGAAAGCATTTACAATGCTTTCCTATGGACGCTTGCGTGCTCTCACTGTGATTTTCACAGTGAGAAGCACGCAAGCGCCTCTAGCGGCTGTCAATGAGACAGCCACTAGAGGTTTTGGAGGCTGGATTAACCCTCAGTATAAACATAGCAGTTTCTCTGAAACTGCTATGTTTATAAAAAAAAAAAGGGTTAATCCTAGAGGGACCTGCAAGAGTAATGCAGCTATGGTGAGCAGTCTGTTCGAGCAGAAGTGTTAAATAAATTAGTAAATGGACCAGTGTTAAAACATCAGAAGACTGTGTAAACGTTACTGGACGAGAAGGGAGCATCAGTGACAACATGTTTATACTGGTAAAATCATGGTTGTACCAGTATAAACATTTTGTCACTGAATCAGACCCCCGGGTAACCTGACCAGTTACCTCCGCTAATACCTTCCTTCAGCCGTTTAGGAACCCTTACAACAAGCAGGCATCCATTTCCCCCAGTAACCGAACGAGACACAGTTCTGGGAGTACAAGACTGACTGACTGAATTCTGTTTATTTTGTCACACATGGTTTTACATGTACAGACCCCGACATGGGCTCTCCAACACAAAACAAAAGGGCTTTCAATCCCAAGAAGTTGATGGGGGATGGAAGAGGGACAAATATAAAATAATTTGTCATTTAACAAATGGTGTCACAGTTTCACTGGTGTAAAAAGCTTGTATTGTCTCACTAGGAAGGGGTATCACTACAATTAACCATTTAGTATGGCAACGGAGAACTGAAAATGTATCTAAAATGTTAAAAGTATTATTCGCTGGGGTCTATAAGACTGTTAGAGGGATGAGTGTCTTACTTACCATTATACAGTAAATTAATTAAACTGGAGTCAATATAAATAAGGAGTCGACATATGAACTCACCTCATCCAGCGGGGTGAAGATCTGCAGACATCATAAGAGACAGGATATACAAAATTTTCAAGCACATGTCAATTAATAAAGACTTTTTCTCCCTCTGGGGAGTCCAAGGTTAAAAAAAAATAATACAAAAATATAAAAACTTGCACCTGCCAGAAAGGGGGGAGGGGAGGGGGATAAAAATATGAAAAAACTTACAGTAACCTTGAAAATGTTTCGATCCTATCCTGATGCTTTATCAGCATACAAATTGAACACTTTTCTTCCTGGCTACCCCACATTCTCTCCTCTATCACTCCTTCCCTCATACTTGGGGACTTTAACATCCCAATAAACAACCTCAACTGCCCTGATGACTCCTGTCTGCTCTCTGTAACCTTCTCCTTCAGCCTCACAAAGTGGTCTACTTCAGCAACTCATACAACAGGAAACAATCTTGACCTCATCTTCACCAATCTCTGTACCTAATCTCTCCAATGTTCAATTTCCTTTATCTGACCACCATCTGCTGACCTTTGACATTGGCATACCCCGTACCCAAATTTCACCACCCTCAACTCCTCCAATCTCGCAAAAACCTCCACTGCCTTGATCTCCAGCATCTCTCCACCAAACTCCAAACTCTCCTTTTACCCATCTCAAATCTCACTTGCCCTAACTCTGCAACCTCACTCTACAACTCCACTTTCTCCTCTCAACTTGACATCATGGCATCTCCTACATTTAAAAGAAGCAAGCGCCCACAATTACAACCCTGGCACACCAAGCTGACCCGATATCTCAAAAAATGTTCCAGAACTACTGAACGCTGTTGGAGAAAGTCTCACTCTGCACCGGACTTCCTCCACTATAAATTTATGCTGCACTCCTACATTGTGGCTCTTTCCTCTGCAAAAGTAAATTACTTCAACACCTTCATAAGCACACTGTTCCACCAACCCAAATGCCTATTTCACACTTTTAATGCTCTCCTTCGCCCTGTTGCTCCCCCTCCCCTATCACCCTGTCCACCTAAAACTTTGAAACTCACTTCACTGAGAAGATTTCTACAATCAGGGAAGAGATCTCTAACCTCTCTCACTCCCCTTCCAATACATCACCCAACCCCACTCACTCCACTCGTCTACGCTTATTCGCACCTACTACAACAGAAGAGGTTTCTGCTCTGTTCCGGTCCTCCCGCCCCACCACCTGTTCCCTCAATCCTATTCCCTCATATCTCATCCGCACTCTGTCTCCCTCTCTTGCTCTTCCTCTCACTAAAATTTTCAAATAATAATTTCCTTCACCCTTCAAGCATGCAACTATAACGCCGATTCTGAAAAAGCCCAACCTCGACCCCAACTCCCGCCCTATATCACTACTGCCAAGACTGACAGACTTAAATTTATAATAGATAAAAATGTACACAGTTTAAATCTTTTCAAGTTTTCATTCTTTCTTTAAAGAACTATTGCAGGGACATTGTTTTACTGATTACATAGTATCCCTTTTCTGGCATTATATATGGCAGAGTCTAAAATATCACTTTAAAAGCAGGAATACCATTTTGTCCCTGTGTGCTTCTCAAGGACCCAGCATATCCTCTTGCCAGAGGTGGACATAAGGTTGCTCAGGCTGCCTTCAGCCATTTGTTACAAGCCATACAGAAATAACTGTAAAATGCTAGCTCTAAAATAATAATAATGCCAAAACATGGGGATAAGTCTGCATGTGATTTTACTATGCTTTGTGTGTTTTGGCATTATAAATTTGTGGCTGGATGGTTGGATAGACAATAAAAATAATCATAGTATCTTATAACACCTTTTTATTGGGCTAGGTCACAGTGATGGCTAACCTTGCAACCATAAAGTGTTTCTGGACTACATTTCCCATGATGCTCAGCTAGCTTTTAGAGTCATCACTGGACTAGGACATTGCTGAAATAACTAATGACATTCTTTATGGACTGCTTAAAACACGTAACATGGGTTGCAGCAAGAGATGGACGATAAGATATTAATTAAAGGGACACTATAGTCACCTGAACAACTACAGCTTAATGTAGTTGTTCAGGTGAGATCTATAGCTCCCTGCAGGCAATCTAATGTAAACACTGTATTTTCAGAGAAAATACAGTGTTTACATTGATTGATAGGAATACCTCCAGTGGCCTTCACTCAGACGGCCACCAATGGGACTTCCTATCATGTATGGCCCTAAAAAGGCCATTTACACGTCTGACGTGTGCAGGAGAGAGAAGGCACTGTGTGCGCGCCTTCTCTCTCCTGCCTGTCAGCAGAGGAGAGGGGGCGGGCAAAGACCGCAAGCTGAGCTGTCAGTCAGCTCAGCTCGCGGCTGCGCACACCGCGCGCATGCGCAGTAGTGCGCTCAGGACTTCATAGGGCCGCATGTGCCGCGCATACGCACAAGGGAGCAATGACGCTTCCAAATGGAAGTGTCTGATTGCTCCCTGCTCGCGCCCGCCTATTTCGGCATTTTGACGAAATAGGGGGCGCGGCTTCACGAGGCTCCCGGCGCTGGAACCAGGTGAGTAAAATTGGCTGCCTGGAGAGTCCGTTTTAGTAAATACAAAAAAATTGAAGCACAATTATCTCTTACTGTCACACAAGCTCTCTCATAGAAATTAATTCAAGATACTAGGCACACACAAACCAAACAAACAGATTTCCCCTTTGATTCCAACAAGTGACTATGAGGACGTTCAATAGTCCTGTCGCTTTAGCGACTTGGTGGGAAGCAAGAACACGGGAGCGCCTTACCCCATAATATGTGCAAGAAATCTTATTAATATTATTATTGTTTTTTTATTATTATAAAAATGTATGTGCTGAGTTACTTTTCTGATATTAATTTGGGTTCCTGGCAGCTATTCATGTCACAGATGTCACATCTCATTTAAACTAGATTTAAAATGCTCAGCTAAAATAAACAATGTTTCTTTTATGCTGAAACAGGGAATGCTTGTTTAATTGCAATGAAAACAGGCATCCTTTATGTATCCCAGAAGCCTTTGTTATATTGTGACTTAGTTTTATTACATGTAGCTGTACAGTAGTTAAAATGTATGGCTTCATTTGATTTCAACATGGATACTGTTGTCAGTTTACTTCCACAACTCCTGTAATATACCCCCTATTATATCGCTCGCAGACATATGTAAAATGTTGCTAATTGGTAAAAAAAAGTTATCTGAATGATTCCATTATATTTTATTTCATATAATCTATATACTTACTGTGTACAAATACACATTTCCCAAGTCAAATAACTTTAACTCTCCACATTTCTATGTTCTTTACGGACTTTAAATGACTATATTTTGGATTATGACTAAATATGATTCCAAAATAAATCCCGGACTGTTTAACAACAAATGCAAGTTGGGGCGGAGCCTAACTGCCTAGCTAACCGGACACATCTCGATAGAGCTGATAGAACTGAAAACTATTTTCATACTTTTAGCGACCAAAATCGACTATCCAGCATTTACAGCACTCACATCAACCGTGGGGGCTCTAACATATCTCGCTGGAAGCAGTTTAGCTTACTTTCAGCGGTTCCAGGCACAGACAGAGTCTCGGCCTAATGCGCGTGGGCACAAGGGAGGCAACCGATCCCTCTGCCCTTGGACTCTCTGCTGGTTGCAGTAACCGTTGGAGCATACTCCCCCCCCCCCCCTCCCCGCCAGTGACGGTCATCCCGGCATCTACATCTCTGTTGCTGTCGAGCCTGGAGGCAAGCTTTTCCACTTCAGCCACAAGACAGGCCTTCCCAATAAGATGGCGGATATCTCCTACCTCCTCGATGGTGGTGACCAACAGTCAGAAGTCCTGTCCAGGCTGGACCGGATATTTGCCGAATTCTGGACTAAGATCTGTTGCCGGTGGCTAACTCTCGGAACACAACATCGAGAGCCTGCCCCTACTACACCACCTAAGACACAGACCAGTAACCAGACCAGCTAGTCTAGCTTGTTGTAATCAACCATTTCTGCTGACCAAATGTCCAGTGCAATTGTTAGGCATCATTGTTTTATCTCTATGTTTGTACCTTTGTTGCATTGTGCTAATCTTTTTATTAAAAAAGAAAAAGTGCAGCCTATTACTTTACTTGCTGAATACTACTTTCTTTATTGATTCCTAAATTGTACAAGAGCAATACCCATGATGTATTCCTGCACACCAAAATAAAGAATAAAAACAAAAAACAAAAAAAAAACGTGTGGTTGCACTAAATAAGAAATTGAGTGGGTGATTATTGATGAACGGAGACAGGGGGTATTTTTCCAACTCGGCTACTGTAGTATAACATGAAAAATGATTTTCTCATTCTTTCATTGCCCGCATACCAACGACTGAACGGAGTGATGTCAGTCAGTACACTCCTATGCTCCCTCGCCAGCTCTAGCAGCTTTGGCTAGAGACTAACCCTAGCATTGTCACTATACATTGAGACAGAGGGACCACCTGTAGTGATGTCCCGAACGGTTCGCTGGCGAATAGTTCCTGGCGAATATAGCTTGTTCGCGTTCGCCACGGATGGCGCACATATGCGATGTTCGGTCCGCCCCCTATTCATCATCCTTGAGTAAACTTTGACCCTGTACCTCACAGTCAGCAAACACATTCCAGCCAATCAGCACCCTCCCACCTCCTAGACAGCATACAATTTAGATTAATTCTGAAGCTGCATTCTTTTTCTTTTTCATATTTTTTTTTTAGTGTTTATTATACATTATCCTCCATAGCCAGTAACCTGTGTTTATTATACATTATCCCTCCCAAAGCCAGTAACCTGTGTTTATTATACACTATCCTCCCATAGCCAGTAACCTGTGTTTATTATACATTATCCCCCCCACAGCCAGTAACCTGTGCTTATTATACATTATCTCCCCCATAGCCAGTAACCTGTGTTTATTATACATTATCCCCCCCACAGCCAGTAACCTGTGCTTATTATACATTATCCCCCCACAACCAGTAACCTGTGTTTATTATACATTATCCTCCCCATAGCCAGTAACCTGTGTTTATTATACATTATCCCCCCCATAGCCAGTAACCTGTGTTTATTATACATTATCCCCCATTGCCAGTAACCTGTGTTTATTATACATTATCCCCCCCATAGCCAGTAACCTGTGTTTATTATACATTATCCCTCCCATAGCCAGTAACCTGTGTTTATTATACATTATCCTCCCATAGCCAGTAATCTGTGTTTATTATACAGTATCCCTCCCATAGACAGTAACCTGTGTTTATTATACATTATCCTCCCATAGCCAGTAACCAGGGCCGGACTGGGGAAAAAATTCGGCCCGGGCATTTTTTATTCACAGCGGCCCACTGAAAAGGGGGCGGGGCCAGATAGGGTGTGTTTTGTCATCCCCAATGACAAGCACGCCCCATCTCAAAGTGAGCATGTTGGTTCAATGCTCTTCCAGGGCATGAGAAAAGGGCCCTGTATTTGTTTTGCACAGCGCAAGCAAATTTAATAACATGCTTGCGTTGTGTTTGCTTGAAACTTGTCTCAGGGGTTTCCATAATTGGAATACTCACGGTATCCCATTTATGGAGACACTATGTGTTTGCTTAAATGGAATCTAGTGTGTGCATAGGGTATCCAGAGTGTGTATGTCAGAAATGTAGTGTGTGTGTAGGTGGTGCAGCGTCTGTGTGTAGGGGATCTAGTGTGTGTGAAGGAGTGCGTATAGGAGATCTAGTGAGTGTGTGTGTGAGTGGTGCAGTGTGTGTGGGGGCTGCTGTGTGTGTGAGGGGTGTAGTGTGCATTTGTGAGGAGTATAGTGTGTGGGAAGGTGCTGTGTGTGTGGGAGGGTGCAGTATGTGTGTGGGAGGGTGCAGTATGTGTGTGTGAGGGCGCTGTGTGTGGTGCTATGTGTTAGGGTGCTGTGCGAAGGTGATGTGTGTGTGTTAGGGTGCTGTGTGAGGGTTCTGTGTGTATTAGGGTGCTATGTGAGTGAGGGTGCTGTTTGAGCTAGGGTTCTGTTTGAGCTAGGGTGCTGGGTGAGCGTTAGGGTGCTGGGTGAGTATGTTAGGGTGTTGGGTGAGTACGTTAGGGTGCTGGGTGAGTACGTTAGGGTGCTGGGTGAGTGTTAGGGTGCTGTGTGAGTATGTTAGGGTGCTGGGTGAGTATGTTAGGGTGCTGGGTGAGTATGTTTGGGTGCTGGGTGAGTATGTTTGGGTGCTGGGTGAGTATGTTAGGGTGCTGGGTGAGTATGTTAGGGTGCTGTGTGAGCATGTTAGGGTGCTGTGTGAGCATGTTAGGGTGCTGGGTGAGTGTGTTAGGGTGCTGTGGGAGCATGTTAGGGTGCTGGGTGAGTGTTAGGGTGCTGGGTGAGTATGTTAGGGTGCTGGGTGAGTATGTTAGGGTGCTGGGTGAGTGATAGGGTGCTGTGTGAGTATGTTAGGGTGCTGTGTGAGTGTTAGGGTGCTGGGTGAGTATGTTAGGGTGCTGGGTGAGTGTTAGGGTGCTGGGTGAGTATGTTAGGGTGCTGGGTGAGTATGTTAGGGTGCTCTGTGAGTGTTAGGGTGCTGGGTGAGTATGTTAGGGTGCTGGGTGAGTGTTAGGGTGCTGGGTGAGGGTGATGTGTGTGTTTGCAAGGATTGTGTATTGGGGGGAGGCAGGTAAATGCCAATATTGAGTTGGGTTTTTTTTAATTATGAAAATAAATAGATTATATCCCCCCCCCCTTCCCTTCTTACCTGTAGCCTGGAAGGGGGGGGCGCTGACATCCATCCCTGGTGGTCCTCGTGGTAAGTGAACTCTAGCCTTCGGGCTAGAGTTCACTCTCGCGAGACCGCGCCGGTTGCCATGGCAACGGTCTGGATCTCGCAAGAGAAACCCGGCGGAGCTGCAAGTTAGAGCTCCGCCGGGTCCGCCTCTCCAGGCTGGCTCCCTCCCTCTCTATCCCAGCCGGCGGCCGCATTTGAGAGCATGTGGGCCGGTGAGGGAGATCTTCTATCTCCCCACCGGCCCTTCATGCAACACAGCGGGGCCGGCGCTCGGATAGCGCCGGCCCTGCATAGACCGGCTGGATCTCCCTGGCCCGTGGCCATCGCGGCCCACTGGGCATTTGCCCGGTTTGCCCGATGGCCAGTCCGGGCCTGCCAGTAACCTGTGCTTATTATACATTATCCCCCCATAGCCAGTAACCTGTGTTTATTATACATTATCCCCCCACAACCAGTAACCTGTGTTTATTATACATTATCCCCCCATAGCCAATAACCTGTGTTTATTATACATTATCCTCCCCATAGCCAGTAACCTGTGTTTATTATACATTATCCCCCCATAGCCAGTAATCTGTGTTTATTATACATTATCCCCCATAGCCAGTAACCTGTGTTTATTATACATTATCCCCCCATAGCCAGTAACCTGTGTTTATTATACATTATCCCTCCCATAGGCAGTAACCTGTGTTTATTATATATTATCCTCCCATAGCCAGTAACCTGTGTTTATTATACAGTATCCCTCCCATAGACAGTAACCTGTGTTTATTATACATTATCCTCCCATAGCCAGTAACCAGGGCCGGACTGGGGAAAAAATTCGGCCCGGGCATTTTTTATTCACAGCGGCCCACTGAAAAGGGGGCGGGGCCAGATAGGGTGTGTTTTGTCATCCCCAATGACAAGCACGCCCCATCTCAAAGTGAGCATGTTGGTTCAATGCTCTTCCAGGGCATGAGAAAAGGGCCCTGTATTTGTTTTGCACAGCGCAAGCAAATTTAATAACATGCTTGCGTTGTGTTTGCTTGAAACTTGTCTCAGGGGTTTCCATAATTGGGATACTCACGGTATCCCATTTATGGAGACACTATGTGTTTGCTTAAATTGAATCTAGTGTGTGCATAGGGTATCCAGAGTGTGTATGTCAGATAAGTAGTGTGTGTGTAGGTGGTGCAGCGTCTGTGTGTAGGGGATCTAGTGTGTGTGAAGGAGTGCGTATAGGAGATCTAGTGAGTGTGTGTGTGAGTGGTGCAGTGTGTGTGGCGGCTGCTGTGTGTGTGAGGGGTGTAGTGTGCATTTGTGAGGAGTATAGTGTGTGGGAAGGTGCTGTGTGTGTGGGAGGGTGCAGTATGTGTGTGTGAGGGCGCTGTGTGTGGGTGCTATGTGTTAGGGTGCTGTGCGAAGGTGATGTGTGTGTGTTAGGGTGCTGTGTGAGGGTTCTGTGTGTATTAGGGTGCTATGTGAGTGAGGGTGCTGTTTGAGCTAGGGTTCTGTTTGAGCTAGGGTGCTGGGTGAGCGTTAGGGTGCTGGGTGAGTATGTTAGGGTGTTGGGTGAGTACGTTAGGGTGCTGGGTGAGTACGTTAGGGTGCTGGGTGAGTACGTTAGGGTGCTGGGTGAGTGTTAGGGTGCTGTGTGAGTATGTTAGGGTGCTGGGTGAGTATGTTAGGGTGCTGGGTGAGTATGTTAGGGTGCTGGGTGCTGGGTGATTATGTTAGGGTGCTGGGTGAGTATGTTAGGGTGCTGTGTGAGCATGTTAGGGTGCTGGGTGAGCATGTTAGGGTGCTGGGTGAGTGTGTTAGGGTGCTGTGGGAGCATGTTAGGGTGCTGGGTGAGTGTTAGGGTGCTGGGTGAGTATGTTAGGGTGCTGGGTGAGTATGTTAGGGTGCTGGGTGAGTATGTTAGGGTGCTGGGTGAGTGATAGGGTGCTGTGTGAGTATGTTAGGGTGCTGTGTGAGTGTTAGGGTGCTGTGTGAGTGTTAGGGTGCTGGGTGAGTATGTTAGGGTGCTGGGTGAGTGTTAGGGTGCTGTGTGAGCATGTTAGGGTGCTGGGTGAGCATGTTAGGGTGCTGGGTGAGTGTGTTAGGGTGCTGTGGGAGCATGTTAGGGTGCTGGGTGAGTGTTAGGGTGCTGGGTGAGTATGTTAGGGTGCTGGGTGAATGATAGGGTGCTGTGTGAGTATGTTAGGGTGCTGTGTGAGTGTTAGGGTGCTGTGTGAGTGTTAGGGTGCTGGGTGAGTATGTTAGGGTGTTCGGTGAGTACGTTAGGGTGCTGGGTGAGTACGTTAGGGTGCTGGGTGAGTGTTAGGGTGCTGTGTGAGTATGTTAGGGTGCTGGGTGAGTATGTTAGGGTGCTGGGTGAGTATGTTAGGGTGCTGGGTGAGTATGTTAGGGTGCTGTGTGAGCTTGTTAGGGTGCTGGGTGAGCATGTTAGGGTGCTGTGTGAGCATGTTAGGGTGCTGGGTGAGCATGTTAGGGTGCTGGGTGAGTGTGTTAGGGTGCTGTGGGAGCATGTTAGGGTGCTGGGTGAGTATGTTAGGGTGCTGGGTGAGTATGTTAGGGTGCTGGGTGAGTGATAGGGTGCTGTGTGAGTATGTTAGGGTGCTGTGTGAGTGTTAGGGTGCTGTGTGAGTGTTAGGGTGCTGGGTGAGTATATTAGGGTGCTGTGTGAGTGTTAGGGTGCTGTGTGAGTATGTTAGGGTGCTGGGTGAGTATGTTAGGGTGCTGGGTGAGTATGTTAGGGTGCTCTGTGAGTGTTAGGGTGCTGCGTGTGTATGTTAAGGTGCTGGGTGAGTATGTTAGGGTGCTGTGTGAGTATGTTAGGGTGCTGTGTGAGTGTTAGGGTGCTGGGTGAGTATGTTAGGGTGCTGGGTGAGTGTTAGGGTGCTGGGTGAGTATGTTAGGGTGCTGGGTGAGTATGTTAGGGTGCTGTGTGAGTGTTAGGGTGCTGGGTGAGTATGTTAGGGTGCTGGGTGAGTGTTAGGGTGCTGGGTGAGTGTTAGGGTGCTGTGTGAGCATGTTAGGGTGCTGGGTGAGTGTTAGGGTGCTGGGTGAATGTTAGGGTGCTGTGTGAGTGTTAGGGTGCTGGGTGAGGGTGATATGTGTGTTTGCAAGGATTGTGTATTGGGGGGAGGCAGGTAAATGCTAATATTGAGTTGGGTTTTTTTTAATTATGAAAATAAATAGATTATATCACCCCCCTTCCCTTCTTACCTGTAGCCTGGAAGGGGGGGCGCTGACATCCATCCCTGGTGGTCCTCGTGGTAAGTGAACTCTAGCCTTCGGGCTAGAGTTCACTCTCGCGAGACCGGGCCGGTTGCCATGGCAACGGTCTGGATCTCGCAAGAGAAACCCGGCGGAGCTGCAAGTTAGAGCTCCGCCGGGTCTGCCTCTCCAGGCTGACTCCCTCCCTCTCTATCCCAGCCGGCGGCCGCATTTGAGAGCATGTGGGCTGGTGAGGGAGATCTTCTATCTCCCCACCGGCCCTTCATGCAACACAGCGGGGCCGGCGCTCGGATAGCGCCGGCCCTGCATAGACCGGCTGGATCTCCCCGGCCCGTGGCCATCGCGGCCCCCCGGGCATTTGCCCGGTTTGCCCGATGGCCAGTCCGGGCCTGCCAGTAACCTGTGCTTATTATACATTATCCCCCCATAGCCAGTAACCTGTGTTTATTATACATTATCCCTGCCATAGCCAGTAACCTGTGCTTATTATACATTATGCTCCCATAGCCAGTAACCTGTGTTTATTATACATTATCCCTCCCATAGCCAGTAACCTGTGTTTATTATACATTATCCACCCCATAGCCAGTAACCTGTGTTTATTATACATTATCCCCATAGTCATTTATCGTTGGACCTAGGCAGCATGATGTCTTAAGCCGGCCCAGAGAGTGAGTGAGTGAATAATATAATCTATATGTTCAGAAACATATTAGTAATATATGTAAATTGGGTTCATGCAAAGAGGGTGAAAAGGTATTAAAGAAAAACACACTTATTGCATCAAATTTACAAAGCCAAACTTTCAAAAGCTTTCGTCATTTCTTTCTCGGGATGAGGAATATATCGGTTGTAGACTGAGGATTTCCATCTGCCCAATCTTTTAATAATATGCACTGGAGTGTCAGTGTTGAAGGAGACCAAAGCTGCCCCTATTCTAAAAGAAAGACCTGAGACAACCCAATCTTAGGAGTAGTGTTCTGATGTAGAAGATGAATTTAGCCGTAGTCAGAGGGATTCAGTGAGAGTACAGGGAGTGCAGAATTATTAGGCAAGTTGTATTTTTAAAGATTAATTTTATTATTGAACAACAACCATGTTCTCAATGAACCCAAAAAACTCATTAATATCAAAGCTGAATATTTTTGGAAGTAGTTTTTAGTTTGTTTTTAGTTTTAGCTATTTTAGGGGGATGTCTGTGTGTGCAGGTGACTATTACTGTGCATAATTATTAGGCAACTTAACAAAAAACAAATACATACCTATTTCAATTATTTATTTTTACCAGTGAAACCAATATAACATCTCAACATTCACAAATATACATTTCTGACATTCAAAAACAAAACAAAAACAAATCAGTGACCAATATAGCCACCTTTCTTTGCAAGGACACTCAAAAACCTGCCATCCATGGATTCTGTCAGTGTTTTGATCTGTTCACCATCAACATTGCGTGCAGAAGCAACCACAGCCTCCCAGACACTGTTCAGAGAGGTGTACTGTTTTCCCTCCTTGTAAATCTCACATTTGATGATGGACCACAGGTTCTCAATGGGGTTCAGATCAGGTGAACAAGGCCATGTCATTAGATTTTCTTCTTTTATACCCTTTCTTGCCAGCCACGCTGTGGAGTACTTGGACGCGTGTGATGGAGCATTGTCCTGCATGAAAATCATGTTTTTCTTGAAGGATGCAGACTTCTTCCTGTACCACTGCTTGAAGAAGGTGTCTTCCAGAAACTGGCAGTAGGACTGGGAGTTGAGCTTGACTCCATCCTCAACCCTAAAAGGCCCCACAAGCTCATCTTTGATGATACCAGCCCAAACCAGTACTCCACCTCCACCTTGCTGGCGTCTGAGTCGGACTGGAGCTCTCTGCCCTTTACCAATCCAGCCACGGGCCCATCCATCTGGCCCATCAAGACTCACTCTCATTTCATCAGTCCATAAAACCTTAGAAAAATCAGTCTTGAGATATTTCTTGGCCCAGTCTTGACGTTTCAGCTTGTGTGTCTTGTTCAGTGGTGGGCGTCTTTCAGCCTTTCTTACCTTGGCCATGTCTCTGAGTATTGCACACCTTGTGCTTTTGGGCACTCCAGTGATGTTGCAGCTCTGAAATATGGCCAAACTGGTGGCAAGTGGCATCTTGGCAGCTGCACGCTTGACTTTTCTCAGTTCATGGGCAGTTATTTTGCGCCTTGGTTTCTCCACATGCTTCTTGTGACCCTGTTGACTATTTTGAATGAAACGCTTGATTGTTCGATGATCACGCTTCAGAAGCTTTGCAATTTTAAGAGTGCTGCATCCCTCTGCAAGATATCTCACTATTTTTGACTTTTCTGAGCCTGTCAAGTCCTTCTTTTGACCCATTTTGCCAAAGGAAAGGAAGTTGCCTAATAATTATGCACACCTGATATAGGGTGTTGATGTCATTAGACCACACCCCTTCTCATCACAGAGATGCACATCACCTAATATGCTTAATTGGTAGTAGGCTTTCGAGCCTATACAGCTTGGAGTAAGACAACATGCATAAAGAGGATGATGTGGTCAAAATACTCATTTGCCTAATAATTCTGCACACCCTGTAGTGGTGAAATGTGTGTGGCATGACTGAGTGTGGGTAAGTAAGAGTCAAGTATTTTAACTGGGCACTAGTTCTAGGTGGGATAAAGTGGTATAGCGGATGGATGAGTAGTTTGGTTAGTTTTAGAGGTTTGTAGAGAAAGTATATAGTGATCATGAATTTTAGCGATATCCAATATTTTTAAGGTGGTCTCAAACAAACATAAAATGCTATAAAAATTTGTGGGAATATCGAATAGTCGTGTACAGTAAATCAGAGAGGGCTCAGAATATCGAACCATCGATCGGTAACCAGGATGAAGTAGGGGGTCTATCTGTTTTATTAAATATGCTGTAATATGCTTTTAATGGGATAGGACGTTAGGAAAGGTGTGTGATTGGGATAAGTGGTTGTGGCTGTATTTACCTTATCCTTGGACCGATCTGGCTCCTAAGCTTGAGCCGCGCGTGGCTGGATCACTCCTGCCTCCACACGAGCCGCATGCGGCTTGATCTCCTCTTCTAAATTAGCCGCGTGCACTGACCACAGTGATCGGTCACGTGGCCCGCCTGGCACTAGGAGCACGGGCTCGCTCTTAAAGGGCAGTGGGAGAATCACGAGCTCGCTCTTAAAGGGCAGTGGGAGCCAAAAGTTGATTCAGGCTCCCATTGGCCCACGTCATTCCAGCACCCCCACACACAAACGTTTTGGGGCGTAGGCATGACGTGGGCCAATCAAATGTTAAAGGATATTTGACGTGGGGCAGGCTCTGCATTTCTGTTTGTGTCTCCGGTCCTGTCTTCGACGCCTTTTGCGTTGGTGGATTTTAATGGGGACTGCTTCGCTTAGCTGTGGTGGAGCTTGTTGGGGCTGTGGTGGAGCTTGTTGGGGCTTCCTGCTTGTTATTTGCTTCCAAAATTGATTAAAGAGTCTGTCCAGCTTAGACTCAATATCCTGCCATGCTTTTCTGGTACCAGGAGGAAACGTGGCTGCCGCCATATTGGGAGAGTCGCAGATGAGTATGTCAGCCTGGGTGGCTGTGCTCTGTGCATCCATTAGCTCCAGACAGTCTCTCAGGGGTGGACCGGGATAACCCCCACCGGTCCGAAGGGGGGTAACGGAGCTCCTGCCGGGAAGTAGCTACTCCTGGGCATCCCAGGATCGGGAGATCTGGCGCCTCTCCCGCCCGTTGAGCACCAGGCCACACTTGCCTTGTCTGTCGAGTTGCTGACCGCTATTAAGCATGTCGGGTCGGTCAGGTAGGAGCAACATTGCTGGGTCATCCCCTTCTGGGGTGAAATTCGCTTGTTGATAGCTGCTTAAAGTGAGATATTGAGGGAGCTCACACAAAGTGCGTCTTTCCTCCATGACAGCTAGGCACCGCCCCCCGGAAGCTGCATTCTTAGTGAGAGGAGGGACAGTGTAGCTGCTGCTGATTTAATAGGGAAATCGATAGCTGGGCTAGTGTATTCAGTGTCCACTACAGTCCTGAAGGACTCATCTGATCTCTGCTGTAAGGAAAGTACCCCAAAAAGCCCTTTTTAGGGCTAGAACATCAGTCTGCTTTTTTTTTTCCTGTGTAATCTAATTGCAGTTGCCTACCTGCCAGCGTGTGTGTCAGGCTCACAGCGTATACTGTGCCCACTTGCCCAGTGCCACCACTCATATCTGGTGTCACAATAGCTTGCATTTAAAAAAAAACAAACATTTTTTTGACTGTCATATAATAGCAGTCAGTTTCCTTCACACGTGTGCGTTTCAGGGCCTGCCAGGGCACAGTGTCACACCAGTGCAACTCATATCTGGTGTAACAGTAGTGTACATTTAAAAAAAAATACAGGTGGCTTGTTTTCCCCTTGGTGTTGTACGTGGCTGGGTGGAGAAAGAGACCTTCAATGACATCAGTGAGGACAAGGAACGGGACATGGCTAGCTTGGTATCCAACCTTGTGCAAATGGACTGTTTGCGGTTGTTTGCGGTGCGTTAAATGGGGAGTTTGGTCTTTCACTGTGAAGCGGGCGTAACCCTTACACTATAACAAATAAATAACAGTTCCCAATAGTAAGCTTTGTATTACTGTGTAAGTAACTCTAACACCTTGGTGGGGTCCCCTTAACCTTCACCAACAATCAAATATATAAACAACAAATTAAGGTGGAGTATCTTACATGTATTACTTCAGTAGTTCTTTACATAGGTACACTTCTATGGTTATTCCTACAGAAAAAACAATAATAGATAATAGTGCAATATTGTTTGAATGGTTATTTCTATACGCTCAGTAGTGCTCTAGTAAGTGCAAACTCACAAGGATGGAGCCCCTTTTGAATTGGGCTCAGATATTTCGCCCTTACACTTCCTGATCGATACAACATCATACCTGATGTTTTAAAGCACGTTATTCCAAACAATTTACGAATGTTAGGTGATTTATGCCCTTTATGGATTAAAACCAGACTCTGCATCAACTGTGTAATTTTCCATGGGAGTTTTGCCATGGATCCCCCTCCGGCATGCCACAGTCCAGGTGTTAGTCCCCTTGACACAACTTTTCCATCACTATTGTGGCCAGAAAGAGTCCCTGTTGGTTTTAAAATTCGCCTGCCTCTTGAAGTCTATGGCGGTTCGCCCGTTCGCGAACATTTGCGGAAGTTCGCGGTCGCCGTTCGCAAATGGAAAATTTTATGTTCGCGACATCACTAACCACCTGTATGAGGACTCGTGCTTTTCCTGTCAGTCAATTCTCCAGCACAATGAGCTATGCTGAAGAATTGATTGATAGGATGGAAGGCTATACATTTGGCAGCAATTTTAATGTACAGAGTAAATGTTATGCTCTTTAAAATAAGCAAAACTAGTGTGTGCTATGACAGGTACACTTTAAATGAACATTCTTAAGTTAAAAATAAATATATTTATTTTCAGTTTTAATATTGCCTTTTTATGATGTTTAGATTCAGTCCCTCTTTTGTAAAAAAGCAACAACAAAAAAAACCCTTTAAACATATCTGTAATTCAGTCGCTCCATCTATTCTACAGAGAAACATTGTGGACCTTTTGCATATGTCAGGAAATCCCTAGGCTCAGCCAATTAGATGGTTCTTATTGTTTGACACAGTATTTGACATCTTCTCGCTGTGCTGGATGATGCTGAATGGCAAGATCTTCGATTGAACCCCTACACAACTATTTTCCCTTAACAGGGAACACATGAGGTGGGCAGCATTGTAACATGGCAGTGGGATACAAAAGCAAATACAAACACAAATACACAAGGTGAAGTCCTTCAATTAAACGCTCAGTACTACTGTGCAGCAGCAATGGATACAGTATACATCATCCTAAATACACAGAACAAAAGTAAAACATAAAGTTGCCGCAAGTTATTTAAATATGCAATTGGATTTTGGATAGTATGCTGGTAACTTTATTTTTGTGAATACAAATACAAAAGAACAGGTCCTGCGCTCACTTCCATCACTCCTGGGCGGCAGCAACGACTATAGTACTCATCAGCCTCAATACATACAGTAAAAAACAAAGAAAAAGTTACCTGCGCTCTCTCCTTGTATATTTAAACAAATGGTGGTCGATGAGCCCGCCTGCCAACATCAAGGCAGACCCCCTTCAGTTGGGTCCTACTCTGACCTGTCACCTTGCTTCATTGAGCTTCTGGCAAAAATATCTCTAATGATACAGAAAGGGGTATTTTTCTCCCCCCCTATATACTTATTAACCCTTAATAGGGAACACATGGGATGGACGGCAGCATTGTAACATAGCTGTGTGATACAAAAAGTGAATACAAATACAAAAAAACAAGTCCTGCGCTCACTCCCAACACTCCTGGGCGGCAGCAACGACCACAGTACACATCAGCCTCAATACTGCCTTGACGTTGGCAGGCGGGCATTCCCTCCAGTGGCCATTGGAGTAACTAAATGACCTCCATTTGTTTAAATATACATAGGGATTTAGGAGAGAGTGCAGGTAACTTTTTCTTTGGTTTTTATTATATATTGGGGCTGATGTGTACTGTGGTCATTGCTGCCGCCCAGGAGTGATGGAAGTGAGCGCAGGACTTCTCTTTTTGTATTTGTATTTACTTTGTATCACACAGCCTGGTTACAATGCTGCCGCCCATCCCATGTGTTCCCTATTAAGGGTTAATAAATATATAGGGTTGTATATAAAAAATATCCCTCTCTGTCTCATTAGAGATATCTTTGCCAGACGCTCAAGGAAGCAAGGTGAAAGGTTAGTGTAGGACCCACCTGAGAGGTTTGCCTTGACGTGGCAGGCAGGCATTCCCTTCAATGGCCATTGGATTAACTAAATGACCTCTATTTGTCTAAATATACATATGGATTTAGGAGAGAGCGCAGGTAACTTCTTTAACTTTATTTTTGTGTTTTTAATTTTTTTTGGCTGATATTAACTGTAGCTATTGCTGCCGCCCAGGAGTAGTGGGACTCTAAACGCCGAGCTTCAATTTGTTGTTTGTTATTATTTGCTACTACTCTTCTTGATATTTCTGTTGCTTTTGAAACTGTTGAGTCCTACTCTTCCTCTTCACCCTTTGCAACCTTGTGCTCGGTAACATCGCTATCTCCTGGTTATCCTTCTCTGGTTCCCCCTTCCTTTCTGCACCTCTCTAGGTTGTGTTCCTCAAAGCTCTGCTAAGGGGATCTTTCTCAATTTACCTTACTCCTCATGGTGACCTGATATCATCCTATGGCTTTCAATATCATCTGTACACTGATGAAATCTAAGTCTAGCTCTCCTCACCTGATATTTATCCCCGTCTGCTGTATTGCATCATCTGCTGAATCGTGTCACCGACTGCCTTTCCTCTGTTTATGACTGGATGACATAATGATTCCTAAAACTCAACCCCTCCAAGACAGAACTCCTTGTCTTGTATCCCTCTAAGCTATATCTGTAACTGTTTCACTTAAGGTCAACGTAGCTTTTGTAAACACTGCCCCACAAAGGCTTCCTGTTTTACAGTGAGGGAAAAAAGTATTGTATCCCCTGCTGAATTTGAACATTTGTCTACTGACAAAGACATTATTCATCTATAATTTTAATAGTAGGTGTATTTTAACACCTTAAAGGGAGTGCTCCTAATCTCAGCTCATTACTTGTATAAAAGACACCTGTCCACAGAAGCAATCAATCAAGCAGATTCCAAGCTCTCCACCATGGCCAATACCAAAGAGCTGTCCAAGGATGTCAGGGACAAGATTGTAGACCTACACAAGGTTGGAATGGGCTACAAGACCATCGCCAAGCAGCTTGGTGAGAAGGTGACAACTGTTGGTGTGATTATTCGCAAATGGAAAAAACTCAAAATAATTGTCAGTCTCCATCAGTCTGGCTCTCCATGCAAGATCTCATCTTGTGGAGATTCAATGATCATGAGAATGGTTAGGAATCAGCCCAGAACTACACAGGAGGATCTTGTTAATGATCTCAAGGCAGCTGGGACCATAGTCACCAAGAAAACAATTGGTAACACACTACACAGTGAAGGACTGAAATCCTGCAGCACCCGCAAGGTCCCCCTGCTCAAGAAAGCACATATACAGGCCTGTCTGAAGTTTGCCAATGAACATCTGAATGATTCAGAGGAGAACTGGGTGAAAGTGTTGTGGTCAGATAAAACTGAAATCAAGCTCTTTGGCATCAACTCAACTCGCCATGTTTAGAGGAGGAGGAATGCTGCCTATGACCCCAAGAACACTATCTCCACCGTCAAACATGCAGGGAGAATCATTATGCTTTAATAACTGCATCGCATCAAAGGAACGATGGACTGGGACATGTAACGTCAAATCTTGGGTGAGAACCTCCTTCCCTCAGCCAGGACATTGAAAATGGGTCGTGGATGGGTGTTCCAGCATGACAATGACCCAAAAACATACAGCCAAGGCAACAGAGGAGTGGCTCAAGAAGAAGCACATTAAGCTTCTGGAGTGGCCTAGCCAGTCTCCAGACCTTGATCCCATAGAAAATCTGTGGAGGGAGCTGAAGGTTTGAGTTGCCAAACGTCAGCCTTGAAATCTTAATGACTTGGAGAGGACCTGCAAAGAGGAGTGGGACAAAATCCCTCTTGAGATGTGTGCAAAACTGGTGGGCAACTACAAGAAACGTCTGACCCCTGTGATTGCCAACAAGGGTTTTGCCACTAAATACTAAATCGAAGGGGTCAAATACTTATTTCACTCATTGACATGCAAATCAATTTATAACTTTTTTGACATGTGTTTTTCTTGGTTTTTTTGTTTTGTTATTCTGTCTCTCACTGTTAAAACACACCTACCATTAAAATTATAGACTGATCATTTCTTTGTCAGTTGGCAAACATTCAAAATCAGCAGGGGATCAAATACTTTTTTCTCTCACTGTATTTAGCAATTGGTTAAACGTTCTTGTGCTTATTTTAGTCATAAAATTGCTCCTGCTTACATCTCCTCACTCGTTAGCAGATATGCTCAAACATGACCTCTTCATTCTGCCAACAGCCTTTTACCCACACCCCTGACTCGCTTACAGGACTTTCCCGGGGTTACCCATTCTTTATGGAATGCCCTCCCGCAGCATATTGCTCTTTCCCAGTCTCTGTCCCAGTTTCCCAGTCTTGTCCTTCTAAACATCCCTAAAAACACACTTCTTTAGACAAGCCTATCAAATCACCACTTAACTCCTCATCCTGTAAAACCTTCCTCTGTCGTCTACCATCTACCGTGCTCCATCCTTCTCCCACCCTTCGGGTTCATACATTTCATTTGATTTCTTCACTTCCCTTAGTTTATTTGTCCCTAATCCTTTTAGAGTATTAGCTTGTTTGGGCACCGACTTTACCCGTATGTCCAACATATTTTCTAGAATTAAATGTTTGTCCCGTTTACCTACTGTACAGCGCTGCAGAATATGTTGGCGCTGTATAATTAATTGTAATTGAATGTTTACAGTGGCATTTAGCCTGATAGCCCCTAGAAGTCTATTTATGGTCATATGTAAACGGGTGCTTTCTGAAATGTCAAAGTTTTTCATTACCAGAGTGCAGGAACACTTTTTATACACCAAAACCACTGCATGAACATAAAGTAGTTTTGTTGCTTAAAGTGTCCCTTTAAATCTCTTGAAATCTATATTCTTGTCTGCTATTATATGGCTATCATGCTTCAGTAAATGTTCCCATATAATATTTGTTTTTCAGAAACAAAAAACATTAACACAAGTCACTGGAAAGTTTAAAGGGCAACATTGCGTGCACTCTTCTTCGTTCCTAGAGGGAAATTCTCATCGAAAAGATTTCTTGTCCTCCGATACTTCTGAAACTGAGAAGATAATTTTTTATCTTTTGATAAACAGGCATCTCCTATTTATTCCAACAGCTGCAGTAATATAGTGTTTTCTTTTATTGAATATGACACTTGTCACACTGTCTGTACTGAAAAGATATGTAGGTCTTTATTTGATTTATTGATATAAACATGTCCTGATTCAGTTCCGTGTCCTTATAATACATCATATATCATATCACTTTCATACTTTCATAACAGCCTTAAATTGAATGTAAGATAAAAAAACACCGTATAATTCAAAATAGTTTATTTTAAAGAAACATTTATTTTTTTAATATCTTAAAAAATATCTTAATATCATAAGGGGCAGTTGCAGGATGTATACTCATTTGAGCATGGATTGCAACCCCCTCTGTTCCTTGGCATCCAATTTGGGCATTGGAGGAATCTCGTGGTCAGATCACACTCCTATTACCCTTTCTCTGCGAGAACCTTACTCTACTGGGGGCACATGGGTGGAAACTAAAGAAATACCTTCTATCTAATTTCCATGCAGCAATGAATATAAGGGAAGAATTAAAGGGACACTCCAGGCACCAAAATAACAATCTAAATGAAGTTGTTGTGGTGCCAGTAGGCCCCGAAGACACTCTGACCTCAAACGGTTTAACCCCAAATTTGCCTCCAGCGATGAAGTTCACTCCCCCATGGTGGCATCTGGTTTCTGAATTTTCAGATTCAGGAAGCTAGGAGTGCTGCCAAGGAGGGGTGCCACTGATTGGCTGAGTGTGGTCGGCTGACACTCTCAGCCAATCAGTGACTCCATTCACAAAACTGGCTTGGAAAAGGTATGTTTCTTTCCAAGCCAGTTCCCTACATATTATTCATATCTGTTAAATTTGAAAGATGACCCTCACTGTACACAACCCACATTGCCCTAAGTAGATTTTTATTTACAGGAAGTTAAGTTTTCCAACATTGTCCCCAGATGACAAGGCAGGGCTAAATAAACACTTCACTGACCAAGAATGCTGTTCAATCACTGTGACCTCACAAATCCCCAGGACCTAACCCATTTATTTAACCATAGAAATTCTGAATGTGGCTTACTGCCTGAGATGCTCCTCACCTGTATCATTACTTTGTCCAAACCTGGCAAGCCTCCCCATTACTGCCAAAATTTCAGGCCAATATCACTCCTCAACCATGACACTAAACTATACACCAAATCATTGGTTAATATATTGGCTCTCTTGATACCTAAATTAATTCACTCCAAATAATCAGGTGTTGTGCCAGGGCTTCAAGGCACTAGCAATACCAGAAAAGTCCTCAATTTAATAGAACATATTAACACTTATAGAGTTGGGGACTTAGTGCTGGACACAGGGAAGGGCTTCAACAGACTCAACTGGGCTTACATGCAACAAGTGTTGAGCAAGTTCGATTTCGTAAATTCTATTATCAAGAATTATAGCTTGCCGGTTGCCTACGTTTCAATGCTGGTTTCACCTCTGACAGATTTAGAATAACCAATGGGACGGGACTAGGATGTCCATTATCTCCCTTGCTGCCTCTTGCCGATCAAATCAAACATTGCCAGAATATTAAAGGGGTCTCCATCATTGACTCAGAACACCAAATATTTTTGTTTGCAGATGATAGCCTCCTCTTACTTTGTGAACCACAGCTTTCTCTACCACAGCTTTCTCTACCTAATGTATTATCTCTCTTACAAGAATAAGATCCATGCTAACACCAATATGGTATCTACCTCCCAAGAAGTGGGAGATTTCCACTATCATATATCAGCTTAAACTTAAGCTCATGTGTAATTATTGCATTGGGCTCCCCCAACCTGATGTCCCTTAACCCAAAACGCTTAAAATGTAACTTAAATAGGTGCTCTTGCAGAAGGACCGCATGTCTACTTTATGTTATTGTCATTGTCAACTATATTTCAGTGGACATTTATTCACATGTGATTTTGCACACATGGACAAATGGAAAACCTATCCCAAATAAAGATTTGTTTTATAGAAAATGTAAGCCCATGGATGCCTTTATGTTTGAAATTGTAATTCCATTTTCTTTCATTTGTTGATTATGTTTTCCACTTTTCCTATTTGTATCCCCACAAACAAAAACGTTCCAATAAAATAAAATTTAGGGAAAAAAGTTCTAATAGGGATAAAGATGATATTACTAAAGTGGAATTGCAACTCCACTTGAGTGATACAAGAGAAGATCAGAAGGACTTCTGGCATTCACAGGATCCAGGTAAGTCTCAAACTGTTTAAAAACACCTGGAAGAGCTTCTGGAACTTAAAGACACTTTAGTACCCAGAACAACTACACCTTAATGTGAGGATAATCATTACCTGCAGGCATTTTCATGCAAACACAGGCTCTTCAGAAAAAAAGGCAGTGTTTACATTCCCCCTAGGGACACCATTAAGTGGCCACTCCTCAGATGGCCACTGTAGGTGCTTCTTGGGGCAGCACCGTGGAGACGCTGAATTTTCCTCATAAAGATGCATTGATTCAATGCACCTCTATGAAAAGGTGCTGATTGGCCAAAAAGCTTTGGATTGGTTAAAAATCGGCAATAATGATGAGTTTACCAAGGAGGTGGACTGGGGGCAGGGCCAGCGCCGGCGGAGCCGCTCGGCGCTGGAAATAAGGTAAGAGTTATTCATTTTTAGGGGGACTAATGGGGGGGCATGCCACCTAAATGGTGGTTTTAACACTATAGGGTCAGGTATACATGTTTGTGTTCCTGACCCTATAGTGATCCTTTAATGGACCCAAGTAAGTGTCAAACTGTTGTCATACACAGTTGGACTTCTTACTGTGGGATGGTGCCACAGACATCCTGGCACTATAAGCCCTACTGCATTTTGTAGTGATTATGGTGTTTAGAGTGCTCCTTAAAATATTCACTCTAAAAGTAACAAACTGTTGAATGGTGACACACATTGCCAAATAGTAACACCACACCTCCCACATCCTACACATAACTACTTTCTCAAATTAAACTTCTCTTAATGATACCCGCTCAAATTTAACCTCACACTGTCTAGATTACATTTTAAATATCATCACCAGCAGTAGGTCTTGATCAAGTGCCCTTTAGGTCTTATTGTTGATTTGGGTTAAATGTAGCAGACAGGCAAATGTATGATCTCAATATATTCAATAATTTAGGTGGAAAGAGCCCTGTAAATTCTTGAAGACAGGCTCTTCAGCTTATTCAGCAATGCTTTCCCTTTGTAACTTACACCAAATGATAAGAATAAAGATTTACTCAGTCACGCATGATAATGGGAACCAAATAATATATTAGGAAGATGCTCATAGACAGGGGAAGAAATTGCTTTCTTACATATTAATTATACATCGAATAAAATAAGATATGAAAACACTTGTAAATCCAGACAACAGATTTCAATGGCGACGGGAACATATTTGCATATAATGAACTTTTTAGAAACCATATTGTAACGGAGCTCCGTGTACTCCGACCGAGTACCCTCCGTTGATGGATGCTCCTAGCGCTCTCAGAGGACTCCAAGCACTGCAGACGACACCACAACCACCGCAGGCTCCACAACCGCCGTAGCTTAACTGGAGCCGCGCCGTCTTCCTTCCACCCTGGATCGGCTTCTGTCCTCCAGGACCGTGTGGGGAAGACCTCTCCTCCAGGAGAGCGTAACAGGAACAAGCTCTTAAAAGAGCTAAGTGATTGAAAGCTCAGGGGAATATGCAGAGCATAGCAATCCCCAGTGTGATATAGCAGTTCCCTCCAATAACGAGACAAGGCTACGTATTGAGGGTCAGAAGAGGTCTGAGGTCTGGAACACCCAGCCTGCTTTTTATTACCAAAAGTACACACAGGACACACCCAGGGGGAGGCATAAAATAACCAATAACAGAATAGTACCGCCCCCAGGTTCCCTCCCCTCTGCTTGGGAGATAATTGAGTTTCCTACTATATCTACTCAATTATCTCCAAGCCACAACTTACACATTTTTATACATTTTTATGCACTTTCATAACTTTCCCATTTTGCATGGCACATTAATAAAACTTAAATTTTTATGCACAACATAAATTGTGGGACAACATATTCAAAATTCGTGAGAATCCGTCCAGTGGTTCTCGAAATATTAAAAGGTCTCTTTGGACCGACCGCACGCCTGTTTGCATGCCCAAAAACAGTTCCACAGATTCAGGCTGTGTGGTCGGTCTATTTCTGTCCTGAAAAACGGTTAAGTTCCATCCGAAATCGGTGTTCGGATATTCGAACGCACTTCGACTTTTGTCGAAGTGTCGAAGTCAAATGCGGTTTAAACTTCCGCGGTGATCGCTAGTCGAGTGGTGATCTATTTCCCCTGAAAAGATGATAAAGTCCCATTCGAACGAGTGTTCGAACGTTCGAACGGGACTTAGTCTCCAGCCGTGGTGTCGAAGGATAAGGGAAAGTACAGTTCACCGCTGACCGCGTTCGGTTGCCTTAAGATGGCCGCCGCCACGTGTTCGGCTGAAATGGCGGCCACTTCGACGGCTTCGATAGTTCGACGGCTTTGGTACTTCGACGGCTTCGGCACTTCGACTGTATTCGAAGTGCCAGTTAAAACGTTGAAACACTGCTCCCAAGTATTAAAAGGGCCAGGGGCAGTATACACAAATCCATTATGCCCAAATGTACGTTTTCCAGGCCAATACAGTCCAGGGCCATAGTCACAGGGGAGGAGGCAGGCAAGCAGGCCTCTCCAGGACAAAGTGGCGAAGGGCACTTCGTCACACATATTTGGTCTAAGATGACCTCCTACGTGGGAATATGTTTTTTTTTTTAAATGTGTTTGTTGAGGTGTAGCTTGTTAAGCAGAATATTATTTAGATTTATTTTTCACCTCTCCGAGAGAGGCAATTTGAAGTGATCAAATAAAATGAAAGGATTAAGTTCTAAAAGATGTTCGCATTCTGATGCAGAAAAACACTCAGACAAAACTATTGGTGAGAATACCATTAGAGAATGTTCCTTGTCATTCTGCTATGAATTGAAATCAATAATTGTTTTTTATCTTTTTGAAAAGCACACTATGGATTTCTCAATTTTAAACAATGTTGGAGCTTTTATTCATTTGTGTCAGAAGCTTCATTCCTCACTATTTGTGAACAAGCGGTATGGTTTATCATGCGGTTAGTGAGCGTCTAGTAGTTTCACTCTCTTTTAACCCATAATCATTCATCAATCTGTGTCAGTATCAGTAGCCAATGTTTAGTATTCCAGCTAGCCTGAATTGGCAAATGATTCATTGTAAATCCTGATGTTGTCTATAAATTTAATTTTAGAACGTTTTGGGGCAGCGACAGTAAACCTTGAAATCCTAGAGCTGCAGTCTTATTGTTAGGAGATATGTGCTTCTGAAATAAACATTGTGTCATGGATAACCTTCGCAATCCTTGGTTATTCAGAATGTTGTTTCAGTTTCTTGGGAGGTCAGGTAAGCCAGGCAGTAGAGAAGAGTTTAATGGTTCTCCACTAGAAGAGAATGAATAAACTCTACTTCATTGCTTGGCTTACTGGCATGACAACAGTGGCAGAACTACCAGGGTCGGGAACTACCCGGCCCTGGAGTTTCACCTGTCATGGAGAGCCCAGTGGAGATGAGAAGTGCAAGCAGAGCCCTTTATAGAGTCCAGCTCTGGCTCCACTCCCCATCCAGGTCCCTGGTTTTCCCGTGGTAATATGTGATGCTCTGTACTCCTTCCAGTAACTGTTAATCTTATCCTCTCCCTTGCGACTCTGGTGCTCAGTTAGTGAGTCAGAGTGCAGTTGAAGGGCATCCCAGCATGCACTCTAACTCAACTTTTAGCAGAGGAAACACAAGGGAGAGTATATGATAGAGGGTTACTGGGAAGGTTGAAGAGCATCACAATTCACCAGTGGACTTATTTTTTTTTGCATTTAAAAAGAAAAGAACATTTATTATTTTTTTTATTATATTTTTGCGGTGTGCTTTATGAATTAAATGAAAAACCTACAAGCTGGTTAACTTCCAACTTCTGAAAGTTGCAGATCCTAGGCTGGCCTTCATAGTGGCCATGTAAATATGGTAAACCAGCTAGAGGTGAAAAACAATATATATATTTTTTTATCTAAAATCCAACAGAATTTTATGGGAAATGGACCAAAAACAATTGACACATTGTTTTCGGCACATTCTACTAAGGTAATACACACACTTATCAATCACACTTGTATGTTGACTTACCCTTAAGCGTGCCATTGATCATTCTGCAATTTGTGTTTTGCATCTCCATTACCTGTGGCTTCTATATTCCTAGGGGAATAACATCGGGTCCTAACACTGTATTATGTGTAGAGACTAATCTTGGCTTGAAGGAGTCATTTCAGTAATACATTTTTTCAGTAATACTCTCATTTGAGTAATTTCCATTTAGATGTTAATCCCATTCACTGCCTACTTTCACTATCTTTGCAGCAATTTGCATTCATATTTTGCCTAGGTATCTATAGACTTTCTATTTCCAAGGCTAATTTATTACATGCTGATTCATTCTTCATGTATAAGTGAGTTGAATTGGAAGGATCACCTTCAACAACTTAGATGATATTCCTTTCCTATCCCTCTTGTATATTGTTGTTACGATTTCTGTTTCTATATACATATATTTGCTTATGTTTTTTAATTATATTCTATGGTCTTGGCCTCACCCTGCTTTCCCTGTTTTTGTCATGTTCTAATAAAAGGTATTATTATATTATATGCAATTATATTCAGTTCCCTACATCCCTGTAATAACAATCCAGTGCTCTCAGCTTTTTTCAGGATCTTATAGGAAATGTAGTTCACAAAAAAAAATTGGTTAAAAGAAAAATCAGAAACCGTTCACTTGACGAAACTGTGAATCTGGTTTTGTTAGCTGTAACCAATGAATTATTTCAAAAGAATTACCAACTTATTTTGTCTAACCTTGCACATTTGTTAGAGGAATTCAAGGATAACAGTGCATTTCACGTTGACATTGACAACAATCTAAAAGCATGTTTATTTGAAAGGAACATCTCCAAGAAATTAAAAGAGCCATCTACTTTCTTTCTTTGACCCCTATAAAAAAAATCATTTTACTACACAGTGCAGAAAGATTTCTGTGGTAACCTTACTAGATCATTTTCATGACCTTTTTCTTTATCTTAGAATGTTGTGGAACATTTTGTCTGATTACTCTATTCAACAACATGAGGAACATTTGAAATAAGCAGATCAATAACTTGTCTCTTTTCTGTGAAATAATTGAAAACGTTCAGTGTAAAAAACACATTAAATAAAGATTTAAGGAAAAATTAGGTCACTTAGAACACGCATTGTTAATGCTATGACAATATGGGGACAATAGTTACATTCATTAAGGAGACCACATAGAAGGAAGACTACCCTTGGCCATTGGACAATAGAATTAACACTGTGACGAAGTGCCCTTCGCCACTTATGCCTGGAGGGGACTACTGGCTAGCCTCCTGCCTTCCGACTATGGCCCCTGTGCTGATAGCTGTATTTTACCCTGCAGAAAGGTTTATTTGTGTATTTCTGCCGGGGCGTTCAGGACTTTCAGTATGTGAGTAGTGCTACCCCAGATAGCTATGCCATGGAGCCTATTCGTGTAACGAAAGACTATGGAAAAGACTTTGGCTCCATGGCGATTGAACAGTATGTATGTGATCTGAGCGCCATTCGGTAATAATGTGCGCTCAGATCTAAGCTATCTGGGGATATGTTGCATGTATATGTTTTATGTAGTAATTGTAACATTGTGTAATTTTATGTCTTTTTGTAACCATGTGATTAATGGAGTCTTGCCTCTGTCCTGGGAGATAATTTGATTACTTCCCAATTATCTCCAGGATAGAGAGGAGGGATTGTGATGTCACTGTGGGAGTGTTTTGTTTGTATTGTCTGTGATTGGTTAATATCCAATATGTTTCCCATTGTTCCATCATGTCCCCTAGGGGAGTGTCCACCTGGTGGACACTTGCATAAATACGGGCAGGTAGCCCTCAATAAACCAGACCTACTTGCACCTTTCTTGAAGCCTTGGCTCATGCTTGGGGGAAGGGATACCTACACTCTGGTGATTGCTATAATCACTTACTCCCCAGAGTAAGCTCTGGTAAGAGCTTTATTTGTTCCTGCTAAGCTCTCTGGATTTAGGAGAAATTCACCCACTGGTAGCTGGATCCTGGTCGTGGATCCAGGGTGGGTGAGAGGCGGTGAGACCCCGGCTCAGCTGCATCGCTGGAAGTGGGGTCCGCAGTGCTGATGGTGTCGGTTGGAGTGCTCAGCGTCCTCGGCAAGCGCTAGGAGCATCGATTGGCGGAGGTACTCAGTCGGAGTGCCAACGGTCCGTCACAAACACTATTTCTCTATTTGATAAATTGATTGTGTTTACGGTTTGTTTATACTACATTTACGGAAACCTGTAATCAGAACTTTAAAGAATAAAATGAGAAAAGTTCACACTTCATGTATTTTCTAATAATCTTTCCTCCCACCAAAAGCTTTCTGAGCATTTTAAGATTGAGGAAGTCTTTAGGGTAGAGTTTGTTCTGCATAAGGAAAGTATGATTCTATCTTTAATTTTACACCGTTTCACTATTTAAGGGTTGTGATTGTCACATTGTATATTTTTACATACATATCCCTGTCTGCCTGTGATTTGTGAGAGTTACAGCCTAGTCCTGCCTAGTTTTGTTACTCCTACAAATTTCTCAAAGAACTGGAACATGTATGCTGCTCACAGTTAGTGTTCCCTCTAAGTGCACACACCTTTTTGAGGGAGTGCACACAATAACTTGTGCTCAAAAACAAACCCCAGACACCAACGGCTAAATCACAGTTGTTATAGAGAGCTGCATCCACCTGTAGCCGCTGGTGCCATTTCTACCCATAAGTTCAGTGAGTTCCTCCCCCAGACCTTTGGGGGGAGACGTCACGGGGGGAAGGAATACAGAAGGAGGTTGAGGCAGCAGTGAGCAGAGGCCACACAGACAAGCCAGCCAGGGCCAGTTAGGGAGCCTTGGGAGGGAGGAGGAGCCACCCACACTAAAGAGACTGCTTCCAGGGCTGCCCTCAGCCTCCTGATATAAGTAAGACTACCCACACCCCACCCTGTGTTTGGATAAATGTGGGCATATTGGCATGATGTGGGCACAGTGGTATGGTGTGACATGAAGTGGGAATAGTGGCATGGATGGGGAGGTAAACTGTAAAATACAAAGAGGCCATGTGGAATGTGAGCATAATAAAAGGAAGCATACTGAAATAAATGTAGGCAATGTGGTATGCATGTGAGTATGTTGGCATTAATGTGTGCAGAATACAATGAAGGAAAAGTAGCACTGAGGTGGGCGTACTACAGCATAGGCAAACAGAATATATGTAAACCACTGGCGTACATACCGCGGTTGCAGGGGTCGCAGCTGTGACCGGGCCCATCACTCCAAGGGGCCCGGCCTCCCTGCAGACCCCTGCGACCAGGTACCCATCTTTTGCTGCCCCGGCCCATGCGGAAAACCGTTGGGGCTGCCCTCCAAGGGGTCCATTGGGTGGCCCATGCTGTCAGGGCCACCCGATAGATATGGATTGTCAGGGGGCCTGGTCAGCGCTGGGCGCTTTAACTGCGCGACTGGGCCCCCTGTGATGATGTCAGACATAGCTGGGAGGAAGTGACTGCACGTCACTCCTCCCAGCTATCAGAGAGCCATGCGGGAGGAAGGAGGAAGGAGGAAGGAGGAGGGAGTCAGAGTGGGAACTCTGACTTTCATCAGGCTGAACCCACACTGAACCCCAGGAAGTCACCCTCCTGCAAAAGGTAGGAAACAGGAGGGTGACATAAACATTTTGTATGTGTCTGTCTGTATGTGTCTGTCTGTGTGTATGTATGTGTCTGTGTGTCTGTCTGTATGTGTGTCTGTATGTATGAGTATGTATGTGTGTGTGTCTCTGTATGTATGTGTCTGTCTGTGTGTGTGTGTGTCTGTATGCATGTGTCTGTATCATACAGACACATATATACAGAGACATACATACAGACAAACACACACACATACAGACATACGCATAGACAGACATGCATACAGAGACGCACACACACATACATACAGACGCACACATACACACACACACACACACACACACACATACAGACACATACATACAGACAGTATGTGTGTGTGTGTCTCTGTATGTGTGTGTATGTCTGTCAGGGGTGTTTGAATGTGTGTGTCTGTATGTATGTGTGTGTCTGTGTGTATGTGTGTGTGTATGTATCTATGTGTCTGTCAGGGGGGTGTATGTGTGTCTGTCTGTATCTGTCTGTGTGTATGAATGTGTGTGTCTGTCTGTGTGTATGTGTCTGTGCCTCTATGTATGTCTGTTTCTGTATGTATGTGTCAAAGGGGGGGGGGGGGGCACAGATCAGTTTTGCACCGGGGCCCCATGTATTGTGTGTACGCCACTGATGTAAACCCTGTGGCTTGTGAACGTAATAATAATGATGCAAATTGAAAAAATTTAGGGGCATCTACAAGATGTGGTCATAATACAATGGAGACAAATTTAAATATATGTAGGCAATGTGGCATGGCATGGATGGGCACAATAAAATATGTGCAATCTTGCATGTGGACAGTGTCACATGCACGTACATAATGGAAATGCTTAAATGTTTTGTGTGAATCATGACTGAATTTTGTGTGCTGTGTGTGGAGGGGAATCTGAGCGTTGCTGAGTGTTGTGTGTGTGTGTAGTGTCTATGTTATGATATCTTTACTTCAATGTCCTGGTATACCTTTTAATTAAGGGAGACACTGGCAGCTATCAACAAGATAATTGGATTTCACTCTCACCAATGACAGAATTAATTTATAATAGCAAAGTTTAAACCTCCACTCGACAAAGTACTTTTTATATCAGTTATGGTTATAACCCTAAATTCCTTACCTTCAAAACTAATACTATCTCAAACCCTTCTCTTAAAACATATTTTGATCAAATATAAAACAATATGCAAGAAGTAAAATCAAATTAATCAAAAGCTCAAGAAATTTCATACTACTGATCTTTATCATCGACCTTCTCTCTTATACTCCTCAGTAGTATAAGGTCCTATTGTCTACTAAATATCTGAAATTCCAAACGCCTTAAAAAATTATCAAACACCTCTCTTGGTACTTTCCAAATTAACCAGACATTGAACAACATAACTGTAAAGTTAGACCTTCCCAACACCATGAAAATCCATCTAGTATTTCATGTCTCTCTCATTCAACCTTTCCATGAAGATGTAACTAAAATCCTGAATGAACCTCCTCCTTCCATTCTGACTGATAATGAAGAAGAGTACAAAAAAAAGAGTTAAACAGTAAAATTTGTTATGGGAGAGTGGAATATCTTATTAAATGGAAACAAATAGGTTACCTATTTTCAAATACATGCTCCTGATCTTCTTTCTGAATCTCAGAGGTAGCCCTTTGTGGGGATCGGGATCTGTTATTATACCTTTATTTCAATGTGCTGGTATACCTTTTAAATTGTATTATTTACTATGTCTTTAATGGAGACATTGAAGAGTCTTACGCAAGTGGATAAAAGCATGCAGTCATCAGTGACTCAATGTGCTGTTAACTGTGTACAAGGTGATTTCATACTGCCTTATATTTTTCAGGTTTCATCTTCTCATGCCCCAACTCTTCTAATCTAAACACTCCGACACCTCCTTCTTGTGGATATTCCTTGCGTTATTAGACTTTTGGCTTTGGTTCGGAAAAATTAAGAACTGCCCTCCGTTGCTCACTCTTTGATTGATTTACCCTAATTTGACCATGAAAGTTTGTCTTTGAAATTCTTCTGGATTAAGGATTACCCTCTGTTACTCCCTTCTCTATTGACTTATCCAGATTTGACCATGGACACCTGTAACGGTTTGGCACTTGGTTAACACTTAATCATGATTCCATTATCAGGAAATCATGGAAATTAGATTTTCTGTTCACAAGATCAATGTTTAAGTTCAACATTTTGATTCAAGTAAAATCCCTTTTTTTTAATTTTGTGTGCAACAAGCTACCCAAAAAAGTTGGTTATTTTTTGTTCTATCCATTTCTGGGAAATAAATAATTCCTTATATCTACTTACCTGGAGTTCCGTCAGTAACTCATTCCTCCTGCTGGATTGCATCTGCAAGATAAAAGAATAAATAATTTCTTACTTTTTTACATTGTGATACAAATTTAGTTGATTTATCTTTTCTTGTTAAGGACACATTAGAGTCAGGGCTCGAGTCCTGCAGGAACGCATGGGAACGGCGTTCCTGCACTTTTTCTAGTGCAGGAACGCCGTTCCCGTTTGTGGTCCTGCAGGCACTCAGGGGGCGGCAAAAAATGCCGCCCCCAAGTGCCCCCTGTCATGGGGGGCCCAAGAGGTGGCCTAAAGGCCACCTGAAGGATCCCCCCCGGCCGGCTCTTGTCTCGCTGTCAGCCGCGGCGACGGAGCTGTGTCCTCTCTGCTCCCTCTCGCCGCGCCGTTTGCTGATGCTGGGAGCCGGAATATGACGTCATTTCCGGCTCCCGGCATCAGCAGACAGCCCGCGCGGCGAGAGGGAGCAGAGAGGACACAGCTCACTCGCCGCGGCTGACAGCGAGACAAGAGCCGGCCGCATTGAAGCCCCACTGGACCCCAGGGACAGGTCCACGCCAGCTCTCCAGGTAGGGAGGCTGGGTGGACATTTTTTAAATTTAAAAAAATATATACAAATAATTTTTATGTATGTGAGTGTGTATGTGTGTATGTGTCTGTGTATGTGTCTGTGTGTATGTCTGTGAGTGTATGTGTGTATGTCTGTGAGTGTATGTGTGTGTGTCTGTGAGTGTGTGTGTGTGTGTATGTGTGTGTGTGTGTGTATGTGTGTGTGTGTGTGTATGTATGTGTATGTGTCTGGGAGTGTGTGTGTGTGTATGTGTCTGGGAGTGTGTGTGTGTATGTGTCTGGGAGTGTGTGTATGTGTGTGTGTGTATGTGTCTGGGAGTGTGTGTGTGTGTGTGTATGTGTCTGGGAGTGTATGTATGTGTGTGTATGTGTATGTGTCTGTGAGTCTGTGTGTGTGTCTGTGAGTGTATGTGTGCACCTGAGTGTGTGTGTACGTGTTTAAATATGCATGCAAGTTTTTTTTTTTTTCTGGTGGTGGGGTGAGGGTGGAACTCGAGTGAGTTCCCACACTTTATTCCCCAGGACTTGACCCCTGATTAGAGTCATAACAATCTGAGTGTGTTGGGGAAGGGGTGTGGTGGGGGAGTATTGTGGTCTGCCCTAACTCAGGTGCAGATGACAGTCTGGCTCTCAGTCATGTAAGGGAACTGCAAGGGAGCTCTTAAAATTAAGTGCACCTAATAGAGATGCAGACCTTGAAGCTCCCTCGAGCAGGTGAGAGGGCACAGGGCCAAGCAGGGAAATCTTTTGATATCCCTGTCAGCTCAAGGATGTCCTACTCACAGCCAGCGCAGGAGCTCCAGGGCATGACAAAATCCTTCAATTAAATTATTCAGATTCCTACATGTTTGTATCTATTATGCATTATATATCGAAAATACAACAATATAAGCCTGGATGGATTAATATTGGAAGAATGGATACTGGCAATACACATGAACACAATCAGATACTCGGCTGTTCTTTTACTATTTTCTGTTGAAAAAGAAATTTAATGAGTTGGACAGTGTATATTTGCAATATTGCATTGGCATGATGTTTTTTTTCTGTCTAGATTAGAATAAATTATTGCCAGTATACATTAAGTCCATTTAATCTCTATATTTGTAGTGGCTCTGCATTTGGATCACTGTTACTACCCAGTAAGTGAGAAATTAAACAAATACATGTTGGATAATATTCTGTAATATTTTGATTCTATGCAGAAGATCAATAATTTGCTTTATTTGAGCTGTAAAATATTTTTTGTGTTATATTTATATTTTTTTTTTTTTGAGTTGGTCTCTGTAAATGTCAAAGAGGTATGCTGTCTATATTCTCAACAGAAGCTTTATAAGGATGGGTTTTGCTATCCAATAATTTCAGGGTTTCTGGACTTAGAATAAGAAAATGACACAAACAGCTTCTGTGAAGGTTCTTTTACCATAATCACACCACTGTACTGGAGGATAAGCTATAAAAGGGCACATGCACTCAATTACATTGTAAAAGAATACATCACTAATCTTCTATAATTACTTCTTACTCTTCTGAACAGAGACCTTTTGTTCTTTGGAGTTCGTAGCCAGTGTTAATGATTTTGGTTCAGTCCCAAATAGGTGAGTTGGGAATTAGAATTCAGTTATTTTATTAATTCATACTATTAATTCTGTTCTTTTGGAATTTTTTTTAATTATTTGCTAAAGGTAGAAACCATTAATTGTTCAACCTCTATAAATATGAATTTGATTGTGTTGAATGTGTGTCTAGTGGCCACTGCATAGCTGATGTGTCCTGTTTCCAGATCTTATTTTGATGTTTTTGATGTTTAAATTCCCCCAAATTCCCTTCCATTTTCTTTACTCTCTGCCCTTTATTTCCAACATGGGCATTAATAAATATATTACAAATTTTGATTTATAACGAAGAGCAAGATTTATTTTGAATGAGTCTTCTGTTACTATTAAACATAGTTTTAATTTTGTAAAGAATTTATTTGGGATGGTAATGTAATACAGGTGTTCAGCTGGTTGCAACATGTCACTGCTTTTAGGATACGTGCAAATCAAATCATAGAAATAGACATAAAAAGGGGGCGAAAAAGAGGAAAAAGAAAGGAAAGTGGTGAGAGGGTGTCCCCACATATTCACTGCTCTTTTTAATCATACATAGGATACGTTGTGCCAGAATATTGTTTAGGTTTCTGTTTTTGGTTAATGTTTTCGGAGTACCTTCCCAAAACTACATCAGAGGTGGGTCGGTTAGTTTTCTTTATAATTCTTTTTATTTTATGGTTCTAAGTATTAAAATGTGCGAATGTATACATTTTTATAGGAACTGATTTTCTTCCACCTTTTTGTAGATATTTAGTTCTCTCTATTTTCATAAAATGTGATTCTGTCTGTTTTGTATACTACCTTTATCATGTTAGCATACTGTCTTTATCCTATTATTTATTTATTTTTTATTTATTTTATAAATAAAATAAATAATGAATATTTAAACAGCAGTTGCCATTGATGCAGACTTTTTCCAATGGTTCAATGCTGTACCTGATGAAGTCTTGGACTGATGAACATACAGAGCTGACATCCCTGACCCAGTGAATTTAGGAAGGGATAGCTACAGTGGTGAGTGGCTCCAGTGGACCATGAAAACAATGTATATTATTGATTTATGTACATTTACATCATTCTGTTTTGTTACCTTTACACCAAGGAAGCTTGGTCACATTGAACCTTGTGATCCAAAAACAAGAATGAGCTGAATTCTGGGAGACATACAGATGTCTTTAACTTGACAAAGAAAGACATAATTTACTCAGAGTGATTACATAACATTACTTTGATAGTGGCTCATTGACTTATTTTATATATTTTTTATTGCATTAGTAATCTTTTTTTAATGGTTTTGTTACACACCAACATTTCACGTCTTTTTAAGAAGGCCGAGACTAGTGTAAATGATTTGTAGTCAATACTTATTTTCACAACTGGTTTACCACTATCACATCACAATTTATAATTTATAGATTCTATTATTTAAAACAGGCAATTAACATATAACTTTTATGTTTTTTTTTTTTTTTCCCCAGTAAGAAACTTCATGGTAAACCAGAAGTAGATGTCTTGAACAGCAACATTTTGGGGGATTTTCTATATACTGAACTATATACTGACAAACTCAACATACCAATTGGTTCTTATCTGATATTAGACTCTGCATTTCTATATTTGTCCATTAGAAATAATTATTTGTGTGAATAATATACTGCATTCTTTGCTTGTCAAATCACATGTGATATCTGAAAGATTGATGAAAGATAAGTATGATAAAGTCTAAGACGAAGGGATTTAAAGATTTTTCCATTATCAAAAAATAATGAATCACATTTTTTTCTGGTTACCAAGAAATGTCTGCAGTCCAAACATGAAAGTGAGCAGAATGTCTATCCCAAGACCAGTGGACACAGTAATAGAATTTGAGTATATGAGTTAATAAATATAAATACAAATAAAAGCTTATTGTAGTCTTTACGATGGCCTGCTGTCCAAAATATCGCTTTTTTCCTGATATTGCAGAATTTAACACAATAATCTAATGATGAACATCTAAAGTGAACAATACCATTCTCTATTTTGACAGTAAGCTTGTGTGATCAGGACTATCAGCGTTTCTTCATTCAGCCAAATATGTAGTTTGTCTGTTAGTTGCATGTATTATGCATCTTTTGTTGCCTGTGCTGTAGATTAGATTTTGGTCCCATATAAGTAATAATAATCCATCAAAACATTAATAAACCATTAATAAAACATTAATACTTTTTCTTATAAAAAAAATACGGGATAGAATAAAACTGCATTAAAACGTTACCCTATTGATCAACTGGAACAGAAGAGAAATTGAACAGATCAGCTAACAATTTACTCAACTCTGTGAATGGGGACATTTTTACATGTTATGCAGATAAATGTAGACATACAATGTGTGCCCTCTAGGGTTTATGGTAAACTTGAAGAATTATTTTTCAATTTGACCGAATTTGGGCTGATCGGGCGATGTGAGACTTGTGAGAATCGACTTGCACAATTCCAAACCAGTGGCATCGCTCTGTCAGTGAGTAGGAGGACATGCCCCCCCACCATATTATACAATGCTACCCCTCATTGAGTTCTTCCCCCCCCCATTAAAATGCTGTTTTGTTTTTTTGTAAACATTTGATGTCCATTGTCAAGCTATATAAAGTTTATACATGTAATGCCAATTGTTAGGATATATAAAGGTTATACATTTGATGTCCATTGTCAGGATGTATTAAGTTTATATATTTAATGCCTATTGTCAGGATATATTAAGTTTATACATTTGATATCCACGTCAGGCGATCTAGAGCTGTATACATTTGATGTCCATTGTCCGGCTATATAAAGTTTATACATTGATGCCCATTGTCAGGATAAATACATTTTTTACAGTTGATGCCCATTATCAGAATTAAAAAAAGTTTATAAATTTGCTGCCCTTTGACAGGAAATATAAAGTTTATACATTTAAAAGTGTATGCATGTGTTGCTCATTTGCATGATGTTACGATGTATCTACCGCCAGGTAGATGAAGCCGACGTTTAGTGAACAATCCCCTTTCTCCAGAAATGCAGTTTTAATCCAGCCGATCGTCAAACTCCCGAATGGAGCATACCAACGCGGCAACTCCCGATCAGCAATTCAGTCGAACTCCTTCCACAGCTAGAAATAACGAAAGCGCTGTCCCAATAATAAATCCCTCCACAAACGAGACCAAGCTCCGTCTTGAAGGTCAAACAGGAATGTGTTTAATGGGGGCTACCTGCCCGGTATTTATGCGGGTCTCCACAAGGTGGCACTCCCCTAGGGGACCTTGTGGAAGACTGTACAATATATTGGACAGTAGCCAATCACAGTGGCTTCAACATAAGATCTTCCCATATTACCCATAAATCCTTCTTCTCTATCCCGGAGATAATTGGGAAGAAACCTAATTATCTCCCAGGAAAGAGACAATCGCCATCTCGAAATACAATAAGAAAATTACAGTAAAATACATAACTTCAGAAATACCGAATGCATATGGTTCGTGTAACGTATCCCCAGATAGCCTGGATCTGAGTGCATATTTCTACCGAATAGCGCTCAGATCCGATGTACCTAGCCCAATCGCCATGGAGTCAAAGTCTTTCACAAGTCCTTCGGTATACGAATGACTCCATGGGACGGCTATCTGGGTAAAGTCCATACGAATGTTATAAAACTCCCGAACTGACCGGTGTTCGTACGCCTGGACGAAATAGAAGGCGGGCGGCAGCTTCCAGCGGTATTCGGCAGATAAAGTGTCCGTTTTTAGTTCCATAGGATTTGCACCGAACACCGCTGATTCTCCTCGTGTCCCAAAATGGCCGCCGCCTCGTGGTTGGCATACGAACGACGACCACCCGTACGAATGGAATGGAGAGGTGTCTGCGGTTAACCACAACGTTCTAATTGGGGCCAAGAGGTTAACTAGCAGCACACTCCTCTCCTGGGTGGCCGTTTGTTCAGTAGTTTCATTCGGTAGTTCAGTATCACACGAACAGGGGCATACGGACAGGAAATCCAGCGAAATTAAGGCAAACAGACGAACCAACAATATAAGTCCAAACAGATGGATCTGTCACACATGATATATAAGGTTTATGCATTTACTGCTCATTTGAATGATACACAAGGTTTATTTATGGCTAATGAGCAACAAAAGAAAACAAGATATAAAGTCTCAGGTTTTGTTTTTTACTACAACTTGTAGCAAACACAAGTGTGCCAAACAGAGCCGGCACAGCTGTTAGGTGGGCTCCCCCTGTCCTGGGCAGCAGCACTGGACAATTGGCTCTTGACCCGATCCCAGCACCACGACAATCCTCCAGGGGCCCGAAATTGGAGGTGCCGAGTCTGTCAGTGAGTGAGGAGTGTATTTCTGTCAGTGAGTGTGTATGTCTGTCAGTGAGTGTATGTGTGTGTGTGTGTCTGTCAGTGTGTGTGTGAGTGTTTGTTTGTCTGTGTGTGTGTCTGTCAGTGAGTGAGTGTATGTATATCAATGAGTGTCTGTCAGTGAGTGAGTGTATGTCTGTCAGTGAATGTGTGAGTGTGTGTGTGTGTGTCTGTCAGTGAGTGAGTGTATGTCGGTCAGTGAGTGTCTATGTGTCTGTCAGTGAGTAAGTTTATGTCTGTCAGTAAGTTTGTGTGTTTGTGTGTGTGTCAGTGAGTGAGTATATGTCTGTCAGTGAGTTTATGTCTGTCAGTGAGTGTGTGCCTGTAAGTAAGTGTGTGTCTGTCAGTGAGTGTGTGTCTGCCAGTTTGTGTCTGTCAGTGAGTAAGTGACATGAGCGTGCGGCAAAATGGATCTTTGCCTTGGGCAGCAGAAATCCTTGCAGCGGTCCTGGTGCCAAACAGATATTAGCAACCAATTAATGCACTGTAACAATTATATTGCACCAGCAAATGGGGTTAAACATGTATGATTCAACTGTGGTCTTTTACTGCTAGTAAAATGGACAGCAACTATTGTTTTCAAGGACAAGTGTCAATAAAAAAAATAAAAAAAAATACATTATGCTTGACTGATAGATTGCATCAAGAGTAGTCATTTTAAATAAGTACATTATTGAGCCCACTGAGCCCGTATGGCTCTATTATTTCATTAAAGCAATCCTATTTAAAATGTCTACACTTAATGTAATCTTTCAGTTAAACAGAATTTATTTTATTGCCAACATTTGTCCTTGAAAACAATTGTTGCTGTTAGCAGTAGCAGTAAAAGACCAAATTTGAGTCATCCCCGTTTATCCCCTTCGCTGGTGTAATGCAATTGTTACAGTGCATTAGTTGGTTGCTACTGTCTGTTTGGAACACTCGTACGTTTGCAACAAGCTGCAATGAAAAACAAAAGCTAAGACTTTATATCTTGGGTTTTTTCTTGTGGTAAAATAAGATATATATTATTTTTTTTTTTTATAAATCTTTATTTTTCTTGTGCCTTTGAAAACAGATAACATTTTATCTTACAGTGCCACAACAGCAACAATAAGCTTATTTTGAACAGTAGTTGACAAGGTATGTGAGGAAACGGCACAATTTTATATTATAGTGTCAGGCTAAACATTGAGAGACTATGTCAGGGTGAGTGACGCAGTTTTAAACACAAGATCTCAGCTAGTTCAAAGATTGTCAGGTTAGATAGTGTCGGGATTGATTGCACAGGTTGAGGTATAGAGGTGGTGTGTCAGTCTTCACAGCAGTATCAGTTTGTATACATGCATACATGTATAACGTGGGATCATTAACAAGCTTAGTGGAAATGGCTGACTTTAACTGATGATTTTCTGTCATGAGGTGTAGCCTGCCTGTGGGGTGCGAGTATAATGCAAGAGATTAATGTAGTATATAGCTAGCTGAGACCCATAGGTCTACATGCAAGATAAAGTAGGAGATTTACTAACAGTATATGATGTACCCTCTCTAGGTGCAAGTGTTTATGGCTAAGTACAGGTAAGGATGCAGTAAAGAGAGGGAGTGATTAATCCACTGAGGCTAATTAAACAGTGTGGTTCAGCATCTGCATGCTATAAGCTCCATCTGGGAGCACGGTCAGGCATATGTCAAATAGGCAAAATATTATAAGGTTGCATAAAGTAAAATAAGTAGACAACAGGCCTAACTAAAACATAATGGTAATAATAATGATAAACATCTCAGATGATGACTAGATATTACTCAAGTTCAGTTGCTCAGCTCAGCTTCCAACAGGAGAGGCCTGGCTGTCAGCCGATCCCAGTGTGTGGCAAACCCCTCTGGCTTTGTGGTAGTCCACGCCACATTTGGTAGGGCTCTCTTGTGTTCCCCACACCCGTCTGCATACCGGGTCCGTGGGGGTCTTGTGCCATCTCCCGTCGGCCGGATAAGGGTGTGCGAGGTCTCCGTCTTCCTTGTCTTCGGCCCAAGGCCTTTGTGGGAGCCCGTGCCTGGTGTCCATTGATCCCTTCATCAGGATCGTGGGCCCATGGGTTTTCCGGGTTTTGGATGACCTCCTGGGTATATGGACGGCAGTGGAGGGAGGATACCTCCATGTGAGCCCCAGGCTTGGAAGAAGAACAGGCGTGGAGGGCCTCAGCATCCCTCAACCGCACCACAGGAGGTGTAGGCACATGTGAGCTGTGTCCCTTCATGTTCTCCAGTTTGGGTGAGGGGTATGCTTTTACAATGTTGTTGTGGGACCGTTGGTCTGCATGTGTAAGTTGCCTCCGTGCTCGGTCGTGGATCCGGCTCCAGAATTTCTGGCAGATGTCGTCAAATCTCTTATTGAATGCGGTGAGCCAGTCCTGTGTCGTCAGGCCTGGTGATGGTTGCTGAGACACTGGGATGGCGGTCATTTTGAGTGCGCCGCGTGGGTCCCGATTTGGACCCTGGCATGATGCTGAATAGCGAGAGTCCTTCAGTGGGGACCGGGATATCCCCCCCGGTCCAGAGGGGGGGGTAACGAGGAGAGTGGTAGACCTCATTTGTTGCAGCTTCGTGTGGGGCAGGTGATCGGCCGTTTCACCCGCCCGGCAGCGGTGGTAGGCCGCAGAGTGGTCTCCGTGGGGGAGTCGAGCAGGTAAGTCCGCTAGGTCGCAGGGACTTCCCCCGTGGTCACATATAGCTGTATGTAGCTTTGAAGGGCGTCGGCAACTGGCTAGGTGTCCGATATCAGGCAGATTGTGTGATTCAAGTCAGGAGCTCAGACGATGTGCAGCCAGCCGCCATGATGCCCAGGCCCCCAAGATATATATTATTTATAATGGTAAAATTATTTTTGCCTATGCTTTAGGAGCAAAATAGTTGTTGCATTTCATTTTACAATGTTTACCATTACGTGGTTTAATAATGAATTTATAGGTGATCTTCAGTTATTATTAATATTTAATCTATAGACTTACATTTGCATTATGGATGGTTGTTTCTCATGGAAGTAGAGCTGAATTTGCACTTTTTACATAACAAGATCATTTAAGCTAGCCCTTCAACATGCAAATTTCTGTTTATATTGCATGTTAAAAAAAATTTAGACTGAGAGTTTAGAGAATACTCTGCTAGATGACCTTTTTCTATTTTTGTCAAATATTTATTTACCAAATGTTAATTTAAACTTCATTCAAATTGCATTTTGAAAATAAATATATATATTATTTTTAAACCTATAGTCTTTTCATTATTCCGGCATCATGAGATATTGTTAAAATGTGCACTATTATTGAGAATTTGAAGAATGAAAAATCACTGCACAGCTGTTCAGCTCTCATATTGAAATCCTATTTATACCACAGTCTTTATTTCAAAGAGATAAGTACATATTACATAGTTAAAAATTGAATATGTAAAGCAGATAGATGTGGTTGCATATTTCACTGATAAATCAGAATTTCGTTAATTTATAAATGTTTTGTGTGTGTATATTAGTTTGTGTATGTATGTATGTGTGCCTGTGTGTGTGAGTTTGTGTGTGTATGCATGTATGTATATTCAGGTGGAAGGGGTTTTCAATCAAAGTTTTTCCCTACCATAACTTTCTTGGTTTTTGCTTCCCAAGCACTGCCAAGCCTCAGTAGCTAGCCAGTAACCAACTTCATGCTGATGATTTGCATTAACAATGAAACAGCTGTCCATGAGTAAAAATGGGGTGGCCAAATTGGTCACAGAGGACAGAGCAGGGGGTAACCCTAGTGGTAAATAAGAGACTAAGAGGAGAACATTCTGTCCTGAGGAGTGTATCTTGTAGTATACAGCAAGTGGTGAAGGAAAAACAGTTAAAATGCCCTTTATTAGAATGGGGTGAAAATAAACAATGAACTTAACGAAGGAAGGGGGTAAAAAAGTATAAGTAAGACACACTGGACTGAAAGACAGGTGTGTTAAGCCAACGTGCGGGTACTAATGCCCTACTAGCGACACCAGATAATTTAGTGCTCCTACACTATGTTGTCTGTGTCGTATTGGCAAAGAATGTGAACCCAAATTATCAATACTAATATCCAGTAGCGGAGTATGTCCATGAATAGGGCTCTTGCAGAGAGTCCTTGTGACCTCCGGTAACTGGACCGTGTAGCGCTATCGTCTTTAGCCGTGAGCGATGCTCAGCTATATAGGTAGCTAACCAGGGGGACGAAACTACAAATCTTATCGTCCTAGTGTCTGACGGTATCAGAGTGTGGGTCCCCAATATGAGGTACTGGTCGGTAGCTAAACCTAGGGGGGGGAGACAGACGTGGCTAGATATTGATAATATGAGAGGGACAGAGGGGGCCGTGTCCAGCTGAAAAAACGTCAGATCTGGATGCCGTTCCTTCAAAGTGCAACCCGTATACCATGTGATCACTGTTTTGGAGATAATAGCCACCGTCGGGCAATTAGTAGTGATCCCTCAGTATATATACACATATAGCTCTCGTTCTCCACATCGGATACTGGTAATCCACCTTGTCAGTGTGGGTGTCCTGGACTGAGGAGGATGAGGCAAAAAAGAGGTAGAATGGTGCCTTCGTGGGTACCAGGTACAGTAAAGAGGTAGGAGAGAAATAAGAGTGGAGGATGCGAGATACGTGTAGACACTAGATGTCCCTATCGGAAACTTAAAAAGTCAAAATTAAATTAAATAGTACCCTAATGGGTGCACCAAGTCCTGGTGTGCTAGAATAGATACACACGGTACTTGTGCACTAGGGTGGCTGGTAACCGTCCCGTATAGATTAGCTGAATGCCCGGGTGGCTATTTGATAATGCCGCCGGGATCGTAGGTGCTAGTAAACCGGGAGGTAAGAATATAAATGAAAATAGTGTCCGCGGAGTGCGAGTGACGCTACTGGATATTAGTATTGATAATTTGGGTTCACATTCTTTGCCAATACGACACAGACAACATAGTGTAGGAGCACTAAATTATCTGGTGTCGCTAGTAGGGCATTAGTACCCGCACGTTGGCTTAACACACCTGTCTTTCAGTCCAGTGTGTCTTACTTATACTTTTTTACCCCCTTCCTTCGTTAAGTTCATTGTTTATTTTCACCCCATTCTAATAAAGGGCATTTTAACTGTTTTTCCTTCACCACTTGCTGTATACTACAAGATACACTCCTCAGGACAGAATGTTCTCCTCTTAGCTGTCCATGAGTGGTTCACTGGCTTTGCATCTTTTCATAAGTTGTGTTTCAAAGCTGCTGTATACAGCGAACACAGACTCTAAGGAATCCATGTTTAAAATTGAATGAGGCAAAAATGTGGCAATCCTTTGCGGTAGTAACATCACTGCAAATTAGCAATTTCTGTGGGAAAAGCAAGTCTTATGTCTTGACTAGAGTGCAGATCTTTGTTTAAAATTGTATTGACTATCCACAGACTTTGGGTGGAAGAGGTTTTCAATCACAATTTATCCCCATCATAACTTTCTTAGTTTTTGCTTCCTTTCCTATATATATATATATTCCTATATATATATATATATTCCTATTATATATATATATATATATATATATATATATATATATATAATTGCCCCCCATACTTTTGTCACTGGCCTCCCATGTGCCCCCTCAAATATGAATGCTGGAGACGCTGTTATGGTACTTTTCAGTAAACCAAAATGTTTAAATGTCTATCTGTTCCTGTCCAAATTAAAGAGAATTGAATTGCGTATATACGCTGAAGTAATTCAGTCTGACACACGGAGTTCAGGTTAAAATAACTTCGAGGAAATTTATTGGCAAGTGAAGCAAGAGCGGGCGCGCAGGCCCTTTTAAGAGGCATTTTGCGTCATCATTGATTATCAAAATATTAGTGAATAAACATCATTAATTGGATTAATTGTTAAGTGTCTGGATTAGTGTCCACCTATCAATATAATTAATTGGCTCAAAAACTAAGTGGTTAGCTTCGTGTCCACCCACCAAGAGGTGGTATTGTTTTGGACACGGGTGGGGACAAGGGGGTCTTGAGCGTCATTTTACACGGTTAGTGATGTCAGGTCTTGTGGTTAGGTGCAAGGTCTCTTATGAATAGAACATTTCATTACTACTGTGTTCTCATGGCCTTTAAATTATACTATGTTGCGAGTTAGGGGAAATTCAACAGTTCCTGGGTTAGTCATGTCCTTATGGAGAATACCGTCTTTGTCTATTGTGTTAGATGTGCTGAGAAATTCTGTCATGTAATGTAGTTTTCAAATGGAGAAGTCAGGTTATGAGGACAAAATGGAGGATTTGTTACAGTATCAGGTTAAAATGGAGTTAGTGCAATAATTCAATACAAGTTCCAAACATGCTCATTTTTGGTTCTTCTTGAACTGCAGTGCTGGTCCTGGTAACAGAAAAGAGGGATGGAATGAAGAAGAAGGGAAATAAGCAGCTTAGTTTGCCATGGTAAACATTGGGTCTGCCCAATTATGTGGGCTGGATCTACTGTCTAATCAAGAGCAGAAAAGAATGATTGATGGTTTGTGGACAACCAGTAAATGTTGATTATATTCACACATCAAGAGACAACTAACAAATTGAGGGAAAAGGAGGAGAGTTAAAACAATTTATATTTCCGAGAAGGATTTTTCCAGACACTTTGATTACAGCTACTGCGTTGGAGTGGGAGATAGCCCATGCCTTGATTCTAGTGTGAGACTAGGCTTAGCTTGCAGTTGTATCCACCAAGATAGCTACTGCCAGGGGCACTTGAAACATTTGAATGGGAGGTAGGTGATTGCCATTGGGCAGGCAAAAGCCCAATATTTTCTCAGGCATCTAGTGTGCACTCGCCTCCTCTATCTTCTCCACTATCTCCAAATCCATCTGTATATTCTTGAGGATCACTTCATCCAATAAAGTCAACTGCATTTGTTATCATTGGCAGAAGTAGCTCACCCACAGTCATTGTTTCCAGACCAACATTTAACAACACCACCATCAACGTCATCTGTACCACCAACTTTTACATTAGCATTAATCAACAAAGTGCTATTGTACATGCTAGTGTTGTGACAATGTACACTGCCACCAATGCAAATCCACTAGCATCTTCTTCAGCCACAAGGCAAAAGGTGTAAATTAATGTATCATGCCAATAAAGCAAAGTTTTGGATGACTTTGAGTGGCTCCAAGAAGGCTGACTTGCAAAGTGCAAATTTTGTGGTAAAGAAGTAAATAGGGAGGTAGTGAAGGGTCATCTTACTAGTACCAGTATGAAGCAACATCGGAAAAGATACCACAAGTCTGTAATACTGAGAGAAGAAGCACAAGTACTAGAGCAGATAGCAGGCCCACTGATGCTATATCTGATTCTGTGCAGTTGTTACAACCTACAACCAGCGCTACCTCCTCCACTACTGGAGGTACTGAAGGCATTTTAACGTGGGAGACAAATTAAATAGTTCTAGTGCTAAATCACTTTCACTATTGCTTTAATTGTTTAGTTTTGACGTGTTTTTTTATCACATTAATTTTTCATTATATATATATTCATAATAATCTTACAACAGATGAATTAGCTACAATTTAGATAAGTTAGCACTAGCACTATTTAGTTTGTCTCCCATGTTAAACGTAGTGTAGGATCCACTAATATTGGGGTACTGAGGTGTGGTGGTGGGCTTAAGTCAACATGGACATATGGTGGAACAAAAATTCCCATATTTGTTTGTTGAGATAGGTCATTTTAAGTAGCCTTGTAAAATGTAAAACTGTATTGTTATGTGTGCACTGTCTGTTAATCTGTATTTAGTAAACAGAGAAGGGTCCGGACACTCAAGTGTCATTCCAAGCAGACTTTATTGGAAATTAAAAGGCAAACGTTTGACTCTGCAATTTAGTGTTGGGAATTGCAGAATTGAAACGTTGCCTTTTTCTGACCAATAAAGACTGCTTAGAATGACTTTTTAATAGTGTTGTGGCCATGTGCAATGGTGTACGTATCAGGGACATTTAAAATATGCATTTATAAAAGTCAAGAAGTATGGTAAGCATCAACTTGTAGTGTACTATTTTGTCCATTAAAGGGACACTATAGTCACCAGAACATCTATAGCTTATTGAATTTGTTCTGGTGAGTAGAATCATTACCTTCAGGCTTTTTGCTGTAAACACTGTCTTTTCAGAGAAAATGCAGTGTTTACATTACAGCCTAGTGATAACTTCACTGGCCACTCCTTAGATAGCTGTTACAGATCCTTCCTGGGTCATGGCTGCCTAAAATGCATCCAAACATTCAGTGTCTACTTCCACTGAACTTTCTTCATAGAGATTTATTGATTCAATTCATCGCTATGAAGAGATGCTGATTGGCCAGGGCTGTGTTTGAATCATGCTGGCTCTGCCCCTGATCTGCCTCTTTGTCAGTCTCAGCCAATCCCATGGGGAAGCACTGTGACTGGATCAGGCCACTACTTCTAATGATGTCAGCAGACTGCTTGTTTTTTTTCTTAGTCTAACAGCATGCAGAGTTACAGCTTCAGGCTTGAATACAGTAAGATTTTGCTATATTTATGGAGGCATAAGGGGCCCAGGGGGGCTAGATGGTGGTGTTAACACTATAGGGTCAGGAATACATGTTTGTGTTCCTGACCCTATAGTGATCCTTTAACATTTTCCGTTATACACTTCTTGCCATGTACCCATAACATTTACATTCTGGATTGCTGCAGAGTGTGATTCTTTAGTTTTCCTGGCTTGCTGCCTGACTGCTGAGCTTTGGAGATAGCAACCTGGTACCCAATCTACATGAAACTATGGCCTATGGCCTTGATCTAATCCTTTTGGATAAGCTTTTCAAATGATTATAAACCATTAAAAAAACTTTTAAAGTGATTTATCTACAGAAGTCACCATTGCAGTCTTAGGGATTTTTTTTTTTTTTTTTATAGATAAATCATTTGAAAAGTTGTTCTAACAGATTGTGATCATTTCAAAGCTTATCCAAAATAATTAAACTGAGGCGCAAGCATGGCTCTGTGGAGCAGAATGAATTAAATCTCAAATGTGAAAATCTTGAATATCAAATCTTGTAACACGTCGCATTTTACTATACTGATATTTTTACTTGCTTATATTATGCTGCGACTTTCTTATATTATGCCGCGTTGGACAGGAATTTTTCACAAACACATTTGTTTCCATCTGTAAAAAATTTGCTGGAGAATCATATTAATTAATTGCCTTGACTAATCTCACTTATTATAAAACTTACATTAGAATGGAATTGTTATTAACGCAGATACATTACTTATTGGGGCGGAAAGCCAGCATCAGTCTAAATGAAAATAACTAAAAGCTCCTTACTATGGAAACAATAAAATTGCAACAGATTAAAATATATAAACAGAAGTGTAATACAACATTTATAGTTTTCTAAAATGCTAATATGTAAAAAATACTTGTAGGTTTTCTCAGTATTTGTCTTTAATTAGACCTCTTGAACTATATATATACCTATATTATATGACAAGTTCAATGTAAAATTAACTTTAAAATTGTCGACTCCATAGAAATTACTTCCGAAACATAACAAAAAAAAAAAATAACAAACATTAACAAATACATTAAAAATATATCCAAACACACATGCCTCCTTGAAGGAAATGGGGAGAGACTCTCATATCGATTTTTCCTCTATTTCAGATATCATAACACCGCAAAGCCCCTTCAAGATCACTCTATCACTTTATCTATTCATGAATCCCACAGGGAGAAATGTTAGAATGAAGGCCTTGAGTTCTACACAACATTTTTTTTTAGAATTTTCACCTGAAAAATCACTTGTTTTACAAAGGCGCACCCTGAAGGCATGATAGAAGATTTCCAATTACAAGCAATACGTATTTAACGGCCACCATGCAATAAATACAAATAGATACATCTCTGTAAATGACCACAAAGTTTGTTATTGAAAGACTTAAAAAAAAGTTTTAAAAGCCATGTTGGCCAGGAGTCTTCTTGATTTGCAGCTGTATAATCACTTCTTCTATTTCTTTGGTTATTGTAGCTCTTTGGGTATCAGATATTGAATGGATAATAGTTTTACGAAGTGTTTTGATATTACTATAGGCAGTAACCAAATTAAATGGTGTATAACTTACTGTAATAAATTGAAATGTTGTTCTATTGATTTAGGAGTTAGATACGTTCCACTTCTATCTTCTAGTTTTGTTATTCTGTTTGGGGCAATTTGGTTTCTTAACTTCTGAGAAAGTAATGTATCTTCCTTGTTGCCATTGATGTACGTTTTCATTCTTCATTTTTCCAGTAATTTTGAAATATTTCCTAATAGTTTTGATTAATTAAATGTTGTATCTCTACTACTGTGTACCTAAAATTTCAATAAGTTATCTATGAAAGTGAGATTTCCCCAGACCAAATCTATGCACAAGTGAGATAAATGAACTCGTTAGGGTGAAGAGATCTCAATTGGTAAAATAAATAAATAAAATGTATAAATAGTACATGTAAGAGATTTCACAAGCTTTACAAGACCTTTATCTATTTAATTGCCCTTGGCCAATTTTTTTTTAAAATCAATGTTTAAATCCAATACACAATTAAAGTCACCTGCAATCAAACGAGTGCCAATTTTAATCTCTTCTACCAATTCCAGGATCTTTTTCAGAGTGCCAACAGGAGATGTGTTCTTTAGATATATAGTGACTAACATATCATTTATTTTGCTGCGTTTACAAATTACGATCAAATACCTCTCATCAGGATATGCTCTCTGATATATATTTTCCAGCTGCACTGAGCTAGAGCTAGCAGATATTTTATAAAGTCCTCTTTTTTTTTTTTTATCTTAAAACAAGGCTTGTATTAGCATGTGAAATCCCCTCCCCCGCAGCTAATTCCATTGTACAGCACTACGGAATGTGATGGCGCTATATAAATAATAAAATAATAATAATTATAAATGGGTTTCTTGTAAAAAAACAACTTCTACTTTTTCTTTAGATAAAAAAATATATAATAAAGATCTTTTATTGGACGAATTCAGGTGTTTGTAGAGATCATTCTAACCATTATTTTACAAAAATCATTCCCCCTTTCCCATCAGCCATGTGATTCCCCATCCAAACATTATAAAACGACTACAAATGGGGATCCTATACTTAAGATGTGTAACATCTATATAATTTTAGGCTAACCTCCCGCCTGTAAAATGGGAGTAAAACCTATGTGTTATGAAAAACACAACTTGACTTTTATGTACCAGTTGAAGACACGGTGGGGTGGCAAGGTTGTTGAATTAGAATGTTACCTGTCTAAAGTTGTAAATATGAACATTACAGAGAGGAAGCTGAAACCCCTCCTCCCCCCCCCCCCCCCCACAAAAAAAATGGATCAGGGTAAGGTGAGGAGAGGAGAGAAAGAGGAAGGAGAGAGAGAGAGAAAAAAATAACAAAGTATGTGTTTTACACGGATAACTACACAGTGAAAGCTCCATCGACCTATAAGAAAGTTATAATACAAACTTAATGGAACAAGACAAAATAGTCATATTAAAACATGTGCACCTTGTGATTAACTACAACATTGAATCCTAACTCTTGTGAACTGGACATTATTTCAGTTTCACAATGGAAGCTCTAAAAGAGAAACCCTAGTGATCTGTAAGTGAGATTTATTAAAGACTGTAAGAAATATGCCAACTTTCTTATTTTGAATATCATAAAACATATGGGTAATTACTGCATTGCTACGTCATTAAACAATGTTTTGATGTCACAGTATGACCCATAAGTGCTGAATATGGTGAGAAAGAAAAAATAATTAGTGAGTTAAAGGGGACACTATAGTCAACAAAACAACTTTTGTTTAGCTTAATGAAGCAGTTTTGGTGTTTAGATCAAGCCCCTTCAGTCTCACTGCTCAATTCCCTGTCATTTAGGTGTTACATTACTTTGTTTATACAGCCACATTCACACCTCCGCGTGGCTTACACAGCCTTCCTTTACTGCACAGTTTGTTTAATTTAGAATGTCTTATCTCCTGTTCTGTTAATTGCCTGCTAGGCCTTGAAGGAGAATCCTCTGTGTGATTAAAGGTCAATTTACAGAGCAGAAGATACAAACCTTAAAAGCAAGTTAACAGCTGATTAAAAATGAAACAATTTTGTTTTCATTCAGGCTGTGTCAGTCACAACAAGAGGAGGTGTGGCTAGAGCTGCTTAAACAGAAACAAAGTGATTTAACTCTTAAATGGCAGAGAATTAAGCAGTGAAACTGCAGAGGCATAATGTAATAGAACAAATGGCTTTATTATGTTAAAGTTGTTTCGGTGCCCCTCAAACCCCCCACCAGCACCCCAACTATGCCACTGTGCCTATAGCTTAGAATGACTCTACCAGTGAAACAGTGAGATTGTGTAGCAAAGGCTACACAATGTCATTGCTGCATATTTAATATAATCCTTTTTCAGTCCAAACCCAAATCTGGTCAGTGATCCCTTTTATATCTTTCTTGAACTCCCCTGAGCTGGTCGCCATGTCCTCTCTTAAGATTTTTAAATGGTTATCCAAGCATTTCATCAGAAATATCTTGCGTTACAACTGGATACAGGACTAGCTGTTCACCTTGATCTCTTGATTCATCCATTTGTGCATCTTCTGAACTCTCTTGGCTTGCTTGCTTTGTACATGGAACAAAAAACCCTGAATGTCTTATCTCTGATTTAGAGTCCTTTCTGCTGTATTTTCTTTTCCTCTTTTTGTTATAGTTTGTGAAAACAGGAAGTATGATTATTTCAATGAGAGTCGAGCTTCAGTTTTCCAGTAAATATATAATTGATATATTTCAAGTAAGACTAAATCTATAAAGCAAAAAAACAAAAAACAACCCCCCCCCCCAAAAAAAAACAAAAACCCAAACAGTAGCTATAGAAGTGTCTGCAGTCACACTCTAAATTAAATGCACAGTTTTTCCTCACTTTTCTGGTTGTCAAACAGAAGAAAAAAAAACAAAACTCTCAGTTTCACTATTTGCCATTCAAAAAAGTGTGAACCGCTGAACGAAAGAGCGTGGACGAAAACGCTTTGGCACAACTCAGAAAGCTGTGTTAAGAGTAGAGAGCAGACTGCTCTGGAATATATTGAAGATACTCATTATTTAAATACATAGATATCCAGCTGCCTTTAGAATGTAATTTCAGTGGCTTTCTTTATGAAATTATATTAGATCTTTCTCCTTCCAGATTTGCTTATCAAACAAAAAATGTGAGCTATAATTGCCGGTTAAAACATATGTATTGATTTCCAAAAGTATCAGAAAACTGTATTGTCAGCGGGGCACAACCTGACCCCCGACCCGTAGAAATTAATTATGGAGACATTCAACTGAGCTTGCAATGGCAAATGGCATTAGCTATCAAAACCTGCTTATTGTCTGCTTCTCTGGCTTTCTGTTTGACTGTGAATTTTAGCAAAAACAAGAGAAAGGTGAGGGGATACTTAGCTACTTACCTACTATCTCCAAACTGCATTTTGTCTGTGCATATATTATATACAATAATGCTGAAGCCTCCCCAATCCTCATATCTGCATGGGGACCCTTCATTATAGCATCTTTGTTTCTCTGAATTATTAGAAGGGCCCCCACAGATATGAGGATTGGGGAGGCTTCAGCACTATTGTATATATATCTACACAAACAAAATGCAGCTCGAAGACAGTAGCTAAGGAGCTTCTCTTGCTTTTTCTAAAATTGTCCTTCTTTTCCCTCTCCTGCCTGTGGTGGTCTCTGGCGTATAACTGGAAAAGGTGTTTGGGACTCTGCTATGTGTAAATCTTAGAGCATGGTAGTTCACACTGCCATCGTTTGGCTTATACCCTTTTCGCTGCAAATGCCTAAATCCCACCTCCTGATTTTGTCACCGCGTCTCCATTAATTTTTCTTTTAACCCCTTAAGGACACATGACATGTGTGACATGTCATGATTCCCTTTTATTCCAGAAGTTTGGTCCTTAAGGGGTTAAAGTTTATATTTTGGTTCATTTCCATTACCCTTTCTCCTGCTTAGACTATCAATTGTGTTTTCAGTAGGCGTAACAATTTCTGTAAGACACACATCTCCTGCATACTCCTGTTTGGGAAATAAAGACTATCTTCCCATAACAGGTTAAAAGTCCCCATCACTTTATGTTGGCTTTGTGTAAAAAAAAGTATATGATCAATCTGACACAGAGCCTGCTCTTACCCCTTATTTCCCCTTGCAGGCATTGCTATCCCTTACATGGAACAATGCTTACATTTTTTGCATACTTGCTTTTTGTATTTAAAAAAAAAAAAAATATTTTGCTGTGCATAAGATTATTACATACAAACTTGAGGTAGCCCAATGGCAATCCTCAATGATAGCATCACGCAGTACATTTGGGGTAATAGAAAGACATGCACATTTTTTATAATAGAAACAAGGAAAAGATAGGCATGAACTGTACATTTCAGAGTAATGCATGAGCAAGCAGAACTGTGTGTATAAAGAAAGAGTTAGACAGGCTAGGCATGCTATATACAGTCGTCTGAGTGTGAGAAATACATCTACGCTTCCTTTATGGCATAACTTTTCAGACAGGACTATATTGAGATAGGTATAACATGTACTAAACAAGATTAATAAGTAAGATTATTGACAGAGTGAGAAGAGCCATGCCAGAGAACGAATGATCGCTCGAAATTACAGGCTGTACATGCTGGCAATGAAAATGATTAATAAGACCACTGGGTAGGATAGAAAAGCAACGTGAGGTTACACGAGGCAAATACAATGAAAGTAAAACAGAAGGCAAAACAAGTAACATCTTGTTCACTCTCAGCACTGAAACAGGAGCGTGTCACGATGCCACTCTGGATGCCCTAATAGCATATCACCCTATGCCACTGATAGTTCAGGCTTGAGAGTACTGGTCTTCTTCAGGACTGTCATGCGTCCCCTCCACCCAAGTGCTGTGTATATTCTGCAATTTGCAATGCTTCAGAAAGTGAAGTAGGCCATCCAGCTGTTGTCTCCTGTAACTGGGCTTGAAAAGGGGCTAGTGCCCCATGTCTGCGAGAGGCTGAATCTTGTACCCGCAGGGTCCTCTTAGCTCGGTTGCCCCCTAGGGTTTATGGACGGTAGCCTGGCTGACTGCAGGTGTTGGTGAAGTACCTGGAGGGGTGGGAAACCAAAGAGTCTCCAACTTGGTGCGAGGAGTTGCTTCAGTGACCGCTGGTGCTGCAGAGGTTGGATCCCCTGCTGGCCCAAAAGGGGGGGACTAACGAGATATGGTGCAGTCCCTGGGCCAGGAAATCGTCCGCAACTCTCAGCTTTCAGGACGGCCACTTCAGTAGGCCGCAAAACCAGGTGTGTTACAGATGCGGTACAGGCACGAGCTGGTCAATCTGAGTAGCTTTGGCGATCTGCTGTCAGTTCTAAGCACTTATGAAAAAGGTTTTGTGTTCGAAAAGCAGGATTGTGAGCTCACACATTTTTTAGAACAGATCAGCAGAAGCTAGTGTGAGACACGTCTGGCCATCTTGGCTGTCAGTCCTGTCCCCCTGCTTTCTGTATTTTTAATAAATGACTGGAACCACTAGCCATAATATGGTATGTTTAGATAAACAGTAGATATAAAAAATGTGTTCTCAACAGTGTATACAAAAATATAAAAAGTATAAAAGTGCAGGAACAAAACCAAATAGTGCCAATATAAGTATTGAATAGGAATTAAAAGGTGACAACCACCATTAATCCCTTATGTGGTGATATAAATTATCACTCACCCTTAATTTAGGGGTATCAGTGTGTCCAATGACAATATATATATGCATGTCAGAAGATTAAAAAAAATGTCCATTTCATTTGGTTCTAACAGTCTTATGTAAAATGGTATATAAAAATCAATAATTTATTAAAGAAATCATATAACTCAAAATCACTATTTAGTCTGTCAGGTAGAAGGGAATTTAGGTTACAAATCCATATCATTTCTGATTTCCCCATTGCACTAATTAAATCTTCTCCCCTCCAATTAGTTTCAATTTTCTGTATCCCTAGAAATTGCAGTTGGCTCCAGTCCTACACTTGGCTCTTCACTTGTGAGTTTGTCTTTTATACATTTATGTATATTATATCAAGTACTTAATATACTTCACTATTAGATTTTTTTTCTCTCCATTTTTTGATATATATTTTCATTGGACACACTGATACCCCTAAATTAAAGGTGAGTGATACATTTATAGTGCTCCACTTAAGGGATTAAGGGTGGTTGTCACCTTTTAATTCCTATACAATACTTAGAGACTTGGTGGATAGGAGAGACTTCCACAATAGTATTGTAGCGGCTAATAGATTGACATTTCTAATATGTTTATTATAAGTGCCTATTTGTATACACAGAGCACTGTATTACAAATAGTGCCAATATACCCTATAATCAAATTCTTCAAATGTTCATAAAGTGCTTTAGTGACAGCTCCATTCAATAGCAACATATGAAGAAAAAACTGAAACAGAAAAGAACCAATAGTGCAATATGCAATAAAGAGAAGTGTACAGGCACTCTTCCATCTGATAGGTGCTGGATATCTGGGTAACCCACTCCTGGTACCTCACAATAATATATACAACAACAAAATGATACCGCACTCTATATTAAATAATGCTTTAGAGCTGATTCTTGCAAATATAAATTTATTAAATATCTAAAGATAATGAAATATCTCAAAAAATATAATTGATGGCAAAATATATCTACAATCTCACCATGACACCTAAACAATAATAAATATATACAGTAAGCCCCCAATATAAACCGAAAATGATAATAAAGCAGAGTGCACAGAGGCACTAAATGATAGAGAGCCCTCTATCTGCTATATACAATGTACACAAAAGTCCATCAATGATATAGAAAAAGTATGTGTGGGAAATGAAAAAAATGTCCAAAAAGTGAAAAAGGAAAAAAATGAAAAAAATGAAAAAAAGGTATTTACAGTCCAAATATGTGTACACTGATGATTGTATATAGATATTGCTCCAAATGCTTAATGGTTAGATCTCACCACGATTAGAAGTCAGAGGATTCCCTTTATCATCTTCTAGTTGTATCTGTGACTGAGGGATTATCTCCGGTCTATGCCAGGATAGAGGAACATCCAGTGAGTCCTCCCTTGTCCAGTGCGTCCTCCTAGCTCCTTCTTTGTTTGCTGGTTGTTGTAGAGGGTCTCTTTGTCATCGGTGGGGTGCTGTAACGGGCTGCGCGCTCGGAATCCAACGATCCCTTCAATGGCCCTATCGGGAATGAGTGTGAGATGCTTTTTATGTCTCTTTGGCGTGCCCGCCCTTTCTCGCGGGTCGCGCTATGATGATGTCACACTTTGATCGACATGAATGTGCTCCGTAGAGCGAAATTCTCAAAATAACTTTATCAACATATTTACATATTTGCAAACTCTCAATCCTCTTCCCGACTACCCAGAAAAGACTCTAAATATGTTCAAAATAAAAATAAAACTTAAAACCAAGATACTAGTCTGTTATATATTTATAGTTGTAAATGGGTAATAACCAAAAGGGAAAATTTTGTTATAAAGATCATAAGTCGTTTCTATTATAGTAAGATAATATGGCCGTTGTCTACTCCATATCCTTTTTAAAGAGACGCAGTCCCTTTATTAAGTCCTCTATTATTTAATCATGACTGTGTGATTTCCCTATTATAGAACATCTTTGTAACTCAGAAGGACCTTTGTAAGAATGTGGTTTACGTATGTCGTCAAATTAGTACTGGGACTCTTATGTCCCAGTACTAGCCTTTGTTTAACACTTTTTCTTCCTGTAATGTTAGGGGCCTACCTGAGAGGTTGTATATTAGTTTTCCCTCCTGTTGTTGGGGAGCTTCTCCCGCCTCCTGTCTGATGTTCCTCTCGTGGTGACCCCCCCCTCCTGATTGGTCTCTGTGATCGGTGGTTTGGCCTAAAAAAGTGGTTCCATAGGAGGAAGAGGCAGAGGAAGACGTGGATGGTGTGTCTGAGTTCTGTCGCCATCTAGTATTAGGTTTCTCCCTATCTGTCCTAAATTGTCTATAATTATTGCGATACCACGTATATACCTGATCCTTCTGGTAGTCGTTAGTATCTCTTTGAAACGTCCTCTTTTTATACTCCTCTGTATCTCTCTGGTATTGTATCAATTTATCCTCTATGTCCTTCTTGAGTTTCTCCAATTCTGTTTGAGCGGTTGATAATTCCAACTCCCTCTCTACCGTCGCTATCTCTTTAATCAACTTCACTAATTCCTTTTGTAGTGTATCGATGGTTAAAACCATCAAATCCACTGAGCACTTGTTTAATATTCTATACCAGGTCTCGCAGTGATCCGGATTATCCTTGCCAAGAGTGGGATGTAATCTAACTCTTAGACCCCTTGGGATACGTTTTTGTCTCACATACTCCCCCAAAGTATTAATATGTAATTCCCAACTGATTTTTTTCTTCAATTCCCTCTCTAGTTTAGTAGCAATGTTTTTCTCACTTTCCGTGGTAAGAAAGTCCCTAGTACCTTTCAATGCTGCAGTAATACGATTAATGTCCCCTTCTGAGTATGCGAAGGTGGCCATAGGTGTAGATAGTAGAATATTCGTATAGAATCTGTATATGCAATAAGTTTATCATCTAGTAAAAATCTCCAAAGAAAATCTCTGATAGAGATGGTGGTGCACTGTACGAGGGGCAAAATTACATACAATAAAGAGAAGTGTACAGGCACTCTTCCATCTGATAGGTGCTGGATATCTGGGTAACCCACTCCTGGTACCTCACAATAATATATACAACAACAAAATGATATCGCACTCTATATTAAATAATGCTGTAGAGCTGATTCTTGCAAATATAAATTTATTAAATATCTAAAGATAATGAAATATCTCAAAAAATATAATTGATGGCAAAATATATCTACAATCTCACCATGACACCTAAACAATAATAAATATATACAGTAAGCCCCCAATATAAACCGAAAATGATAATAAAGCAGAGTGCACAGAGGCACTAAATGATAGAGAGCCCTCTATCTGCTATATACAATGTACACAAAAGTCCATCAATGATATAGAAAAAGTATGTGTGGGAAATGAAAAAAATGTCCAAAAAGTGAAAAAGGAAAAAAATGAAAAAAATGAAAAAAAGGTATTTACAGTCCAAATATGTGTACACTGATGATTGTATATAGATATTGCTCCAAATGCTTAATGGTTAGATCTCACCACGATTAGAAGTCAGAGGATTCCCTTTATCATCTTCTAGTTGTATCTGTGACTGAGGGATTATCTCCGGTCTATGCCAGGATAGAGGAACATCCAGTGAGTCCTCCCTTGTCCAGTGCGTCCTCCTAGCTCCTTCTTTGTTTGCTGGTTGTTGTAGAGGGTCTCTTTGTCATCGGTGGGGTGCTGTAACGGGCTGCGCGCTCGGAATCCAACGATCCCTTCAATGGCCCTATCGGGAATGAGTGTGAGATGCTTTTTATGTCTCTTTGGCGTGCCCGCCCTTTCTCGCGGGTCGCGCTATGATGACGTCACACTTTGATCGACATGAATGTGCTCCGTAGAGCGAAATTCTCAAAATAACTTTATCAACATATTTACATATTTGCAAACTCTCAATCCTCTTCCCGACTACCCAGAAAAGACTCTAAATATGTTCAAAATAAAAATAAAACTTAAAACCAAGATACTAGTCTGTTATATATTTATAGTTGTAAATGGGTAATAACCAAAAGGGAAAATTTTGTTATAAAGATCATAAGTCGTTTCTATTATAGTAAGATAATATGCCGTTGTCTACTCCATATCCTTTTTAAAGAGGCACAGTCCCTTTATTAAGTCCTCTATTATTTAATCATGACTGTGTGATTTCCCTATTATAGAACATCTTTGTAACTCAGAAGGACCTTTGTAAGAATGTGGTTTACGTATGTCGTCAAATTAGTACTGGGACTCTTATGTCCCGTAAACGAAACATTAATCTGTATAGTGCAATATGATAATGTAATAAAATGCAGTAGTAAATGCATGCAGTTGTATTGTATGCCAACTTGCAGGATATTCCTTAGGCAGTAGTTTACTGCAGGATAATGATATGGTAAAACATATGGAATTACAAGAAAGGGCCAATAGTGCTCTCTATTGAGGTAAGTATAAGCGCATAAAATAGAATTATACTTACAATAGATGGAGCAGGCTAACCACTCTTTGTATCAGGCGTGGGTGGTATAATTCCCACCTAGGATTCTTTATGCGATGGTCAGTAGAGATGTAATCCTTGGTGGGGATACAAAGAGTGGTTTTATTGGTCTTCTTTGGCGCTAACTGTCCTCTGTTTTACTTGTGAAGTTTCTTTTTAGGGTTTTAGAGGAAATCCCCTATAAACAGGTGTGCTGCCTCCTCTCTTATTATTGTTCAGTGCTGCTCTTACCCCTTTGTTTGCTTTGCACTGTGATATATATTTTTACACTATTGCTATTCCTTAGTCTGTATTCAAGCACAAGGCAAGCCAATGGAGTGTTTCCATTGTAACAGATATGCAGACAGCCTTCTTGTCTCTGTGCCAGTTGGCACAGTATGAACTGATTGACAGCAGGGGGTAATGGCTGCTTTATAACATCTGATTTTAGAGAAATCATTGCAGTTAGCATGTTTATCTCCCATGCTAAAATTATCATAGCACCCACGATATTGGGGTGCTGTGATGTAGAGGTGGGCTTAACATAATATGGCCGAATTGTGTAACCCCATTACCATATTTGTTTGCTAAAAAAAAAAAGATTATTTTAAGTAAGCTTGTAAGATTTAAACATGTACTTTTTGTTTGTGTGTGCCATATTCCTTAATCGGAACAAACTCCAGGCAGATGTGAAGCTTCACTGCCACCGACCTCATCTTGTCCTACCTTCCTGAACATATCCCCTGACAAAAAGCACAAGAGGATGGAGTTGGACAACTTTATTGTGATGTTATTTCCTAAAAATGTGCATCTAGGTGTGTGTTCTTGAACAAGGCATGCCATCTCATTGGGCTAGGGGTTAAGTACACTGGTTGAAATGGGCAGAGACAAAAAAACGCAAGGCCAGAGTCCAATTTCATGAGCAGAGTCTAACACCCTACCATATTTAAACTTTACCAGCCACCACTGCCAATATATGTATGTATCAACCATTATAAAAGTCTGCCTCATACTCAGTGGCTCTGCTAAATTCTTCCAGAATGTCATGCAGATTATGCAGATATGCACAAATAAGCATCAAATTTCCAGTAAACATTTTCCCAACAGATTATGATCATTTGAAAAAGCTTATCCAAAATAATTAAATTGTGGCGTATGTTGGCATGACTCGTATAACTCAGACTCAGACATTCATATTGCATTCAAATTATTGTGCACATAATACTAGCAGTTTAAGAGTACTATATATTCAGTTATGGGATGGAAGCCGGAGGGGTCCTTTTTCGTACCCTTATGCTCTTAAAGTGCTGTTTAGTTTACTAGCGCTGTGTGTTTCGTAAGTGCGTCATGTTATATTGTCATTTTTTGTAAATTGTTACATTTTATCTTTTCTGAATTCTTTTAATCTTTCCAAGTGCTTTAAGATTGAAGAATTATCATGCTCTAATAGTGTATTCTATATAGAAGGCAACTATTTGTTTTACCCATTGGGTATGAGGCCAGCCTTTTGGGGTGTCAGCTAATACTGTTCTGTTGCACTTAATCTGATACTACACCAATATTTTTGTTTCTAGTTTATTTTTTAAAGTATGGTTTATTGAAATTATGCTAAACTTTATATTGTCTGGTAGTGTTTCCATTTTTTATTTTTATATAATATCGAAAAATGTATTTAATGCCACATTCTGACAGAGAAACAAAAGCATTTTTATTTTCATTTCCAATTTATTCCAATGTTCTTTGGATGATTCTTTGGAAACATTTTGCTGCTGTGAAAAATATGAATTAAATATTGGTTCATGAAAATCAATGGGGAATCAACAGTGGGAACTGTGATTTTTTTTATATTGGACCTTGTGAAGTGCAGGATGGGAAAATCAAATTATGTATATTTGAATACAAACACTTTGTACTAATAGGCTGTCCTTCGGATAACCTTGACTGGGATTCAGGTAGTAAGGTACTGGGGAAGGCTTTGAAATAATTTCAAATAATATGTTTTAGCCTGTCTGTCTTTCTTTCTGACTACCTATCTATATCCATTCATTTACTCATCCATCCATTCATTCATCCATCCATCCATCCATTCATTCATCCATCCATCCATTCACTCATTCAACCATCCATCCATTCATGCACCCACTGTGCTTTAGGCATATAACCTATATGATAGCACTGTCTTCACTACCCTCTGCGTGATATAAAATAGAAACTCAATATACTGAACTACGTATTATTAGAGGAGATACACCACATTGGACATATGGCAAGTCAGGATATTTTTAATATCACTTTTTTGTCCAGTTATATTAGATTTAAAAAAAGTTCTAGTATCTTTATTCTGGACTTTTTTTTAATGTCTAATATAACTGGACAAAAAATTGATATTAAAGATATCCTGACTTGCTATAGTCCAATGTGGTGTAGTCCTCTGGTACCCATGTGGACTGCAATATGTGGGAATGACTACTAGAAGTCTTAAAACCCGTGTTGCGGAACACATGGGTAATATACAGAAGGGATACACCAAACATAGTGTTTTAGATCATTTTTTACAGCAGCACAATAAAGATCCGTCTCTGTTAAGTTTTATTTATTTATTTTTTTTTTAACTTTTTAATTTGAGAGGGGAGGACAATTTTAGAGAATTGGGCAAAATAGAAAGCAAATGGATATTTACTATAGATTCCTTGACTCCTAAAAGACTCGATTTTGGATTTAGCCATTTTTTATAACTTTTTTGATTTTTGATTTTTACACCATTTGCTTTGTTTTTAATTAATGTATTTTTTTACCGTTTATCTAAGACTGTCCTCCACCTCTTTACTAGTGTTTTTTTTTTTTATCTATATGGTCCTTTTATGTGCATTTCTATCATATGTATCTGCATCAAATGTATCTGATTTTACTTTGTTGTTTTTTTCCTTTTTTGCCTTATACTGCATTGTATTCTAAAGGTTATTTTCTATATTATGTTAAGACTCTTTGCCCACATAAGATATGGGACTCTTTCCATTTACCCTTATTTGCCGTTTAAGAAACCATAAGTAACGTAATCACGTCCGTATCACGTGACGGGCTCGGCATGATTACGCAATTATTCTGCACCGGAAATAGGAAGTATCACAGCTATATTGAGTTCAACATGGATCCAAATGCTATTTATCACTTCCAAGGAGAGAACACTCCAGCAATGAAGAAGACTCCAGCCGGAGCTGAAACGCATCTGCTGTTCTATTTACATTTATTTATTGCACGTTGGGACTTTTTTTATTTACTTGCGGTGTCTGTATAGGCTACATGCCTGTTTATACTTACCTGTATATACACTGCTTAATTGTCCCTTCTTTTACTTTGTATGCCCAATAAATTTTTATTTTACTTTACTTGATTCTTGTGCTGCTCTCCATCCAGGCACCCTCCTGCATATCACATAGAGCCTGGAACGGCTCTACATCTTGTGAGTTTTATCCTTTAACCCCTTAAGGACGGAGGACGGTTCAGGACCGTCATCGGCATTTTTCCATTGCCGACCGACGACGGTCCTGAACCGTCCTAAATTTAAGATGTACTTACCCGATCGCCGTCGTTCCCCCCGCAGCGATCGGCGGTGCTCCCGTTGTGGGGAGACTGCCTGCAGCCCAGACAGTCTCCCCATGGTGGATTAGGACCCCTGTGGCCATGTGATCGCCCAACAGGGCGACCACATGGTCACAATAGGTGTCCATGTGTCTGCCTGCAGGGGGACTGTCTGTGCTGACAGGCAGTCTCCCTGCTAGTATAAAATCATTAAAAAAAAATTAAGTTACAGTGAATAAAAAAAATTATTATTATATATGTGTATATATATATATGATATATAGACATATATTATACCTATATAATATATGTCTATATATCATATATATAATGTCATACTAAGTGTATTTTTATATTAATATGTACATATATTAATATAAAAATACACTTATAATTAAATTACACACGTATATATATAATATATATAATAACTATATATATTGTATATATATATTATTATAAAATACAAATAAAAAGTAATTTAAATTAAATTAAACATGTAAAAATAATAATAAAAATTTAAAAAAAAATTATATATCTATACGAAATTTTATTCTAACTGTATTTTGATATTAATATATATATATATATATTTATATCAAAATACACTTAGAATGAAATTGTATATATATCTATGTATATATAAATAAATAAAAAGAATACGAACTATTCATATGTCCATATACAAAATTACATAAATAATTATATATATATACACGTAGACTTCAAATATATAAATATGCATATATATTTAAATTCTACATGCGTATTTATGTAATATTTTTACATAATTAAGTTATTTTATTGATTGCAATTTAAGGGACCTGCCTGCCAACCCAGGCCGAAAGTCCAGAGAATTTAATTTGCTATCACTGTATTTTACCCTGTAACGTTCTACGACACCCTAAAACCTGTACATGGGGGGTACTGTTTTACTCGGGAGACTTTGCTGAACACAAATATTAGTGATTCAAAACAGTAAAACATATCACAGCGATGATATTGTCAGTGAAAGTGACTTTTTTTGCATTTTTCACACACAAACAGCATTTTTACTGATGATATAATTGTTGTGATACATTTTCCAGTTTTGAAACACTAATATTTGTGTTCAGCAAAGTCTCCTGAGTATAACAGTACCCCCTATGTACAGGTTTTATAGCGTTTTTGAAAGTTACAGGGTCAAATATATGGGTCAAATATTTTTACATTGAAAATGGCCAGGTTGGTTACGTTGCCTTTGAGAGCGTATGGTAGCCCAGGAATGAGAATTACCCCCATGATGGCATACCATTTGCAAAAGAAGACAACCCAAGGTATTGCAAATGGGGTATGTCCAGTCTTTTTTAGTAACCACTTAGTCACAAACACTGGCCAAAATTAGCGTTCAATTTAGTTTTTTACTTTTTTCACACACAAAAAAATATGAACGCTAACTTTGGCCAGTGTTTGCGACTAAGTGGCTACTAAAAAAGTCTGGACATACCCCATATTGAATACCCTGGGTTGTCTACTTTAAAAAAAATATGTACATGTGGGGTGTTATTCAGCGATTTATGACAGATAATAGTGTTACAATGTCACTATTGATACATTTTAAAAATGTATGTTTTGAAACCGCAATATCCTACTTGTACTTATAGCCCTATAACATGCAAAAAATAGCAAAAAGCATGTAAACACTGGGTATTTTTAAACTCAGGACAAAATTTTGAATCTATTTAGCAGTTTTTTTCATTCGCTTTTGTAGATGAGTAAAATATTTTTCACATAAAAGTCAAAAAACATGTATTTTTTTCAATTTTTCATCATATTTTTTCATTTTTTAAAAATTAAATTGCATGAGATTATATAAATAATGGTATGTAAAGAAAGCCCCTTTTGTCCTGAAAAAAAAACAATATATAATTTGTATGGGAACAGTAAATGAGAGAGCGGAAAATTACAGCTAGACACAAACATGTCAGGGTACCTGTGGTCTCTACCTCCGAAAGAGGTAGAGACTTAGCTGTTCCTCCATCCAGACGGTCTGATGGCTCCCTTCCCCGCGGTCTATCCGGTCATGCTAGGCCGGCCGCGAGGGAGTGACTGCCTTTTACAGCATCTAGGCAGGAAGTAGTCATCAGGACACTCCCCCGGAACGACCTGTCAATCAATTGCTGCAGGACCAATCAAGACGCCTTGGAGGCGTGGTTACTGCTCTGAACAGGGTATTTAACAGAGCTTCTTTCATTAGCTCATTGCCCTGTCGTGGTTCTAGCTTGTTCTAGTCACTCAGTGCTTGTGTATTCTATTATCCCTTTTGGTTTTGACCCGGCTTGTTTACCTTACTCTGCTTATCTCTGTTACCCTTGATTCGGCTTGTCTCTCGCTTACCTGTCTTCTGTTACCCTCGACCTCGGCTTGTCTTTGACCATTCTATACTGTACTACTTACGTTAGTCCGGCCATTCTAAGGTCCGGTATACGTATCTGGCTACTGTTTGTACTCTGAGTGTTGGATCCCTGTCCCGATCCTGACATTACGACAGGGCGAATGGATCCTGCAAGTACAAACAGTAAGCTGGCTGCTCCTGATCCTAGGTTTGAAGCCATGAATCACAGAATGGATCAGATGGCGCTTGCGCTACAGGCTCTATTAGCTTGTGCCAATAACCCACCAGAGGAGATACGTAATACCCCTGTTTCTCCTGTTGGTTCAGGTCTAGAGGTAGCCACAGTGGGTGCTTCTTCTCACATTACCCCCCCAGTACACTATGGTGGGGCTCCTGAGAAGTGTCGTGGTTTTTTAAACCAAATTAGTATCCACTTTGAATTGCAACCTCGCTCTTATCCTACAGATAGGGCAAAAGTAGGATTTATTATCACCCTACTCATTGAGAAAGCTCTGAGATGGGCCAACCCACTATGGGAGAACGATAACCCATTAGTTTATAACTATAACGCATTTGTAGCTGCTTTTAGAAGAACATTTGACCCTCCAGGTAGAAAGGTTAATGCAGCCAGATTACTGTTGTGCCTGAGACAGGAGAACCGAACACTGGTGGATTATGCACTAGAGTTCAGGTCTCTGGCGGCAGAAATCAAGTGGAATGAGCAGGCGTATATGGATGTATTTTTGAATGGCCTATCTGATGTAATCCTTGATGAGGTTGCTACCAGAGAACTCCCTGAGAATTTAGAGGATTTAATTTCGTTCATCTCTCGTATAGATGAACGTCTAAGAGAGAGACAGAACACTCGAGAGAGGAACCAGAGACCTTCTTTTAGGTTAGCTCCCGCTTTTCCAAGTCCTGACTCCACTATATCTTTGCTTACTGAACCTATGCAGATAGGGTATACCCGCCTCTCTGAGGAGGAAAGACAGCACAGGAGAAGAGAGGGTTTGTGTATGTACTGTGGGGCCAAGGGTCATTTACTCTCGAACTGTTCTAACCGCCCGGGAAACGCTCGCACCTAAGTCTCTCTAGAGGACAGGCCTTGGGTGTTTCTATTTTGTCCTCTACTCCTAATTATAAAGATCACAGGCTTCTGCTACCAGTTTCCTTAACTTGGGGGAAGGAAGTAGTAAGGGCTATGGCATTGATAGATTCCGGTGCTGCTGAGAATTTTATCGACCAAGCCTTTGCTAGTAAGAACAATTTCCCATCCCAGCTAACGGAGACACCTTTGGCCGTTGAGGCCATAGATGGTAGACCACTACTAGACCCTGTTATCTTTCGTGAGACCATACCCATTGATTTAAATGTTGGTATCCTACACGTGGAGAATTTATCTCTTATGCTCATTTCGTCTCCTTCCGTTCCCATAGTTCTGGGGTACCCATGGTTGAAAAAACATAACCCTATTATCGATTGGGAGTTAGGAGAGATACTCTCGTGGGGCCAGGGCTGCCAGGATCGGTGTTTGTGCAAGGTTTCTCCATTAGCTAATATTAACATACCGGAGAATCCTACTCAGTCCACAGAAAGACAAATACCAGACCTTTACCTAGACTTAAGGGCAGTGTTTGACAAGAAGAATGCCGATTCTTTGCCTCCACACAGGTCATTTGACTGTAAGATTAAGCTTCTACCCGGCACTATGCCTCCGAGGGGCCATGTATATCCTTTGTCTGTTCAGGAAAACTCGGTTCTAGAGGAGTATATTCGGGAGAATTTAGAAAAGGGATTCATCAGGAGGTCTTCTTCTCCGGCCGGGGCTGGGTTCTTTTTCATTAAGAAGAAGGATGGCACGCTGAGACCATGTATCGATTACCGAGGCTTGAATAAAATAACTGTCAGAAATGCCTATCCTATCCCACTGATTACCGAGTTATTTGATCGTCTTAAGGGCTCCAAAATCTTCACCAAGTTAGATCTCAGAGGGGCTTACAATTTGGTGAGAATCCAGCAAGGTCACGAGTGGATGACGGCATTCAATACCCGGTATGGCCATTACGAATACACTGTTATGCCATTTGGACTATGCAATGCGCCTGCAGTATTTCAAGATTTGATTAATGAGGTACTTAGGGAGTTTCAGCATGATTGTGTTATTGTTTACCTGGACGACATACTAATACACTCTAAGGAGATTGAGACTCACCATAGACAGGTCAGAAAGGTATTACACAAGCTGCTGCAACATGGTCTATATTGCAAATTGGAGAAGTGCAGTTTTGATCAGTCTCAGGTAGACTTTCTTGGATACGTGATTTCTGGGGAGGGTTTTAAAATGGATCCTGTAAAACTCCAATCTATTTTAGACTGGCCCTTGCCCAAAGGACTCAAAGCTATCCAAAGGTTTATTGGTTTTTCCAACTACTATAGGCGCTTCATTAAAGGATACTCCTCTATCATTGCGCCTATTACCAATATGACCAAACAAGGGGCTGATACTAAGTTCTGGTCTAAGGAAGCCCTTGGTGCTTTCAAGACTCTCAAGGAACTTTTTGCCTCGGCTCCCATTCTAGTCCATCCTGATACGACTCTGCCTTTCTTGCTTGAGGTCGATGCCTCTGAGACAGCAGTTGGAGCTGTTCTGTCTCAAAGGTTAGGGGTGGATAAACCGTTACACCCTTGTGGTTTCTTCTCTAAGAAATTTTCTGGGCCTGAGAGCAGATATGACATCGGGGAAAGGGAACTGTTAGCAGTCATTAAAGCCTTAAAGGAGTGGAGACATTTGTTGGAGGGGACCCTACACCCTATTACGATTTTGACGGACCACAAACACTTGTCCTATATTGGGGAGGCTAAGCGCTTATCCTCTAGACAAGCTCGTTGGTCCTTATTCCTGACTCACTTCAATTATGTACTGACTTACAGACCTGGTTCTAAAAACTCTAAAGCCGATGCATTATCTCGCCAATATGAACCTTCTACTGTACCTGAACCAGTTCTTTCTTCTATAGTTCCGAAATGCAATATCATTGCTAATACGAATCTCAGGATTCATTCTCCATTACTGGCCGAGATCATTAAGTTGCAACATCTAGCACCTAAACAGACTCCTGCGGGCCGTCATTTCGTTCCTCCTGCTCTTCAACTGGAACTTTTACAGTGTTTACATAATAGCAAGATGGCGGGACATCCTGGTATTCGCAAAACTTACGCATTGATCTCTAAGGACTTCTGGTGGCCTGCTTTACGGAGGGATATTGAGGAGTTCATCGCTGCATGTGAAGTTTGTACTAAAACCAAACAACCCCATACGCTTCCATGTGGATTCCTGCACCCCTTGGAGGTTCCAGAAAAACCATGGTCCTGTTTGGCCATGGACTTTATTGTCGATCTACCTATCTCTAAAAGACAGACTGTTATCCTCACCGTGGTTGACAGGTTTACTAAGATGGCACACTTCATTCCCCTGCCTAAACTCCCGTCTTCTCCCGAATTGGCAGAGATATTCGCTAAGGAGATTTTTCGCCTACATGGGATACCCTCTCAAATTGTATCGGACAGAGGCTCCCAATTTGTTTCCCGCTTTTGGAGGTCCTTCTGCTCTCAACTTGGTATTAAATTAAACTTTTCTTCTGCCTATCATCCTCAGTCTAACGGAGCTGCTGAACGTACCAACCAGAAAATTGAACAATATTTACGATGCTTTGTTTCTGAACACCAGGATGATTGGGTCGGTTTGATTCCTTGGGCGGAGTTTGCACACAACAATCTCGTTTGCGATTCTACTCATTCAAGCCCCTTCTTCATGAATTATGGTTTTCATCCGTCTATTCTTCCTTCGGATTCTCCTTCCCAGGGGGTGCCGTCGGTTGATGTTCATGTTGCCAATTTGAGGAAGTTGTGGGATCAAACTCGACAAATCCTTGTGCACAACTCTATGTTGGTTAAGAAACACGCTGATAAACGTAGAAGGGCGGCTCCGGTCTTTGTTCCAGGTGATAGGGTATGGCTGAGCACGAGGAACATCCGTTTAAAAGTGCCATCCATGAAGTTCGCTCCTCGTTATATTGGACCCTACAGGGTGCTGACCCGTATCAATCCAGTTGCGTATCGTTTAGCTCTTCCTAATACCTTACGCATCCCGAACTCGTTTCACGTTTCATTGCTGAAACCACTCATATGTAACAGATTTTCCTCCACAATAGCCCCTCCTCGCTCCGTTCAGGTGGAGGGTCAGGAGGAGTATGAGGTTAACTCTATTATTGATTCTCGAATCTCCCGGGGGAGAGTACAATATCTGGTTGATTGGAAGGGATATGGTCCTGAGGAGAGGAGTTGGGTACCTCAGGAGGATGTTCATGCTCCCCGTCTCCGCAGGGCGTATCACTCTCGCTTCCCATCTCGTCCCGGTTCATTCCGCCCGGTGGGCGTATCTGAGAGGGGGGGTACTGTCAGGGTACCTGTGGTCTCTACCTCCGAAAGAGGTAGAGACTTAGCTGTTCCTCCATCCAGACGGTCTGATGGCTCCCTTCCCCGCGGTCTATCCGGTCATGCTAGGCCGGCCGCGAGGGAGTGACTGCCTTTTACAGCATCTAGGCAGGAAGTAGTCATCAGGACACTCCCCCGGAATGACCTGTCAATCAATTGCTGCAGGACCAATCAAGACGCCTTGGAGGCGTGGTTACTGCTCTGAACAGGGTATTTAACAGAGCTTCTTTCATTAGCTCATTGCCCTGTCGTGGTTCTAGCTTGTTCTAGTCACTCAGTGCTTGTGTATTCTATTATCCCTTTTGGTTTTGACCCGGCTTGTTTACCTTACTCTGCTTATCTCTGTTACCCTTGATTCGGCTTGTCTCTCGCTTACCTGTCATCTGTTACCCTCGACCTCGGCTTGTCTTTGACCATTCTATACTGTACTACTTACGTTAGTCCGGCCATTCTAAGGTCCGGTATACGTATCTGGCTACTGTTTGTACTCTGCGTGTTGGATCCCTGTCCCGATCCTGACAAAACACCACAAAAGTGTAAAAAGATGCCTGGTCGCAAATGTACAACATCGCAAAAACAGTCCGGTCCTTAAGGGGTTAAAAGGGCTTATTCCTTTTGTTTACAGTTTGCACTATGTATGTTATTTTAGTTTTTTTAGATTTATCCTTGTATTAGAATCTCTGCTGACTGGTGTAGTATTCATTTCATCTGTGTCATTTATCTTTTAAGTGTTATGGGCTTACACTTACATTACACCTGTCACTTTTATTTTATTTTTGGTAGCGCCTACACACTTTTCTTCTTTTTTATATGTAATGTTGGCATGTGAATGCAGGGATGTGTTTGTGTGTAGTGTTGCTGTTTAAATGCAGGACTGTTGTTGTGTACAGTGTGGGCAGTTTCATGTGTGGGTGTGATTGTGTGTGATATTGGTGATTGCATGCAAATGTGTATTCACAAATACACATGCATTGCCACATACAAATACAGGGGCACATTGCAATACACAGATACATCAATACACTGACACATAGATGTCCACAGACAAATATACACACACACATATACACTCCAAGAGAAACACACCAAGAGATACACACACAGATTGACACACATAAACGGTTACTTTGACACATGCTGACATACACGCACAGATCCACAAACACAGACACAGATGCACAGATACATACACTAAAACACACAAACACTGACACACATGCACAGATTCACTGACATACACAAACACTGACACATATGTACAAATACACTTTGACACACGCAAACACTGAAACACATGTACAGATGCATATATGATGACAGGCGGAACTCTGGGCTCCAGTCGTGACCATTGTAACACTGGTGATTCAGCTGCTGGAATCTGATAAGACAACCCCTTTCCTCTGCTGTAAGTGAAAACGCCTTTCTTCCAGTCTCATTGGGTAAACTCTTGTCTGGTGTATATTCCTGCTAATTAATAGGTCATCACATAGCATTTTGGACTGACTTTGTAAATATTTCTATAGTGCTTTCATATCCCATCTGAGGAACCTCTTTTTCCAATGAAAACAAATTTAGTTTTTCTTATCTTCCCTCATAACTGTTTTCCATTCCCCTTACACATTTTGTACGTCACCTCTAGGTTGCACTTTTTCTAGTTCTGCAATATCCTTTTTAAAAACTGGTGTCCAAAATTCCACCACATATTCAAGATGGAACCTTACCATTGATTTAAAATGGGGCAAAATTATATTTATCAATAACTTTTTATACACAAACCCCTTGTTAGCTTTTCCAACGACATTGTATACCGTTGCACAGTCTGTTATCTATAATTGTTCCCAAGTTCTTTTCAATTAATGTTATCTTTAATTCAACCCCATTTAATCTATAAGTGGCTTGTGGGTTCCCTTTTACAAAATGCACAACTTAACATTTATCTGTATTGAATCTCATCTGCCAATTGCTTGCCTAGCCCCCCAATTTATCAACATCGTCCACATTCCTCTGTAGAGAAAAAATCCCTCTGACAAAAAGCATATTAGTGATCAAGAGATATCATGTATTCATTAATCCTGAAATCACGAGCTTGCACAGAGCATCTAAAAAATTAACTGTGGTTTCAGACCTAAATTTTGCATGGTCCTAGCAGAAAATCGGTGACTATGACCAAAAGTACTAAAAATATCTACCCTACTTATTAAACTAAAGAGAAATATAGATTGATTACAAAAAAATTCACAGATAGGTTATATTACATGCAATCATTAATTTCTAGTAATAATAAGATTTAATCAACAGACATGTGGAAGGGCCCCTGGTCTCTCACCACCGAAAAATGGAAGGATTCCAAACACAGAGTATGTATTCAGCATATACAAGAAATGTCCACATTGCTAGTATGTGGTGAATAAAATCACTAAACTGAGAATCGTTGCGAATTTACCAAAGACCAAAGACCAAAATTGTTTGACTGGAAAAGGAATTTTCAATTCACTGTTTGCTTTCCAGACAATTCGTGGCTTAGAGAATTACCCTGACAGCCAGGAAATTGTATTTTCTCTTATAATTTCTCTTATATTTTTTTTAAAAACTTTTTTTTACATAGGTAGTTATATGTTCTATTTGCACATAACTCCTATTTGTCATCATTTCCTGTTTTAGCTATTAATTCATTACTTTAAACAAGCATTTAGCTTTCCCTAGGTCTGGGCTCTGGTACATATAGCCTTGAATATGTATTTACTATTTTTACTTGCAGGGTTATTGTGAATTGAGTATTTAAAGTTTCAAAAGTAAATTTCTAATTCAAGGCCACAATAGCTGAACTGGGACATTCTTTATTTTGGATATGCTATGAGTTTTGCTAATTTGGCATTACATTTGAAATTCACTTTGAATTCTCATTGTAGTGAATAATCGTGTCAGTTGATGAATATCTCAGCTCTGTATGATCAATATAAAACAGCCACTAGGTGTCACTGTTTTTGAATGAGGGGATATCAGTAAAATTGGTTTACACAGCTTTGAGTGCACAAAACATATCATTCATTAAAGGGACACTCCAGGCACCCAGATCACTTCTGCCCATTGGAGTGGTCTGGGTGCCAACGCCCACTGCCCTTAACCCTGCAAGTGTAATTATTGCAGTTTTTTATAAACTGAAATAATTACCTTGCAGGGTTAACTCCTCTTCTAGTGGCTGTCTAATAGACAGCCACTAAAGGGCACTTCCTGCTCTATAGCACAGAAAACCTGTGCTAGAGCATCGCTGGACGTCCTCACGCTGTGTGCGACCTCCAGCGTCGCTCAATTCCCCATGGGAAAGCATTGAAAAGCAAGCGCATTAGGTCGCCCAGTCCGGTGGGTGGGATCAGTCTCGCCCACCGGCCGACGTAATGACTGGGAGGAATGGCGGCGAGCAGAAACCACCGCCGAGGGACATCGGTGGGGTCTTAGGTAAGTGACCTGAAGGGGTTTTCACCCCTTCAGCAACCGGGGATTGGGAGGTGGGAGGGAGAGGGGACCTGCAGTGCCAGAAAAATGGATTGTTTTCCTGGCACTGGAGTTTCCCTTTAATAGTAAGACCACAGGAAAAAGTGTTAATTTCTTTTATACTATATGCAACAAAGTGTGATTTTCTTAGATATACCTCTAATAATATTTTTACTGCCTGTTGCAAATAAAATAAAAAAAAAACCAACAAAATAAAAAACAAAAACCCTAAACATATTCTGTCTCTCTATCTGTATCCACGTCATTCATACATTTTATTACTTCTGCAATGCATATTATTATTATTACCATTATTATTTATAAAGTGACAACAAATTCTGCAGCGCTGTACCATACATATCAATAAATAAATAAGAGGATACAAAATTATAATCCCTGAAAATTTTGATGATAAATCGCTGGCAAGATTAGCTGAGTGAACCTCCGATAGATATTTGGTGGATACAGTGTTTAATGAGTTACATATTGAATATCATACGGAAGGCTCAATCATTCTATGTATAACAGGTGACTAGGTTGTATCTTTCCATTTTCCTATTTCCTGTCCTTGCAGTAGAGAAATCGATCTGTGAACTACTAATAATCCAAATATTTTTAGAATTAAGAATATCACGGAATTAAATATCATCTGATGGGTAACATTCAAGTATATATGTTCATCTGGCTTCATAGATAGTTTGTGGTACCAACAGGTGAAGAAGGGTTTAGTAAATTATCAAAATGATAACTTGCTTCAAAGCTTCCTTACACTATTTGAAGATGTACATTTCCCTGTATCTCTTCTGTTCGCTTGTTCTTTTATCTAGCATTTTATCTAAGAAATTCTAATGGGCAAAGTCCCCATCAGCCTTCCAGAAAAGGGAGTTTGGGCTGTGCCTTGATGCATCGATGCATTGATGTCTTAAGATCTCTAAATTCACACATAGCAGGATAAAATTGCAAGTAACGTCATTGTGCTACGTAAGACCATTGAAGTTAAAACATCCTTTTTTCAATGAGAATTGTGGCACCAACTTGTTCTAGTTTTTAGAGTTAAATATACTATTACAACTTTGTTGTCGTGGTTAAAGTGTTTAGAGTGGGCCTTTAAATAACTAAACAAGATTAATAAAAATACAAAATAAACAACAACATAACTAACAGTATCCTAACCAACATATTGTACAAACATATGATGATGTCTTTTTTTAAAAAAATGTATAGAGCATTGTGGCAAACGACTCCTCAAGAACGTTATGAAATCTAGGTTGTGGAATCACTAACCTAGTTTTTAGAGTCAAATGCTTATAGTGACTCTTTAAACATTTCCTCCATGATGCCAACATGCTGGCTTCATAACCAGCATGCCAGCACATGCAAACACAGAAAACATAAATAAAACTCTGCCAAGCTCGGATGCCAACAAGAATCAAATGTGCAACTATAAGGTAATTGAAAAGGTAGACAGACAAAAAAATGTTTGCTTTCTAAATAGTAGCATTGATAATGCACAGCTAGAGCGAGGAAGTAAAACAATGTGTTTGATTTAAAGGGACACTGCATGCACCCAGAACACTTCATCTCATTGAACTGGATTGGGTGCAGGATGCCTATCCCCTTAACCCTGCAATGTAAAACAGTGCAATTTCAGAGAAACTGCAATGTTTACATTACAAGGCTAAAACTGCCTGTAGTGGCTGTCTACCTGAAAGGCCACGTGGGCTTTTAATCAGACAACAGGTCATGTTAATTCCTGGTTTGGTTAGCTGAGTAGAGCAAAACTCAAGAGGCAGCAATTGCTCAGAGCACCTGCCTTACAAAGACTTCTCATTGAGCTGCATTGGGAAGTTTGTGATTGGACAGCCACAGAAAGTCTGGGCGGAGCTACAAGGGGAGGTTTGCAACGGCTGCAGACAAGAGAAATGCATGCATGTTCTCATTGGGGTAGGTCTACTAAACAGTTATTTGTATTGTCTATTTAGTCAGTTGAGTGTACCTTTACAACAACCGCTTATAGACAAGATTACAGATAAATGTCAAATTCAGCATGTCTAAAGTATCAACTCTGATCCTAAGACATGTGTATTATATATTTTTTACTAAAGATATGACACTATAATTTTAAAGTGTGCCTATAATAGCACACACAACTATTGTTTCATTTAATAGTACATTTAATTCTATCTCTGCATTGTGCTAGCAGAATTGTTGGCAAATGTTTAGATTGGGTGAAAAAAAATACCTTTTATAAATATCTCTTTCCCTGACCTGTCAATCAATTCTTCAACATCGAACTCTATGCCACAGAATTGACTGATAGGCAGAGCATGCTCCGCATCCGTAGCTACCACAGTTCAAGTTCTAAAATGTATCGCTTTTTGTGGATGATTTCAATGTTTCTTAGCAGATAACACAAAATAAGTATAAATAGTATGAGAGTTCTAGAACTACCAACAGCTTACCTGTAATACTATTTTGGGAATAATTTTGTGAATGGGGTTATAGATGTGACCATGAATCTATAAGGCTGCAGTTCCTATTAGCAAAGAAGGGGATTTTTTTTTTTAATAATATGTGACATCGCAGTAGGAACCCAGATTACAAGAATTTAGACAGGCATGGGTAAGAATAAACTTAATTCTCAGAAATATACGGGTGAGGGGTTGGACTTGTAATTGCAGATTGCAAATCACTGCACTTATACGAAACAGTGAGCAGGCACAAAGCTAAATAAGACATCTTTTCACCCTAGCCTATATTTATGTACTTGCTGTATCCTTTGAATGAGTAAAATAAATATAAAAATCTTTGCACTTATGCTAAAATTATGAACCATTAAATAGCAGTTCTATTGATGTTATTCATAGATTCCTACTTAATCCTTACATTAAGGGCTGTTCTTGTACAAGAATTTTGATGGTACCATTCAGACTCAGCAACATGACGTTATTATTTTTCATATTTTTTATTTTTGACAGGAATATTTCTTTCCTCTGTGTGCTCAACCCAATAAAAAAAATACTATAAAAATATTTCAAACATAAATAGCAGTTCTATGAATTCATTCTAACCAAATAACCCGTTTAACTATTAAAACAGTGTAAATGCACACTATTGGGAAAATTCAATATATATATACTGAATTTAAAGATTTTAAACATATTTTCAGCAGTTTAAATGCAGACTACAATTCGTATTATGCGTAACAGCTATTAAATATAAAGCAGTTCTTTCGCTTCATAATAAAGGTTTCTTTTTTTCATAATGCTTCCGATGTAATAGAATTACCAGTACTTTATTAAACCTGTAATTGGAACCCATTTAGTGATGTGAATTAATCGATTTTCTTTAAAATAATTAGAAAAACTTTAATGACAGTGTATCTACTTAAAACATGGCAGTAAAATGCACTCTGTAACAAAGTTAGCAAAAGAATAACATAATTAAATAGTACAATTGTAATTAGTAAAACCATCACAATTATAATTTCTTGAATACTGGGAGCAAACTTAATTACTCCATGAACAAATCCCTGATTATACAGGTATGACGTTATGCTAAATAACAGCAAGTGCGGTGTCTGGTTATGTTGTTTCAAGTGTATTTTTTGTGTAAAGTGTCCTGTTAAAGTGTCCTGTTAAAAGGATAATTTCCAAGCCAAGCCTACCAACTATTCCTGGATGAAAAAACAGTATCCATGTTTCTGCCTGTCCTAAGTAAAAACTTTCAATAAAATCCTTATAAAATAGTAATATTGGTTGAGCGGTGACCATTTAGTTGACTGACATCCTTTTAGTAGGGTTGACCATGAAGCCATAGTGCCACCATAAATATGGTTGGTGTAGATGTCCACCAATTGCAAACATTTGGTATGTAGAACACTTCCCAATATTGTAGGGTTCTCTTCCCAGAACAGTCTACTTATTAACAGTAGGCTATCCATTGATACATTGATAAGTAAATAAAGTAAAAGCCTACATCACATATTTTGCTAATAGTAATGACTAGAGTAGATGAAATAATACCTCCACATTTTCTTCAATGAAAAAACAAACTTTAAGTAAATCACTTAAAAATATATATTTTATCAACACATTTGCCAGTATGCATATAATTTCTTCTGTATTGTGAACTTTTGTAAAAATCTGCTCCTTGATTAATAATTGGAGCAGACATCATGAAAAAAAGTTAAATGTACATAAAATAATTGGGCATAATATGTTTCATAGCAAGAATTATCATATCATTTATTATAATTTAGCGCTATAGAAACTAATCTTTGTAGACTTATACATGGCAGAAACATTTAGTTTGATTGAAAACTAATTTTGGGGTTTGGTCAGACAGAATTCCGTCCATGTGATGTTTTGGTTTGGGCAATTGTTTATGTGAAAATGACTTGGACAAACCAAAATGTCACAGAAAACCGCCTTTTAGTGTACCACTCTAAAAGAAAAAATATATTTATATTTTTAAATCCCAAGCCCTTTTTCTAGTGCCACAGATAGAATTGTTTTGTTTTCATTATATGTGGATCTGGAGTTGTGGGATTCGGAAGATCGCACATCACTCAAAATCACAATCGCAATTAATTTAAAACTGAACACACAAGTCTAACATTTTTGGTTATTTGCATGTGGTATATGATACTTAAGTCTGACATTTTAAAAACCAAAATCTATACTTTTTGGGCAAAGTTGTACTAATGCTGCATTCTTTTCCTCAGTGACTAGAGATTCCCATCTTCATAATCCGCCAAGCATGGGCTTAATGCAATAGTAATCAGCTTTTCCTAATTCTCACTTATGATAATCGAGTCCCCTCTATGCATATCAATGCCCTTTATTCAGTTCATAGCCTTTGTGTTATATTTTCTCTTCTATGTCAAATTGTTCCTGAATTCTGATTCTGGTTTTAGTTTACTGCTCGGTAATACAAGCTATAACTTATTCCGGGACTTGTGACCTTACATTGGTAAAGCAATCACCTGAATTCTCCTGTTCTTGATTGCAGTTTGCATAAAGAATTTGCATACCTTTTTTCAATCAGTTAAGAAAGGCTCAATGCTGTCGGCCCTACAGTTTTTCTAATGTATATTTCATTAGAGCACCTGGATTAAAACTTAAAAGGACACTATAGTCACTAAAACAACTTTAGCTTAATGAAGCAGTTTTGGTGTATAGATCACGCCCCTGCAATCCCACTGCTCAATTCTCTGCCATTTAGGAGTTAAATTCCTTTGTTTATGAACCCTAGTCACACATTTTGATTGTATTTATTAGACTTGTGCATTCAGTTTCAAATGAATTTGAATGATGATTAGGGAACTAATATATTCCTGGCAGATTTAATTTTGTGAACTGAAAATTAGATGTAAACGTGTCAGCGGCACTATGATGAATCTCCCTCATCCATTGAGGACTGTAATAGCTTGAGTTCAATACTTAAAGGGTCACTCCAACCACCATGGCCACTTCAGTGATTGGAAGTGGTCATGGTACTAGGAGTCCGTATGTGCATTGTTTCAATTTAAAACACTGCACATACTGAGTTATTGAAAATTATATGTCAGGGACAAGCCCCACCCCCAGCACCCAGGACTAGGAACTCTGTTCCAGGCTGCCTAATGTCAATTTTGTGCATAAATTACATCTGTCGGTGCTCCCTCCCTCCTTCCTTCCCTGGCCTGAAATGCGCTCATGTGCTCCGAGCTGGCAATTGGTTTCATCACAAGGTTCTCCAAGAACAGCCTGTGATTGAACTGTGCATAGTCCCAGTGATGTTGGAGGGGGCGCAGAAAAGCAGCGCCAGGAGCTTCTCCTAATGCAGGATTCAAGGTGAGCAAAACGTTTTATTGTCAGGTTTTACTGCACATTGAAAGGGGAGGAGGCTTCCTCACAGTGCCTAGTGGGGCATATTACAACGGAAATGTCCCCCCTCTCAATAGGGTTATAGTAACCGTTTAAAGTAAATTTTTAAGAAATGTGAGCATTAAATTTGTGATTCCCGGGAGATGGAGCCTAGCTACCAAAGCAGACAATGGCAAGCTACTGAAGCTCCGGGCACAATACTAATAAAAATCGTCTTTTAAGGGTTCTTACCTGCCATACCGGGTCCTCAGAGGTAGCCCGCATACCCAAACAACATAGGTTAAAAAAAACAAAAATTCAAAACTGATCGACGCAATTTAGGGATGAATATTGGCGACCTGTAGAGGCAAGCACATGGCGCGAGCGGGCCCAAGATGGCCGCGCTCTCGGGAGACTGCTCCGATTGCTCAGACAACCTTTCCTTTGAAGGGGATGAGGATTTCCTACCAACACCAGAGAGGCCTCCGCCAAACCCGACGGAAACGGACACTTCCCCCGTCACGATCTCAGCCCTGAAAGGGCTTCTAGTGGACCTACAGACCACCTTCCAAGCCGACTTTGCTACCATACGCTGACGGGCTGCATAGGAATGCTCTAAGACACTACTCAACAAGGCTCCCAACGGATAGTGGTGGTGGAACAGGTGGTACAGCGGCAAAACCTAGACAATGAATGCCGTTTTGCGGCTCTGGAAGACCTACGCCGCCGGAACAATATAAAAATCAGAGGGGTCCCAGACGAAGTCCCTGAAGCGGAACTACCGCACCTAATGAGGAGAATGTTGAGAGTCTTACTGCCACTTAAACAGGTCAAAATGGTACCCCTAGATGGGCTGTTTCACATCCCTAAACCGGCCAAAGCCCCTGCAACTGTCTAATGGAGCGGACAAGACAGCAGTCCTAAAAGCACTGAGGGGAAAACCCCACTATCAATTCGAGAGCATGGCCCTAGAGTTTTTCAGCTACCTATCTGGCAGTACAATGGCCTGGCGGCGGTCACTCAGGCCTCTCACCACACTTCTACAGCAGAGATCCGTCGGGTACCGTTGGCGCTGGTCCCGCACACAGCTTGTGACTCACCGGGATACTACGTACCCTATCCCGGATCTACAAGATGCAGCTATACTCATAAGAGACTTAGGCCTACCGCAGGACTATCTACTAAAGCCCCAGCCACAAGCCGCGAATAAGACCCCACACAACTGGGACCCAACCAAGTTTACTCCGTTCACCCCACGACGATCCACGACGGAACCGTATGCAACAGCCACCATGTGAAGGCCCGTGAGGCTCTATGAACCGAACTTGCTGTGATTGGGACCGTTTCCCTATTACTACTGTTTTATGTTTTTTGTTCCTCGCTTTCCCCTCTTTGTTTTTACTTCAGCATATTACACCAGGCAACAAATGCCTACCACCAGGTACAGCTCCCGCACAGTCCTAGCTCCCCCATGCACATAAAGCACACTCTGGGGCCGATACGCCCTTTGGGAGCTGGTCCACCGACTGTCGTCCATTTACCCACCCAAGATACCGGCAGGCTTGGTAGAGTTCCCATCTCCACAGGGCCAGCGGCCAAAACACACCGTATTGCACAACTACCTCAAATTTAATACCCACCTGGCTCCACAGAGAGCAAGTAATCATCTCACCTAGCAACAGATCTCTCTTGGTCCGCAGCTCTCAGACTCGATGTGTACACTACATAATACATGTAACGGTTAACGGTGTACACGCCTAATAGTTTGCGTTAACATTTAGGTACATATGTTGTCACTTAATCTCGCTAACAAGATTCCTAAATGCCTTCTATGGATTCCCTGCATCTCAATTAACAAACAGTTTAAGCCTTCTGTGTAATGTATTGCCTTGGAGATCAATATACATTTAAATTGTTATATAGCAGTCTAGATTGAAAAAAGACATACACAAATGTTTCTGCTATAGACCAAAACGGTGAAAGATCCTATTTGAAGCAATTTCTATTTTTTATATAATTTAATTTTTTTAAATAAAATGTTAAAAAGAAAAAGATATCCTAAGCTGCATATTTGCAGTCAGATCAGGCAGTCAAGCATCAGCAAGATTATATTATAATTACAAACTATTATATCCCTGAAAAATATGTTTTATATATAAAAAAAATCTAGTTATTTTGACTTTACCTGAATCTAGTTTATTAATCTGACCTACTTGCTATTTAATCGCTTCGCTTGTATTATCATTGCATCCTTATCTGAGATTCATGCTCTTATCATTATATCCTGTGGGTTGTGCTTTCATCTATGTAAATGTCTAATACTTTTTGCTTTACTGTTACAGCTGTTTTGTTGAAAGTTCAGTTTTGTTACTCGTTTGGAAATATCCGCACAGTGCCGTAGGTAATCGCATTCTACGCGTCTATTGTTGTCTGCTTGACAAGCCTCAGCAACGCATGACACAGTTTAAAAATATAAAACAGACAGTTTAGTGTGTCTCCAATATATTATTGAGTGGTAAAGAATGCAAAATGTTGTCCAAAATAATAGAAAAAAATATGGTTTTTTTCCTATGACCTGTTATTTAGGTTCTAAAATAATTATATTACCTCCACCCAATCAGTGGGAAAGGTAACAGGAATAGGATTTTAAAAATATTTTAGAAACAGTGTTTGTTATTAGAAAAACATTATAACAGTGCAATACAACACAAAACAGTTTAAGAAACATTATTATGTAGGTGGGGAGGTCTGTCAGCTAGTTTTAAAGGGACACTTTAGACACCCATCTCAATGATGCAATTTCCCTCTAGTTTTACAGTGCAGGGTTTAGGTGCCTGTTGGGGCTGCCACTCTGACAGCCACCCATGGACGTTTTAGCCGCAAGGCAAACAAGGCATTTGCTCTAGGCGGCTAATGCCCAGGGCAAATGCCTTGTTAGCCTTGCGGCTAACTGACATGCCAGACGGGCTGCTGGGCGGGTGGCGGCGCGCGAAGGAGCTGAGCAGACAGCTCAGAGGAAAGTGCTCCCTCGCCAGCGCTGCCCACTCGCCCAGCAGCCAGACCAGCAACCGCCAGGTAGAGGGAGATTCCTAAAAGGTAAGGAGGCTGTGGGGGTTAAATTAAAAAAATAAATAAATGTGAGTGTTAATGTGAGTGAGTGTGTGTGTCTGTTAGTGTGTGTGTGTCTGTTACTGTGTGTCTCTGCTAGTGTGTGTGTCTGTTAGTGTGTGTCTGTTAGTGTGTGTGTCTGCTAGTGTGTGTGTCTGCTAGTGTGTGTGGCTGTTAGTGTGTGTGTCTGTTAGTGTGTGCTTGTGTGTCTGTTAGTGTGTGTGTCTGTTAGTGTGTGTGCCTGTTATTGTGTGTGCCTGTTATTGTGTGTGTCTGTTAGTGTGTGTGCCTGTTATTGTGTGTGTGTCTGCTAGTGTGTGTGTCTGTTAGTGTGTGTCTATTTGTTAGTGTGTGTGTGTGTCTGCTAGTGTGTGTGCCTGTTAGTGTGTGTGTCTGCTAGTGTGTGTATGTTAGTGTGTGTGTATGTTAGTGTGTGTGTCTGCTAGTGTGTATGTCTGCTAGTGTGTATGTCTGTTAGTATGTGTGTCTGTTGGTGTGTGTCTGTCTGTTATTGTGTGTGTGTGTCTGCTAGTGTGTGTGTGTGTGTGCTAGTGTGTGTGTCTGTTAGTGTGTGTGTCTGTTAGTGTGTGTCTATTTGTTAGTGTGTGTGTGTGTGTGCCTGTTAGTGTGTGTGTGTCTGCTAGTGTGTGTGTGTGTCTGCTTGTGTGTTTGCCTGTTAGTGTGTGTGTCTGCTAGTGTGTATTTCTGTTAGTGTGTGTCTGTCTGTTAGTGTGTGTGTGTGTGTGTCTGCTAGTGTGCGTGTCTGCTAGTGTGTGTGTCTGTTAGTGTGTGTGTGTCTGCTAGTGTGTGTGTCTGCTAGTGTGTGTGTCTGCTAGTGTGTGTGTGTCTGCTAGTGTGTGTGTGTCTGTTAGTGTGTGTGTCTGTTAGTGTGTGTGTTTCTATTAGTGTGTGTCTGTTAGTGTGTGTGTGTGTTTGTGTCTGTTAGTGTGTGTGTGTCTGCTAGTGTGTGTCTGCTAGTGTGTGTGTCTGTGAGTGTGTGTGTGTCTGCTAGTGTGTGTGTCTGCTAGTGTGTGTCTGTTAGTGTGTGTCTATTTGTTAGTGTGTGTGTGTGTCTGCTAGTGTGTGTGCCTGCTAGTGTGTGTGTGTCTGCTAGTGTGTGTGTGTGTGTGTCTGCTAGTGTGTTTGCCTGTTAGTGTGTGTGTCTGCTAGTGTGTATGTCTGTTAGTGTGTGTCTGTCTGTTAGTGTTTGTCTGTCTGTTAGTGTGTGTGTGTCTGCTAGTGTGTGTGTCTGCTAGTGTGTGTGTGTCTGCTAGTGTGTGTGTGTCTGTTAGTGTGTGTGTGTCTGTTAGTGTGTGTGTCTGTTAGTGTGTGTGTCTGTTAGTGTGTGTGTGTCTGTTAGTGTGTGTGTGTGTGTCTGCTAGTGTGTGTCTGCTAGTGTGTGTGTCTGTGAGTGTGTGTGTGTGTGCTAGTGTGTGTGTCTGCTAGTGTGTGTGTCTGTTAGTGTGTGTGTGTGTCTGCTAGTGTGTGTGTCTGCTAGTGTGTGTGTCTGCTAGTGTGTGTGTGTCTGCCTGTTAGTGTGTGTATCTGTCTGTTAGTTAGTGTGTGCCTGTTAGTGAGTGTGTGCCTGTTAGTGAGTATGTGTTTCTGTCAGTTAATGTGTGTGTGTGTATTTAGAATGCGGGGCAGGGGGGAATGGTTGGGAGGGGGTGGTGCGAGGTTGGGGTGGCGCGCGCAGGGAGTGGGGGGCGCCTGAGTTTTGTCCTGCCTAGGGCAGCACAAAACCAGGACACACCACTGCAGCCACCAAAGGGGTTTCAGTTGAAATAGCCAAAATAGCGATGTAAAACTGGCTTTTTCAAAAAGATCATCTCATTGGTGCAGCCGCGCATGTGCACTAACCTCCTATTCCTTTTCTATGGGAAAGCATTGGTTTGGCAGAAATCATTGATCTTGATGATTTCAGCCAAGGAGTTGGGACTTCCACACCTAATGCTATAGTGTTCCTTTAATTCTAAAGTGGAAAACATGTTCACAGGAAAAATACAGGTAAAGAATCCGTTAACTGGAAGTAGACATTATGTTTATAAGACATGTGGGAATATTGGGGTTAGTGGAATAATTTGTAAGCCCACTTTCATATTCTAGAGCTGAAGGAGAGAGTTAAAAATCACATTGGGTACGTTAAAGCTATATAGGACAGCTTGAAAGAATTGCAGATTACATCATATTTTATGCATTGGAGTTGAGCATTTATGCTTAGAAAGTCTCAGTGTTGAAATATGGAGAAGTGAAGACTGGAGATAGCGAGGGATTACAGACACTAAAGTGGGCTAAATGGGGATAGACACTGAACTGAGGGAGTTAAAGACAAACCCAGAATTCATGGATGAGACTGTGCAGAGACAAAACTGGTGGGGTGAGGGATGCAAGCAAATATATCTACCCTGTCTCATTGTTATCCTCAGCCCAGCCCCACTGACATTATATAACTTCCCTGATAATACAATTTCTCCAATGCCAACCACATAGCCGAACTTGCCTTGGTGGACGCGTGGTGTACATAAAACTTTAGTAGTGACACACTACGCACATACTGCAAACTGCGCTTGAATTTAAGTATCCCCATGTTCACAAAAGTTTGGTGTTAAGTCTTTAACTATCCAAAACTCATCCGAATTAAGAGATTATATCATGTTAGCTAAATACATTTGTAAATAAAGAAGTCAATCTTTTCTGACAGATTGTGATTTTGGTGAATTAATGACCATGACTATTAAGGGGTTACATACATCCAATTGTATTCTCTGCTTCTGTGAAATAGACTTTACGTTTTTGCATAATAAATATGGATTTTGCTTGGATTAATGCTGTAATGAGAATTCCTGCTGGCAGAGTGCTGCTTGACACAGAGTATCCGGGTAACTCGCCCTCTGGAAGCATGACACAGCCTAATATGTTTCTAGCATATGGATGGCGGAGAAATAAAATGTTATGCATCTGCTATTTTGTGTGCGTATTGACAATGTTTTCTTCATTACAGAAGGAAATGAAGCAGACTGAAGAACATTTGTAGAAAAAAAAATTAAACTTAAGAAAATATAACTTTTATTCGTAATACACTTCCCAACTAAGCAGCTTGCTACTTTATAAACTATGACTTTGCTTTAATTTGTTTGGATTAGAACCAAAAATAATTCCAATCGATTAGACTTTTTTTTTTCAAATGAGTTATCTAAATAAGTTACAATTAAAGTCGATGATTTTTGTAGATAAACCTCTTGAAAGTTTTTTTTTTTTTTTTTAAACAGAGTGGAATAATTTTTTATTCTGATTTAAACATACTAAATTGACACCTATGTAAGAAATTATCTGGGGAGTTGCATCCTTGTGGTTTATATGCTTAGAGGGTCCAACATCAAATAACACCATAGTCCAAATGAAGTAAATTCATAACAGTACCACACTCTTCAATTATACCATAAAATGTTGACATTTTTTTTTCTTATGTATACCTCATAAAAACAGTGGTGAGGTAAACACAATAAACTCATTATGAGTTTTGGCCTCAAAAGGCCAAAGTCATAGATCAAACAGAGTGGGAATATGTTACCTTCCTAGATTTAGAATATTATGCAGATGGAAAGAAAAACAAAACAAAAGCTAGTGTTGAACAAATGAATGTAAATATAACAGTAAAAAAATATATATTTTTAAAACATATACATAACTCTTAGTAGGTTATACTTATGCTAGTCATCCCAAACATATAAATAAAACAAACCATAAAATATTATCTCACTCTTATCCCCAATTCCAATTTACACTTTACTATTACACAGGCTTTTAGTACCACTGGAATGGCCATTAAAGTGAATGCTCACATGGTAACATCAAAGCAAACCTCTCAGTTCAGTCCTTTGCTAAGTCACCTTGGATACTTTTCCGCTCAAAGGCAAGATCTCTGATGATTATTATTTTTTGATATATAAAACCCTACAAACAAATAACCCTACTGAAGAGTAGCGGGATACACTGTCACAGGGCTGTAAATAAAAGTAATTCTAAAACCATATATAAGCTCTGCACTCAAACTCGAATTGCTGTTGGGTGGCAACATTAGCTACTCTGGTAATGTACGAACATTTGATGGTTATTACAGGGATTCTAATTCTAAACTATCTGTTAAATAAAAATGCACATTGGTAGTTTAGATAAAGAGCAGATAACAGTTAAAATTATCAATTTGCCATCAGTGTATCGAATTCGAGATAGAATTTTCTTTAGTAAACAAGGAAAAAAAGTGTTAGAAAAATCTTTAATTGGAAAAAACTAGATAAGTGAAATAAGGTTTCAAGAGAAAATAGTATGGTGTCTTACAAAATGTCAAAGAGTTGGAAATTGATATCAGAAAAGCTTGCAGGTCAAAAATGAGACTTTGAAAAGATCTTAAAAATGAGCTTCCACAAAAGGCATTAATATCTTCAAAAGACAACCTTTGTGTTAGACAGAAGACACTAAAAAGGTCATTTTAAAAATATCCCAGAACAAAAGCACATTTTAATTGCATCATTTTCATGTTGTAATTGGAAAAGCAACACAATTCTACCATGAATGATGATTTCCTTACAAATGTAAGATAAGCATATGATATTGCACAATTAATTGCCCGTTCCACTTATTGGCTTTCATAGAATAACATGATGGTGAGAGTTACAATACAGGAAAATATCAAGCCTGCACTGTCAAATTAACACGTATGTGGTATAGAATTAAAAAACTGATTTACTTGTCTTGACATAATTAATTTCAGATTGAAACATCTGCCAGAAACTCTGGACATTGACACAGTTATTCACAAAACAGTTTTTTTTCTGAATTAAATCTGAATGGAAAAACTGAGAAACAAAAAGCAGATTTGGAAAAATTCTCCAACTTATTCACACTCACAACATTTAGCCTCAGTTTTGCCATTCATATTTAATTTGTGATAATTTAGAGTTTTCACCCTCAGCCCCACCATTGTCTCTCCCTACCATAGTGTGTGTTTGTGCAGGTTGTAAGTAATGTATGTGTCCACACTGGCTGCATATAAAGTGTGCGGTGTGCTCTGGCTGTGTATAATGTGTGTTTAATGAATGCCGGCTGTGTGTAAAATGTATGGTGTGAGTTGGCTATGACAGTAGTCACCATCACTGGAGATGGAAAACAGACACTATGTGTGGGTCCCCAGATTCCTCTTGTGTTTTTGTCACCCTTTGCTCAGTATTGGTGCAGGGTATGTTGAATAAAATGATTGTGTGTACCTTTTCCCTCCCCCTTTTTCCTGTCCTATTGTTTCCCCTACAGGGCGTTGTCCCATGGACATTTCCAGACCAGTTTAAAGTAGCTATCCTTTCCCTCCTTAATCTCCCATCAGCCTTTGCTATTGTCTGACCCCACCCTTCCTTGTACTATATGGCTCTATGCACCCTATTATATGTAAATGAGGCTGTTGGGGGCATAAATATGTGTGCTGTGTATATTAAAGTTAGTTGCTGTTTTAACCTTCACCAACAGGGCTGGACTGGCCCACCGGGTTACCGGGAAATTTCCCGGTGGGCCGTCGGCACCTGGGGCCGGGGACACATTTTGGTGACCTGCAGCCGCAAGGAGAACTTGAATGGCGGCCGCAGGGGAAGCTCTTCTGGCGGCCGCTAGGGGAGCAGGCTGTTCTGTCTCTGCTCCCCCGCCCTCGCGTGCTAGAAAGAGATCGGGGCCGGAATATGACGTCATATTCCGGCTCCGGCCCCGATCTCATTAAGCTGCACGCGAGGGAGGGGGAGCAGAGACAGAACAGCCTGCTCACCCAGCGGCCGCCAGAAGAGCTTCCCCTGCGGCCGCCATTCAAGTTCTCCCTGCGGCCGCCAGCACACCTATCAGTCTGCCCACCCACACAGGTAGCAACAAGTATGTATGTCAGTGGGAGTGTGTGTGTGTCTGTGTCATGCTGTGTGTGTGTGTCTGTGTCATGCTGTGTGTGTGTGTATGTCTGTGTCATGCTGCGTGTGTCTGTGTCATGCTGTGTGTGTGTGTCTGTCTGTGTCATGCTGTGTGTGTGTCTGTGTCACGGTGTGTCTGAATCATGGTGTGTGTGTGTCTGTCTGTGTCATGGTCATGGTGTGTGCGTGTCTGTCTGTGTCATGGTGTGTGTGTGTGTCTGTCTGTGTCATAGTGTGTGTGTGTCTGTCTGTGTCATGGTGTGTGTGTGTATGTGTCTGTCATGGTGTGTGTGTGTGTGTCAGTCGTGGTGTCTGTGTGTGTTTTTAAAAATAGTGTTTTACTCACCTTTTTTTTTTTCAACGTCGTGCTGGTCTCTGCCTCTATGACTGAGATCATCAAGCTTGATGATCTCAGCCAATCCGCACTGACACAGGAAGCGCCTCTAGTGACCGTCTGAGTGTCTGTCACTAGAGGTGTCACTAGGAAGCAATGTAAACACTGCCTTTTCTATGAAAAGTCAGTGTTTACATTCAAAAGCCTGCAGGGACAGGCTATAGACACCAGAACCACTACATTAAGCTGTGTATGTGTGTGCGCCTGCTAGTGAGTGAGCTTGCTTGCATGTGTGTGTGTGCCTGCTAGTGAGTGAGCTTGTGTTTTTATGTCAATGAGCTTATGTATATTAGTGAAATTGTTTGTCTATGAGGCTGTGTATCAATGAGCTTGTGTGTGTCAGTGAGATTGTCTGTGTCTGCATGTGAGTATGCTTACTGTATAATTAAATGTTTTGCTCTGAAAGGACCAATATTTTATATTAGAAAAAGCAATATATATTATATATATATATATATATATATATATATATATATATATATATATATATTACTTAATCATCTGGGGTGTCAAGACATAGCCTTACATATTGCATGCCACAATATATGGAGCAATGACTTATGGGGCTGGCATAGATTTTTTTTTTCCAGGGCTGCTTTGTATCCCCAGTCTGGCCCTGTTCACCAAGTGTCATCTGGTGTTTGGGGAAAGGGATATAATCTGCTGATGAAAAGTGTGTCCAGAGTTATAATCACAGTAACCTGGTCCAGGGTGGAAAAGGCCCTCAGTGATCCCAGTCAAGCTTCGGCGACTGGGTCTGAAGTGCTCCATGGTCCCTGATAGCTACAAGGAAGCAGACTTGGCGGAGGTACTTGGTTGGAGTACTGGAGCTCCGTCACACTGGCTGTATACATTGGGTATGTGTGCCAGCTGTATGTAATTTTGTGATGTGAGCTGGCTGTGTATAATGTGTGTGAGATGTTTACTGGCTGTGTGTAACATGTGTTTAGTGTGTAAGATGTTTACTGGATGTGTGTAACATCTGCCTATGTGTAATATGTTTGCTGGCAGGGTATAATGTGAGGGCACTTGATATTTGCTGTTTGTAATGTGTGAGATGTTTATTGGCTATGTGTTACCGTATGTGTGACTTTTGCTGGCATTGCATAGTGTGTGTGTATGTGTGTGTTGTTTTCTGGCTGCTTATAATTTATGTGATGTGTATAATGTGTTTGTGTGCTGTGTTTTGCCTCTCTCCCTACATATCTGTATACAGGGTGGGGCCTGTGGTCCATTGAGGGTTAAAGAATCTGGTGGTCTAGTTGGGGTATTTGCTCTGCTCCTCTGGTGGTTGCAGACCACAGTAATGCTCTCTCACAGTACTGGCATTCAGAAAATCCTAGTAATGCAGGTGAGGAATTCCAGCCACTCTGACTCACCTTGAAAGAACAATTACCATGATCTGCACCCACCCTGTACTCCCCAGAACATCAAGGAGCAGTTTTGCCAATTGCCTGTGGCAGGGCTAAAAGCAGCAAAGAACTGAGTCCCCAGACCTGTATGTCCCAGGCATTGCGTGATAGTAATTTCCCATCCCTGATATATCATTTAAATGCTAAGCTGAACTAAAGTTACATTCACAGCCTTATAGAATATGGTAAGAATTACAAGAGTTAATTCAGTTCAGGGGCGGACTGACCACTCGGGCAGATCGGTCATGGACCGAGGGCCCGAGGCAGTCAGGGGCCCGGCTGCCTTAACAGTCATACTCTCTCTGGCTGGGGAGTTCAGAGATCTCCCCAGCCAGAGAGGCACAATTTAACATGATATGTGTCCCCTCACCTACTGAGATCTGGCAGCAATCCTGCTCTTGCCAGGTCTCCTCTATACTCTCTGCGGAGCGTGTGAGGGGAGGAGGCGGGGCCCAGGAGAGGGGAAGTGACATCACTTCCTGCCTCCTCCTCTCCTCCTGCAGAATATACTGAGTGAGCAGCCTGGCACAGTCAGCAGGTATGTAAATCTCCCATCCCCTCTCCACCTCAGCACCCATCTCCCTCAGCCCCATGCCCCTCCACCCACCTCAGCACCCACATCATCTCCCATGCCCCTCCACCCACCTCAGCACCCACTTCATCTCCCATGCCCTTCCACCCACCTCAGCACCCACATCATCTCCCATGCCCTTGCACCCACCTCAGCACCCACTTCATCTCCCATGCCCCCTCCACCCACCTCAGCACCCACTTCATCTCCCATGCCCCCTCCACCCACCTCAGCACCCACTTCATCTCCCATGCCCCTCCACCTACCTCAGCACCCACTTCATCTCCCATGCCCCTCCACCCACCTCAGCACCCACTTCATCTCCCATGCCCCCTCCACCCACCTCAGCACCCACTTCATCTCCCATGCCCTCTCCACCTCAGCACCCACTTCAGCCCTATGCCCTTCTCCAACTCAGCACCCACCTCCCTTAGCCCCATGCCCCCCTCCACCCACTTCAGCACCCATCTCCTGCTTCACTCACCTCATCTCATCTCCCATGCCCCCCTCTACCTCAGCACCCATCCCCCTCCACCTTCACTCACCTCAGCCCCCCTCTCACCCAGCACCCACTTCATCTCCACCTCAGCACCCATCTCCCTCCACCTTCGCTCACCTCTGCCCCCATCTACCCCAGCACCCACTTCATCTCCAATGCCCCCCTCCACCTCAGCACCCACATCAGCCTCATGTCCCGCTCCACCTCAGCACCCATCTCCCTTAGGTCCCACCTGGGCCCCATGTCCACCTCAGCACCCATCTCCCCCATCACCCACCTCAGCCCTAATGCCCCTTTCACCCATATCAACCCCTATCCATCCCTACACCCATCACAGCCCTCACTAAACCCACTACAGCCCCTATACCTTCCTGCACCCAGTATACCACCTATCACTCTTCCATTCTCTACAGCCACTACGGTCCCTATGCCCCCCTGCACCTACTAGAGCCCATATCCCCACACGCACACACTGCAGCTACTATCCACACACACAGCCTTAAAGGGACACTCCAGGCACCCAGACCACTTCTGCCCATTGGAGTGGTCTGGTTGCCAACTCCCACTACCCTTAACCCTGCAAGTGTAATTATTGCAGTTTTCATAATCTGCAATATTTACCTTGAAGGGTTAAGTCCTCAGCCACTAGAGGACACTTCCGTGTTCATAGAACACGAAAAGTGTGCTATAACATAGCTGGACGTCCTCACGCGTTGCTGAAATCCCCATTTGAAAGCATTCAATGCTTTCCTATAGGGAGGTCTAATGAGCGTGTGCGGCATTGCCGCGCATGCGCATTAGGTCTCCCCGGCCGCGCATGCTCAATAGGAGCGTGGGCAGATCCTGACCAGGAGCCGAGGGACATCGGCGCTGGATACGGGTAAGTCACTGAAGGGGTTTTAACCCCTTCAGCAACATGGGATGGGGGGTGGGAGGGAGAGGGGACCTGCAGTGCCAGGAAATCGGTTTGTTTTCTTGGCACTGGAGAGTCCCTTTAATATCTATTATCCATACAAACACACATTACAGCCCTAGTAAACCCCAGACGCCTACTACAGCCCCTACCACACACACTGCAACACAACCAGCTGTCTCAACTCACATACTGCACTGCAAACAGACTCATTCACACACTTAAAATCAACAGAAGCCTCACTGTATGCACACAATCCCACAAGCAGCATCCCCACACATGGAAAACAACATGCAGCCTCCCTACACAAAGCCTCCCTACAGTTATCACAAGCAGCATTCCTACCATTGCAATACTGCACACAGCCTCCTTACACACTCTCACACACACACCATAATTACAACCATCTATATAACACAAACATATTCTGCAGTGCAGTACAATAGGTAAAAGGCAAAAAAATTTACACAACACATTGATATACAGGAACACATCACAAGCAGCATCCCACACACTGAACCCCACAAGTCGCCTACAAACGTTTGCAGGTTACTTGTATGGACTTGTATGACTGAAAACAAATGTGGGGGATGCTGCTTGTGATGTCACCAGCAAACACAGGGGAAAAAAACTTTGCACCAGAAGGGGGCCCTTGGTCTCCTATTGCCCGAGGGCCCTGTGAGTTGTCAGTCCGCCCCTGATTCAGTTAGTTTTTTTTAACTGGAAGCATGTTGGTGGCCATAGTCATCTCTCCCCAAAAAAGTTAATCAGGACCTTTTTTTATTTTATTAGTTGCAATGCGACTTTATGGATTTTAATTTGCCCATTTTTGGGTCTGAAGTAAAGAAGACGGAAGAAAACAAAGAAGACATCTAATAGTAAGTATAAAGTTTTAATTTTACAGATATTTAGTTTATTTGCACCCCCTCACTATTATTAGGGTGAGGGAGTTAGGTAGGTTTTGTTTTATGAGGGGGGTTGAGTCATTGGGGGGTGGATCATTCTTTTTACCGCTGCCAATGGGTGGGGGCTGTGGTGGACAGTAGGTGGTCCCCCACTATATTATGTAGAGCTTGCACCCGGCACCAAAAGGTGGTTGATGGAGGGGCAAAATAGAATCCCTTCCACTTTATTAGATAGGGCATCCACCCACCGCCAATATGGATGGCTGGTGGGGACAATATATCAACCTCCCCTTATTATTTGGGGCCACCAGTTAGGGCATGGGGGAGTCTAAGTCCCCCCCCAGTTAATTATTTTATTAGGTGCCCAACCATGGATTAGCAACTGGTCAGCAATAGTTGCAAAAGGTCACAATAGTTGCAATAGGTTGCTAGTTTTATTTTATAACAGCGAGCCACAGGCTGCTTGCTGTTTATTAGAAATGTTCCAGGGGCGGAGTCTAACTGCGAAGTCTAATTTGCTCCTGAGCAAATATAACAAAACACGTTGCTACGGCCCGACAAAACCGTCTAAAAAAGCCACAGCTATCGGCACAAGGGTGCAGAACACTAATGGGTCGAAAAACCAAAAAGCCGAAGCCGGATCGACCAAGCCAGAACCACGATATTGGGGCAATGTGGAGACAGGCCCATGAAACCTCAGGGCCCAAGATGGCTACCTTCGCCGACACGTACTCAGACCTCTCGGACGAATACTCCCTGGAGGAGGACACGATAGCAACACCGAGACAACCGGTGGCCGTGTCCAAGCCCCAGGACCCTGATGGAGCACCGATTACAACAGCGATATTGAAGAATCTGCTGGCAGGCCTGCAATCCACGCTCCAAGGGGACATCGCCACCCTCCGCGCGGAGCTACAAGGCATCACCTCGAGGTTAGACACCCTGGAAGGCACCTCGGCAGCACAAGACCTAAACATCACCTCCATGCAATCAGAGATTACGCTCCTCAAACAAAAGACCACAGCACTCGAGCGGCGATTCACCGCGGCGGAGGATGGGCGCAGAGCTGCCAACATTAAGGTACGGGGGATACCTGATGACGTGCCCACCGAAGAGCTACCTCACTATGTACGCAGGCTACTCACTGCCCTACACACACCAAAAGCAGCCAAGGCCATCTCACTAGAAAGCATATTCCGGATCCCAAAGCCAGCCAAAGCCCCAGCGACAGCCTCCCGCGACCTTATACTACGCTTCCAGTTCCGAAAAGACAAGGCCGCAACCATGGCAGCGGCTAGGGACCGGGCGCAACTCATATTTGAAGGCCATCCACTATCATTCTTTCCAGACCTAACGGGCGATACCTTGGCCTGGAGAGGCACATTAAAGCCCTTTACCACGCTCCTCAGACAGAGGGATATACCGTACAGATGGCGTCCAGACCGCTCCCTTCTCATCACAAGGGGTGAAAACAAGCACGTGGTCCACGACCTCCAAGAAGCCCGAAACATGCTACAAGTATTAGGCCTACCCCAGGACACCGTGCACCATACGGCGCCCCGGAAGACCACAAGACCTACCCTTGAATGGAACCCGGAACGGATTCAACCCTTTGTGCCGAGACAATCTAGACAAGAACCATCTGAGGAGGCTGGGGCACGGGGACCCTGAAGGGCACACTAGCCGCATATTGACTCTACTAGGACACTGCATAATAACATGTTTTTCCATAGCCCCATGGCGCCAGGATCTGATCCGATTTTCCAATATCCCTCCACATGTTTTTGTGACCGATAACTATCTCCAGATGCCAGCACTAGGAGATCGACTACATAGACACCTCTCTGCTCCCACCACACATAGCCAACACGACTAGGACGTATCCAGACACCCCCCCCCCTTGTTGGTCAAGTGGACCCTCGGGGTGACACGCAAGAGAACATCAAAAAGTACCACCACTACTTATGCAAACACTACCCCAACTGAGTACTGACTGACCCGATGCCCACTACACAAGCCCAAGCCCAGCTCCTGACAAAGAGTGAAGGCCAGCAAACAAAGTACTGCCACCCACATGACTGCAAGACAGGAGGGTTCACAGTTTTGGGGTGACTGACCCGACAAAGCTTAGCTAGCCGACTATTCTGCTGAGACCCTCTTGTGCCTTCACGACTACCCTCACAACTTAAATCCAGTTGTCACTCTACCCTAACGCCAGATACCATTGTTACCTGTCTTCAGCAACAACTGTTAAATTTCGCTAGTTCCTTCTTATTTACCGTTACTTTACTATAAAAATGTGCAATGCCTATATGTCACTATTGTGTTATACTGTAAAATGTTCAGGCTTACGACCACTATCGTGGCAGAGTAAGCCGTGTTGTAAACCTCATGCACTCAAAAATAAAGAATTATAAAAAAAAAAAAACTGAAAAGGCAGGGCAGCCAATCAACAAGCGTTTGACTTGTGTGCCCTTAGAAGCCATCACAGCCATGCCTACTAATGGCATGGCTGTGATTGTCCAGTGCAGCATGTGACCCAGGCTCTATATATAAGCTGGAGTTGCGTAGCGCCGCACGCACATGAGGTCTTATAAGTGTAGGGAGAGGATGCTGCATCTGTGAGGGACAGCTTAGGAAAGAATTCTGCAAACTAGTACATTAGTGGGGTGCACTTCATATCTGAGAGTCAAATAGAAGCGTCAAATACTGTGGTTACATCGGAGTTTTAAAAAGTCAATTAAATAGAAGCGTCAAATACTGTGGTTACATCTGAGTTTTAAAAAGTAAATTTATTTTGGTGCTAAACTGCTAAATAGTAAATTTTGGGCGTGCTCTTCATATCTGAGAGTCAAATAGAAGCGTCAAATACTGCTGTCATGTTGCAGTTTTAAAACTTAAAATGTTTTGGGTGCTAAACTGCTAAATAGTATTTTAGTGGGGTGCACTTCATACCTGAGAAGTGTCAAATAGAAGTGTCAAACAGTGCGCTTACAGCGCAATTGTAAACATTTTTTTTTCTGGGTGCTAAACTGCTTAATAGTACATTTGCGGCCTGCACTTCATATTTGAGAGTCGCATAGAAGCGTCAAATAGTGCGCTTACAGCGCTATTGTAAACATTCTTATTTTCTGGGTGCTAAACTGCTAAATAGTACATTTGCGGCCTGCACTTCATATCTAAGAGTCAAATAGAAGCGTGAAATACTGCAGTTACAGCACAATTATAAACATTCTAATTCTTTTGGTGCTAAACTGCTAAATTGTACATTTGTGGCCTGCGGTGCATTTCTTGCGTCCAATAAAAAAAAAAATTGTTGACTATTGGCGGTTACATTGTCGCCTGACATAATCCATCTGTTAGTTTGGTTGGTGAACGGAAAGAATGAGGAGAGCGTCAAATTAGGTTGTGGTGCTGCTGGTGTTGGTGGAGCTCCTGTTGCAAGGAGAGGACGTGGTCGATCTGTGCCAGCTACACGCACAAGTGAAACACCTTCCTCAGGTGCGAGTAGGCGACAGAACCTTCAGAGTTATTTGGTAGGCCCGAATGCCGCTCTACAAATGGTGAGGCCAGAACAAGTACAGGCGATAGTAGATTGGATGGCTGACAGTGCCTCAAGTTCCTGCACATTGTCTCCCACCCAGCCCCCTGCTGAAAGCTCAGAGTTGGCACCTGCAGCCCATGGCCATCTGTCTTTCACCTCACCCCCTTGCAAATCAGCAAAGGAGTCTGAGCCACAAGTCATGCAGCAGTCTCTTATGCTTTTTGATGACTCTGCTGGTGGGGTTTCCGTGGGCCATCCACCTAGCCCTGCCCCAGAAGTGGAAAAGATTGAGTGCACTGATGCACAACCACTTATGTGTCAGGATGTGGACATGCAAGGATCACTGCAGCACGTCTCTGATGATGATGAAACACAGGTGCCAACTACTGTGGCTTTCTGCAGTGTGCAGATCGGCAAGTAGGGCAGGGTTGAGGAGTAGGTGGAAGATGATGTGGAGGATGATGAGGTCCTAGACCCCACATGGAATGAAGGTCATGAGAATGACGTGTGCAGTTTGGAAGGAAGAGGCGGTGGTCGCACAGAGGCACCAGCACAGCATAAGAGGGAGCAGGGTGCAAAAGCGGAGTGGCCATCCCCTAGATGGTACGCTTGTTACTGCCCACCGCACCCAGGGATCGAGCACACCAAAGTCAGCTCCAAGGAGTTCCCTGGCGTGGCAGTTCTTCAGACAATGTGCTGACGACAAGACACAAATGGTTTGCACGCTGTGCAATCAGAGCCGGAAGCGAGGCATAAACGTGCTAAACCTGAGCACAACCTGCATGACCAGGCATCTACAAGCAAAGCACGAGCTGCAGTGGAGTAAGCACATCAAAAACGAAGAAAGGTCTCAGGCTCCTCCTGCTTCCTCTTCTGCTGCTGTCTCGGCCTCTTCCTCCACTTCTGGAGTGACAGTGGCACATGCCACCCAGCAAACAAAGGATGTGGCAGCAACGCCACCACGTCCGCCACCGTCCCCAAGCATCTCCACACTGTCTCATGGAAGCGTTCAGCTGTCCATCTCCAAAACACTGGAGAGAAAGAGGAAGTACGCCCCTACCCACCCGCGATCCCTGGCCCCAGATGCCAGCATTTCAAAATTCAAGGCCTTTGAAATGCTGTCATTCCGTCTGGTGGAAACGGACAGTTTTAAAAACCTGATGGCGGTGGCTGTCCCACAGTACGTGGTTCCCAGCCGCCACTACTTTTCTAGGCGAGCCATCCCATCCCTGCACAACCAATTGGAGGACAAAATCAGGTGTGCACTGCGCAACTCCATCTGGGGCAAGGTCCACATAACCACAGATACGTGGACCAGTAAGCACGGGCAGGAACGCTATATCTCCCTAACTGCACACTGGGCAAATGTAGTGGTGGCTGGGCCTGAGGCGAATAGCAGTTTGGTGCATGTCCTTCCACCACTGATGGATTGCAGGGCATTTCTCTTTGCCTCCTGTTGCCTCCTACTCCGCTTCCTCCTCCTCTACCACCACCTCATCCAGGCAGCGTAACACCTTCACCACCAACTTCAGCACAGCCAGGGGGAAACGACAGCAGGCTGTTTTAAAACTCATATGTTTTGGGGAAAAACCCACACCGCGCAGGAGCTGTGGACGGGCATGAAACAACAGACCGATGAGTGGTTGTTGCCACTGAGCCTCAAGCCCGGCCTGGCGGTGTGCGATAACGGGCGAAATCTTGCAGCAGCTCTGGGCCTAGCCAGTTTGACGCACATCCCTTGCCTGGCGCATGTGCTGAATTTGGTGGTGCAGAAATTCCTGAAAAACTACCCAGATATATCAGAGCTGCTGCAGAAAGTGCGGACGCCTTCGGCGTTCTCAACCTGCTGCTGCTCGCCTGTCTGTGCTGCAGCGTAACTTCGGCCTTCCCGCTCACTGCCTCATATGCAACATGCCCACAAGGTGGAACTCCACCTTGCACATGCTGGAGAGACTGTGCGAGCAGCAGCAGGTGATAGTGGAGTTTCAGATGCAGCATGCATGGGTCATTCGCTCTGCGGAACAGCACCACTTCACCACCAAAGAGTGGACCTCCATGTGAGACCTGTGTGCCATTTTGCACTGTTTCGAGTACTCCACCAACATGGCCAGTGCCGATGACGCTGTTCTCAGCCTTACTATACCGCTTCTATGTCTCCTTGAAAAAACGCTGCTGGTGATGATGGAAGAGGATGTGGCACAGGAGGAAGAGGAGGAGGAAGAGGGGTCATTTCCACGGTTATCAGGCCAGTCATTCACAAGTGGCTTGGAGGGTGGGTTCCTGCACCAGCATAGGCCAGGTACACAATTGTCCAGTCAGGGCACAGTTCAGGAGGATGAGGAGGAGGAGGATGATGAGGAGGAGGAGGAACCATGTTCACAGCAGGGTGGCACCCAACGCAGCTCGTGGGCATCACTGGAGCGTGGCTGGGGGGATACGGAGGACACAGACGATACACCTCCCACAGAGGACAGCTTGTCCTTGCTGCTGGGCAGCCTGGCACACATGAGCGACTACTGCATAATGACTGCTGAGTTGCCCACATTCTAACTTGGATCTAACTTGGACCCTGCTGGATCCCCGTTACAAGGACAACATGCCATGCTTAATTCCCTCACTGGAGCATGATCGGAAGATGCACGACTACAAGTGCACGCTGGTAGATGCGCTGCTGAGGGCATTCCCAACTGACACCAGGGTGCTCAGTGGAAGCACAAGGTGAAGGCAGAGGAGGAGGAAGAGGTCGCCAATGCAGCTGGGGCACCGCCAGCACCTCAGAAGGCAGGGTTAGCATGGCCAAAATGTGGAAAAGCTTTGTCAGCACTCCACAACAACCAGCAGCACCATCTGATATGGAACGTCTTAGCAGGAGGCAACATTTCCGCAACATGGTGGAACAGTACGTGTGCACACGCCTACACTTACTGACTGATGGGTCTGCCCCATTCAACTTCTGGGTCTCCAAATTGGGCACATGGCCTGATCTTGCCCTTTATGCCTTAGAGGTGCTGACCTGCCCTGCAGCCAGTGTATTATCTGAACGTGTGTTTAGCACGGCAGGAGTGTTATCACAGACAAGCGCAGCCACCTATCCACAGCCAACGTGGACAAGCTCACGTTTATTAAAATGAACCAGGCATGGATCCCACCAGACTTGTCTGTACCTTGTGCAGAATAGACATTTATACCAGCCTCACCCAGCCATTGTTATACTCAAGTGCACTTATTGAAAAAAAGTGTTGGCTACCTCCTCCTCCTCCAATGCCGCTTCCACCTACACTGCCATGGTCACCGCCTCATCAACCTATGGGTCACTTAGTATAAACTATGTACACAATAACAGAGGCTTGTGAAGGCCTTTTCTCCATGCATCAGGAGTTGAGCATTTCTCCATGCATCAGTCCCAGGTCCATGTCCCAAATCCCAATATTTTGGGGGCCACCCCAATTAAAAAATAAAACATGCATCAGGAGTTGAGCATTTCGCCATGCATCAGTCCCATGTCCATGTCCCAAATCCCAATATTGTGGGGCTACCCCAATTTAAAAAAAAACAAACAAATAAAAAACAGTGTTGGCTACCTCCTACTCCTCCACTGCCGCTTCCACCTACACTGCCACGGTCACCACCTCCTCAACCTATGGGTCACATAGTATAAACTATGTACACAATAGCAGAGGCTTGTGAAGGCCTTTTCTCCATGCATCAGGAGTTGAGCTCAGTTTGAACAATGAAAGAGAATACCCTGCACTCCAACCCTCTCTCAAATAGATAATTCTGTTGATCCTCCTGAGAGCCATGCTTTAGATTTTGATTTATGTTCTTCCAAAGCTAAAATCAAAGATTCCATCTAGTGCTATTTTATGGCTCAGCTGTTATTTTTAATTTTTATGTAGTTTTAAGTGATTTCCACATTTGTTTGCAGGGCACTTGTCCTACTCTTATCCCCATTTTACTTCCTTTTGCAGCCCTCTAGCCCTTTCCAGGACTTTTTTAGAGGCATTTTCGTGCCCAAAAGTTCGGGTCCCCATTGACTTCAATGGGATTCGGGGTCAAGTTCGGGATCAAGTTCGAGCACGAACCCGCCGGACCCGAACATCCAGGTGTCCGCTCAACTCTACTGCCGCTTTCAAATGTTCTGCATAACTTTTGATAACTGGTTGATGAATAAATGAACATTAATGACTAGTGATGCTATGAATTCTTTTAATAAGATTCGGACACTATAACTAGAACATAAAGATCATTAACCACTGACAGGTCAGTATTTTTTCACATAGCTTCTGCTTCAATTTGTCTGTCTTCTTAATTTTCTTCCTTCTCTTTTTTCTTCTATCAACATTGAGAACATATTATTATTTATTGAATATTATTATATCTATGTAGAACATTTGCTCACTGTAATTATTTGTTCTTTGATGGCTTCATAAATAGAATATAACAAATAACTAAAACCATGAAAGAGATGGTCGGATTATTTTCCAACTTATTTATTTATTTTCTTGTCAATCAATTTTTATTGAGGTTATGCAAGACAATCAAACACAACAAAACAAAACAAAAAAAGCTTTGGCGTGGGCTTTTTGTTGCATGAAACAATATTAATACAAAGGCTGAGAGCCACTGGGCCAGGTAGAGAACCAGAACACAGTGTGGTATAAAATAAAATAGTACAAATTTAAAAGAAATACAAACTGACCAGTGGTTAAATCGGAAAGTGGTAGGTTTTAAAATGTATAAGAATGAATGCAATTTACCTAAGCTATACTCCCAGTCCCCAACCCAGGAACAGCTGATACCCACTGGGTGCAGAACAGAGTCCTGTGGTGCCACCGCCTTCCAGAGAGACATGATCCCATTCCCTCCGCAGTGTGAACAGATGCTCTTCTTGCTGCAGACTTGCAATAAGGACAGCTTCTTGTGAGACTTGTATGGTCATGAGGAGAATGGGTCTGAACAGTCTGAGAGAAGAGGTCTCCAGTATAAAGACAAGTTAATTACAGAAAGATCTGTTGCTATTCCTTCAGTACTATCTAATGCAAATATGCTCATTACCCATTGTGTTATTTATTTATTTCCTTAATGCCTGTGCATTGCAATTAAATATTTAAGACTTGTGTACCAAGTTTTTTTTTTTTTTTAAATATAGTTTCCCAAACCATATATTTTACAAGACAATAAAACGATGCTGCAAGTAGATTCTGGGTCTGGAATAAAAATGTTTTTGCATAAAATGTTGAATTCTGACTACTGTCTACAGGAATATTTTTGTCAAACAACATGTATTTGTGACAAATGACTCACAACAGAACATATTTTCACAGTACAAATAAGTACATCTCTTGTGGTTAATTTTAGTAGATTTTTTTAATATAATTCTTTATTTTTGTAGTGCATTGCTATTCGATCTCATGTTAGCAAGAACATGTCAATGTATAACATTATTACATCATAACGTGTAAGTAATCATTTCTTCAAACATGTCAGGAGAACTGCACAATTTTTAAAGAGTCAAGAGTGCGGGTTACTTATAAAACTATAATGTATAATGTATAACAAGGCATACGATGAAGCGTATATGGTAAAACAAAGATTAAAGTAATTCCATGCTAGTGGACCATTTGTCCTAAGCTGAGGTGTGCTTGCTCTTATTTTACTTCCCATTCTCCCTTCTCTTTTAGGCATATGCTGTGTTTGCCCATGGTTAGGTGCTCGATTGATAGAGTTATAGGCGTGCTGGGTGATGGAGAGGATGAAATTTGCCAGTTGTTGCCCTTGTGTTCGCTGCATGTTTAGAGTGTGCCTATATTTGTATTGTTGGCAGGTGTTGGGAAGCGCTTCGGTATGGCGATGTGGAGTCTCATGTTGAGGCATCTAGCTTATGGTTTCTTTTAAGGAGGTGTGCTGGTCCTGGGACCCTTATCAGTCGAGGGTGTGTGTGTTTGGAGTGTGTACTCCCGCTCGGTATATTGGATTAGCCTCCCTTGCAGCTATGTGTTGGTGTGAGGTCTGCTCTTCCTGAATGGATGGCTCCCATCCTAGGGGATCCCAGGAAGGGGTGATGGGACTCCTCTGCGCAGAGTGTGCTTTGTGGGAATGGGGAGCACCCCCCTATTACTTGAGTGTGAAATGTGGTTGCAAACTGGTTAGTTATAGGTGAGACAACAGTTAAAGAAAATAATTGAATAAAGCATAACTCTTTCATATAAAAGATTCAGTATAAGGAACCAAAGAGAAAAATTAAAATAAAAATAGAGTGTTCTTCAGCTGCTCTTTGTCAAAGTTCAGGTTACTAGGTTCAGTCTGTCACCATTCCTTGGCACAAATGGAGTTATGTAGTCTGGGTCCCAGTCCTGTTTGTGGGAGGCAGGCAGGTTGGTTTGTGCGTTTGGAATGTCGAGAGCTTGGAACAATGCAGGGGCATGTGCTGGTGAGGATAGCTGATATGTTGCTCCATTCTTCTCTACACACAAGGATCTCGGCGTCGACCATCTGTAAGAGACCCCTGCAGCACGGAGTTGGCAGCTTACGGGGCTCATGGAACAATGGAGAGTGGACCAGTGCAGGTCCTGGTAAAAGGAGAGTGTAGATGATTCGAAGGTGTAGGGTGTTTCCCCCTTAATGCCGCCCAGTTGCGGCCTTTATCGAGGAGTGTTTGGCATCTGGCTATTATGTTTCGTGGAGCTTTGGGAGATTTGGTGAGACGAAAGCAGCTGTCAAAGACTATCCTCTTGGCTTGTGTTGCCGGTATCATTGAGGCTACCAGGCGTCGCACATAGTGCGGCAGTTTGTCAGGTAGGACTGCGTCTGGGATGCCTGTTATCTTTATATTAGCTCTGCAGCTACGGTCATCGAGAGTGTCAGCTCTCAGGGCTAAGGAGGTTTGAGTTTTCTGCATTTGTTGCATTGATTCTTTGATGGTGGAGACTTCTTGGCGCAGGTCAATAATGTCCTCCTCCGAGGCCTGGGTGCTGGCTGTCATTGCCTGTACTTCTACCTTCACGAGGTCGAGGTCTGCTGCAAACAATTGCTTGATGTTCTACAGCAGGTTGGCAATGTTTTGTTTTGTGGAGGGTGTATTGGGGTCCTCTTCAGGGGTCCTTACTGGTGCATGTGGCCGTTCTAGGGGCACAGGGGCCAGCTCCTCTACCATTTGTCTGGGCGTTGGTGTGCAGGCCTCACTTTCCGCCTGGGTGGCCATCTTGGAAGGCCCCGGCTACTGAAACATTGTGCCGATATTTTGGGTTGTTTTGGGGATCGGCGACCCATGTTGTGTGTGCTCAGGTCCTGGGTCTGTCTTCCAGCTGAGTAGTAGATCAGGTCCTCCAGTGACAATGGAAGCGCGGAGGTTGCAGGCTGCTGATGGGCGCGAAAGGCCTTTATCCGTCGGCATTGTGGCTTGCCTGTTGGAGGGTACAGGAAAGGCATCTGGCGGTTCCACACAGTGCTGGGGAGCGGTATAAGCGGAGATGGCGTCGAGGTAACGTGTTTTTGCCTAGTAATTTTAGTTGATTTCTGTCGTTAGTGCCGGAGCTCTAGAGTATGGCGTCCGCTCTGCTCTCCCTCCAAGCTCCGCCCCCCAGTAGATTATATTTTTTTAAAGCTACAGTTAATTTGGGAAGGATTTACAGTTAAGTATTGGGAAGGATTTTCATTTTTGGCCAACCACAGCAGCATCCCTAATTGGGATTCCCCAAGTAAAAATGGAAGGGAGGCAAATCACTGCAATAGAATTTCTTGAAGTCAAGGTATCATGACTGAGATAATTGTGCTAAACAGGACATCTTGTGACCTCTGAACATTTAAAAGGTATTGCTTTGCAAATGTGGAGCTGGATCATCATGTTGCCACTCTGCTGATTGCCTCTGTTGGAACACTATTGCAATTGCCACCATCTTCTGGAATAGGCATGTAAGAGTGGAGGAAACTCCAATCCCTATAGCCTGAGAACTTCCGTGATGGCCACATTTATTTTTATGACATGGCTTGGTTCTTTTGATATACAATAAGAGAGCCCTATGATAACTCATTCATCCTGGGTTAGAGGATCCTAACAGAAGGCCGTAGGATGATTTCTTGGTGGATATGGAAAGAGGATACTACTTTAGGGAGAAACCTTGGGACGGGATAGAAAATTGTGTGTCGGGCATTACAGCATGATGTTTGGATGCTCTTCTAGCAGAGGTGATTGCTACAGGAAAAGTCATATTCATAATGGATGAAAGTGATTTAAATGAAGAAAAGTTAAACCATTTAAGGACTGAAGGCAAATCCCATGGAGGAGTAGTTTGTTTAAATGGAGGACGGTTTTTAAGGTTGCCTAAATAAATTTTTTAACCTGATGGTCTAGAACCCATCTTCATTGGTGAGAGCCGATATAACCGAGGCCTGATCTCTTTACACAAATGACTGAGAAATGATCTGTTGCTGACACTTAACCAGGCCTTTAAAATTACCCATATTCTACGGTAGGTTTTGGAAATGGATTTCTTTCTGGACAGAATTAAGTTGTCCAGTACCCCCTGGTTGTAGCATTATGCATTCAACAGCCACACCGCTAACCTAAACATCAGACTTGGATGTAAAATGGACCCTTGATGTATAAAGTTTCAAGATTCTGGAAGTGGGTCTGGGGTAGGGGTGGGAGGTGCAGAGTTCGGATGATGGGTAGTAGGGAAATGCACAGAACAACGCTACACTCATGCCCGTCACTGCATGCAATGTGGCTGAGCCATGGTAGAGGTGTTTCTGTATCCTCTACCCCAGGGGTTCTTAATCCAGTCCTCAAGGACCCCCTACCAGTCCAGGATTTAGGGATTACCTGGGTGTTTCTAAGGTGTTTTTTTTTTATTTTTCTAAACACCTTAGACACACCCAGGTTATCCCTAAATCTAAATCCTGGACTGGTAGGGGGTCCTTGAGGACTGGGTTGAGAACCACTGCTCTACCCAGTCTGAAATTGCTCCTGTCAGACCGGGTAGATGATTCAGAAGCTCCTCTACCGTGGTCCAAGGCTTGGCCACGATATATTAGGGAGGTGAGCTGGCATGGGTAGCGTGGGCAAGAGATCATAAAGTGATTGAGGTTTGCCTTTGGGGCAGAAGACTGGGCATTTCTGGATGACTTTTGGACAATTTACGGGGCCTGGATAGTGGCCATTTCTTGGCTCCCATTAAAAAAAATATATATTTATTGTTTGCTCTGCATATAAATACAGTTAAGCTCACAATGTCACAACAAAGTTTATAAGCAGTACAGACATAGTACAAGATTTGTATGACAAATGCAGTAACAGCACATTTTTAGAGAATTAAAAGCAAGCAGGACCTACACTAGGCTCCCATTTAAAAAAAATTAAAAAAAATATATTTTTGCTCTGCAATACCAGACCATAAAGTGACAGGGGGTGAGACCACAAAGGAACAGTGACAAAGAGGCACACAGAAGGCTGAGGGGAACAAAGATACACACAGAGGGGACTGCCATGTCAATCCATGGTAGGTAAGTCACAAAAGAAACATGTTTCCCAATAATGAGAAGCCTACCACTTGAGTTACAGGAAAATAAAGACAAACATCTCAATCTAAGGAGTGGTTTTGTTCAATTAGAATAGTCTACTTCCTGACCTGCATACTGGGTAGGTTATTTAACTAAATAGTGATGCTGCTGTGGTTGGCCAGGAAAACAGTTATTTACAAAAGTAAACATTACTGTGGCGCAGGGCCGGCCTTAGGGGTGTGTGAGCTGTGTGGCCGCACAGGGCGCCATGGGGCAGGGGGCGCCCTGTGGCCGACACAGCTCACACATGGCCGGGTGACAGGGGAGCAAAAAAATAAATTAAAACAATTTTTTAGGCGGCGGGGGCGGGACTAACCAAACTGCAGGGGTGGGGCTTATCATGAGACAGGGCGGGGCTTATGCCTACCCAAAGTCCCTGGTAACTGCTGCACAAGAAGAGGGAAGCAGGAAGGAGTCCCTGCTTCCCCAACATCTAACTGCTTCCACTCTCCCTTCAGCCATAATGTAAAGAGGTAAGTCTGTGTGTGTGTGTGTGTGTCTGCCTGCCTGTGTGTGTGTGTGACTGCCTGTTTGTGTGACTGTGTGTCTGCCTGCCTGTGTGTGTGTGACTGTCTGTGTGTGTGTGACTGCCTGTGTGTGTGTGTGACTGTCTGTGCGTGTGTGACTGCCTGTATGTGTGTGACTGTCTGTGTGTGACTGTGTGTGTGTGACTGTCTGTGTGTGACTGTGTGTGTGTGACTGTCTGTGTGTGTGTGACTGCCTGTGTGTGTGGCTGTCTGTGTGTGACTGCCTGTGTGTGTGTGTGTGTGTGTGTGACTGCCTGTGTGTGTGTGTGTGACTGTCTGTGTGTGACTGCCTGTGTGTGTGTGTGTGACTGCCTGTGTGTGTGTGTGTGACTGCCTGTGTGTGTGTGACTGCCTGTGTGTGTGAGAGACTGTCTGTGTGTGTGACTGTCTGACTGCCTGCTTGTGACTGTCTGACTACCTGTGTGTGACTCCAAATTGTGTGTGTCGCTATAGCTGTGCCATTGTGTGTGTCGCTGTAGCTGTGCCATTGTGTGTGCCTGTATGTGTGCCTATCAGGGGCGGAGCTTATGCCTACCCGAAGTCCCTAGTAACTGCTGCACAGGAAGAGGGAAGCAGGAAGGAGTCCCTGCTTCCCCAACATCTAACTGCTTTCACTCTCCCTTCAGCCATAATGTAAAGAGGTAAGTCTGTGTGTGTGTGTGTGTGTGTGTGTGTGTGTGTCTGCCTGCCTGTGTGTGTGTGTGTGTGACTGCCTGTTTGTGTGACTGTGTGTCTGCCTGCCTGTGTGTGTGTGACTGCCTGTGTGTGTGTGACTGCCTGTGTGTGTGACTGTCTGTGCGTGTGTGACTGCCTGTGTGTGTGTGACTGTCTGTGTGTGACTGACTGTGTGTGTGTGTGACTGTGTGTGTGTGACTGCCTGTGTGTGTGTGTGACTGCCTGTGTGTGACTGCCTGTGTGTGTGTGTGTGTGTGTGTGACTGCCTGTGTGTGTGTGACTGCCTGTGTGTGTGACTGCCTGTGTGTGTGTGAATGTCTGTGCATGTGTGACTGCCTGTGTGTGTGTGACTGTCTGTGTGTGACTGACTGTGTGTGTGTGTGACTGTCTGTGTGTGTGACTGCCTGTGTGTGTGTGTGTGACTGTCTGTGTGTGACTGCCTGTGTGTGTGTGTGACTGCCTGTGTGTGTGACTGCCTGTGTGTGTGTGTGACTGCCTGTGTGTGTGAGAGACTGTCTGTGTGTGTGACTGTCTGACTGCCTGCTTGTGACTGTCTGACTACCTGTGTGTGACTCCAATTTGTGTGTGTCGCTATAGCTGTGCCATTGTGTGTGTCGCTGTAGCTGTGCCATTGTGTGTGCCTGTATTTGTGCCTATCAGCGTGAGTGTCTGCATGCCTGTAATCGAGTGTGTATGACTGTCTGCTTGTAAAGGAGTTTGTATGACTGTTTGTTTGTGACTGCGTGTGTGTGTGACTGTCTGCCTGTAACTGTGTGTGTGAGACTGTGTGCCTGTAACTGTTTGTGATTGTGTGCCTGTAACTGTGTGTTTGGCTCTGTGACTGTCTGCCTGTAACTGAGCATGTGTGACTGTGTGACTGCCTGTAACTGAGCGTGTCTGACTGTCTGCTTGTAACTGTTTGTTTGACTGTCTGCCTTTGCCTGTGTGTGTGACTGTATATATAAGGCAACTTGTTGTGCAGGGGGCGCCGTTAAGACTTTTTGCACAAGGCGCCTAATGGCCTAAGGCTGGCCCACCTGTGGAGTATGTTGTGATATAGGGGAAATTTATCAAAGCAAAAGCAGGTGCTATTCTGGAACTAATAGAATGTCTTTCAACATTTCGCACTCTGCACTCAAAATAGCTCATGCTTTGCCTTGATAAACCTCTTCCTGTATCACTTATGGAAACAATGTTTTGACATCATCCAATGTTGCTATTCTGCAATTCTTTTGGTTTAAAATGAGATAATGAAATGAAGCAAACTTGCAAAAACCTAATAATTTATCTCGAGTTCACTGCCTAAAGCATAATGTATATGTGTAATATTATAGCACAATTATGAGTACATTTGTAGATTATATTTTAGAAATTCTTACTTTCACCTATGTGTCTAAGTCGCATCTTGATTTTTTTTAAATGTATTTTTATTGAGTGAATTATCACTATTTATGAGGGTTAATTGTATTTGATCGTCTTTTCAATCAGGTACTGCTTGATAAAGGTATTGTAGGTCTCTTTAACAATTTTTCTAGGGCTGTGATATTAGGGATAATCCCTGCCTAGGGAATAAAGAAAGATTTAGCAAACAGGCACAAAACCAAGTCCACATTTGGACAACCGTAAAATACCCATAAAGAGTAATTCACTGAGCTATCATTTGCTAAGCGCAGGTAGAAATGTTAGTCATTTACCCATAATTGTTTGTGAGAGACATGCTTGCTAATGAGTAGCAAAGTATGTTACCTAAGTGTTTTCTATCGCATTATATATATATATTAAGGATTGTATGCAAATTGGCCTTTTTCTCTTTGTTGTGTAAGATAAAAAAGATAACTTAAAGGCACACTCTAAAGTTAGGAATACAAACCTGTGTTCCTCAACCGGTAAGCCCCACTAATGGCTGCTCAAGTAACTGTCACCAGAGGTGGCATTATCCAGCAGTGTCGGCTCTGCCTATTCTCAGAAAAGGAAGTGTTTCCATTACTGAGACTGCAGGAACAGGCTATATACCATAGACCCAATACATTAAATTAGTAGTTCTGGTGCTTAGAGGGTCCCTTTAACCCCTTAAGGACCAAACTTCTGGAATAAAAGGGAATCATGACATGTCACACATGTCATTTAAACTCAACTCACCAAACTTCATAGATGATGACAAACACTATTTCATGATAACAGGAAGAAATTACAATCATAGTTAATAATAGGCTATTTTTATGCTCTTCTCTATGACTTCTTATCAGATCTGCCAATCTTGTCTCTTGTTTCAGATTGTTCCTATTGACATGTAATCAGCTGACTCGCTGCTCTCCTCTCCGTAAAAGAAGGCACATTAATCTACATAACAAAATATTAATTAGAAAAACTTGGGTCCCTCAGAACCTCAATGAAAATAAGTAGGTGTACAATAAATGATCCATACTTTTCATTCACCATATGGGCTGAGGATGGAAGGAAAATGTAAGTTTGGGAGTCAGTAGATGTTCATTTTCCACCCCCTAAATTGCCTAAATGGTCGCATTTGGCCAAAGTAAGGGGGCAGGGGAGCGGGTATCTCATCTTCCCCTTTCATATTAACTCATTGAGGTTTGCCTTTGGGGCAGAAGACTGGGCATTTCTGGATGACTTTTGGAAAATTTAAGGGGCCTGGATAGTGGCCATCTCTTGGCTCCCATTAAAAAAAATATATATATATATATTTATTTTTGCTCTGCATATAAATACAGTTAAGCTCACAATGTCACAACAAAGTTTATAAGCAGTACAGACATCGTACAAGATTTGTATGACAAATGCAGTAACAGCACATTTTTAGAGAATTAAAAGCAAGCAGGACCTACACTAGACAAATAGCTCAGAACAGCAGATAATATGTGCCAGTAGAGAGGGAGAAAACAATGGGGAAAAACAGACTGTATTAAATGACACTGTGAGTAGCAGCAAGTAGCGGTTATGTCTAGAGTTGAGCGGACACCTGGATGTTCGGGTTCACCAGGTTCGAACTTCGGCAAAAAGTTTGAGTTCGGGACTTGAACTTGACCCGAACTTGACCCCGAACCCGAAGTCAATGGGGACCCGAACTTTTGGCTACTAGCATGGCTCTAAAAAAGTCCTGGAAAGGGCTAGAAGGCTGCAAAAGGAAGTAAAATGTATTGCCTAAGTACTAATATACTTACCCAGTGGAAGAAGAAGAATGTTACCCTGTATACAATTTATAAAAATAAACCTATTAATAATAAACCTATTGTCCTCCCCCCCGGCCCCCACCCCTGAGCGGCAGGTGGGGGCCCTAAATTAGAATAAGGGGGGACCTAATGTCCTCTCCCCTGGCCTACACCCCTGAGCGGTGGGTGGGGGCCCTAAATTAGAATAAGGGGGGGACCTATTGTCCTCCCCCCTGGCCCCCACCCCTGAGCAGCGGGATGGGACCCTAAATAAAAATGTAACCCACCCAGGTGACTTGGGGTCCCCAAGCCCCTAGTCACCCCCCTTCCCCAAAAAATTAACCCCTACCTACCCCACTCATCCTAAAAATAATGAAGGGGGACCCTTAACTAAGTACCTGTAAAAATAAAATAAAACTTACCATTTGATGTTTTCTTTCTTCTAAAATCTTCTTTTTTCAGCCCCAAAAAAGGCCAAATAAAAATCCATAATAACCGACGCCCAAAAAAAACGAGCGCAAAAAAAATAATCCATCTTCACCCATGGAGGGCTCCGCGCAGACTGAGCTCTGCAGGGCGGGAGAAGGCTTATAAAGCCTTGCCCCACCCTGCAATTAGGCTCAGACAGGTAAATGAAGAGACTGACAGGTAAGTCTCTACATTCACCTGTCACAGCACTCTGATTGGTTGACTTGAAATCCACCAATCAGAGTGCTCTGTGTCATTGGTGGATTAAGTAACCAATCAGAGTGTTACAGAGGGGGTCAGGGGGAGGACAATAGGTCCCCTCACTCTATTGGTATTTAGGGCCCCCACCCACCGCTCAGGAGTGGGGGCCGGGGGGAGGACAGTAGGTCCCCCCCACTAATTACTATTTAGGGCCCCCACCCACTGCTCAGGGGTGGGGACCAGGGGGGAGGACATTAGGTCCCCCTTAATTGCTATTTAGGGCCCCCACCCACCGCTCAGGGGTGTGGGCCAGGTGGGAGTACATTAGGTCCCCCCAATTTTTATTTAGGCCCCCCACCCACCGCTCAGGGTGTGGGCCAGGGGGGAGGACATTAGGTCCCCCCCTATTCTAATTTAGTGCCCCCACCCACCGCTCAGGGGTGAGGGCCGGTGGGGGGGTAATAGGCCCCCCCATTAGATTAAAAGCCCCCACTCGCACATCACGAGTGGGGGCTCAGGTGGGGGGCACGGTTTAAAAAAATGTAATCCTTAAATCGCCATTAAATCGCCAAACACCGAACTCGAACCCGAACTGTTACTGAAATGTCCGGGCTCGGGTTCGGGGTCAAAGAATCGTAATGTTCGATACGAACGGTTTGCTCAACTCTAGTTATGTCGCCAGATATGTGCAGGTAACAAAATACAATGAAGAAATCAGAGGCAAAATACTAAAGAACTAAGGTTTTCCAGATAGTGCTAGAAAAGCTGTCATCAACACTAATCAAACTGACAAGCATATAAGGCAGGGTAGGCATGAGTAGCAATAATTAAAAAGTATTGTATGGTATTTTGGTACTGGGTATGAAGAACAACAAAGATATGCAACCTAAAACAAATAAGAATAAAACTACGAATAAAACAGATGAGATCTCCACAGTGCATATGTAATGGGCATTAATGTCTCAGCTAGGATTCATTTAACACTGGTAGTTGGCGACAACAGAAAGGAAGTTTATTTACCAGGTCCAATTTCACCTTGTTTTCTCTTGGGTAGCTGAAAGGGTGATGGAGATTTATGGTGGTATGTAGAACACAATCCATGCGTTGCGGCCCCACACCTCCCCAAGCACAGGCCTTAACAGGAACCTTTCTCCTCCGATTGGATGAAGCTCCGATTGTGCCCTCATCCCAAAAGGAGAGCCGGAAGCCTGGGCAGCGGGCCGCATCGGCAGTACAGCCACCGCAAGGACGATTCAAGGTTGATTTTGAATTCAGAGCAAGAATTCTTGGAAAATTATGTTGAATTTGGCATCAAAAAGCTCCATTCATGTCGGGCCTTCCTGTTTCTCTGGACTTTGGACCACTGAGGAACAGACCAGGTCTGTTTCCTTAGCCCAGGTAAGATGCTTTTGACGTTGTTTGTTGTTCAGGAGTGGCTTGACAAGAGGAATACTACATCTGAAGCCCATGTCCAGGATCCGTCTGTCTGTGGTGGCTTTTGATGCACTGACTCCAGCCTCAGTCCACTACTTGTGAAAGTCACTTTTGAATGGCCTTTTCCTGACAATCCTCTCCAGGTTGTGGTCATCCCTGCTGCTTGTGCACCTTTTTCTTACACACTTTTCCCTTCCACATAACTTTCTATTAATGCGCTTTGATACAGCACTTTAGGAACATCCAACTTCCTTCGCAATTAGCTTTTGAGGCTTTCCCTCCTTATGGAGAGTGTCAATTAGGGTTTTCTGCACAACTGTCAAGTCAGCAGTCTTCCCCATGATTGTGATTCCTACTGAACCAGAATGAGAGACCATTTAAAGGCTCAGAAACCCTTTGCAGGTGTTATGGCTTACTTAGATGATTAGAGTGGGACACTGTGAGCCTAGAATATTGCACCTTTTCACAATATTCTAATTTACTGAGATTGTGGATTTGGGGTTTTCATGAGCTGTAACCCATAATCATCGCACTTATGACAAATCACGGCTTGAACTATCTTGCTTTGCATGTAATACGTCTATCTCATATATTAGTTTCCCCTTTTACGTTGCATTACTGAAATAAATGAACTTTGCACGATATTCTAATTTTTTGAGTATCACCTGTAGTGTTAAAACCACCATCTAGCCCCGTGGTCCTCTCTTGCCTCCCTAAATATAGTAAATTCTTACTTTTATACAAGCCTGAAGCTGCTGGCTCTGCCCCTGTCTGCCTCAGACCAGCAAGCTGTGTGCTGACATCATCAGGAGTGTTGTTCTGAGCCAATCACAACGCTTCCCCATAGGATTGGCTGAGACTGTGAAGGAAGCAGATCAGGGGCAGAGCCAGCACAAGTCAAACACAGCCCTGGCCAATCAGCATCTCCTCATAGAGATGAATTGAATCAATGAATCTCTATGAGGGAAGTTCAGTGTCTGCATGCAGAGGGAGGAGATACTTATATGTAGTGATGCACACTAGGCAAGACTGAGATAGGAAGCAACTCTAGCAGCCATTTGAGGGTTGGCCAGTGAAGTTATCACTAGGCTGTAATGTAAACACTGCATTTTATCTGATAAGACAGTGTTTACAGCAAAAAGCCTGAAGTGAATGATTCTACTCACCTGAACAAATGCAATAAGCTGTAGTTGTTCTGGTGACTACAAAGTCCATTTCATTATGTGGTCATAGAGAAAGCAGATGGCTCTCTTTGAGTGAGTTGATCTATTCTTTTCATAGGATGTAAGTAGATTTAGCAGATGTTATCTTGACATTTGTTTTTTTACACCAAACAGAAGCAGATATTAAATTTGGATTGAAAGTGACAGCTGGTAGAATTTAGCAATTACCATGGAAGTCAGTAACTAGCACTTATTGTTGCCTATTATTCTCTGCGGGAGACATTTAAAGTCTTGTTGGCCAGAAAACATGAATTGTTAATGGAAGGACTTATACATATGTGATCTTTACAGTTTGGATAACATATTCACGATTCACTAATATAAGTGGCAAAAACTTTTACTGAAATGACTTGTCAATGAAAATCACTAAAAGAACTCTTGAGGGAATAAGATACTATATCTTAAGAAAGCCAGTGGACAAGAGCAACATAATGTTATCATGAATCTTCTACTTAATTCTATTTGAGATAAAATTCAAAGTTATTCATTATTCCACTAACATCGTGGTGTTTCATCTGTTGTTTTCCTGATCTTGGTGTGAAAAGTTGTGAATCATTAGTTTCCTGCAGATACCAGCATTATATACGACATGACAGTTTATGACAACTCTGAGGCAAGAACCACAGGAGACCCAACTTTACAAATGTATTCATAGGACCTTGACTGTCATTAAGTGCTTATTTTCACTAGCTGTTTGTGTTTGTGGGTAATATCTAAATTTGTCCTTAAGCCCTATATTTGTGTAAAACTATTTACACTGCAAAAGCTTTTCCCAGGTGTGAATGGTGTGAATTTGTGATTCAGATTGTGCATCTTTTCTATTTGTATTCTGAACAGAAAACTCAAACCGGACTTCCTTGCTGATAATGTGAATTTAAATGAGCCTGAGGGCAACCATTTAATTTGAAAACGAGATAATTTTCACCTAGTGACCAGATATCAAATGCCGACTTTCATGATCTTATATTGTGTTATATTGTAAATGAGTTAAATGGAAAAGAAAAAAAATACAATCAGTAGGAAATTACTTCAATAAGATAGATGAGACAGAGCTTGCCTGACCTCCAGCTCTCTATTGAGTAGGGTTGCCATGTCTAGCACATATTGTACAATCTATGTATAGTCTTTCTCGAAATACTTTTCTTTTCAGCATAAAAACATTGCTCATAGTTATCTCTTTCTTATACCAGATGCTACCAAAGCACTCGCTCATTTTCTTATAATTTTCCATATTTCTAATTAAAACGCTCTACTGATCATCATCCCTGATGCCCGTACTACCACTCTACAGTTAAACTGCACTGCAATTTCTTGCATTTGGGGCAGCATGGCCGCGGACCAGTCATTGTGGCCATGATGACCCTTATCAACCACTGAAAGCACCTTCAATGGGATCTAGAGCACTAGAACTGGACCATGGTGCAATGGAAGAAGGTTGCCTGGTCTGATGAGCAATCATGTTTTGTTTTAGATCAGGTAGATGGTCAGGCCAGATGCATGTGCGCTGTTTACTTGAGAAAGAGAGGGCAGCAGGATGGGAACAATGGGAAGAAGACAGACTGGTGGAGGCAGTTTTATGCAGGCTATTCAGATAGGGATCTACCTGTTGGCCAACCTTCATTAGGGGGTGGCCCCAAAGAAATCTTGCACTAGAGCCCTCTCTACTTTACTTCCACCACTGACACTATTGTGTGCCCACTATTTAAAAAGAGAACTTTCATATGTTACCTGGGCTCTGTAATAGTTAAATGAGGTATCTGAAAAAAATATGTTGAATAATTCTTTGAGTTTATAAAATCGTGGTTTTATGAAACATGGTTTATGTCAAACTAACCTAATTGCATTCTACAAAGTAGTGGAAGTATAGATCAGGGTGTTGCCGTGGATATGATCTACTTGGTTCTAGCCAAGGCATTTAAATTGATACTACACAATAGGCTAGTGTTCAAACTAAAAACAATTTGGTCTAGATGAAATTTTTTTGTCTTTGGTAGAATATCGACTTAATGAAAAAGTATAGAGATTAATGGTAAATTTTTAGCTGGATAAAAGTGGTAAGTTATGTCCCTCAGGGTTCTGTTTTGGGACCGCTTCTATATATATGTATATTTTTAAATGATCTTGAAATGGGCATTAAAAGCCATGTCTCATTGTTTGCAGATGGCACAAAACTTTGTAAATTAAACGATGTAAGCGAAATATTACTTTGCTGCAGGGGGATTTAGATAGATTGGGGGACAGGACACTCAAATGGCAGTGGAAATATAAAGTAGATACGTTCATCGTTATGCACTTCAGGGTTAAAAATGCATAAGCAACTTGTACCCTAAATGGCAGTGAATTAGGGATATCAACAGACAAGAAGCATAGTCAACAAACAAGGCAACAATGTGCAATGTCAATCAGCACTTGCTAAGGCCAGTAAGGTATTGTCATGTATAAAAAATGGGCATTGTTTCTAACAATGAGAATATAATGTGGCTTATTTATAAATCAATGGTAAGACCACAAATTGAATATGGTGTACAAATTTGTGCACCTGTTCTAAAGAAGGATGGCACTAAAACAGTGCAGAGACAGGCTGCAAAATTAATAAAAGGGATGGAACATTTTAGTTATGAAGAAAAGTTAACAAATTTAAATCTGTTTAGTTTAGAAAAAACGGTGCCTCAGTGGGGATATGATAGCATTATACAAATATATTTGGACCAGGTACAAGTCATTGTCTGGAAATCTATTCACAAACGGGGCTAGGCATAAGACACAAGGTCACGCATTTTAGACCAGAAGAAAGGAGATTTAGTCTAAGGCAAAGGAAAGGTTTTTGTACAGTAAGAACAATATGGACGAGGAATGCTCTGCAAATAGGAGGTTTTATCTGAGTTTGTACAGATGTTTAAACAACAACTGGATTAATACTTGCAAAAACATATTATTCAGGGATATAAATTTAAATTTGTCGGGTAAGAGCTTCTTGATCCAACGAGAGATCTGACTGCCATTCTTGGGTCAAGACGGATTTTTACCTAGTTTGTTGCAAAATTGGAAAGCACTGCAAACCGTGTTTTGCCTTCTTTTGGATCAGCAGCAAAGACAGGGCTGAATTTGATGAAAGCATGACTCTTTTCAGCCTATGTAACTATCTAATATTAATACTGAAGAATCTCAAATTGCCAAAAATCCTACAAGCTTATTATTATCATTATTATTATCATTATTTTTGGCATGAATGCAATCAACTGTTTAGTAGAATTTCTGTATCAAATACTTTACACCAGCAGTCCCTCTTTAAGAGCTATTCAATAATGTTATGAATTTAAAGCTATAAATTAAAAAAACCAACAACCTTTAATTGAGTAAGTTACACTTGGAAATAATAATAAAAATATACAAAAAGAGAAGCATGACTAATTTATTGAGTAAAAGTATTCAATTATCTTTTTGTAAATCACTCATATTGTAATGTGACACTTGAATGACAAAGAATGATTAATAAAGCTTACAAAGCAAAGCCTTGAAGAAGACACAAAACATAATTAGCTCATATTATGTTAAATTAATCAAAAATGCATTCTGGATAGTGAATAGTGGGCCAACTTGTATTAAACAAAATTACACTCCTTATTCATTCTTCATTTAATTGTCTGTGTGTCCAGGCACCTGTCAGGGAAACAAACTGATAACAATTAACAAATTAAAAAATGAATTACCGGTAACACATTTTTTTTTAGAAGAAAAATAAGTTTCGAAATGTTCATGTGCATGCAAACAATTTAATTGCTGTTTTGTGTTATTTTTAGGCATACAGGGTATTGGTATCCAAACCCATTAGTTACAATTACTCTGTTGAATTTTGGCGAGGTTTAAAAGAAATGTGCATATGTTTTTCTTATTTGGCACATGTTACATAACTGCTTCTGTGATTTCATTTCTATGGAATATTACGCAAAACAAAGTTAAATTAGTTGTATGAATGCATTAAAAATTTAATTTGCATCTTAAATCCAGTTAACAAAAAAATGATCTCATATGGATCATTGGTATAGAAGTGATTACCATGAGAAACAGCATGTGAAGAATTAACGGGGCTTCTTAACTGAACCAAATACATTTAATATTCTTCAATTCATTGAAAAACAAAACCAACCAACCTTCTGATGTTATTGAATGCAGCCCTTTCAATAATGTCTGCTATATATCTCATGTTAGGTTGTCGGTAGATCTAATGTATACGCCAATACAAGGGAAGTAATGCATGCTTGTTCTGAGTAGCAATACAGCAAGATACAACTGAAAATTATTATTTAACAGTTGCACCTTGTAGGCCTTACTAGAAAAATTATCACTAATCAATGAAAGGAAATGATTTTTAAAACCCCAATTTAAGCCTTCATACTCGTAGTTGATGTGTTCAGTTGTATAGCCTTTGTCCCTGCTTACTTTTCATTTCATCTGTATTAGTTTATATTTTTTTTTCCTGATAAATATTTATAATTTAAAAGAATTATAATTTTGAAATAAACAAAAACTTACTTTCGGTAGACTCTTTAGTGTATATAAAACATACATTACAATACATTCTGAATATTTGCAGTTTAAAATTTGGTGATACAAAGCTTCTCTAGAGATATACTCAAAACTTAAATTATTCTACTTAAACTTTATATTATTTCAGTTTATTTAGGACACATTCGGCTCCGCTGACGTCGGCAGAGGGAGCTGACGTCGGCGGGGGAGGAGAGGTCACCAGCACCGAGGGAGCCCGGAGCTGGAATAAGGTAAGCTGCTGAAGTGTTTTCAACCCCTTCAGCGCCACGGGAGGGGTACCCTGAGGGGTTAAAGACCAACGTAGGTCTAGTTTATCACTATAATCTTTTTTTTTTTTTTTTTTTTTTTTTTTTTTAGTTTTTGCAGTTTGTAGTGAATAACCCTGAACACTGAGATATCTTACTTGCTTGTATAGGGGTCATTTGGTAGAAAATTCCCCCCCAAAACAGAGTTTCATACATACATAGCAAAATGTTGGAAAGACCACCTCCTCACCATTCAAAAAATCCATAACAAAATATAGTTTTTTTTTTACATACAGAAGTTAACAGCTCAACTGATGCAAGGGTCAACATACTAAAATCTAAAATCCACACTTCCAAAATCCCCACCCCCATTTGCTCTCCTTTTCCCTTTTTTTCTTTCTTTATTTAAAATACAGCTCTGATTACATATATTTATGTGATTTTCTTGTTTTGCTTGTGGTTGGAAGTAGTTCCTATTAAACTCTACATTACTGAAATTGCTCAGCATGACTGCTACTTACCTTGACACATTTCTCATTATTAGTATACAGGTGCTTTATGTTTTTTCTTTTGTCTTTGTTATCAACAGAATACTTTGTAATTGTCTATTCATTGTCATTCATTGTAAAATAACATTTGTAAAAAAAAAAAAAACAGGATCTTGGACTTCAGTCCATAACCAAAACAATTTTAGATGAATGAAGCAGCTTTGATGTTTATATCATGCCCCTGTAGTCTCTCTGTTCAATTCACTGCCATTTGGGAGTAAAATCACTTTGTTTATGCAGCCCTAGTCTCACCTCCCTGCATGTGACTTACACAGCCTTCCATAAACACTTCCTGTGACGAGTCATCTAATGTTTACATTTCCTTTATTGCAAATTCTGTTTAATTTACAATTTCTTATCTCCTGCTCTGTTAATAGCTTGCTAGACACTGCAGGAGCCTCCTGTATCTAATTCAAGTTCAATTTACAGAAAAGAAGATGAAAACTGTTAATTAATTTAACATCCCATTGAAAATGAAACTTTTCTGTTTTCATGCAGGCTGTGCCAGTCACAGCCAGGAGAGGTGTGGCTAGGGCTGCATACCTCCTAAATGGTAGAGAATTGAGCAGTGAAACTTCAGAGGGATGATATACACACAAAGTATACACTATAGACAAAGTGTTTTCATGAATACAGTATCCCTTTAAATTATGTAAGAGACTCACCTGTTCTGACACATTTGCAGCAGTTTTGCCATGGTCCCAGGAGACGTGATCTAATGTTGATGCAGTAATATCAGTTCAATGACCCAACTTTAATAGTGATGCTACTCAGCAACCATGTTTACAACAGTTTGAAAGCAGGAGCATTTTCTTTAGGTCATGGTTGTATCGTTGGGGCTCTACCTAACTTTGCATGATGCCAGGCGCAACCTTGCCGCAACATTTGCACCTTTAATATCTTTATTGCTGTTGATGTCCAGACTGACGCAGTGTGCATGGGCCAACGATGCAAAACTAACTCAAGGGCTTGGGCCTATATAAACACATGTGATATTTAGACCATTGCCATTTTGTGGTCTCTCATAGCCCATAAGTACGTCATACTGCTGTTCCTGATTTTCTGTTTTTGACCAAGCTCTGTCCTTGATCCTGAGCTTAGGCGGCGCCAATAAATACAGATAAGGAACCTATGTAATAATTATAAAATGAATAAATATAATAAATAATAATAAAATGAAGATAGAAAGTTCCAGAAATAGAGTTCAGTAAAATCTTTAGTAAGAGACTGGACGTAAAGCCAATGATAGTTCTATAAATGGGAAGTCGCTCTGTAAGATAGGGGTGTTCTTAAAGCCCACCTTCTTTCCTATTGCTTTGTCTGCTTATAAGGCCTGTGAGGGAGCCTTATTGTTCAGGTGTGCTGCCTTATTACTTGTTGTATTTTCCGTTTATATTTTGAGCGCTGACCCCTCACCACTTCCCTACTTGATTCATAGCTCGTCTACTCTTGTTTATTGTGTTTTGAACCAGCTACATTCCTGACCTCAAGATTGCCTTAGCCCTGATGTCCGTGAACAAGACTTGGCTGCATTCCTGAACTTCATTTTAGTTTTTCCCTGTATTAGAGGTTATCCTCTGCTTTCCCGGTATTCATTCCCCGGTTGTAAATTGGATTAGACTTCGTTCTGATGCTTGTGATTTCGATTCTAATCTTTTAGCCTGTCTTTATTAAGGTTCAATAATATACCTTTCCCACTGTGCCTTTTGTAAGTTACTGCCTTACATCTTGCTGGAGATTCTCTCATATCCTGACAGTATTGTACAGCTACATTTATATACGCTGCAACTAGATGCAAATGTCAATTTTTTAAGATAAAGACTTTGCTTCATCTATATACTCTAACTCTATTACAACAGCAAATAATTTGATTGGCGATCTTTCCCAAAATAGTATCTACTTGACTTCATGTCAATGTTTCAAGAAAACATATATATAGTTCACTAGGTAGAATGACGATTCATGAGCAGAACGGGGGTGATTGACTATAGTGCAAATAAATAGCCATTAGCAGCAGCTGGGCATGACATGCTGAGGAAGGCTGGATGGTAGTTGGGAGCTGGAATCCAAAATAAAATAAACAAATGAAGAAATGGGCTAAATTGTGTGTACGAAATGGAAGAGGTAGATTCAAGACCTCTCCAAGAATAGTGATAAAGGAGCACAGAACCGTTCCTCCTTTTTAGTCATTATTTACTTGATCTGTGAATACAATCAACATTTAGCGACTGTCTCCTAGCAATCCATCATCTTTTCTCCCACCAATCAATCATCTCAAACGGACATTGTGTGTTTAGGTTGGTTCGGGATTCAGCTGTGTTTTGGCTCTGAATTCAGGAATTCGACCACCTGATCGTCTCATTGCACTAAAAATTGCAGTTGAGAATGAAACAAATCTGCAAGCCCAACCATAAATATACATTTAATGAGCCAACATTATTTAAATTAAATAGTATGGACTATATAAAGTTTGTAGCGGAGAGCCGATCTTGCACAGCTATTCTCCACTAGAGATCCCAGTGAGGCTCAGGAACAAGGTGATGTTAAGTCCACAGGCAAGGTTTCCAGCAGGTAAAGTAATACAGCAGTATCCCCATCGCAATCCCAATAACTGGACGACACACAGTTTCAGGAGTAGTCTGACAAGCTTTATTCCACAGTTCCTTATAAAGCCCTCTCCCATGCAAGGGAGGAGGTTCTAACACTTAAGACATTATCCAATCTCTAGGTAGTAACCTCCCACAGATCTCCTCCCCTCCTCTAGCATCATAATCCCCTTATTGTGTACACAGTTTTCCCCGAGTTTTGGATGTACCCTAAATACTTGGGGTACATCCACAAATCCAACATCCCCAGATAGCTCTATTCTGGGGGACCAACATACTTAAAAATTAGCCCATTCGGATGAATGGTTCGTGAGATATGGGGTTCCAAAGATTTGACCGACCGCATGGGTAAAGTATCCGAAAACAGTTCCATGCATTTTGGCCCTGCGGTCGGTCACAAACAAGGGAATGAAAACAGGCGAATTGCCTGTGTTATAGAGCCTGGAGAGGGTTTGAATGAATTTCCTTGTTTATGGGGCTCTTTCTACCGAACGGCGGGTCATTCGGTAGTTTCCATACGAATTTCTGGAAGTATGGAGGTCTCAGCGGTGTTTGCCTAGTCAAGTGTCCGATTTTAGTTCCAGACACTCGACGGCAAAACACCGCTGTTCGGTAGTTTAAGATGGCCGCCGCCACGTGTTTGTTTCCCGAATGGCGGCCACCCAGAGGACAAAGACCACACTGCACTGATTGCCAATTACCTGTTTGCAACATTGTTGCAAACGGTAATTGGAGGCACACTCATTCCTGGGTGGTCTGGTTGTTCGGTAGTTTCATTCCCTTGTTTTATTTTGAATGATTCTACCGAACAACTAGAGGAATACAATTCTTTACATACATTTAACTGTCATTATACCCGGATACCATGCTTTCTATACATGTACATACACATTAAACCAGCCATATGACCAAATACACTTATTCTCATACATGTCGTGGGACAGCCCGGTACCAATCCGCTACACTGCTCCCCCTTGCCCACAAGCCGGCATACACAGTCTGATCCAACACGGATCGGCTTGGGGATGTCCGGGGGCTCACGGATCATTTCTCTAAGTCAGTTTGTCTTGACAACCCGTCAGCATTTCCATTCTGCTTACCCGGCCGGTACTGGATATTAAAGTCAAAAGGCTGTAGCGCCAAACTCCAGCGCAGCAGCCTGGCGTTGTCTCCAGCCACCCGGTTCAGCCAGACTAACGGGTTGTGATCCGTGAGCAAGGAAAAGGGCTGTCCATATAAATAGGGTTGTAGCTTCTTTAGGGCCCACACCACAGCCAGGCATTCCTTTTCGATGGCGGCGTAGCTTACTTCTCGAGGTAACAGTTTGCGACTGATGTAAGCCACTGGATGTTCCCCGCCATCGGCCCCGACTTGACTCAGTACTGCCCCCAATCCAAACATAGAAGCGTCTGTGTGAACAAGAAAACGTTTAGTTGGATTGGGAGCTGCCAAGACAGGGGCATTTATCAGTGCATTTTTCAATTGTTGGAATGCCTGCTCACACTCCGGGGTCCAGTTTACTTGGCGGGGAAGGTTCTTACGGGTCAGGTCAGTGAGGGGTTTGGCCAGGGCGCTATAATTGGGAACAAACTTCCGGTAATACCCTGCTGTCCCTAGAAACGCTAAAACCTGGGTCTTAGTCCTAGGGGTGGGCCACTGGGCTACAGCCTCTACTTTGGCGGGTTCGGGTTTTTGTTTACCGCACCCTACTCTATGTCCCAGGTATTGTACCTCAGCCATGCCGATACTACACTTGGCCGGCTTCAAGGTCAGACCTGCTTCCCTTATCCTATCTAGTACAGCTCCGATGTGAGCTAAGTGTTCCTGCCACGTATTGCTAAAAATAGCAATATCGTCCAGGTAGGCACATGTATAGTCCTGGAATCCATCTAGGAGTCGATCCACCATCCTTTGGAAGGTGGCTGGGGCGTTTTTCATCCCAAATGGCATGACCTTAAACTGGTACAAGCCAAATGGGGTGACAAAGGCCGACTTCGGGATGGCGTCTGGGGCCAGGGGGATTTGCCAATACCCTTTACACAAGTCAATAGTGGTGAGGTATTGGCCCATGGCCATTCTGTCCAGTAACTCGTCTATCCGGGGCATCGGATAGGCGTCAGATACAGTCTTCTCGTTCAATCTCCTATAGTCCACGCAGAAGCGGGTCGTACCGTCTCGCTTTGGTACGAGGACTACAGGAGATGCCCAAGGACTGTCTGAGGGTTCAATCACCCCCAGTTGGAGCATTTCGTCGATCTCCTTACGCATGTTTGCCCGTACCGCTTCTGGAATGCGGTATGGCGTCTGGCGCATGGGTAGTTGCCCTGGGGTCTCGACCCGGTGAGTTGCCAGAGGCGTGTATCCAGGTACATTAGAGAACGTGTCGCGTTTCTCTTCCAATAGTTGCTGTACCTCGATCCGCTCCTGTGGGCTCAGCCGATCTCCCAGCGTAACCTCCCCTAAATCTCCGGACAGCTGCCCATCCCCCAGCAAATCGGGGAGGGGTAAGCTGTCAAACTCTTCCGTGTTAGGGGCACAGATGGCGGTTACCTCCTCAGTACGCTCGTGGTAGGGCTTCAGCATGTTCACATGGAGCATGCGTCGCCCCCCAGTCCCTGTGCAGGGGCCGATAATATAGGTGGTATCGCATCTTTGCTCCACCACCTTATATGGGCCCTGCCAGGCGGCCTGTAACTTATCATGTCGGACAGGTTTTAAAATTAGTACCTTCTGCCCGACCTGAAAGCTACGGTCCCTGGCTCCCCGATCATACCATGTACGCTGGCGGGTCTGGGCCTCCTGAAGGTTTTCCCGTACCGTCTTGGTCAACGCTTCTAGGCGGTCCCGAAAGGCCAACACATATGGTAGGATGGGAGTGCCATCTGTGCTCCGGTCTCCCTCCCAATGCTCTCTAATAAGATCCAATGGGCCTCGGACCCTCCTTCCAAACAATAATTCAAACGGGGAGAACCCTGTGGATTCCTGCGGCACCTCCCGGTATGCAAATAGGAGGTGTGGCAGGAATCGTTCCCAGTCCTTGTGGGTCTCTGCGAAGGTTCGGAGCATCTGCTTCAAGGTACCATTGAATCGTTCGCAGAGCCCGTTCGTCTGGGGGTGGTAAGGGGCGCTGATAATAGGCTTAATGCCACAGATCCTCCAGAGGTGTTGGGTGAATTCTGCGGTAAACTGGGTACCCTGATCCGAGATAATCTCCCTGGGTAATCCCATCCGGGAGAATATCCGCATGAGGGCATCCGCGACCGTCTCAGCGTGGATGTTGGTCAGAGCCACTGCTTCTGGATACCTGGTGGCATAATCTACGACCGTTAAAATATACCGTTTTCCTGACGGGCTAACTTTATTGAGGGGGCCTATCAGATCCACCGCTATTCGGCTAAAAGGTTCCTCTATTATGGGTAAGGGGTGAAGTTTAGCCTTCCTGCGATCCCCCCTTTTTCCCACTCTCTGGCAGGTATCGCAAGTCGTGCAATATCTGCGTACTTCCTGGCTAATCCCTGGCCAGAAGAAACTCTGGGTTAGTCTGTACCTGGTGCGACTAACCCCTAGATGTCCGGATAGCGGAATATCATGCGCTATCCGGAGTAATTCAGCCCGGTACCGCTGTGGTACCACTAATTGTCTCCTCGCTATCGGGTCTAACCCCGTAATCTGTTTGGTTGTTTCCCTGTATAAAAGTTGTTTATCCCAGATAAACTTCTCTCCCTCCGCCCCGGGGGAACCCGTGCCAACCTTGTCCCTATACACCTGAAGCGTGGGGTCTGTTGCGACTTCAGCTACAAATTCATTAGGTGGAGCCCAGGGGACACATTCTAGAGGGGGGGTAGGGTTGCTTACCTGGACCTCCGGCAGTGTGTTGTGGTCCTGGGTGCGGGCCTGTTGTCGGGTGACTACAGGGTTGACCTCTCCTGTGGTGGGTGACTGGGGCTCAAAAGCAGAAGTGAGCCTCCCCAGATCGTTCCCCAATAAAACCTCCGCCGGTAAATGTGGCATCAACCCCACCTCCACTTCCCCTGCCCCCGCTCCCCAATGTAAATGTACCCTTGCTGTAGGTAGCCGGTACACTGCTCCCCCAGCTACCCGGACGGCAACAGTTTTGTTCAGTTTTGCCTGATCTGAAATCAGGTGGCTCTGTACCAAAGTGATGGTGGCTCCCGAATCTCGTAATCCCCGGACTGCTGTACCATTCAGATATACCGTCTGTCGATGGTGCCGTAGATTATCCACATTGGCCTGGACCGGATCTGCCTCGTGCAGTACCTCCCATTGTTCCACAGTAGTAATGGGGACTGTGGAACCATATGGGGTGGTGACTAGGTCCTGGTAGTGGTGGGCTGCGGCCGCCCTGGGTGGAGGTGGGCCTGGACGAATCCAGGTGGAACGGTCCCGTAGCTGTGGGCATTCCCTTTTATAATGTCCCCACTTCTGGCAGTGATGACAGGGGCCAGCGGTGGGTTGTCGGAACCGGGGCTGTGCAGCGGGTGGTGGAGGTGGTGGTAGCGGTCTCGGTGGAGCTGGGGTGTAGTTGTTTCCCCCGAATGTTTTAAAGGTTGCTTTTGGAGCTGCAGGTTTTTGTGACCTGCGTGCATCCAGGTAGTCATCCGCTTTCCTAGCCGCCTCGGTAAGGGAAGTAGGGTTTCTGTCCCTTACCCATTCCTGGACCTCATTGGTTACTCCCTCATAGAACTGCTCCATCAGCAACATTTGTATTACATCCTCCATAGAACGTGCCTTGCTAGCTTGCACCCACCCGAGCGCTGCCCCCTGTAATCGGCATGCCCACTCTGCGTGCGAGTCCTTCTCTGTTTTCTTTAGATCCCGGAACCTCCGCCGGTATGCCTCGGGTGTTATAGCATACCTGGCGAGTATAATTTCTTTCACTTTACTGTAATTCCTTATTTCGTCATTAGGTACAGTCCGATATGCCTCTGCTGCCCTCCCGGTTAACCTTCCGGCCAAAATAGGTACCCAGTCCTCTGCGTTAATTTTATGCAGTGCACACAGTCTTTCAAAGTCTTGCAGGAAAGCGTCTATATCTTCCTCTGCCTCCACATATGTTTTAAAAGCCTGGTATGGTATTTTAGGCTTACCTTCCTGTGGCACATTAATTGCAGAGCTTTGTTCTGGTGCCTGTGTCCTTAGGATGAATTCTTGTACCTCGGCCATTGTCCTGGTAACAATTTCTGTTGGGGGGTTTTCCCCATAAAAGGATAGCCTGAACTGAACCTGCCTCTGGAATTCCGATCCTTGTGGTGTTCCTCCCGGCTCCCTCTGTGCCGGAACTGAATCGCCCTCCATTCTGTACTCTGCCATGAGTTCTGTAACAAGTACTGCTTTCTTCTTATTGCTGGCTTGTATACCCCTTGCCTCTAGGAGGTCCTTTAGCGTGGAGCGTTTTAGCGCAGAAAAATCAATCTCCATCCGTACTCCATTTACGCTTGTTCCTCTGTGAGTTTGGATCCCAGCGCTGCCAACCAATGTAGCGGAGAGCCGATCTTGCACAGCTATTCTCCACTAGAGATCCCAGTGAGGCTCAGGAACAAGGTGATGTTAAGTCCACAGGCAAGGTTTCCAGCAGGTAAAGTAATACAGCAGTATCCCCATCGCAATCCCAATAACTGGACGACACACAGTTTCAGGAGTAGTCTGACAAGCTTTATTCCACAGTTCCTTATAAAGCCCTCTCCCATGCAAGGGAGGAGGTTCTAACACTTAAGACATTATCCAATCTCTAGGTAGTAACCTCCCACAGATCTCCTCCCCTCCTCTAGCATCATAATCCCCTTATTGTGTACACAGTTTTCCCCGAGTTTTGGATGTACCCTAAATACTTGGGGTACATCCACAAATCCAACATCCCCAGATAGCTCTATTCTGGGGGACCAACATACTTAAAAATTAGCCCATTCGGATGAATGGTTCGTGAGATATGGGGTTCCAAAGATTTGACCGACCGCATGGGTAAAGTATCCGAAAACAGTTCCATGCATTTTGGCCCTGCGGTCGGTCACAAACAAGGGAATGAAAACAGGCGAATTGCCTGTGTTATAGAGCCTGGAGAGGGTTTGAATGAATTTCCTTGTTTATGGGGCTCTTTCTACCGAACGGCGGGTCATTCGGTAGTTTCCATACGAATTTCTGGAAGTATGGAGGTCTCAGCGGTGTTTGCCTAGTCAAGTGTCCGATTTTAGTTCCAGACACTCGACGGCAAAACACCGCTGTTCGGTAGTTTAAGATGGCCGCCGCCACGTGTTTGTTTCCCGAATGGCGGCCACCCAGAGGACAAAGACCACACTGCACTGATTGCCAATTACCTGTTTGCAACATTGTTGCAAACGGTAATTGGAGGCACACTCATTCCTGGGTGGTCTGGTTGTTCGGTAGTTTCATTCCCTTGTTTTATTTTGAATGATTCTACCGAACAACTAGAGGAATACAATTCTTTACATACATTTAACTGTCATTATACCCGGATACCATGCTTTCTATACATGTACATACACATTAAACCAGCCATATGACCAAATACACTTATTCTCATACATGTCGTGGGACAGCCCGGTACCAATCCGCTACAAAGTTAATGTCTGCTTTTGTTATTTTAGCAAAGATATGACATTTAAAAGACAAGAAACAACAAGCAACTTTACAACTGAGAGAATAACAGACAACTTCATCATTCAACATGTTAAAATATTACTTCCACTGGGAATTGTTTTGCCGCGATTAAGAGTATATAGAGATGAATTCTGGCAGGCACAGTGCGCTGGTAGTAACAAAACAGGCACCATCAAACAATTATATGCAGATGCAAAGTACGGTGCACAAATATTCTTAAGGGAGTAGTAACTGGAAAAGAATAAGTATTCGTAACAAGCAGAGTTTAAATTCTAAATTCTCTGTTTTCAGTAGAATGTGCACTATTTGTTTTTAAATTCTTTATTTTGTCTCAGAACAACGTGAGACATATCAGATGGTATACAATATGGCAAGTACAGTGATAATACAAGAGATGCAAAAAAACTGAGTGCAAAGTGTCATACATCATAGAAGGTTATGTATACATTGCATGTTGTACAAGCATTTCAGTAGCTAGACATAGTTCGGGTTGCACCTGGTAGAGGATCTGTCTAGGATCCAAATTGCTAACAGTATTATTACATAAGCAAATCTCCTATTATGAAAGTAGACCAAACTATGTAAATATCCATGTTAAGTATTATTAATAATAATAATAATAATAATTCGTCCCGGTTTTTGAGGGTTTTCGTCTTTAGAAGAGAATCCCAGGAGATGGGATGTTAAGAGGATAGAAGAGATAGAGATAGAGAAGAGGGAAAGGATACAGAGGGGAGGGGGTCTCTGGTCAGCACTAGCAGAGGGAGAATCCACTGGTCCTTGAATTGGGGGAGCTGGGTGTGGCAGGTATAGCGCAGAGGATATGTCGTATTAGTTGTTAATATAGTTTTGCCATAATTCCCATACATTAGAGAAGGTCATCATAGAAATATTTGTACTATTTTTTCTATGACAAATAAGCAAAAAGCATTTATGTGATGATCACAAACCTATTTTCAGGATTATATTGATCCAGCACGCAGAATAGTATTATACCCCAAAACTAAGGGTAACATCTTACCGGGCCTTAGAATGGCCAGACTTAACGTACCGGAGAATAGCCAAAAAACTAGCTGAGGTTAGGGACACAGAAGGAGACACAGCGATAAGGAAAAGTCAAAAGTCAAGGGTAGCAGAAATCAGGGAAGTCAAAACTAAGCCAAAGTCAAAAACCAGAAAAACACGATCAGGAACACTCTCGGATAAACATCTAAGGGAAACCACGACAGGGCAATGAGCTAAGGAATAAGTGAGTTTAAATAACCCTCTTGCAGATTTGATTAGCTGTACCTAGCACTTGAACCCCAAAACTTGCGTGTGCATCTTTTGCGTGACGTCATGTTGACGTTGTCGTTACTGTGGACGGACATGGGGTTTAAGCCTCAGACGAAGGCGCGTTTTGTAGCGCCGAAACACGTGTTAGGTAGCAGTAAAGGGGGGACAAGTTTTGTCCAGACACCGACCAGTTTTGAATCTCGTTACTTCAGCAAGCTAGTTTAGCAATCACAGGATCCTGTACAGTTTAATAGGGGATCGGGGGCTAGTAGGGGCAGAGGTGACTACGGGGGTTTCTATCGTTGGTCAGATTGGGCTATCTACTTTGCTAGTCGGCCTTTTTTGGCTATCAACTAGACCCTGTATATATTCACCTGTTTTTTCCTCACTCTGTTTGTCCGTCCCCTGGTGACAGCACCACTATGGATACTATGCAATTTGCAACAATGTATCTGTGTATTTACTAGCTACTGGCTCTGTGAAAGCCTTCCTATCGTTACCTCCTGTTACAAGTGTGTACTATATACTATTCTTGCCATAAGCAAGCACTCTCCATATTAACAGGTTATATGTGGAGCGGTTACAGGAATGGCTACTCTATTTTGATATTGAATTTCATTTTTTGCAATTCCAGCTGGGATTGCCCAGATGAGACGCACTATACTGGTTGGGGGGATTTATAGCTCTATCCAGCTTTATATATCCTTTAGGTGGAACCTTTAGTTTATCAATCCCCACTTGGACATTTGTCCCCCCCCCATTTTTAAGTTTACTTTTGTTTTCTTGTTCTTACTCCCTATCGGAGTTTTTTATCACAGCAAATATTAAAGGTTATGTTTTATAACTTCATTGTACATATGTATATAGTTATGCACTAGGGGGCGCCCTTTCTCACTTGACCAGTTCAAGTATGTTTTTCGGACATGGGGCTATACAATTGCGTGGGTCCGCAGCGGCCTACACCTATGTTATTGGGTGGTAGCTGACAATGTTTATCATTATTCCTAGCCCTCTGTATGAGTTGCACGGTACTTATTGCTTTGCTAGATCTTACTAGTAGGTTTGTGCTCTAATTTAAAGGAAGCTTGTCATGCCCATGTTGACTTTATCTCTTTTAAAAGAGCGTAAAATTCCATCCATACATTGTGCTTGCAGTTTTGCTTCCGAATGTATAGATTGGGAGAAAAACCTTTTTAAAAACAAGGATTTATCCCATCTGTCTCAATTTCTTGGCAGACAATCAATGACGAGGGATAGACCTCCCACAGGATATCCCTCTGCTCTACCGACAGCAATCACAGTGCATACTGGCATCGAAGCCGGTGAGTCAGCATCATAAAGGAGGTTTGCCTTGCTTTGCGAAGTGTCCCAAGGCAAGGCAAATCAATGAAGAGCTGGGAAGGAGCGCAGGCGGATCGGAGATGGGAGTTACAGAAGTGAAACACCCATCTCCAACAGGGGAGGCAACTCACAAGCTCTTTTATTACATCTAATTTGTGAGTGCAACCAATAAGTGTCTTGCTATCAGCTGGTTCCCTAAGTTTTGTAATTTTTTTTTATAATCTGTGATTGGTAACGATATTGGGAGGTAACTGACATTAAGTTGACATTATTTGTTATTTCCACTATAGACGGGTGAATAGGTTGAAATTTGCATATTATATATTGCAGTAACATATATTTGTTAAACAGTAAGATAGAAATAGAGAAAAGAGAAAAGTGGATGGCGCTTACACAATAAAATGAACAATAAAAAAATACATTATTGCATTATTGTCGCTATGTGCATAAATAATTATGTCATTTTTTACATTATAAGTTATTGTCCATATATATGCACCCTATAAGTTATGATAGGTGCCCATCTACAACATGGAGCCTTTTGGCTTCAACCGGGCAAATGAACTGAACTGAATTAAGCTGACAAAATGAGCGCCGAAATACCGGAAGTGACATCAGACGCCGGTCAGCCGAACTTCCGCCCACGTGACCGGCAACCATAGACGCGGCGAATTTAAAAAGGAACAGCAGCTGGATGATTTTTATGCACTGATGAAAACTCGGACTGAGTTGAAACGCGTCTGCATTACTGTGAATTCGTGTGTCACCATATGGGACCTGCACAGTCATCTTTTAACCTTTATTTACAATAAATGTGTTTATTTTTTATTTTTTTATTTTTTTATTTTTTTTGTCAATCTTTCTTTATTAAAGGCATATAGGATGGGATACAGAAGAAAAGCAAGGGAAATGTACGAGTATTAAACAGCATAGGATTGATACATCATGTGGCAAAATTATATAACATTTCCAGGATAGTGATGCCTCATTTTAAAATTTTTTGCGAGTCTAGATCAAGGGAATAATACAGCGATAGTGTTAAAGCAGTACCTTTCTAGTATAGTGATGTCTCGTGTTAACTTGGGATGCATGCGTAACTATAGTGTGGGTACATCAGGGCTTAGAGTATGCTATTCTCACGACCTCACAGTCAGTGTGAAATTAGTGTGTTAGGTAGTTAGTCAGCCCCGTTCTTCTAGATTATATGTTAACAGTGTCCCGAGCGCGCAGCCCATTCAAAGGATTACCCGCCCATTCAAAGGATTACCCAGTGACCTGCCTATCTGACCGGATCATATAGCAGTACATCCAAAGGATTACCTAGTGACCTGACTGGCTGACCACTGATGACGGAGTGATCACTGTACATTGAGCAGGAAACTTCCAACACCTCTTTTCATCCCCTTTCAGGACATCACCATCTGCAATCTTCAGCATCCTCCTACTACGGACACCATATAGCTACTGATACATTGGTGAGATCCATCCATTATAAAGTGAAACATATAGTGCACTATATTCTGGACTACTATCTTGTTAGGACTGCATTATTATTACTATTTTTTTCTCTTTTTTGATTTTTTCATCATTTTTTCGTTTCATCATTACTACTTTTTTCTACTTTTCAGATTTTTTCTATTTTTTCATTTTTCATTTTATCTCTCTTTTTTATTATTTTTTATTCCTCATTTTCATCATTTTTTTCTTATTTTTTTCTCAGTGTTTTTTCCATTTTTTTGGATCATTACCTATTGTACATTGATGTGTATATATTATGAACTTTATTACAGACGAGGGAGGGTCCTGTGTGTGTATATATATGTAAATAGTTTGAAATGAGTGTCACTATGAGGATATACTATTACCTTCATGAATTTATCTAAAACTTACACAATAAATATTTTGAATTAAAAGCGTGATCAGCAATAAGCTTTATTGCCCAAATATCTTTTTGAGTGCGGTATTCATATTTGTTTATGATTATGATTAGGAGGTTATTGTGGGGTTAAGCCTCGAATACCTGCACCTTGCGTAATTGAGTGCCAGCACACAGTGTGTTCTTGTATATGTTAACAGTGCATGGATGAGGTACCTAGTCATCCAACCAGCCCATATTATGGTCTCACGTCCGGGCAGCTCGCAGCGACCCTATCAAGTAGTAACAGGCTAAAGAGATGCTAGGCCGACAGGACCAGACTGAAGTTGGCTAAACAAGGGGTTTAATGTGCAGTGATAACCACGGACGGTCCATGTGGGATCAAAACATAAGTAACTGGAAAGACATGTAGTAGTGTAGCTAACATTCTTTAGCGACAGCTTAACCTTATTGCTAGGATAAGAAAACAAATTTTTTTTATCAGTGTCTAACACACCGAGCGTACTCCAGGAGTGTGAGGGTCAGCGATTGTAGCGTTTGCCAAGCTTAACATGTATTAGGCATTCAAGTATGAACAGTGTGAGCTATTCAAACCCTTACGGAACAAAGCATGTCCATTAAAGAGTCACAGCAGCTAGTCCAGCGGTATCAGGGTTCATTAGCGTGCAGATAGCTATGCAGCAAGTCCAGTGGGACGCTTATGCCAGATAGGGGGGTTCGTGTTGCATAGTCATGGGCCATTCCGGTCTTGTCCCCAGAGATTCTCAGCCTGCAGTGGGGCTTTGGGGCAGCGGGATCTCGATTAGCCGATCCCTCTGCTGGGGAAGGCTGCTGCGTGGACTGGGGTAGTCCGTTGGGGAGTAGAGTGGTGCGGGCTTGTGTGGGCCGCCATCCAGCCCCAGGTCGGAGTGAAGGCCTGTACCTGCGGTCCGCAGACTCGGTGTCTCAGTGAGGCCGGGTCTCCCCTTCGTCGGGCGCTGCGTGAAGCCTGGGTGTTACGTCGCCGCCAGCGGCGGTCAAGCTTCCGGCGATGCGGTAGGTACCTTGGAGGCTTACTCTTTGTGGCCTTCGGCCTGGGAAGGTGTTTGGCGCGGTCTGTGTAGACTGTACCGTGCGGCTTACCACGTGGTGGCCCCCCCTCCTTTCCCCCACTGACTCCTTGTGCCATTATCCCGTGTTGGGTCTGCTCGTGCCTGGTGCGGCTTTCCAGGCGTTCCCAGAACCTCTGGAAGAGCCTGTCAAGCCGTGCCATAAGGTGGTCCACAGGGTTAGTGCCCTGGAGTAGGGTCTGTGGGCATGCTGATTGCGGTCGCTCGGGCGCCATTTTGTGAGGCCATCCGGCCGTGTCATTTCGTTTGTGGAGAGGTCCGTCAGCCTGCTGAGCTGTGGGTTGGGGGCTGGTGGGGACCGGGATAACCCCCACCGGTCCATAGGGGGGGGAGTTGCAGGAGCCCTTGCCAGAGTGTGAGCGTGTTGCGACCGAGAGAGAGCGGCCGTCCCTCCCCCGGTCATTCCACTTGCCATGCTGCAGACCAGATCACGTCGCTGGGCTCCGGTTCCCGCTGGGCGATCGGGATGATTCAGGTATCGTTCGGCGTCTCGTCGAGTGCCAGGCAACACCCGGTGTCAGGCTGCTCGTTTCCAGTGTAGGTAGACCCGGGTGGGTCAGAGATTATGCCCTCTGCGGCCAGAGCTAAGAGCAAACGCGTCCGGCCATCTTGGCTGCCAGGCCCCGCCCCCCAAATGTGTTTATTTTTATACCATCATTTGCTGCTTTTCCTGCCTTTGGGGGACATCACTCAAGATTCTCCATATAGCCTTTTGAGGCACCCTTGGGCATTATATACAGAGCCTGGTACCACTCTGGAATTCGTGAGTGTATTCAATCACTTTTATACCTCTTTATCTGTATATACAGTCTATACTATGTACTATTTTTTGTTGTTAAAGGAATTTACTACATGGAATATTTCCTACATACACCTGTACATGTATAAGTATTACTATTTTTTTATTGATAGACAGGGAGTGGTGTGTGTATTTGGCACTTGTTGTTTTCAAGTACCTTTATTTTATTATTTTGTTATACAGTAAGTTTGATTATTTATATTTGTAGTGCTGCTCAAGTGTTGAGATTTTAAACAAGTATTGTGGGGTTTAAAGAAGCGAAGAGGCTGAGAAGGGTATGACAGGAGATGTCCACCCTATCGTCAGTCCCTATACCCCAGGATAGGCATGTTCATAATCATGGCTTCAAAAATTGCCAGTATAGAACATAAATGAAATATGAAAATAATAAATTTTATTGCTCCCTTCTAGGGAAGATAATAAACACACAAAATAATAAATGTGTATATACATGAAAAAAGTGTAATAGAAAATATAAAATAGAAATCGTCTGTAGCATGACACACCTTGTTATCACAAAAATGAGTGACACAATCAGAAGCGGGTAACTGTCGATGTGTATGTGACCGTTACCCGATAATTATCACTATAGTTGTAGGTGTAGAGACTAGAGCTTCTGTATAGCCGCACACTTTAAATTACAGAGATAAAATGAACATCTGTATGGCTAAACAGGCTTAAATGGTGAGAGCGTCATGGAGACCTTGTTATTTATCACTAAAGTAGCAAAAAAGAGGCTATTCGTACGTGACAGTCACCAAAATGAGTGACACAATCTAAGCGGATAAATGTCAATGTGTATGTGATCGTGACAATTACCCAATATACATCACTAGATTAGCAGGTATAAAGACTGGAGCTTTTGTATAGCCACACACTCTTAGATTGCCGGGATATTTGTGAAAACATCTGTGTGGCTGAACAAGCTTTCAGTGTATAAATAGTGAGAACGTAACGATAAACTTGCTATTCTGTCACAACAGTAGCAAAAAAAGGTAGCTATTCGTACGCAACAGTCACAACCCGCATAAAAGGTAAACAATATGCGGTCAAGGTGATTAGCTAAATATAGAATATGGCAGATCTAACCTATGGCCCGATAGCAGTAGAAACGGAGCCGAAAACGGCACACAAGCTACTCCTGTGTCAGTGCCTGTACAGGCAGATTTCTAGTCTGAATCAGATTCTAGATTGAGTGGTCCCGGGAAACATGCAGAGTACTCGTCTATTCTGATACTAGTGCTTTACATTCCAGATAGATTACTGTTCTAGTCTGGTCTAATTCTGGACTGAGTGATCTGATTTTACCCGGTAGATTACTACTCTAATCTGAACTGGTTCTGGACCAAGTGGTCTCCTAAAGTACCCAGACTTCTAGTCTATAGTCTCAAATTCTGGACCAAGTGGTCCCTGTCAAAGCTTCAGACTACTAGTTTATGCTGCAAATTACACCAGACTACTAGTCTATGCTGCAAATTACACAAGTGGTATAGTGAGTAGCGAAGTCGCTCAGACCGGAGTGGTCCCGGTATTAGTTCAACGCGCCAGCGCCGAAACGCGCGTTGAACTAATACCGGGACCACTATCGGGCCATAGGTTAGATCTGCCATATTCTATATTTAGCTAATCACCTTGACCGCATATTGTTTACCTTTTATGCGGGTTGTGACTGTTGCGTACGAATAGCTACCTTTTTTTGCTACTGTTGTGACAGAATAGCAAGTTTATCGTTACGTTCTCACTATTTATACACTGAAAGCTTGTTCAGCCACACAGATGTTTTCACAAATATCCCGGCAATCTAAGAGTGTGTGGCTATACAAAAGCTCCAGTCTTTATACCTGCTAATCTAGTGATGTATATTGGGTAATTGTCACGATCACATACACATTGACATTTATCCGCTTAGATTGTGTCACTCATTTTGGTGACTGTCACGTACGAATAGCCTCTTTTTTGCTACTTTAGTGATAAATAACAAGGTCTCCGTGACGCTCTCACCATTTAAGCCTGTTTAGCCATACAGATGTTCATTTTATCTCTGTAATTTAAAGTGTGCGGCTATACAGAAGCTCTAGTCTCTACACCTACAACTATAGTGATAATTATCGGGTAACGGTCACATACACATCGACAGTTACCCGCTTCTGATTGTGTCACTCATTTTTGTGATAACAAGGTGTGTCATGCTACAGACGATTTCTATTTTATATTTTCTATTACACTTTTTTCATGTATATACACATTTATTATTTTGTGTGTTTATTATCTTCCCTAGAAGGGAGCAATAAAATTTATTATTTTCATATTTCATTTATGTTCTATACTGGCAATTTTTGAAGCCATGATTATGAACATGCCTATCCTGGGGTATAGGGACTGACGATAGGGTGGACATCTCCTGTCATACCCTTCTCAGCCTCTTCGCTTCTTTATTATAATCACTGGGTTATGCCCTGATACCCTGCAACCCTACCAACTTCAGTGCAAGATTGTATCCATTTACTTTCTTTCACTGGCTGTTGTGTTTTCTCTATTGTGGGGTTTATTGTGTTGATTGTAGCAGTTTACGCAATGGAATTCTACAGTATTTATATTTTCTTCATTGATGTGCTTTTATATCCCATTGTTGTTATAAGTTGACAATCGTTAGAAGACAGGTGGAACACCTTACTTGTGACACACAGATAGTATGACACAATCTGACACTTAGAGAAAAACTATTTCTAAAAAGAACTACAGAAGAACAGGGATATCAACATTAAGCCAGACGATAAGGGTTAATAGTGTTTCAGAATCTACAAAATTACCATAACGTAGTCATGCCATAGTTAATGGGTAGAAATAATGTCAATATTTTAGAATTTTTTTTATTATTATAGTAACTTTTTATTGTTCCCCGCAGTGCATTTATTCTTGTTTTTACATTAAACGTCTGATGTGCTTAAACCATCAGAAATGTCCCATTTCAATTCTGAAATAATGTTTTAGCAACTTTTGTCTAAACAATACAGAATTAAATTATTTATAAGCTTAACATCAAGGAGTCAAACTAGGACAAGTCAGCATTGGACTGATTAATTGGTGTTAGAGCTCTGCTAGTCTCTTGAGAGGTGCTTAACATTTTTTTAAAAATCTGAAACATTTTAAACAATTAGAGTTAAAGTAAATGTTAAGTGCTGTGAACTACGCAAAGAAAGTAATAATGTTTTCGCGTATATTTTTTTTAGCATATTACAGGGTTCGAGAGCATCTTTTTGTTTTAGGTGTATAAGGAGAGCAAAGAGAAAACACAGAGCCTTCGAGACAAGAATTAAAGGGACACTATAGACACCAAAACAACTTTAGCTTAATTAAGCAGTCTTGGTGTATAGCTTATGCTTCTGCAGTCTTGCTGCTTAATTTGCTGACATTTACTTTGTGTATGCAGCCATAGTCATTCTCTGCTTGTGACTTACAATGCCTTCCTAAACACTTCCTGTAAAAAGTCATCTAATGTTTACACAACCTTTATTGTAATTTCTGTTTAATTTAGATCTTCTTATCTCCAGCTCTGTTAATAGCTTGCTAAGCCATGCAGAACTATCCTGTATGTAATTAAAGTTAAATTTACACAGCAGGAGACAAAAATGTTTATAGCAAGTTACATCTACATTTTGTTTTCATGTAGTCTGTGTCCGTCACAGCCAGGGGAAGTGTGGCTATGGTTGCATAAACAGAAACAAAAGTGTTTTAACTCATAAATAGCAGTGAATTGATCAGTAGGACTGCAGGGGCATAATTTATACACCAAAACGGCTTCATTACGCTAAAGCTGTATTTGTGACTATAGTGTTCTAATAATGAAGGCCTACCAAGTAAGGATGGCAACCAGGTGAATGTAATCCTTAGTGATCCAGTTCTGGGAGTGCTGCTGGCATGATCCATAGTGGTCCAGTGGGTGTTGGCAGCATCCCTGTTGTTGCTCTTGGCAGGATCCTGGTGGTTCAATGGAGGAGCGTTTGAACTGCACATCTATTGAAACTACTCAGTCAATGACAGCACACACTCTATTATTTTGGCACTCATTTAATGACTTAGAGAGTTGTCTCGACAACCCAGTGGCAACATTGTGACTCCTTGAAAGAGCACCAGAAACAGTCACCACAGAGACTACACTTACTCGGTCTCCTTCGTGACTGTTGCAACATATGTCTTGTAACAACATTTATTCTCAAATTAATAACAACATAGAATGAGAATGAGACGGCAGATAAGAACCATTTGGCCCATCTAGTCTGCCCACGTTTTAGTCCCTGGCCTTATCTTAAGTCTAGGAAAGCTGTATGCCTATGCCACACATGCTTAAACTTCCTCACTGTGTTAACCTATACCACTTCAGCTGGAAAGCTATTCCATGCGTCCACTACCCTCTCTGTGAAATAATGCTTCCTGAAATAATTTTTAAACCTTTGCCCCTCTAATTTAAGACTAGGTCCTCTGTTGTGGTAGTTTTTCTTCTTTTAGAAAAGATTCCCTTTATGTATTTAAATGTTTCTATCATATCCCCCCTTTCCTCCAAGCTATAGATGTTAAAGTCCCTTAACCTTTCCTGGTAAGTTTTATCCTGCAATCCATGGACCAGTTTAGTAGCCCTTCTCTGAACTCTATCTAAAGTATCAATATCCTTCTGGAGATACGGTCTCCAGTACTGCGTACAATACTCCAAGTGAGGTCTCACCAGTGTTCTGTACAATGGCATGAGCACTTCTCTCTTTCTACTGCTAATACCTCTCCCTATACAACCAAGCATTCTGCTAGCATTTCCTGCTGCTCTATTACATTGTCTGCCTACCTTTAAGTCATCAGAAATAATTACTCCTAAATCCTCAGATGTTGAGGTTAGTAGGGTATCAAATATTCTATACTCTGCCCTTGGGTTTTTACATCCAAGGTGCATTATCTTGCACTTATCCACATTAAATGTCAGCTGCCACAGCTCTGACCATTTTTCTAATTTACCTAAATCATTTGCCATTTGGCTTATCCCTCCTAACTTGAGATTAAAAAGGAATTTTTATTCACAAGGGGTTAACAGCAAAATATAGCCAAAACATAAAAAAATAAAAAAAACATGACTTTGAATAATCTTTTTTATTATAGTATAATCTTTTTTATTTTAGTATTAATAAGGACTGCTTGGAAAGAAAGATGATGTGGCCTTTAATCCTTGCATGAGCTACAGTCGTGCTTTTAAAGGGCACAACAACAGGTAAACAGGCTTATATTTTTAGATTATCCTTTTTTTTTTTTTTTTTTTTTAAATTCTTTATTTTTGTAGTGCGTATATTAGTCACATGCATACATATGGTACCCCAACGGCATTCCATATGCAGGTTTCAAGACATTAGTTACAGTAGGGGGTAAATAGACAATGCACTTTTTTTTGTTAATTGTAAAGACGAAATATGCATAAAAAACAGGCGTAGAAAACAGGCTTAAAAGACAGGCATATAAATCAGGCTGAGAAAACAGGCTCATAAATCAGGCATGGAAAACAGACGTTTAAATCAGGCTTTTAACGACATGAGGTATAGTAGGCCAGCGTCGGTAAGGAGCTTGGTAAGTCTGACGCGGAGCCTATACATCTTTGAAAAACATACTGCACAGTTTTACGTATTATGCCATGAAGGCTGATTCAGTGTGCACGTATTTATACATTGGGGGACGATGATGCAAGAATTAAAATAAAATAAAATGCAAAAAAAAAAAAAAAAAAAAAGGAAAAGAAAAGGAAAAAAAAAAAAAAAATAGCTTTGCCATAGAATTATCAGTCGCTGCCAACATTAAATTAAGCAACACAATTTGTTTTTCCTTTCATAGAAAAAAAAAAAAAAAACCACATGAAAACAACAACGTGTGTATCATTAACAAGTTACATTAAGCTTGCTAGGCTAGTAGTGAATACGTCAGTTTTAGTTACACTTAAGTGTGTGATAAGTTGCATCAATAAGGCAAAAATAACTGTGCTAAGCTGACTAATAATGAGTAGGTCGGCATAATTAAGGCAGCTAACTTAACGAACAGTAAAGTCACTTAACCAACGCCAGCTGCTGGTATATGGTTGTCACCCCTTGTGTCGCCGTGTAGGCCTGCCTGCCCGCCACAGGGGGGGTCAGTCTCCCGGTGTGTGGAAGAGATCCATGTATAGGCCGTTGAGGGCTGTAGTGTTCTCCTTTTTCTCTTCTGGGTTTCCTCCCCAGTGGGCCGTGTGTGAGCTTCCCGACAGCTTGGTTTCTCTGGATTCAGCTTCGCTGCAGCTGGTTCCGCTTCACATTGGGCTTTGTGGTCGTCAGCGTGGGGTTTCATGCTTTGCTTGTTGCCGGTTTCCGGGATCGCTGAGCGAGGAGTTGGCGCCCTCAGTGGCGCGGGGTCGCAAGATTCCTCAGGCGTTGCAGCATAAGTTTTAGTGGTTTCCCGCGTGGTGCTGCTTTGGGTCCTGCTTGGTGTAAAGGTTACTCTGAAGGTATGAGGGGGGCATAAAGATAGGGTGCGCCGAGTGGTCGGACGGATCCACGCCGCCACCGTTTTCATCGCCATCCGGTAAGTTTGTCTCCGGGCCTTATGTTTTGCCCAGAGATGGGTGCGCAGCAGGTCCACGAAGTCCCTTGTATGCTTGGGTGGTGCGAGGCATGGTCGCTTAATCGCAGGCCGCGGTTGCGCCGCCATCTTGGCTGATGCTCGTGAGCTCCTCGTGGCTGTTAATTTCGCCGCTTGTACAGATATTAGTGTGGGGGTAACCGTCCCCTGCGGGGACCGGGATGACCCCCGCCGGTCCACAGGGGGGGGTAGCAGGGCTGCGGTAGGTTTCTGCTCAAGAGCGCGTCCCGAACCGGGGAATCGGCCGCCTCCCCCAGTCCGCGGGCTCAGCTCAGAGTTAGGCCTCATGATCGTTTGGAGGTTTTCCGTGGCGCATCGGTTGAGGAGTGGTACCGGTGTGTTCAGCATGCTTTGCTACGCTTGATCCCGGTCTCCGTGTGCCGCTAATGCCCCTTTGTCAGTCGGTAACCTCATAAGTTTGTCCGTAGTCACAGGAGCACTGAAAAAGTGCGACTGGCCATCTTTGCTGTCAGGCCCCGCCCCCTATCCTTTTTAAGTAGTGTGTTTTGCAAAAGCAAGAATGACTCGAAAGACCAGCAAGTTTCACATAATTTAATTTGGATACCTGGTACTTTTCGAGAAGGTAAATTATCTGCTCTGAGGGCTTGAAATGTACAGGGTATTTAAATGAAAAATCTATATCAATTGCACTTATAATAAGCAATTAAGCTTCATTGCCGTATGTTAGTGAGTTTATTCTAAGTGCTTTGTATTACCTTATTGCAAAGAAATCTTGTACATATAATTCATGAGCTACATGCCTCTCTCTGTGTGCTGTATGTTTTATTTTACTGCATTTATTAAGATTGAAATGTACAATTCCTCTATTACCAGAGTGAAAAACTGTTATTATGGTATCCTAATTGAAGGTTATTTTCGTCAACCGCACTAGGCGAGTCTTTTTTCTGTATTTTCTCATCACTGAAGCCTTATCTACAATAATATGGAGCCTAGTTGTAGTATATAACCTAAACAGAGTCAATATATTGGCGTCACTGGAATCTTCCCAATATTTGTTTTTACTACAACTTTCAGATATTGTTTAATAGATGCAGCTCCCGTGCACTCACTGTAAATGGTCTCTTAACAGCTGTGAATGCATGGACTAGGACACCACCAGTCACCATACAATGACACTTTCATCAAAGTACAGTCATGCCGAATCTTCTGTTTCTTCAATGTAATGTAGCCCATGGATCAGCGCAGCTGAGAGGAATAGGCCTTGACAGAGCCAGGAGGTAGGCATAGCAACCACAGGAAGTTAGTGACAGCTAGCATGCTGGGTAGGGCGGAGCCATAAGGGGAATATTTACACAAGCCATTATATGAAGTGGCCATTTTAACAGAACCTAAGCTTACCTGTCAGTTGTCCCTCCCACCCTCCCTGTATTTGGTTAGGTTAGTTGATTTCCTGTTTTTTCACAGCGGCGGGGAATGGCCTGGTTAAGTCGGATGGTAGATGGAGGAGAAAGTGGGCATCCTGAGGTTTAGTGTGGATTGGGCAGTGTTGCACGTGGTTGGTAGGTTCGAGCCCGTCGGTGGCTCCGAACCTGGGGGTGTGGTGGTGTCTTGGTACACCCTACACTGGAACTGATGGGTAGCGGTGTCTTGGTACACCCCTACAATTTAACCTGGTGGAAATGTGGTCATATTGGACGGCCAGTTTCTGTATTAACATGTTTTTTACATTGTTATCTATTGTTATTATTGTGGGGTCATTGCTAGGGGTATGTTATGTATATGGGGGGATGTTAACTTTAATAAGATTTGTTGGCAATGATCCCATTTGTTATTCCTTAATTATTTTATTAATAATTTAATAAAGCTGTGAACTAATTATTTCCAACAGTATAACCTGTGTCCGTGTTTTAATGGGGGTTTGGGTAAGGTTAGCGCATATGCCGGCAAATCCGACTGTGCGTCTGTCAAGTAATTCCTGCCACTGGCTTCACCAGCTTGCCTGAGATATCAGATATTTCTAGAAAACTCATCTTTTCATCAAGTATCAAAGGAAAAGGAAAATCTATTTAATACAATAACGTGCATTTCTTCATGTTGATCTAACTTAGATGTTTCACCTCTGAGATTTTCCATTAATGATATATTTATGTAATAACGTTAACACTTCAAGAAATGTTAGGGTTATTTACTACAGGTACCATTAGTCAATCATGCTTCCCTATTTACTTACACTTAACATCCCCCCTTTTTGCTGTATAAGAAATCAGGCATTAGATTTTTGTATCCAGCTTCATCAGTAGGCAGATGACAGCTCTGTTTCAATATGAATAGCCCACAATAGATACACTGTATCATAACCAAGGCCCCAATTTACAGTTTTTAGATAAGCTATGCAAATGATTTACAAGGATAAAACTTTTAAAATGATAGTGGGGCATGGTTTGCTACTCGAAGAAGATGGCTGCATGCTCGCCAAGCTTTGACAAGATAATTAAGCATGAGCCAACAAAGAAAGCCGACATGACTCCCAAACCACAGAGGGAGCCTCTGTCAGCTTTAATCTTCAGCTATATGCAAGCCCCAGCAGTCATTTGCACACAGCATAGTGAAGACAGGAAGAGGAGGGCCCAGAAAACCTTAGGCGAGCAAAAATGGATTTAATCAACCACATCCTGGGACAACCTCATGACTCCCCTATTAGAATTAACAGGGTACATAGGCCCCTATAGTCTAAACCACCACCTACCTGACCTCTGCAAGATATCATATGCTGTCTATCAGATTTTCCGACTAAGGCAGCCATCAAGTTGAAAGCACTATATTCTAGCACTTGGCGATTCCGTGTCAGGGTACCTGTGGTCTCTACCTCCGAAAGAGGTAGAGACTTAGCTGTTCCTCCATCCAGACGGTCTGATGGCTCCCTTCCCCGCGGTCTATCCGGTCATGCTAGGCCGGCCGCGAAGGAGTGACTGCCTTTTACAGCATCTAGGCAGGAAGTAGTCATCAGGACACTCCCCCGGAACAACCTGTCAGTCAATGGCTGCAGGACCAATCAGGACGCCTTGGAGGCGTGGTTACTGCTCTGAACAGGGTATTTAACAGAGCTTCTTTCATTAGCTCATTGCCCTGTCGTGGTTCTAGCTTGTTCTAGTCACTCAGTGCTTGTGTATTCTATTATCCCTTTTGGTTTTGACCTGGCTTGTTTACCTTACTCTGCTTATCTCTGTTACCCTTGATTTGGCTTGTCTCTCGCTTACCTGTCTTCTGTTACCCTCGACCTCGGCTTGTCTTTGACCATTCTATACTGTACTACTTACGTTAGTCCGGCCATTCTAAGGTCCGGTATACGTATCTGGCTACTGTTTGTACTCTGCGTGTTGGATCCCTGTCCCGATCCTGACATTACGACAGGGCCAATGGATCCTGCAAGTACAAACAGTCAGCTGGCTGCTCCTGATCCTAGGTTTGAAGCCATGGATCACGGAATGGATCAGATGGCGCTTGCGCTACAGGCTCTATTAGCTTGTGCCAATAACCCACCAGAGGAGATACGGAATACCCCTGTTTCTCCTGTCGGTTCAGGTCTAGAGGTAGCCACAGTGGGTGCTTCTTCTCACATTACCCCCCCAGTACGCTATGGTGGGGCTCCTGAGAAGTGTCGTGGTTTTTTAAACCAAATTAGTATCCACTTTGAATTGCAACCTCGCTCTTATCCTACAGATAGGGCAAAAGTAGGATTTATTATCACCCTACTCATTGAGAAAGCACTGAGATGGGCCAACCCACTATGGGAGAACGATAATCCATTAGTTTATAACTATAACGCATTTGTAGCTGCTTTTAGAAGAACATTTGACCCTCCAGGTAGAAAGGTTAATGCAGCCAGATTACTGTTGCGCCTGAGACAGGAGAACCAAACACTGGTGGATTATGCACTAGAGTTCAGGTCTCTGGCGGCAGAAATCAAGTGGAATGAGCAGGCGTATATGGATGTATTTTTGAATGGCCTATCTGATGTAATCCTTGATGAGGTTGCTACCAGAGAACTCCCTGAGAATTTAGAGGATTTAATTTCGTTCATCTCTCGTATAGATGAACGTCTAAGAGAGAGACAGAACACTCGAGAGAGGAACCAGAGACCTTCTTTTAGGTTTGCTCCCGCTGTTCCAAGTCCTGACTCCACGATATCTTTGCTTACTGAACCTATGCAGATAGGGTATACCCGCCTCTCTGAGGAGGAAAGACAGCACAGGAGAAGAGAGGGTTTGTGTATGTATTGTGGAGCCAAGGGTCATTTACTCTCGAACTGTTCTAACCGCCCGGGAAACGCTCGCACCTAAGTCTCTCTAGAGGACAGGCCTTGGGTGTTTCTATTTTGTCCTCTACTCCTGATTATAAAGATCACAGGCTTCTGCTACCAGTTTCCTTAACTTGGGGGAAGGAAGTAGTAAGGGCTATGGCATTGATAGATTCCGGTGCTGCTGAGAATTTTATCGACCAAGCCTTTGCTAGTAAGAACAATTTCCCATCCCAGCTAAGGGAGACACCTTTGGCCGTTGAGGCCATAGATGGTAGACCACTACTAGACCCTGTTATCTTTCGTGAGACCATACCCATTAATCTAAATGTGGGTATCCTACACGTGGAGAATTTATCTCTTCTGCTCATTTCGTCTCCTTCCGTTCCCATAGTTCTGGGGTACCCATGGTTGAAAAAACATAACCCTATTATCGATTGGGAGTTAGGAGAGATACTCTCGTGGGGCCAGGGCTGCCAGGATCGGTGTTTGTGCAAGGTTTCTCCATTAGCTAATATTAACATACCGGAGAATCCTACTCAGTCCACAGAAAGACAAATACCAGACCTTTACCTAGACTTAAGGGCAGTGTTTGACAAGAAGAATGCCGATTCTTTGCCTCCACACAGGTCATTTGACTGTAAGATTAAGCTTCTACCCGGCACTATGCCTCCGAGGGGCCATGTATATCCTTTGTCTGTTCAGGAAAACTCGGTTCTAGAGGAGTATATTCGGGAGAATTTAGAAAAGGGATTCATCAGGAGGTCTTCTTCTCCGGCCGGGGCTGGGTTCTTTTTCATTAAGAAGAAGGATGGCACGCTGAGACCTTGTATCGATTACCGAGGCTTGAATAAAATAACTGTCAGAAATGCCTATCCTATCCCACTGATTACCGAGTTATTTGATCGTCTTAAGGGCTCCAAAATCTTCACCAAGTTAGATCTCAGAGGGGCTTACAATTTGGTGAGAATCCAGCAAGGTCACGAGTGGATGACGGCATTCAATACCCGGTATGGCCATTACGAATACACTGTTATGCCATTTGGACTATGCAATGCTCCTGCAGTATTTCAAGATTTGATTAATGAGGTACTTAGGGAGTTTCAGCATGATTGTGTTATTGTTTACCTGGACGACATACTAATACACTCTAAGGAGATTGAGACTCACCATAGACAGGTCAGAAAGGTATTACACAAGCTGCTGCAACATGGTCTATATTGCAAATTGGAGAAGTGCAGTTTTGATCAGTCTCAGGTAGACTTTCTTGGATACGTGATTTCTGGGGAGGGTTTTAAAATGGATCCTGTAAAACTTCAATCTATTTTAGACTGGCCCTTGCCCAAAGGACTCAAGGCTATCCAAAGGTTTATTGGTTTTTCCAACTACTATAGGCGCTTCATTAAAGGATACTCCTCTATCATTGCGCCTATTACCAATATGACCAAACAAGGGGCTGATACTAAGTTCTGGTCTAAGGAAGCTCTGGGTGCTTTCAAGACTCTCAAGGAACTTTTTGCCTCGGCTCCCATTCTAGTTCATCCTGATACGACTCTGCCTTTCTTGCTCGAGGTCGATGCCTCTGAGACAGCAGTTGGGGCTGTTCTGTCTCAAAGGTTAGGGGTGGATAAACCGTTACACCCTTGTGGTTTCTTCTCTAAGAAATTTTCTGGGCCTGAGAGCAGATATGACATCGGGGAAAGGGAACTGTTAGCAGTCATTAAAGCCTTAAAGGAGTGGAGACATTTGTTGGAGGGGACCCTACACCCTATTACGATTTTGACGGACCACAAAAACTTGTCCTATATTGGGGAGGCTAAGCGCTTATCCTCTAGACAAGCTCGTTGGTCCTTATTCCTGACTCACTTCAATTATGTACTGACTTACAGACCTGGTTCTAAAAACTCTAAAGCCGATGCATTATCTCGCCAATATGAACCTTCTACTGTACCTGAACCAGTTCTTTCTTCTATAGTTCCGAAATGCAATATCATTGCTAATACGAATCTCAGGATTCATTCTCCATTACTGGCCGAGATCATTAAGTTGCAACATCTAGCACCTAAACGGACTCCTGCGGGCCGTCATTTCGTTCCTCCTGCTCTTCAACTGGAACTTTTACAGTGTTTACATAATAGCAAGATGGCGGGACATCCTGGTATTCGCAAAACTTACGCGTTGATCTCTAAGGACTTCTGGTGGCCTGCTTTACGGAGGGATACTGAGGAGTTCATCGCTGCATGTGAAGTTTGTACTAAAACCAAACAACCCCATACGCTTCCATGTGGATTCCTGCAACCCTTGGAGGTTCCAGAAAAACCATGGTCCTGTTTGGCCATGGACTTTATTGTCGATCTACCCATCTCTAAAAGACAGACTGTTATCCTCACCGTGGTTGACAGGTTTACTAAGATGGCACACTTCATTCCCCTGCCTAAACTCCCGTCTTCTCCCGAATTGGCAGAGATATTCGCTAAGGAGATTTTTCGCCTACATGGGATACCCTCTCAAATTGTATCGGACAGAGGCTCCCAATTTGTTTCCCGCTTTTGGAGGTCCTTCTGCTCTCAACTTGGTATTAAATTAAACTTTTCTTCTGCCTATCATCCTCAGTCTAACGGAGCTGCTGAACGTACCAACCAGAAAATTGAACAATATTTACGATGCTTTGTTTCTGAACACCAGGATGATTGGGTCGGTTTGATTCCTTGGGCGGAGTTTGCACACAACAATCTCGTTTGCGATTCTACTCATTCAAGCCCCTTCTTCATGAATTATGGTTTTCATCCATCTATTCTTCCTTCGGATTCCCCTTCCCAGGGGGTGCCGTCGGTTGATGTTCATGTTGCCAATTTGAGGAAGTTGTGGGATCAAACTCGACAAATCCTTGTGCACAACTCTATGTTGGTCAAGAAACACGCTGATAAACGTAGAAGGGCGGCTCCGGTCTTTGTTCCAGGTGATAGGGTATGGCTGAGCACGAGGAACATCCGTTTAAAAGTGCCCTCCATGAAGTTCGCTCCTCGTTATATTGGACCCTACAGGGTGCTGACCCGTATCAATCCAGTTGCGTATCGTTTAGCTCTTCCTAATACCTTACGCATCCCGAACTCGTTTCACGTTTCATTGCTGAAACCACTCATATGTAACAGATTTTCCTCCACAATAGCCCCTCCTCGCCCCGTTCAGGTGGAGGGTCAGGAGGAGTATGAGGTTAACTCTATTATTGATTCTCGAATCTCCCGGGGGAGAGTACAATATCTGGTTGATTGGAAGGGATATGGTCCTGAGGAGAGGAGTTGGGTACCTCAGGAGGATGTTCATGCTCCCCGTCTCCGCAGGGCGTATCACTCTCGCTTCCCATCTCGTCCCGGTTCATTCCGCCCGGTGGGCGTATCTGAGAGGGGGGGTACTGTCAGGGCACCTGTGGTCTCTACCTCCGAAAGAGGTAGAGACTTAGCTGTTCCTCCATCCAGACGGTCTGATGGCTCCCTTCCCCGCGGTCTATCCGGTCATGCTAGGCCGGCCGCGAAGGAGTGACTGCCTTTTACAGCATCTAGGCAGGAAGTAGTCATCAGGACACTCCCCCGGAACAACCTGTCAGTCAATGGCTGCAGGACCAATCAGGACGCCTTGGAGGCGTGGTTACTGCTCTGAACAGGGTATTTAACAGAGCTTCTTTCATTAGCTCATTGCCCTGTCGTGGTTCTAGCTTGTTCTAGTCACTCAGTGCTTGTGTATTCTATTATCCCTTTTGGTTTTGACCTGGCTTGTTTACCTTACTCTGCTTATCTCTGTTACCCTTGATTTGGCTTGTCTCTCGCTTACCTGTCTTCTGTTACCCTCGACCTCGGCTTGTCTTTGACCATTCTATACTGTACTACTTACGTTAGTCCGGCCATTCTAAGGTCCGGTATACGTATCTGGCTACTGTTTGTACTCTGCGTGTTGGATCCCTGTCCCGATCCTGACATTCCGGGACCAAGCTGTAGAAATTTATAATGACCTATCAAGGACAATCCTCCAAGCCAGGATAATTTTGCAGCCTTTTATGGATCTATTCACCTCACTCGGTATCTGATACTGATGGAATTTTCCCTTTGCATTGACTGCAAGGAGTATAGTTACTGTGGCCTCCATTCATTTGCCAAGAGACACCCCAGCCTTTTGTAGAGCTCTACAAATCCTGACAACTTCATCCAAGATTGGATGAAGTTACTGCTCCTACACCCACTAATTCCCAACAAGCCCAGATTACTGCTTCCCCAACTCTGGAGATGAAGGGACTCCTCTGACGTTCACTCCCCACTGTCATCACCATGAGGGCGGTCAGAGGAGTAGACTCTCCAATGTGCTGAAAACATTCACTCAGAGACCTTAGTTCTCTGTATTTTAAACCTGATATTTGTACCTTACACACTTAGAACTTAGAAAGCCTATGTAGATTCTTGATCCTGAAGGGGACACTATGTGAAACCACATACACTCTTACACATTTTTACTTACCCAATAGAGGTCAAAATGTATTTTTGAGGAATCTTCTAAGATACTTTGAGGCCTTCTGTGACGGTGGTTGGAGGAGACTTCAATTTGCTACTAGACCTACTTGCGGACACTTCCGTGGGGAAGTCACACCTCCTGACCCAACTGTTGGGGATTCTCTGTGAGTATCAACTAAAACTTTGCTTTAGTACACTCCACCCTACTGACAGAGACTATACCTTGTATTTAACCCCAAACAATGCAAACTCATGTATTGATTACTTTCTCATGCAACACCAACACAATTACCTCCTATGCAACTCTCGATTCAAAAATATAGCATGATCATACCACGACCTATCACTCACATTATCCTCTCCTCAGTGCAACATCCTAAAATGTGAGCAAAGAAGCTTTAGGGCATGTCATGTATCAATGAATCAGTGCTAGATGACACCCTAATAGCTGAAGATGTATGTAGACCTAACTCAATTTTTCAGCAGAAATAAAACTCTCACAGCAAACCCCACTCTTGGAGGCCAAAAATGTGCAGTGAGAAGCCTACTAATTAAACACACTACCATATGAAAGAAGCAAAGGGCTGCCCAAATTAAGTTACTACTCTCTCAAATTGTAGAGGTAGAATTGATGCACAAACAACAGATTTCTGATGACTCCTACCAGAAATTCACCACTCTACGGTCATCCCTTACCACATTTCTATACTCCCAAATCCAGCTTTCATTTCTCTGAGTCCAAAAACTGTTCTATGAACAGGGTAATAAAAGTGGTAAGGTATTTTCCAGAGCTCTTAAAATTTAAATGAAAATGTACGTTTCTAAAGTCCTACACAATACACTCATCTATAACATCACAGTGGACATTGCACAAACATTCAGACACCATTACGAAACACTATAAATATCCGAGACACATCCTCGCCCTTTGAAAGACCTGATATTGCGGCATCCCTCTGTGACTACGTACAGAAATACACAACCACGGTTCTGACACTGGAGGTCATCAATTCTTTGGAGGCTCCCATTATGACAGATAAACTTTCCCTAGCACTTAAAATAGCTAAGAAGGGCAGGAGTCCAGCCCCAGATGGACTCACAATAAAATACTAGAGAAATTACTTGTATGTATTGGTTTATTAATTTCTTCAATATCTAAACTCTCTGATTGAAGCTAACCACTTATACACTCACACAAATAATGCGTGCAAAAAGGCAATTAGACTTGCTAAACTTCAAAATGAAAAAATGATAGCTAAAGAGAGCAAAACCAACCCCAAAGTATTTTTTAAGTACATACATTCTAAAAACAAATAAACATGAAAGTGTAGGTACACTAAAAACTGAAATGGGGGTGTTAGTTAATGAAGACCAGGAAAAGGCAGGAATTTTAAATAACTATTTCTCCTCCGTATATATTAAGGAAGAACCCATGGCAATAGATATGCAAATGATTGCTACTAAAAACTTGCTTAATAATTGTAATTGGTTAACTCAAGACAAGGTGCTGCAGCAACTAAAGAAAGTTAATATAAACAAAGGAACTAAGTGTAGAAATAGGTGAATCTCTGTTTTTAATCTTTCAAGATTATTTTCTTTCAGGAAGTGTTCCGACGGATTGGAGGAAGGCAGATGTGGTTCCTATATTCAAAAAGGGTTCAAAATCCTTGCCTGGAAATTATAGACCTGTGAGCTTAACTTCCGTGGCTGGTAAAATATTTGAAAGGTTATTAAGGGATAATATTCAAGAATTCCTTGAGAAGAACATGGTTATCAGCAAAAATCAGCACGGTTTTATGAAGCACAGGTCATGTCAAACTAACTTGATTGCGTTCTACGAAGAAGTAAGTAGAAGTATAGATCAGGGTGTTGCAGGGGATGTGATCTATTTGGATTTTGCCAAGGCATTTTATACAGTTCCACACAATAGATTAGTGTTCAAACTCAAGGAAATCGGTCTAGATGAAAATGCTTGTTCTTGGGTAGAACATTGGCTTAAAAACAGAGTACAAAGAGTTGTCATTAATGGTCAATTTTCAAGCTGGACAGAGGTGGCAGGTGGTGTCCCTCAGGGGTCTGTTCTGGGACCCCTTCTATTTAACATGTTTATAAATGATCTTGAAGACAGCATTGAAAGTCATGTTTCAGTGTTTGCAGATGACACAAAACTTTGTAAAATAATACAATGTGAGCAAGATATTACTTTGCTGCAGAGGGATTTAGATAGAATGGGGGACTGGGCACACAAATGGCAGATGGAATTTAATGTTGAAAAATGCAAAGTTATGCACTTCGGCGTAAAGAATACCCTAGCTACGTATACCCTTAATGGAAGCGAATTAGGGATAACAACACATGAAAAGGACTTGGGAATTGTTATAGACAACAAACTATGCAACAATGTGCAATGTCAATCAGCAGTGGCCAAGGCCAGTGAGGTATTGTCATGAAAAAGGGCATTCATTCTCGGGACGAGAATATTATTTTGCCTCTTTATAAACCATTGGTAAGACCACCTATTGAGTATGCTGTGCACTTTTGGGCACCTGTTCTAAAGAAGGATATTATGGCACTAGAAAAAGTGCAGAGGCTGGCTACAAAATTAATAAAAGGAATGGAACATATCAGCTATAATGAAAGGTTAACAAACTTAAACCTATTTAGTTTCAAAAAACGTCACCTGAGAGGGGATATGATAACATTATACAAATATATTCAGGGCCAATACAAACCATTGTTTGGAAATCTATTCACAAACCGGACTTTACATAGGACATGAGGCCATGCGTTTAGACTGGAAGAAAGAAGATTTCGTCTAAGGCAAAGGAAAGGTTTTTTTTACTGTCAGAACAATCAGGATGTGGAATTCTCTGCACGAAGAGGTGGTTTTATCAGAGTCCATACAGATGTTCAAACAGCTACTGGATGCATACTTGCAAAAACAGAATAGTCAAGGATATAAGGGGGAGACTTTGAATTTCTGTGCTCAGCCACAACCTCCTTCACATTGTACCTTTCTGTTATATGGGGCAGCTATCTCGTCCTTGCTATATGAGATATTGGGAGCGAGACCTGGGTACACAATTAGACAAAAAACAATGGGCAAAGATATTTACCCTCATACATAAATCCTTTATATGCACTAAGTACCAAGAAACAAGCTTTAAGATCCTCACTTACTGGTACCAAGCACCTAAGAAAATCTCTGCATATTCACCCGAAGCTAATCCTGAATGCTGGAGATGTGGCAGAGATATAGTTACTCACTTTAGTTGACCCCTCCTTTTACACCAGAAATGTTCTTGCTATGCCTTTACCCACACTCTTTATGCAAATATAAAAGATTTACACTGCCCATATATGTAGCACAAAGTTCCATAGTGTTACACTGGAGAGAGGGATCGGCCACCACAATGAGGGTGGAGGAGATCTAAATGATTGAGGAGTTAGTTTTGATTGCATCGAGGAATCCCCAAATGTACACATCTCCAGTGTCCTCTATTAAAATAGGAACCCTTGGTAAATATAAGCATACAATATTCTGCTCTTATGGATATCAAACTATTTCAAACACAGGTTTATCCAAAAAGTAATAATCTTTGTTAAATATTTATGTAAGTGGCCCAGTTATTGGCACCCCCATGAATTCATATGAGAAAAAAATATTTGAAATATATTCCTATTGATATTTTACATTGGGGCACTGTATGTGGCATCATTAGTCAAACCCCTTAAAATCAAACCTCCATGGAATTTTAACTGTCTAATATTATGGTCAGCATGAATTCATATCCTGTGCGATCCAAAACCTCCTCTCCCCAATATCTTTCATACCCAACAGGAGGGATAAGCCAAATGGCAACTGATTTAGGTAAACTAGAAAAATGGTCAGAGTTGTGGCAACTGACATTTAATGTGACATTTAATGTGGATAAGTGCAAGATAATGCATCTTAGCCATAAGAACCCAAGGGCAGAGTACAGAATATTTGATAGAGTCCTAACCTCATAGGGGTAATTATTTCAGATGACTTAAAGGTAGGCAAACAATGTAATAGAGCAGCAGGAAATGCTAGCAGAAAGTTGGTGGTATAGGAAGAGGTATTAGCAGTAGAAAGAACACTGGTGAGACCTCACTTGGATTATTGTACACAGTACTGGAGACCGTATCTTCAGACGGATATTGATACTTTAGAGAGAGTTTAATAGGTTTAAAGGGTTTAATAATAATATCAGAAAGTATTACTTTACTGAGACGCTAGCTTAAGTAGTAGAGGTTAACACAGTAAAGGAGTTTAAGCATGCGTGGGATAGGCATAAGGCCATCCTAAAAATAAGTTAAGGCCTGGGACTAATGAAAGTATTGAAAAATTGGGCAGACTAGATGGGCCGAATGGTTCTTATATGCCATCACATTCTATGTTTCTATGTTTCAGCACATAGCTTCTCCTCTTGCTCTGTATTTATACTCTCCCTACTACCTTGCTATACTATATACTTTTCCATCACTGATGATTACTGACATAATTATAGAGACAGAGATCTAGCGATCTCATGGTTTAACATAAAACCACTATACTTTACTATACTATACTAGGATACACGCTAAGATAACATGATGTCTATCTGATGTTAGTTGAACATATTGCGAGTGGTAATGTGTGTTCTTGTACGGATTGTGTGGACATATTTATGTTCTATTCTGCATTACTGGATTGTCTTTGTGCCTTTATTTTATGACTGCTATTCAATAAAGGTCGAATTACACACAAAAAAAAATTTCAATTAATTTAATATTTTGAAAAATATTTTAATATTTTGAGATTTTTTATATATTGATATATTTGTGATATTTTAATATTTTGAATTATTTTTTTTATTTATCCAATATATTACATAATTTGAAACGCTTATATTATATTTTGCTGCTCTATGCTAACTTTACAGAACAGCATACTACAGAAAAGTGACACAAATAATTAGACAGTGCAGTCTGACACATGGAATGATTTATAGTGCAAATTCCGAGTTATAAGGTGTCACAAGTTAATTGAACGTACAAATGAGTGTATCTTTCTAAAGCATTTGGCAGTAGTGTAACATCTGTTGTGCTGACCTTTCATAGAATCTACATGATTAATACACAGACAATGTAAGCGCAATTGTAAACTATTATGATTATATTATCATATAATAACTTTATAAAGTTAGCAAAATGAAATGATGAAGGGTTATGTCACCAGTGACCAATGGCTATTTTAGCAAGTTAAGAAAGGTTCTGATAATAGGCTTGAGAATATGTTCTTTAGTGTTTTGCAGGTTAATAGGGAGTAGAGATCATCATCAATTCTTCTTGAACAATGAAGTGTTTTCCTTTTATGCGACTTTTTCACCTATAAGAAATGTAATTTAGTTTCTACCAGCCAACGTCCAAGTGTTTGCAGACTTTCGGTTCTATTCATTTGCAGCAAAGTGTCAGGAATTCTCAGAGGAATTTCTCATTTTAAGACAAAATTGATGAATTGGAAAACAAATTCTTCAGTTCAGCTATTCAGTTTTCAAGTCAGGATTGTGGCCTTTAAAAAAAAAAGTAAATACACATACCCTAAATGTCTTGTAATAAAAAACAAACAAACTATAGTGACCCGTGAAAGAATTCTACAAAAATAATATGCTATACGCATTCCCTCTTCATTCCAGGTCAAATTGAGTAATTATTTACTTGATAACAGTTGGAAGTTCATTCGCTTTTTGGATCAACTATTTCAAAATTTCTATAAATACATTTTTTTTCTTGTAAAATGTAAAAAGAAGACTTGATGATTTTGATTATATTAGCCTGTAGACAGATGCATGCTTTAAAAAAAAAAAAAAATTCAGACTTTTTTTTATCCTGTAGCTTTACCCCTTGCTTACTGCTTACAGGATATCTGCTGACAACCTGTTTTTGTTTCTTATAATCCTGAAGACTCAATTTTCTCATTCAGATACATAAGATGTATATGCACACACAAACATGGACGAGCATGTTCATTTTGATTTATGAACCAGAATTCCACTTTTGGCGTCATGGTGCTTGGGGTAACCTTCTAATGCTAGCACAGGGACTATTTCATTACAAATATGTGCTGTTTTTTCTATGATGCTAATTTCATCTATAAATTGCCTTAACTAAAGAACAAGTGCATTTATTAAATTAAAGTTATTTTATTTAGTGTAGTTATTAGCACTCTACTATGACATCCACCAGATGTTCACCTTGATTTTCATTCTGGGCTGGAGATTCCCATGCAGTCACATGTCTTTGTGTGGTCATGTGCGAAATATCCACAGATGTCCCACATGACGTCACATACATTTGTGTGCTCCTGTAATCCACCAAATATCCATAAGATGTCCACACTGCCTGCCATGTTGGAGAATTCTGTGCACAGCTGCTCACATGAATTTGTGTGGTCACTTTGGATCTTAAGGTGAGTAAATCTTTTAATGAATACATGTGCAAGTGTTTTTTTTCAGGACAATGTATTCTTTATGAGATTTGTTTAACTAAATTAACCCTTTACAGTCGTATGTCTGAATATATCTAGCAAAATATTTTGCCACTTGCGGTCCAATGTTTGATTTTTCTTAGAGAGTACCGCTGACCCTTTGTGACCTTCATGATAGTTGGAGGGTGCTCCATCCCACAGAGAGGAACTATACCTTTTACTCTCCGGTACACAACACATACTTGGGTTAAGACATATTTTTTAGATGATCAAATCTTACAGCAGCTTTCTGCTTGCACTATCAGGGACATTTACTTGTTCGACCATAGCCTGGTGTTCTTACATTTGCATGACTCCTTCCAATATCGAGGTAAGGGAACCTGGTGTTTGAACATTGCTTATGGATGACAGTTTTGTTGCAGATATTGATAGAGCATTACCAAACTATTTTGCTTCCAACTTTGGACAGGGAACCTCTGAAGCAAAAGGCAGTGATTAGGGGATTGTTTATTTGACGCTCTTCCTATATTAAGAGGAAATATCAGAAATCTGTTTTGGAGTGCTATTAACAGACATCCTCGATTTCTTCTTTAAATAAAGCAAATCCCTCCCCTGAACTAGCGACTAAGCTAAAATCCCCGTATCAGCCCCTTACTGAGCTGAATTCTGTTAAGATCAATTATTTTTTTCATGGCCTCTGTGCTAACTCTTATCACACTAATGGAAAAACCACTAGAACCCTAGCTACTAGACTTAAAGCTAAACTTGTTACCTTCCGAACAGCACATATAATAGGAGAAAATGGGGATAAAAAGATAGGCCCTCAAGCAATAAGCCAACATATTGCAACTTTCTATTCTTCCTTCTAAACTTTCACTCTGATGCTCGGGCTCACATTCCGCCCTTACAGGACATTACTGACTATCTTGACTGGATTAGATTACCGAAAGCTCACTCCTGATCACTTAAATGCCTTACTCCGACCTATCTCATTGTCTGATATTCTAGACGCTGTTAGAATGATGCCACCTGTCAAAACGCTGGGAGCTGACAGTTTTTCAAGCTCGCGCTATAGAACGTTTGCAAAGCCCCTCATCTCCTTACCATTTATGGTGTCTAAATTTTTATTTTATTTCATAAATATTCTATACCACAGAGCAGCTCCACAGCTTACCTTACAGTCTGGGAAAGTATTAACTGTATGTTAATAGGAAGATACCTCCACTTTGTAAACTGATCTCCATGTGCTACTCCATACTATCAAACTACGTGCTTTTTTCAGGGTTCACACAACACTGGAAATCTCACTTACAATGCGTGATTGCCCCAAAACAACGGGAATATATGATTTAATACCTCTTGTTTGTCTTACCTAGTAGAATCCTTCAAAGTAAACAGAAGGTAATACTCCATGTTATCTTAACAGCTCATCAACTAATTGCATGCTCTTGGAAGTCTCCTTTAGCCCCGATGATTTCAGAATTCTTTTCAGAGCTTGACAAACAGCGCAATTCCGAAAAATGCTTTTAAACCGATTTGCTCCCTTTCAAAACTTTTTGGGATGCATGGCAATTGTGGGACATGTGGAGATCAACCTCATGTTAAATTTTGTAATATTTTTGAATGGCGTGATTTTCTTGATCCTTTATTATATATCAATTATCATTTAATTGCCATATACAATAGCTCTAACAAATATACCAGTAATTCCTGTTCTTCCTCACCTCTGATACTTTGCTGTGCTTTGTAATTTTCAATGTCTTATTGCACTGTATTGTAATAAATTATCTTTAGGGATGACTAACATGTATAAATAACTGTAAAAGTTTTTAATTACTTAGATGTATCCATTTGACTGTGGGATGTGTGACGCTGAAGTAATATTATTACTTATATTATTTTAATATTTTAAACTTGTATTTCATGCACTATCAATTACACTTTGATAATAAAACAATATACAAATATAAATTGATAGTAGAACATTATGCAACAAACATTGATTTGATGGCAGTTCATCCACAAGGATTAGGTGTTGGATCAACATTCCCTCCTCCCCCACCACTTCCTCCACCTCCCCCATTGCCACCTCCTCCATCACCACCTCCACCTCCACCATTACCACCCCCTTCACCTCCCCCATCACCACCTCCTCCATCACCACCTCCACCATTACCACCCCCTCCACCTCCCCCATCACCACCTCCTCCATCACCACCTCCACCATTACCACCCCCTCCACCTCCCCCATCACCACCTCCTCCATCACCACCTCCACCATTACCACCCCCTCCACCTCCCCCATCACCACCTCCTCCATCACCACCTCCACCATTACCACCCCCTCCACCTCCCCCATCACCACCTCCTCCATCTCCCCCATTACCACCTCCTTCATCGCCACCTCCTCCGTTCTCGCCATCACCACCTCCCCCATCACCACCTCCCCCATTTCCCCCATCACCACCTCCTCCATTTCCCTCGTCACTATCTCCTTCATGGCTGATATCACTATTACTTCCATCACTATCTCTTGAATCACTACCTCCTCCATGACTGCCTCCACTATGGCTACCTCCCCCATGGCTACCTCCTCCATCGCTGCTTCCACCATCACTATCACTCCCATGACTACCTTTTCCATGGCTACCTTTCCCATGGCTATCTTTACCATGGCTACCTTTTCCATGGCTATCTTTCCCATGGCTATCTTTTCCATGGCTATCTTTCCCTTTACTGTTTCCCCCTTTCTTATCTTTTTTACCACTACCTCTTTTTACCCTAAATACTGCAACATCACCATCACCTACTCCATCATCCCCTCCATCTCTCACATATCCACTGCCAAGCATTGCTCCATATTCAGCACATATGTGTACAGGCTGAATAAGAATTTCACTTGACTGGCAATCTCCACGACACAACTGGTGCCAGTAAATACCTTTACCTGTATTAAGATTAGCAAATCTGCAATTGTCATACCACCAACCACCCCCTCCAAGGTAGGCACAATTTGTCCCTGATAAATCATTGTCCCGATCACTGGTTGAAAATCTCATGTTGTCATGCCCTGCATTGGGTTCCCCTGAAGTCATAGCATCCCCAGCATTTCCTGAGTACTGGCCAAGCCGAATACGGTAACAATTGCTTTCTGCTTCAAGCCAAAAAGTGTCATAGTTGGCTGTGTAGACTATTCCTGCTGATGTGCGCAATCTGAACTGGATACGGTGCAACTGCTGCTTTGTCAACAAATGAATATTCTCATTGCCCAACCAAAAGTCTTCTCTTGGGTCTCCAAATCCCTTTTTGTAGCTTTCCCAGTAAGCTTCCCATAGCCTTGGGTTCTTTTGGTTGTTTTTCTGTATTACTGTCCATCTCCCATCATATGATTTTAGCTCACACTGTACAACTAGCTGCTTTCCTGCTACTGGTTCCACCACATATAGGCCATTTTGACTGCTCTTTATTTCATTGCAACTTGTTGGATAATTTTGAACTGTGAAGAAAAAAATATTTTGCATTAGCATAATCCCTACCACATGATTTCCTATATGGTCTATTTGTCAAAAAATGACCGACTGTTTTTCAAATATGCTGTATGTGAAACTATGACGTGAGAATTTTATAGATTACTTTTTTCGCATATTCTCAATGTATGCAATAAATACACAAGACAAAAATTATTTTGCCACTTTGTAATAGTCTGATAATTATTCAGTATATCAGAAAAACAAATAAGCCCCACAGTTAAAATAGCAATAAATCCGTAATTAGGAAAGGTCAATAGCCAGCTTTCATTGTGATTTAAATATATATATATATATAAAAAATCTATTTATAAGAATGAAACATAAAGATTTTAAAGATAGCCAAAAAAAAGACAAAAAGATAGCACTCCGAAAAACCTAGCTTGACAGTTGTTGCGGATCAAGAATGCTTCCTAATAATAAGTAAGTATCAGACTAATGTCTAAGAAACCTAGTTATAAAGATGCACAAAACTATAACACCATTTATTGTACCTGTTTAGTCTCTACACTCGACCAGGATAGTCATAAGTTCCAATTGCAAGTGACTGCATAAAACAATTTTAGCAAAACCTTATAGGTAACTAAAAGTTATAATTCATGATACTTTGCTGGGCAAAGCCAGGCAAAGTACACAAATGAGGTTATTATTGGAGTGCCGTACAAACAGAGTGTGCATCCATACGGATCTTTTGTAGAAAATGCCAGTTGCGTATGTGCACAAATGGCATTTATCTGCTAATTGCTCGTGCATGCACATTCACACCGAGCGCATCATGGGACAGCAATCTTGCCAAAATGGCAAAGTGCAGCAGAGATAAGATTTTTAACTACCTTTGCTGCTCTGTTCGCGTCCGTAAATGCTGATATAAAATTTACTAGAGCGAAGGATCAAGTTCTGCTTTAAAGATACATAGTTAATATCTAAAATCAAGTTCTGCTTTAAAGATACATAGTTAATATCTAAAAATTAAAAAAAAAAAGATCATCACAAGATAATAATAGGGATTAAGTTTGTTGAAGGTTCAGCAAAAAGGACAATAGTTAGATTGAAACTCTTAAGGTAGAGTGACCAGTTTTTGTCTTATATCTTTAAAGAGTTCTGTGACGATCCCCATAACAAAGATTGTCCCATTGGTCAATTAAATAGCATAAGATCAATCTGGTGCAATACAGAACAAAAAAATGTATATACAAATATAAACTTCAAAAGTGTATGTACAGATAAACTGGTGCAATAAAATAGCAAAGCATGCAGGAGAAATTATCATTTTTTTCCTGAACATACAGAGCTTTAAAACCAATACAATTTAAAATATTTACCATATAATGCCATTTTCAAACAGAACTACATATACAATTTCACTTACTCTGAATAATGATTTGTATGTGTTACAAAGTTTATTTGCGTCCATACTATCAGTTATCCTGGATAAAATAGGAAATTGCTTGCTTATCTCTAAGGACATTTCCCCAGTGAATATGATAAAAATAAAGAATAGTCCTAAGAAACTGCCATTTGTTCTTTCTTATTGATCTGCCCCACTTTCTAAAAATAATAGAAAATGATTTTGTGCTTAAGTGGTTTGCCAGCTCTAATTAGGTTAGCAGTTGGTACTCACCATTTCTTCCACTTTGGTAATTCAAAATTTCATCTTTGTTTATTCCATTAAGAAGGTGATTATTTTGAAGACTGAGAGCCACAGATTTTTGATTTCCATATATAAGAGCTAAAGTCCCTCCAAATACCAACCATAGAAGAGATCCATGCATTCCTTGGACCCCTACAAAGAACACGAAATTGTGGGAAATTAAAAAAGCTTAGTTTTCATCAAACCCTACTAAGTCATAAAATGTAAACGCTACTAGGATCAAAGTCTTTGACCATTCAAGTATTACCACTTTATATTTAGAGGAATCTGACTGACTGCTATTAAATAAAAAATTTAATGTACTAGAATACTATTCTATTTTACGGCTATTTGCTAAACCAGGATTTGCCAAGGATTGAATAGGAAATGAATGCCATTGGAAACACACTTGGCTACATTTCCCGATCACAAGTTTGACCTACAATTTGCAGTCATCTAGTGAATACCCAAATATTTCCAATCTAGTAAACAACTGTCAGATAGTTAAAGAAAATCATAAAATCCTTAAAGGGATAGGCTGTAGAGATGATGGTGGCAGGAGTGCCCTTGAAACAGTAGTCCAACTGTTTGACAGTGGTTTGACTTTTTATCTGCTGTCTGCCTTAGGCACCTCCCTGCCTCTTCTTCACCTGGAAGTAGTCAATGCACTTCTACATGGAGCGTTCCGCTTCTCCATGTAGAACGTGGAGACACTGAATGTTAGTCCTGCAATCTTTGCAGGACTTTACTCTGGAAGTCTCTATAGTGGCAGTCAGAGTGACAACCACGAGATGTGGCATTAGGCAGCAGAGCAAACATTGAATTCTCTCAAATAAAATGGGTTCTGATACTTCTTTCAGAACATTAAACTTCAGGGTCTGGATTCTCCAAGTAGAGTAAGGGCTTAACGTTTTCTCAGCATGCTGAATATCAGTTTCTCAGTTGAAGTCTATGGGAAAATAGCTATTTAGTAGGCACTTACTCTGATAAGAAAATCTAGCCCAATATTTCAGGGGAAATTTTGTTCATCAAGGTGGAGCAACATGGTGCCTTCAAACTACGTCTGTAGACAGCATCTATACTCCTGCAACACCTAGTAGCTAAATGACCATGATGTAGTTGCCGAAAAATGTGTAGAGGGCTGTTTTTTGACCATACAGTCACATTAGTATTGTGAAAGAAATGATAGCAGGGATTAGATTTAATAAAGAAACACTCCATGCACCAAAACTTCAACTCAATGCTGTAGTGTTTATGATTCTAGGAGTGCCCTGGCAACCCCCAACTGTACATTGTGTTAAAACTGTATTAACTGGCACAAGCCAAGCACCAATCTTCTAATCAGCAGCTTTTATTAGCTCTCCAAAGTTAAGCATCGCAGAACAGGGCCTGCCCATTTGCTGAGAGTATTAGCTGCTAAACTTTTGTCTGCTGTGTCATATTGCTATCTGTAGAGATCAGGGGTAACGTAACCTCACATCTTGGGCTTCAACCCCAAAAACTCTCCCTCAACAACACCTATTTATAGAATACATTTTAAATAGAAGCTACACAGAAAAGTGTCTTCCTAATCCCAATATCACAATACTGGAGATTAACATTAGAGGACATTATCTTCTCTTAGATTCTGTTACACGTGATGTCTTACCCATCTTTGTCCAAGTGAAGCTGGTCTCTACATGTCACTGACCCAGGGATGATTTATACAGACTCTGCACTGGGAGGGAGTTTACTTATTCATCAGCACAGCTGTTAGCCAGAGATAAACGATGTTTAATAACTAGGTGTGAAGCATAGGATGTCATGTAACAGACAGTGTTCCAAGCTTTGTGTGATGGTTTGAGACTAAAGCAGGGGGAGAAGTGACTATGCATTAAACAGACACAGAGCAATAGAACAAAAACATTCGAGAAGATCTACAGTACAGAGAACGAGATCGTTGGAAAGCAACATATAACTGCAAGTAACACACAAAATGATATTGTGAAAGATACAGCATGTGTAAATTCAGAGATGTATTCGGAATAACACATACGTAATATCACAGCATTAAAAGGAACAAAGATGCTTTGGACCATTGGATTTTATGAGCAAGAATTCAGTTCAAGTGACAATATTTTGTCTGCTTTATTATTCTATTGCCATTACAGCCCTCAACTACATTATCTCATCAGACACGCTTGTGCTGCACAAGCATCAATCAGGGCCTTCAAGCTATACGAGAGCTCTTTGATAACGCACTGCACATAGGCAGCCCAGACTGAGATTGGCCACCAAGGCCTGCCATGCACACACTTGGAATCATGAAATTATTAAAAGGCTCTATGTTACCTTGCTAGATGATAAAAACATCATCAATGTAGGACAGGTTGAGGTCATGAAAACAGGAAAACCAAGGAAAGTGAACGAGGGGAATATAATTTGGTGTCTTCTGCCAGATTCTGGACTGTTGAGATGAACACATTTAAAGGTTTTTAAGTCCCTCAAACTAGCAGGAATGAGCATCAACAGTGTATACTCCCCAGCAACCATTCAAACTCATTGCTCACTGGTTCTTAGACAACAGAGAGTTCTTGGACTGTTTAACGCCCTGATCAGCCATTTCTTTTTTTTTTTTGCGGCTTGGCTGTTTTGTATTTAGCATACAGTGAATTTTGGTGAATTTTAAACCAGATTTGAAAAATCAGACACCATGCCAAAGACAGAATTGAAGATTTTTTTCCCATCTTCAGCGTTTTGCCCTAATAATTCCAGTTCAGTATGCAAATTGCAGCAGTTAACCATTTAGTAGATGCTCCCCTTAGTTGGAGCACAAACATCAGATTATTATAAGTGGCTGTAATGGATAACATACCTGCAAAGCATGAATTTGTTAGTGTGACACACCAAATACAACATAACTATATAATCTTTCTTTAAATTACTGTATATCCAGCATCTGTTTTACTTGTGTCTGTGTCATATCTTATCTACAATTCCACCCTTTAAATAAACAGATCTTTCCAAGACTGATAGGCTCTGCTCGCTATACTGAGAAAGGCATACGTGAGCATTGCAAGGTCATCATCAAAAATAGGCGTTTCATGTATTTTCTTTTCTCCTTTGTCTATTGATGATTTGAAATAGCTTTCAGTAATAATTATGTTTTAATATATTGTATGAACGTTGCAGTGTATCCAATAAATAATATGTTGTGGGGAGGAAAAAATAAAAATATACAAAAAGAAAAAGAATTGGAAATAATTTTCCAACTCAGTCTTTAATCCTTATAGGTACGTTGTTAATGCACCATAACTCTCTGCCATCTAGATGAAGTTCTTATAATGCCTAAATTTGTTCCCCCTTCCTAAATTGCCCCAAATCTCAAAAGTTGATTAATTTAGGCTTGGAAATGCATAGGCCGAGTAAAATTAAATGGGATTGTTGCGGGGCTTGTTGATGGATTACTACTTGGCTCCTAGGTTGCCAAAAGACCTAGAACTTCAGCCAAAGCAACATTTTAAGAATATGGTATTCCCTGGATGTATGATGGCAATTGCAGGCAGGGTCAGCTTTAGCATATGTAATACTGCCGCAGACCTACTTCTACAATACCTGTTATAGCCATCCCATGTCTACAAATATTTCCCATAGTCAACCATTCCCCAAAACGGCTCACATCCACCCATTTCCCAATTTCCTTTACAATTGCTCAAAATTCCACAGAGCCTATCTCTTCCCCAATAGACCCCAAAGCCACCACATTTCCTTAACATTTTCCACTGTTGGGGGCTTCTATTCTTGACCCGTAGAGATATTTTTTTTTCTGCAACCAAAACCTGACTCAGATTCGATTGTCACACCATGGAGCATGGGATGCAATAATTCAGACAAACACACGTGTGCGCTGAATAACAACTTCCGTTTATTATGTGTTTATGATGTATTATATTGTTTCTATAGGATTGCAACAGAATGTGAAAACAAGCGTCTTAACCTTGGAAGGATGCACACAGAAACAAAGGATTTACAATATTTTGTCATGTGCTCAAAATTGTTAGATACAAAAAGTGCTGTTAGAACGAACGTTCAATTGGGTTAGCCTTGAAGTTGAATTATGTCGAGTGAAACATGGCATAGGCAAGTCTTCCAGCAGGATAGAAAAATAACATATTCTACAAGTTAACATGTTAACCCTTATACTGCATTAATCCTTAGGTCAAAGGCCTCCAGGAGAGTAGAAAGCTGGACAATTCTCGATCAGAGATCTTTAGAGAACCTCAGAAATAGACAAGTGACAAAAGGATAGGAATGTGTTATGGTTTATAATGAAGTAACAACAGCCTTGAGAAAAGCAAAGTAGTACAAAATATTAGTACATCAGAAGATGAATTCTTACTTGCCCTTATAGCATGATGTATTAACACTTTCATCAACCATTATCCAATATCCTCTACAGTCACTACCCTTATCCCAACTTAATACAAATACAATTATTTATATAGCACTATCGTATTCCGTGGCGCTGTACAATACAAAAGCCACTCACCTCCCCAATATTAACTACAGCCCACGTTGCCAGATCCAGCCTGGTGGAATACGTCTCTCCTTAAACAATGTCGGTTGTTGTGTTTATGTTTCTACCTTGTGTTTGGGAGCAGTGGAACGCCAGGAACATTGCACGCAGATTATATAGGTCAGTACGCATACCTCTTGATGTGGAGAACCACTTTCCTAGATATGGCCAACAGCTCACCTTGTACATGGCAAACATCTGACTGCAAACTAAGAAAGAACCACCACCAGGTTTTTTACATCTGTATCTGCTGCTGTGTAACCAAGACACATGTTCTTTTTTTTTTTTGCTATCACATTGGTATTTACTGCTGCCAGAACTTCATTACTAGTTATCTCGTTGCAGGGAGCAGTGTGAAAATCTAGTAAGCGAAAATTTCAGCTGGGGGAGGAGTGGGTGAATTATTTGTCACGAAAGAGATTTAGGACTATAACGATCCACGTTTAGGGCTTTAACCAATATAGGCCCCTGACACCACCCACAGCCGATAATTGCAGACAGGTGGGTAGGATTATGGTAACCAATGAATTTCCGCCCCACTTTACATGTTGTGATAATTCCATGTGGATTAACAATAAATGAACTGCTCAGCCAGAAGGATTTATACGGAAAAGTAGGTTTAAAAAAGCAAATGTTTTTATATATCTACTGATGGATATAAAATAATTATGCTTTTGTTTTGTGTGGATACAGCCTTTTTATTATCATTATTTCCCTTTAAAAATAAATCACTGGTAATTATAAACACAGGTGGACAAATTGTAGCTGTAAAAATGACTTATGGGCAATTATGCTAGAAATAAACGTGTGCTATTGCTAGGTTATATTTCCATATTAGGCTCAAGGCGAGTATAATTCCAACCAATGCAGGTATATAACGGTAACAAACAAATAAGATGCAAGTAATATATCAAAAGTATACATACAGTGCAAAACATAATTAAAAAAAAATGCTTACTGCTTATACATGTTACCTAGAGGAACACTGAAATAATAATCGGGGTGACAACACAAGTTGCTGAATTTTGATGAATCAAATTGTCACATTGTTCATGTTGGTATTGTTCTAGTACATACCAAAAACTTGTTTGGTTTTTTTTTATTTTTTTTTTATTATATTCTTTATTTTTGTTGTGCAGATATTGACAAATAGGCTTACATAGACATATCCATTGGTTAAGATAAAACATAACAGGGTACAGGAGCATTACAAGATATGACAAGAGTGTTGCACAATTTTTTTTTTGTATAACAAGCAGGCTTAGTATGATACGCTGTAGTAAAATGTTCATGCTAAACAGAACTTCGCATGAGAAGACAACAAAATGCAGGTAGTAGCATAATACGTGTTACATGACTGTTGTCTGGAGAGGGGTTCCACCCCGCAGGACTCCGTGTGATAGGCGTGAGAGTCCAATTAGTGTTGCTTAGGAGTATGGGGAGGCAGGGTACTTCAGCGTGGTAGCGAGCATGGAGCAGCACACTTGGACATCCCAGGTGTCCCTCAGCCTGTGCCTTTGAAGGGCAGTAATGTCCCGGATATCGGTGCTAATTAGCAAGCTCTGTGGGGTAAGTGCCAGTGAGAGGGTACCTTGATGTTATATCAGATGTTGGGGCAGTCAGCATTCTGTGGTGTGTTGCCGTCCGGCTGGTAGCTCTCCTGTCTGTCTAACATAGGAAGCCACAGGTGCAGGCGACTGGGCTTTATTCTCCGGTGAGTTGGCGCTGATGGACAGGATCTCGTTCGCCCTTGTGCAGCTTTGTCCAGAGTTGTGTGCACCCAGTTGCTTGATCTGGAACAAGCGGGTCCGCCGCGTGGGTAGGCTGTAAGCAGGCCTTCATAGGAGCGGGCCTAGGTCTGGCGGCCATCTTGCTTTGGGCCTTGAGCTCACGTGGTGGTATAATGTTGCCTCCGAGAGCCGTTACGGGATGAGGACCGGGATAACCCCCCCGGTCCAAAAGGGGGGGGGATCGGGACCGGGCCCGCAGTGATGCAGCTCCTCCGTTGGGCCTTGTAGGGCAGGATAGTGGAGCGGCGGCCGTCCAGTCCACTCACCGCCGGGCTAGTCTCGCTTGGTACGGCAGAGATCTCTCCCCCGAGGGACTTAAACTCCAGGAGTAAGCCTCTCCTCGGCTCCGGTGGCCCTTATACATCGAGGGTCGCAGTTGTGGGTCAGGTAAGTAGCCAACATTCCCGGTTTTCGGGCTTATTATTATGAGATTTGCAGGAGCTGGTCTCTCCTGCGACCGTTCAGGTCGGCAGCCCGGCCCCGCCCCCTTGTTTGGTTTGTTTTATTGCACATCGTATTAATTTGTGTTATTGCTTTTCATATCAATAAAAATGATCTTTTGGTGAGCACAAATTATTCTAGTATTATAAATCTCACTCCATGTAAAATAAACAAATATGTTTTCAATTATTATTTTATATAACACATTGAGAACATCTACACAATGCAACAAAGCTAACAATGTCCTTCGAATTTCAGGGACGAATCTAGTAGCTTTAAAAAAAAACAAACAAAAAAAAAAAAACCTCAGTGAAATGAAAGACTTCAGATTTTTAAACACTCACATTCATATTCTTATTAAACCTAGCGTATTTTTTCATGTATAATAATGTTTTAAAAAAGAAAAGAAAATAGTCTAAAATTGGGTTGTCTTATGCACGGAATGCCACTGCAGGGGTTAAAAAAACAAAGCGCAGGGCCTGACGTAGGGCCTGACAGCCAACCAAGCTAGTCGCATGTGGCTGGAGCTCCTTTAAAAATCTAACTAGTAGCCAATACAGTAAGTAATTACTTAGCGCAATTTGGGCACAAAACTTGGCTACTCACTTACAGAACACTCAGCTGACTGTTGGGTTCTCTACTGCCAGGTTCCTGTGGGCATAGGGTGTGTTGTACACCTCTGCGACCTGCTGACATGCTTGAAGCAGAGGAGGTTCTTCTCCGTGAATTAAATCGACTGTATGCTCGGGTCTGGAAGATCTTGCGCAACCGCATGCTTCCTCGCATCACTGTGGACCACAACAAAAACTCACAGCGCCGGACTACAGATAGACCCCGCAGGATGAGGCCTTGCCCGGACATCTCCCCCATATGATACCGCGCGGCAGAACACATCTTTGCCACCAACAGCAGGACGGCAGTCCAGGGAACCAGTGTCTATATGTGGCTGGACCTCAGGGAGTGGCCTACCAGAGTGTGAGGGGGCCAGGGACTGGTGGAGACCTCAGTGCTATAGATGTTTAAAATATGTATTTCTTAATTTTGGGCTCCAAAAATAGGGGTCGTCTTATACATGGGGGCGTCTTATACACAGAAAAATACAGTATTTGAAGTAACATTCCAATGATGCTTGTCTTCAAACAGCTTTGACAGCCATAGACATCGCCTTGTTTTCAAACAGCTAGACAGATCAAAATGATGTGTTCCATAACTAATGCTAAGATTTTTATTTAATTACATTAAATTAGAAATGTTTTCATTGTTCACCTCATGGATGTTTCGTATGATTGTGTGTTTCAGTTGAATATTATTGAAATTCCATTTCATGATATTATTGGTTTTAATGAAATGATACATTTTTATAAAAAAGTCCATAAAAGTACATGGCTTAAATAGTTCTTCTGACAGAATATAATCACACAATCTTGATTACGGTGGTATCCAATAACATTTATCCATATTATTTAACCATATTCTTAGCTTTATAAATTTTGGATTTGTGCAATATCCAAAAATGTAGTTTCATTTCTGTAACAGAAATGGTAGGTGACAAATGTAATAGGAAGCAACTTATAGATTTTTATAGGAACACACAGCAACCATAACCATAGCAGTTCATTGTTTTGGATATAGAGCCAGGAGTGCTCTTGTGCTGCCAACTGTAAGGAGGCAAACTTATTTTTTACCTACTTCCACTGGTCTTTACTTGACACCTCCAATGCAATCTCACTGGAGCTGGCTATTGCCACTTGATTGTTCTCAGCCAATGAGTCGCTAATGAAAGTTCCTGCTGAGGAACTTTCAGCTCTTGACAGATGATAGTGGAGGTAGTTAGTGGTGTCAGGCAGACACAATTGAAGAACTCAAATTATTAAAAAATGGTTTGACGTCTTGCAATTTGGCAAACCAGGGCACTTCTGGCACCATAAACACTTATTATGGTTGTTGAGGATCTCTCAGAAAGGTACGAACTGCAACCTAACCACAAAATCCACAACAGGACAGATAGAAGGCATATTACTGGACCTTAGGATGGACGGATTCAATGTTTAGGTAGAATGAGGAAGTATCAGTGCTAAGCTAACAATTTGTACAGGCCAAAAAGAGCCCAAATAACAAAGGAGCAAACCTGGTACACTGGAAAACAAGAGCTCAGAAACAAGGATAAGACAAATCCATAGTCAAGAACTAGCCAAGGACTGGTACACAGGAACACTGGAACAAGAAAGCTAGCCTTGTGTAGGTCTACAATATTGTCCTTGACATCTTTGGACATGTCAGGGTACCTGAAGTCTCTACCTCTGAGAGAGGTAGAGACTTAGTCGTTTATCCGTCTAGACGAGCCGTTTCCTCCGTTCCTCGCGGTCCATCCAGTCACTCAAACGCTGGCCGCGAGGGATCCGCTTCCTTTTCTAACATGACGCTCGGTACGTGACGTCATGACGCCAATCCCGAGTGACCTGTCACTCAATTGTCCGATATCAAATCAGGACTCGTCGGAGGCGTGTCTACTCTCCGGAGTCAGGGTATTTAAGCTTGCTTCTCTCATCAGCTCATTGCCCTGTCGTGGTTCTAGCTTGTCTAGTCACTCAGTGCTCCTGTATTCTAGTATTCTCTTTGGTTCTGACCCGGCTTGTTGTACTACTCTGCTTATCTCTGTTATCCCTTTGACCTGGCTTGTCTCTCGCTTACCTGTCTTCTCGTTCCCTCGACCTCGGCTTGTCTCTGACCATTCTCTATTACTCTCTGTACGTTAGTCCGGCCATTCTAAGGTCCGGTATACGTACCTTTCTACTGTTTGCACTCTGCGTGTTGGATCCCTGTCCCGATCCTGACATTACGACAGGGCCAATGGATCCTGCAGGTACAAACAGTCAGCTTGGTTCTTCCGATCCCAGGTTTGACGCCATGGAACACAGGATGGATCAGATGGCACTAGCACTACAGGCGCTATTGTCTCGTGCTAGTAGTCCACCAGAGGAGACACGTACTCCTTCGATTTCTCCTGTAAGTTCAGGTCTAGAGGTAGCCACTGTAGGTGCTTCTTCCCGTATTACTCCACCAGTACGTTATGGCGGTTCCCCTGAGAAGTGTCGTGGCTTTTTGAACCAGATCAGCATCCATTTCGAATTACAACCCCACTCCTATCCTACAGATAGAGCGAAGGTTGGATTTATTATTACGTTACTCATTGAGAAAGCTCTGAGATGGGCCAATCCTTTATGGGAGAATGATAACCCGTTAGTCTATAATTATAATGCCTTTGTAGCTGCTTTTAGAATAACTTTTGACCCTCCTGGTAGAAAGGTCAATGCAGCTAGATTACTGTTGCGCCTTAGACAGGAGAATCGAACACTTGTGGATTATGCACTAGAGTTCAGGTCCTTGGCGGCAGAAGTTAAGTGGAACGAACAGGCTTATATAGACGTATTTTTGAATGGGTTATCAGATGTAATCCTTGACGAGGTCGCTTCTAGAGAGCTCCCTGAGAATTTGGAGGATTTAATTTCCTTTATCTCTCGCATTGATGAACGCTTAAGAGAGAGGCAGAACACTCGAGATAGGACCCGTAGACCCTCCTTTAAACTAGCTCCTGCATTTCAAAATTCTGAGATCGAAACCTTACGTTTTCCAGAGCCTATGCAGATAGGTAATACTCACCTCACAGAGGAGGAGAGACAGTACAGGAGAAGGGAGGGTTTATGTATGTACTGTGGAGTCAGAGGTCACTTACGCCTAAATTGTCCTAATCGTTCGGGAAACGCTCGCACCTAAGTTTCTCTAGAGGACAGGCCTTGGGTGTATCTATTTTGTCCTCTATTCACAATTATAAAGATCACAGGCTTTTGTTACCCGTTTCTTTGACTTGGGAGAGGGGAGTATTAAAAACCATGGCTTTGATCGATTCTGGAGCTGCTGAGAGCTTTATCGACCAAGTGTTTGTTACCAAGCATGCTATCCCATCCCAGTTAAGGGAGACACCCCTGGCCGTTGAGGCCATAGATGGTAGACCTTTACTTGAGCCTGTTATTTTCCGTGAGACCATACCTGTTAATTTAACTGTTGGTATCTTACATGAGGAAGACCTATCTCTATTGATTATTTCCTCTCCTTCTATTCCCATAGTCCTGGGGTACTCCTGGTTAAAGAGACATAACCCTATCATTGATTGGGAGTTAGGGGAGATAGTCTCATGGGGTCAGAATTGTCAAGAGAAATGTTTGCGGAGGGTCTCGCCTCTTTGCCTAGCTAACACCTCGGCTAATTCCTCCAACCCTACAGAGACACAAATACCGCCTCAGTACCTGGATTTAAAGGCAGTATTTGATAAAAAGAGAGCCGATACCTTACCTCCACACAGGTCCTTTGATTGCAAGATTAACCTACTCCCTGGTACCATGCCTCCCAGGGGTCATGTATATCCGTTATCTACTAAAGAGAACTCAGTTCTAGAGGAGTATATTCACGAGAATTTAGACAAGGGATTCATTAGGAGATCCTCCTCTCCTGCCGGGGCTGGATTTTTTTTTGTTAAAAAGAAGGATGGTACACTAAGACCTTGTATTGATTATCGAGGTTTGAACAAGATAACCATTAGGAATGCTTATCCCATTCCTTTGATTACCGAACTCTTTGATCGTTTAAAGGGTTCTAAAATTTTCACCAAGTTAGATCTCAGAGGGGCATATAACTTGGTGAGAATCCAGCAGGGACACGAGTGGATGACGGCGTTCAATACTCGATATGGTCACTATGAATATACAGTAATGCCTTTTGGGTTATGTAATGCACCGGCTGTATTCCAGGATCTGATAAATGAGGTTCTTAGGGAATTTCAGCATGATTGTGTTATTGTATACCTGGATGATATATTCATACATTCTAGAGAGATTGAGACTCACCACAAACAAGTCAGAAGGGTTTTGCACAAACTTCTTCAACATGGCCTGTACTGCAAATTGGAGAAATGTAGCTTCGATCAATCCCAAGTAAACTTCCTTGGTTATGTGATCTCTGGGGAGGGATTTAAGATGGACCCGGATAAACTCCAGTCCATTCTAGATTGGCCTTTACCCAAGGGTCTCAAGGCCGTTCAGAGATTTATTGGATTCTCCAATTATTATAGGCGCTTTATTAAGGGATATTCTTCTATTATTGCGCCTATCACCAATATGACCAAACAGGGGGCTGATACTAAGAATTGGTCTACGGAAGCTCTCCTTGCTTTCAAAACTCTCAAGGAGCTTTTTGCTTCCGCTCCAATTTTAGTTCACCCTGATACTACTCTACCTTTCCTACTTGAGGTAGACGCCTCAGAGACTGGTATAGGTGCTATCCTATCTCAAAGGTTAGGTGTGGATAAACCGTTACATCCATGTGGATTTTTTTCTAAAAAATTATCTGGTGCTGAGAGCAGATATGACATTGGTGACAGAGAACTACTAGCTGTTATCAAGGCTTTAAAAGAATGGAGACATTTATTGGAAGGGACATTACATCCTGTTACTATTTTAACGGACCACAAGAACTTGTCCTATATTGGAGAGGCCAAGCGATTGTCTTCCAGGCAAGCTCGTTGGTCGTTATTCCTCACCCATTTCAATTACGTTCTCACTTATAGGCCTGGTTCGAAGAATTCTAAAGCCGATGCCCTATCTCGCCAATATGAACCTTCTGCTTCATCTGAACCGGTTCTGTCCTCTATTGTACCTAAATGCAATATTATTGCTAACACAAGTCTCAAAATCCATTCTCCGTTGCTTGCCCAGATCATGAAGTCACAACATCTGGCACCTGGACAGACTCCTGAAGGAAGAAACTTTGTTCCTCCTGAACTCCAACTGGAGCTCTTACAGTGTTTCCACGAAAGTAAGGTGGCTGGTCATCCTGGCATTCGCAAGACATATTCCCTGATCTCCAAGGATTTCTGGTGGCCTTCCTTACGAAAGGATATTAAGGAGTTCATCGGATCTTGTGAGATTTGTACCAAGACTAAACAGCCTCATACATCTCCATGTGGTCTATTACACCCCTTGGACATTCCAGAGAAACCATGGTCCTGTTTGGCCATGGATTTTATTGTGGATTTACCTGCTTCCAAGAGACAGACTGTTATTCTCACGGTGGTTGATAGATTCACTAAGATGGCTCATTTTGTGCCGTTACCTAAACTTCCGACTTCTCCTGAATTGGCGGAGATTTTCGCGAGAGAGGTTTTTCGCTTACATGGGATACCTTCTGAAATTGTTTCTGATAGAGGTTCTCAATTTGTCTCACGATTCTGGAGATCCTTCTGTTCTCAATTAGGCATCAAATTGAACTTTTCCTCTGCCTATCACCCCCAGTCTAATGGAGCTGCTGAACGTACCAATCAAAAGATTGAACAATATCTGCGCTGCTTTGTTTCCGAACACCAGGACGATTGGGTCGGTTTGATTCCTTGGGCGGAGTTCGCACACAATAATCTCGTTTGTGATTCTACTCGTTCTAGCCCCTTCTTCATGAACTATGGCTTTCATCCTTCCATTTTTCCTTCGGTCTCTTCTTCCCAAGGAGTACCGTCGGTTGATGATCATGTCACCAATCTGAAGAAGTTGTGGGATCAGACTCGTCAAATTCTCCTGCATAATTCTATGTTGTTCAAAAAACACGCTGATAAGCACAGAAGGGCGGCTCCAGTTTTTGTCCCTGGGGATAGAGTATGGTTGAGTACTAAGAACATTCGTTTAAAAGTTCCCTCTATGAAGTTTGCTCCTCGTTACATAGGTCCTTACAGGGTTCTGACTCGTATCAACCCGGTTGCGTATCGCCTAGCTCTGCCATCTGCCTTACGCATCCCCAACTCCTTTCATGTGTCTTTGCTGAAACCGCTAATTTGCAACAGATTTTCCTCTACGGTTTCCTCACCTCGTTCAGTTCAGGTGGAGGGTCAGGAGGAATACGAGGTCAACTCCATTATCGATTCCCGAGTCTCCCGGGGGAAGCTACAATATCTAGTCAACTGGAAGGGATATGGTCCTGAGGAGAGGAGTTGGGTACCTCAGGAGGATGTTCATGCTCCTCGCCTCCGCAGGGCGTTTCACTCCCGCTTCCCATCTCGTCCCGGTTCCTTCCGCCCGGTGGGCGTATCTGAGAGGGGGGGTACTGTCAGGGTACCTGAAGTCTCTACCTCTGAGAGAGGTAGAGACTTAGTCGTTTATCCGTCTAGACGAGCCGTTTCCTCCGTTCCTCGCGGTCCATCCAGTCACTCAAACGCTGGCCGCGAGGGATCCGCTTCCTTTTCTAACATGACGCTCGGTACGTGACGTCATGACGCCAATCCCGAGTGACCTGTCACTCAATTGTCCGATATCAAATCAGGACTCGTCGGAGGCGTGTCTACTCTCCGGAGTCAGGGTATTTAAGCTTGCTTCTCTCATCAGCTCATTGCCCTGTCGTGGTTCTAGCTTGTCTAGTCACTCAGTGCTCCTGTATTCTAGTATTCTCTTTGGTTCTGACCCAGCTTGTTGTACTACTCTGCTTATCTCTGTTATCCCTTTGACCCGGCTTGTCTCTCGCTCCCTGTCTTCTCGTTCCCTCGACCTCGGCTTGTCTCTGACCATTCTCTATTACTCTCTGTACGTTAGTCCGGCCATTCTAAGGTCCGGTATACGTACCTTTCTACTGTTTGCACTCTGCGTGTTGGATCCCTGTCCCGATCCTGACAGGACAGCTCTTTGGTCTTGGTGGAGAGTTTGGAATCTGAACGATTGATTGCTTCTGTAGACGGGTGTTTTTTATACAGGTAACGGGATGAGATTAGGAGCACTCCCTTTAAGAGAGTGCTCCTAATTTCAGCTCGTTACCTGTAAAAAAAGACACCTGGGAGCCAGAAATCGTGTTGATAGACAGGGGACCAAATAGCTTGAGAAAGGCCTAAGGGAGAAACGCGTTGTGGAAATTTTAACTAACTGTATTTTAATAGGTATTTTGGCCACATTCGTAGTGTGAGTTAACCATTTAATCTCTCTTACCATTTAATTTTTTTTTATTGTTTTACTACCTGGCATCTGAGTTTTACTTGTTCCAGAGGTACTACTCCAAAGCATCCTTGGTGGGATTATACCACTTATGCCCTATCATTGAGCAGTGCGTCTGCCAAATCAAATGTGAGTAACCATTTGGTATTTTTATACGCTCTCCTGGTTTTATCACAGTGAGCACTATTATTGTTTTTTTATGTTACATTTGGTCCCCATCTGACGAGATATCTACTTACAACACTCCCTAACATATCCCATAAGTAGGGAGTATACCAGTGTACGCTGTTTATACCAGGGGCGGACTGACAACTTATAGGGCCCTCGGTCAATAGGAGATCAAGGGCCCCCCTCCCGGTGCAAGGTCTTTGTGCAGTTGTCATACAGATATGTGCGCGCTACCCAGCATGGCTGTGTGAGTCATGGCGTCTCCCAAACAGGGCCAGATATACTTTAAAGGGTTAATCCAACCAAAAACAGTGTTTAAATAAAACATTGTTTTTGAGTGGAGTACCCCTTAATAGCTTACCTTACGCTCCGCCCCCCACCCCCCCATTAAAATAAAGACATAAAGCAAATTTAATTAAACACTTCCTCTGTGTTTGTTGGTGACATCACAAGCAGCATCTCCCACATGTTCAACCATACAAGCAGCCTCCAAACACGTGTTTGGAGGCTACTTGTGTGGTTGCATGTGTGGGATGCTGCTTGTGTTCCTGTATGTCAACATGTTGAATTAGAATTCATTGTTTGACTTGTTTTACCTATTGTACTGCGCTGCGCAGAATATGTTGGTGCTATATAAGTAATTGTAATAATTGCGTTTGTATGTATAAGGAGGCTGTATGCAGTATTGCCATGCTGGGGATGCCTCTTGTGATGTGTGTGTGTGTATAAGGAAGCTGTATGCAGTATTGCCATGCTGAGGATGCCTCTTGTGATGTATGTGTAGGGAGGCTGCATGTTGTATTGAATGTGTGGGAATGCTGTTTGTGGGATTACGTGCATACAGTGAGGTTCCTTACATGCATACAGTGTCGTATGTTAGTGGAGAGGGCTGGTTGTGTTGCAGAGAGTGTGTGGATAGGAGCTGGTGTGTGTGTGTGTGGGATAGGGGCTATAATAGGCAGCTGGGGGATACTGGGACTGTAGTGTATGTTTGTATGATACTAGAGGCTCTACTGTGTGGGGGAGATACAGAGGCTGCAGTATGTGTGTGGATAGTGACTGCAGTGCATGTAGGGGGATATGGGCTATAGTATGTGCAGGGGGCATACGGACAGTGGGGGGATAGCGGCTGCAGTGGGGTCAGTGAGGGATAGGGGCTGTAGTGAGTGCAGGGAGGGATAGGGATGAGAGTGATGAGGACTGTAGTGGGTGCAGGAAGGCATAGGGGTGAGGTGGGTACAGGGCGAGAGAGAGGCTGAGGAGTGTACAAGAAGGCACAGAGGCTGTGGTAGGTACAGGGAAGGATAGGGATGAGAGTGATAGGGCTGTAGTGGGTGAAGGGGGAGTGGGATCTGGGATGGTAAAGGGGCATAGGGGCTGTGGTGGGTGAAGGGGCATAGGGGCTCAGATGGATAAAGAGGGCAGAGGGACTGTGAAAGGGGGCTCAGAGGGATAAAGGGGCATAGTGACTGGGATGGGTGAAGGGGGCACGGATGGTGTTATGGGTGAAGGGGGCACAGGGCCTGGGATGGGTAAATTGGGCACAGGGGCTTGGATGGGTAAAGGGGGCACAGGGGCTGGGATAGGAAAAGGGGGCACAGGGGCTGGGATAGGAAAAGGTGGGTACAGGGGCTGGGATGGATAAAGGGGTACAGGGGCTGGGATCGATAAAGGGGGCACAGGGGCTGGGATGGGTGAAGGGGGCACAGGGGCTGGGATGGGTAAAGGGGCCCAGGGGCTGGGATGGGTGAAGGGGTACAGGTGCTGGGATAGGAAAAGGAGGGGGGTATGGGTGAAGGGGTACTGGGGCTGGGATAGGTAAAGGGAGCACAGGTACTGGGCTAGGTGAAGGGGCACAGGTACTGCGCTGGGTGAAGGGGACAGGTACTGGACTGGGTGAAGGGGCACAGGTACTGGGCTGGGTGAAGAGGCACATGTAATGGGATGGGTGAAGCGGCACAGGTACTGGGATGCATGAAGGGGGGCACTGGAGCTGAGATGGGTGAAGGGGCACTGAAATGGGTGAAGGGGCACAGGGGCTGGGTGAAAAGGGCACAGGGACTGGGATGGGTAAAGGGAGCACAAGGGCTGGTATGGATGAAGGGGGGCACAGGTGCTGGGCTGGGTGGGGGGGTACTGGGGCTGGGATGGGTAAAGGGGCACATGGACTGGGAAGGGTAAAGGGGCACATGGACTGGGAAGGGTAAAGGGGGCACATAGGCTGGGATGAGTGAAAGGGGGCACAGGGGCTGGGATGGGTGAAGGGGCACTGGAGCTGGGATGGGTGAAAGGGGGCACACGGTCTGGAATGGGTGAAAGGGGGCACAGGGTCTGGGATGGGTGAAAGGGGCACAGGGCTGGGATAGGTGAAAGGGGGCACTGGGGCTGAGATGGGTGAAGGGGGGAGCAGGGCTGGGATTGGTGAAGGGGGGCACTGGGGCTGGGATGGGTGAAGGGGGGCACAGGGCCTTGGATAGGTGAAGGGGGGCACTGGGGCTGGGATGGGTGAAGGGGGGCACAGGGCCTGGCATGGGTGAAGGGGGCACAGGGCCTGGGATAGGTGAAGGGGGGCACTGGGGCTGGGTGAAGGGGGGCACTGGGGCTGGGATGGGTAAAGGGGGGGATATTAGCTTAAAAAAGTAATATTTACTTACCTGCTGTCTGCCAGGGTTCAGCAGATTCTGCAGGACAGGAAGTGATGTAACTTCCCCTCTTTCGGCTCCGCCTCTTCCACTCACACGGAGCTCCGCAGACATTGAGGAGACCTGGCAGAAGCAACAGGATCACTGCCAGGTCTCAGAAGGTGGGGGTGGATGGGGGGGGCAGAGGGGGGAAACAGAAAGAGATAGGTTGCAGGAGCAACCTATCTATAGAATATGTGCAATTATGTTTGTTTCTGGCTGGGGAGATCTGTGATCTGATCTCCCCAGCCAAAGCATGTTTATGCAGCTAGCCGGGCCCCTGACTGCCTCGGGCCCTCGGTCCATGACCGATCTGCCCGAGTGGTCAGTCCGCCCCTGGTTTATACTAGAGCTAGTTCTTAGCTCTCAAAAACGTGAGTAGGACCATATAGACATTTGTTATTGGATGCTACCTATTTGGGTTTTATTGCACTAATAGATTTTCTTTTCTCTTACATTCGGATCCCACGAACCCCTTGATCCCACTACTCCATAGACGTAAACTACCTCAGATAGAACTGTGATTGTTCTCTCATCCCAAGGTTTTACTGGACTCTTTTTGGACTGTTCTTTATATATATATATAATGTCTCATTAGAGATATCTTTGCCAGAAGCTCAAGGAAGCAGGCTGAAGGGTCAGTGTTAGGACCCGCTTAGGGGGGTCTGCCTTGACGTTGGCAGGCGGGCATCCCTCCAATGGCCATTGGAGCAACTAAATGACCTCCATTTGTCTAAATATACATAGGGATTAAGGAGAAAGCGCAAGTAACATTTTCTTTTCTTTGGTTTTTACTATATATTGGGGCTGATGTGTGTTGTAGTCCTTGCTGCTTAAGCGCAGGACTTCTCTTTTTGTATTTGTATTTACTTTGTATCACACAGCCTGGTTACAATGCTGCTACCCATCCCATGTGTTCCCTATTAAGGGTTAATAAGTAAAGGGGTGTATATAAAAAATACCCCTTTCTGTCTCATTAGAGATATCTTTGCCAGAAGCTCAAGGAAGCAGGCTGAACGGTCAGTGTTAGGACCCGCTTAGGGGGGTCTGCCTTGACGTTGGCAGGCGGGCATCCCTCCAATGGCCATTGGAGCAACTAAATGACCTCCATTTGTCTAAATATACATAGGGATTAAGGAGAAAGCGCAAGTAACATTTTCTTTTCTTTGGTTTTTACTATATATTGGGGCTGATGTGTGTTGTAGTCCTTGCTGCTTAAGCGCAGGACTTCTCTTTTTGTTCTTTATATATATATATACATACCTATTATTTTTTAATGTTCTCTCTCTGTATTATATTTCATTGTTTATTTCTATATTATTACTTGATTATATTTAATTGTACATATTTCTGTGGCGCCACCTTTTTCTACTTCTTTATATCATCTGTCTAACAGCATGTTTACAGTAATTTTATTTGGGCAAACAGTATAGTAACACAACAAATAATTATACTAAACAAAATGATTGCAGATACAAGAGAGCCAAAACTAACAGCAGGCAGATGGTTCATTACAATCACACGTGAATGTAGTGTATGTGTTACTGGAAATCTTCCAGTAATTGAAAGGGACTGGAATGAATAATATTGGCTTATTTAGAGTATGGTTCAGTTTCCCTTTCACGTTTATATAAAGCAGATTGTTTAAGAATTCTAAAATGATTGTACAGATGTGACAATAGTTGTGAGTTTGAATAATAATGCTTTAAAGATTTAAATAACAATGATGTTAAGAGATAATGTTATGTAATTCACATTTTACATATTAATAATAAGAAAACCAAGCAGTAGAATACAGTCATCGCAGGACCGGACTACCGGGGAAGGGTCTTTTTACACATGCTACATAATATGATTCGTTGTGTAACAAAACATATTTACAGAGATTCTGTAAAGAGAATAGGATATTTAAAAAGTGTCAAAACAAACAATAAGGTAATACAATAAAATAAACAATAAATTTAAACTTTTTTAAACAGTTTTAATTGTAGCAAGAGAGTGGAATTACCATTGTAGGGTAGAATTAAACAGACAAATAAAAAACAAAATAAACTATTATGGCAATCCCATTTTAACTAGTTTAAGGCTCAATGATTTTTATAGTGTTGCATACAAAATTAGCAATTTTGTTTCTTTGGGTTAATAAAGGAACACTTTAAGAACCAAAACAATTATCTGCCATGGAGGAGTTAAATCACTTTGTTTATGCAACCCTAGTCACTCCTCCCTGCATGTGACCTAAACAGTCTCCCTGTATATTTCCCCTGAAGAGAGCTCTAATGTTTATCCTGCACGATCTCCCACAACTCCCAGGCCCACCTTACACTCCAGAACCAACAATACAGGAGTTCTGCATTTAACATCCTGCACAATCTCCCACAACGCTCAGGTACTGATTGAAGCTTGGAAGATACTTCTCCTTATTTATTCTTGCATTGCTACCATATTATCATGTGTTACTATAGAATTATTTCCAATTATACCTGTAGTTCGCCACTGTAATTAATAGGCATGCATTTTTTTCTTACTATCATTTAATGTTTCTGACCAATATTTCATGTACACAGTTATTAAAATTTTGGGTGTTAGAATTTGGTTGCTAAACTGTATACAACACATGGCTAGCCTACCCTCTCCCCCTCCCCCTTACCCCTTTTTCCTATGCTCCTCCTGGCTGTAAATACCTTAATATAACGGTTCCATCTCCATCTCTGTTCTTCAGGCCTCACCTTATGCGTCCAGAACCAACAATACAAGAGCTCTGCATTTTTCCTCAGCACTACCCACCCGCCCACCCAGGTTCCCCCTAAATATACAGCATGCTCCTCCAGCTGTTTGAGATTCTCACTCAATTACCTCTTCATTCCCTTTACATTTTACCAATAGCTGCAACTCTGTGAACTTCTTTTAGCCATCACTTCCAAACTTCTGCTGCTACCTCTTGTCTCAAATCCACACTGTATGCTTTAGATTGATGCTCGTTTGAGAAAGCCCCAAGAGGCGGGGCGAAACGCGTCACGGGACCACGTGATCAACATACACGGAAGTGTCTGTTACATATCCACAGGTGGGAGACACCACTCCGAACGGGGAAACGAGAGAAGGGTCAGAGTATCATCCTCCTAACAGCAACAGATCCCCATATGGTGTGGTGAGCTTGCGGTGGACTTTGCCGTTTTTAAGTTTGCAGATTGGAGTGTTTTTTTATGTGAATTAAATTTTTTGGTGTTTGACACAGTGGTCACCAGAGCATTTATTCGTATCCTATGTACCCAAAGGGCTGATCCTCCCTGGGCATGATAGCCATGAGTGGGGCTTATACCACTCTCTACTTGTGAGTTTTTTATCGTTAGAGAGCATTTTATATACTTTTATATTATTAACTTTATTGCACTAGGAGTGCTTTTTGTTGTCCCCCCTCCCCTTTTTTGTCTCCTTTATCACAGCTTTATCCAGCTGTTCACTGGCAGGCTATAAGTATACACCTGTCAGTGTTTTGGTTTTATACACCTTGTTTGGGTTTTTTAATATCATCACTGTTTTGCATATTGCAAGTCACTTTTATAGATTGGAGGTGTCTTTATATGTTTTATGCGCACTAGCACTTTTTTCTTCCTATATTACTGTGTACCTTTTTACCAGGGTATTTTGTTGGTGCTGCTGTCTATACCCAGTTTCTATTTATAGAGGTGTTTTGCGCCAATTTATCTATCTTGTATATTATCCTTTAGATTGTAAGCTCACGGGCAGTCTAGCTAAGCACTTTGTATAAAAATAGCTTAAATGGCTAGATATTAGCTTATGGCCAGAGCCCTCTTTACCTTTTGTATTTGTCTGTGCATGTTGTACGTCCTCCTCTAATTCCACTGTGGAATCTGTTGGCACTTTATAAATACCAATAATAAATAAATAAATAATAAATAAATAAACCTATAAAACACTGTCTGCTTAATTAAGAATGTCCTATCTCCTGCACTGTTACTAGTCTGCTAGAAGCCTCCGGTGTGATAAAAGTTCAATTAACATGGCAGGACACTTAAAATGACACTCTAAGCATCAAAACAATTTTAGCTTAATGAAGTAGTTTTGCTGTATTGATCATGCCTCTGTAGTGTCAGTGGTCAATTCTTTGCTATTTAGGAGTTAAATCACTTTAACTTATTATGCATCCCAAGCCACACCTCCCCTGGCTGTGACTCATACAGCCTGCATGATGAAATGTTTAATTGTTATGGCACAGTGTGTTTACTTATCTCCTGCAATGTAAATTGAACTTTAATCACACAATAAGCTGCTGCAGGATATAACAAGCAATTAACAGAGCCGCAGATAAGAAATTCTAAATTAAACACACTGTGCATTGAGAGAAGCTAATAAATGTAAGCTTTTTTTCAATTAACAGTGCAGGACCCTTAAAGTAACAATAATAGCTTGAGTTTTACTGGCGACAAGATATTTGTGCAACAAAATAAATAGTAATATCATAGCAATCGCATTTCACATTAATTACTAATATATATATATATATATATACTAATCAGCAGATAATTGACAATCAACTTATAATGAAAAACAGCAGTTTACTGAGCACTAAAAATCAGACATGTAAAAGAAAATAAATACATGCAAAAAGAAAGATGTAAAACAAAAAGAAAATGTAAGGAGGGAGAAAATAATAAGATCTATGTTATTATTATATATATAATAAAAATATATATATAATAATTATTATAAAATATATAATACAATGATATATTAAATATTCATGTATGCCTATATAATATAATTAAATATTAAATATATATATACATATATGCCTGCTGTATGTCCATAGGCACAATAGCCTCAGATGAAGTGGGGCAATAGACCTGTGAAACTCATACATGATAGACGATTGCCTGCTGCCTACCGATCTGTACCATATACCAGAGATCGAATCAGTAAGGCTCTATACCTCTGAATGCACGAGGCTCGAGGTGGAACGCACTGTGCAACGCACGCTGATTCCATCAGTACCCGAGGCACGAGACCTTCCACAACTCTCACATCTCTTGTCCATCTCCAGGATCGACACAGCAAGTTGCACTGTAGGCTTTGTTTTTGTCCTTTATTTTACTTATCTTGTAAGTGTTTTTAATCTTTAAGTTTAAATACATTGTGATTATATAGTGAATTTTATTTTTATCGACAGGCACCATAAATATCTGCCGCTGTGCAGCAACCAGTTTTTCTTTGTACTGGTTGGCTGATATATCTTTTACCAACATTGAAGATCTCATATATCCTCCTTAAGAAAGGAGAATATTTTGGCATTTGTGTCCCATTACCCTGTGTTGTTTTCACAAGCAGGGGAAGTGACACTTTGCTATATATTTATTGGAGATTTCCTCTTGGACTTATTTGAATTTGGACTTATATGTGATCTATGTATTATCCATTCATTTTCTGTTTTCTATGTTATTTAGTTGCTTTGATCTCTTTCATTACATGCTACTTTGTTATTTTTTTTAGGTCTTTTTAGCTCCTGGACTTTTCCATTATAGTAATATAGATTATTTTATCTATTTTATAAAAGGATTGGTGAACCTTTTTCTTCCAGTTTTACAGCTACTTTTGTTTCAGCTGTTTACAGCATTCACAGGCTTGAGAGCATTCGTATGCTTCTCCGGTTTGGTGGTTGTGGTGTCTGCTGCAGTGCTTGGAGTCCTCAGAAAGCGCTATGAGCATCCTTCAACGGAGGTACCCAGTTGGGGTGCCCGCCGATCCGTTACACAGATCATTACAAATTGCTTCTGGATTTTAACAATCTGGTCCCAGAATCTTGGCATTCATATTTGGATTTATATTTTGCTTTTTTTTTTTTTTTACTGTAATACTACACTCTTGGCAATTCACAGCAACAATAAAAACGAAACAAAATAGAACCTAATCACTACAACAAACTTTGACAGAGATTCTTGTAAATACATTTTGCGAATAAAGTCTGTGTTTAGGTCTCCAAATGCTCCTGAATTTTCCTGAACACCATTTACAAATGTGAATAGGTAGCATTCAATCCTGAGTAAATAAACTTGGTAGAAGAAAAACAAAAGCCAAAACTGCTCTATTCCTTATATCATTTAAACACTAAAATACTTTTATTAAAATTGCCATTCAGTATACTTTTTGTATCTGTTTTTTTCCAAGCTATGCAGCCAGATATTTTCCAGTCTACTGCTGTCTTCTTGATAGCCTTTTCTTGTACTCCCTATTTTTCTGTGACAAGCGGTCCTTTGCAAAACGTAATCCATCAAATTCACTTGGATGATTGTTTTATTTACCATTATTCTCCAAATAGAACACTTTCTACATGCACTCTAAAGCTTTTATATCTTCATGTTGTTCTGTTCGTTTCACTATAAAAATAGCCCAAATATTGGATGGTTTTATTTTTAAAGCAAAGTCTTGCTAAAAAAGAATTTTCTCCTATATTTTGATTTGTATATCTGCATATAATGATGACACCATCTACCTGCTCCAATGTCATAAAGATGTATAATATGATCTGTTGGAAGACTATTGAACCAGTATGTGCCTGCAATGGTCTCTTATGACATGTATATTGCATATTATTGTGGTTTTTAAATTTGCTAAGTATGCCTCTGATAAAAGTCAGGAGATGCCCAATCTTATGATGATGATAGGGTTTATCCTGTTAGAGATTGAGCCATTAATAACTAAAAAATATGATCTTATTTATTTTCATTTTCTGTGACAAAGAGTTAACCCCTTAAGACCGCAGCCAAATGTACAAGTTGTGATCCAAAAAAAATGTAAACAAACCACAGAATTTTACTATATGTCTGTTCAACAATAATTTACCTCTTTCATACTAAGTGCACCCACACTTATTATATATCATTTTGTTCAGGGGAAACAGGGCTTTCATTTAATATCAAACATTCATGTATGGAACTCCATTTTATATGAATAAAATCTAAAAAACTTGAAAAAATTATGAAATCTTGTTATTTTTCAATTTCAGCATGGCAATTTAACTGTTAATGTCAGAATACTATTCGGTTTTCCTGCAATAAAACATACATATTTGTATTCAGAAATGTCTCACGAGTAAAACAGTACCCCCCATGTATAGGTTTTATGGGGTTTTGGAAAGTTACAGGGTCAAATATACGACTTGTCCATTATTTTATTTTCTGCATAGAAATTTGACAGATTGGTTTGAGTGACCTAGGTTGCCTTTTAGACCGTATGGCAGCCCAGAAATGAAAATTACCCCCATCATGGCATACCATTTGAAAAAGTAGACATCCCAGGGTATTCAAAATGGGGTATGGCCAGTCTTTTGTAGTAGCCACTTGGGCACAAACCCTAGCCAAAGTTAGCGTTTTTTTTTGTGTTTTCTTTTTTTTACATAAAATCTGTACTTTCACTGATAATATTATTGTTAGTATATAGTTTACTGCCCTGAAACACTCCTAGTTCTGCTCAGTGATGTCTCACGAGCGCCATGGTACCCCCCATGTATAGGTTTTATGGGGTTTTGGAAAGTTTCAGGGTCATATATACGGCTTATCCATTTATGCTTTTTCACCTTGAAATTTGTCAGATTAGTTTGCAGTGTCCAGGCTGCCTTTGAGACCGTATGGCAGCCAAGAAATGAAAATTACCCCCATCATGGCATACCATTTGAAAAAGTAGACATCCCAGGGTATTCAAAATGGGGTATGCCCAGTCTTTTCTAGTAGCCACTTGGGCACAAACCCTAGCCAAATTTAGTGTTTGTTTGTTTTTTTTGCATTTTTCACATAAAATCTGTACTTTCACTGATAATATTATTGTTAGTATATAGTTTACTGCCCTGAAACACTCCTAGTTCTGCTCAGTGAGGTCTCACGAGCGCCATGGTACCCCCCATGTATAGGTTTTATGGGGTTTTGGAAAGTTTCAGGGTCATATATACGGCTTATCCATTTATGCTTTTTCACTTTGAAATTTGTCAGATTAGTTTGCAGTGTCCAGGCTGCCTTTGAGACCGTATGGCAGCCAAGAAATGAAAATTACCCCCATCATGGCATACCATTTGAAAAAGTAGACATCCCAGGGTATTCAAAATGGGGTATGCCCAGTCTTTTCTAGTAGCCACTTGGGCACAAACCCTAGCCAAATTTAGTGTTTGTTTGTTTTTTTTGCATTTTTCACATAAAATCTGTACTTCCACTGATAATATTATTGTTAGTATATAGTTTACTGCCCTGAAACACTCCTAGTTCTGCTCAGTGAGGTCTCACGAGCGCCATGGTACCCCCCATGTATAGGTTTTATGGGGTTTTGGAAAGTTTCAGGGTCATATATACGGCTTATCCATTTATGCTTTTTCACCTTGAAATTTGTCAGATTAGTTTGCAGTGTCCAGGCTGCCTTTGAGACCGTATGGCAGCCAAGAAATGAAAATTACCCCCATCATGGCATACCATTTGAAAAAGTAGACATCCCAGGGTATTCAAAATGGGGTATGCCCAGTCTTTTCTAGTAGCCACTTGGGCACAAACCCTAGCCAAATTTAGTGTTTGTTTGTTTTTTTTGCATTTTTCACATAAAATCTGTACTTCCACTGATAATATTATTGTTAGTATATAGTTTACTGCCCTGAAACACTCCTAGTTCTGCTCAGTGAGGTCTCACGAGCGCCATGGTACCCCCCATGTATAGGTTTTATGGGGTTTTGGAAAGTTTCAGGGTCATATATACGGCTTATCCATTTATGCTTTTTCACCTTGAAATTTGTCAGATTAGTTTGCAGTGTCCAGGCTGCCTTTGAGACCGTATGGCAGCCAAGAAATGAAAATTACCCCCATCATGGCTACCATTTGAAAATGTAGACATCCCAGGGTATTCAAAATGGGGTATGCCCAGTCTTTTCTAGTAGCCACTTGGGCACAAACCCTAGCCAAATTTAGTGTTTGTTTGTTTTTTTTGCATTTTTCACATAAAATCTGTACTTTCACTGATAATATTATTGTTAGTATATAGTTTACTGCCCTGAAACACTCCTAGTTCTGCTCAGTGAGGTCTCACGAGCGCCATGGTACCCCCCATGTATAGGTTTTATGGGGTTTTGGAAAGTTTCAGGGTCATATATACGGCTTATCCATTTATGCTTTTTCACCTTGAAATTTGTCAGATTAGTTTGCCGTGTCCAGGCTGCCTTTGAGACCGTATGGCAGCCAAGAAATGAAAATTACCCCCATCATGGCATACCATTTGAAAAAGTAGACATCCCAGGGTATTCAAAATGGGGTATGCCCAGTCTTTTCTAGTAGCCACTTGGGTACAAACCCTAGCCAAATTTAGTGTTTGTTTGTTTTTTTTGCATTTTTCACATAAAATCTGTACTTTCACTGATAATATTATTGTTAGTATATAGTTTACTGCCCTGAAACACTCCTAGTTCTGCTCAGTGAGGTCTCACGAGCGCCATGGTACCCCCCATGTATAGGTTTTATGGGGTTTTGAAAAGTTTCAGGGTCATATATACGGCTTATCCATTTATGCTTTTTCACCTTGAAATTTGTCAGATTAGTTTGCAGTGTCCAGGCTGCCTTTGAGACCGTATGGCAGCCAAGAAATGAAAATTACCCCCATCATGGCATACCATTTGAAAAAGTAGACATCCCAGGGTATTCAAAATGGGGTATGCCCAGTCTTTTCTAGTAGCCACTTGGGCACAAACCCTAGCCAAATTTAGTGTTTGTTTTTTTTGCATTTTTCACATAAAATCTGTACTTTCACTGATAATATTATTGTTAGTATATAGTTTACTGCCCTGAAACACTCCTAGTTCTGCTCAGTGAGGTCTCACGAGCGCCATGGTACCCCCCATGTATAGGTTTTATGGGGTTTTGGAAAGTTTCAGGGTCATATATACGGCTTATCCATTTATGCTTTTTCACCTTGAAATTTGTCAGATTAGTTTGCAGTGTCCAGGCTGCCTTTGAGACCGTATGGCAGCCAAGAAATGAAAATTACCCCCATCATGGCATACCATTTGAAAAAGTAGACATCCCAGGGTATTCAAAATGGGGTATGCCCAGTCTTTTCTAGTAGCCACTTGGGCACAAACCCTAGCCAAATTTAGTGTTTGTTTGTTTTTTTTGCATTTTTCACATAAAATCTGTACTTTCACTGATAATATTATTGTTAGTATATAGTTTACTGCCCTGAAACACTCCTAGTTCTGCTCAGTGAGGTCTCACGAGCGCCATGGTACCCCCCATGTATAGGTTTTATGGGGTTTTGGAAAGTTTCAGGGTCATATATACGGCTTATCCATTTATGCTTTTTCACTTTGAAATTTGTCAGATTAGTTTGCAGTGTCCAGGCTGCCTTTGAGACCGTATGGCAGCCAAGAAATGAAAATTACCCCCATCATGGCATACCATTTGAAAAAGTAGACATCCCAGGGTATTCAAAATGGGGTATGCCCAGTCTTTTCTAGTAGCCACTTGGGCACAAACCCTAGCCAAATTTAGTGTTTGTTTGTTTTTTTTGCATTTTTCACATAAAATCTGTACTTCCACTGATAATATTATTGTTAGTATATAGTTTACTGCCCTGAAACACTCCTAGTTCTGCTCAGTGAGGTCTCACGAGCGCCATGGTACCCCCCATGTATAGGTTTTATGGTGTTTTGGAAAGTTACACGGTCATATATACGGCTTATCCATTTAGGCTTTATTACATTGAAATTTGGCAAAGTGATTTTCTGGGCCTATATCGCATTTGAGAGAGCATGGCAGCCTGGGTAATAACATTTCCACTATTATGGCATACCATTTTCAAAAGTAGGCAACCCAGAGTATAAGAAATGGTGCATTGCAAGATGTTTGGTCTAACCACTTTATCAGAAATGAAGGGCCCACATAGGGGTTATAGCTTTATTTGTGCTTTTTCACGCACATGAACTCCATTTTCACAGGACATTTCATATTCCTGATATGAGTTATTGCAACAAAGCCTCACTATTTGTATTTAACATTGTCTCCTGAATGTAACAGTACCCCCATGTACTAGATTCTCTGTTTTGGGGGGGAAGTCATGGGGACAAAAATATTAGATGTCCTTTTCAAAGTTGGCAATTTAACAAAGTGATTTTCTGGGTCTATCTCGCCTTTGAGAGAGCATGGCAGCCTGGGTAATAACATTCCCACCGTTATGGCAAACCATTTTCAAAAGTAGGCACCCCAGAGTATAACAAATGGCATAATTTGAGATGTTAGGTCTAGCCATTTTAACAGAAATGCTGGGCCCATGTAGCGATTTCTACTTTGATTTTTGTCTTTTTAATCAGATAAATAGCATTTTCACTGGAAATGTCATAATACAGATATTAGTTAGTGCACTAGAGACTTGGTATTTTGATTTAACACTGTCTTCTGAATATAACGGTACCCCCACGTACTATTATTTCAGATTTTACTGATAAGTCACAGGGCGAAATATATTAGATGCCCTTTCAGCTTGTAAGTTTGCCAATATTATTTTCTGGGCCTATGTAGCTTTTCAGAGAGTATGGCAGCCTGGGTAATAACATTCCCACCGTTATGGCAAACCATTTTCAAAAGTAGGCACCCCAGAGTATAACAAATGGCATAATTTGAGATGTTAGGTCTAGCCATTTTAACAGAAATGCTGGGCCCATGTAGTGATTTCTACTTTGATTTTTGTCTTTTTAATCAGATAAATAGCATTTTCACTGGAAATGTCATAATCCTGATATTAGTTAGTGCACTAGAGACTTAGTATTTTGATTTAACACTGTCTTTTGAATATAACAGTACCTACATGTACCATGTTTCCAGGTTTTTATTATATCACATGAATAGAACAGTACCCCACATACACTTTGATCTGAAGGCAGAGAGAGGCAGATAGATCTTTGATATCACATAGAGAGTCACTGTGCGAAAAGTTTGAGAAGTAAAAAAAACGAAAAAAAAAAACTATTTTTTGTAACCCTTTCAGTGCTAATCACAGCATTAACCCTGTGATCAGTTTTTTATTGGGAAGTCGCATTTCAAGTACTACAAATGTAGTATTTTGAGTTGTTTGGTGTAGCCACTTTAGAATGGCTAGCGTAAACAGGGACAGGCCAAGGTCAGGGGAATCCAGAATTCAGAGTAGTCGGTAAAACAAGCCAATGGGTCGGTACAGGCAGCTAACAAAGCGTAGTCAGGACAAGCCGAGGTCAGAAATCCAGGTAAATCAAGCAAACAAACTGTAAAAGTCCCATACAGAGTGATTCAGAAATTCAGCTCTGTATGGTAGACTTTGAAACAGTCTGTTATGCAGAGGGCGGGTAGAGATGGGCAGGTTGGACAATAAAAACTGGAGTCCTTTCGGACTCCTTTCTTGTAGCAAACACGGCACTTTTTTGGGGGAGCTTTTTTACTAGGGGTGGATGGGATTCGGGAAGGGAAGTGTTTGCCACAAAGTCTTTGGATATCTCCTGATTCCAAAGTGGGATTGGGGGGCTGGATAAATAACATACGGGACAAAATGCTTAATGTGAATTCGAGGAAAGGGCAGGGCCTACCTATGACCTCTTTTGTATAGAGGACATAGGCATTGAAAATTGCAATCTGGCTCACGTAGATTGCAATTTTCTTGTACCAGGTCCTAGTTTTTCGGTTCACCAGATAGGGCTGTATGCATTGGTCAGCCAAGTCTACTCCCCCCATAAACTTGCTGTAGTCTACAATGCACTTCGGCTTTTCCAGATGCTCAGTGCTACCTCTCACAGACACTGGCACTGTACTTTCGTCATGCATCGTAGACAGCATGTATACATCTTTCCTATCTCTGAAGCGAAGAGCAAGCAACTCATCCTGGCGGAGAGCTGAAGAGGAACCTCTACTGCTTCTGCCACTTGCCAGGGCTTGGGGGAAACCCCTGCGATTCTTCCTCACTGTGCCACAGGCTAGGGTTTCAAAACAATATAATTTTTTAAATAATTCTATACTGGTATAATAATTGTCAACCCATAGCCTATATCCCTTATTCAACAAGGGAAGGATTAGATCCCAAACAATCTTGCCACTTGTACCCACAGAATCAGGGCATCCTGGTGGGTCAAGATGGCTATCCTTCCCCTGGTAAATGCGAAACGCCCATGTGTAACCAGTACAGGATTCACATAATTTATAAAATTTAACGCCATATCGGGACCGCTTCGATGGAATATATTGCTTAAATAGCAGTCGACCTTTAAATTTCATAAGGGACTCGTCAATTGAAATATCTTTATCGGGGACATAATTTTCAGAAAATTTGTCTGACAGGAGTTGAATAAAGGGCCGAATTTTATATAGCCTGTCAAACAGTGGGTCGTTTCTAGGGGGACACAGCGAGTTATCATTAAAATGAAGGAATCGCAGCAGTTGCAGGTAGCGATCCCTCAACATAACCTCAGGGAAAAGAGGTGTAGCCAGGATACGTTGCTTGCTCCAGTAGGACCTGATACTGGGCTTTTTTACAATACCCATCTAATGGGTTAAAGCCCAAAACCGCTTCATCTCTGCGACATCCGTGGGTCTCCACATATTCCTGCGACCATGATGGGACCCCGGATGTGCAGAGAGATACTGCATAGCAAACAAATTCGTTTGCTGAGCCATGAGCTCAAATATATCGTCTGACATAAAGAGCTCAAAAAAACGAATTGGCTCGCAGTCGTCCACTGTTACAGTGATGCCAGGTGTAACAGTGAACGGCGGTATTTCTGGGGCCATCATATTTGGAGGCACCCAGTCTCCGCCTGGCATTGGGCTTGCTGAGCGTCCTCTTGTGAGTGGTGGTGGGGCACCATCACTTGAGGTCTCACTCAGAGGCTCAATGTCAGAGGCAGTGATAGTGTCACTGTCTTGCAGAGTGTCACTATCACTGCCTGCCAGAATGGCATACGCCTCCTCGGCTGAGTAGCGACGTGCCATTCTAGGGGACAAATTAATTAATTTATATACTAAAGTGGGTAATTAATTATCTACCTGCCTAACACCTACTACCCGCCCTCAAAAAATAATATAAATGTACTGATCACAGTATAGGCAGCTGCAATCAGTACACTGAAAGGGTTATTTTCAGATCTATAAAAATAACCCTAAAAAAAAGTCAGTCTGATCAGAGAGCCCTCTGATCACAGTGATCACTGATACAGTACTGTACAGCAGATAAACTGTACAGTTTAGTGATCACGGCAGCGGGGAAAGGGTTAAGGGAGATTTGGGTTGCTGCGACTGACACAAAGGGTAAAAAAAAATTAGAAATAATTTTTTTGACCCAAAAAAGTTTTTAAAACTGAAAGGGTTATTTTTTGATCTGTAAAAATAACCCTAAAAAAGGTCAGTCTGATCAGAGAGCCCTCTGATCACAGTGATCACTGATACAGTACTGTACAGCAGATATACTGTACAGTATAGTGATCACGGCAGCGGGGAAAGGGTAATGGAGATTTGGGTTGCTGCGACTGACACAAAGGGTCAAAAAAAATTAGAAATAATTTTTTTGACCCAAAAAAGTTTTTAAAACTGAAAGGGTTATTTTTTGATATGTAAAAATAACCCTAAAAAAGGTCAGTCGGATCAGAGAGCCCTCTGATCACAGTGATCACTGATACAGTACTGTACAGCAGATATACTGTACAGTATAGTGATCACGGCAGCGGGGAAAGGGTAATGGAGATTTGGGTTGCTGCGACTGACACAAAGGATCAAAAAAAATTAGAAATAATTTTTTTTTGATCCAAAAAAATAATAATAAATAAATACCCTAATCAGGTTGATCACAGTAATATGCTGTGATCAGCACTGAAAGGGTTAAATAAAATATAAATTTTAAAACTTTGAAAAAAAATTTAAACTTTCTTTTTCCACAGGAGCTGCAAAAACCACGATCTCTCTGCCTCTCTCTCTCAGATCGAAGTGAGGTGAGGAGAGGGGCAGAGACAATGTGTCAGCCAGTGATCTGAGATAATTGGCTGACACATACTAACAGTGATCACAGTGACTGGCTGTCACTGTGATCACCTCCTACAGATCGCGGTAATTGGCCACAGGGGGATGCCTGGGAGGTACAGGCATGCCTCCACCGCGATCTGTAGGGGGCTAATGGCTGCAGTTACATGTGTCAGCCAATGGGCTGACACATAGTAACACTGATCGTACTGACAGGCTATGGCAGCCTGTCAGTGTGATCAGACTGCAGCCTGACAGTTCAGATCGCGGTCACTGACCCCAGGGGGGCTGCCTGGGGGGCCAGGCATGTCCCCCGACCGCGATCTGCTGCAGAAGAATGCGGCCGGCTCCATGTGTCAGCCGATTTCAAATCGGCTGACACATGGTAAATACCGATCGCAGTGACAGCCTGTCACTGCGATCGGAAGCTGCAGACCGCGGTCCCCAGGCACAGGGGGGCTGCCTGGGGGGCCAGGCATGCCCCCCGACCGCGATCTGCAGCGGCCATGTTCCGCCGGCCACGTGGGGCTGAAGACCGCCCAGGACGTACTATGCCGTCCTGCGGCGTTTAGAGCCACCAAAATAAGGACGGCATAGTACGTCCTGCGGTCTTAAGGGGTTAATTAGCCTGATGTAGCTCATCTAGCGAGACTGTCAGGATCCTATCCTGACAACCAAGGTATTGTTTTATTTTATTGCTGCAATTTCCTGTTTCTCGCCTCTAGTGGCCTCCCTAACCACTAGTCAATCCTCAGTTTCTCTCACCTGCCTCATATGATCTTCCAAGTCTGCTATAAAAGGTCACACCCAACTCTTCTCATGGCCTTTACATTGAAGTCAGTGTTCTGACAAAAAACTTCTGATCTTGGCTCCTGAAAAGATACTGATCCTCTATTGAGACTCTGTGTGTCCCGTCGCCGGAATCCTCCTGAAACTCTTATCTTCAACTACTGCAACTCTGCAAGATCCTGTAAGCAACCTGTATTACATTATACTGGAATGTACTTACCTATCTCAACTGCTGCAACTCTGCATAATCCTTTAAGCAACCTGTACTATATTATACTGAAAGTACTTACCAGCTTTAACTATTTCAACCCTGTATCATCCTGAACCTAGCTGCAGTGTGACATTCCACAGATTACAAACCTACTTGTATATAAAAGACTTTATTCATTTACTCTCAAAGTATCCTGTTTGTGGCATATTGCCTTTATTCTGTTTTAACTCTCAAAGTATCATTTTTGTGGCATAATGCCTTAATTCTTACTTTCAAGTAAATTGTTATGTCTAAACAGACAAAGTTTCAACCCATAACCCTGGCAAATGTCTCCTCTCTGACCTGCTCAGGAACATGACAGACCTTAAAAATGGTTCTACAAGGTGTAGCATTTACTTTGTTATATGGGCTATTTGAAAGCCCTTGAAAATACAACACCATTTAGTGAATACCAAAAGGCATTGTGGTTTCTATGGTTTCAAGTGGAGCACTCGCACTCCAGCTAAAACCATCCGTTATGTGATGTTACAGCAATGTGAATCCCGTTAACTGATGTAATTTTTGGTGTCACCTTAAAAAAAGCCTTATTGTCTTCATTGAATTGAAGTGATGTATTATTAAAGGGACACTGTGCGTACCGAAACAGGTCTAGCTTAATAAAGCGGGTTTAGGAACATAGATCATACTCCTGCAGTCTCACTGCTTAATTTCCTGCCATTGAGGTGTTAAATTGCTTTGTTTATAAAGCCCCAGCCACACACCTCCCTTGGCTATCACTCACACAACCTTCCTACACATTTCTTGAAAGAGTCTTTATTTCTTATCTTCCTTTTTTGCACAGTGTGTTTAATTTAGAATTTCTTATCTCTTGCCCTGCTAATTACTGCTAAAGTCTGCAGCAGCTTTATTTGTGTGATTAAAGTTAATTTAGCTGTTTAGATATTAAGGTAAAAGTGACTTCTAGGAGAATTTCAGTTTTGTTGCTGATTAAATTAGGATCGAATCACAAAGTATGATATATTTGGGGGTGGAGCTTGACAGCCAAACTGAGCAGTCGCACCTCAGATGAGCTCCAGGCCAAACAGCCCAAAATCACTGCAACTACCTGCATATTGCCAGCTTTTCAGCCCCAGTGATAGGGTTATACAACGGAGAAGATGTTAAATTGAATCCCTGATCAAAATTGGCGACCGCATCCAGGGGATAGACCTAAGGCAAACTTGTGGCATACTCAGAAGGCACAAGGGAGACGGCTGATCCCCCAGCCGACTGTAGCTTACTTTGCTGGAGGTCTCCCCGGAACACCCTCTTGGAGAGGTTAGACCAACTATTTGCGGACTTCTGGGCCAGGATCTCCAGCCGAGGGGGCACCCCAGAAGAAGTTCCATCGGCATCAGCCCTAAGGGACTCCACACAGAGACCCGCAGTGCCGTTTCGGGCCCCAAGAGTGACCTGGACAGCAGGGAGAAGGAGGCAGGAGACCCAACGCAAGCTCCAGCACCCTAACACTCGACCACGGAAGAGTCGCCCACAGCCTCAACAGGGACTCACCCCAGGGCTACCCCTTACCACCTCTCTCTCTCATGCATAAAGTCCCATCTGGGAGACGGCACCATACCGGAGAGCAGAATTAGCTCTACTGTTTAGCTTTCCCACTATATTACTACAATTATTTATGTTGTTTAACAGTGTAAAATGCCACCTTGTACCATCCATGCACAACCAAAATAAAGAATTAAAGATAAAAAAAAAAGGTATGATATATTTAAATTTTAAATTATAGATCATCTTTTGTTCTATCACTCACATGTGGTAAGATGCTAGGCTAATAAAAGATTTTAACATTTTATTTTATTTATAAGCAACGTGAATCTGAAATTCAGTGTATATTAATTAAAGATTATTAGGAAAGTAACAAAAATGTAACTCAGCCCAGTCAAGAAAGAACATTATGAAAATGATAGCCACAGCAATTTTCTTGAGACAAAGACACTTTATGTTTAAGCAACTAGTATTCAAACGTTTAAAGTTAGGACTCTCAAGATATGTTGGTTTATTTCTGTATGTCAAACTGTTTGATTATTCTTTAACTAGAATTATAGAGTTTGTTGGTCCCATATAAATAAATGCTAAAAACAGTAATGTAGTAGTAATATTAAATCAACAGGGATATGTCTTTCCCTTCATTTAAAATTCCCTTGGAAAAACTGTTCTTGTGACCTTAACAGCAGAATGAAAAAATATCTTCTATATAGAAGAAAAAACTAAGTGTGTATTAAAATAGCTACACTTCTGCTTAAGGGAAGATGTCATTCAAAGTAAGCTTTGTGACAGCTGCCTCTGAGCAATGGGAGCATGTGTCAGCATCGCTGATTACAGGGACAGAAGGTGAACATTTCATTTACGGGTATATAAAACAAAAGATACATTTCTGCAAATGATACAAAGGTATTTCATGCTTAGTAAGAATATTGCATAAGGAAAAACAGTTGCTTTTCAAAAAAACAAAACAAACTATTATTTTCTATATATTTTTTAACTATACAGACTTTGCTCATAAAAGTTAAACTGCAGATGGACAACCCCAATAGAAATGATAACAACAACTAACACACACTGGCAAATGCACATACACATTCGCTAACAGACATACACATTGACTGACAGATACACACTGAGTGACAGTCACGCATACACACACTGACAGGCATACACATTCACTAACACACATACACACTCTCACTGACACACTCTCACTAACAGACACACACACAATCACCAACAGACACTCACGCACACACACACTAACACACTCACCAACACACACACTCTCGCTGACACACTTACTACAGACACACACACTCTCACTAACAGGCACACACACACTCTCACTATCAGACACAAACTAACAGACACACACTAACAGACACACTAACAAACACACACACTAACACACTCACAATTTTTTTTATTATTTGCTTACATTTTGGTGACTTCTTCCCTTGGGTCCAGTGGGGCTGCTGCTGGCTGGGCTGGCAGATACGCGGGCAGGCAGGCTTATAGTAGAGATGGCGAGGGAACAGTGATCCTCCTCCCTCGCGCGCCTCTTAGTGATGCCGGAGCCGGAGTGACGTCATATTCAGGCTCCAACATCACTGGGTGTGCGCAAGGAAGCTGAGAAGGGAAGAGCTCAGAGTGCTCCCTCGCCGCCCACCTCCCAAATCAGACCATGCCAGCTTAGGTGAGGAATCCAGACGTGGCCACTCGGCCAGGACAAGAGGCAGGCAAGGCATTTGCCAGGGCATTTTTTTGCCACCCCCCTGAAAGTGCCGCCCAAGGTAAATGCCTTGTCAGCTAATACACCGCTGCCTGGTTCGACAGGTAAGGCAAATTATGGGCACATTATCATTGACTTCTGATGTGCAGATTCAAGGCTTTCAGTAACACTTTTGTGACTGCTGATGCTTCAGAAACATGTATACTCTTCATCATCTAAATTACAAACAGGCCATTTACATCTATTGAACCTTGCAAATGAAATAAAGTATGCCCTCTGTAAGTGAGAAAAGAACATAAGTATGTACGTGAATGTTTGGAAATAAATAGATTAGACAAGCGAATAAAGAGCTAGCTGGAGCAAGGAGAAAGCAGGGGGAGGGGGGCACAGTTTACAATCAATAATCACGGATATACAGTAACAGAAAATACAAATACTCAGATTGAAGTCATTTCATTACTTATTTTATTAAAAGAAGATACTTTTTTGAGGGAGAATTTTATTATAAAAATATAATTTTTGAAAGAGAATATCATTGTAAGAGAATATCATAATTTATCTGGTAGGGTAATTATATCATTTTAATTATCAGCATTTGGGAAGAAGAAAAACAAACAACCATTAACAATGAGGCTATTTCAGGCCAATATATCTCAGTGTGAGAGAGCCGATCGGGTCTTTATTAGGAAATACTTACTAAGGTTCTACAAAGCATAGCTTGTCTTTTTCCAACTCTTGCTTGCTTCTTATTGCTGCAAGCAGGTACAGAGTATCACTGTTTTCAACAATGATTGCCAGGCTTATTCCAGTGTTTTCCCTGGCATTTTATAGCATTTGTATTGTTATAATATATTATATATGTAATTATTAGATGAGCAGACTAAGCTTAGTTATGCTGGAAAGCCTGCCACGTGTGATTGTGAATTTCACAAATGTTTAACCTAGCTTCCAAGTATAACTGAGTCTACCAGCAGTATAGCTAATTATTCCACTTAGTGATGCATGGCTGTATTCTGACTGACAGGGCAAAGGGCAGAAGTTATAACAGTGAGTCAGTGACTCACTACAAGTCTAGATGGAGTGATTCTACAATAAAATGGAAGGGTGAAAAAATGGTTTGTGAGATAGTCTTTCTTTATTATGTTTCTTTCACTTTGCATGGTACGGAAATATAAATAAAAAAATAATTTAGAGAGAGAGAGAGCGAGCTTCAACCCCGAGAGGTCAGCTATGCCACCGTGGAAAACGAATGCTTGGCCCTTGTATGGACATTAAAGAAACTGCAGCCTTATCTGTATGGATGTCCCTTCACTTTAATGACCAACCACAACCCCCTCATCTGGCTAAACTGAGTGGCCGGAGATAACCCCGTCTGCTACGCAGAAGCCTTGCTCTCCAACCGTATGACTTCACCATGCAGTACAGGCCAGGCAAACAGAATGGCAACGCGGATGGGGTATCGCGAAAGTCTGAATTCGAGAACTAATCTACACTCCTGGACATCCCCAAGCCAACCCGTCGGTGTCTTGGCAGGTATGCTGCATCATGGAACTGCGGGGGAGCAATGTGATGAACTGCCCTGGAACTATGTTGATTTTTACAGAGTCCAAGCTGTTTTCCCTTGGTTCAGTACTTCTACCTACCAAACACTGACCACCCCTCTAGCTCATTATCTTCAAACAAAACACAACCTTAAGTACTCTTTCTGGGATGCCGCCATTCGTATAACCGAACACACGTGTTTTGGCAAATGGCGGCCATTTTGTCTATTGAACGCAGGCATCAGTGCAAGGTCATTGAGTGTGTGGAACTCAAGGATGCATACCTTAACTCGCAAACCCCGGGAACTTTGTACCGTCACCTGCTTCTCTCACAGACAAGCCAGGAGAGTGCTGTTCGGTGAAAAGACACTCTCAAATCAGGTGGACATTCGCTCCCTATTAGCCAGGGGGACCCTTCATCTGATTTCGTAAAGGAATTCCCAAAGATTGACCGGCCGCTACCTCTTTACCTATGGAACTATTTTGGGCAGCAGCCCCATGTGTGGTTTACACTTTTGGCGATTTGGCTATAGTATTGGAATCTGAGCGCTATTTGGACACCTTGGTCTATCACATGTGTGCTTTCCGGAGATATAAGACTTAATGAGGTTCCTATTAATATTGTATGTGCTTTGGGGTGTTTTATGTTTTATGCACTGTACCTCTAGTGCCTGGAAGATAATTAGTTTAAGCAAAGCAAACTCACTTATCTCCCAGGCACAGAGATGCCTGGGCGGACTTACCTATGTCCAATAGTGCAATATCGTTACCATGATTTGTGCGTATTAGCAAGTGGTTTCTTAATTTTTAGTCCTTTGTAGGGATATCAAACAATAAAAAAGTAGGTGCGCAAAATAAATATATAGGATAGCTAACCAAGCTGAATTATAAACAGTACAGTGTACCAAGCATGCAAAGTGCCATGCAAAAGTGTGCAAAAATACAAATATGTACAATGGATAATCACCAAATATACACTTTAACCATGCAGACAAATACAAACAGAAACAAATTGGTCATATACTTGACCAGGTCTGTTCAGGCTGTCCAATCTATAATATAAGAAGACACAGACCTAGTGCAGCATTGTTAAAAGTAAATATTAAAATGAAGAAGAAAATTCCAAACTCACAATTGTGGAGTGGTTGTAGTACCACTCCAGACTATCAGACCCCAGGAGGATCAGCCCCTTGTGATCGTAGGATCCGATTGATGAACAGCTGAAAGCACTCACTTGATGACCGGTTAGGCGTAAAAGCAGTGTTCCATATATTAAGACAACATCTAAAATCAAATAAATGTAAAAGTACCACTCCTGCTGCTGGTATATGGGTTAGAGTCCTATAAGTCCAGATCTTTGACAAGGATAAACCGTGGTTGAAGTTCTATCCTCCTTCCTGTACTGGCTTTTCGTCGTCTCTCCTCTTCAGCGCCATTACTTCTGGGTTCTGGTCCATGCAACGCGTTTCGCCCCGCCTCTTGGGGCTTTCTGAAGCGTAAATACAAGCGGCTCTCAGCGACTCTTAAATAGCATCCACATAATGAGCGATCACAGTCTATTCACACACACCGCATGTAGAGTCCATTATGTGGTAATTATTTCAATAAGAGATTAATTAATTTCAGGGGTAAAAACATTTATATCGGCAAAATGGTCAATCTAAAAACAGCAGCTCTGTTCCTAGTTGAATTAAAAAGTATACTGCAATTCTAACAATATACAAGTGTAGAAAGAAGGAGCAGTAGTGTCCCCCCAAAAAATCTTGATATTGCAATAAAAGACTTACTAAGATTAATATAGCATTATGCCCGTTTATGTGTAATACAAGCATATGTGCAAGAGGTGTAAATTATATATTCCCCTAAAGGCACATCTACTAAGTACATGCCCTAAAACAACAAATAATACGTAAAATAAGACACAGGATTTTGCTAGATATTAGATGTATTTGCATGAGGTAGAACTTAAATATTTCCCAAAAGGGATATCCACTAAATATATATCCACAAATAGTAGATAATATCTGAAAGAAACCTCAGTTTTACTAAATGTTAATGTGCAGAGTCTGTTATAGTAATAGACTTATTTACAGTATTCACCACTTCCATAGATAGGATGTATAAAACAAAGAGGGAAAGAATCAGTGGCATCAAGGAAAATCTTTCCGATGAGAAATATATTTCTTTTCGTACAAGGCTACTACTCCAAATTAATGTATCATCTGGAGTCAAAGGTAAAGAAGAATGCTGAAATAAGGGGCATCTAGAATAAGCAGGAATAAAAACCATAAAACCCGCCTTAAGATGTAAAAATATAAACGAGGCAATGCTTAAAATTGTGTTAAAGGACATTAAAGAGGTCAAAATCAATGTTTAGTCCTGTAGGGGCTAATGTAATATGCCCATCTCATCTTTTCCTGCCCATTTTTTCTAATAAAATCTCCCCCTCTCCAGTCCTTAAATACTCCTTTAATACCAATGAAAGAAAGGCCTGAGGGGTCTTGATTGTGCATCTCCTTAAAGTGGTTTGAAACATTGTGACTTGTAACACCCTTGCGAATATTATACACATGTTCCCTTATTCTTACATGGAGTGAGCGTGTTGTTCTCCCTATATATTGGAGCTTGCAAGGGCATTCTAGTAGATATATTACATTATATATTACATTATGTTCCCTTATGTCGTATTCTTTTTTAGTTTTAGTTGATTGAAATTTATGTATTACTTTATCAGTCTGACGAGTGTCCCTGCATCCTAGGCATGTTCTACATTTGTAGAAACCTCTTAAATCCCCAAATGGATTGCTAATTAACGGTGGAATTTTTTCTTTTAAATAGGTTCTTACAATGATTTTTTTTTTTAAATCTTTATTTTTGCAATGGCAGATCGTATGGTAAAGTAACATTTTTAGGCTTATGCAAAAGCCATATGATAGTACATATGTCAATTATATATTACAGAAAGGAAAATAAAGTAGAGAGTTATTTTGTTGAGGTTTTTCTTCCTGTTGTTGTGATTGGCAGAGTCTAGTTTTTATAGTCAAAGGAGAACAATAACAGAAAACAAACAAATAACCTTGGGGAGTGTTGCTTTCAACATGTTGTGTTGGAGTGGGGTTGTGTTTGTTGCAGTTTTATTCAAGGGGCTTTGTTAGCGTGTTTTTATCATAGGGTGTGACATGAGCGTGGGGTGTGATCAGCATCTGAGTGTGTTTAGTTGGTAGAGCAATGAAAGAGTGATTATATAGTCAGCGTTACATGTCAGAATGACATTTTGTATTGGAAGTCATACAAATTTAGCTGCTTTACTACATTTAACAGATTTGATATGTCTACCTTGCTTTGATTGTTCTGCGACCCATGAATCTATATAGGTTTGCCTTTCACCCCTCCCTCCCCTCAGATTTTTCCAAAGTCAATAACTATTTACAATTACCGGTCCACTGGACATCCCCGCCCCCCCAGGAGCCGTGTATAGATTTATGGATAAGTGGCACTGGGAAGCACGCACAATGGATCCCTTCCCGCCACCACCTCGGTCGAGAACCATGCCATGTACTCCAAAGTTGCTCTAATTCTAGATTGGAAGGAGGTGTCTAGCGTAGAAATGTACCATTTCCACGTGAGAAAAATAATTTTCACCAGAAGTTCTTTGTTGGTTAGGGTATGAAGCCATTCCATTTTAAAAAGGAACTTAAGTTTGGTTAAGAATAAAGTGAGTGTTGGACTGCCCAGCTGGTTCCAAACCTGAAGAATGGTTTTGCGTCCCACCGCTGCTATGATCATAGAGAAGCGTCTATTAGGTATGGGGTCACCGCGTATGGGTCCCAACAGTAGGAAACTGGGATTCAATGGCATGGGCGTCATATTGTTGTTCGTTAAGTATTGTGTAACCTCTCTCCAGAAAGTCTGGATCATGGGACACTCCCACAGACAGTGATACATATCTGTTTTGTTGTGGGTGCATTTAAAGCCGGTAGAGGAGTCCTTCCTTGCCATGAGATGCAGTCGATGTGGCGTGAAGTATGCATAGTGTGTGGTTTTCAGGAACATGTCTCGATACGAAACCATGGGGAGTAGTTGACTTTGAGTGTAGTGTGAGTTGAGGATGTTCTTGTGTGATGTCGGGGAAATGAGTCTTCCATTTCTCCAGACCCGTTTTTAGTGTGTTCCAATTGGGTGTGTTTCGTAGAAGGGCATAGAGGGTAGAGATGGAGTAAAATGCTGGGTTTATGGTACATAAAAGACGATCCAGAGAGTTACTCCAGTCGGAGGGTGTGAGGCATTTACTGACTTTGTAAAAATACTGTTGTACTTGAAATTATGCGTACCAGGGTATGGGAAGGTCCGGTAAGCGCCCCCTCAGGCACCCCATGGTGAGAAATTTGTTTGTGTCAAAATCTACAAAGGAACTCAGACCCGAGACCCTGCCACGACCACATTGTGAATGGGTATGTGCTGGATCTGTCCTGGAACTCGGGGTTCCGGAGCAGGGGTAGGTGTATGGAGCATAGCGGGCTTGCCCCCATGCTGGCCGTAGCCATCTTCCAGGCCTTAATCGTGACAGCCAAGAGATGGTTTGAGAGAATGTCATCCGAAAGTACAATTAATTTTTAAAGCTAGGTGCCCCTCTAAACGTAATATTAGGTTTTTCAGGCAGCGTGTCCCCAAGGTCCTTGTCCATCTTCAAGATGTTCCAGGATTTATTAATTATACACTTTATTGCCCTATGCTCAGTGTTGTAATTAAAAACCATAAAGTCCTTTTGGGGGATCCTTTCTATTGCTTGTGGGTTTATCAAGTAAGTCTCTGTGTTAACTTTTCAACCTCTTGCCACGTCCTACTTAAAATGTCCTCTGGGTATTCCTTCTCTCTAAATTTATTCAGCAGCTCTTGAGCCTGTGTATGGAAAATACTATCCTCTGTGCAGTTCCGTCTCAGTCTCAACAGTTGTCCTTTAGGGATACTGTCGAGCCAGGGTGAATAATGGCCACTATTGTGTGCAACATAGCCATTGGCGTCTACCTTTTGAAAAAGGTTTTAGTTTTTAACGTCTCCCGCTACATAGATATTCAGATCTAAAAAGTCGATTGCTGAGAGGCTGATATTGTGAGTGAGTTGACTTCCCCAGTCATTCTCGTTAAAAAAACTAAAAAAGTCCATCTTATTTTCTTCAGTACCATTCCATATTAAAAACATATCATCTATGTAACGGCGATAGGCAAGCACATGTGCACGCCAGCCATGGTCACCATATATAAACGTTTCTTCCCAATGGGCCATGAATAGGTTTGAGTAACTGGGTGCATATGTGCTGCCATTCGCCATTCCCCATAACTGTAAAAAAAATGAAGAGTCGAACCAAAAGTAATTATTGTGGAGAGACCACCGTATACATTCCAATAGGAACTCCACCTGGGAGGGGAGTAGATAATGGTCCTTTAGCAGAAAATGTTTCACCGCTGCACAACCCCTATCATGTGGAATGCAGGAATAAAGTGAAGACACATCACAAGTAATCAGGAGGTAGTCTTCCTTCCACACAAAGCCTTTCACCATTTCGAGCACATCCATAGTGTCCTTGAGGTATGATCTAGTTAGAGAAACAATAGGTTGTAGAAACGTGTCTATATACTTGGACACGTTATAAGAAATAAACATAATGCCTGACACTATGGGCCTGCCCAGTGGATTTTCAAGACTCTTGTGGATCTTTGGGATTAAGAATCTTTTTTCTTTTTTTTTCTTCATTTTAATATTTACTTTTAACAATGCTGCACTAGGTCTGTGTCTTCTTATATCATAGATTGGACAGCCTGAACAGACCTGTGCAAGTATATGACCAATTTGTTTCTGTTTGTATTTGTCTGCACGGTTAAAGTGTATATTTGGTGATTATCCATTGTACATATTTGTAGTTTTGCACACTTTTGCATGGCACTTTGCATGCTTGGTACACTGTACTGTTTATAATTCAGCTTGGTTAACTATCCTATATATTTTGCGCACCTACTTTTTGATTGTTTGATTTCTTATCTGGTGGAGTATATCAGAACCCCCTGTAGGTTGCTGCATTTATTTTCTTAAAATCTATTTTTTTTTCTCCATATTTTGCGCCATCCTATTCTACCTGCATTTTTTCTTTGTAGGGATGTGCATGGGCAAAAAAATTGGTTTGGGACTTTGGCAATTCGGGACTTCGGCAATTCAGGACTTCGGATCTTTGGCACTTTGGCAATTCAGGACTTCGAGGACTTCGGGTCTTTGGCACTTCGGCAATTGGAGTTCATCAATTCCCTACCCCTAACACTTCCTCTAACCTTACCCCATGAACCTAACCCTACCTCTACCTCTACCCTTAACCCTTCCCTAACACTACCCTCTACCCTACCCTAACCCAACCCAACCCTCCCCTACCCCTACCCTATCCCTAACCATAAATCTGTCTTATCCCTAACCCTACCCCTAACCCTACCCCTGCCATCATTCACATAATTTTCCCTCCTTCTCTTGTTTTGCCACTTTTCCAAAATCCGAAGCACTTCGGAATCATCCAAATGTCTGAATTACCCGAAATTCATCCGAATTCACATTCGGACTGAAGCAAATTGAACATGTCTAGTCCTTTGGGGATCAGCTGTCTTTTTCTTGCAGATGGATAGAAACTATTCCAATGACATGTTTACTATACCAGTATATTAACTATTATGTACAGACATTTGCTTTTTGCATGCGTGTGTTGTTGTTGTTGTTATATCAATTGTAGACAAGGTGAGAGTCTGATGGTGGTAGGCAGGCTATTCCAAAGGAAGGGAGCCACACTCGAGAAGTTCTGCAAGCGTGAGTTGGCCTGTACAGGTGAGAACAAAGGACAGATGATACATGAAGCCAAATGTAAGGACCAACAGGAGGGTGAGATGTGAGAGGAGCGACTGGAGAAGATCAGTCTGGCTGCAGCATTCATTACGGACTGTTGCGGGGCAATACAGCTTCTGCGAAGACCGATAGGGACAGGATTACAATAATCCATGCAATAGATTACTAGAGCATTGACAAGCTCCTTAGTAACATCTTGTGTAAGAAGGGGCAGATGCGGGCAATGTTTTTAAGGTGGAATCAACAGGATATAGCAACAGACTGGATGTAAGGTTCAAAGTTAGGTGTGTATGTATGTGTGTGTGTATATATATATATATATATATATATATATATATATATATATATATATATATATATATATATATATATATATATATATATATGTATATGTATGGACTAATTGTTAGTCCAGTAGACAAAATGCCAAAATACCATAGTGTTGCAGTATGCAATGATAACTTTTTTTTATTGGCTAACAGAATACTTGAAAGACAAGCTTTTAAGAGTTTTTCTCTTTCTTAGGTATTGCTTCAGACCTGATGAAGGCAGGAAAACTCTTAAAGATGGTCTTTTAAGTATCATGTTAGTCCAATAAAAAAACGTATCATTGCATACTGCAACACTCTGGTGTTGTGACATCTGTCTGTCTCTATCTATCGTTGAAATGTTTCTTTCTAAAGAAATCCTGTGAGTGCTCCTTTATTGATATTTTATATTGATACACAGGGAATCACTCAGATGAGCCCTACATATCCTGCATTTGGATTTTGGGGGTTTTTGTTGGGGAGAGTGCCAGATTTTGGACTTTTATACATATATGGGTTTTTTTTCAAGCCAGTAATAATTATTTTAATGTCCTACTGGTCCATGGCATCCATAATCAGACATTCATGGAACAATTTGGTTTTATCTTCATTATCTTCTTTGACAATTGCTCGTTCACTGATAAAATGTTCACAGCAATAAGAGTTCCTATAGATTTGGGTTTTGGGATTTGCACTGATACACATTTCCATCTTCCAAAAGGCTATGTAGTCTAATCGTTGCGCAAAAGGAACCTTGTTTTCTGTAATACAATACAAGCCAGTAGATTTAGTATATGGTCTATAAAACTGTATCAAAGTACATAATCCTTTCTTTCCTAATAAAAATTCCATTCTGAAACTAAATACAGACATGATTATTATTTTAATTGCTAATGTTATACACACCACTTAAATGTAACTAATTGTTTTAAATATTGTTATATATTCATGTATTTTCAAAGCTACAAAGGTGTGTAATTTATTGCATAAATGTCTCACGCACATGTGGCTTAGTCCACCCATTTAAGAGAAACCAGTGTTTCAAGTTCAATCAATCTTTATGGAAGTTTTGTGCTTTGTCTGAGAATTTTTCCACTGGTTTTGTTTAATAGTATTTTAGGGTAACATTGCTCCCAAGATTCTTTCTTAACATGAAGGGGCCCTAATAAAATCAACCTGATAGATCCTGACAATTTTGGAGTACTTTTCGGTTATCATAATTTGACATCAACCTACTGGTTTTATTTGGGTATGTATATTTTATAGTTAATACAAAATTGATGTCATGAAATATTTTCATCAGGCATCACTTAATTATTTTCTATACTATCGCATTTTGTGAAGATGATGATGTTTATGATGGAAAATATTTTGCTACAGTTCTACAAAGATCACAATAATTACCAGCTGTACCACCCACTCAGAATCTCTCAAGGATTCATTACAGTGATTTCTTTTCAGCAGCAAAGACAAAATAAATTATTTATATGCAGGGAGATTTCTCATTTCACTTTTCCCTGGCAAAATTCCATCACACGTGGGCACATAAGCAGTGAGAGTGGATATCTGCTATTATCAATTTTCTAAGCATTTATATGGCTTATTTCCTGCGCTCATTGCATTCAAAATCTGCTTTCTTTCATAGATCCAAGAACAGGGGTGTCCTTGGGAACTCAATGAAGATTAAAAGGCTTTTCCTGACATCACACGAGAATCTCTGTAATCATGGCGTGTGAATCAGGCAAGAAGCAGTCTCTGTAGATCTAAAGGGTTTTCAATGATCCAGTCTAGTGGCTGGGTCCCGGAGATTGAGGATGGAGCAGATGTCCATCATAGAGCAGTTTTCTTTTGATCATGGGTTAAAGAGACTCTCCAGGCTGGAGTTGTGTAATAATATGTAGATAAATATGGAAAAATATAAAATATATACAATATTGGCGCATTTAAAAGTAAAAAAGAGAGAAAACAAACAAAAGATACACTCATAAAAAGCAAATTCACAGGCATCTTCTGTATTAAATCCTATCATAAATTAGAATTGGCTCATTTAACTCTGCTCACTTATTGGGGTATTCAAACCACCATAACCACTACATTTTTTGTAGAAGTTGTGGTTTAAGCAGGCTGTGCATGCGCATTCGGCGCTGACGTCGGCAGAGGGAGGAGAGTTGCCGGAGAAAGGTAAGTGTTTAACCCCTTCAGCTCAGCGGGAGTGGGACCCTGGCTCTATAGTGGTCCTTTAAGTCTTGGTATATTTCCAGAATAGGTTATAACTGCAACAATATGCAAATTCAAACTCAACTATGCAATTAAATTATTAGAATTTCGTTGTGTGCTGAATTCATTTAAATTATACACTGTCAGGATCGGGACAGGGATCCAACACGCAGAGTACAAACAGTAGCCAGATACGTATACCGGACCTTAGAATGGCCGGACTAACGTAAGTAGTACAGTATAGAATGGTCAAAGACAAGCCGAGGTCGAGGGTAACAGAAGACAGGTAAGCGAGAGACAAGCCGAATCAAGGGTAACAGAGATAAGCAGAGTAAGGTAAACAAGCCGGGTCAAAACCAAAAGGGATAATAGAATACACAAGCACTGAGTGACTAGAACAAGCTAGAACCACGACAGGGCAATGAGCTAATGAAAGAAGCTCTGTTAAATACCCTGTTCAGAGCAGTAACCACGCCTCCGAGGCGTCCTGATTGGTCCTGCAGCAATTGAGTGACAGGTCGTTCCGGAGGAGTGTCCTGATGACAACTTCCTGCCTAGATGCTGTAAAAGGCAGTCACTCCCTCGCGGCCGGCCTTGCATGACCGGATAGACCGTGGAGAAGGGAGCCATCAGGCCGTCTGGATGGAGGAACAGCTAAGTCTCTACCACCACAGGTACCCTGACAGTACCCCTCCTCTCAGATACGCCCACCGGGCGGAATACACCAGGGCGAGAAGGGAATCGAGAGTGAAACGCCCTGCGGAGACGGGGAGCATGTCCTGAGGTACCCAACTTCTCTCCTCAGGACCATAACCCTTCCAATCGACCAGATATTGCAGTTTCCCCCGGGAGATTCGAGAATCAACGATGGAATTGACCTCATACTCCTCCTGACCCTCCACCTGAACTGAGCGGGGAGGGGCGATCGTGGAGGAGAACCTGTTACATATTAATGGTTTTAGCAAGGAAACATGAAATGAATTAGGAATGCGTAAGGCATTAGGCAACGCTAAACGATACGCAACTGGGTTAATTTGAGACAGTACCCTGTACGGTCCAATATATCGAGGAGCAAATTTCATGGACGGCACTTTTAACTGAATGTTTCTAGTACTTAACCATACTCTATCGCCTGGAACAAACACCGGTGCTGCCCTTCTACGTTTGTCAGCGTGTTTTTTAACCAGCGTAGAATTGTGCAGAAGGATTTGTCGAGTTCGATCCCACAACTTTCTTAAATTGGCAACATGAACATCCACCGACGGTATCCCTTGAGAAGAAGACTCCGAAGGAAGGATGGAAGGATGAAAGCCATAATTCAAGAAAAAAGGGCTAGACTGCGTAGAATCACAAATGAGATTGTTATGTGCAAACTCCGCCCAAGGAATCAAACCGACCCAATCGTCCTGGTGTTCTGAAACGAAACAACGTAAATATTGTTCAACTTTTTGGTTAGTGCGTTCAGCAGCTCCATTGGACTGAGGATGATAGGCAGAGGAGAAATTCAATTTGATGCCTAGTTGGAAGCAGAATGATCTCCAAAAACGGGAAACAAATTGGGAGCCTCTGTCAGAGACAATTTGGGAAGGTATCCCATGCAAACGGAAAATCTCCCTGGCGAATATCTCCGCTAACTCGGGCGAAGATGGGAGTTTAGGTAAGGGAATGGAGTGAGCCATTTTAGTAAATCTGTCTACCACAGTGAGGATGACAGTCTGCTTTTTAGAGATAGGCAAATCAACAATGAAGTCCATTGCCAGGCAGGACCAAGGCTTTTCAGGAACCTCTAAAGGGTGCAGAAATCCGCATGGAAGCGAATGGGGTAGCTTGGTCTTGGTACAAACTTCACATGCCCCGATGAATTCTTTAATATCCTTGCGTAAGTCAGGCCACCAAAAATCTTTAGAGACCAGCGCATAAGTCTTGCGGATGCCAGGATGCCCAGCCACCTTGCTGTTATGGAGACAGCGTAGCACCTCCAGTTGGAGAGCGGCAGGAACGAAGTGTCGATCCCCAGGGGTCTGTTTGGGTGCCAAATGCTGAAACTTCATGATCTCCGAAAGCAATGGAGAGTGAATCCTGAGATTCGTGTTCGCGATGATATTCCCCTTAGGAACTATGGAGGACAGAAGTGGTTCAGTTATAGTGGATGGTTCATATTGACGAGACAAAGCATCGGCTTTAGAGTTCTTAGAACCAGGTCTATACGTAAGTACATAATTAAAGTGAGTGAGGAACAAGGCCCAGCGAGCCTGCCTGGCGGACAAGCGCTTAGCCTCCCCAATATAAGACAAGTTCTTATGATCCGTTAGAATAGTAACAGGGTGTAGTGTCCCTTCCAGTAAATGTCTCCACTGCTTTAAAGCCTTAATGACCGCTAACAGTTCCCTCTCCCCGATGTCATATCTGCTCTCAGGCCCAGAAAATTTTTTAGAGAAGAAACCACAAGGGTGTAACGGTTTATCCACCCCTAACCTTTGAGACAGAACAGCCCCAACTCCTGTCTCAGAAGCATCGACCTCGAGCAAGAAAGGCAGAGTCGTATCAGGATGAACTAGAATGGGAGCTGAGGCAAAAAGTTCCTTGAGAGTCTTAAAAGCACCAAGAGCTTCCTCAGACCAGAACTTAGTATCAGCCCCTTGTTTGGTCATATTGGTAATAGGCGCAATGATAGAGGAGTAACCCTTAAAGGACCACTCTAGTGCCAGGAAAGCATACTCGTTTTCCTGGCACTAGAGTGCCCTGAGGGTGCCCCCACCCTCAGGGACCCCCTCCCGCCCGGCTCTGGAAAGGGGAAAGGGGTAAAAACTTACCTTTTTCCAGCGCTGGGCGGAGAGATCTCCTCCTGCTCTCCTCCTCTTCTCCTCCCCGTCGGCTGAATGCGCACGCGCGGCAAGAGCTGCGCGCGCATTCAGCCGGTCACATAGGAAAGCATTCACAATGCTTTCCTATGGACGCTGGCGTGCTCTCACTGTGAAAATCACAGTGAGAAGCACGCAAGCGCCTCTAGCGGCTGTCAATGAGACAGCCACTAGAGGACATAGGGGGAAGGCTTAACCCATTCATAAACATAGCAGTTTCTCTGAAACTGCTATGTTTATGAAAAAATGGGTTAACCCTAGAAGGACCTGGCACCCAGACCACTTCATTAAGCTGAAGTGGTCTGGGTGCCTAGAGTGGTCCTTTAATGAAGCGCCTATAGTAGTTGGAAAAACCAATAAACCTTTGGATAGCCTTGAGTCCTTTGGGCAAAGGCCAGTCTAAAATAGATTGGAGTTTACCAGGATCCATTTTAAAACCTTCCCCAGAAATCACGTACCCAAGAAAGTCTACCTGAGACTGATCAAAACTGCACTTCTCCAATTTGCAGTATAGACCATGTTGCAGAAGTTTGTGTAACACCTTTCTGACCTGTCTATGGTGAGTCTCAATCTCCTTAGAGTGTATTAGTATGTCGTCCAGGTAAACAATAACACAATCATGCTGAAACTCCCTAAAGTACCTCATTAATCAAATCCTGAAATACTGCAGGAGCATTGCATAGTCCAAATGGCATAACAGTGTATTCGTAATGGCCATACCGGGTATTGAATGCCGTCATCCACTCGTGACCTTGCTGGATTCTCACCAAATTGTAAGCCCCTCTGAGATCTAACTTGGTGAAGATTTTGGAGCCCTTAAGACGATCAAATAACTCGGTAATCAGTGGGATAGGATAGGCATTTCTGACAGTTATTTTATTCAAGCCTCGGTAATCGATACAAGGTCTCAGCGTGCCATCCTTCTTCTTAATGAAAAAGAACCCCGCCCCGGCCGGAGAAGAAGACCTCCTGATGAATCCCTTTTCTAAATTCTCCTGAATATACTCTTCTAGAACCGAGTTTTCCTGAACAGACAAAGGATATACATGGCCCCTCGGAGGCATAGTCCCGGGTAGAAGCTTAATTTTACAGTCAAATGACCTGTGTGGCGGCAAAGAATCGGCATTCTTCTTGTCAAACACTGCCCTTAAGTCTAGGTAAAGGTCTGGTATTTGTCTTTCTGTGGACTGAGTAGGATTCTCCTGTATGTTAATATTAGCTAATGGAGAAACCTTGCACAAACACCGATCCTGGCAGCCCTGGCCCCACGAGAGTATCTCCCCTAACTCCCAATCGATAATAGGGTTATGTTCTTTCAACCATGGATACCCCAGAACTATGGGAACGGAAGGAGACGAAATGAGCAGAAGAGAACTTCTCCACGTGTAGGATACCAACATTTAAATCAATGGGTATGGTCTCATGAAAGATAACAGGGTCTAGTAGTGGTCTGCCATCTATGGCCTCAACGGCCAAGGGTGTCTCCCTTAGCTGGGATGGGAAATTGTTTTTACTAGCAAAGGCTTGGTCGATAAAATTCTCAGCAGCACCGGAATCTATCAAACTCATAGCCCTTACTACTTCCCTCCCGCAAGTTAAGGAAACTGATAGCAGAAGCCTGTGATCTTTATCATTAGGAGTAGAGGACAATATAGAAACACCCAAGGCCTGTCCTCTAGAGAGACTTAGGTGCGAGCGTTTCCCGGGCGGTTAGAACAGTTCGAGAGTAAATGACCCTTAGCTCCACAATACATACACAAACCCTCTCTTCTCCTGTACTGTCTTTCCTCCTCAGAGAGGCGGGTATACCCTATCTGCATAGGTTCAGGAAGCAAAGATACCGTGGAGTCAGGACTTGGAAAAGCGGGGGCTAACCTAAAAGAAGGTCTCCGGTTCCTCTCTCGAGTGTTCTGTCTCTCTCTTAAACGTTCATCTATACGAGAGATGAACGAAATTAAATCCTCTAAATTCTCGGGGAGTTCTCTGGTAGCAACCTCATCAAGGATTACTTCAGATAAGCCATTCAAAAATACATCCATATACGCCTGCTCATTCCACTTGACCTCTGACGCCAGAGACCTGAACTCTAGTGCATAATCCACCAGTGTTCGGTTCTCCTGTTTCAGACGCAACAGTTATCTGGCTGCATTAACCTTTCTACCTGGAGGGTCAAATGTTCTTCTAAAAGCAGCTACAAAGGCGTTATAGTTATAAACTAATGGGTTATCGTTCTCCCATAATGGGTTGGCCCATCTCAGAGCTTTCTCAATAAGTAGGGTGATAATAAATCCTACCTTTGCCCTATCTGTAGGATAAGAGCGAGGTTGCAATTCAAAGTGGATACTAATTTGGTTTAAGAAACCACGACACTTCTCAGGAGCCCCACCATAGTGTACTGGGGGGGTAATGCGAGAAGAAGCACCCACTGTGGCTACCTCTAGACCTGAACCGACAGGAGAAACAGGGGTATTACGTATCTCCTCTGGTGGGTTATTGGCACGAGATAATAGAGCCTGTAGCGCAAGCGCTATCTGATCCATTCTGTGATCCATGGCCTCAAACCTAGGATCAGGAGAAGCCAGCTGACTGTTTGTACTTGCAGGATCCATTGGCCCTGTCGTAATGTCAGGATCGGGACAGGGATCCAACACGCAGAGTACAAACAGTAGCCAGATACGTATACCATACCTTAGAATGGCCGGACTAACGTAAGTAGTACAGTATAGAATGGTCAAAGACAAGCCGAGGTCGAGGGTAACAGAAGACAGGTAAGCGAGAGACAAGCCGAATCAAGGGTAACAGAGATAAGCAGAGTAAGGTAAACAAGCCGGGTCAAAACCAAAAGGGATAATAGAATACACAAGCACTGAGTGACTAGAACAAGCTAGAACCACGACAGGGCAATGAGCTAATGAAAGAAGCTCTGTTAAATACCCTGTTCAGAGCAGTAACCACGCCTCCGAGGCGTCCTGATTGGTCCTGCAGTAATTGAGTGACAGGTCGTTCCGGAGGAGTGTCCTGATGACAACTTCCTGCCTAGATGCTGTAAAAGGCAGTCACTCCCTCGCGGCCGGCCTTGCATGACCGGATAGACCGTGGAGAAGGGAGCCATCAGGCCGTCTGGATGGAGGAACAGCTAAGTCTCTACCTCTTTCAGAGGTAGAGACCACAGGTACCCTGACAATACACATTCTGCATGTAACAAATGCAATTCAATACAAAGTCTTAATTCGATTGCCCGAGCAGTATCAGTAATAGTGTAATAACTCATGATTGACATGGTCTTTCAAGCTGATTATTTTTGAATTCTTTCATATTTATGTAATCACCAGAAATACAAATATACCGGTTAAAGTGTTTGAATAGCTAATCATCAATGTATTCAGTGAGCATCACTAGTGATTCATAATTACAGTCTCAGTTCTAAGAGTTTGGCCTTGGGTCACAATAGTGTTATCTCTTCTTATACTGTATATTGCATATGTTTTCCAAATAGGGATGAAGTGAACATGATTGCGCATCCAGTACAATGCTAATTGCTCTTGAAATGTCATAATTGGTTGAAACATACATTGGAGTTTGTTTACTAAACTGAAAAGAATTGATCAGGGATTTTACATTTTCAGATCGAGATACTCAAGCTGGAAAAATAGCAATGGATAATTGTTCCAGTATAACCGCTTTAGCATAACATTGACTATTTCCTGTGAATTCCTAACGATTCCATTATTAATGAACCTCATTGCATGTTCTGCCCACCATCTCAATTAGTATTTCTTTGCTTCAAGTCTTGCCGTATGCCACTCCGTACATTTAGAAATGTTTAATAGCTTTAAGGAATTCTAGGCTCCATATTTGTGCAGTATAACGGCATAAAATATAATAACCATTACAATGCAACAATGTCCATTATAATGTTAACAGTGATTTATTTGTGGGAGCAAACAATAACATATAAGAAACACTATATATATAAATATATATAATGCTGCCCCTATCCCTCTCTCTAAAGCCTTGATCCCCATAATACTGTTTCTGTCCCCTCACAAAAGTCCCAATTCCCCACAATACTACCCCTATTCAATCACTAAAACCTCAATCCCTATAATACCATTCCTATCCCCCTCACTAAAGCCCTAATCCCCGCAATTCTAACCATTCACCTTGCTTCCTTGAGCTTCTGGCAAAGATCTCTAATAGGGAACACATGGGATGGGCGGCTGCATTGTAACAAGCCTTGTTACAATGCAGCCGCACATCCCATGTGTTCCCTATTAAGGGTTAATAAGTATATAGGGGTGTATATAAATACCCCTTTATGTCTCATTAGATATCTTTGCCAGAAGCTCAAGGAAGCAAGGTGAATGGTTAGAGTTAGGACCCACCTGGGGGGGGGGTCTGCCTTGACGTTTATCCTCTCATGGCCATTGGAAGTAACTAAAAAACCTCCATTTGTTTAAAAATACATAGGGATTAAGGCGAGAGCGCAGGATACTTGTTGTTCTTTGATTTTTACTATATATTGGGGCTGATGTGTACTGTAGTCTTTGCTGCCGCCCAGTAGTGATGGGAGTGAGTGCAGGACTTATCTTTCTGCATTCCAATCCCTGTAATACTCACCTTATCCCCTCACTAAAGCCACAATCCCCTGTCACATCTACTAGTGTGGTCCAGCACACAGAAACTATGTAAACATATACATAAGAAAGAAAAGGAAAATAAAAGGACAGAGCGTAAACCGGACCTTAGAATGGCCGGACTAATACGCTAGAGACAGAGAATGGTCAAAGGGAAAGCCGAGGTCAAGGAAGCCAGAAAATACACAATACCGTTTACACAAGCCAAGTCAGGGAAACCAGAATTCAGAATAACCAGGGAAAAGCCAAGATCAGGATACCAGGAAATCAGATTCACAATGATAAAGCACTCTCAGGAAACCAGGAACAGGAAACCACGACAGGGCAAGGTACTGGGGTGAGTCAGGGATTTAAATATCCCTCTCTATGCTCTGATTGGTCAGAGGGCGACCTCTGACCCCAAAACGTGCGTGCGCGTTGTCGTCGTGACTTCACGCGCACGTTAGTTTAAACTTCCGGGGCGGAGCTAGGAATGGATGCGACCACGCGGTCAGTGCCATTTTGGATTTGGGCGCGAGGCCCGGAAGACCTGGGAGAGCGGTTGTCGGCTCGCCAATGAGCAGGTAAGCTCATGCTGTCGGCGAGGCTGTGCCGGTCGGGCACGACCGTGCCACGCGGCGGGCCGGTGACCGCAACATCCCCATAATACTATTCCACTCCCCAACAATACTGCCCCTATCCCCTCACTAAAGCCACAATCCCCATAATACTGATCCGATCCCCTCACTAAATCCCCAATCCCTGTAATGCTTCCCCTATCCCCTTACTAACGCCACAATCCCCATAATACTGTTCCTCTCCCCCCAGTAAAGCCATACTCCCCACAATACTTCCCTTATCCCCCACTAAAGCCCCAATCCCCTACATTACTGCCCCTGTCCCCCACAATAGGCCCCTGTCCCCATTATGATAAAGCCGCAATTTCCCACAATACTGCCCCTATCCGCCCACTAAATTCCCTATCCCACCACAATACTGCCCCTATCTGCCCACTAAATCCCCTATCCCCCCACAATACTGCCCCTATCTGCCCACTAAATCCCCTAGCCCCCCCCAATACTGCCCCTATTCTCCCATTACAGCCTCTATCCCACACAATACTGCTCCTATTCCCCACACTAAAGTCCTTTTTAAAATGCCCTTCACCACTGCATGGTGCAGGGCTCTCCTGGCACCATAACCACTACAGTTCACTGCAGTGATTATGGTGCTTAGATTTTCATTTAACCCTGCCACATTAATCTCTTCTTCAAATCAAATGCATTTGATCTTCTCTTTTTATCCTACAGCTTAGTCTAAACCAAGGTCTTAAAAAAACAAACAAAAAAAAACAAAACAGCACTTTCTCTGCTGATCATCAGTATTCTATAAGTTTTCCAAGCTAATCAATACTCTGGATAAATTTGATATATCACCCATCATAGAAGACGCTCACATCTGATTACACGTAAGATTTTTCTCATTACTCATATAGACCATATTGACCAACCTGTTGTTCTTTTTTAATTAATACACAACATTTAGTCATTCCAGATACATTGTTAAGTCCTAGAAGAGATAATATGTGGCTTAGAGCAATTTCTGTTTAAGATAATTATCATGAATAAGGCCTGATTTACTCTGACTTAGTGTAAGATGGGATTTCTGCTGCTTGCTCCCATCTGCATTCTTTAAAGGAGAAACTATTGTTTTTATTTGATTGTTCAGTGGAGCCTGGATCAGAATTCTATAAATATACCTTTCTATCATGGGATAAAGCTCTGCTCTTGAAGACACTTAATGGAAAAAAGAGACTGAATTTAAATGTATGCTAACGTGTCTACAGGGACAATATAGAAATTAAATATTCCTGACAAATTTGATATCAATTTATATTTTTTTCAATGATGAGAACATTGAAAAAATCTATTTGAAACTTAGAATAAAAACAAAAACAAAATAAAAAAAACTGGTGCTAGAATATATTCCTATAATGCACTTTCAGCCCGATTTATAGTCTGCACGCTCCTTGCATTTCCAGCGCACATGTAATGTGGACTTTACATGTCATTTAGAGGTGTTAATGAAGTCTTCACACAATGTCATAAAGCATTTATGTTGTTGAGCTTAGCATTGTCACAGGGTCTGTAACATATCTTCGCCATATCTGTGGATGTTTTTCTGTGCTAGGCACACAGTGTTAATGGTGCACATTTAACATCCGTTGCAGTAGACGTTACTAGCAGTTTTAGCACAACAATTAGCAATATTGCTGGAGTCATTATGGTAATTTATGGCTGATATTATGTAATGATGGACACGGCAGATATCAGATTAAGGCAGATAATTTCCAACATGCAATAATATATATATATATATATATATATATATATATATATATATATATATATATATATATATATATATATATATATATATATATAGAACTTTTACGACTTTTTCTCTCTGTTGGTTACCTCTTCTCACTTGATGTACAAACTAAATGCTGGGAAAATATACCTATCAGTTTGCTGTAAAATATTTACATTGTATTTGTTTATATATATTTAAAATCTTTATATAGTATTAAGTAATCTCTGGCTCTGATCCCAGTTAACCCCTGCAACACTGTCTGTCTCACCCCTGCACCCCACGTACTAGGTACCCTTACAATGCATTATCATTCTATGTATTTTTGCCTTTTATCTGACAAACTTGATCCATTAGTGCAGTCTGATAGTTGTTCAATCCCTCCCATCCCATGTGCCAAACTTCATTGGGGGCAAATAAGCCAATTGACTATCTCAATGCAGAGTGGGATCCCTATTTAGTTAAGTCACTGGGAAACATACGACCAAAGGGAGCAGAGGCCACATTCCATGTGTGTGTCACTATCCATCCAGTGCCAACTTCCAATAAGTGCCCTGAATCCTAGGAATTTACCACGGGAGTTCACCAAGGACGACACATGGAGGAAAACAGCAGACAGTGCTTCAATCAACATTTTCATTATCATCCAGACGCTGTTGTGCCTGCTGCATTTCTGTTTTGTGTTTTGTACCTTGCCATATGTGTAAAGTAAGTACTACTTCCTCACCTTATTTGCAGTATTTGTAACTTTTTTAATTTTTCTGTTCATCTCCTCCTCTCCTGTACATGGCTTCAAATTTGACCATGTTAATATTCCTTGTAACACTATTCAGACTCTTGTCATGTTCCTACCACTACCCTCTTAAGCACCACTCACCACAAATTGACAACCAAATTCTTATACATCATGGCCTGCTTTGTTGCTGTAATTTATCTGCTGAGTGCTGGTGGAGAGTGTTTAAATCAAACCCTCAATCCCCACCCCACAAAAGTATAAAACCTTACAATTGCAATACTACCAAACTAAGATTATGTCCAAATTCTTATTACTCATGTTACTTGCCCTTGCAAATTATGTAGAGTCTAACCCTGGTCCCCCAACAGATTCCATTCCTAGCCTTCCAGCTAAAAAAGGCCTCTCCTTTGTCCACTGCAATATCCGCAGCTTACTACCAAAAATCGATGCACTGGAAGCATTACAAGCCCAAAATCATTGTGCTCTCTGAATCGTGGCTAATCGCAAAAATACCTTACTCTGCCATTGCAATACATGGGTATTCATGCCATAGAAATGACAGAGCAAAAAGAGGAGGAGGCGTTGTAATTTATGTTGACAGTTCTATAACGTTCACCCCCTTACAAAACTTTAGCTCTCCTGTCACTTTTGATTTCCTTTCTGGTACAATTGAGATCCCATGCAGTAAATCAATCATTGTTGCAGGAATCTACCACCTTCCTAGCTCACCAGTGCATTCCCTTTCTGACATAGCCCATCTCCTTAGTGAAACCATTGCTCAAAACCCGAAAAGTGAACTGTTGGTTTTTGGAGATTTTAATATTCATTTATAAAATATTTATTTATTTATAAAATATTTTACCAGGAAAGATACATTGAGATTTCTCTCGTTTTCAAGTATGTCCTGGGTCCACAAATCATTGCATTGTTACAGTTAGTGTACAATAAAATACAAAAAACAATATTAATATACAATATATACAAAATTTAACATAGAACAGGTAGGAAATATATAATCAACCATGACAGGTGCATTCTGTTTTGAGGTATGTAGAGAAGGATCTCTTAAAGGACTTTAAGCTTAGGGAAGATTTTAATTTGTGCGGGAGGTCGTTCCACAAATGCGGTGCTCTGTAGGAGAAGGAGGATCGGGCTGCTTTCTTTTTATATTGAGGTAGACTAAGTAAAGTGTTGGATCGGAGGATCGGAGGTTGTAGGAAGTGGGAACAGCCGGGGAAAGCATTGCGTTCAGGTAGGGTGGGAGTTTCCCAGAAAAGCTCTTAAACACAAGGCTGGAAAGATGAAGGGTGCGTCTGGATTCCAGTGACAGCCAGTTTAGTTCTTTTAGCATGTCACAATGGTGGGTCCTGTAATTACATTGTAGCACAAATCGGCAGAACGAGTTATACAATGTGTTGAGTTTATTAATGTGGGATTGCGATGCAGATGCATATATACTACATCCCCATAATCAATGAGTGGCATCAGCATTTGCTGTACAATCTTTTCCTTTACTGAAGGGCTTAGGCAGGATTTGTTTCTGTACAGGGCACCTAGTTTTGGATAAAGTTTAGATGCAAGCTTTTCTATGTGCAGGCCAAAAGATAGATTGGGGTCTAACATCATACCCAAGTATTTGAAAGAGTGGACTGCGGTCAGTGTGCCATTTGAAATTTTTTGATGGATAGGTGAGAATTGTGTAATTTGTGTAATTTAGGTACTGTTCCAAAGATCATTGTGACAGTTTTGTCAGTGTTCAGGAACAGTTTGTTTTTTGCGATCCACTTTTCTACCTCTGTAAACTGGTCTTGGAGCACAGCCTCAAGCTGCGGTAGATCGGAATTGCTCGCATAGATTACTGTGTCATCTGCGTACATGTGTACATTTGAGGATTTGCAGACATTAGGCAGATCATTTATAAATAATGAAAATAGTAGGGGGCCGAGAATGGAACCTTGGGGAACATCACACGTGACTGGGAGAGGGAGGGAGTCGCTGTCAGAAATGGACACATATTGTGAGCGTTCCGATACATATGATCGAAACCAGTTTAGCGAATGATCACCAATACCTGAGTTTTTGAGTTTGTGCAGTAGAATGTTGTGGTCTACTGTGTCAAAGGCCTTAGCAAAATCAAGGAAAATAGCTCCAGTTAGGTCTCCTTGTTCCATGCCAGTTTGGATGTAATTGCAAACTTTTAAGAGGGCAGTTGTAGTGGAGTGATTCTGGCGAAAGCCCGATTGATCAGGGGTCAGATAGTTTGATTGTTGGTAATACTCACATAGTTGCATATGGACACATTTTTCTAAGATTTTTGACAATACCGGGAGCAATGATATAGGGCGATAGTTAGAAACCAAGGTAGTGTCACCACTTTTATGGATAGGCACTATTGATTGGCTGACTCTCAAAATTATAGTTCTTGCTCACTTTTTAGGACTTTGCAGGTAATGCATTTAATCTGCTCCCAAACCCACATAAACATTAAAAGCCATAACCATACCCTGCTCTGTTGGATTCTCTCCACTTCTCCTGGTAGAATCCAGGAGGCAGGTGTTCTCCCTAACAGTTTCAGTGACCACTGCTTAGTGTACTGCATGCTCAAAATAAAGGTTACTAAATCCCCTCCGAAGGCTAGAATAACCAGGTCCTTCAAAAAAATGTAATATTGAATCCTTTCTAAATGACATCAAGAACCTCCCATGGCACAGATTAAACCTTATCCCAGATCTAGACTGTGCAGTTGAATTATTTCAATCTGAACTGTTACAAGTTTGGAATTTGCATGCCCCGCTGGGTAAAGTAAGAATAAAAGGGGCACCTATGAATTGGATCACAGCTGACCTCATTCAAATGTACCAGTTTAAGGATTCATTGTGGTCAAAGTTCAAGCGTACTGGCTCTATGAATGATCGCTGTGCATATAGCCAATGGCAAAATATATGCACAAAACAAACAAAATTGGTCAAGGCCCAATATTTCAGTGAAAATCTGAACAATAACATCTCAAACCCTAGAAACTTTTGGAAAATCATAAATAACTTACAAACTCCCCCAATCCACTCCCAACCCTCCACTGTCAAAGTGGACAACCAAACCCTGCAACTCGCCTTAGATGTAGCAAATGCTGTTAACAATTATTTTGTCAGATGCTCCACCACCCTGATTGTCAAGCTAACAAAAGATACACATCCTGAAACTACAAATGTGGATCAGGCCCTACTAAATTTGCAAATACCCAATACAGACACTCCTCACTTACCGACCGGGTTCCGTTCCTACGGAAAGAACACAGATTTGAGGGATTCCCTGCTCTGGTCTGTTTTTCAATGTTTGTGGAAACTTCCCCGAACATAGACGAACGCACCAGAGCAGGGAATCCCTCAAATCTATGTTCTATCCGTAGGAACGGAACCCGGTCGGTAAGTGAGGCCTTGGGCGCTGATTAGCACAAATAGGTTTTGTGCCTTTCAGCGGATTGGTGCCATCGGCTTTCGCACCCTTTCACCGGATTGGGCGGCGAAACCCCCCTCCTCCTCGAGCACCGATTCGTGCAGCTGAGTTTAACGCCCTTCCTTCAGATTGGGCTGCGGTACGCCTGCCTCCCCTGAATGCTGATTGGTGCGATTTGGTTCACTCCCTTTCAGCTGATTGGTTGTTGCTTTGTTTGGGCGCAAAGTTTGAATTCGCAGGACCAAACCAAGCAAAACCATAGAACGAATTTCGGGGATGTACAGAGCCTTGAGCCCCAGACTTTTAATGCTGATATCTCTTGCTCTGTACATCCAATCGCCTGGCTTTTTGCAGGGATCCCAGAGCCTTCCAGGGGCGCCGAGCCTCAAAGTGTAAACCCCCTGAATGTAATTTGCTTTAATGTGTATCCCTGTGTACTGTTTCATATCACCCAGGGCGGGAGATGGCTATCTGTAACCCAGCCCCCTCCTGCCTGGGACTAAGGGAAGTGTATTGTGTTGGATGGAGACCCCTGCGCTCAATAAAGATTGTGTATCAGCCTGGTGAGAATTCAGTGCTTAAACCTTCAGAACTGTGTGTCGTCCTTTTACTGGAGGGAGGGAAGATATAACCCCTGTGTCTGCTGTTCCAGCTTGCAGGGGTTTCAGAAGATTTAACCCCTCTGTCTGCTGTTCCAGCTTGCAGGGGATGCAACAGGGAAAAGTCCTGGTAAGGACTAAGAGCTTCCAGGGCTGAGTGTCGTCTCTGCCCGGGTATAGCATAGAGCTAATTCCCCTAACCATGCAAGAGTTCCTGATTGGCAGAAGGAAGGGAACTAACGGGAGGTAACCGGTCGGGTTAACCGGGAAGCGATGTCCTGTTACACCTTCTAACTTACAAGACCCTGTTTTAGGTGGCAATTACATCTGCAAAAAGAATTTCTGAATGTAAAGCCTTTTCTATCATGGCCTCCTGTTTACAGGTCTATCAGGATAGGGTGTGTCTGAAACCAAAACCTGAGTTTCTTCCAAAAGTGGTCTCTCAATTTCATCTTTCTCAAGAAGTGGTTCTTCCATCGTTTTATTAGAATCCAACTTATGATGAGGAAGTTAGGTGGCAACGTTTTGGATGTTAAGAACGGTTTGTCTCAATACCTACTTCGTTCAGAGTTTTCCAGGAAAACTGACCAACTCTTCGTTTTACCTTCAGGAGCTAGAAGAGGTGAGGCAGCTTATACATCTATGTGAAAATGTTGGATTTCACTTATAATCAGGAAAGCTTATATCTCCAAGGGTCAGTCTCTTCCAGTTAAGATAAGGACACATTCTACTAGAGCGTTGTCTACTTCATGGTCTAACTGGACAGAGGTTTCATACGATGATATTTGTAAAGCAACCACCTGGATGTTCGTAAAAAGTTCGTAAAACACTACAAGCTGGAAGTGGACTCCTCTTCCACATCTTTTGGGTAGAGTGTACTGTCTACGGTGTCATTATCCCACTAATGTTAAATTACTTTGCAGCTTGTGTGTTCTGTACAGTGTTTTTTCTCAGTTTTTATTCCCACCCTAATTTTCTGTTAGTTTGGTTATTACCCATAAGTGAAGCTGCCATGATTAGCCAGAAATAGAGAAAATGTATGACCAACTTACCTTAATTTTCTGTTTCTGGCATGAGAAATAGCCAGGAAAGTGAAAATTACAGTAAGTTGGTCATAAATTTCCTTTAATCTTTAAGGATACCTAACATTGGCCAAAGCTACCAGATGCCTTTCTGTCTCAAGTCTATTTGCATTGTTGTGCATCCCAACTAGCACAATTGATACTATATATATGAAATACATGTTGGATGGACCAAGAAGGTGATAACAGAATACATTATGTTTTACTAAGTTGTACTGGGAAGGCCTGTCCACCCCAGGGACACTCTAATCCCCATTCTGTGCAATCCATGGTTTGAAGTGGGGTGATCCATAGGTAACTCACATTTTTTATTTTTTTTTCTGGTGGCAAAGCAAGAGTCTGAGGTCAATAGGCCATCATTTAGGTGGAAATCAAATCTCATCAATCACTTACCTTAGAAAATCCCAAGATGTGCCATTATTTGGACACTTTCTGTATTTGCAAATCTTGCATTTTATTAAGTCAATGCACATTCAACAACCCAAGTTTTGATCACTACATTATGAAGAGTGCTACACGTCATCTTCACAATACAGAAAAAAGTTATGATCCTTAGACACCCCAATACATTACTTAACCTACACTTCTCTGCCATCCTTCCTTTGACCAAAGTCAAAGCCCTTCAGGTTTGAATGTCTCATGTCAGCTATGGATTGCTACCATAAATCCTTAAAACTTCGTTGCATTTCTATGCAATTAGTTTTTCTGGTAATACTTTAACCTCTTATGTATACAAATGATTATTTTTAAAAATATTGCTTAAAAAGTGGCGAGATTTATTATTCAGCTATTTTAACCTAAAACTGTATATTTTTTTCAATTTACTGATTTCACTGTTTACTCAATAAACTCTTCTGTGTGGCATCAAATGTATTTTAGCAGTGGACTCTAATTAAATTAATTTCAGATTTTACTTATGAATGATATATAAAGGAGGCAAATTATGTAAGTCTCTGTAATTAATTATGCTACATTAAAGTTTCTATCAACGGCATTAGAGCTCAGAAGCGTAATGGTTTAATATTGGTAATTAAACTGCAGAGAATACTGCTATAGACAAGAGTACGTTCAATCATAAAATACCCTCAGAGAAGAAACATGGTCTGGGAAAATATCTCATGGGAAATAGAAAATAATTAAGCTGAGCTGAATGTGCTATATATTCAATATTACCCATTATCATTCTAGAATGTTCAAGTATGCTGAAGGCACTTAGTAATGACTAGTAATGACGTGCATTAGCCAGTGAGAGTTTATACTGAAGTCAATGTTTGTATAAGCAGTACTTCTTCGCTAGTGTAAACAGGGATGGCGCTATTGTAAGGCAGCAAAGGCGGACATTCTGGCAGAGGGGCGGAGTGACCAGGCAATACTTAGGGCACTCTGGCAGGTGGGTGTAATGACCAGACAATTACTTAGGGCACTTTGTCAGATGGGCAAAGTGTCCAGGAAATACTTAGGGCACTCCAGCAGATGGGCATAGTGTCCAGGCAATATTTACGGCACTCTGTGGAGTGTCCAGATGACAGGTGGAAAGGGGTGCACAGAGTTCTTCCTACTACTAGTCACTCACAGGTAGAGGATCTGGATTATTCTCTATCCAGTCTGACCAGGTGCTATTTGCAGTGATCAGTGGGGCGGGAATATGAGTCAAATGAGGAGGTTACACAACACAACAGAGGGTATGAGATGTAAAAGAGGGGATAACAGAGAGATACAATATCAAAAGGGGGAAACAGACAAAAATGGAATGAAATACACAAAACTGACAAAATATTGAGACAAAGGAACAAGAGGCTTATGATATGCACAAAGGGATAAGAATAGATTAGGGGAGACACATAAGGGTCCAAACATACACATGGATGAAAAGAGTGCTAATAGGGGTGGCAAATGTGTCTTTGCTTGTGTATCCAAGAATCACTGCACTGACCCTGTTTGTAAATTCTCTCTCTGAATACATGTGAAGTCAACAGCACATGTAAAGTGTTACTTTACCTTTTGTTTGTCACTGCTGTGGTATGAAGGCCAGTATTTGTTTCTGTTTACATTTTGTTAATACATTTGCCCATTATTTTATCAACCTAAACATTTCAAAATGTTGTTCCTGAAGTATCACTTTGTCAACAGGCAGAGTAGGTTAGCACAGGCTGGGTAGGGTATTACAGGCAGAATAGGTAAGAACAGATAGAGTAGTAAAGCTACTTCCTAATTCTCTACACATCATGGTGCAAGCAGCAAGAACAGGATTTTTGGGGGGCGATGTTGTCAAATTCAGAGTGCTATAGCCAACATAGGAAAACAGAATTATTAAACCTTGCACGATGGCTGAATGTTTCTAATTTTGTGAAAGGGCTATAAAATTAAGTTCTGAAGATGCATGTCAAAGTTTACTCCCAGTAATTGTACTTGTCTTGGCGTCATTCTCGTATAGAACATTGGAATCATTAGAGAAGGTTTCAGATGTTAATACATAGAAACTTAATGTAGTGTATAAGAGGAACTTCTGAGGAAAACTAATCCAATTCTATTAAGTTATCCACCAAATCTATCAGGAATTCCTGTCCTTAATTTCTGTTAACATCAAAGTAATAGCTTCGCATTATTGAAGCTAGATTATTACAATTGCTTCTTGTGCATTGTTTTACATTTTTACGATAATTGCCTATAATTGCCTAAACATATGTGTGTTGTTCTATTCACTATATGCAATGTTCTGGTGATAACCATTCATATCAGATCGAAAATTCCAAAGGAATACAATTAGAATGAGAAGCTGCCTGACCTCATTTTCTTCAGCATAAACTGGAAACGAATACTCTTCATGATGTAGCGATACAATTATCAAAAAGTACCATCCAGGTGGTATTTTGCAGTTACCATAGTTGGATAGGATAACCCCAAGATTCACATATTAGTAAGTGGCAGTGGAGGGGCTGAGTTGTAGGTTCCAGGAGAGGCCTGGTTTTTGGCAAGCTGTTTGATGTCCATGGATACTTCAAGGTGCCATACTGGTTATATTATCTAGAAATTCCTTTTAGGGATGTATGTATTAATTATTAAACCCCTGAAAGACCTACTTAATAACAAGAAAACCAAAATGAAACATCCAGAATTTTTTTTAAAGACATAAACTGATTCTGATAAGCAACTTCTTTAGGCTAACCAAGTCCATATTTCATTGTTCATACCCGAAACAGCACATTTGATGGCATTAGGTTATTTATTATATATATATTTATATTTTCTGGTAAATCATGTTAGCATATACTATGTTAGCTCTGGCTCTTACAGCCGATAGAAAAGGAAATAGAAAAAAAAAATCTTTCAAAGGAGGTGTTGGTCATGTGATCTCCAGTATTTTCCTGGCCCACAGCCCTTGGGGATGGGAAAGCCATAGGGTTACAATAATTTCAGCATACTTTTTTTTTTTTATAAATATCTGTGTTTAGCCTTTAAATAACTGACAGCTATATATAGATACCTTATCTCTGAGTATTTGTTTTCTCTGCTAACTTTGCTAAAAACAAACCTGGTATTAGTTTCCTCTGGTGTAGTTTGCTCCCTCCCTCCCCCTCCTCATTGTTCCTCAGTTATGGTGGCTGAGTCCACGTTTCCCTGTTAGCAAAATAGGAAAGCCACATATCTTATTCAGCTTCGCTCCTGCAAAAGACGCCTGCCCTGTGGCTTCATAGTATGGCTACAGCAACCATACTGGTTAAGAGCAAAGTGACAGAAATGAGTCTGTTTAATTCACCTGGCTATTTAAAGATCCAAAATTTAAACTCCAGGTACCTGCCCTATCTCCAAAAGTGTTATTTAAGGGACAGCTTGCTTAACCACCTTTTGCCACAGGTGTGATTTCATGTCAGATTCTTATGGGAGTATAGATTAGGATTCAATACTCCTTGTATTTACTTGTTTAGCTACATATTTACATTGTCTTTCTGCTTGCTTTTTAGTAAGTCCAGATGGCTTCTTCCTCAAGATTTAAGTCTACTGTTTTGAGGTAAGTTTAGACCAGAATTTAGTTATCAATTTTGGAGTTTATTTTCCTCAATACATACATACATACATACATACATAAATACATACATACATAAATAAATAAATACGCATCTAATTATCTCCTTGGAAGGAAGATGGGATGGTCTCATCTACCCTAAAACGAGAAGAGAAGATTCAACCAGATACTTAGGCTATTAAGCAAAAGAAGAGAAACTTCTTTATATGGATTGTCTTCAAAGAGCTTCTACAGTTCTAACTTCTACTCCCACATAGCAAGAAGATATATTTTCCTGACTATGAAAACAAATTGCTTAGGGGATTTTGGAAGCTATGGAAATAAGGGAAAGGTCAAATAAGAGACCAAGATACAGACAAGATTCGTATGATTCGTCAGAAGCTAACTCAATTGAACATAAATTATCCAGAGTCTACCCTTTGGATAAAACCCTTTGGATAAAGCTACTTCCAGACTGTGGACTTTGCCTCTGGAAATGGATGCTCCTGTTTCCATAGTGGCCAGGAATACCTATGAGCTATCTGCATAGTTATAACTCCTTAAAGGGAGCCCATGGATTGTAAATTAGATGCAGATATCTCTAAATTATATACAGGCCTTTTTGCAGGATGCACCCCACAGTGACTTTAACAGCAGTCTGACTCCAGCTCCGAAGATGGTCTTTTTGGGGGTCAGCTTCATTACTCTTTAGAACATAATTTCTCTTATACAGGAAATAATTAACTAATTAATGCATTTTTACACTACTTCAGGTCACAGTAGGAATGTTTATGTAGCTCCTATGCAATTTGCCCTCAACCATAGGCCCTGTGAAAAGATCAAGGAAAACCAAATATGGTGGCTTGAAAGAAAAAGATCTGAATATCTGATCTGAACACATCCCTGTCTGCAGATCATAACCATAGACTCCAGCTGTCGAGGATAGTGCTCATCTAACTCATGCAGTCTCAACCTCCTGGTCTTCTGTGATGAATGCTTCCTCTGAGAGCACTTGGTCCTTATTGCTTGCATTTGTTCATGCAACTAGTGAGGCTCAGTTTGCACATCCAATCCCTCAGTCTGTCCATTATTGAACGTATGACATTTCTTATTTTGTATTTATTGTGGTATAAAGTATTCTTTATATATATTTGGCTTTTTGTGACCTTCCTTGTAAAGCTTGGGTATTCCTATTAGTATTTGCAGCCATGATTACCCTGGAAAAAGGAAAGCTGTTTATACTTATAGTAATTTTATTTTCCTCGCTACTATTCACAATCCACAATCCAGCAATACACAAGTAGAAATTTTAATAATCTACCGTAACTTCAATAATGCATACCTATTATTTTAATGTTAACAGAAATTAAGAATAGGAATTCCTGATAGCCTCAGTGGATAGCTTACTCGAAATGGATTAGTTTTCCTCAGACGTTCCTCTTATATACTACATTAGACATGTGTAATTAGTTTCATTCCAAATGTACATGCGGACTAATTTCGCTCAATTCGGACATTCAGATGCTTACGAATGTCCGAAGTTTAAATTTCCGAATTGCCAAAGTTCCGAAGTGCTTCGGATTTCAGAAAAGTGTCAAAACAAGTGGTTAGGGTTTAGGGGTTAGGGTTAGGTGCAAAACAAGTGGTTAGGGGTTAGGGTCCTAATTACCGAAGTTCCGAATTGCAGAAGTTCCGAAGTGCTTTGAATTTCTGAAAAGTGGCAAAGCAAGTGGTTAGGGTTAGGGGTTAGGGTTTAAGGGTTAGGGTCAGAATTACCAAAGTTCTGAATTGCCGAAGAGCTGAATTGGCGAAGTGCCGTACAGAATGAATGCCATTGGTCCGAATTGCCAAAGCAGACAAATTCTTTTACTTCAAATAAAAGAGCTGTGTGTAGACAATTTTCACAAATGTGAAAAGACGACACACTGAGGTCAGAGATGGTGGTACCATCTCCACCAAAGGGCATAACCCAATATTTATTAAGAAAAAAAATAATAATAGAGTCTCTACTAAGTATGTGACTCTAAACCTGGTTTTAATACATAAGTTCAGGGAAAGTAAGATGCAAATAGTGGCTCATCATAAAATAAGCTCGGAGTATAGCCCAAATCGTCGATTACAAATAACCCCAAAAAGGGTGGCAACAAAGGAAAATAATAAATGCTTTATTAGTATATATAAATAAAAGGCACTATATATGAGGGACGATTACTTGGTGGCAAGGGGGTATATAAATCATCTGAAGATCTTATTAAATAAGATCCAGATAACCCTATTAAAGCCTTCAAGTCTAAAAAGAAAAATCCGAGCTACAAATTAAAAATAAAAATAAAAGTGGGTGTTAAACACCTCATGCTCCCATAGTGAATAGAGAAACAGAAGAACCCGACGCGTGTTTCAGTGTGTGTACTTGCACCTTCGTCAGGGGCTTCTGATGAGCCACTATTTGCATCTTACTTTCCCTGAACTTATGTATTAAAACCAGGTTTAGAGTCACATACTTAGTAGAGACTCTATTGTTTTTTCTTTTATTTTTTTTCTTAAATACTTTTACTTACCCGAATTTCCGAACCGAACTCAACCGAATGTTTTGCCTTTCACAAATATTTTCAGAAATATTCAGCTATCATGCAATGTTTAATAATTCTGTTTTATGTTGGATAAGGCACTCAGAATTTTACTATGCCCCCCAAAATCCTGTTCTCCACTGCTTGCACTATGATTGTAGAGCATTAGGTAGTAGACCTCTCAGTTCCTGCCAATGCAAAAAACAAAAACAAAATCCCACTAAGGCCACATAACAAAATGAAAAAAATATTTTTAAATTTACACATAAAAAGAAAAATACATATTTGTAGTGGACATATGCCCCATTAGTAGTTGGAAGCCTTTACTACCCTACTCTGCTTGTACTACTCATGTACTCTGACTGTAATAACCTATTCTGTCTGTACTACTCTACTCTGCCTGTACAATACTACTTTGCTTGTGCTATCTTAAACCACCTGTAGTTACCTTCTCTGCCTGTACTATCCTACTCTGCCTGTATTAACCTACTCTGCCTGTTGGCAAGGGATACTTCTGTCATACCTTGTGTCCCGCGCCGTCCCGGTCCCGACCGTCCGTCCTCTTCTGTCGGACGCTGTGGATCGCTGGCGGGCGTTGCGCGCGCACACCTCCAGGGGCGCGTGCGCATCTGGGAGAACGTGCGCGGACGTGCACGCGCGCACAAGGTAACCGGCAGGGGTAGCATTTTAAGATCTCTTAAAGAGATAGTAGCCAATTGCTACTACCTATTTTATACCTCCCTCAATTCTGTCCCTGCCTATCAGTATTCACCTTACCCTATATATACCTCCTTCTGACATCACTTCCTTGCCCTGTCGTGGTTTGATATAGCCCGAGAGTGCGTTCTGTATAGTTGTCTTTTCTTTGGTTCCTGACTTCGGCTTGTTTATCGGTTATTCTCGTTTCTGGCTCCCTGACCTTGGCTTTGTCTATTCGCTTTCCCGTATCTCTGTATTCCTGACCTTGGCGTGTTTGACTATTCTTATCTCTCGTTCCTACGTTAAGCCCGGCCACCTTAAGGTCCGGTAATACGTCTATCTGTGTTCGCCATTCTTGTTCTCTGGTTTTCGCGTTGGGGAGTATTAACCTTGACATTACGACAGGGCCATGGACCCTGCAAACCTGGGACAACAAATGGCAGCATATGAAAATAGAATAGAGGGGTTAGACCATAGAATGGATCAGTTTGCCCAAGCCTTACAAACTATCTACGCTAGAACTGCGTGTCTTCAACCAGAGGCAGAGGACAGTAGTTCTCAGGGCGCTGTCGCTCTAACCCCTGCAACTCATTCCACTCCATCTGTTCGTCTAACTCCTCCTCCTCGTTATTCAGGGGATCCATCATTATGCAGGGGATTTTTGAAACAGGTGGGCGTACATTTTGAAGTAGCCCCTGATTCATTCCCTACTGATAGGTCCAAGATTGCGTTCATTATGAACTTATTAGAAGGCAGAGCCCTGGCTTGGATAAATCCCTTGTGGGAGAATGATGATGTGATTGTCTTTAATCTTGAACTATTCCTCAGGACCTTCCGTAATGTCTTCAATCCCCCAGGCAGAAAGAGACTAGCAGCCAGAGCATTGTTAAAAATCAAACAATGATCTAGATCAGTGGCCGACTATGCTATCGAATTTCGTACCTTGGCCTCTGAGCTGACTTGGAATAACAGTGCTCTCTCAGCTGTGCTTTTGGGGGTCTTAATGAGTCCTTACAGGAGGAGGTGGCAGCCAGGGATTTACCAGAACTCCTAGAAGACCTTATGCAATACATGTCGGATATTGATATCAGGGTTAGACAGAAGCATCTTCATCTTGATAGACAAAGGAGGGCTTTAGGGACAACCACTCCTCGTACAATGATAACCGGATTACCCGCTTTGCAAGCCCCGGAATCTGATTCCGAACCCATGCAACTAGGTAACACAAGACTCTCTGAGGCTGAGACATTTTACAGAAGAAGGCAAGGGTTGTGCCTATACTGCGGTCGTAAGGGGCATTTGCGTAACAACTGCCCATCACGTCCGGAAAACTCTACCGCCTAAGCTCGTTCAGGGGACCGGCCTTGGGTGTAATGTCTCTGTCCCTTAAAACAAATTCTTACAGGTGTGTTTTGCCTGTAACCCTATTATGGGAAAGTGTTAGTCATCTCACTATGGCCCTCATTGACTCTGGATCTGCAGACAACTTTATTGACCGGACCTTTGCAACAGCTCTTTCTCTTCCTTTGGTGGAGAAAGAAACACCCTTGGCCTTTGAGGCCATAGATTGTAGACCATTAACAGTCCCCTATGTTACGCATCAAACTAAGAATGTTATTTTATCTATAGGTGATACCCATAAAGAAAAGTTGTCTTTCCAGGTAATTTCTTTCCCGTTTTGCCCTTTGGTTCTTGGTTTTCCGTGGTTTCAAAAACATAACCCTGTTATTGACTGGAGGGAAAGTCAAATCCTGTCTTGGAGTACGTCCTGTAACCGTTCTTATTTAAGTCAGGTTAAACCCCTTTGTTCCCTTAATGTTCCTTTAGCTCCTCCACTTTCCACTAACGTACCACCTCAATACCAAGACTTGGCGAAGGTCTTTGACAAAATACAGGCAGACCGTCTCCCTCCACATAGGCCATACAACTTTGCTATCAAACTCCTCCCTGGCACTATGCCCCCCAAGGGAAGAGTGCATCCTCTTTCTCAACATGAAAATAAGGTGATGGAGGAATATGTACAAGAATCACTAAGTAAGGGATTTATCAGACGTTCTTCTTCCCCTGCAGGGGCTGGTTTCTTTTTCGTTGCCAAAAAGGAGGGGGATTTGCGTCCATGCATTGATTATAGGGGTTTAAATAAAATCACTCTAAAAAATATGTATCCTATACCACTGATAACAGAGCTCTTTGACAAGCTTTGTGGTTCTAAAATCTTTGCCAAATTAGACCTTGGAGGAGCTTACAAGCTAGTTTGCATTAAAGAGGGAGACGAATGGATGACGGCATTTAATACTCGAAGCGGTCATTATGAGTATACGGTAATGCCCTTTGGTCTATGTAATGCCCCGGCAGTCTTCCAAGATTTTATCAATGATGTCTTACGAAATTATTTGCATACTTGCGCTATTGTGTATCGTAATGACATTCTTATTAATTCTCCTAATATTACGATACATCACCAACAAGTTAGAAATATTTTACAAACCCTTCTTGCTAATGGCTTGTATTGCAAACTTGAGAAATGTCTGTTTGATCAGACTTCTATCCAGTTTTTAAGGTATATTATTTTTACTGACGGATTTCAAATGGACCCTAAAAAAACTATCGTCTATTCTTGAATGGCCCTTACCCATTGGTTTGAAGTCCATACAGAGATTCATTGGATTCGCCAACTATTATAGAAAATTTATAAAGGGCTTTTCCCAGATTATAGCTCCAATCACAGCTATGACCAAGAAGGGAGCTAATCATGTCAATTGGTCTGAAGAAGCCAAGGCTTCTTTCACTCTCTTGAAGAAATCTTTTGCCTCAGCTCCCGTCCTGGTACATCCAGAACCCTCTAGACCCTTCATCCTTGAAGTTGATGCATCCGAGACCGGTGTGGGGGCTATCCTTTCCCAGAGGGAATCTCCTACCGCTCTATGGATCCTTGTGGATTCTTTTCCCGTAGGCTGACATCTGCAGAAAATAATTATGATATCGGTAATAGAGAACTATTAGCCAAAGTATCAGCTCTCAAGGAATGGCGTCACTTACTTGAGGGATCTACAGTTCCTATCATGATTCTCACCGATCATAAGAATTTATCCTATTTAAGTGACACTAGAAGGCTTTCGCCCAGACAAGCCCGCTGGGCTCTTTTTCTTTCCCGCTTCAATTATGTAATCTCCTATAGACCTTGTAATCGTAACACCAAAGCAGATTCTCTTTCCAGACAGTTTGACACTCTTGATAATGAGGAGGTCATAACAGAACCCATCATACCTCCTGAGAGAATCATTGCTTTAACCAGAACCAGGGTCTCTTCCCCTCTTTTGCACAAAATCCAAAGGATCCAAGATAGGGCACCTAGTGATAAGCCTGTTGATACATTCTACGTACCTCCAGAGCTGAGAGGGGAAGTATTCAGCCATTGCCATGACAGTAAAATGGCTGGACATATGGAGGTATCTAAGACCATTGATTTGATTACTCAACAGTATTGGTGGCCATTTCTTAGAAAGGAAGTTGAAGCTTACGTATCGTCGTGTAACGTTTGTTCCCAATCTAAATCTTCCCATCAAATGCCATGTGGTCTTCTGCATCCCCTTCCTTTGCCATCAGTTCCTTGGTCCCAGCTGTCTATGGATTTTATTGTCGAGCTGCCACAATCTAAGGGTTTTACTGTTATTTTGGTTATAGTCGATCGCTTCTCTAAAATGGCACATTTCATACCTTTTGAGGAAACTGCATTCCTCTGCCTAATTAGCCAGAATATTTACCAAGGAAATTATACGCTTACACGGAATGCCAGACGTCATTGTGTCTGATAGGGGTTCACAATTTGTTTCAAAGTTTTGGAGGGGCTTTTGTAAGGACATGGGCATTGAGCTTGCCTTCTCCTCGGCCTATCATCTTCAAACGAATGGTGCTGCTGAAAGGACTAATCAAAGCCTTGAACAATACCTCCGTTGTTTTACGTCTCAACTCCAGGACAACTGGGCTGACCTTCTTCCTTGGGCTGAATTCGCCAGGAATAACTCTACGCACTCTGCTTCTGGTCACAGTCCCTTCTTTGTCACGAATGGTCGTCATCCTAATTTACTTCCGGCTTCGTTTTCTCACATGGGTATGCCGGCTCTAGACGAACACTTATCCACTGTACGCGACACTTGGAGAAAGGTTCATGCCCTCTTGGAGAAAAATGTGTGTACTCAGAAAGCCTTTGCTGATAGGCACCGTAGGGCGGCACCTTCTTATGTTGCTGGTGATAGAGTTTGGTTATCTACTCGTAACTAGCGCTTACGCGTTCCCTCTATGAAGTTGGCTCCTAAGTTCATTGGTCCTTACAAGGTCTTGTGACAGGTCAATCATGTTTCCTATGCCCTGGACTTGCCCAAAAACCTCTGTGTACCCAACGTCTTTCATACGTCCCTCCTGAAACCGGTTGTTTGCAATAGGCATTCCCATTTCCAGCCTGGTCCTCCTCCTGTTTTGATTCAGGGTCAAGAGGAGTATGAGATTCAACATGTTGTCGACTCCCGCATCTCCCGTGGTTCACTTCAGTACCTGGTTCATTGGAAAGGCTATGGTCCCGAGGAGTGCTCCTGGGTTCCTGCTTCTGAGGTCCATGCGCCCCGACTCCTTAGGGCGTTCCATGCGAGGTTTCCTTCTCGCCCTTCTGGTGTTCCTCAGGTAGGCGCTCCCTTGGGGGGGTTCTGTCATACCTTGTGTCCCGCGCCGTCCCGGTCCCGCCGTCCGTCCTCTCCTGTCGGACGGTGTGGATCGCTGGCGGTGTTGCGCGCGCACTCCTCCAGGGGCGCGCGCTCGTCTGGGAGGACGTGCGCGGACGTACGCGCGCGCACAAGGTAACCGGCACGGGTAGCATTTAAAGATCTCTTAAAGAGATAGTAGCCAATTGCTACTACCTATTTTATACCTCCCTCAATTCTGTCACTGCCTATCAGTATTCACCTTACCCGATATATACCTCCTTCTGACATCACTTCCTTGCCCTGTCGTGGTTTATTATAGCCCGAGAGTGCATTCTGTATAGTTGTCTTTTCTTTGGTTCCTGACTTCGGCTTGTTTATCGGTTATTCTCGTTTCTGGCTCCCTGACCTTGGCTTTGTCTATTCTCTTTCCCGTATCTCTGTATTCCTGACCTTGGCGTGTTTGACTATTCTTATCTCTCGTTCCTACGTTAAGCTCGGCCACCTTAAGGTCCGGTAATACGTCTATCTGTGTTCGCCTTTATTGTTCTCTGGTTTGCGTGTTGGGGAGTATTAACCTTGACAACTTCAGACACAACATTTTGAAATCTTTGTTAAAAAAATAATGGACAAAAGTATTAACATAATTTAAACAGAAAAAAATACTTGCCTTCATAGCTCAGCTGACATATAATACCCACCCAATAGTCTTCGCTCTTGTAGTAGCTTGCTACTGACTGGAGATCATATGACCTTAATCTCCTTTTAAAGATTGTTTCCCATATCTTGTCCAATCGGCTGCAAGGAGTGGAGTTATCGCATTAGTAAATACTGCCATGAATAATAACCAGAAAAATCAAATTATGGTAAGTATTAACACATTTTTATTTGTAATGCATTGGCATTAGTTTTTTTTCTTAATTTGTACATTTTTCTATTAATCACATTTTCCAAAGCTTTAAATACAGATTGTCCCGCATACTGTAATACTATGTTACATGGTTCCGCTATACCTATTTATTGTGCATTTAGATTTTTTTTTTTTTTATTTGAATACATTGTTCTTGGTTAATTTTCCAGTGCTGTGACAGAACCGAGCAATCAGCAAAAGAAAATTAACATTGACTTTAATATTTCAATAGGATTAATGATTTCTGATTGCTAAGTATCTGTAACACACATTTGTGAGCAAGTCACAGTTATTATTTAGAGAATTAAATAATTTATATTAAATCCTAATAAGATTTGACAGTGATTGAGCAGTCCAACATTAATAATTATTGCAGGATAAGTGTTATGCAGTAAAATAATTGTATATCCCCGGTTTCTGTGATCTTGCATTTATTTTAGTCATTCCTTCTGAAAAACAAAACATAACAATTTCCCCACCCCTCCCCAATTTATAATATTTAAATAGTGACTCTAAGTAATAACGAAGATATACTTAAAACAACCCCTCCTCAAAAAAGCACTGAAACATAAGACAGATATATGAGGCTAACTTATTAAATCATATATACATGATGTATAATCAAAATAATTTTCAAGAGCCATGGTACAAAATAGAAACTGAAATAAGTAAAAGGAAAAATTTATCACGGATAATCTGGAGTAATACTTCACAGGGGTTGTTAATTATAAAACGTACATTGAATATTGTTTTAGACAACCTATTAACATTGTGGTAAAAATTAAAAACTAAGTTAAGATTAAAAAATAAGATACTAAAAACTTTAAATATAAATATAATAACATAGAACATTAAAACATACAAAAAAAACTGGGCAGAGGCAGATATTGATAAAATCGAAAAATTATTGCAAGGAGTAAATATAAAACCATTTGCTATATTAGTTGAAGAATTTCAGAATGCTTGGTTGTATAGGGAGAAGTATTAGCAGTAGAAAGAGGGAAGTGCTCATGCCATTGTACAGAACACTGGTGAGACCTCACTTGGAGAAGGGCTACTAAACTGGTTCATGGATTGCAGGATAAATCTTACAAGGAAAGGTTAAAGGAACTTAACACGTATAGCATGGTGGAAAGACGAGACAGTGGGGATATGATAGAAACATTTAAATACATAAAGGGAATCAACACAGTAAAGGAGGAGACTATATTTAAAAGAAGAAAAACTACCACAACAAGAGGACATAGTCTTAAATTAGAGGGACAAAGGTTTAAAAATAATATCCGGAAGTATTACTTTACTGAGAGGGTAGTGGATGCATGGAATAGCCTTCCAGCTGAAGTGGTAGAGGTTAACACAGTAAAGGAGTTTAAGCATGCGTGGGATAGGCATAAGGCTATCCTAGCTATAAGATAAGGCCAGGGACTAAGGAAAGTGATTAGAAAATTTGGCAGACTAGATGGGCAGAATGGTTCTCATCTGCCGTCACATTCTATGTTTCTCTGTTTCTATGTTTCTAATTTAAATTACAAAATAAAGAAATCTTTACTTATCTGCGTGTTAACATTTTTCTTGAAAAATCATTATGTAAGGAACAAGATAACCTAATTTTAAAAATTGAAAACTTATTTTAAGGACACTAGATAGACAAAGCATTATCTATCTGTAATAATATCATAACACAAACACAAAAATGACCCAGAATTCCAGCAATTAAAGCCTGGAAAGATGATTTAAATGCAGATATCTCTCTCTAGAAATCTGGTATCATGCCTTGAACATCTCTAATAGATATATTCATTGTATAAATCTACAGGAATATCTATATAAAGTAATGAATTGTTGGTATCTTGTACCTACAAAATTAAAAGTAATATACCCACAAATGAATGATCTGTGTTAGCGATGTAAGAGACATAGAGGGTCGTATTTACATATCTGGTGGGAATGCCCAGACATTAGAGAATTCTGGAACATTTCATTTAGATTTCTGAGAGATATGGAAGAAACACAGATGAATATTACACCAGAAATGGCATTGTTACATATGATGGACAAAAGCTTAACAGAGAAATATCTGATCTTAATGAGAGCATACCGCTATATATGAATATTGGATAGGACGGATAGATAGAATGAAATAGGAATAGTCAACGAATTAGCCCTGGATGATAAGAGATAGGGACTAAGAGAAGGCCCTTATTAATATTATTATTATTATTATTATTATTATTATTGCCATTTATTCCAACAGATTCCGTAGCGCTTTACAATATTATAAGAGGGGGGGATTTAGCCATGTTAAAAAGCCCTGAGCAAGTTGTATGTTAGGTGTCGTTGTATTTAATAAAATGTGAAGTATAATTTAAAAATTGTATTTTGATACTTTTCTAATATAAATAAATTAATAAATAAAAAAGGGGGATAAAAAGGAGCTGTAGAGTTATGTGCACAAACAATTACCAACAAATTTTCCTGAATGCAGGAGTTAACGGAACAAAACTATTTTAGCTTCATCAAGTGGTTTTGGTGTGTAGACCATACCCTGCAGTCTCATGGCCCCATATTTTGCCATTTAGGAATTAAATCAGTTTGTTTATGCAGCCGTAGCCCCACCTTCCCTGGCTGAGACCCACACAGCCTCCCTAGACTGGATGCTCTGTTAATTATCTGATCGAGCCTGCAATAACCTCCCATGTGTGAGATTAATGTTCAATTAGCAGAGCAGGAGATACAAACATTTAAAATAACATTCCAATGAATTTAAAAAAAAAAAAATGTTTAAACAATTTAACCTTTTCCAGACAAAGGGTGTGCTATGGCATCCTACAAAAGGAGGGCTTTAATGACGTAGGGCGACAATCGGGTACCTCCTCCGGCCTGGATACTCACCCATTCTGCCGATAGTGTATTTTGATATACAAAATAAATAAATTAAAGTCCTCTGGGACTGAAACGTCGATATTTGTATTGTGCTAAAAAAAAGGCATTCACTTTATTTCTGCTAAGACCCCAGAGTGCACTCGTCTTTCTTACGTATACTTTGGCTAGAGGTCACACCGGGGCAAACACAAAACCTGTGAATAGTCCCTGCTGTACCACCATGCCCCCCATACTCCCCTCTCCAGCACCAGCCACAGATATATCTCCTTTCGAGTCACCAGCTCACTCTGTCCCAGACTCCATCTGGAAAGAAATCCTAGACGGGAAGGACGTGTGTCTGGTGTCTCTGCTTGTAGCATCCCAAGACATACTGGAGAACAGGGCATACAATTACGGGGACATCTCAGTGGTGCTTAAGACTAGAGACCCCAGGCTCGACAAAAAACTGTCCATACCTCAGTTCGTGATTGCCTTCGGGATATACCGTGATATCATCTGCACGGTGTATTCCCACAGAAGAGAAGAGCTAGACCTCTACCTCCACAAGGTGGTGGATTTAGACATCAAGTACGGGGGCTCCTCTTTTTACGACTATCATAAGTCGGTATCAGCGAAGGCGGCGACCCATCTGAAACAGTTCAATGTCAGAATTAACTGGTGTCAGATGGATACAGAACTATTCTGTCGCCACTTCGCTGGTCTCAGGCCCCCGTCTTGCACCGTATGTAACTCTACATCTCATACGGCGGACTTATGTCCTTCTGAAGCCGATCCTACCACCTCCACTCCCACCCCTCATCCCACTTTCACCCCTCACAGCAAATCAGTGGGTGGTCTACGTGATAAGCTGGGTAGGCCCATCTCCTTTCTAGGTAAAGCTCAGGTGTGCAATAATTTCAACACAGGCTCTTGCAGTTTCAGCGTCTGTAGATTGTTGCACATCTGCTCCATATGCTTTAGGGAACATACCAAGACTATGTGCCCGGCCAGGTTGTCCCCGAACAAATGACTAACCGACATCAATGTCGACAAACTGTTTTTTTTACCTAAGGACACTGACCACTGGGTTCATACAGGGTTTTTTCACGGGTATTGTAGCCAACCATACGGGCGCACTGGAATGTCCCAATCTATTGTCAGCATGCCAAGATCCAGTTTCTACAGACACTCTCCTTTCCTCTGAAATTTCCAACGGTTTCATGATCGGCATTTTGACCTCCTCACCGTTTTCCTCCTGGCGCACTAACCCTATTGTTGTCGCAGTACACAAATATTCTAACAAAAAATGTCTAATTATTGATTTGTCGGCACCGCACTCCTCTTTTGTTCCCAGCATAAACGCACTCATACCCGCAGACGAATTCTCACTTCAGTATGTAACAATTGACGACGCCATACAATCCATTATCTCATCTGGTAGTCGCCCCTGGCTCAGCAAAACGGACATCACAAATGCTTTTAAATTACTACCCATGCACCCCTCACTCTGGCACTTGCACGGTGTTAAATGGCGAGAAAAGTTCTACTTCTCCACACTACTCACTTTCGGTTCTCAAAGCAGCCCCAAACTGTTTGATATCTTCGCTGAGACGCTATGCTGGCTGCTTCTGAACGTCCTCAGGTGTCACTCTGTTATCCATTACTTAGACGACTTCTTACTGATAGAGGCAGGGGCACAAACATCCACCGCTATCAGCAGTACTACAGCACTTTTTTCCACACTTTGTGCACCATTATCTCCATCAAAAACAATCTGCCCCACAACTAAATTAACCTTTTTGGGGATAGAGCTAGACTCTGTTAACCTCCGAGCTAGCCTTCCCCACGACAAACTGTTCCGCTTGAGAGGGGAGATAGACATGTTCCTGCGGAATGATGTGTGCACCAGAAGGGAACTTCAGTCCCTTCTGGGATCCCTTAACTTCGCCATGCGCATCATCCCACAGGGAAGGTCTTTTATATCCAGGCTTCTTTGCCTGCTACTTGGGGTACCGGACTCTTGCCCAGTTTCATTGGACCCCCACTCCAAGGCTGACTTAGCTATGTGGGGGAAGTTTTTGGCAGATTGGAACGGTATCTGCATGTTTATCCCCCCTCTCTCCATTTCTTCACCCATTTTTCAACACTGGTTTCGCAGCCATCTTCGGGAACCACTGGTTCAGGGGTCACTGGCCCGCTGAGACGGACGCCTTGCCAGGATTAAGGGAGACCTCAGCCCTATTCGAACTGTATCCCGTTGTGGCGGCCGCACACACCAGGGGTCATCTCTGGTCCAGCAAGGCAGTAAAATGCTATTCTGATAACTCCGTGGCTTGCGAAATCATAAACAAGGGGCGCCCATCGTCCCTTACCATCATGCGGCTGATTCGCAAGCTGACCTGGCTGGCAGCAACCGTCCAGTTTGTTTTCACATCCCAGTTATCCACAACACGGCCGCTGATGCTCTTTCTCGCTCTCAATTCCAGGTATTGTTCCAGGCACTCCCTACGGCTCACCACCAGCCATCCAGGACACCACGATTTCATGAACTAATCCTGGATTGAGCACAGTAATGCATCACGCTAGGACTCTCACTCACCAAGCACTATCACCTAACACAGCTATCTCATACAATAGGGCACTTACCATTTTTAACAAATTCACTGCAGAATTTACAAGGCGACTTTTCTACACAAACCATGGTGGCTTTTGCCTCTTTTTGCCACTTACATCTTAAACTTTCTCACAACACCATTAAACTTTACCTCACCGGGGTTCAGCACCATAGCCTACCAATTTTCCTAACAACACCCCCTTCTTGTCATCATATCCCATTAAAAAGGTCTTGAAAGGAATATTAAAGGTTTCGGTTCCACTCACCCCCCCAAGACTACCTATAGATGGGCCTATCTTTAGATCACTCAGCAATCTCCTTGACGAATCCCCGTTCGATCCCAACACAAACCTGGTGATCAAATCTGCTATTTATCTTGCTTTCTACGGTTTTCTCAGACCCAGAGAGTTCACCGTTGTTTGTCAGGGAGATATCACGCACAGCCTAAAAACATCACACCTCACTAAGGTGGAGGATCACTACCTACTTACAATCTCATCAACTAAAAGTAATCACTCACAATAATTCCACTCTTCCCTACCGATAATGCCTGGTGTCCGGTCAAGGCGCTAAACCACCTATGGTCAACCCATCACGCGCACTTACCAGACTCTCCGCTCTTATCACTACAAGGGCACCCGCTCACCACGGCTAAATTCACGACTCACGTCAGAACACAACTTGATTCACAACTGCTATCCATCCCTTCCCTCTCCTGTCCCTCACTGGCCATCTCCACATATAACACTACCCTCACATCTGCCTTGAACACTGCAGCCCCACTCCAAACATGCACCACGAGGAGAACACGACCCCAACCTTGGCATAATAAATCAACACGCTATCTGCAGAGTTGCTCCCGCTGTGCTGAACGCTCCTGGAGGAAGTCCCGCACCCAGGCAGACTATCTTCATTATAGATTCATGTTGCTTTCGTACAGCGCAGCCCTTGCCCTCGCCAAACAGTCCTACTTTTCCTCTCTCATTAGTTCATGCTCCCGCAATCCCAGACGTCTCTTTGACACTTTTAATTCCCTTCTCCGCCCTGCTGTGGCCACCCCCCAAACTAACCTTACAGCTGATAGCTTTGCATATTACTTTACTGACAAGATTGAACAGCTAAGGAAACAATTCTCCCCTCCTTGCCGTTCTCTTTCTCAACCACACATAAATCATGCTTTCCCTACCCTTCAGACTTTCTCCCCAGCTACTGAACAAGAGGTGGCTGCACTTCTCCATTCCTCTCGCCCCACCACTTGCCCACTTGATCCTGTCCCATCTCACCTCATCAGATCTCTCTCCCCTTGTCTTGTGCCTATCCTAACACACATCTTTAACTGCTCTCTCTCTTCTGGCACTGTTCCTGCTGACCTTAAACATGCCACTGTAATACCTATCGTGAAAAAAACATCTCTTGACCCGTCCTCCCCCTCGAACTATCGTCCCATATCCCTGCTCCCTTACTCATCAAAGCTTTTGGAAAGACTTGTCTTTACCCGTGTGTCTCACTTCCTTAATTCCAACTCTCTCCTTGACCCTCTTCAGTCTGGCTTCCGCCCTCTCCACTCTACTGAGACCGCTCTTATCAAAGTGACTAATGACCTAATCTCCGCTAAATCCAAAGGTCACTACTCCATATTAATTCTCCTTGACCTCTCTGCTGCCTTTGACACAGTTGATCATTCTCTCCTCCTTCAAACTCTTCAATCACTCGGTCTCTGTGACTCTGTCCTCTCTTGGTTTTCCTCCTATCTCTCCCAACGCTCATTTAGTCTCTCCTTTTCCAAGGATACCTCCTCCCCTCGCCCTGTCTCGGTTGGAGTTCCCCAAGGCTCTGTCCTTGGTCCCCTTCTATTTTCTCTTTATACTGCCTCTCTTGGAAAACTTATTGCCTCTTTTGGATTCAACTACCACCTGTACGCTGATGACACTCAGATATACCTCTCCTCACCGGACCTCTCCCCGGCCGTCCTGCAACGTGTCACTGCTTGCCTCTCTTCCATCTCTGACTGGATGTCGTCACGCTTTCTCAAACTTAACCTCTCTAAAACTGAACTCCTTGTCTTTCCTCCTCCTAATACTGATCCTCCTCTCTCACTCTCCCTTCAAGTCAGTGATATCCACATAAGTCCATCCCTACAAGCGCGCTGTCTTGGCGTCATACTTGACTCTGGTCTCACCTTTGAGTCTCACATCCAGTTTGTTGCCAAGTCCTGTAGGTTCCAACTCAAAAACATAGCCCGCATCCGCCCCTTTCTTACGCAAGATGCTACCAAGGAGCTTGTCCATGCTCTAGTAATTTCCAGGGGTCATCTCTGGTCCGGCAAGGCAGTAAAATGCTATTCTGATAACTCCGTGGCTTGCGAAATCATAAACAAGGGGCGCCCATCGTCCCTTACCATCATGCGGCTGATTCGCAAGCTGACCTGGCTGGCAGCAACCGTCCAGTTTGTTTTCACATCCCAGTTATCCACAACACGGCCGCTGATGCTCTTTCTCGCTCTCAATTCCAGGTATTGTTCCAGGCACTCCCTACGGCTCACCACCAGCCATCCAGGACACCACGATTTCATGAACTAATCCTGGATTGAGCACAGTAATGCATCACGCTAGGACTCTCACTCACCAAGCACTATCACCTAACACAGCTATCTCATACAATAGGGCACTTACCATTTTTAACAAATTCACTGCAGAATTTACAAGGCGACTTTTCTACACAAACCATGGTGGCTTTTGCCTCTTTTTGCCACTTACATCTTAAACTTTCTCACAACACCATTAAACTTTACCTCACCGGGGTTCAGCACCATAGCCTACCAATTTTCCTAACAACACCCCCTTCTTGTCATCATATCCCATTAAAAAGGTCTTGAAAGGAATATTAAAGGTTTCGGTTCCACTCACCCCCACAAGACTACCTATAGATGGGCCTATCTTTAGATCACTCAGCAATCTCCTTGACGAATCCCCGTTCGATCCCAACACAAACCTGGTGATCAAATCTGCTATTTATCTTGCTTTCTACGGTTTTCTCAGACCCAGAGAGTTCACCGTTGTTTGTCAGGGAGATATCACGCACAGCCTAAAAACATCACACCTCACTAAGGTGGAGGATCACTACCTACTTACAATCTCATCAACTAAAAGTAATCACTCACAATAATTCCACTCTTCCCTACCGATAATGCCTGGTGTCCGGTCAAGGCGCTAAACCACCTATGGTCAACCCATCACGCGCACTTACCAGACTCTCCGCTCTTATCACTACAAGGGCACCCGCTCACCACGGCTAAATTCACGACTCACGTCAGAACACAACTTGATTCACAACTGCTATCCATCCCTTCCCTCTCCTGTCCCTCACTGGCCATCTCCACATATAACACTACCCTCACATCTGCCTTGAACACTGCAGCCCCACTCCAAACATGCACCACGAGGAGAACACGACCCCAACCTTGGCATAATAAATCAACACGCTATCTGCAGAGTTGCTCCCGCTGTGCTGAACGCTCCTGGAGGAAGTCCCGCACCCAGGCAGACTATCTTCATTATAGATTCATGTTGCTTTCGTACAGCGCAGCCCTTGCCCTCGCCAAACAGTCCTACTTTTCCTCTCTCATTAGTTCATGCTCCCGCAATCCCAGACGTCTCTTTGACACTTTTAATTCCCTTCTCCGCCCTGCTGTGGCCACCCCCCAAACTAACCTTACAGCTGATAGCTTTGCATATTACTTTACTGACAAGATTGAACAGCTAAGGAAACAATTCTCCCCTCCTTGACGTTCTCTTTCTCAACCACACATAAATCATGCTTTCCCTACCCTTCAGACTTTCTCCCCAGCTACTGAACAAGAGGTGGCTGCACTTCTCCATTCCTCTCGCCCCACCACTTGCCCACTTGATCCTGTCCCATCTCACCTCATCAGATCTCTCTCCCCTTGTCTTGTGCCTATCCTAACACACATCTTTAACTGCTCTCTCTCTTCTGGCACTGTTCCTGCTGACCTTAAACATGCCACTGTAATACCTATCCTGAAAAAAACATCTCTTGACCCGTCCTCCCCCTCGAACTATCGTCCCATATCCCTGCTCCCTTACTCATCAAAGCTTTTGGAAAGACTTGTCTTTACCCGTGTGTCTCACTTCCTTAATTCCAACTCTCTCCTTGACCCTCTTCAGTCTGGCTTCCGCCCTCTCCACTCTACTGAGACCGCTCTTATCAAAGTGACTAATGACCTAATCTCCGCTAAATCCAAAGGTCACTACTCCATATTAATTCTCCTTGACCTCTCTGCTGCCTTTGACACAGTTGATCATTCTCTCCTCCTTCAAACTCTTCAATCACTCGGTCTCTGTGACTCTGTCCTCTCTTGGTTTTCCTCCTATCTCTCCCAACGCTCATTTAGTGTCTCCTTTTCCAAGGATACCTCCTCCCCTCGCCCTGTCTCGGTTGGAGTTCCCCAAGGCTCTGTCCTTGGTCCCCTTCTATTTTCTCTTTATACTGCCTCTCTTGGAAAACTTATTGCCTCTTTTGGATTCAACTACCACCTGTACGCTGATGACACTCAGATATACCTCTCCTCACCGGACCTCTCCCCGGCCGTCCTGCAACGTGTCACTGCTTGCCTCTCTTCCATCTCTGACTGGATGTCGTCACGCTTTCTCAAACTTAACCTCTCTAAAACTGAACTCCTTGTCTTTCCTCCTCTTAATACTGATCCTCCTCTCTCACTCTCCCTTCAAGTCAGTGATATCCACATAAGTCCATCCCTACAAGCGCGCTGTCTTGGCGTCATACTTGACTCTGGTCTCACCTTTGAGTCTCACATCCAGTTTGTTGCCAAGTCCTGTAGGTTCCAACTCAAAAACATAGCCCGCATCCGCCCCTTTCTTACGCAAGATGCTACCAAGGAGCTTGTCCATGCTCTAGTAATTTCCCGCATGGATTACTGTAACCCTCTCCTGATTGGTCTCCCCAAAAGCCGTACTGCCCCGCTACAGTCTGTAATGAATGCTGCAGCTAGACTGATTTTCCTATCCAGTCGGTCCTCTCACACCTCGCCCCTCTGCCAGTCCTTACATTGGCTCCCTGTATCCTATAGGAGTCAATTCAAAGTGCTAACCCATACATTTAAAGCACTGAACAATTCCAGCCCCTCTTATATCTCTTCACTGATCCAGAGGTATGCCCCTCCTCGTACCCTCCGCTCTGCCCGTGACCACCTCCTGACCGCTGCTCACACCCGTACGGCCAACTCGCGCTTGCAGGACTTCTCACGGGCGGCTCCTCTCCTATGGAATAACTTGCCTACTGCCATCAGACTCTCCCCTAGTCTTCAATCATTTAAGAAGGGCCTTAAATCCCATCTCTTCAGGAAAGCGTATGGCCTCCCAGAGTAATCTCTCCCTTACATACCTGTCTCTTGCTCTCCTATGGGATAGTGCTTTGCTCTCTCCTCCAGCTCTGCTTCACTCCTACTTGATATTTCCTATCCTAATGTTTCTAATACCCCACCTCCTATAGACTGTAAGCTCATTTGAGCAGGGTCCTCTTCAACCTATTATTCCTGTAAGTTTTCTTGTAATTGTCTTATTTATTGTTACATCCCCCCTCTCAAAATATTGTAAAGCGCTACGGAATCTGTTGGCGCTATATAAATGGCAATAATAATAATAATAATAATAATAATAACACTACTAGCCAAACTGGGTTACAATCCGGCTTCATTCTCCGGGCACTCCTTCCGCATAGTAGCCGCTTTATCAGCCTCTAGCACAAACACCCCGGTCCACATCATCAAGAGACTGGGTCGTTGGAAATCCTCCATATACCATACATATATACCACGACCAGAAAAAGAGCTTTGTCAAGCTTTCAGGAACTTGGTTATGTAAAAAAGGCAATAAAGTGTGTATTTTCTCGAACTTCTCTTTTGCCCTATTTTATTTACAGGTCCACTTGTTTCGTTGGTTTCGGCACACCACAACCAACTTTGCCCTTTCAGATACTATCCATTACGTATAAAATTCCGAGCACAAGTAGAAAGGCCATTAGGCCTGAATTTGTGGGAGGAGTAAGTCCCCTACTTAAACTCCCAGCCCCTACTCACCTCTGCCGTTGATTGTCCCCACCCACCTACACCCTGTTATCATTACATTCTCCTTGGTGGGCCCTCTTTTATTTACAGGCCCACTCGTACATTGGTTTCGGCACACCACAGCCAACTTTGCCCTTTCAGATACTATCCATTACGTATTAAATTCCGAGCACAAATATATATATATATATATATATATATATATATATGAAAGAAGATGAGTGCACTCTGGAGACTGTAGTAGTAAATTATTTAGCACAAATAAACATCAACGTTTCAGTCCTCCTGGACTTTTCTCAAGACTTGAGAAAAGTCCAGCAGGATTAAAACATTGATGTTTATTTGTGCTAAATAAAAGCATTTCTACTTTACTACTATAGTCTCCAGAGTGCACTCATTTTCTTTCCAATACTTACCAATAGCATAATTAAAGACCGGGAACTAGAGTGCTGGGATCGTTGAGATATATATATATACAATTTCAAATACATATATATTTTAATTAATTAATACTTTATAATTATTTTTTTTTCATGGCTGTGTAAAAGAAGTGTGGTTCAACACCTTAAAGGCAGATAATTGTGCAGTGAGACAACAAGGGCATGATCTACACGACAAAACCCCTTGATTACTTGATTAAGCTAACGTTATTTTGGTACTTACAGTGTCCCTTTAATTCCAAAAGGCATTTTGCTTATAATATGCTTTAAAACAGATGAGCTTTATTGTCTGATACTTATAGGCATTCTCATTTTATCCCATCATCTAGACACCTTCCTCACTCTGGCTGTGTTTCTGTAGGGTTCAGCTACTTAGAAGCATCTTAATAAACAAGATTGTTTGTGGGTTATTAAATGGAAGAGCTAATTCTAACATGCTTGTTACATTAGACACAAGAAGACCCACAATTAAGGTCTGTCAACAAACAAGATTAAGTGAGATTGATTTTCAGAGATCATAGCCAGCCAAGAGGGCAAACATAATCCAGGAGGACTTCGGTTCCCTCGATTCTGTATTGAAGCTCACGTTTTTAACTCCGTTCACATGTGCTCCCATCAGCTTAGTGATCATAGTGTGGAATTGAAGTGATTGAGACATACGACATTCATGCCCGATTCTGATTCTGTCTCGAGAGACTTTGTTTAACTGTCTGCTGCTAAATTGATTCTCTTTGCCACTACAAGTGGGTAAATATCTTATCCATTTGACTTGCTACGTGAAATACAACAGGGAATATTTTGTAAAACAATGGTAGATAAATCTGACACAATGTGAGTTGCATGAATTCTTGTTCAGTGGAGTGTGTTACTTTATTAGTTCACTTTGGTTCCAGTTTAAATATATGGATGCAGTATAGGGGACAAATATAATAGCAAAAATAGGTGCTACCTCTTATAAATAAGGAGAAATAGCCTCGGAAAATGAAATAATGTTTTGCCTTAATATATCTCTCTTTAAATGGTCATTTGAGGTAAACTAAAAAACACATTTTCAAATGAATAAAATCGAGAATAAATATGAAAGATTTTCAAACTGTTATTTTTTTAATCGATTGGACTCTTTTAGCTGCAATTTATATATTATTTTATTTCCCTATAATTAGCTTTTAATATAATAAAACATTGATTGACTGGATGATTGGCGGATTGTATATTTGCACCAGATTTTGACCATCTAAACATTTACTTAGTAAAAAGCACATTAATTAATATTTAACATACTAGATTAATAGATTAATAAATCCAGACACGTAAAAAATTATATATTTTTTTTTTTTCAATCGGTTCATTATGTATTTATCTAGCGATATAGAACTGTTTCAAGAAGGAATATTGTAAAGCATCATTTGATACTGATATAAAAGAACACATTGATCTGTGTCTGGCAAATCTCTCTGAAGGTGTGCAAAGTACTGATTAAAGCACAATAGAATAAATATGAACATTTAGCCCCAGGGTCAATTTTGGTAGCAGCATCAAAGAGCAGCAACGAGATTTCAATTATAATCACAGCCACCGCTAGCTTTCCTATAATTTGCAGAGTACCGGTAACAATTCAAGTTTTTCATTGCTTTTCATTTGATTTGTTTTCAGAGGATTTAACTTTATGCGATCATTATAATGTGTATTTCACACTGTAATACATATTCTGATTCAGCTTCTAAAGTGATTTATACAATGCATTCCAGAACGGGTTAAGTCGGACAATGGCAAGAATAAAAGTGAAAATATCATGACAAACTCTAGTAAGGAACTACAATGAATTTGTCATTGTGAGATAGTGCAGTATCCTTCAAATCTGTTAGAGGTACTTAAGGCACAATACAATACAAATTGCCTTTGAGAAACACCTTGAGCCACCTCATGCATTACTGAGCATTCAATTGGTTGGATTTTATAATCTCATCGTGAGTGAATTGTACCAAATATACGTCACCTTCACAGTTTCATCTCAACCTATTTAAACTGCTACAAGGTGTATTCTCAGTGCTTAATGATAGTAGCCTTTGAGTAACCTGTATCTATATATACACTATATATACTATAGTGTTCATGTGTCAAGTTCGTTTCAGATCCCCATCAGATCCCCATCAATAGTGCACTGTAAAAAAATGTACTTACCTTTTACCTTTTCTTCAGCGGTGCCTGTTCCTCCTCACGTGACAACATCCTAAAAGCGTGCCTCCATGATGATGGTCGAATCATATTCTCCTAATAGATGGGCTCTGGGGTCTATTGAGGCACGCACAGCACTTGTTGAGATTTGTCAGTCATTCTCTTGTTATAGAGAATCATTAAATGCAATGATTCTCTATCACAAGCTGTGGTGGCACTGTGCAAGCACATTAAGACACAGGTTTGTTAGAAAATAGACAAAATGGTGTCTATTTTCTATCAAACCTGTGTCTTATCTACACTCATGTCGCTTTAACCTCTGTATCACAACTCAACTTTGAATTCTATGTGGCGTCTTCCTCAGAAATGCTTCAGACTTGAGAAAGGGAGGTTCTCCCAAAAGCTTGTCATTAAAAAATTCTGTTAGTCCAATAAAAAAGGTATTACAAGATACGAATTTTATCTATTTTTTTACATCTACATCACTGGACTAATAATGCTACAAACTCTCTCTCTCTCTCTCTCTCTCTCTCTCTCTCTCTCTCTCCCTCTCTCTCTCTCTCTCTCTCTCTCTCTCTCTCTCTCTCTCTCTCTCATAAATGAAATGTTCCCCCTAATGGTAATTCTACCTCTAGTCCTTTGACACTTACTTTAGACATATCAGACAGTGAGTTATTTGTTTACTGGAACCATTTTCTTTCCAATAATATGCTATTCCTTTTGGGATTTTGCTGTTACCTTTGCTGACATCTTTAGCAGCGTGCACTGTTGCACTTTGAATGACCTACAAGTAAGCATTGTGCCATAGCTTCTAACTGCCACTTATAAACAAGATATGTAAGACTGCTCTTTTTGTAATACACAATCAGAGAGGAAGCATGGCATTACACATCAATGTAAGTTCCACTGGATAGGTGAGATCTGGATATTTTATTTGTTTTGTCTGTTAGTACCACAGTTTGGAAACTGATAATATTGGTATGAGTTGTACATTGTAAGCTCCAACATAAAATAAATCAATTTATAAATAAATAGTTTTGTTTTGTATGAAGGCAATTCTCCCCACTGTATTTATATGGGGACCATGTAGATTCCTAAATGCATGTTTTGCATTTCTACCAGGGTTAATCACCAAACACTAGATTTTGTTCCGATGAACACAGTCCGGTGATAATGGACAAATTCTGACTTGAATGGCAATTCTTATATTTATTAAAGCCAATTCCGGTCAGAATTCGGTAGGCAAGCGTGAATTTGCAACAAAGTTTGGATTTAAATTTCAAAGTAAAGGATTCTAAAGGTTCACAAAGCACTTGTTTTACTAAAAGTCTGGACCAAATGCATCCAATAAAAAGCACATTCAAAACTATTGATCCCTTACTTTCATGCATGTAAATTGAGAATTTCAAGTACTATTAGTCTGGTGGCAGTGTTTTAACCCCTTAAGGACACATGATGTGTGTGACATGTCATAATTCCCTTTTATTCCAGAAGTTTGGTCCTTAAGGGGTTAAGCTAGCAGGCAACTAGTTAAAACCTTGGTGCTGTGGGGGTTAATTATATGGTTGTTGGCCAGTGTTTGCTAGCCAGCCACCACATTAAAAAAAAAGTTAATTGATAAAAAACAAAAAAATGATGGGAGACGATAAGGCCCCCATATTACTAAAAGGGAGGTTTATTGTTGCCAAGGAGCTAGAACGGCTGAAATAACATGTGGGAACTTAGTCTCCCGCATATCCCCAACTATAGCTATTGGGTGTTGGACTTTCAATTATAAAAATAGGCCAGCGTGTTGTAAGTTATTAAATAAAAGAAAAATTGGGGTGGATATCCTAATGCCTCCTACTGCCTCCACGCATGGGCATTAGGTGGGGTCTATTATCCACCAACCTTTAGACGTGGATGAGGGCTCTAAATAAAATATTTGTGAGAAAACCTAGTGTCCCCTCTCCAAGCCCAGTAACAGGGGATGAGGGTTCTAAATAATAATATTCTGTTGGAGGACCTAGTGTCTTCAGCAGCACCTGCACCAAATGGGGGTTCTAAATAGTTAAACAATTGGGGAGTGGGGGGGGGTGTGGTTTGCAGCCAGCCGAGCTGGACGTGTTCGGATAGAGCTCCGCTGTAACCACGGTGCCAATAGCCTACAATTGCACTGACAAACCATAGAAAATATATTTTCCGGTGGGGGAACCAGGATGGACAAAAGGGCCCCGAGGAAGCAGACCAAAAAGGTGACCGAATCGGCTACTACAGTCTCCGAGCTGTTTGCAGCCTCTCGTGCTATGCGTCTGAGTTCACAAGATGGCGGCCCGGACGGCCAAGGTACGCCACGATCGCCTTCGAGCCCGGGTAGTGGCGTGGCATTGGGGGGAGCGGAACCCGAAACCAGCCAAATCCTCGCTAAACTGGCTGAAGTACGAACTTACCTGGCTACCGAAATGGTCCGTAACACTGCCGAGGTCAAAGCAGAGATTCAGACCTTGGGTGCTCGGACGGCGGTGCTGGAACAAAGGGTGGAATCCACTGTAATCGCCCACAATGCGGCAGCTGCACAAATTAACAGCCTGACTACCCAGCTTCTTGCGGCTACGTCGGCGATTGAAGATTTGGGTAATAGATCACGGCGTAATAATGTTCGCCTCCGCGGCCTGCCGGAACGAGAAGGGGAGGGCTCCCTCGCCGAGACAGTCTTGGCTATTTTCCACCCGCTTCTCCCTGATATACCGGACCACCTACGGCATATTGAAACGGCACACCGAGCTCTCCGGGCTAAGAGGGCTGATGACAGACGGCCTCGAGATGTTATCGTCAAATTTCTTTCATTTCAAACTAAAGAGGCTGTTATGAGGTGTGGAAGGGATCGCCCAATTGTGCACAACGGGGTGGATATAGCCCTATTTCAGGATCTCACCCCTACAACCCTGCAGCGTCGGCGGGAATGGCGCCCACTTACCGAACTCCTGCAGAAACACTCCATTCGGTACGCCTGGGGTCACCCCTTCCGTCTATTAGCATTCAAAGACGGCCGTACCAAAGTTCTTGCTCCTGATGGCGACCCGACTACTTTCCTGACTGACTTGGGGATCCAGGTTCCTGTTGGCCTTGCGGTTCCGGTGGCGTCGACGGAGGTCCTTACAGCTCTTCCACGCGACTGGCTTTCGGCGGGCGAGTGAAGAGGTCGGCTCCACGGTGGCAGTGTGAGGCCCGCTGTCTATAGTCCTGGGTGGTGAGCTTATCCGGGAGGGTTATTGTTGATTGGGAGGGTGGTGTCTGTCCCCCCCTCTTATGTTTTAAAGCCCCCCTTTTTCGGGTCCTTCGGAGGGGCTCCCACGGGTCAGCCACAGTCCCCTCTTCGGGTGGGTTCTTTTTTACTGGGGTGGGCTAGGGCTGTGAGGCTTCCCCTCCTCTCCCCATCCCACTAACATTATTTTCGCCCCAACCCTCTCGCATCCTTGGCGTGCAAACACGGTCTGCAAACGGTTGATTTCCCTGGGAATGGAGAGGCCCATTTTTCTTCCCCTCGCGGACTCAGCGAGACTTACGGTGGTAAACCGTTACATTATTACCTTTTTTCTTGTGCCTACTTGTTACTTAATTCTGGCCCGGGCGGTGGGCGGCGGGCGGTGCTCCCGGTAATTTGCCTGGGGCCTTTTTTGCCTCTTGCCTTGCAATATGTTATGGTTTTTCCCCGTTACGGGTTATGCTATTGGGAATGTTAGTTTTAAGGATGGGGGGTATGATGCATCGGATCCCTTATTACCCTAGTTGAATCTATGCTGAGCGGGATACAGAAGATGCAATTTATGTGATTTATTAGATTCTATATTTTGCTTTGCCTTATTTTTACTTTTCACTGTCCCCCCCCTCAGCTGGATGGGCAGAGTAGGTGATGCCTATTTTACGCTCCCTCTCGGGCCGGTCCACTGATGGTATGCTTGGGAACACTAATGGGATATGATGTCAATGGGGCCGGAGCTTTCTCCCGGGCCTGGAGCATTTGAATATGTCTATAATCCTTATGTTCTATAAAACTCTATTGTTTTTGGTTGCACCTGAGCTTCTCCACATATACTGTCTGTTTAAGGGGGATTATGTTTCAGTATTCCGTATCTGCCCCATGGGGTGGCCCCAGCTTTGACCTCCGTTTGCTAGTTGGGGGAGGGGTCTGTTTCATGGAGATATGCCCATTCCCAGCCGCTCTTTCTCCCCCCCCCCCCGAGTGAGGGCCTCAATCCCTGGGATTCTTCCTGGGGAGGGAGGAGGTCCGTTTCCTCCGGATTGTTCAGAAAAGTGTTTGTCCTCATTATGTTTAACCGGGCACCTTAGGGTGCCTATTACAGTTGGTCTATGCTTGGGCTACTCTGGGGCATTTTTTGTGCTCTGGGGTCGCTTCAGCATATACCCCATGTTGTCCTGGCTATGGGTTAGCCCAGGCAAAAGTTCTCACAAATGTTCTTCTTTTTTTTACCTTCTCCCTTTTCTGTTCCTGTACTCTCCTATCTCTCTTTCCCCTCTTCCCTTATCTTTCTCCCAAATACCCTAAAAGGGGACGTAGGTATCCGTAGATACTGCGCAATACACGGATATGGTAGGCGGGGCCCGGACTACTGCTCTGTATTTCTGATAGCCTCATCACAATGTACGCATTGGCCCCTTTTGGGCCTGGTACGTAGAATACACGTGACCCTTTACCCGTCACGATGCCATTAAAATTAATATCTTTGAATGTCAAGGGCCTTAACGCTCCGAGCAAACGCCGCCTTATGTTCAGAGATCTTAAGCGTTCGAACCCAGATATTGCATTCCTGCAGGAGACACATATTCCAGCATCGGCGAGATTCGCTCTAAAAGACCATGTGTTCAGAACAGTACATGAAGCTCGGGCTTTGAACAAACGAAATGGTGTTGCGGTACTTATACACCACAGATGCCCATTTAAAATTGGGAAAGTGGTGGCGGACCCAGCCGGCCGCTTTGTTCTAGTGTCAGGAACTTTATATTCCCATGCGACTCACTTTCTAAATATTTACGCCCCCAACGACCCCTCTACTGAATTCTGGGACGCTATGACCAAGATGGTACAGGATTTACCGCACGGCATGGTGGTTGTGGGAGGTGATCTTAACGCCTCTCCGTGTCCGGCCGTTGACCGGAGCCGGGGCTGCGGCCTTCCGCGGTCACATAGGAGAGGGGGACAGGATAAAATACTCCACTCCTTTATCCTCCGAACGGGCCTCTTGGACATCTGGAGGGCACATCATCCTGCGATTATACTTTCTATTCAGCTCCGCACGATACTTATTCTAGGATCGATATGTTTTTAGTAAACTCTCACTCTGCTTCAAAGGTTTCGGGTGCCACGATTGGCTCTATCACTTGGTCCGATCACGCTGAGGTCACGCTGACCTTAGACAACTTATGTGTGGCATCCCCATGGTCCTGGAAGTTAAATACTTCTTTGTTACAAGATCTGGCCGTGGTGGACGTAGTTCGGAAGGAATTGACTGAATATTTTGCTAGGGAAACGGAGTCGGACCTCCGCCCGGCCACGGTGTGGGCCGCCCATAAAGCGGTTATTCGCGGTATTTTGATTTGCGAAGCCTCATTGAAGAAGAAACGCAAAACACAATTATTGTCGTCTCTTCTAGAAGCTTTGGGAAAAGCCGAGGAAAAACATAAAGCTGCCTCGTCGCCCGCTACATTAGCGGGCGTGCAGGACCTGCGGGCATCGGTTTGTGAGGCGCTCCTCGATGATACGGCTAGAGCTCTAGTATGGTCCAAGAGGACCTATTATGAAAAATCTAACAAAATGGACACATTGCTAGCCAGAACTCTTCGCCCGAGGCAAGGCCACTCACATATAATAAGAATTAAAAACAGTTCGGGTGGGAACTGTACAGATCCCACGACATAGCTCAGGTTTTCACGGATTACTTTTCCAACCTATACAACCACTCGAAATGCGATGAGGTGACGCGTCAACGTGAAACTGAGGATACTAAGCATTTCCTATCTCAACTGTCTCTGCCGCGATTGAGAAGGGTGCATGGATCACGGCTGAAGAGATTGACGCGGCAATTACCGCTTTGAAAGGTAACAAAGCTCCGGGCCCGGATGGCTTTGAAGGTAGCTACTACAAAATCTTTCGCGACGAAATCACACCCCACTTAGAAACCTTATTCAATGACCTTATGGAGGGTGGCGCTCCGGACAGGGATATGTCTCTAGCCGATATGGTACTACTACCTAAACCTGGCAAGGACGACTCGGTTCCGGAAAACTTTCGCCCAATCTCATTAATTAATCATGATTCAAAACTTCTGGCTAAGATCCTGGCTACCCGATTGAACCCTTTCCTCACGAGTCTAATCCATCCAGACCAGGTGGGATTTATTCCTAGTAGGCAATTATTCGAAAATACTAGACGTAACATCGATCTCATTTGGAGGCAGGTAGATAAAGGGATCCCGACGCTGCTCTTGTCGCTAGACGCAGAGAAGGCCTTTGACAGAGTCAAATGGCCTTACTTATTTGAGGTCCTCCGACACTTCGGCTTCCCGGTTACTTACCTGTCCGCAATTAGGGCAATGTATACTGAAGTGCAGGCACGGGTCCGGATAGCAGGATCGAAAATTATACCATTTAGTTTAGGCAACGGAACGAGGCAGGGCTGCCCGTTGTCCCCTTTACTGTTTGCTCTGTCGTTGGAGCCCCTATTGCAAAAGGTGCGTGATACACAGGAAATTCGAGGAATTCAGATCGGAGGCCAGCGATATGTAGTCTCCGGCTTTGCCGACAATGTTTTGCTGACCCTGACTGACCCAGGGGCGTCGATGGCAGCATTGATGGCCGTGTTGGACTCCTATAGCAGGCTGGCCGGTTATAAGGTGAACCTCTTCAAATCAAGCGCTCTCCCTCTCCGTATGCTTGATTCTGAAATAGCTCACATAAGGGAGACCTATAAGATTCCTATTGCTAGGGATTATATCAAATACCTAGGGGTTCGGCTGACAGCGGACCCGACCCACCTTCACCAACAAAATTATGCACCCTTAATCCGCACTTTAATTGTGGATATGGACAGATGGCAGGATAAGCCGATCTCTTGGATAGACAGGATCCACACGGTTAAAATGAACGTGCTCCCTCGGATCCTTTTCCTGTTTCAGGCTCTGCCGGTTAGACTGACTAAGTCCGACTTGGGTACGCTCCAGCAAGCCATAGGGAAGTTTATTTAGCAAAACAAGAAACACAGAATATCTTGAAATATTCTGTACAGAGCAAAATCTAGAGGTGGTCTGGGCTTACCGAATCTGTACTTTTATTACTTGGCAGCCCAACTTACGCAAATAGCATTGTGGCACTCTCCTCCGGATGAGAGGAGGTGGGTAGACTTAGAATCTTCCCTCATGGGGCCCGACATCCCCCAGTTCTTCATGTGGGTTCCCAAGGCCAACAGGCCACTCTCACACATCAAATGCCCAGCCATAGCGAACTCTATGAAACTCTGGGATGCCACGTCGCTTAAATACGGGTTATCCACGCAGTCCTCTCCGTTGGCTCCTTACCTAAGGAATACAGCCTTCAGCCCGGGACTGGCAGCTAGAGATTTCAGGGGCATAGAGAGCACGGGTATCCAACGTCTATGTCAATTGTACGAAGGCGGCTCGATACTACAGTTTGAGGAACTGAAGACTAGGGCAACTTTGCGCCCCTCTGATTTCTTCCGGTATCTACAACTCAGGGACTTTGCCCAAACACCGGCGGTTCGGGCTATAGCGTTAACACCGCCTACGTTCTTTGAAAACATGTGCCTTAAAGAGCAATTCCCGAAAGGCCTTATCACTACCATATACGCGCACTTAAGTACCTCCACTTCGGAGTGGGGGGCACTCACCTACACAGCCCAGTGGGAAGCCGATCTTGGCGAGGAGCTTGAGGGAGTAGAATGGCAGGATATCTGGGAGGCCGCTGCGACTTCGTCGGTATGTCTCTCTCTCTCTCTCTCTCTCTCTCTCTCTCTCTCTCTCTCTCTCTCTCTCTCTCCCATAAATGAAATGTTTCCCCTAATGGTAATTCTACCTCTAGTCCTTTGACACTTACTTTAGACATATCAGACAGTGAGTTATTTGTTTACTGGAACCATTTTCTTTCCAATAATATGCTATTCCTTTTGGGATTTTGCTGTTACCTTTGCTGACATCTTTAGCAGCGTGCACTGTTGCACTTTGAATGACCTACAAGTAAGCATTGTGCCATAGCTTCTAACTGCCACTTATAAACAAGATATGTAAGACTGCTCTTTTTGTAATACACAATCAGAGAGGAAGCATGGCATTACACATCAATGTAAGTTCCACTGGATAGGTGAGATCTGGATATTTTATTTGTTTTGTCTGTTAGTACCACAGTTTGGAAACTGATAATATTGGTATGAGTTGTACATTGTAAGCTCCAACATAAAATAAATCAATTTATAAATAAATAGTTTTGTTTTGTATGAAGGCAATTCTCCCCACTGTATTTATATGGGGACCATGTAGATTCCTAAATGCATGTTTTGCATTTCTACCAGGGTTAATCACCAAACACTAGATTTTGTTCCGATGAACACAGTCCGGTGATAATGGACAAATTCTGACTTGAATGGCAATTCTTATATTTATTAAAGCCAATTCCGGTCAGAATTCGGTAGGCAAGCGTGAATTTGCAACAAAGTTTGGATTTAAATTTCAAAGTAAAGGATTCTAAAGGTTCACAAAGCACTTGTTTTACTAAAAGTCTGGACCAAATGCATCCAATAAAAAGCACATTCAAAACTATTGATCCCTTACTTTCATGCATGTAAATTGAGAATTTCAAGTACTATTAGTCTGGTGGCAGTGTTTTAACCCCTTAAGGACACATGATGTGTGTGACATGTCATAATTCCCTTTTATTCCAGAAGTTTGGTCCTTAAGGGGTTAAGCTAGCAGGCAACTAGTTAAAACCTTGGTGCTGTGGGGGTTAATTATATGGTTGTTGGCCAGTGTTTGCTAGCCAGCCACCACATTAAAAAAAAGTTAATTTATAAAAAACAAAAAAATGATGGGAGACGATAAGGCCCCCATATTACTAAAAGGGAGGTTTATTGTTGCCAAGGAGCTAGAACGGCTGAAATAACATGTGGGAACTTAGTCTCCCGCATATCCCCAACTATAGCTATTGGGTGTTGGACTTTCAATTATAAAAATAGGCCAGCGTGTTGTAAGTTATTAAATAAAAGAAAAATTGGGGTGGATATCCTAATGCCTCCTACTGCCTCCACGCATGGGCATTAGGTGGGGTCTATTATCCACCAACCTTTAGACGTGGATGAGGGCTCTAAATAAAATATTTGTGAGAAAACCTAGTGTCCCCTCTCCAAGCCCAGTAACAGGGGATGAGGGTTCTAAATAATAATATTCTGTTGGAGGACCTAGTGTCTTCAGCAGCACCTGCACCAAATGGGGGTTCTAAATAGTTAAACAATTGGGGAGTGGGGGGGGGTGTGGTTTGCAGCCAGCCGAGCTGGACGTGTTCCGATAGAGCTCCGCTGTAACCACGGTGCCAATAGCCTACAATTGCACTGACAAACCATAGAAAATATATTTTCCGGTGGGGGAACCAGGATGGACAAAAGGGCCCCGAGGAAGCAGACCAAAAAGGTGACCGAATTGGCTACTACAGTCTCCGAGCTGTTTGCAGCCTCTCGTGCTATGCGTCTGAGCTCACAAGATGGCGGCCCGGACGGCCAAGGTACGCCACGATCGCCTTCGAGCCCGGGTAGTGGCGTGGCATTGGGGGGAGCGGAACCCGAAACCAGCCAAATCCTCGCTAAACTGGCTGAAGTACGAACTTACCTGGCTACCGAAATGGTCCGTAACACTGCCGAGGTCAAAGCAGAGATTCAGGCCTTGGGTGCTCGGACGGCGGTGCTGGAACAAAGGGTGGAATCCACTGTAATCGCCCACAATGCGGCAGCTGCACAAATTAACAGCCTGACTACCCAGCTTCTTGCGGCTACGTCGGCGATTGAAGATTTGGGTAATAGATCACGGCGTAATAATGTTCGCCTCCGCGGCCTGCCGGAACGAGAAGGGGAGGGCTCCCTCGCCGAGACAGTCTTGGCTATTTTCCACCCGCTTCTCCCTGATATACCGGACCACCTACGGCATATTGAAACGGCACACCGAGCTCTCCGGGCTAAGAGGGCTGATGACAGACGGCCTCGAGATGTTATCGTCAAATTTCTTTCATTTCAAACTAAAGAGGCTGTTATGAGGTGTGGAAGGGATCGCCCAATTGTGCACAACGGGGTGGATATAGCCCTATTTCAGGATCTCACCCCTACAACCCTGCAGCGTCGGCGGGAATGGCGCCCACTTACCGAACTCCTGCAGAAACACTCCATTCGGTACGCCTGGGGTCACCCCTTCCGTCTATTAGCATTCAAAGACGGCCGTACCAAAGTTCTTGCTCCTGATGGCGACCCGACTACTTTCCTGACTGACTTGGGGATCCAGGTTCCTGTTGGCCTTGCGGTTCCGGTGGCGTCGACGGAGGTCCTTACAGCTCTTCCATGCGACTGGCTGAAGAGGTCGGCTCCACGGTGGCAGTGTGAGGCCCGCTGTCTATAGTCCCGGGTGGTGAGCTTATCCGGGAGGGTAATTGTTGATTGGGAGGGTGGTGTCTGTCCCCCCCTCTTATGTTTTAAAGCCCCCCTTTTTCGGGTCCTTCGGAGGGGCTCCCACGGGTCAGCCACAGTCCCCTCTTCGGGTGGGTTCTTTTTTACTGGGGTGGGCTAGGGCTGTGAGGCTTCCCCTCCTCTCCCCATCCCACTAACATTATTTTCGCCCCAACCCTCTCGCATCCTTGGCGTGCAAACATGGTCTGCAAACGGTTGATTTCCCTGGGAATGGAGAGGCCCATTTTTCTTCCCCTTGCGGACTCAGCGAGACTTACGGCGGTAAACCGTTACATTATTACCTTTTTTCTTGTGCCTACTTGTTACTTAATTCTGGCCCGGGCGGTGGGCGGCGGGCGGTGTTCCCGGTAATTTGCCTGGGGCCTTTTTTGCCTCTTGCCTTGCAATATGTTATGGTTTTTCCCCGTTACGGGTTATGCTATTGGGAATGTTAGTTTTAAGGATGGGGGTATGATGCATCGGATCCCTTATTACCCTAGTTGAATCTATGCTGAGCGGGATACAGAAGATGCAATTTATGTGATTTATTAGATTCTATATTTTGCTTTGCCTTATTTTTACTTTTCACTGTCCCCCCCCTCAGCTGGATGGGCAGAGTAGGTGATGCCTATTTTACGCTCCCTCTCGGGCCGGTCCACTGATGGTATGCTTGGGAACACTAAAGGGATATGATGTTGTTGTAGAATTATTAACCCCTTATAACTTATATCCATTATTAGGCCCCTTATAAACTATATAATCCTTACTGGGCCCCTTTAATACTATATTCTCATATTCAGCTCTCATGCCTCGTAGTTTAAACTTTACAAGATTCCTTTGTTCGTAGAAACAGCATGTCAGCAGAAAATGCTAGAATCTTCTGATTCAAAGAACACACTGTAGCAGATAGTATTGATAGAGTGTATAATTGCCAAAGAGGCCTTGAGAATATTGAGGATACTAACCTTGAAAGACTAAAGGTACCAGCTACTCTTTATGGATAGCTGCCAAAATGCCCCCTCCCATCGAAAGAACTCCTCGTGCTAGCAAGATGGAGCTGAAATCTGGAGGAGAACTTTATGACGTCAGTTATGATGTAAGACGTAACACCCAACAGGGAGGGCATTTAACTAACCCCTTCTTCTCTAAGCCAATTGACAATGTTTATTTGCTTATATCTTGATAATCAATGATGATGTAATTTTGCCTTTAAAAGGACTTGCAAGCCTGCTTTGTTCAGATGCTAATAAATTTCCTGAAGTTCTTTCATTTAACCTGAACCTTGTGTCAGTGTGAATTTAATTCTGCGTATACGCAATTTAAACATCTCTAATTTGGACAGGAACAGATAGTCATTCAAACTTCTTTGTTTGCTTAAAAGATTCCCTTATCAATTTGGCGCATCCAATGTGGGGGCTGGGTTATGCCCTGCTAGGACAGCCGTCCGAGAAGACGTGGGGTAGGTTGGTCCTGGGGGAAGGAAGGAGATTAATCAACTCTAAATACACGGTAGAGTGCACCTGTCCGGTATGTTCCGGCCCCTGTGATTTACCTGCCTCAGCGTCTGAGATCGGCTGCCAAGAGGACATCAAAGTCAGGTAATATCTTGCCCAGAGACCCCTATACCTTACCTGTTGACTATCTGTTGCCTGAGTGTGTTTGGTTTGTTTTGTCTCTAGTATGTGCCTGGGTTGAGTGATTGCCTGTTTACTCCTTTTAGGAACCACGTAGAGCACCTGGTAGAGGCGCCGACCAGATTCTTAGCATACTGAATCACCAGAGATCATCATGCCCCCCCTCCCTGCAAGGTAACAGAAGTTTTCCTGGGGATCTTCTGTTTGCCTGTTTACTCCTTTTAGGAACCACGTGGCTGTGGTTGTAAGGAAAAAGGGGGGGGAATCTGTGGAGGGGTGTAGACTCACTGTCTCCTGGGGGTTTCCCATAAGTGTCGCTTTGATTGCTAGCCTCATTGGACATCACTTTACTCTGCTTGCTGTGTGCAGAGAAGCGGAACACTGCAGCTTCGAGCGCTGATGCTGGGCGTTCCAGTTTAACTTTTGTGGCAGGTGGTTACAGGCAGATATTGCTGTCTCCATCACCACGTGGATGGAAAGGGATTTTTGTTAACCCTGTTTGAACTTATTTGAACTGTGATGCATGCACTGTATTTTACTTGAAATGTTGTCTTAATTGTCTGTCACACAGATTCCTGTGTTTACTTTTATCTTACTCTCTGTACTATTTACACTTTCCCCTCCTGTTTCTCTTTCTCTGATGAGAGAAGTGATTGGTCACACACTTCTTGCCATGCTCCAATCCTTGGGTAGACGGAATCAGTGACTAGTCTACGTTTTGGGAAGACGTACGTTGGAATTTATTCTTGCGTAGCAGTCGAGCATTGTAGACGTTTATCGTTATCAATATCTCTCTCTCTCTCTCTCCCTCTCCCTCTCTGTGTTTGTCTCTTTCTCTCCCTCTCTCTCTCTCTCCCTCTCCCTCTCCCTCTCCCTCTCCCTCTCTGTCTCATTCTCTCTCTCTCTCTGTGTCTCTGTCTCACTCTCTCTCTCTCTGTGTGTCTCTGTCTCACTCTCTCTCTCTCTCTGTGTCTCTGTCTCACTCTCCCTCTCTGTCTCACTCTCTCTGTCTCTCTCTGTGTCTCTGTCTCTCTCTCTCTCTGTGTCTCTCCCTCCCTCTCTCTGTCTCTGTCTCTCCCTCCCTCTCCCTCTCTCTGTCTCTGTCTCTCCCTCCCTCTCTCTCTGTCTCTGTCTCTCCCTCCCTCTCTCTGTCTCTGTCTCTCTCTCCCTCTCTCTGTCTCTGTCTCTCTCTCCCTCTCTCTGTCTCTGTCTCTCTCTCCCTCTCTCTGTCTCTGTCTCTCTCTCCCTCTCTCTGTCTCTGTCTCTCTCCCTCTCTCTGTCTCTGTCTCTCTCTCCCTCTCTCTGTCTCTGTCTCTCTCTCCCTCTCTCTATCTCTCTCCCTCTCTCTCTCTCCCTCCCTCTCCCTCTCTCTCTCCCTCCCTCTCCCTCTCTCTCTCCCTCCCTCTCCCTCTCTCTGTCTCTCTCTCTCTCTCTCCCTCCCTCTGTCTCTCTCTCTCTGTCTCTGTCTCTATCCCTCTCCCTCTCTCTGTCTCTGCCTCTCTCTCTCCCTCTCTCTCTCCCTCTCTCTCTCCCTCCCTCTCTCTGTCTCTCTGTCTCTCTTTCTGCCTCTGTCTCTCTCTATATCTGGGACGCCATATATATATATAGAGGATATGGGACAGAAATTAGGAAAGCCCAGTAAGGGGTGGCTTGCGTGTGATTTGGTAGAGGATAGAGAAGGGGAAGAAATGGTTAAGAAGGTTGATAAGATTGCTAAAGTGTGTGGAATTACCGTACCTCCGTGCGGCAGATTGCAGCCAGAGAGCTGGCGTAAGTTACTGACAGAGAAGAAGGGAAAGCTTTCAGATCATGATTTAGTCCGGACAGCTGAGGCGTGGTACCGGGTGGCAAAGGCTATTCAGCAAGAGGGATGGATTGAGGAAGAGGTTGATCATAAAGGTGTAAAACTGTTTGTGTATTACAAAAACTTTGTTCCAGGGAAACTCTCCCAGCCAGCGCTTAGTTGTGGCGCACACGAGGTGACCCCGAGTGAAAAGCAACTGACCATAGCTCCCGCTCCTAGTCCCCTCTCTGCCACTGCCCCCGTTTACCCAGTCCTGAATGCTGATGGATCCATATTTTCCCCACCATCAGTCCCACAACTCCCATCATTCTCATCCAACCCGTCACCCCGTCCATCTCCCTCCAGCCCCTTCCACCCCTCCAACATGACGTCCCTCCGCCCGTCCCCACCTACACGCCCCCGTGCCCGCCCATTCTCCACTTCTTCTCCCACTGACCCATCCCCTCTGCCTGTCCCTCCTCCTTTCGCCTCCCCTATTTCCCCTGCCCCACCTTCTCCTCCTCCTCCTACCCCTCCAGCCCCGCCCACTCCACCCTCTTCCCCACCTACTCCACCCGACTCTCATCCCTCCTCTTCCACATCCTCATGCCCATACCCCCTGTATCCTTCCGCCCTTCCTAGTCCCTACTCGTCACCTCCGCCCTACGCCTACTCCACCCAACTGTCCTGGCCCCTCTCATATCCCTATCCGTCACTTCCGCCCTACACACCCACTTCTCCTGTGCCTCCCGTAGTCACGCAGTCAGCCCCTCTTGCTCCTGTCCTTGTCATGCCCACATCCAACATGGCCGCCACTTCCTCACTGAACCCAACCGTCACTTCCTTCCATGCCTCCAATATGGCGTCCCCCAGTAACACAGCACCTCTTATGCCAGTCCTTCCAAATGATCTACTTCCATCAAATCTTAGTACACCGGCAGCCCCAGCCGGAGGAGTGCCACTTCTGCCCCCAGCCTTGACACCTCAAGTAGTGCGTCCCCCGGGCATCCGGGTGACACAAGCAGATGAATCTAGCTCGGCCGACTCGTTTGGCTCTGGCCACTCGTTTAGCACTCATGGCTACCAGGTGCCACCGGATGCCAAGGAATCTTCACCCCAATCATCCCGGCGCTCTTTACAAGACCCTTTTGGCCGCAGGCTTCAGGGAGGTGAGGCCCCTGTAATGTATGTCACCTTTAACCCAACACAAGCCAGTACTCTGATGAAGTCACTCCCTGACCCTGAAAAACAGCCCATGCCCTTCTACAGGGCAATAGTACAGATCCAACAAACTTACTCCGCCACTTGGCGAGACTTACTGAGCCTTTGTGCCATTAAAGCTGGGGATGCCTACTGGCCTAGCATTGCCCGTCACCTCTGTACTAACTGGTTAGTAAGTGACACAGATTATATGTCCGGTATTGAGTTCTGTGACCAACTGAAGACCTGGGCTAAGGATAAGCTTGCTGATTTAGCAGCAGGCCTTAACGACATTATTCAGGAAAAAGGTGAAACTGTAGAAAGATTTCATGCTAGACTTTTCCAAGTGTTCACTGACCTAGGGTTTGAGCTCAGTAATAAGATACATGCTCAGATGCTTTCCGGTGCCTTTGTCCAAGGCATCAAGGACTCTATACGTAAGGGTATTATTGCTGCCCGCCCAGAGTATAGAGTGGTTCCCCTTGATAAGCTGCTCCTAGTTGCCAGAGGCTTAGAAGCTGCACAAGTTCCGAGGAGACCCCATCCCACTCCCCTTATGGTATCACGTCCCCCCATCCCCAAAGGCACTAAGCCTGCAGATGGAATCTGCTTCAACTGTGGAGAAAAAGGCCATTTTAGGAGTGACTGTCCTGCACCCCTTAAACCCCAAAGATCTAACAGGCCCAAATCTACCGCTAAGGCCCCGGCACCTCCTTCACCTGATTCAGCCCAAGAAGACTAGGATATTGGCAAGCCTGTATCATCAACCCCTGTTATGGCAGTATCTGCAGGGGAACAAGGGGGGCCATTAGCCACTGTAACTTTACCCATTGAAGGCCACCCCACCACATTCCTTGTTGATACAGGTGCAGCCCGAAGTGTTCTGCGAGAACAAGACCTGCCTGATTCTTCCTTTTTGTCCAATATTGATGTCTCCTGTGTGGGAGTGGATGGTCTTCCAAGACAAAGCCCATTAACTACTCCTTTGCGGGTTGGCAGCTGCCCTAGTCTGCTTGCCCGTTTTGTGGTGTCATCCACATGTCCCATTAACCTGTTAGGTGCTGATGTACTTTCCCGCCTACAGGCATCATTCACTTTCACACCTGATGGCCAAGTGGAATTATCTTCAGCCCTCTCTGACTCAGATACCTCAGCCTTGTGTTCCTTACCCCTGATGCTTCATCTAGAGACTCCGCAGGGCTATGCAGAAGGCATGAGAGACAATTTCCCCGAATCTCTAATGAACAGTGTCCCCAAGACTTTGTGGTCCTCAGGCCCAGAGGACATAGGCCATCTTAAAGTCCCACCAGTGATGGTCAAGCTTATCCCAGGGGCAAAGCTACCAAGAAAGTCCCAATACCCATTGAAACCTGCCCAGGCGGCAGCCATTTCCAAACAAGTCCGGGCATTACTTGATAAAGGGGCTCTTGTTAAATGTGAGTCTCCATGTAATACTCCTTTATTTCCTGTGAAAAAGAAGACACCCAAGGGTGAACCGGAGAAATACCGAATGGTCCAGGACCTCAGAGCAGTAAATGAGGCAACAGTCCTGGACACCCCAATTGTGCCAAATCCGCACACACTCCTTTCTGGCGTTCCACCTTCTGCCAAATACTTCACGGTGATTGACCTAGCCAATGCATTCTTCAGTGTTCCGCTGGAACAAAGCTGTCAATACCTGTTTGCCTTCACACATGAAAAACAACAATATACATGGACTGTTATGCCCCAGGGGGCACAGAATTCCCCAAGCCAGTTTGCAAAAGCAATGAGTATCATCCTTGACCCCTGGCAGTCTGACCATCCAGAGGTTGTCCTACTCCAATATGTAGATGACTTGCTCCTTTGTGGAGATGATGTTCCCACAATAGAAAAATGCTCTCTGGATCTCCTCTGTTATCTTGCAGATCAAGGATGTAAAGCGTCTCTCATCAAGCTTCAATTCTGCCAGCCTACTGTGATCTTCCTAGGCCACTGCCTGTCACATGGCACCAGACACCTCACTCGTGACCGTGTCAGGGCAGTGTTGGCCATTCCACCTCCAAAGAGCACAAAATCCCTACATGCTTTTCTAGGCCTCATCTCATACTGCAGAGCCTGGATCCCTGAGGCCTCTCTGCTCATGCAACCCTTGTATGACGCTCTCAAATCAGACCCCTTCTGCCTGTCACCAGAGGCACTTGACAACTTCTACACTCTTCAGCGAGCAATTGCCTCTGCCCCTGCTCTTGGCCTACCAAATTATGACAAGCCTTTCAAATTGTTTGTGTCTGAAAGACAAGGCCATGCTACAGGCGTCCTCACTCAACCACATGGTCCTGGCGGACGTCAGAGGCCTATTGGGTTCTTCTCCTGTCAACTGGATATCGTAGCCAGAGGCACCCCTTCCTGCCTTCGTGCTGTCTTCGCAGCTCAAGAACTTATTGACTGTACTGGGGACCTAGTTCTTGGTCACCCTCTTACTGTTTTGGCACCTCATGACATTTCTGCGATAATCAACCAAGTCCAAATCAAACATGTCACAGCTGCCAGACACCTTCGACTCCAGTGTCGTCTTCTACTGCCTGACAACGTCACCCTCCAAAGATGCCAGGTTCTAAACCCGTCCACTCTTCTGCCACTCCCTGAGGGGGGTACCTATTATGGATTCATCATGGATGAAGGATATATCCTACTCCTTACACACACCCTGGCGAAACTGCTACCCAACTTGCCTCCCTGTGACGGGCCTGAATATGCTTTTTGCACCATGTGGTACAAGCCAACAATCAACCCTGAACCTCGCTATGAGGATGAACTTTTCCAGTTGGTTGAGATAACACTCACCTTACAGGACTTCTACTATGATACTGAAGGTAACAGCATGGCTTTAGTCCAACTGCCACATGAACTTGAACATCTGTACCATCATTGGGACACATCCATTCCACATGTCCCTGTAACCAAGTCAAAGACTAAGTCATGGGGTGATCTTGGGCCCATGGCAAAATTATGGGTCACCATGAATGATTCACAACTTCAAGAAATAGGCGTTGCCAAGTATCCATCAACTGAACGTGAACATATAAGAGCATGGCCACGTTACTTTCTGGAAGAAGAATTTGAAGACCTGGTCATACAGCATGACTATGACCCAGAAACCCCCCATGACTGCTTTGAACAGATGAAAGTGGAAACCACACATCTACCAACTGTGCATGAGGATCCACTAACAGACCCTGACATCACCCTGTTTGTGGACGGCTCCAGATATGCTGATGAAGAAGGAAAATATCATACAGGATATGCCGTCACCACAACAGATGAAATTATTGAATCATCATCACTACCATCAACAAAGTCTGCACAAGAAGCTGAATTACAAGCTCTAACTTCAGCATGCAAAATTTCAGAAGGAAAGCGCGCCAATATCTATACAGACTCAAGATATGCACTGGGCGTGGCTCATGACTTCGGAGTGATTTGGAAAACAAGAGGATTTCTTACTACTGCCGGTACACCAGTCAAGCACAGTTTTGCGATCAAGGAGCTGATGGATGCCCTCCTACTTCCAGAAGAAGTGGCCGTTTTGAAGATAAAAGCACATGGGAAGTTGGACTCAGATGAAGCAAAGGGCAACCATCTAGCTGATCAAGCTGCAAAGCAAGCTGCAAGAGGACCACAGGAAGTGGAAAGAAGAGTGTCCGGAAATGAAGAAATTCCAAGAAAAAAAGAAATTCCAAGAAAAGAAGAAATTCCAAGAAAAGAAGAAACTCCAAGAAAAGAAGAAATTCCAAGAAAAGAAGAAATTCCAAGAAAAGAAGAAACTCCAATATTCACTCTGCAAACCCTTCCAACCGACCTAAAGATCTTACGAGAACAACAGGCTGCAGTAGCCCCTGAGGAAATACAGAAATGGAAGAAGAAAGGAGCAGTCCTAAAAGATGGAGTATATTACAACAACCTCAGATTCTGTCTCCCTAAGAGTTTGTACCCAGCAGTTGTTCAATGGGCACATGGCCCTGCACACTTATCAAAAGATCTGATGAATGCTCTTGTACAAAAGTACTACGAAGCTCCTGGAATTACCACGCTAACCAATAACTACTGTAAAGCTTGTGTCATCTGTGCCAAATGTAATCCTGGGAAAACAGCTAAAGTCCCCTCGAAGCACCTGGCTAAGCCCATGTATCCATTACAAAGAATCCAGATAGATCATATCCAGATGCCAAAGAGCGGCAATTACGAATATGCACTAGTGATAGTGGACATGTTCTCAGGCTGGCCAGAAGCCTACCCAGTGATTAACATTACCGCCAAAACAACAGCACGACGTCTACTTACAGAAATTGTGTGTAGATTCGGATTGCCAGAAGTCATTGAAAGTGACCAAGGTCCGGCCTTCACAGCATCAGTTACCAAAGAAATTTGGACTGCTCTAGGAGTAACTCTTGCTTTTCACACCCCTTACCACCCACAGAGTAGTGGTAAGGTGGAGCGTATGAATGGTACCTTGAAAACTAGAATGCTAAAAATGTCACAAGAGACAAAAATGCCCTGGCCAGAAAGCTTGTCAATAGCCCTGTTCAGTGTCAGACATACACCCAGGGGAAAGCCCTCATTGTCCCCGTATGAGATTCTATTTGGTACTGCACCCAGGCTAGGTTGTTATTTTCCCCAACAACTACAGCTTCAGACTGATGTTTTGGTAGATTATGTGACTGAACTTGCAGGTGCCTGATTCTGACACAGGCAACCACAGTCTGCTACCCGGTGATTGGGTCCTAGTCAAGAAATTTGTGCGAAAACACACTCTGGAACCAAGATTTGAGGGACCATTCCAAGTTCTCCTGATCACCGCTACCTCTGTCAAGCTGGCTGGTAGGCCACATTGGATTCACGCCTCTCACTGCAAAAAGACACCTGCTCCAGAAGAAGCTGATTCCGCACAACCATGTACTTCTGGTACCTAATCCCCTTGATTGGCCTTCTTAAAGCCCAGCGGGTGGCCATAACTAAAGATGCTAGTGGGTACACCTTCTGGTATAATTCATCATGTACCCGTGTGGCCACCTTTACCTTTGATTACTGTGATATTGTAGATTGCCCATTCCCTAAATCACAGATTCAAGCCATTTATAAAGACATACCGCAAGCAAAAGACCCCTACATTTGTGTAGTTGATAACCAATGGGGGCATAATTGTGATCATTGGGGGGCGGCGGGATGGAATACCGGGCCTGCCTGGGGTTACAAACCAAAAAGTGCTTTATCAAAAGTAGATGATCATGGTAGATCCCTCCTCCAAAGAATGACTTTAAGAAAGCCTGGAGGAAGTACACCTATGAAATTAGTATTAAATATTGAACATCCTGGCCCAGAGGATGCTGGCCAATATGTAATGGGAATGTACTGGAGAAGGGGTTCCTACAATAAACTAGGTCATTTCTACCTCAATGATATGTGTCACTCTCCAGAGTGGCAAGGGGCTGTACATATGGTCCCAAATCCGCTGAAACCACACATCCAGTCCTTTAGAGACATGATGGCCATTGCTAACCCTACCTTTGAAGATACCATGGCCGCTGAAACTGGATTTAATGACATTAATTTGTGGTTAGAGTGGATGAGATATAATGCCAATAAGCATAATCGAACCGCATGTTATGTATGTGGTGGTGCCCGACCTCACCTTGGCACCGTTCCCCTAATCCTCCCTTTAGAAATAGAAGAGTGTTTCTTGAGTCTTTTCGCCTACCGCTATGATTTTAACAGATCCCTCTGCGAAACATGGACAGCAGAGTACCCTATCCTAGTAGGAGGTGTTAAACCCCCAGATGGAATTACAATCTATAAAGGTAATTACACTTGCTACACCATGTATGATGGGATCGGTAAATTTATGGGTAACTTTTCCAAAGGTTATTGTGCTACCTACAGAACTGTTCCTGTGCACCTGTTACAACACCATACTAGGTCACTAGGCGATATTTACTGGTTGTGTGGGGATTTACAAGTAAGGTCTAGACTGGAGTCTGAGTGGTGGGGAGAGTGTACCTTAGTCAAAGTCATCATGCCCATCCACATTATTTCTGATAATCATCCTGACACTCATAGTCCGGCACACACATCAGCCAGAGCCAAACGGGAAACCCCAGTAAAAGGCAGTTTTGACCCACATGTTTACATAGATGCCATTGGGGTACCTAGGGGGGTACCTAATGAATTTAAAGCTAGAGATGAAGTTGCAGTGGGGTTTGAATCACTGTTCACTATAGTCACTGCCAATAAGAACCTTAACTGGATAAATTATATCTATTACAACCAACAGCGCTTTGTTAATTATACCAGGGATGCCCTCCAGGGTTTAGCCGAACAATTACAAGCCACATCCCAAATGACCTTCCAGAACAGACTGGCCTTAGACATGATTTTGGCTGAGAAGGGGGGTGTATGTAAAATACTACCCGACACCATGACTTGTTGCACTTGCATTCCAGAAAACACAGGCCCTAATGGTAAGGTCACTTTGGCCATAGAAAAATTAAATAAACTCTCAGAAGAGTTAAAAAAGAATTCTGGGGTGACAGATCCCTGGGAAAAATGGTTTGGTTGGATGACTGGTTGGCAAAAAGCTTTAGTTCATATTGGTATGGCTCTACTAATTTTTCTTTTTGTTCTCGCTCTTCTCGTTTGTTGTGTCCTCCCATGCCTCAGAAAATTCCTACAGAAGACTGTAGACCAAACGACACCAACCTTTACTCATCTGGAAATTGGTGATCAAGATCTCACATCGCCCTGCATTCCGCTACAAACTCTTCCCTATGACGATGAAGTGCAGAAATTCTAGGGAGGGACCAGCTTAGGGACAGCATCTGTCAGTGAATGGTAAAGACCCCGTGTAGAGAAGTGGTGGACAAGCCACCATGGGCCACCCATGGGAGTGAAGTGTTCGAGAGCCATGCTGACGATGAGTTAGCCTACTAGGGTCAGATTAGGGACAGAATTGCACTTTGCACTAACACCAAAGTAGCGGACATGGGGTTTTTATGTGTCTTTGGGCTAACAAATTTTCTGATACTAACAAATAAAGTTTATCCTTTTTTAGCAATTAACACTCTATAGGGGGGACTGTTGTAGAATTATTAACCCCTTATAACTTATATCCATTATTAGGCCCCTTATAAACTATATAATCCTTACTGGGCCCCTTTAATACTATATTCTCATATTCAGCTCTCATGCCTCGTAGTTTAAACTTTACAAGATTCCTTTGTTCGTAGAAACAGCATGTCAGCAGAAAATGCTAGAATCTTCTGATTCAAAGAACACACTGTAGCAGATAGTATTGATAGAGTGTATAATTGCCAAAGAGGCCTTGAGAATATTGAGGATACTAACCTTGAAAGACTAAAGGTACCAGCTACTCTTTATGGATAGCTGCCAAAATGCCCCCTCCCATCGAAAGAACTCCTCGTGCTAGCAAGATGGAGCTGAAATCTGGAGGAGAACTTTATGACGTCAGTTATGATGTAAGACGTAACACCCAACAGGGAGGGCATTTAACTAACCCCTTCTTCTCTAAGCCAATTGACAATGTTTATTTGCTTATATCTTGATAATCAATGATGATGTAATTTTGCCTTTAAAAGGACTTGCAAGCCTGCTTTGTTCAGATGCTAATAAATTTCCTGAAGTTCTTTCATTTAACCTGAACCTTGTGTCAGTGTGAATTTACTTCTGCGTATACGCAATTTAAACATCTCTAATTTGGACAGGAACAGATAGTCATTCAAACTTCTTTGTTTGCTTAAAAGATTCCCTTATCAATGTCAATGGGGCCGGAGCTTTCTCCCGGGCCTGGAGCATTTGAATATGTCTATAATCCTTATGTTCTATAAAACTCTATTGTTTTTGGTTGCACCTGTGCTTCTCCACATATACTGTCTGTTTAAAGGGGATTATGTTTCAGTATTCCGTATCTGCCCCATGGGGTGGCCCCAGCTTTGACCTCCGTTTGCTAGTTGGGGGAGGGGTCTGTTTCATGGAGATATGCCCATTCCCGGCCGCTCTTTCTCCCCCCCCCGAGTGAGGGCCTCAATCCCTGGGATTCTTCCTGGGGAGGGGGGAGGTCCGTTTCCTCCGGATTGTTCAGAAAAGTGTTTGTCCTCATTATGTTTAACCGGGCACCTTAGGGTGCCTATTACAGTTGGTCTATGCTTGGGCTACTCTGGGGCATTTTTTGTGCTCTGGGGTCGCTTCAGCATATACCCCATGTTGTCCTGGCTATGGGTTAGCCCAGGCAAAAGTTCTCACAAATGTTCTTCTTTTTTTACCTTCTCCCTTTTCTGTTCCTGTACTCTCCTATCTCTCTTTCCCCTCTTCCCTTATCTTTCTCCCATATACCCTAAAAGGGGACGTAGGTATCCGTAGATACTGCGCAATACACGGATATGGTAGGCGGGGCCCGGACTACTGCTCTGTATTTCTGATAGCCTCATCACAATGTACGCATTGGCCCCTGGTGGGCCTGGTACGTAGAATACACGTGACCCTTTACCCGTCACGATGCCATTAAAATTAATATCTTTGAATGTCAAGGGCCTTAACGCTCCGAGCAAACGCCGCCTTATGTTCAGAGATCTTAAGCGTTCGAACCCAGATATTGCATTCCTGCAGGAGACACATATTCCAGCATCGGCGAGATTCGCTCTAAAAGACCATGTGTTCAGAACAGTACATGAAGCTCGGGCTTTGAACAAACGAAATGGTGTTGCGGTACTTATACACCACAGATGCCCATTTAAAATTGGGAAAGTGGTGGCGGACCCAGCCGGCCGCTTTGTTCTAGTGTCAGGAACTTTATATTCCCATGCGACTCACTTTCTAAATATTTACGCCCCCAACGACCCCTCTACTGAATTCTGGGACGCTATGACCAAGATGGTACAGGATTTACCGCACGGCATGGTGGTTGTGGGAGGTGATCTTAACGCCGCTCCGTGTCCGGCCGTTGACCGGAGCCGGGGCTGCGGCCTTCCGCGGTCACATAGGAGAGGGGGACAGGATAAAATACTCCACTCCTTTATCCTCCGAACGGGCCTCTTGGACATCTGGAGGGCACATCATCCTGCGATTATACTTTCTATTCAGCTCCGCACGATACTTATTCTAGGATCGATATGTTTTTAGTAAACTCTCACTCTGCTTCAAAGGTTTCGGGTGCCACGATTGGCTCTATCACTTGGTCCGATCACGCTGAGGTCACGCTGACCTTAGACAACTTATGTGTGGCATCCCCATGGTCCTGGAAGTTAAATACTTCTTTGTTACAAGATCTGGCCGTGGTGGACGTAGTTCGGAAGGAATTGACTGAATATTTTGCTAGGGAAACGGAGTCGGACCTCCGCCCGGCCACGGTGTGGGCCGCCCATAAAGCGGTTATTCGCGGTATTTTGATTTGCGAAGCCTCATTGAAGAAGAAACGCAAAACGCAATTATTGTCGTCTCTTCTAGAAGCTTTGGGAAAAGCCGAGGAAAAACATAAAGCTGCCTCGTCGCCCGCTACATTAGCGGGCGTGCAGGACCTGCGGGCATCGGTTTGTGAGGCGCTCCTCGATGATACGGCTAGAGCTCTAGTATGGTCCAAGAGGACCTATTATGAAAAATCTAACAAAATGGACACATTGCTAGCCAGAACTCTTCGCCCGAGGCAAGGCCACTCACATATAATAAGAATTAAAAACAGTTCGGGTGGGAACTGTACAGATCCCACGACATAGCTCAGGTTTTCACGGATTACTTTTCCAACCTATACAACCACTCGAAATGCGATGAGGTGACGCGTCAACGTGAAACTGAGGATACTAAGCATTTCCTATCTCAACTGTCTCTGCCGCGATTGAGAAGGGTGCATGGATCACGGCTGAAGAGATTGACGCGGCAATTACCGCTTTGAAAGGTAACAAAGCTCCGGGCCCGGATGGCTTTGAAGGTAGCTACTACAAAATCTTTCGCGACGAAATCACACCCCACTTAGAAACCTTATTCAATGACCTTATGGAGGGTGGCGCTCCGGATAGGGATATGTCTCTAGCCGATATGGTACTACTACCTAAACCTGGCAAGGACGACTCGGTTCCGGAAAACTTTCGCCCGATCTCATTAATTAATCATGATTCAAAACTTCTGGCTAAGATCCTGGCTACCCGATTGAACCCTTTCCTCACGAGTCTAATCCATCCAGACCAGGTGGGATTTATTCCTAGTAGGCAATTATTCGAAAATACTAGACGTAACATCGATCTCATTTGGAGGCAGGTAGATAAAGGGATCCCGACGCTGCTCTTGTCGCTAGACGCAGAGAAGGCCTTTGACAGAGTCAAATGGCCTTACTTATTTGAGGTCCTCTGACACTTCGGCTTCCCGGTTACTTACCTGTCCGCAATTAGGGCAATGTATACTGAAGTGCAGGCACGGGTCCGGATAGCAGGATCGAAAATTATACCATTTAGTTTAGGCAACGGAACGAGGCAGGGCTGCTCGTTGTCCCCTTTACTGTTTGCTCTGTCGTTGGAGCCCCTATTGCAAAAGGTGCGTGATACACAGGAAATTCGAGGAATTCAGATCGGAGGCCAGCGATATGTAGTCTCCGGCTTTGCCGACAATGTTTTGCTGACCCTGACTGACCCAGGGGCGTCGATGGCAGCATTGATGGCCGTGTTGGACTCCTATAGCAGGCTGGCCGGTTATAAGGTGAACCTCTTCAAATCAAGCGCTCTCCCTCTCCGTATGCTTGATTCTGACATAGCTCACATAAGGGAGACCTATAAGATTCCTATTGCTAGGGATTATATCAAATACCTAGGGGTTCGGCTGACAGCGGACCCGACCCACCTTCACCAACAAAATTATGCACCCTTAATCCGCACTTTAATTGTAGATATGGACAGATGGCAGGATAAGCCGATCTCTTGGATAGACAGGATCCACACGGTTAAAATGAACGTGCTCCCTCGGATCCTTTTCCTGTTTCAGGCTCTGCCGGTTAGACTGACTAAGTCCGACTTGGGTACGCTCCAGCAAGCCATAGGGAAGTTTATTTAGCAAAACAAGAAACACAGAATATCTTGAAATATTCTGTACAGAGCAAAATCTAGAGGTGGTCTGGGCTTACCGAATCTGTACTTTTATTACTTGGCAGCCCAACTTACGCAAATAGCATTGTGGCACTCTCCTCCGGATGAGAGGAGGTGGGTAGACTTAGAATCTTCCCTCATGGGGCCCGACATCCCCCAGTTCTTCATGTGGGTTCCCAAGGCCAACAGGCCACTCTCACACATCAAATGCCCAGCCATAGCGAACTCTATGAAACTCTGGGATGCCACGTCGCTTAAATACGGGTTATCCACGCAGTCCTCTCCGTTGGCTCCTTACCTAAGGAATACAGCCTTCAGCCCGGGACTGGCAGCTAGAGATTTCAGGGGCATAGAGAGCACGGGTATCCAACGTCTATGTCAATTGTACGAAGGCGGCTCGATACTACAGTTTGAGGAACTGAAGACTAGGGCAACTTTGCGCCCCTCTGATTTCTTCCGGTATCTACAACTCAGGGACTTTGCCCAAACACCGGCGGTTCGGGCTATAGCGTTAACACCGCCTACGTTCTTTGAAAACATGTGCCTTAAAGAGCAATTCCCAAAAGGCCTTATCACTACCATATACGCGCACTTAAGTACCTCCACTTCGGAGTGGGGGGCACTCACCTACACAGCCCAGTGGGAAGCCGATCTTGGCGAGGAGCTTGAGGGAGTAGAATGGCAGGATATCTGGGAGGCCGCTGCGACTTCGTCGGTATGTGTCTCCATGCAGGAACAAGCTTATAAGACCATGTTCAGGTGGTACACCACCCCGGTTAAACTCTATAGGATGCATAAAACGTCCACGGACTTATGCTGGAGAGGTTGCGGCAATAAGGGAACCTATATGCATATGTGGTGGGAATGTCCGACGGTTCAGCAATTCTGGAAACAGATAGCAGGGTTACTGAAAAATATCTTTGACAGAGAGATCAACCTAGACCCTTGGGTTTTCCTTCTGGCCAGGCCTCTGGAAGGCTGGTCCAGAACGGAACAGTTATTGATTCATAAAGTAAATTTGGCCGCTAGAAGAGCCCTAGCACAAATGTGGCTACAAAGTGTTACTCCCCCACTAAATGTTGTCCTACACAAGATTAAAGATACATTTCTTATGGACAAACTGACGGCTAAGGTCAGAGGCACGCTTACGAAGTTTGAAAAGGTTTGGGCTCCATGGATAGATAGCGGAGTGGGCGATTAAGGGAGGAGGGGGGAGGGCTCATTCCCCCATTCCCCCACCTTTCTCAGCATGTCTGCACCTGTTAATACACTCTGTGTTTTTCTCCTGTAACGGGACTTTCAGGTTCCCGCCGGGAGATCAGCAAGCTGCACGAGACCCCATCGATGTCATACACCTTATTATCGTCAAAATATGGTACACCCCACGTGTATTGATGTTTAAATGAGCTAACGGGTCCCAGCATCCCCTCCCCCCTTCCCCCCCCCAGACCCCTTCTCAATCCCTCTCCCTATCTCAATCTCTCTCTTTTCTACTTTCTATCACTATTTTTCCTCTATTGACTCTGAATGGTTCCTCTACCCCCTACTATCTGACGGCACATTCTTCACCCTGCCTCCAGAGAGCTACTACCGCCGGGGATTAATATGGTTAGACCACACACCCATTGAGGCTGCCTTCTACTTAAGGTCGGAGCGGGGAGGTATACTTGAGTACAACAAGGACCAACAGATGCCGTCACCATGTTATCCTGGCCAGCACGAATCATGCGATGGGACCAATCATGTCTCTTTCTTTCTCTTTTTCCTTATTTTACATTTATTAAAAAATTAAGGTGGAGCACCCTGAACCTGTGTGGTCCGTCAGGGCGGTAGTGCAATCTATCATATCCAGCGTAACAGGTTGTGTTTTATTGCTATTGTACTTATATGCAACCTATATGTTATTATGCCTGCCTGGATGTACTCCTATGGGTTTATGTCTGAAAATGTTACTGATACATGTGATATTGTAACCTTATAATAAATAAAGAATTAAAAAAAAAAAACAATTGGGGAGTGGAAATGCGACTGTCCAGCCCTCAAATTTGCCACTGTCACCTTCCCAGGTAGCTAGGAGTCCTCAATCCCCTAGACACCCCACTTAGCTGTCAGCAGCCTTTTTATTTTATTTTTATTTCCAATGAATAAAGAAAAAATTTAAATTTAAATAAAAAATAAATAGATGGGAATTTAAAGGATGTGGACACAAAATTTTCTATGTAGATTGTCACAAATGTATTACATTATCGTCATTGTGACTATAGTGTCCCTTTAAGCATAGAAAAAATAAAGACTTCACTCAAATCTAAAAAAGGCAGCTGTACCAACATGAATTGTCAAAAGAAAATAAATATTACAGCCAACAGTTTTCCCTAGTCATTGCTCATAAAAATATTTTTCATACCAAGTTATTGTGTTTCTACAAAAATTGTGTTTAAACCTCTAAAGGTTTCTTCATAGAAGCACACAGATTTAATCCATATTTCAACAAAATAAAATAATAATATGATGTCTTATGCTGAAGACACAATTATACTTAACCCCTTAAGGACCAAACTTCTGGAACAAAAGGGAATCATGACATGGCACACATGTCATGTGTCCTTAAGGGGTTAAAGAACAAATACTCTAAAAAGCTCTGCAAACCTTATCTTTGAATAACACATTCGTGTGAATTCCTTAAAGAGGTTTTTTATAACATAGTAGGCTCTGTATGATAAAATGTGTCAAGATGCTAAAACCATTAGAGAGAGAAAAAAAATATATTAATAATCACACATCATATAGACATATAGAGTCAGTTATATCAACAGATTAGGAAAGTAAGGTATATACAACAAGTTCACATTTTAAATGATATATATAGATTTACAGGAGAATTAGTTCTTCTTTGAGGTTAAAGAGATACTATAATAACTGTAATCACTACAACATAATGTGGTGGTTCTGGTGTCTATAGACAGTCCCAGCAGGCTTTTCAATGTAAACGCTGCCTTTACATTGGTGCCTAGAGACACCTCTAGTGGCAGTCATGCACATGGTCACTAGAGGTGCTTACTGTGATTCAATGCATCTCTATGAGGAGATGCTGATTGGTGCAGTGCGGCATTTTACCCACGGGAAAGCATTGGATTGGCCAGCCACAGTGAGACTGGCGTGGCATGAGAGTAAACCCACCTTTTTACTTAGATCGGAGAGGGACAGTCACTTAAACAACCACACCAGCACTATAGTGTCAGGAATACAGGTTTGTGTTCCTGACACTGTGGTGTTCTTTTTGTACTATGGTGGTATTAACAGAACAATGATACTCTAAGGTTTTATGTTCAACAGCAAAAGAACAAAAATACTTTAAAGTGACACGATAGACACCACAGTCTATTGTTTTTGTTCTGGTGAGTAGAATCATTCCCTTCAGGCATTTTGCAGTCATCACTGTCTTTTTAGACAAAAATGCAGTGTTTACATTACAGCCTAGGGATACCTTCACTGGGCATTCAGATGGCTACTAGAGGTGCTTCCTAGGGCAGTGCACACTGTGAAGCACTGCCATTCAGTGTCTCCTCTCTCTGCATGCCGACACTGAACTTTCCTTATAGAGATGCATTGATTTAATGTATCTCTTTGAGGAGATGGTGATTGGCCTGTGTTTGACTTTGCCTGGCTCTGCCCCTGAATTGCCGCCTTGACAGTCCCAGACAATCCTATGGGAAAGCATTGTGATTAGCTCACAGAATCACTTCTGATGTCAGCCAAGTAGGCAGATCAGGGGCAGAGGCAGCAGCTGCAGACTAGAATACAAGTAAGATTTGACTATATTTAGGGAGGCAAGGAGGGGCCCAGAAGGGCTAGATGGTGGTTTTAATACTATAGGGTCAGGAATGCATGTTTGTGTTCCTGTCCCTATAGTGTTCCTTTAAGTTTAAATTCTGTATCTTGGTTATTGTAGAAGAAATGCAATTCAGCAAATAGTTTGGAATGTGATTAAAAATGTGATTAATTTGATAGATATATTTTTTTTTCTTTGCACAATAATTTTTTGCTTTTTTTTATTGGGTCATTATTTCCACAGATCTCAGGTGAGAACTCATGAGCATGTTTACCTTGTTGTATATTGATGATAATTAAATTATATCATTAATGAGGTTATACTTTCACAAAATGCAAAGGTTTTAGTAGTCATCTGCTAAATATCTAAATATACTTACAATGTGCCAAATGTTAGGATATTTTAGTTAAAAAGAAATCTAGCAGTTCAGTTACCCGTTTACTGCATTTTATAAAGGTATGCATTTGGCAGAAATCAATACCTGATTTTCATAATTAATTTATGTAGATAATACCTAAATAATAATGTAAAAATAAAAAAGTAAAAAATAACTTTACTGTTAAAAAATCTAAAATTGTTCCACCTGCACATACAAATGTCAGCAGCAAGTAGTTTCTTTCCTGACCAGCACAATGCCTCACCAATCAGAAGCCTCTCTATGTGGTCTACTGTGGTCTGAACTTATTCCATAACCCTGTCTGTGAATAGTTTATGTGATAAGTACTTTATCATTCCACCCCAGTTACACTTATACAATAGGGCAAGTGTAACCACTCAATATAAAATGTTAATAATAAAAAATACATTGATATCCTAGAATATGGTATACTTGCGAAAACAGGACAAAGAGATTATATTTATTATGTGCACTTCTCTTGTATAAGTTATTATAGTGAAATGTGTTTTTTTTCATTCCTTTTCTGTATTTTATTCCTACAAAAAAATGATATATATCTATGAAAATTGGAATACATTAGAATTTACTAGAAAAATATAAAATATACAGTGGAGCGCTATATTATTAAATGAAATGGTACACAATAAAATATCACAAAGTAAGAAAAGAAATGACGTGCTTTCAAGTGGTAAGAATTATAATCATCACCTTAAAAACTGTAATAAAGTACTAAGTATGTGTGTATAATGCAAATAAATAAAAAAATAATCAATCATTAATTCTGCAAAAAAAGTGACAACCATATTACAGCATGTGTATTGGAAAAAAACACAATATGTGCAGAAAACCTATATTGTGTACAAGTGTTCACAATAATAAAGGAGCACTTCTAGCATACTTGCATAGTATTCCTTATACAGGGCCATGAATGATCTATGAATAGAAAGAACGAAAAGGAACAGTAATAGTGCAATACTTTAAAACCAATTCAATATCCAAATGTGTTGTCTATAGGACTTGAACTCACAAGAGAAGAGTGGATAAGGTACAGCTCAAAACTATGTAGAATAGGGGGGATCAACCCCTTGTGTGTAGGATACAAAGCTCCAAGAAGCAAGACCTCACAAGCAGCCGAGATTTTAAATTCAAAACTTTATTAGATGACAAATATCCTAAAACACTGCTCCTGAGTGAATGTCCAAAATCCTGGGAATACTAAAGGTATAACCAGGTCTCTCCTCAGTCTATGTCCCTCTGTAGTCCTCCTAGGAATCCCGCTTCACCATTTGTAGGGAACTCACTTCCAGGTTCAGCACAATGCCATTCAGCGCGATGACATGATGCAATTTGCCCCACCTCCCTATGCTTCCTTAAGCATGGATTGAGTCCTTCCTCTTTTTGGGCTTATATAGCAGCTCTACTTGGTAAATCCACAGAATCAAATGTCCATAGTCCAATGCAAAATCTACACAGCTTTGCTGGAATACATGTTACAATGGAATAACGTGTAAAATTGAAAAGAGCAAAATAGCATCATTTTCCTGATATTTCACATTTGAAACAATACATTCTCTCCAAAGAGAGAATCCATATCAATTAAAAATTTGAAAAACATAAATGAATAAATTCACTCCAGACATAAAAATTGAAATACTAAGAGTATTTTTAAACTAAGAGTATCAAACACTATCCACCAAAAAGACCCTTATCTTTGACTTTTATTTCTTCACAATCTAATGTATGTACCTAAGGACTACATAGTGCCAGGAAAATGAGTTTGTTTTTCTGGCACTATAGTGGTCCTTTAATTTTTTAGATATCAAGATTTTTATAGATAATAATATCCTTAAAACCTGTACCCATTTTAAGGCAGTAAATGTGAACAGCTACATCGATATGGGAAGCTGTCACTTTGCCCCTTGGCTAAATTTTTTTCCTAAAAGTCAATTTCTAAGACTAAAACGGAATTGTAAGAAGGATGATAAATTCATTGAACAATTGCAATTTCTAAAAGATCAGTTTTATGAGAAAGGTTATAAGAAGCAGGATGTAGAATTACAATTCAATCATGTTCTAAAGAAAAATAGGAAGGATCTTCTTGTGTACAAAAAAGAAAAAAGAGAAAAAGTAAAGATTTCAAACGAGCAATTAACGTTTATCTCTAACTATGGCTCACAGAGTAATTTTTTAAAAAGGATTTTAATTACGGTAGACATTCTCACATCTCAAGGCAAAATGATAAATTAAGAGATTTTATATGAGTAAAACCCAAGCTAGTTTCTAGGGGGGCAAGACATTTTAAACAAATTTTAACTAAGAGTTGTATTAGAAAGGATCCTATAAATAAAGATCTATTTGGGAAGGAGTTAAAAAGTTTTTTTTAATTGTGGCAATTGTATAGTGTGTAGGAGAACCACCATAAGAAACAAAAAAAACTGTGACATTTCTTTCTATTGTCACCAAAAAGGAGAATGATATTAAGTCCTTCATATCATGTCACTCTAAGAATATTGTCTATCTTTTAACCTGTGATTGTGGGCTTCAGTATGGAAGGACCACTAGATGCCTGAAAACTAGAATAGGTGAACATATCAGGAACATTAGAAATAAAGTCAGCAATCATTCAGTTTCTGCACATTTTGCCCATGTTCACCATGGTGACCCTAAGCATTTGCACTTAATGGGAATCCAAGAGGTTAAAACATCCTGGAGGGGACTATCTCAAGGATATTAATAAGACAGAAATGAAGTGGATTTTTGAGATGGAAGCCTTATCACCTCTAGGATAAAATTTTGATTTTGAGATGCTTAATTGTGTTTAATGGGGTATTCGCTTATTCGCTTTTTTTTTTCTTATACACATAATGTTATTTTTATTTAAACTGTGTACATCCATTTACATCTATTTTTTATTTAAGGATGTAAAAAATATATATGAGATTTATCATGTTCAGTTAAACATGAATATGTATGTATTTATATAAGAGCATCTATTTGTGTTTGTCCTTTTCCCTTTTTCTTCCATGTGTTGTGTAAACTTTGCGAATTTCCAAAATATCCGCCGGACTTCTTGTTCATTGTATGGACATTTGAATTAACTTTATGTATCCTGACTGAGGACAAGAATTTATATGATTCCAGAAGATGGTCCTGCAATATGGCCAGTGAGACACCAGGAAGACTAGTGAGGTTGATCTCGGCCTTCACGTGATGGACGTCAGTGGGCGGAGTCACGAGTTGCTGAATATAACTATAAAGCTGACATCATATTCTGCCGTGATGGCGCCAAATTGGAATATAAAACAGTGGAAGGGAGGGAGGGGAATCTTATACACCTGAGGAAGTCTTTTAAGTAGCAACGCGTTGTGTGTGGATTCCATGAGAAATATTCCTTGCTGAAGGCACCTTACTTTGATGTAAGAACTTTTATGTATGTTTTTTCATAATTTGATGTCTTTTTAACTTGGAATTTTCTCATTCTCTCAGATATGGTGGAGGTCATTTTTATTGGATTTCGTCTAATCTACACTGATTTACCTGAGCCAGTGTTTCACAGACTCAGTAACATGTAAGTGAGATGTTTGTACACATCCTGCATTTGCACTTTTTATATTGATCAAACAATATTACCCTATGTCAGATACCATCTTTTACAACTGTATCTGATAGAGGATATACATAAGGCCATTTATACCATCTTATATGTGTTATACTCACCATTTCACTGTGTATAGTTGATATTTTCTCACAGTGTGCGCCATCCACTATATGTTTTTTTATGTTATAAATTCATACATCTTTTATCATTAGTAACATACTTTTGTTTACGTGCACAAGCATTTTTCCCATAATTACTAGGAAAACACTACGTTCAATGCCTCCTTCTCGAAAGCTTCTTCTCACGACATCATGTATTTCATGCGTTGCATTACTTTTGGTATACACAAAGTTCCTCTTGAAGCTGTTTGCACTTTCTAAATGCATTCACAATTAAGAGGGAATAGATAATAACTAAAGATATAACAAAGTTGTGAAGAAATCCCTCTCTTATGTTCAATATTTCTTCCCTGTTCATTCGGTAGATGTAACTACCGAACAGAGACCACCCCCCTGGCTTGTTAAACTTCAAAGAATGCCTCAATTGAACCCTCTACCTGTGCGGCCGGCATTCGTACTACTGAACTCCATGTGGCTGAGAAAACAGCGGCCATCTTTTTTTATGCGAACAAAGGCAGCGGGACTTGGTCGTTGAGTGTCTGGAACTAAAATCGGACACTCGACTTCCCAAACACCGGTTTCAACAAATGAACGCTGAATCTTTATTTCCCGAACAGCTAGATGAGCGCTGCTCGGTACTTTTGTTCATTCAAATGAGGGGAACAATCGCTGCTAAGAGCCAGGGGAAACCATTCATGGGATTATTCGGTTTTTGCTACATAACGAAATAGACCGTCAAAACTACCCAAACTCATGGAACTATTTTGGGCAGCCACCTCGCGGTTAGCCGGTCACAAAAGACTTCCAGATTTTTTGAGAACCCCTGAACCGATCTGGGTAAAATTTGAATATGTTGGTCACCCAGATCGGGGCTATCAGGGGACATATTGTTTGTGGGGATACCATATGCCTAAAGGGGTGTTCTGAATATTCGGGAGAACTGTAATTTTTCTGCCTGGAGATAATCAAGTTATTACTTTATCAGACTTGATTATCTCCAGAACTAGGGGAGGGAATTGTATGTTTGTGCTGGGAGTGTTTTACGTTTCTCCTGTAAATGATTGGATGCACATTGTCCCTCCCTGTGGGATGTCCCCTTGCATGGGGACTTGCATAAAAGCCAGTGTTTGATCATTAAAAGCCAGTTCTGTTGCACCCTTCTTCTAGACTTCAGATGATGTTTGGGGATTTGTATGCTATATTAAGGGAATCATCTTGTAAAGCTATTGTATTCGTATGGATTTCGTTTATTTCATCTACCGAATGGAGAGCTATAATCACTGATGCTCTGGCGGTTCGGGAGGAAACTACCGAATGAGGATTGGATATCCTAGGTTTCCTTACAAAAGTGTCAAAGTGCTACTGTATAAATCTGATCCCAATAATAAAACAGAACTTCAGAATAAAAACAAAACTGAATGTCAAATAAAAATACAAAAAGGAGATATAATGAATGCACAAGGTAAATAAACAATATAGAACTTATATAAAATACTTTTTAGAAAAACTTTCATAAAACTATGTAATTAGTTAATGTTTATATCTTTTAGGTGTAATAACTTATTACATCTAAAATTAACTATAAAATTCATTTTTAAAAATTACATATTTCAAAGTATTTAAATAAATCCATTTCTACCTTTCCAATTATTTTATTAAAATTGCCTCACCTTCAGTCTCTCTGTATTTTCTTTATACCGATTTATTTTAAATCTTTTAGATCCTTATTATGATAATTTTTAAAATGTGAGGATACACTATGTTTTTCAAAACCTTTAATACTATTTCTTATATGCTTGGTCAGGTAAAATACTTTTTAAAATGGGATCTTGTAAAAGAATGAACAAATGTTTGACAATTATATCCCTAACATTATTGTCAGTGCAATAATCACAAATAAACGTGATTTCCTCCATATTATGTACTCCTTAAGGTTTATATTTTGATAATTATGTTTGTATTGATAACTATTCTAGCTTATTCTAATTTAACTAAAAAAATCTCATTTTATTTTTAAAGATTGTTCCTCAAACGTTGCTCTATCTGTACAGTTTCTCTATTCTTAAAAACTGACCCTTTTAAGGTGCATTTTCTAACTAAGGGGGAAAACGACTGGCATTCCCTTCTACAAAATAGTTGGCATCCCCTGGTTTAAAATGGTTTTAAGTTGTAATAGCATTGTTTCATATAAAAATTGTAAGATCTAAAAAAAATAACTACTTATTTTTTACTTCAGGCACTATTTAGTTCAATCTCCTGTGTATTATTACTTAAAAAAAGGAAAGGAAACATTTGAGACCTTCCTCACTTCTCCAAATAAGAAAAATATCATCTACAATAATGCACATAGGTAACGAGGTTGTGCATCCAGGTATGCTGCCCATAAATAAAGGATGATTGCCAATGGGCCATGAATAGATTGGCACCACTGGGTGTAAACCTTTCCCCCAAGGCCGTTCCTTTAGTTTGTATAAAATCATTATTATTAAATAAAAAATATTAATATTCACTAGTTATATTCCTTGCATTAAAAATATCAATTTTAGGAGTGAAATATTCTGATAAGTATTTTAAAAATGTTTTTAATGGCTTTGCAACCCCACATTTGAGTTATATAGCTATGCAGCGCTATCATGCCACAAGTTACTAAAATATAATTATTGTGCTATTGACATTTATCTATAATTTGTAAAATAGCATAGGGATAAGCCAAATGGCAAATGATTTAGGTAAACTAGAAAAATGGTCAGAGTTGTGGCAACTGACATTTAATGTGGATAAGTGCAAGATAATGCATCTTGGACGTAAAAACCCAAGGGCAGAGTACAGAATATTTGATAGAGTCCTAACCTCAACATCTGAGGAAAGGGATTTAGGGGTGATTATTTCTGAGGACTTAAAGGTAGGCAGACAATGTAATAGAGCAGCAGGAAATGCTAGCAGAATGCTTGGTTGTATAGGGAGAGGTATTAGCAGTAGAAAGAGGGAAGTGCTCATGCCATTGTACAGAACACTGGTGAGACCTCACTTGGAGTACTGTACACAGTACTGGAGACCATATCTTCAGAAGGATATTGATACCTTAGAGAGAGTTCAAAGAAGGGCTACTAAACTGGTTCATGGATTGCAGGATAAAACTTACCAGGAAAGGTTAAAGGATCTTTACATGTATAGCTTGGTGGAAAGACGAGACAGGGGGGATATGATAGAAACATTTAAATACATAAAGGGAATCAACACAGTAAAAGAGGAGACTATATTTAAAAGAAGAAAAACTACCACAACCAGAGGACATAGTCTAAAATTAGAAGGACAAAGGTTTAAAAATAATATCAGGAAGTATTACTTTACTGAGAGGGTAGTGGATGCATGGAATAGCCTTCCAGCTGAAGTGGTAGAGGTTAACACAGTAAAGGAGTTTAAGCATGCGTGGGATAGGCATAAGGCTATCCTAACTATAAGATAAGGCCAGGGACTAATGAAAGTATTTAGAAAACTGGGCAGACTAGATGGGCCGAATGGTTCTTATCTGCCGTCACATTCTATGTTTCTATGTTTCTATGTAAGTCTGATATAAGAAGTGTTTTTCTGGACTAGAGGTTGTAGATGGATATTAACAAATTCTGATACTCTATCCTTGTTATAATCATTCTCCCTGGTGTATTATTAATATCTAATTTTGGGAGAAAATAAAATTCTGGATTTTTTTTGGTATTCAGATAGTCATTTTCTTTTTTTTTTTCTTTTTTTTAATAAGCCATTATTTAAAAATTCTAAAACATTTTTTTTTATTTCATTTGTGGTGTAATAAGTGCTGTTATTACTTAGAATTCTAGCCACTTCTGTATCATAGTTTTCTGGTTTTAAAATTAAGATGTCATCTTCTTTTGAATCTTTTAAAGTAAAATTGTTTTTGAACTTGTCTTTTTCTTTAATCCTATTAATTTCTAACATAACTGCCGTTTCATATGAAATCATTTGAACTGAGCTCTGTTTCTTGGAAAAATTGTTTGTCTACATTTTATATTATTGATCGCTCTTTCTATGGGATTCTTCATAAATGTTTAAATGTTTACTAGGTGCAGATTTCAAGCTCTTTGAAAAAACTTTCTCTAGATCTTCTTTTAAAACTTTTCCACCTACATTTAAGATCCCTTTAGAGGGAGATTTAATGTATTTCCTTTTTTACTTTTTATGCATGTGTTGTCCTTCCTTCGTACCTCTCTATGAAGATCTTATTCTTTTTTCTGTATATACATGGATTCCAGTCTCATTTTTGTTTGTTTTTCTGATCTGACTCTTCCAAAAAAACTCTTCCTTTTCCATTCTTTAAAAGTTTGATAATGGTTATATAACTCTAATGGTCTTTCCCTTTCTTCTCTATGATGAGCAATTCTGTGGTTCTTTATTTGTTGAGATTCTTCCCTTCTTTTCATATAATCGTATTGATAACGTCTTTGAGAATCCTTAAGTTTGTGTTCCGGTCTAACTTCCCTTCTACCCACAAATGTCTGTTTTTGTTCTCTACGATATTATTTTTTACTATTGCTAAAAGGGGTAGATATATAGGAATGATGGCCAGCTAGTTTAATTCACAGTTTTTATGTTTAAATAAAGCACACACAAATATATAAAAGTATTACATAAGTGATATTTATTTTTTAAAAGGTGATATCACTAGGACATTTCTGATATTTATTTATTTGCATTCATTTAATAATAAGGCGCTCTACTGGATATATATATTTTTGTAGTACGTTGCTTTTTCGAGTTTTGTGTGTTTTTAGAAGAATTGCACATAGCAGTGTGGTAGCAGCTAATAGTAATTTATCAATCAGAATACTTATTAAATTTTTTAATATAGTTTGACACATTGAATAGGTGCTTTTGCACAATGCTTAGCTATTTTTAAATCAGAATTTGTTAATATGAAAGTGATATAAAGTAAAAAGATAATAAAATATAAAAATACACAAAATGGACCAGGAACCTAAAGATTAAAGTGAATGTGTAAAAATTGTTAGCTATGTCATGGAATCTGATTACACTTTATACTATAGAAAGCATGAATGTTTCAGGAACAGATACAACATTTATTCAAAGCTAAATAGCTAAAAGCATTTCAATCATAATTATATTAACGTTCCTGAATTTCAAGTCTCATGATCAAATTAGCATGACATTGTGGAGAATTTAAGTGCATAAATAAATATTGTTTGCTCTCTAGGGTCAAATGTAATTCGGAAACCTTGAAAATAAATTAGAAAAATACTTAAACCTTTGAAGTTGTCATGGGGATAAAGAAGGACTTTGTCAAATATATTACTTTTTGTTGCGTGTGCATAAACCCTCAAGTTTCATGTGATTAAAATGACTAATAAGAGGTATGAATTTTAATGAGGGTAATTTTAAGTTGAAAACATCTCCACGATGACATCTACAGGATGAGTGTATGATATGACATTAACTTCTCCTTTCAAAAAGCATGTATTGAAGCATGTATGAAGTGTCACAAGCTAAGGTTTTTATTTGCAATTCTATTTTGTTTATGTTAAACTAACCTTACTCCATGATCCTGTACAGCAAACATTCCACTTCATTTTGGTACCCAGAATGTTTGTGAAGAGTTTAGATTCTAGCTGAAATGATGATCCCAAAAATGTGTTGTACAGTGGTGCCCAAAAGGTAGATCCCCAGATGTTTTTCAACTACAGCTTCCATGATACTTTGCCATTCTAAAGACATGCAAAGCATCATGGTTTTTGTAGTTCTACAACATCTGGAGATCTGCGTTTTGGGCAACCCTGGTGTAGTATATATTTGGCAGGTTTACCAGCATAGAGAGATGTACGCTATTTGTCACATCATACAGTGCCAGTACACATGTGAGAGATCAGGTTGTACTTTAATTATATAGAGTGTCTATATTTTTATGCAGCTGCGGTGCAATAAACACCAACCAACTAATTATGTATATTATATATTTTTTTCATTTATCTTATTATTTTAGAAAGTTTCACTTTTTATCTGGCTAAGCAGCCCTGTTGGGTCTTTTTTTTTTTCGGACCACAAGCTGCTCAACCTAATTTGCCTGCTGCTGTGATTGCACAGAAGTCGATCAGATAACAGTAGAATATGCCCCAATATCATACCTCCCAACTTTGGCAGTCAAAAAATCGGAATGCTGATTGAAGGGGGCAAGAGGGTGGGCCAGTGACGAAAATACATCACAGGCTTCACCCAAATTGGGATGGAAAGAGATGGCCTTACCAAGACAATCCACTGAGGGTTCCTAGTGTCCTGGACATAGCGCAAGCTTGTCTAATGATACGCCTCATTCTATGATTGTTGCGAACAGTTCTATGGCATCCCAAAAAAGGGAAGCTAAGTAGGGATGGTGGTACAGGACCCGAAAAGTAGGACTGTACTGCCGAAAATGGGACTGTTGGAATGCATGCAACATGGCTGCTAAGTCATATAAAATACATTAAACTTCACCAAAGAAATCTATTTACATAATTTCACAAGTTTCATTAAAGATAATGAACTTTAAAAAAAAAAAATGAGAAGTGAAATTGTCCATTATGCTATTCATTCATGATTTATGTGTTTAAAGCAAACTGCAAATGGAGCTCTCACATGTTTAATTATTGTCTTTCTTGTGACAGGTTACAAATTGAGTTTCTAGACTTTTTAAAAAGCTCTACTGATATTCTAACACTTCTCAGGTGACAGGCCTGCATTGAGCAAAACATTATTGTAGCACTCTGTATGACTTGTGGTCAGCAATATCAGCTGCAAACAGCAGGCGTGCAGCGTCTGTACAGCTTTCCTTAATCATAGTAATTTAAAGCATTTTACAGTTTAATAATCTTTCACTTTTTTCAATTCAATGTTTAAACACATTCACTTTTCTGATAAAGTTTGTCATACATTTACTGCATCAATTTCTTCTTTAAATCTATGTTCTGGAAACTTAGAAAGCCATTTGTTTATTATATGATAGTTCCGAACTTTGTTTTCTCTGACTTTTTAGTAAATGAATGTAATGATATAATCATAGTATTTATTGGATTTATATACCACATTTAACATAAAACATTTTTTTTAAATTCTTTATTTTTGTAGTGCATATCAAAATAACATACGTGCGTGAGGTACCCCGACGGCAATCCTCGCACATAATCGTAACACAATTAACAATGGGGTAGTCTAGAATACGTGCACATTTTTAAATGTAAGTCGATAGTAAGGCAAGAGTGATACAGGCTAGGAAGTTTTTATCACAGTGGTTAAACTGCGCTTAAACTGACATGTCATACAGTTAAACTGGGCTCAAGGGTAAACTAGGTAAACCAATAGGAGCTGCTGACAATCATCACTAGTGTGTGCGTATAAGTGTCTATTTATCATAACAGGTGGCACAGATGCACTAAAAGCTTATTTCAATGGTGCTTAAGGGCGCAGTGCCCCCGAGTATTACTAGGGTGCTTGTAGTGATATTAATGCCACAGAGTGGCGCAGTGGTAGGGGAGACTAGGTGCTGAAAAACACTTAAAATGGGTATGGTTGACAATGGGTGTGTGCCCACTGGGGGTCAAAAGGCCTGAGGAGAGTAAGACCCTTTAGTCATAATGGGAGGGGGGGTTTATCCTATGCCCATTGATCTATGCGGCCCACCCTGAGGTGAAATTAAATACTGGGTCTCCTCAGTGTAACCCAAATATCCCCCGGCTCTGGTAAAGTCCAGTTCCTGCTCCACCCCTTGCCATCTGTTTCCGACCGTCCGCTCGGGGTCTCGGGACTCTTCTGCGTCCGGTCGTCTGCGTCGCTGAATGGTGAGTACCCGGGGTTGAGATCATGGAGTGGGGATGCGTATCCTTGTAGGCTGAGGACCAAGGGCTAAACCTGTCCTGGGTAGATGTCTGTGCCGTCTATGTGCTTTTTGTTTTCTTCCACCTCTCCCATGAGCTGACTTTGGTGTGCTTCCGCTCTCTGCCAGATTCTTTCGATGTGGCCCCGAGAAGGCCCCTTCTTTGTCATGGCCGCTTGCGGTTGTGCAGTTAAGGGTTTCTGCCTTCCTCCGCTTGGCCGCCCGTGCCGGGTCCTGAGGTAGGTCATTGGGTGGAGTCGCTGGCTCTGGAGGTTGCATGCGGGCTTCCCATTGCTCCCAAAAGGAGGCGAAAATTTTATTCAGCCGGAGCTCCATTTCAATCCATGCACCTCGTGAGTGGGAGGTGAGGAAGGCGTCCGCCATTTTGTGAGTTTCTCTGGGTGTTGGCTTGGGACCCCAAGTTAAGACAGAGTTCTCACTATTTTGCTCGGGGAACGTGTGCTGGTAGACCGGGTTATCCCCCGCCGGTCCAGAGGGGGGGGGGGACGCGGGCCCAGATTCAGAGTTGCTTCTTGGCTCGGCCTCAGGAGAGCGGCTGCCTTTCCCGCGTCTTCCGAGCTTGTAGGCCTCAGAGACATGTTAGGTATACAGTGCTTGAATTGTCGCATATAAGGTATCTTCTTGTTCCCTTCCATGTCATCAGTGGCTTGTTGGCCTTTTAGCATAGGAAATTTGCCATTTAGTGAGCGTTAAACCGCTTTTTTCTCGTAATTCAGCAGGAGCTGTGGAGGCCAGCGTCCTCACTGCTCCGTGGTCAGGCCACGCCCCCATAACATTTATTTTTTATACTTATTCCTGGTAATAAATAGTAGCATTAAAAAAAAATATTTTTGTATTTTTGTTTCTTAATTTCTCATTAATTCTTTCAATTAAAATTAATTAAATAATTATTTTTATAGACACGAGTAGCAGTTTGGAACAATGATTTTGAGGATATGTTAAGCTATTGCATGTGATAAATAGTCTAATGTAGTCAAGTTATAATTCACAGGAAGCATTGCTTATTTGCAACATTGAAAATTGTACAGGATTTTCAGAGTTTAGATGTTTTAACTATTTACATTTCAAGCGTAAAACAATGCAATAGCTATATTCAATGCCAATCTAAAGCTAGAACCATATTGAAGTTAAATGCCTCCTTCAATTGAGGTGAAAGGCATTGGATCTTGTACAATGAATACTTTTGTAATTTGATGTAAAGTTGTTTTGGGACTAAATGAACAACAGTGATTGGCTATTACTAGTACTTTGATCATCTGAAGCTGTGAGAATCAGTTTTATGGAACACAATTCATTCACTCCTTTTAGCTTCCATATCTCTCTTTTTTTTTCTTACAATTTATTCTATTATCATAACAATACCCCATGGCAAAGGTTACTACTAGTGCTTATTTTTTTTATTTTTGTTGGTTCTAAGGAAAAATATCTAATCTAAATGCATGTTGACTGGTATGAGATTTAGTCCAACAAGCTAGATGGTTTAAAAGGAACCTGTCAAACGCAAGAAACTCCCTGCACCAGGTTTGTAAAGTTATACTTTATGTATCGTGATTTTTGTTTTGCTGGATTCATTTAAATTTGAACAGCAATTTGTTCAAATTTGGGCCAATCGTGATCGTATTAAGTACCAAACTCAAAGTAAAAAAAAAACACAAATCAAACGAACCACACAAGGCAAACGAACAAACACACAATGTTTGTTTTCATTTGTGATTTGGAAGCCTGTGATGCCAAAGAAATGATTGATGGTGGAAAAGATGCATAGGGGACAGTTATCAAATTGCATTGACCTCTAAATTCCCCAGACCTCAATCTAATTGTGCATATGTGGCATGTGCTGGAATAACAAATCTGATCCATGGGGGCCCCACCTCGCAACTTGCAGCACTTTAAGGACCTGCTGCTAAGGTCTTGGTGTCAGATACCAGAGGACATGTTCAGAGGTCTTGTGGAGTCCATGACTCAAAGCATCAGAGCTGTTTTGGCAGCAAGGGGGGGCACCTTCACACACATTCTGCTGTGCACAAGTCTATTTTCTATATCATACAAATTTTAAAACAGGTGTGCCAATTAGAAATATTGACACCACTCCTGTGCACAAAATCAATGCCATTTGCAGCACTAGAATACTCAATAAACTGGGCATAATAAAATATTAATTAAAATGGAATCTGAATATTTCACACTGTAAAGAGCTCAATTTCCATATGTCAATAATAAAGGGCTGATCGGAAAGTTTGAGTACTTTCCAAGTCACGTTGCCCATAAAAATGAGGGTTGAGAAATAAACTTTTAAATAACCTAGTAGGGGAGGGTTAATAAGGGCATTGTAAGGATTTTTCTTGAGTATATGCAGGACAGGAGAAGGATGGTATGTTAATAGATGTAAGATGCTGACGGATTTGACCTTGTCAGCATGCAAAGCATTACATGCTAGAACTGGCACATCAAGGATCTTTAGGGAATGTGCTTTTTCCACTATATTTTTATGTTGTTATGAACTAAGTTGAAAAGACTGAGAACAGCAGATCATTTTTTCGTCATTATCTGTGCTTAAAATAAAAGCAACACAAATATATTTTTCTTTTCAATTGTTAATTTGATAACGGCACCAGATAAATCACATAATTTTATGTGCAAATAATGAGATGGCAAGGAAAGTAAAATCATGGAGTTATTTTTATTAGAGTTTTAGTCAATTGGAAACACTTTATGTAATGGCTGTATTGCTACCTGCTGTGTCTCCTGCTGGGCCCAAGTGCTTGGATGAAAAACCAGCTTAAAATAAGATAGTTTAGTGGTAATTTGTAATCCTGGATGAATATGTATTGATTGCCCCAGGGTTAAGTCTTCGATCTGACTTGTTTCTTGGCTTATGGTGACGGTTTCTAAATATTTTCCGATGACACTACATTAATGAAGTTAACGCAATCTGTAAGATAAAGTTTTGAACATTCTGGTAATACATGCAGAAATATTCATTGGAGAAAAATAAAATTGGGGATCAAAAATAAAAATTGCAAAATCGTTTGAATGCGGGATATCTTTTAAATAGAGTGTTATTCACAAAAGTGAGAATTGTCAGGAATTCGGTATGAATTCCAAGTAAATTTCAAAATGAAAGCCAAAATAGCCAATCGGGATTTTTTTTTTACAAACTATGTTTCCAGTTCAGCTGCTTTGGTTTTCAATTTTAATTTCACTTTGCATCTACTTGAATTCCTGACAATTCTCACTTTAGTGAATAACTCTGGAATCAACAATTAGGCTATTTCTATTTATCATGTGTCTGTTCAGACCATTGAGAAGATTACACTAATTCAATAATAGTATTTAGAGGAAAGAGATATCACTACATATGACAATAGTATTCAGAGGAGAAAAATATCATAACGTGCAATGTATAGGGAGATAGTGAATCACATATATTATTATTATGATTATTATTATTATTTATATAGCGCCAACAAATTCGGCGCAGCCGTACAATGGGTGGACTAACAGACATGTAGTTGTAACCAGATAAGTTGGACACACAGGAACAGAGGGGTTGAGGCCCTGCTCAATGAACTTACATGCTAGAGGGAGTGGGTTAATGTGACACAAAAAGTAAGGGTAGGGTAGAAAAGTAGGTTGTTAGGATAGTGTTCACTGAGGTCTTAGTGTTTTGTTTTGATGACAGTTGCAGGATGGGAAAGCTGTTCACAGTTTAACTGATATGCTTTCCTGGAGAAGTAAGTTTGCAAAGATTTTTTGAAGGAGTGGAGACTGTGTGAATGACTAACATACAGGGGAAAAAAATGCTTACTTGATATTTTATTTTCTCTAGAGCTGCATATGAAAGGTGAGCTCTAAGGTGAGCCTCAGTGGTAGGAGTACGGACAGGAAAAGATGTAGGTCTTCGGCAGAGAGTAGGGAATTAGATGGGATATTTTTGTGTATTAGTGAGGATAGCTAGGTCGGGGCTGAATTGTGTAGAGATCTGTAAGCATCTTAAATTGAGCCCTATATCTTATATATTCTGTAAGAACAGACAGAGGGGGAGGCATGGGCGGTGCGGGCGGACTGGAAGATAAGTCTCACCGCCGCATTTATTTAAGACTGTAACAGCGCAAGTTGGGAACACGTAAGACCACTGAAAAGTAGATTGCAATAGTCAAGGCGAGAGAGGACAGCGGCATGGACAATCACATTAGCCGCATCAGGCGTTAAATAGGGGCGGATTCACGCTATATTTTTGAGATGGAATAAAAAAAAACATACAAAATGTTCAAAGTTAAAAGTGGTGAGCAGTAATTAAAAAGAAAAGACATTAAATTGAGTCCCCAGAGAGATATCATTGTTGGTTACTAAATCTTAAATGCCCTAGCGTTCCTTTCAGCGCACCTGTCCATTAAATGGTGAGCAACTGATATCTAGCCACCCCTAAAAATCCCTGATCTGTGCTAAGAAAGGTGAGCAAACTGAGAAGGAAAAGTCACATAATAAAAATATAAATGGATCTTAAGAATAAAGGAAACAAGATATAATTACTGCATTACCTAGGCATCTCAGCACTGCCAGAGGAATTTTAAAAGTCATTTAAAGTTAATAAAATTATTCTTTATACCCGTTACTGTCAGAAGAAAATCTTTACAGCCAGTTAGTATTAAGAGGGTTCGAACTGTTATTCTATGATGATTTAAGTTTCCCTTTTATTTCAAAACAGCTTTAGGTTGGTTATGTTTGACTAATCCCAGCAATTAGTGGATAGTGGGGGGCAACTTCAGAAGTTGGTGTGCTCTGGATGAACCGTATTATAGGTGCTTTGAGAAATAGAGATTGCAGCTATGTAATACTCCTCCCAACCTATGTAATACTGTCCTTATTATTTTCCTGGAAAGTGACCTTTCTTTCTGTGTCTAATCATTCTCTATTCTTTGAGAAAAAATATGCAACAGTTCTTAGCTAAGATTGTACAAATATATTCATTTATATTACAAATGTGTGGGTAATTTAAAGCATTTTTCTAGTGAGCATTAAAGTTTGACATATGTCCCAACTATTCTAAATCTTTTCTCTTTTTTCTCTAATAAATATAAACACAGTGCAGACAGGTGTGAATAGCCGAAAATCATGCCATTTGCTTGAGGGCTCCTAAGAATCCATCTGTTGCAGGAATTATGAAAATAAGCTTGTTTGCTGGATTGCATTTTATATGCTTGAATGGTAAATTTGTGTTATATCTATAGAGAAATTCTATTCAAGGACTGATTGCATATGTACATGTTTATTCAGATATACAGTTATTTAGGGTCTTATAATTATGGATAGTGATTTTTTTTTAAATGCATTGCTAGTAAATTGCGATTTAAAAAAAATAAAAATTGGTGTTGTCAATCTTTTTTAAAGTAATATTATATTGCTCCATAAGATAAACCAAACACAAAAGAATATCAATGTAAAGAAAGAAAGAGTGACAGGAGGAGATTGCAAGAGGTGTTGGGTTCCAAAACAGTCATTTCTAAAAGCACGTTTAAATTTAGATTTTAAATTAAATCCGCTATAGAAAATACCTAGCCAGATGGAGAATAAATAGATTTGTTTTTATTATCATTTATAATGAGTATTATGATTCCTATTTAACCCAAGTGTATGCTTGGGCTGAACATCAATGTTAAAAAAAAAAAATGAGTTGCTATGGTTGTGTAATGTAATAGAGTTCCAATTTAAATTATTTTGTTTTGTTTATTCATTCTCCCATTGCATGGAATATTGAGAAGGTATAAAATATAAGTTTGAGTACCATATCCCATAGCTTGCGTTATTTCAAACAGATTTTGAATTTTTTTTTTAGAAAACTATGTAAGACTTTTATAACAAACTAAGGTCCCGTTTAGTTATTGTTGGAAAAGCTTTGCAAATGATATAATATTTTTGGATACATTTCTAAAATTATTTAATATTATGAAAAATGATTTAAAACAGCACTCTCATGCTGAACTTACCTTTCCCCAATTGATTCCTCTTCTCTCCCTCTCTCAGTATCTGCTCTTCATTTCTTCCTGTCTGCTCTAGTTTTCTTTCAAATGTAAGACAAAGTAGGGACTATTTGTCTTATGGAGGTTTCCTATGCCTGACCATCTCTGACCAGCGGAGGACTAAAGTGTGCTTTATTTCCGGTGGTCAGAGCAATTTTCCCACAATTCTCACCTTTCCTCCGTGTTCCTGCAAAGCTTCCTTTCACTTTTCCCGAACGTCCTGTTATCTAGACAGAACCACGGCAAAACTACCATAGTGCATCCTAACATTTTGAGAACAGTTTCTCCATTTGTGTTTACACGCAATTCGGGACTTTGTTTGTATCTGACATTTCATTTATATGAATGAAACTCCGATCCTATTCGTGCCGCGGCTGCATCATGCAGCTGCTTAGTAGTAATTTCCACGGTATCAGGGAGTTATCTACCAAAAGGCTGAAATACCTAAATTGGTCTTTCAGACAAATTTACTAATACTAAGTAAAAATTACTTAGTATTAGTAAATTCTGACCCTACTTGCTATACCGCAAGTAGGGGCATGTCTACTAAACAGTGAGCAGCCTGTGGCTAGTATCCCCCCTCCCGAGCCCAGGCATTAAACTGAAGGGGAGGACCTAGGACCTGAGGTGGGGGCCCTAAATAACAATGGGGGGCACCTATTGTCCTCTCCCTGGCCCCCACCCCTGAGCGGCGGGTGGGGGCCCTAAATGAGACTGTGGGAGGGGACCTACTGTCCTCCCTCTCTACCCCCACCCCTGAGCGGCGGATGGGGGCCCTATATAACAATAACCTATTGCCCTCCCCCCGGCCCCAACCTGTGAGCGGGGGCCCTAAATTAAAATGTTATCCCCCCCAGTGACAAGGGGTCCCCAAGCCCCTAGTCACCCCCTCACCCAAAAAATAAATTAATTAATAAACCCCTACCTACCCACCTCAACCTAAAAATAGTGAGGGGGGATTAAGAACTAAGTACCTGTAAAAAAATAAAACTTACCATTTGATGTCTTCTTTTTTCTAACATCTTAATTTTTTAGCCCCAAAAAAGGCCAAATAAAAATTGACAATATCCATCAAACTTGTAAAAAAAAAAGAGCGCAAAAAGGAAAAAAGAAAAGAAAATTGGACATTGTGTACCAATAAAAAGATCTCAGGGAGAGTAAACTTGTAAAGTACTTGATGGCTCCGAAATAGATATAGGGGTCTCAAGTTCAGATATAGAGCTAGAACCACATAAAAATAGAAAAGAAAAAAAGTCTTTATTGATTGATTTCAGAAATTGCAATTAGCAATCACCTAAAGTGCTCCACACAAAAACAATAATTGTAAACTCAAAATAAAAAATAAAAAATAAAAAATAAAATCAACAATTGATAGAGAGCCCCATAGCTCTATAACACTTGATAGAGAGCCCAAAAGCTCTATGAAAATCTCTGAAAACGTATATATAATAAATCAGCAAGATCACACGTCTGTACTCACAGGGAAACAGAAGTCACTAAATATAAGACTATAGTTGGGGTTGATTGTAGTCCAAAGAATAGCTGGACACTTTGAGTGCTACAAACAAAGCACAGTTTGAGGCCACTAATTCTGGTCCCACTTGACAGAGGTAAGTCCCCAGCATTGTGTGTCCGCTGGTGTTTTGTCCCACTCCCCAACAACATTGGCGTAGCCTCCCATGGGGAGGGGGGGCAGGATTACCCAACACTGGCCCAAATGGATGTGGGGGTAAAGGGGCTTGTGAGCGCCTTTATATTCTACTGGACACTTCCATGATCAGAGATCGACCGCTTCTCCATCCCAATGCACACCAGTTTGCAATTTCCAACCAGGGGTAAGCAGGATCCTATCGAGTAGCTGAGTGCCACGTTGTATTCCCTTTGTTGTAATGGTTTGGTTGAGTGCCATTGCTGTCCCGGATCAGGTGTGTAAAGGCTGTTTTGCTCGAGATTGTGCAGGAGCCCATGAGACACACACCTCACCGGCAATATGATCAGGCCCCACCCCCCTCCCTCCCTAATTACTATTTGACCCAATAAATTCAAATATTTCCTTTGTGTTTTGCACTATTGCTTCTACATCGAAGGGGAGATTATGAGTAGTGCTACACCCTCTTAAGATCAATGAGATGGATTGTATGTCCAACTTGAGAAATCTGAAAGCCAGTGAAGATCCTTTGGCTTCCCATAGACTTGCAGACAAAACTCTACATGGAAAAAAAAGGCACCCTGTGACCATATAAATATTTATAACAGTTTTAGTATATATTAGCTTGACCCTCTTATGACTGACCTTCTTTCTACTCTGGGATTGGAAGTGGGAACATAAAAATGACAAACCGAATAAAATAAAGAGGAAAATCTTGCTTTTATTTTTTCTGTTTGTTCTGCACATTTAATCTTTTTCTAATTTAAATAATAACAAAAATGCAGTGTTGTGGGACTTAATGTCAAAGTAATGCTTTGCTTCAATGAAATATTCACCATATTAGAAATCTCAGACATTTTGTTTTTTGGGGGATGAAGAATTCAGCCTTAAAAATGCTTTTTATCCCCTCAATAGCAATGGTGCTATTTTTTTTTTTTTTAAATAAACAGCTGCCATCGAGGAGCTAGCTACAGATCTTTTATTTGCATTTTTATTAGTACAGATTCTATTTATAGTGTGCTTAAATACTGCAAATCATTCTGACTAGGAATTTTCACTCCATGGGTCATATAATGCTTCATATTTGCAATATTAGTATTTTCCCTGATACAAGTAAATCTATGTTGTTTACCAAGAGGTTTAGCCACTAAACACAATAAATTAGCACAATTCTGGACAAAAAAGCTTAGTTGAATGCTTTTATAACATGATCATTTTAGCGTTTATAAATTGAACATTTAGCGTTTGGCTGGAAAATCCTCAAGTCACCATAAAAAAAATTGTTTAGTGAAGAGCACTTGAAGTAATTTACAATACATTCAGGGCATGTGAAGGAAGGGTGTGTGTTATATACATGCTAATATATATATATATAATTATTTCAAACATGTGATGCATAACTTGATAGCTCATAAATCCTGAAGAATTCAGCGTTTGGTATGTATATACATATTTCTTTTTTTTTTAATAATACCTGAAAAAAAAATAATCAATGAAAACAATTTAGTATTTATTTGTTTACCCTTTACACAAATATGGAGGGGATAACATTTTTGGAGATTACATCGTAAATGTTACATTTTCAAAAGGGTCTGGAGTATTTATTTAAAAGAAGGACTACAATTATTTGTTCACATACACTAAGTGCAACAATAGATAATAAAAATAGTTAATTATCCTCCTTATGGGCATGTGTAAGTAATCTGTTAGTGATGGCAATACACTTTGACCATCAGGATAGAAAAATAATATCTGTATGTAATGACAATACCCACATATAGTAAGTACAGTTATGCCAAGTGCCTATATTTTACAGGGTTTTTAAATGAGCTGTGGCAGCCTAAAAAATAGCCTTTGAGTTGAATTTAATATGCAAGGATTTTTTCTCTTCAGTTTATCAATATAAGGCATTTGTTTCAATCTAATCAGTGGACGCTAATTTGTTCCTGACAGGAGAGATTGCATTAGGTATGCATTGAATACAATTATTATAATAGGAATACCCGAATCAATATACTTATGACTACTGGTGCTAGATTATATGAGAATCAAATATCTATAAAACGTCGTATTCATGCTTTTCGTATTCTGATTTTACCAGGATCATTTTGAAAAAGCTCTATATACATATATAGACGGTAACAATGACTTCGGCAATGCATGAGCAGAGGGTACCTGTACAAAGTAATGTGCACCACTTCTTAGGCAAAGTCATAGACCATTTTATGGTCTCTGTTTCTTTTCTTTTCCCCTACTACAACATTTTTATTCTTACAGATCTAGTTATTATTTGTTACAACCCCTATTTTCTTCATAAGAGGTGCATTCAAATTGCTTTGTTAGAACACTGTACATGTACATAGAAATCTTATTTACTGGGTTAACTATTGGAATGATATCTTATAACATCATGTATGGTGAGGGAGCTCAGTTGGTAAATTCCCTGACTACAAAGCCTTTTCAAAAAAGGTTCAAATCCCAGCAGTGTCAACGAAGCCCTTCATTCACCCAAGATTGGTAAAATGAGTACCATCAATTGAGTAATAATAACATCTATTACTATTAAGCTGCTGATTTGGTTAATTCTGAGAGTGTGTGTTGAAAAGTGCTTTGAGTCCTACTGGGAGAAAGGTGCTATATAAATACTAGTTATTAATTATAAACATTAGTTTGTGTTGCTTGTATCATTTTAGATGCATGGCATCATCTATTTCATATTCTCTATTTCATACTATGTTTGTATTATCTCCCAACACAAAAACCATACATTTCCATAAAACTCAGAAAGTACCTCAAAATCCATGGGAACCCCACAAAAGTCATATCCCCTGATAGGGGGTAGCAACATATTCAAAAATCACCCAGATCTGTTCAGGGGTTCAAGAGTTACATGGAGGTCTTAGTTTGACCGACGTTCGGGAAGTCGAGTGTCCAATTTTGGTTCCAGACACTCAACGACCAAGTACCGCTGCCTCCTTTCGTGCGAACAAGATGGCTGCTGTTTTCTCTTGCACGTGGCGTTCGGCTATCGAACGGAGGCCACACAGAGAAAGCACTTAATTGCCATTTTTCTTTGAAGTGAATGAGCCAGGGGGGTGGTCGGTGTTCGGTTGTTGTATCTACCGAAGAGGGAAAAACAAAAGTACCAAAATAACAGGGATAGTTTCTTTACACCCTTGCTGAACTACTAGTCCCTCCATCTCAATTTATGTCCGGTAATTAAAACATCCAATAATTAACGTGTTACCTTGATGTGCAGCTTTCCCGATTTGCTCTAACAGTTGTGTTTCCTCATTAATATTAACTTTGTACGGTTTATAACTTATCCCAACCGATAATTGATTTCCCTTGTTTTGCCCCTCGCAGATATCTACCCATAAAGATTCCACATTTTCCTTGTCACATTCCACTTGCTTAAGATTTGATTTTAACTCATGGTTGACATGCAAAGTATCCAATGATCTACTCGCTGCAAAATCTCGTGGTCACTACTCTATCCTAATTCTCCTTGACCTGTCTACGGCTTTTGACACTGTTGACCATCAACAACTTCTTCTCATCCTCCGCAATATTGGTCTACAAGATATTGCTCTCTCCTGGTGCTCCTACTACCTCTCCCAGCGCTCTTTCAGTGTTTCTTTCTCTAGCTCTGCTTCTTCTCCCCAACTCCTCTCTCTTGATGTGCCCCAAGGTTCAGTCCTTGGTCCCCTGCTGTTCTCTATCTATACTGCCTCCCTGCTTCCTGTAAGATATAGAGCTCAATTTAAAATTCTGGTTCTTGCTTTCAAATCTCTACATAATGCTGCTCCCACCTATCTATCCTCCCTAATACACAAGAATGTCCCGTCTAGGCCCTTACGCTCTGCTGAAGACTTACGTCTATCCTCTGTCAGTACTCCCACCTCTGATGCTCGCCTTCAAGACTTCTCGAGGGCTGCACCATTCCTGTGGAACTCACTTCCCTCCTCCGTTAGATGCTCACCCAGTCTCCACTCCTTTAAAAAATCATTAAAAACCCACTTCTTCATAAAAGCATATCAATTATACTGTTAATAGCTCCCGACTGATTCCTCTCATGCAACTGTCATAAGTCTAATACTATCCTTACCTTGTGTCACTTTACCCCACTCCCTCTAGCATGTAAGCTCATTGAGCAGGGCCCTCAACCCCTCTTTTCCTGTGTGTCCAACTTGTCTGGTTATAACTACATGTCTGTTTGTCCACCCATTGTAAAGCGCAGCAGAATTTGTTGGCGCTATATAAATAATAACATAATAATAATAATAATAATAATAAAAAACATACCCCAACTCCTATTATTTTTCCTATCCTTCCTAAATAATATATTACCATTTAAGTTAACTGCCTAGGCATGTGTCTCATCCCACTATGTTTGTGTTATGCCTATTTGTCATATTGCTTTGTATATGTATTGCCTCTAGCTTCCACATTTTGTTATTTAGGCTCTTTGTATTAGTAAGCATATATTTAAAATTATCATGGGTCACTTCTAATTTATATGAATTTTTATTTCCATTAGATACCTCTGTTTTGACCTTGCCACATCTGAAACACCCTCAAGCTGAGCTAAAACCCATCTTCTCCTTCCAATCTCCATTTCCATCCCTACTACCAATAGTTTCAAATCTCCTCCAACCTTCTTGCCACTGTAGCGTTACTTACCTTATCCGGGGGCCGGCCGCGGTCCTCTCTTCAAGCCTCGCGCGGTCCTGTGGCTGCACGAGCCGCGCGCGGCTCATCCGACTCTCCTAACAAGAAGGCGGGCAGTGACCGTGAGATGCGGTCACGTGTCCCGCCTGAATCTAAGAGCGCGCCGCGAGTCTCGGGCGTGCTCTTAAAGAGACAGTGGGAGCCTAAATTGCAAAAAGGCTCCCATTGGCCCCTGTCATGCCACTCACCCCATATACTTACCTTTTGGGGGTGTGGAAGTGACAGGAGCCAATCACATTAGTTTGGAAGCTACTTATACTTACCCTTTTCCCTTAGTTCCTTGCCCTATCGTGGTTTCTGTTTCAGTTCCCTTTAGCGCTTGTTGTGTTCTGTAGTGTTCCTCCGTATTTGACCTTGGCTTTGTATTCTGACTTCGTTTTCGCTTTATCCTTGTCTGTTCTGTTTGCCGGCTTGCTGATTCCTGTGTACCAGACCCCGGCTAGTTCTCTTTGTGCCCTTGACCTCGGATCGTGCCTGACTCTGTATTTCCCCTATATACGTCGAGTCCGGCCATTCTAAGGTCCAGTAGACGTATCTCTCCTCTGTGCTGTCTTCTGTTTAGCTGGATCCTGCGTGTAAGGGTATATTCTCGTTACAGCCACCCTGCCCCCCAGCACAGTAGACCCTTTTTATTTTAGATGCAATCGATCATGGCTATAAAGATTGTACCCAAGCACAAAATAAGCCCTGTGCTCTAAAATGCCAAAACCTTCCTTCCTACACCATGACTTTAGATATTTTTGTAACAAAAACAAAAAACAAAGCTCATGCCCGAAGCATATAACAATTACTGCTATTGTGAAACAATTGTCCATAGGACCACCCAATTACCAGAAATATATTGAGATGTGATGTGCCCCAGTGAAAAAAAAGAAAAAAAGAAAAACAAGAGCAGGGATCTGTGAGTACCCTAATAACTTGGAAGGGCCAGATGCAAAGATGACCTTTACACACAATAAATGGGTGTGTCCAGTGACTTTGTTAAAAAAGTTCCCTGTTCTTTCTACCACCCTGTATACATTTTACCATTTATATTGAAGGCTTGTTGGTCCTATATATATCTGTTATATACACTTTCCCTCCTCTCACTAAGAATGCGGCTTCAGAATGAATCTAAAATGGATGCTGTACAGGAGGTGGGAGGATCTGGAAGGGAGGGTCTGCTGCTGATTGGCTGGAATGTGTCAGCTGACTGTGAGGCACAGGGTCAAAGTTTACTCAATGATGACGAATAGGGGCGGATCGAACCACGCATATGTTCGCCCGCCGTGGCGAACGCGAACACGCTATGTTCGCCAGGAACTATTCGCCAGCGAACCGTTCGGTACATCACTAGTGAAGAGATCAGTGAAATCATTATTTTGGTTCTCATGGTGATTGTGTCATACTTAGTACTATGCCATTGAACTGACCCTTCTATTGATATAATTTCTCTGAAATGTATTCCTAGTGTGGGCAAGGATGGAATCAAAATTCAGCAATTATTGCAATGTTCATCCATGCTTTACAAATTAATACATGTAAAACCAAATAGTTAAATAATTGGTAGAAATGTATTCAAAGACAATGATATGGGGTCATTTCTTTATGTACTAAAAGTGGGACAATCACTATGGAAACCAGTGGAACTAGCAAGTATATTCCATGTATGACTCCTCCACTTTTATATGTTTGCACCACTTTTTAGAACAGAATACATTTAAATCTCCCCCACTCCCTATTTGTTTTCTCATGGTACAACATCACTCACTCTCTTCTTTTGTCTTGATATCACCCACTTTGTCACACCCATTCTATTTTACAATACCTACCTTCTGCGTTACTCCTAATGATATTGTTTCTTGCATACATTTTTAAAAATATTACCAAGATTAACATTTACATTTTACGATGCAATGCAGTGAGTGCAAAGAATATATAGTGATCATGGTTTATATAGCTGTGAGGACTAAATACAATATACTGGAGAACGTAAACCTCAAATCATATTCAGGATTTGCATGAATGTCATCATCATATATTCTTTCAAATGCAACAGAAAGCACTTCATATAAGCTTCCTTGCCTTTTATCGTCTTCACAAACGAACCAATCTCGCCATTATATTCTAGTTCAATTTTGACATCTGGCAATATGATAAACTGCAAACTGTCATGAGAACTTGATATCATTTTTGTTCCCTGTAATAAAGGTCATATCGATATTACACAATAACCTTGAACATGGCAGAATAGATTATTGACACCAGAACTCAACGCATTTATTCTATAATTTCTATAGAGCCTTATTGTAATAGTTTTATAAATGCATTTTCCATTGTTGAATAATGTCAGGTTTACAATGCAGTAATCTTTATATATTTTTTTTTTCTTGATATCCATTGGGTAATGTTATATCTGTCCACATCATGTCTTTTACCTGTGACATTGGCTGCATTTTTACAACTGCTATTACTATTAGTGAGGGTGATTGCTAAGCATGTTAGCACTATAACACACAGCCAGTACAGCACATAAAATGCCTTATCTAACCACTTTCAAGGAAAATAGGAACAGTTCCACTTTACCTCACTGCAGGTTTGAAAAAGCTATGATTGACTTCACTGAGAGAGTTCTTGTCACATAATACTTACCATTACCATACTACACACCATTTTTCTGTAATTTTTCATACACCTCTGTGAGATTTAAGAAGATCAATTTGTTTTTAAGTATCAAATATATATTTTGTTTTAGGTTGTGAGTTTTGCGATTTTTAAGGAAAATTAAGACAAATCAATGATAAAATATTCATTATAATATATTATGTTAGTTTAATTGACACATTTTTTTTATTTCTTCTGGTACAGTTAGAATTATTTGTTAAAATGTCTCACTTGTATAGGTTTGGTGCTCAGAATATGAACAATATATATTTGTACTGTATGCAAAACAAACAGAAATGAAATCTAAAAGGTTTATGGAATGGAATCCAGCCAATCTGACAGATCCTGCTCTAGCAATTTAGATTCACACGTATTGGCAAGTGCAGTGATCATTGGAAGGAACTACTTGGCAGGTCCTTAAAAGGTTACTCCAACCAAAAACCAGTGTTTCTGAGGTGATCTTCACTACCTTACTAAGTGCAATTAAGACAATTGCACGATTAACAATTTAATGAGTGTCCTTTGCATGTTTCATGTCAATGTATATTACGTAATGTGTAAAAAATTGATAACTCTATTTTTTTTTTTTTTAGAAACATAGAAAGTGACGGCAGATAAGAACCATTCGGGCCATTTAGTCTGCCCAATATTTCAAAATACTTTACCAAATACCAAATAATCAAAATACAAAATTTTAAATTAAAGAATGTATTCAAGTTAAAGGGAATCTCTAGTGCCAGGAAAACGATCCGTTTTCCTGGCACTGGAGGTTCCCTCTCCCTCCCACCCACCAATCCCCAGTGACTGAAGGGGTGAGAACCCCTTCAGTCACTTACCTGAGGCAGCGGCGATGTCCCTCGTCGCTGTCTCCTCCTCCGCGCCGCTCCTCCCAGTAATTCCGTCGCCCGGTGGGCGAGACTGATCCCGCCCACCGGCCAAGGAGACCTAATGCGCATGCGCATTAGCGCTCCCGATAGGAAAGCGTTGAAAAAGATTTTCAATGCTTTCCTATGGGGAAATGAGCAACGCTGGAGGTCCTCACACAGCGTGAGGACGTCCAGCGACGCTCTAGCAAGGAAAATCCTTGCTACAAATCAGGAAGTTCCCTCTAGTGGCTGTCTAGTAGACAGCCACTAGAGGTGGAGTTAACCCTCCAAGGTAATTATTGCAGTTTATAAAAAACTGCAATAATTACACTTGCAGGGTTAGGAGTAGTGGGAGTTGGCACCCAGACCACTCCAATGAGCAGAAGTGGTCTGGGTGCCTGGAGTGTCCCTTTAACATTATTTGTGTTATTTGGGTCAATGTCAAAAGGAAAGGTTTAGGACCTATATATATATATATATGTGTTATCAGTACAGGTTCTACAGGGTTGAAGCAAATGTTTTTGCAAATATAGCCTCAAAAATGGCAAACTGATAGTCAAAAAAAGTCCTGAAAATTTGAAAAGCACTGTTTTCTGCATATTCGGGCACCTAGCTCCCGACCCATTGACAATCATGGAATTTTTTTCACACCTCAAGAGCAAGAGCGGTACATTCTTCGCATTACTTCAATTCTATTGGGCAATACCATTATGAATTTGAACTCATAATAAAAAATTACACAAGAAATTAAGAAGAAATTCTTGGAGTTGGTTGAGAGAGGATATGATGAAGAGGTACTAAATCAGAAAGAAAAAGAGTATATAGAAATTAAATTTGAAAAGATACCAGTGTTTTACTTTCTCCCGAAATTACATAAGGACAAAGATAAGCCTCCAGGAAGACCCATAATCTCGGGAATTAATTCTATATCTTGTAGACTTTCAGAATACGTAGATCATCTGTTACAGCCCTTGGTAAAGACCTCTCCATCATATCTAAAGGATACTACTAATATTTTACAAGAACTACAAAATATTAAGTGGGAGGACCATTGGCTATTAGTAACAGCAGATGTAGCCGCATTATACACTAATATCGATCATAAACTTGGAATCCAGACGATTAAGAGCACTCTGGAAGAAAAGTCTTCCTACCCGAGTAGTCAAATTAGATTTATTGTGGATGCCATTGATTTTATTTTACATAATAATTTCTTTTGGTTCAATCAGGACTTCTACCTCCAGATATGCGGTACGGCTATGGGCACCAAGTTCGCCCCCAGCTACGCAAATCTTTTTATGACACGCTGGGAGTCCCTCCATTTAGGAGAGGGCAGTGGCTGGGAGGCGAACTTGGTGCTTTACAAAAGATATATCGATGACCTATTCTTCATTTGGAAAGGAGGGGAAGATCATTTGAAATCTTTCATCCAGTACATCAATCTGAACAAATGGGGAATAAGTCTATCTTTTGACTACAGCACAAAGGAAGTTAATTTCCTAGACCTTACGGTATATATAGAGGAAGGACAAGTAAAAACGAAATCTTTCTTTAAATCTATTGATGTGAACAGCTATATAGATGTAGGCAGCTGCCACTACAGTCCGTGGCTTATGAATATTCCGAAAAGCCAACTAACTAGGATAAAGAGAAACTGCACCGATCAGACAGTGTTTTTAGATCAAAGCCAGCGGATCATCTCTGACTTCAGAGAAAGAGGATATGATGACCGCATTTTGGCTAAAGCTGTAGAGGACACCGATAATGTCGATAGAGATAGTCTGTTAACCTATAGGGTTCGAAAAGAGAGAGAAGACTCTAAGAAAGAAGTGTGTGTTCCATTCATCTGCCAATTCTCGGGATACCAGAACAAGCAAGTCAGAAAAATAATTTCTGAACATTGGCACTGGTTACTTAAAGACCCAACTCTAGCAAAATTCTTACCCCCCACTCCTAGAATTGTCCATAGAGGTGTCAAGAACATGAAAAGAATCTTGACAGATAACATCCAAGATAGAAACACAGTCAAACCCAATTTTTTGAACCAATTAAAAGGTTTCTTTAGATGTGGTAACTGTAATGCCTGCCGTAACACAAAAAGTGACAAACAGGGCATTAAGGAATTTACAGTAAACAGTAAGACACATAAGATAAGAGAACTCATTACCTGCCAAACCCAAAATGTAATATACATGTTAAAATGTCCCTGTGGCCTAAGATATATAGGCAGAACCACTAGGCAATTGAAAACTAGAATCTGTGAACATGCATATAACATCAGGAGAAAATTTCCACAACATCAAGTTTCTCTACATTTTGAAGAGTTCCACAATTCTGACCCTTCCCTTTTGGAATTTATGGGAATCCAACAGATAAAGAAAAACTGGAGAGGAGGCAATCCTATTCAAAATTTGGGCCGAATGGAGATGAGGTGGATATTTGAACTCAACACCCTCATCCCCAACGGACTAAACAATGACTTCGAGATTTGCCACTTTCTAGACTCCTGAGAACTGTAGATTGACGTATACCTAACCTTCATGTACATTGATAGGACTTTACTATATTACTTTGAAAATGTATGTATGTAAATGGAGTTAAATCACGATATATTAACTAGATCACGATATGGTAAAAGAAAACACAATGGTGAAATGTCAGTGTTGGAAGCGCAGCATTATAATTTTCCGCTTCCCCCCCCTTTTTCCACATAGGAAATTATATAAGAATAAGAAAGAAAAATATTTGTCAAAATATATAACAAATTCAATTGCATTAACATGTACATTTCTGTTTTCTTTCTCTCTATAAGATATGTAACAAAAGGAAAAACACATTACAGTAAAAAGAAATTCATATATAGTGTGTAAATTTGTAAATACAATTATTTTTTATGATTATGTATAAATACTTAATTTAATTTTTTGATTGTGTATAAATATTTTATTTTATTTTAAACATGTAATGTATATGTGCAGTACATAAGAAATGAAGACCCCACAATAGATAAGGAAAAAGCAGCCCTCCGTTCACAATAGGATGTGCTTGCTAATCCAATTGATCTATTTGGGACACCATACATATGCAAATGCGGACTGGAAAGAAATTAAGCCAATTAGGCATTGGATCACTCGTATAAAAACGCACATTAGTGAAGACCGACTCCAGCGCATCACGTCCTGACGAAGCCGTCCGAGAACGGCGAAACGCGTAGACAGACACGTGACAGACACGTAATCACGCAAAAGAGGAGGCGGAGCCAAAATACGAGCCGGGAACACGGAAGTAGAGAACGAGCTTACACTCACCTGCCGACCCGACTTCAACAACAGGAGCTCCATTCAACTCGTGTGATTCAGGAGACATCACCCAGTGTGGGACAGTCTTGCTGTGAGCAAACGGGAACATATACCGTTATGCTCACCACCATTTCCAGTAAGCAGGAATTTGTTTTTACTGCTATTTAGCTATATTCTAGCTGTTTTTACGAATTGTATACAATAAATTGTTAATTTTTATATTATACATACGTATATGAATTTATATCAGTCCATACAGATCTGTACTATGATCTCTTGTTGATCTTTTTTTGCATGTTGCATTTGAAATTTGAATCCTATCCAGCAAAGTCTAAGTATAAATCTATCTTTGTTTGGTGATAGGGGCTTATTCACTTCATATCGCTCCACTTCTTATACATCTTATGAATTTGAACTCTGTCAAACACGACTTGAAAATATCCATACTAGATGTTCAACTGAGATGTTTGAATCCCTCAAATCACTTGATTGGACAATCCTTACAAGCACTAATAACACATTTTTGGGGAATGTTTGTGAATCTTTCACCTTTTCTGACAAAGATTTTCAACAAGGTCTTGAAGGTGCTGCTGCGTAAAGAGTGCAAGTACCAATGCGTTGTGATAGCTAAAGGCAGATCTTTCTGTTGACCATTTTTACCAAGGTCTTGGATAACAGATTGCTGCCCTTTCTCCCTACTTGATCCACCCAGATAAGGTGGGGTTTATGCCATGTTTGAAGACTTAGGAGCTGTGTAATATGATGGTTGACCCACATTCCCAAGAACAACTATAGGTTTTGGATTTAACCTCCCTTCCCCTTCTTTAAACCTTTTTCTGTCCTCTTTCTTCTCCTTAAAGGAACAGTTGATATACAAGTATAACTAGGTTGCAATATAAACACTGTCTTTTTATTTTAAAATAAATTAAAATTCCTGCAGGGACTGACTATACCCACCAGAACAGCTATATTAATCTGTAGTTGTTCTGGTGACTATAGTGTCTCTTTAGAGGGACACTCCATGCACCTAAACAAGTTGAGCTTAAAATAAAGCTAATAAGCTAAAATACCTGTGGTTAGTTTCTTTTTTTTTCAATTCTGTGTAGTTTTCCTGCAGTGCTGTAAAATATTTTGCTGTTTTCAGCAGTGTAACCCAACCTCCTTAGCCACTACCCTCTCACATTTCAACATGAACCTGATTCCCAGTCTTTGAACGAAACGTACCTTTTGCAGCCAATGAGAATAGAGGCATGTCTTATCCATTGTAAGGAATGCTCACAGCACAGACTGCAATGCAGCTAGAACCCATATGTGCTCCTCTCCCTCCCTCCCTGTAATGCAAGTAATACATTATCCTCCAGTCCCTGCCAGCCAACTTCACTTCCCAGTGTTAACCCCTCCCCTGCCAGTCCCTGCCAGTCAACCTCACTACCCAGTGGTAACCCTCCTCTGCCAGTCCCTGTCAACCAAACTCACTACCCAGTGTTAACCCCTTCTCTGCCAGCCACTGTCTCAGCCACCCTCCACTGCCAGTCAACCTCACTACCCAGTGTTAACCCCTCCACTGCCAGTCAACCTCACTACCCAGTGTTAACCCTCCTCTGCCAGTCCCTGTCAGCCAACCTCACTGCCCAGTATTAACCACTCCCTGCATGTCTTTGTTAAGCAACCTTCCTAGACAGAGTGAGTGTGTGAGAGAGAGATAGGTAGACATAGATAGACAGATAGATAGACAGATAGATAGATAGGTAACACAAAGCCCTATAGGTTTTTGTATGAGTTTTTCTGTCTCTTTATATTTATTTATAATAAACATATGACGCTATATGATACTTAATGTGCTGAGGAAATATGTGTGTGTGATGTGGTTTGTAAGTTCTAGTGTCTGAATGCTGAAGACTCTGAGGAGGCTTGGCTAGGCATTATGGGCATGTGTTGAGCTGAGTGAAACTCGGACATGCCTAGTAAGGCATGTCATTACTGATTATCATAGAGAATGACTGGAGCATGGCCATTGGTGGGCAGTCATTGTGGGCGTGTCATTACTTATTCTCATAGAGAATCACTGGAGCATGGCCATTGGTGGACAGGCCTTGTGGGCGTGTCAATACTGACTCTCATAGAGAATCACTGGAGCATGGCCATTGGTGGACAGTCATTGTGGGCGTGTCATTACTTATTCTCATAGAGAATCACTGGAGCATGGCCATTGGTGGACAGGCATTGTGGGCGTGTCATTACCGATTCTAATAGAGAATGACTGGAGCATGGCCATTGGTGGACAGGCAATGTGGGCGTGCCATTACTGATTCTCATAGAGAATCACTGGAGTATGGCCATTGGTGGACAGGCATTGTGGGCGTGTCATTACCGATTCTAATAGAGAATCACTGGAGCATGGCCATTGGTGGACGGGCAATGTAGGCGTGCCATTACTGATTCTCATAGAGAATCACTGGAGCATGGCCATTTGTGGACAGGCACTGTGGGCGTGTCATTACTGATTCTCATAGAGAATCCCTGGAGCATGGCCATTGGTGGATAGGCCTTGTGGGCGTGTCATTACTGATTCTCATAGAGAATCCCTCGAGCATGGCCATTGGTGGATAGGCCTTGTGGGTGTGTCATTACTGATTCTCATAGAGAATCCCTCGAGTATGGCCATTGGTGGATAGGCCTTGTGGGTGTGTCATTACTGATTCTCATAGAGAATCCCTGGAGCATGGCCATTGGTGGGCAGGCATTGTGGGCGTGTCATTATTGATTCTCTATAGCAGGCTTCCCCAAACTCCAGCCCTCCAGATGTTGCAGAACTACAACTCCCATGATTCTCAGCCTATTTCACTCATAGAATCATGGACGTTGTAGTTCAGCAACAACTGGAGGGCCGGAGTTTGGGGAAGCCTGCTCTATGGAATCACTGGAGCATGGCCATTGGTGGACAGTCATTGTGGGCGTGTCATTACTGATTCTCATAGAGAATCACTTGTGCATGGCCATTGGTGGACAGTCTGGCTGAAATACAGGAAACATGGATATATGACATGAAATCAGAGGAGTGGCAGAAAATCTGATCAAAATAAAGATTAAAACAGGTACTTCTAAAACACATTTTTACACTATTTAGGGAAAAAAACATTCAGTAACACTAGGTTTACTGTTGTGGGGGGAGGGGGCAGGGGGGCAGGACATGCATGTTTTTAACCCCTTAAGGGCACATGACATGTGTGACATGTCATGATTCCCTTTTATTCCAGACGTTTGGTCCTTAAGGGGTTAAACTTTTATTTATATGCTTTCTTTATATTTACAATCCTATTTCACCCTTCTCATTTCTAAACTCTCCGCATGTATATCAATTATGTTTTTACCATATACAGGATTAAGAAATGTTTTTGTTTTTTTTCTGTGAGAGCCTGGCTACTTTGTAGAACACTTGTTTTGCGTCTTATTGTAAGTATGCTGCATTTTGTGCTTTCTTATATAAAGACAGCCACTTTGAATCCTCTTCTCTGTATACCTGTAATATTTTATGTTATTTTACTTTTATTATCACTAAACTACTTTCATTCCTACGCTATTTGGCATGTTTTCTATAATGCAATTGAAAAAAAAAAATCAATAAAAGCCAGTATATTAAAAACACAATACAATTTTTTTTTTCTTTTTGCAAAATCAAGGACTCGAGGAATATATTTCCCAATGGGTTAATTCTTAACTAACTGGACTATTTCTATAAGAACACTTGCTGACAAATAATGCAATTTTAAAACATTATCTTCTGTACTGTGTGCATTAAACAGGTTATTTATTTTAACACATACAGATGTGTTCTGAAAAAAATATCTGAGTATTTTTTATTAGACTTGTGCAGTGTAGAAATATGTGGTTCTTCTGAACCTCTTCGGCTGATTAAAAAAAAGAAAAAAAATCAGGAAAAAAAATCTGCTGTTTTAACATGGCCCTGGAATGAAATACAACAAAAAAGTTCAAGAGTGGTCTGGTGGACACTTCCATAAGATGATAAGGAGTGAAACTGTCCCTGTCCAACCTGCCTCTGTTAATGACTGCCTAAGGGTAGTAGTCATGAAGGAGGTACTGCTGGTGTTGCATCCCCCCTTGTTTAAAATACCTGTCATCCTAGTAATTTCACCTTTCCTTGTGTTTATGTTGAAGAATGGGTTGCAACTTGGTGGATTTACTACTACTGTACCTTTATTGTGTTAGACAATACTGCACACAGCACTGCAATGCACAGTGCTTGGACACTTTCATAGCAAACAGTGAAATACAAAAAGAGGCTTCACATCGGGTTCTTCTTAAAGAATGCTGCACCTGCTCCTCCACTGCCGCTGCAGAACTCAGCCACACACTATATATCACTAAGGGAAATTGCTTGGATTTCAAGCCGTGGCACATACGCATGCTGCAAATCAAATACATCTTTAACTAGAAATACATACAAAATAACCACAAATCAGGCCCAAAATTCTAAATCAGTAAATTAGCAGTTAGATAAGAGAAACTTTTCTTTCTATTTTTTTTTTTCATTTTTAAATCACCAGATGATGAGGGGTCAAACTGTTCCTATCAAACTTGCCTCTGTTGACTACTGATACTATCCTCACCACCCTCCTGCTATGCCTAAGAATGGTGGTAGTAGCAGCAGGTTGTGACAACTGTGCACAATCAGTAGACTTGGGCATTCATATTCAGATTGCCATTGCCGCTGGTTGTCGCCCTGAGTAATAAAGGGGGGGAAACCTATTATTTTCCCCCCATTCATTGCCGGCGTGTGGGGGTCCTAAGAAATAATAGGGAAACCTATTGTTTTCCCTCAGCCCCTACCCATTGGCAACAGGTGGGGGCTAATAGTAAAGATAACCCACTACCCAGTAACCCCTACTAAGTAAAGCCTTCCCATACTCTGCAATTTGACTCAGAGCGCTCTGATTGGTTGACTCAAGCCAACATAGTGCTCTGACAGGTAAATCTCGGGCCTTGCAGGTAACCAATCAGGTAAGGCTCAAGATATACCAGTCAGAGCACTGATTGGTTGGCTTAAGTCAACCAATCAGAGAGTTGTTAGTCAAATTGCTTGATGTGGGAAGGGTTTCTAAGGTTTTCCCCGCCTTGCAGAGCTCAGTCTGTGTGAATCCCACCGCGAGTGAAGATGTATCAATTATTATCATCTGTTTGTTCTTTTTTAAGCGTGATTTTTATTTTTTATTTTATTCATTTGATGAGTTTTATGACCCGGGATTTATGGTCCTCCCCCCCTTTTTTTTTAACTTGGGGCTCATACACAGGGAGAAAAATAGGTTCCCTCCAATTATTACTTAGGACATCCACTCACAAGCGTTGGGGGTCCTAAGTAATAAATACTTAGTATTAGTAAAGTTGACTGGAAGACTCTTTCAGCTTTTTAATATATAGCTCCCTAATACTTGTTGGATTTAAGGGGTTATCTACTAAATAGCTGCATTCAGCCACTGCCTGGATCGGAATTTCATATCCTAAACAAAAATTCTCCCTTGCCCAAGTCTAATAATCAGATACAACATCAATGGACCTTCCACCAGTCCTAGTTCTTTTTTATTTTTTTAATGCTTTATTTTTGCATTGACATGTTATAATACAAAGCATGTTAATGGAGGCTTATGCAAAAGCCCATACCCCATATCTCATTTGTTTACAGATAGTGCAGTTTTGCAATTATATATTAGTATTTCATGGTAAGGCAAATGAAGGTAAGCCAATAGTTATACCTCAATTAATTAATTTAAATACATACTGCCAAAGGTTTTATATATATATATATATATATATCAATCAACACTGTTAATGAGTCCATGTTGTCGGCGATTATCAGTACTCGATGTGCCCAAGTGAGAGGGTTGAGCGCCCAATTGGGAACAGACAGACTTGTCTCCTCATGCTGTGATATTGAGATGAGGGGGAAAAATAGAAAAAATAAATAATAATGAGGAAGGATAGAAAGTCAGCTTTGTATAAGTGCATTATAGATTATTTCAGCTGCAAAGTTTATGTATTGGCTTAGGGACCTCCACCAGTCCTTGTTCTTTCTTGTTCTGCTTCTTCCCTCAGTAATACAAACTAGAGATATCTTTGCAGATTTTGCTTCATACCAACCATAATGAAATTACCCTTAACTTTACTTGTCACACAAATTGCACTTTACAAGTCAGCTTTCTGGGAGGCACTTAAGTCATACCATGCTTTGTTTTGGCATGATGCACCCCACTTTGCCTTGTGGCTAATAACAAAGCAGGTGAATTTTCGTTGGTGGCAGTGAAAGCTGTCGCAACACTAACCTGTGCATTAGCACTTGGTTGATTATGCTAATGAAAAAGTTAATTAATGTGCTTATGGTGATGATGGTATTAGTGGTGGTGGTGTGGTAACATTGACTGTGGGTGAACTACTTGCCAGTTGCAGCAGGTGCAGCTGATGTCATAAATATCTCTGTTGGGTGAGAATTTATTTTAAAGCAGATCAAGATGGCGGAGAAGTTGCAGAAGGAGAGTATACACAAGCTGCTGGAGAAAATGGATTGCTACCTATCCTCTCTAAACTCTCCTCTTCTAATTCCTCGGTCTTATCATACTCATAGTCGAGTAGCTCTTGCACCAGAAGTAAAAGTGCTATGTCTGCAGTGATGCGGAAAATAGAATTATCATCACCTGATTCATCACCGCCACCAGCACCACCAATAACTGATATTGGGGACACCACTTTGTACCCTACACTAAGTACTCCGTTGAGTTCTCCCTTTGTTGCTTCTTGAAGAGAATGCAATGAATTATAACTCTTAAACTAGCTTTGGTAAAAATAGCAGCAGTGTCAGTGGAAGTAGCAGCACAAGTAGTTGCAGAATAAAAGGACAAGAAAAAAACAGCAATTGCCTCCTGTGTGTTTAACAGAACGTAACGGACATGCTGCTAATCCCACTATTACTACTAATACAGCAGTGGTGGAGGTGTCGGCAGTCCTCATTGCCGAGGTGTTCAAACTCTCAGTAGCCATGGCACTACTGCTGATGGTCGATTGAGGAACAGGACCCCTACCTTAACTCCTACCTCCCTTTAATTTCATCATGGGATTATTAGGTGACATTGACCATAATGAGTTTGTTTTCCTTCCTTTAGCTTGCTGAAGTGCTTTATTTGTGAAGAGTGTGTTTTCTTTTGCGAGATCCTTCATAGACCTCAATGCTGTATTCCTGCACATGGGTGAGAGTACAGAGTTTACATGGGCTCCTGGCCCTAACCTGCAGAAAAGTGGTAAGAAGTGAATGGCCGCACTTGCGAAGGACAGTTTCAGGTAAGTAAATATCACCTTTGCCGGCAGCTGGACCCTGAGTGGCTATATCACCATTGGGGTAATCTCAAATTATTCAAAGTCATATGTCATAAGGTTGCAGATCTGCTTTAAGAGTGTGGTATATACACGAATGATAAAATATAGAATGCAGGCTTTTAAGACTCCCAGATGGACTGGACCACAGCCCTTACCATCAGAAGCTATGTGTACAATGAGCCAAACTGGACTCCCCACCTCTCCCTAATCCCGACCCACTCTTCCCCCTGTTCAATCCCCACTTACTGTTACGTTTTATGTTACGTTTTATGCTTATTATGTCTAAAAATTAGTGCACAGTGCAAATGTACAAACAAATAAGTAAGTTTCATCAAAGTGAAAAATACACTATGTGATGTCTGTTTATGTTATTACTGCTATTATCACTATTCTGTAACAGGTTCTCAAATCACGATGAATAGCAACTGCTCTACTCTTTATTTTTGTACTGTGCACTTGAAAAACTGCTAATAAAAAAAAAAAGAGTATGTTGTAGGAAACGTTAAGGGGGAGGGCACAGCATTTGTGGAAATTGCATGGTAACTATTTCATGTAACTTTTTTTTTCTTTGCATTTCTGAAGACAAGCTTTAAAATAATATTTCAGTAAAGGTTTGGGGATTATTTTTCCAGCTCTCAGTTTTTTGTGTTTTTTTTTTTTTTTTTTTTTTTTTAAACAAACAACCAAGCTGATTACATGTAAGTGAGTTATTACTAAATCACAGAGAATTAATGACTTTCTTATTTTCTTGACAGGTGCAGCACAGGGTTCTTGTAACTGTACACTGTGCACCCTGCAGGAAATTTGATGCTTTGCACGCTCAGTGTGCAGACAACGTGCTAATGATAAACACATTTAAAAAAAAAAAAAAAAAAAAAAAAAAAAAAGCAATGAAAATAGTCAAAATACTTGATGTTTAGAGAACCTCAGACATACTGAGACCAAATAAAAAAACAACATCAAATGATACCGCACTCTGTATTAAATAATGCTATAGAGCTGATTTTTTTGTAAATATAAATTTATGTAAAGATAATGACAAATCTTAAAGAGTATAATTAATGAAAAACATATCTATATTATATTTATATTTATATTTATTATTATTGTTTAGGTGTCAGGGTGAGATTATAGATATGTTTTTCATTAATTATACTCTTTAAGATTTGTCATTATCTTTACATAAATTTATATTTACAAAAAATCAGCTCTATAGCATTATTTAATACAGAGTGCGGTATCATTTGATGTTGTATATATTATTTTGAGGTACCAGGAGTGGGTTACCCAGATATCCAGCACCTATCAGATGGAAGAGTGCCTGTACATTTCTCTTTTTTGCAAATAAAAAAACAGCCCTAAAATCTAAAATAGAACTTCTATTTAAAAAAATTATCTTTGCAACAAACATCTATAACGTAAGCTCTGAATATAGAAAAATGAAAAGAAAAAGGTATAAAAAGAAAGAGCTATAACTGATTCATACGAAGAAAATGTTGTAATTAGAGATGTCCCAAACAGTTCGCCGGGAACTGTTCGCCGGCGAACATAGCTTGTTCGCGGTCGCCACGGCAGGTGAACATATGCGATGTTTGGTCCGCCCCTATTCGTCATGGAGGTTGGAGGGTCTGGGAGGGAGGGCCTGCTACTGATTGGCTGGAATGTGTCTGCTGACTGTGAGGTACAGGGTCAAAGTTTACTCAATGATGACGAATAGGGGGCAGACCGATCATCGCGCGTGCTCGCTGGCGAACAGTTCCTGGCGAACTGTTCGGGACGTCTCTAGTTGTAATGCTAAGAAACTGGACATACACAAAAATAATTACCTGTGCAGTTCTATTTTGTCAAGAGGTGAAAAAATTACATCTGTACTGAAGTGATACTGAAAAAAGATACATATAACCAATGTCTGTAGAAAAGAGTGTATCAAATAGTAAACTCTGATAAATGTGTAACTAGAGCTGTATAGTTGTATACAATCTCAGTATTTCATCTATTCTTGTAAGGGGTTATCCCCAATATATTTGTCACAGTTTGACACGCTCTCTCTTTGAAAGTGTCCATGTGTTTTTTTTCGATTTAGGGGAGCTCTGTTTTATATGAGATGAATAAACCAAATCTGTACATTTTATCAATGTGTAGATCTAAATGAAAAAATATATATATATATAACCAGGTATATAAACATTATTAATAATATCGATATGGTATAATACCAATATAAAGAAAATGTTTCAAAATTGCACCTGCTTTAGACAAAGGGGCTGCCATGAGAATGAATGCATGAAATGTAATGCATCCTTGGAATGTCAAACACATCATTTACAGGGTTATTAACTAAAGTGAGAATATGTGCAAAAAGTGAAGTAAGAATAGATTTTATGTCCTTACCTCCTGGGGTCTCTGGGATGACCCTCACCTTGATGTTATTCCTCCTGCCATGGTAGTCTAGATCCTACAGTTGGCAAGAAACCAGAAAGGGTAAGCACTTAGTAAATGAGCAAAAAAAACAAACAAAAAAAAACTGTAAAATGAAAGGCATCGAACCTAAAACTATGATGTTCACTCAAAAAAACAACCAGACAAAGTATACAAAACTAAACAAAATAGCAACCAGATAGCACCAGATAAAACCCAAACAACAGAATTAAAAACAAAGTATTCTGTGATATAATAAAGAAAACTTTGACTTGAATACAAAAGTGATATGAGGATCAGAATATACTATAATAATAAAATAAATTGGAATAAAATAGCACACATTAAAATTGTACTCCAAACAGCACATAGGTGGTGTATACTTAAAGGGACACTCCAGGCACCCAGACCACTTCTGCTCATTGGAGTGGTCTGGGTGCCAACTCCCACTACCCTTAACCCTGCAAGTGTAATTATTGCAGTTTTTTTAAACTGCAATAATTACCTTGCAGGGTTAAGTCCTCCCCTAGTGGCTGTCTATTCTGTGCTAGAGCGTCGCTGGACGTCCTCACGCTGTGTGAGGACCTCCAGCGTTGCTCTATTTCCCATAGGGAAGCATTGAAATTCATTTTCAATGCTTTCCTATGGGGTGCGCTAATGCGCATGCGCGGCATTGCCGCACATGCGCATTAGGTCTCCTCGGCCGGCCGGCGAGATCAGTCTCGCCCACCGGCCCACGTAAGCAGATGGAGGAGCGGCGGGGGAGGAGGAAGCAGCGACGTGGGACATGTCGCTGCCTCTGGTAAGTCACTGAAGGGGTTTTCACCCCTTCAGCAACTGGGGATTGGGGGGTGGGAGGGAGAGGGACCCTCCAGTGCCAGAAAAACGGATCGTTTTCCTGGCACCGGAGTTTCCCTTTAACCCCTTAAGGACCAAACTTCTGGAATAAAAGGGAATCATGACATGTCACACATGTCATGAGTTCTTAAGGGGTTAAAGCCAAAGAGCCCCAACAATAGATATTATTGTCTTTAGCGGAAAGTTCAGATATAACTTTTTATGTGGCTTGGGTTCATAGATGTAAAAAAAAAATGCAAAAAGAGATTCAATAGAGCAGTAGGTCAAATGAAGTGGGACACATACAACATATAAAATGTGAATGCATACTCACATGGAGTGGAGCAACGACCAGCTCTGGTTAAAACAGCATAAGGTGGCATAAATCCTCACTTATGGATATACAGATTCTTAGCTGTTGTCCTCACTCACAGGATGGTGGACACAAAGACCATGAAAGAAAAAAAGAAAAACACCCAATAGTGCTCTCTGTATAATTAGGTAAAAGAAACCTACTTACACTTTCCAGAGCAATCCAAATCACTATGTATACAATGCAGGTGGTATAATCCCCACCCAGAATTTCCAGGAGTTCACAGGTGTAGTATATCAGGAATGCCAGGTAACAAAATAACATATAACAGAATATATTTCAAGAAGTGGAGCGATATTTAGACAATAAGCCCCTTACCACATGCAACCAAAATTTAGAGAGTGCGAAAAAATAATTATACTTATACTCCTTGACTGATGGTAGTCACACATCCAAAATCATATGGTCCATGTAAAAAAGAAATTGAAGATAGTGATAGTGCAGATCTGTATGCACAGTGATCAAATTGCACCTTTATATATAGTGCTAATTAACCCATACAGTTTGTATACTTGTTTAGTTAAATGGTAAAATAACAATTTATTCACATTCCACCATAAAACAGATTAAAAAGTACACATATAAAATATAAAATACAAAGCACTCAAAGTAAATAGGAATGGTAAACAGATAACTGCTTACTATAATTGATGGTGAGTACAACAGTATATATTCCCGTGACTCACAAGCACGCTTCACCACACTGGGAGATGTCTCTTGCGGGTTGATCAGACAAAGTGCCGATAGCACTAAATATACTGTAATGCAAATGCCATTTTGATTCTCCCGGCTTCCGCTTGGCTCCTCCCACTTTACGTACGTGCTTACGTCGTCTACGCGTTTCGCCGTTCTCAGACGGCTTCATCAGGACGTAATGAGGCTTCCTTGTCTTTGCTGCTGAGAGCTCTTATAGGGCTAATACCATTTTGATTGGTGCAGTTCCCATTCTTACATTTGCATATCTGTATTCTGCCCAGAGCGCACTCGTGCAATTAGCCTTTAAGTTCATTTCAATTAGCACACACAATGTCTTGCTAGTGAAAGGCTGTTTTAGCCCAAAGAGATTTTTAACAGCTTTTATCACAATAATACAAATAAAAAATCAAAAATCAAAAGGATATCTATATTCAAATATACATTCAAAATTATATTGTAAAAATACATTGTGAAAAGCAAGTAAAGAATGAACAATGTATACAAATACAGTTGGAACATGATGGAGATACATAATATAAAATAATCTTAATGCCTAATTGTATGGGGATGGGAGAGAAAAAAAATACCATACATTTTGCGTAAATCCACCACAACGTAACAAATATCCACCTTCACCTCAACCAAAAATACAATTTTATGAAATGGAGTTTGCACATAACACTTTAAGATCTGCATGTATATGATCACCGTCACTTTAAGATCTGCATATATATTTTCACTGTCACGTTAAAAATGGCATATGTAGTGGGGATAGATATAACTTCCTTTATGAATATGTAATTGGCAATATACATTCATGAGTGAAATGTTACTGACATCTATCAGTAATATAAGGGGCTGATTGTCTAAATATTGCACTTCTTGAAATATATTCTGTTAGATGTTATTGTAATGTGGTGAAGGGAACACATTGAAGTGTTGTAGCTAGAATATATATCACCTTTTTTATACAGTATAACATCAACTTGAACAATTAAATATATGCTTTATTTGCTTTGTTTATATAAAGCGTTTAAAAAATAATTTAGCGCTCCGATAACACCCAATTTTTACGCATTTAAACAAAATAATATAGGCCATAAGAATAACGTAAAAACCCTTTATGGCAAAACAAAAAGGGCTAAAGCCACAAAACTTGAGGTTGCATTGCCCCCTGCGGATCTATCTCTAGATGCATGGGAGAGAGTTTTTGGGAGCGTTGATGGGTTATCATCAGAGAGCACAGATAAGTCAGCCATGGGGGCTATGTGGCTGCCAAAGTGTGAATATCTGGTCCAGTGAGGCTGTTTCATCTTGGGTCTTGCTGAGGTGTGAAATATTCATCGACGGGGCCAGATTGGGAGCCCAAGGTACATCCTCTCAGTGTCTACAGGGGTTCTGGCATTTTATTGCAGCTCATAGTAGAGTCAGACAGCTGTGTGAAGGTTAAAGAGTGCGGAGCGGTGGGGTTAAACTGCAATGCTGCTCGGCGTCCAGGGCATGCCCCCTCCATTTCAATACCCTTAATAAATGGTTGGCAATAATGTTGATAAACATTGGGAGCTTTGTGTTAATTTGTTATAATGCAGAATAATTGTTTTTTTTTTTTTAAAACAAAACAATATTGCCTCCCTTTTTAATTTTGTGTGCTATGTTTATTTTATTTAACTAAGGCGTCTGTGAATTAATATGAAAAATTAGATTACAAGCAAAATTGCTTTACAATTACAGCAGCCTACTGTCTCTTGTGGATAAAGTGTACAGGTGTGCCTTATGGATACACAAGACCTTTGCTTTCCTAACAGAAATAGAGTTACGCTGTTAAGATACAAAATATGCTCTATGCAAATGTCCACAACTTTATAAAGCCAATGGATGCAAAAAGCACTGATTTTAAAAAAGACACCAATTGCATCCTGTCAGATTTAATAGTTTTGGATAAGCTATTTAAATGATTTACTATTTCTGGATACAATTTAAAAATAATCTATTATTTTGAAAACTATTTTAATGTTTTAATATTGACCAGATTCAGTTGAATTTGGTTTTTAGTAAAAATTTGAATTTCCAATCTGATCAAAATCCAGACAAAATTCAGTTTCCAGGGGGCTTCTGTAGAGAAAATGTGAAGATATGCAAAACTTGTTTTGCCATCTTGGTGCTACCATCACCTACATCACCTGAATATATAAACAGGGTCCACTCGAGGTTTAAGAAAGTAAAGGTATCCTCCGCAACACATTGAACGTGACAGCTAATGGGAAATAGCAAAATATGAATCTATATTCATCTACTGTATCATTTTACCATTTCTTATGGAATATAGAACACAAATTAGTCCCCAGTTTTCTTCAGTAAAATACCAAACTAATATATATGCAGTTTTTTTCTTTTAAAATAGAAATGTAGCCTTCATTAAAAACCCACAAATGACAGTGACACTTTAGTTAGTTTTTACAATATCTTATCTGCAACCATAATCAAGGTAAATGTTAAAAATATATATATTTTTAAAAAATACACTTTTTTCTCTACTGGTGACCTGGTACGTACACACACAAGCATAACATTTTTATAAACAACATAAAAAAAACGTAATCCAAACGCATGTAAAAGAACTAACTAGGAGACAGTGAAGACTAATTGGCTCCCATTTTATTTTTGCCTTGGGACATTGGACCCCCATGTGCACACCTATAATTATTCCTTGTTATCAATTATGGGGAAAGAAAAGTTATTTGTCATGATTGTGTTACATTTAAAAAAAGAGCAGTAATAAACTTTGTCACTGCATCAAATACACAATATCCTGGAAATCCTGCTGTAGCAATATTGACAATTAATTTTATCTACTGAACTGAAAAATATAAATGAACAAGGGATTGTATTAAACTTTGTTATTGTGTTATTACAATACTTCCAAGGTTGTTTACCCTGTGTGAAAATAATCATAATTCAGCCACATTTAATTTTATTTATACAGAATGCGTTGCTTTTTTTGAATCACTGCAGTCATTAGATATAATTTCACAATCTGAATAAGTCTCTGTATAAATTTAAATGAATTCTACCATGATCCTGTCACACAAAGTTTTAGAGCTTAGAGACATTAATTATATTTGCCAAAACTCCTTGAGCTTGTAGCCACTGCTAGCAAACAAAAAAATGTAAAAACTCATTTTGAGTTTTACTTTCTAATGACTGTCACATATGCTAAAACTTTATTTAAAAAGTAATAAATAAAGAAACAAACAAACAAACAAACACAACAACAAGCCTTATCTTTAACAGTGAGAATGCCTGGATCATTTATCCTTTGGGCTATACAGTGCTAGAGGATCAATCCCCAATGGTATGTACCTTTGGGTTATACTGGTTTTAATAGTGTGACCATCTAATCATGGCAGTTTCTTGGAAGTAATTCCACCATAAGGCCCACAGGTCTAATGTTGGTGAGCAGTATTTTTGTGCTCCACCACTGCAGATAAAGAAGTGGAATTGATTGAATGGGGAAGATTAAAGAGCAAACACTATTTCATGCACAAAACTTTTTCACGCTCAGTTTAACATTTTTATTACGCTATGGAAATGGTCGAAACACATAGAGTTTACGAGGGTTCTATTTCTGACTTTACACACTGAAAAGGTCATTTAAAAAGTCGATATATTGGAGACAATTGATAAAGAGACATTCTAAAGCATAATTCCATAAAAGAGAACAATCCATTGATTTTCGAGAGACTCTGACACTTGTGCAAAAATAATTGCTCTTTATAACTGTCCACTAAATGCATTGTGTATAAGTATTCTGCATGCTGTGGTTAGAACTGATTTCCTAGACTGGAAGTATAGCAGAGACTTCTTCACCTCTTTTCTCTGTCAATATTGATTTGCATGGCAATAATTTTTTGTCAATTATCACAATTCTATATTTGTAATGTGCTGCGGAAAATGTTGGTGCTATATTAATAACAATAATAATAATAATACTTTTGTCACTGCCATCTCTGAATTTCTTCACAACTCTATTGTCAATGAAATGTTAAGTATCGACTCTGCTTTTTTTTTTTCATAAAAACCTTGCATGTAACATTATTTTCCTGTATCCCTCATGCCATTATGGAAGGTATAACAGCGTCATGGGAGGAAGGTCATATATGTCTCCTCCCAGAGGAAAATCTCAAAGAGAACATGCGGTGCATCATGGGAAAATATCAGCACTAGAACACAGAAGGTTAGTTCACCTCCACCGCACTCCTCACTAGACTTGTCCATCCATCCAAATTCCAAATGGCACAAGGGAAGAATGAACTAATCAATAAATCGCTCAAAGCAAACATTTTAGTTTGTTTGATACCCTTATGTGGGATTACCAATCCATATTAAATAATACAACTACCAAATTAGGAAGCTGTCGTGCTTTGTCTATAGCATCCTTAAATATGGCAATCCCACATAAGGGTATCAAATCAGGGAACAACCTACTAAACAGCTGTAAAACCAAAATGGAGAAAATGGTTTTACTTTCAGCTGCTTATTAGACAGCTGCATAATCTGGTATCCTTATGTGGGATTGCCATACGTAAGGATACCAAATAAGAGAGTTATATCTACTAAACAGCTCCTTAATTTGTTACTGTAAAATATGGCAATCCCACAAAAGGATATCAATTGTATTTAGGGAGTGTTCTACCAAACTGCTGAAAGATCAAAATTAAGAAAAGCCCCTGTATTAATGTTGATCTTTCTTCTGCTTAGTAGATAGCTCCCTAATTTAATACCCCAATTTTGGATAGCCATATTTAAGAATACTAAAATAGAGAGCTGTCTACTAAACACAGCTCCTAATTTAATACCCTTACATATGGCAATCTCACATAAGAGTCCAATTTAGGGACTCATCTACTTTCTAAACCAGTGTTTCCCAAATCAGTCCTCATGACTCAGCAACCCATCCAGGTTTTGTCAGTATCTCCATTGGAATAAAAAACAGAAATGCACAAATCCTGGATTGTTGTTGGTCCATGAGGACTGGTTTGGGAACCACTGTTCTAAAGCAAAGGATGACTTGCCAGGGATTGCAGGATTCCATTCTTCTGGACAGAAATTCTAAACTGAAAATATTGCACTAATTTCATCCAAAACAAATTGAATAATGGACAAAACTAAATATATGCACACATCTCCTCACCCCAATATATATTTTAATAGCATTTACCGTGGTGAAGTAAAATAGAACTGTCATGAACCAACACTTGCTCTTGAAGTATAAAACATCCTCAGCTTATCTGTTATTTAGAGTTTCTATTTTCATTTTATTTAAGCAATGCTGGCACTTGAAAGCTTTGTAGACGTCCCTTGTGTTCCGCTGTATTTAATTACCTTTTGTTCCAATCCATGATCCAGACGAATTGTTATCTTCGTCCTCACTCCCTGGTGTTCCAAATGCATAATACAATTTACCTTTCTCAGTCTACTCTTTAACCCTGTCACTGTCTAGAAACATGCATTGAAAATACACACACCTTACGGTAAGCAAGTCATCTACTTGATATTTTATTTGTGTAACTATATAAATATGGGTGTGGAGGTAGTCTGCCCTCCCAGAACAAAAGGATTGGCTGGCGACCTCCACAAAAATAAGTTGCCGAACTAAACTCTCCAAATTAAATATCAATAAAGTAAACTCTGGGTCAAACTGCTGTATGGCACCAATAGACATTGAGGACAATAGTGTAAAATAAAACTTCACTTTTGTTAGTAGTTTAAAAGCAAGGAATTGAACGTAAAGGGACACTATAGTCACCAGAACAACTACAGCTTAATGCATTTCTTCTGGTGAGTAGAATTATTACCTTTAGGCTTTTTGCCGTAAACACTGTCTTTTCAGAGAAAATGCAGTGTTTACATTACAGCCTAGTGATAAATCCACTGGCTATTTTTCAGAAAGCTGCAAGAGCTGCCTCAGTCTTGCCTAGTGTGCAGCACTGCCATTCAGTGTCTCCACCCTCTGTATGGAGACACTGAAATTTCCTCATAGAGATTCATTGATTCAATTAATCTGTATGCGGAGATGCTGATTTGCCAGAGCTGTGTTTGACTTGTGCTGGCTCTGCCCCTGATCTGCCTCCTTCACAGTCTCAGCCAATCCTATGGGGAAGCATTGTGATTAGCTCAGAATAACACTTCTGATAATGTCAGTAGACAGCTTGCTATTCTGAGGCAGACAGGGGCAGAGCCAGCAGGTTCAGGCTTGAATACAAGTGAGAGTTTACTTTATTTAGGGAGGCAAGAGGGGACAGGGGGCTAGATGGTGGTTTTAACACTATAGGGTCAGAAATATATGTTTGTGTTCATGACCCTATAGTGCTCCTTTAATTCACATATAGACCAAGTGAATCAAATCAAACTGTATTCGCCAAGGCTGAAAACACAGTGCCTGTCAAGCCTGTCAAGAAATACAATACCCAACTATTCTTCAGAGAGTAAGCCATTCTATTAATTGTAGGCAAATAACTTGTCACTTAATGCTTGTAAACCTAAGAGTCACCGGGTGTTATGCATCTGTAGGGGAGATGAGTATGAGGGTAAAAAGAAGTGGCATATTCAAGTGTTAGAGAGCCAGAAACCCCCAGTCCTAGGCTATAGTGCCTGTAGTGTCGGTATTCAAAAGAAAGTAAGCAAGACATTTCTCAAAAGAACGAATATAATAAGCAGGAGATAGTAACAAAATAAAAGGAAACCCTTTTACCTCGGCATCACAGATGGAACTGCTAGTAGCTACCAATACCAAAACAGACAGGGAAGCAGGGTAAAGCAGTTAGCCTATAGGAGAGGCAGTAAACCTAATGACAGGCGGCAATTCCAGTACAGGACTAACCACAGCTCTCAAAAATACACAGAAAGTGTCAACAGAGTGCCTAGGTATGGTACAAAAAGGACGGCCTATTGAGAACAAAACAATAGACCCAAATCCTGTTACCTCGGCACCGAAGAAGAATCTGCTAGAACCTACCAAAACCAGCTGAAACAGACCGCTCCAGCAGACAAGGGGTTAAAATCCGTTTAGGCGATATGCCCCTTTTTGAGAGACAGGCACAGCTACTGCAGAACACCAAACTCCAGAACTGGATACAAAATAGCACTTCAAACTGGAACCTCACGAATAGCTGCTAGCAGACGAACAGGAAAAGCAGACATCAGCTTACACTCCTAGCAATCGATCTCCAACAGCATACAGTGAATCCCCCCAAGAACGAGACAAGGCTCCGTGTTGAGGGTCAAGCAGTGGTCTGAGGTGCTGGGGCACCCAGCCTGGTTTTTATTACATGAGTACACATACAGGCCACACCCAGGGGGAGGCATAAAATAACCAATGACATAGATGTTACATCCCACACATCCCCTCCCCTTAGTGTGACACATAATCCCATTATGCATACAGTTCAAAATATACTTTTACACAACTTTCATAACTTTAAAACCATACATCACATTCACATAAAAATACATATTCACAATCAATCCATTCGGGGGAACAACATACTCAAAAATTGCATGAATCAGACCAGGGGTTCAAAAGTTAGTAAAAGTATCTTTTGGGCCCTGGCTTGCAGCATGGCAAAATCTGGCTCAAACAGAAGAAAAACATCCCCACAATGCATCCCGGTTTCCTCCCTTCTGCCCTGGAGATAATTGGAGAAGTAATCCAATTATCCAGGACTAGAGGCAGACTCCATTAACCACATGGTTGCAAAACGACATAAAACACTTTAAAATACATAAAGTCACATTTTACACATAACACACAGACATTTCACATATCCCCAGATAGCTCAGGTCTGAGTGCACATTATTAGGTGAATGGCACTCAGACCAACCGAATACAGTTTAATCGCCATAGAGCCAAAGTCTTTAATCACACGAATAGGCTCCATGGCATTGCTATCTGGGTTACCACAGCTCACACAGGGCAAGTACCAAATGACCACACTGTATTTAAAGGGCCAGAATGAGTGACATACACTCTGGTATGGCCGAATACTGTTTTCAAAGGGCCCAATCTCCCAGGGCCATAGGACACTTTATTTTCTTTTATATGCATTATGGGTAGCATAGCTCACTTTTTGTTTTACACTAATCTCTCCCCTTTCCTCTGGTGCCAATACATCAGTCTGGCCCCGAGTTTACTTTATTGGTATATATTGATATTACATTTTCTTTCTCACTGAAATTTTAAGTAGGTCTGAGCCTCATACAGAAAACGTACCTGTGCTCCAGTATTGTATATTACTAACTTACCTACTGGTATTTTTTCCTGGTTTCTTGTGTGCTATCAGTAAGTTGCATGAGAATAAAAAGTACAGGATAGCAAAATGTGTAGCCTGTCATGGAAACATGCAATTCAGAGTTTAACCTTTTCCACTAAGCACATAATACCAACATGTTGTGCTTAGACTTTAGCCTTTGTTCCACATTTAAGTGATTTTGTTGCTTTAGACAAATTTAGACGGTTGTGCTCTGGCGTAACAGTTCCACTCTGTGTTCACCGTGCTCAATGAGAGTTTCTTAATTTAAGAACCAATCCACTTTAAAAAGTACTGTTGATTCTTTTCAGACAGAGAACGCTGTTTTTCAATGAATTAAAATTTGTACACAAAAAAAGCAAAGAGAAACTGTTTATCCCCACGTCCCATTTGTTAAAGCTGAACATGAGAGATTTCTCATTAAAATCTGGAGACATTTTAAATTTCAAACATCTCTTATTTCTGTTCAGTGCTACCTTACCTCATTTTAATAAAGAGTCAGATTTTGATGGACTAACATGCTGGGAATTTGACCCAATAGCAAACGTGGAATTCAGGACATGTGAACGTTCTTTTCGGGTGATCGAATGCTCAATTCTCTACCTTAGAGCTTTCTACTATATCTTGGGCATGTATCCACTTGTGGGATCACTGTCACATATGGCTAGATGATGTTTCTTTTGGGTATGTACATGTCTGTCCTGTGTCTAGTTGCATTTAAGCTTGATGCTGGACACCAAATGTAATTAGCTTGTAGGGTTAGATATGCTCTCCATACACCCATATGGGAGGACCTTCCACATTTTTCATGTTTGGGGCATTATGTAAACAGAATAGACGCTATTGGAATCAAAGGCTGAGTGCCGAAACATTGGGATTTCCAGCCACTCTGTCACCTACTTAAGATATCACAGTACTATTAATCAATATAATTTGTAAATATCTGCTAATTCTTTGTTTTTGTTTGCTTTGTTATTTTTTGGTAATACTGATTATTACCCATGTTCCCTATGGTGATTATGTACAACCATATATATATACTAGTTGGGTAATATGTATTACCCAGTCATGACAGTCATGACATGGCAGGTTTGAATTCTGACAGGGTTGACTCAGCCCTTCATCCTTCCGAGATAGATAAAACAAGTACCATTAAATTGGGTAACAGTAACAATCTAATGTGCCTTTCCTGGTTAAATACTTTGTTATTATTAATATATTTTTCTGATTACTATTTGCAATGCTACACTATATAACCACTAGAGGGAGTGGTTTGTTACTTATCTGCTCTCATTTCCTTGTAACATATATCAGTTTGGTCTTTTTTGTGTGCTTCCTCATACTAATGCGATTGGACCCAATAATACTTGCATACCCAGTGTTTAATAACCTTTGCATCAGCTTAATTTCCCCCCTTCTAAAATGCTCTACATGGGCTCCCTCCAATTTAATCCCTACATCCCTGTTTCATTTGCCGTAATTCACTACCATCCATTCCTCATCTCCCTTCTCCCCTCTTCATTACATATCCTCGTACCCCTTTCCCCTTTTTTTTTTTAATTCAAGATGCCTCCTAGTGTCACAGTTTATAGCCTATGAGCACAATATGCAGAATACCAAAGAACAAGGGACAGACAAGGAATATAGAAGACGTTGACAGATCAGTCACAAGATTGGTCCAGGCAGCAAAGGATCAATATTCGGGCAGGACAATGGGAAGAATGCAGCAAGTTTTTCCAAGTAGGTCTCTGCAAGACACAGTACTTCTGAGCAATGAGGACTATTTGGTGTGACTATTATTGGTAGAAATAGGATACAACCCTCCTGCATCAAACCTACATCACAAAGGTCCCTCTTGCGTTGCTCTGCTTACATCCGTTACAACTTGCATGGTATTAAGTATGTGTGCTCCTAATGGTGTCAGTAAAGGATGCAGGCATGTTATTCATGTCAAAATTTTTTGCAGATGATGCCCATATGTGCATCATTTGGGGACATGAGGGACATCAATGACACCCTTGGTAGTGCAAATGACAGCTAGGACTTGCAGATACCGACAGCTGCAATGACATAGTCTGCACTCTGGGACACCAAAGGCCATGTCGGATGCCATCATGTGGGTCGTGGAGGTACAAACGTCCCAGAAGACAATGGACAAAGAAAAACAAAATGTCTGTGTGCAGATTGAGATCTGGAGCAAGGAGGACAAGATAATAAATATAAACAAAGCAAGTGGCAATGGGGGAAGTAAAATAATTAACATACAAGGGGCATGAAAGAAAAAACAAGAGAAAAAAGTGCTGCATTAAGTGGTTCTTCTTTTCATTCTTTGGATTGTCCCTTCATCACTTTTTTACTTTTCACAATCAAAGATAAATTTCATGGTGGTAGAATTTACCATTTTGCACACTGTTTTTTAAATTTATTATGTCTTTAGCATATTTATAATTTCCCTAATATTTTCTTTTTAGAAAACAAATCTCTGTAAGTTGACATAAAGTCTAATTGCAATGGTCTGACATACTTACTCTTAACTGTTTTTAACAAAATACACAAAGTGCTTTCCTCAAAATTATTCTCAATTTGCTATTAATTTTTAATTGTTGTGCACTGTCTCTTAATAAATATTACTTTATAGAGGACACTTTGCTGACCATTGCACACATTTCTGGCACACAACTCAAACATGTAAAATTGTTACTGGGGTAGGTGTGAAAAAGGCTTATTGAATGTCAAAATGTTGTTCTATCTGTTTTGAAAATAAACCTCATCAAAAGGAAAACCCAGTTGTGCCTAGTCATCTGTACCATTTTACAGTGAATTTTGTTTCAAAAAGATAAAAGCTGTGTAAAAATAACTTGTATTTTGAAAATTAATTTAAAGAGGTAAACATTATGCTTAAAGTTTAGTGACTTTAAAGCATTCCTGACTGATTCGATGTAATGTGACCAGGGAGATTAGTTCTTGCCATCAATAGTTAATGTTCCATATCTCTTTTTTATGTATTTTATAATGAAGTTCTGTTCATATTTTCTAACATTCTGATCAAGTGAGATGGCTAAAATGTGTGTTTGTACTGCAGAGATCTGTTAATTCTTTGCTTAAGGGAAACTATAGTCACCAGAACAACAATAGCTTATTGTGTTTGTTCTGGTGAGTGGGATCATTCACTTCAGATTTTTTGCAGTAAACACTGTCTTTTCAGAGAAAATTCAGTGTTTACATTACAGCCTAGTGATAACTCCAGTGGCCACTCCTCAGATAGTTACTAGAGGTGCCTCCTGGTGCAGTGCTGCACCCTGCATGGAGACATTGAATTTTCCTCATAGACATGCATTGATTCAATCCTATTGGGAATCATTGTGATTGGCTCAAACCATAACTTCTGATGATGTCAGCCAAGCAGGCAGTTCAGGGACAGAGGCAGACTTGAATGCAAGTACGATTTTACTATATTTAGGGAGGAAAGGGGAGCCAGTGGGGGCTAGATGGTGGTTTTAACACTATAGGGTCAGGAATACATGTTTATGTTCCTGACCCAATAGTGTTCCTTTATGACTTATCTAGAGGCATTTTCACGGGAGAGAGACATTTTGGACATATTTCTAAAAGAAACACAAATTTCAGCTCCTTTACTTTCATGCAAAATGTGATCAAGGTCTTGCACTGTGTCATATACATTATTTACATATAACAAAAGACTATTGTAATTGTATCTGTATATAGATGTCACATTTCAGACTAGTTCTGAACTGGAAGTTGAAGGCTTTCTGTGAGCATATAGTTAGTTGCCTTGTCATGTGTGGTGAGACCAGCAATGATAAAACTCCTCACCATTTGATACAAATAGAAAAATTATAGTTGTTCATCCCGTGCATATTTAAAGTTGAAATTTAGCACTATGTTGGCAAGACACAAAAGATTGAAACTGTACGGTCGTTTGCTGGTTTCTGATCACTGGTCTTTTGGATCAAAAGGGATGCTTCTTTTAAAAAAATGTTTTTACAACACCGTAGCATTGCTAATGGAACCTTAAAAATGCAGGGAGAAGTCAGAAACTTAATGTCAGTCTTCTCATTTGCATTTTGAGCTGGGAATTCTGGGATAGTCGTGGAAACATCATTGCTCACAATTTCTGTTCCCAAGGTGGAATTACCAAATTACAAATTGAGATATGCAGGTAATGCACAACCGTAATGTTTTTATTTGCATCAAAGTGCGGGGAGGTTTATCACATTTGGTCTCACCACAATTTATTTGGCATTTTCCAACACATATACATAGCCCACTGTAAACCTTTTTTTTTTTTTTTAATATAATTTAGTGTGGTCTATCACACAAGAAAAAAAACAAGAATGACAGTATAGCAACTGTAATGTTCCTCATATAATAAAAAAAATATATACTATAAAAAGCATAATTAAAAACATTCTATACAATAAATAATTTATAATAAAAATTTTATAATTACATAAAGTCAACTTTTATAAACAGATGGAGCAAAGATAATTAAAACTAAATACAGTCTATAAATTCCACAAACTGAAATGACTCGTATGGAATATGATCAATATGTAAGAATGATACATTAATATGCTATTTTGAAGAATATAATTTTCAACTAAAGCTTTCACCAAATGTAATAACAATTTACTGGCTTTTTCCACAACACATTTTAACCTGAAAATAAATCTTAATCATACAGTTATCGAAAATGTCACAATGCCAAACCTGTTCTAAAAGGCTAATGGATTAATCTGATTTCAGCATCACAATTAGCAAGCACAAAGAAGTGATTAATAACAGAGGTGTGGGATGGAATTTACCTTAACTGTTTTTTTAGTTTGTGAAACCTAGGTTTAAAGTATTAGAAGAAAAAAAAATAGATGCTGTTAATATGTGGATAGGAAATACATATTAAAGAATTAGAAATTAAATAAAAACATTTGTAGACACATTATAAAAATGAAAATGAACCAGAAATTTTTAAAAATCATACTTTTATTGCTGTTATTCTGACCTACCTACTTAGGTCCCAAAGGTCAACCTTAACCACGTCACTACCTAAATTAAATAAAAAAAATGTTATTTTGCGGAATTAAATCTAGTCCATAAATCCTCATTCACCCTAATTTACACTTTAATTATGACTACCAGATTGTAGAGGAAAACATCTCTCTTTCAAAAACCATTTGTCACTGAAATAATACCTATAATACATTTGTTGAACATGTAAGCACAACCACTGCTTCCAAGCAGTACAAGAAGTTTCAATGGGTCAGATCATTCCTACAGTCAAGGAGAGGAGTGAAATGATTTTTCTATATTACTATTAGCATTAAATTAACATACCTTTAATTTTGGGAATATATTATTTAGCTTCATTTACTGCATGTTTTACATACATCAAATCCACTCTGAGAAATATACTATATTATTCATTAAAGGACCACTCTAGTGCCAGGAAAGCATACTCGTTTTCCTGGCACTAGAGTGCCCAGAGGGTGCCCCCACCCTCAGGGACCCCCTACCGCCCGGCTCTGGAAAGGGGAAAGGGGTAAAAACTTACCTTTTTCCAGCGCTGGGCGGGGAGCTCTCCTCCTCCTCTCCGCCTCCGTTCCTCCCCGTCGGCTGAATGCGCACGCGCGGCAAGAGCTGCGCGCGCATTCAGCCGGTCACATAGGAAAGCATTCATAATGCTTTCCTATGGACGCTTGCGTGCTCTCACTGTGATTTTCACAGTGAGAATCACGCAAGCGCTTCTAGCGGCTGTCAGTGAGACAGCCACTAGAGGAAATAGGGGAAGGCTTAACTAATTGATAAACATAGCAGTTTCTCTGAAACTGCTATGTTTATAAAACAATTAGTTAACCCTAGCTGGACCTGGCACCCAGACCACTTCATTAAGCTGAAGTGGTCTGGGTGCCTAGAGTGGTCCTTTAAGCACTAAGGCATTACTAGAAAACAGTTTACTAAACATGGCAGTAGGATGTAAAACAAAATATCTGTATTTGAGCATAATGCCCGCTTTATGTAAATACAGTTAAATCATATATTTATTTAAAAAAAAAAGGTATTTAAAACTTGTGTAGCAATCTTTATTTAAATCAGGATTGCTAATGTAATGCTAACAGTGAAATAGTTGAGTTCATTCACTCTTCCCCCTTATCGGACTATAGGAATGATATGACCCATTAAAATTATTTTTGTAGCGGGGGGTGAGCAGAAATTTTCATCAAACTTTCAGGAATGAAATATGAAATCTCCAGTGATGTTAGGTATCAATATGCAATCTGATGGTATTTTTTTGGGAAAGAAGGTTCCTGTTTTTATCCTCGCCAAGGACAAGCTCCCCCTCAGCCCAATCATTTTGATGTAGATGAGAAATAGGAACACTGCACTGCCTTAGAAACCAGGATGTTAACCAGACCAAGGCAGGCCAAACCTAAACAATAGAAGATGGTCAAGGTCCAAAGAGTAAGAAGGTTTATTGGTTTATTGAGAGAGTGTACAGCAATGTTTCAACCTCAGGGGGTCTTTGTCAAGATATTACAAAATGGTAGGCAAAACCAAATCAAATTTGTTTATATATATATATATATATAAAAAACAAATAGTGCATAATTAATAATCCGCCACTTAGGGGATGGTATGTTATGTAGTTTTATCCCTTAAGTAGCAAATTTCCTCCTTTTAATTGGGGCTTCGATCCTTAGTGCCCTTTGACCCCTGCAGTCAGTAGCTGTCCCTTCAGGTTTTTTTAGAGAAAAGGTAGTGCTTACATTGGTGACTAATAAACCTGTGGTGACAGTCACTCAGACTGTGTAACAATTAAACATGACAATGCAAGGACTGTAAGGAAAACTGTTATCTTCTAGGATTCTTCATATTATATTTACTTAGCCACTATATTTAACAAATATAAACTGATCAGCCACAACATTAAAACCACCGACAATTGAAGTAAATAACATTGACAAATGAAAAGATCCGAGTGACTTTGACAAGGGTCAAATAGTGATGGCAAGACGACTGGATCAGAGTATCTCCAAAAGTTTTGTGGGGAATTCCCGGTATGCAGTGGTTAGTACCTACAGAGGGTGGAGACGCTGAATGTAGATGCTGCACAGTACACCTATTAATGTAATGCAGGGGCACTTTTCTAGATGAATGCTGTAAAGCTTTTTTTTTTTTAAAAAGTACACAATTAAGCAAGTGCAAGAAAATCTTAATATTTTCAGGGAAATTGTGTCTTTTATCACTCAAAATATATGTTAAAGTAAAATTCATGAACATATTTATATAACAATAAGGGATCCCTAAAGTCATCCTTTATAACACCACTAATATTTGTTCTGTCAATTAACTGATCTCAGGACCTTTAATTCTTGACTTTTATGTATTAATCACAATCTTAGTATTTACTACTGCCCTGATATTGTCCTTATATATGCTACTGCTTGAGATTCGGTGATTCACTTAGAGATTCCTACATATGAATAATGTGTATGTGATAGTGAGAGTGTGTAGCGCTTAGTAATTAATCACTTACTCCCCGGCAATTTCTCAAGGGTATGTAAGGTATCTGAGTAATATCCAATCCTTTTGTTGTATGTTCCTCAAGAAAGAACAAAAAGAGAAAACAGGGAAAATTCGCCCTGGTGTTGAAATCCTTATAACTTTAGGTATCAGAAATAAAGGTGGAGGTATTCTTCTCACCTGAATAAGAGCCTGTAACCTGGCTCTGAGTATAATGGCCCGTGAGTCCTTTTTAGGGATGACTCTTTCCCCCTTTCCAGCAGGATAGAAGATATACCAGATGCATGTAACTTGATAAAGGTTTATTCATACGAACATTTAAAACCATTTAAAATACATACAATATCCTGGTAGTTGTCCAAAACGCGTTTCGCCGATCTCACCCGGCTTTCTCAATTGGTGACTTCCATCCTGGTTTGTTATACTTAAATATCCCTCCTTCCGTCCTGATTGGAGGAAACGGACCGCATTCCAACCAATCACGGGCGTTCTTATGGGGGAGTATGAGGAAATTCAGCTGAAGGTACTCTATCCCTTATTGGTGACGTCATCGCGCACGCACGTAAAAACGAGCGCGTGATGTCACTTCCGGGAATCTGAATAGTCTCTATCCATCCCACTACTTGATAATGCCTCCTTCCCGGTCACGTGGGATCCAGCTTCCTCTTCTGTGATGTGGATTCGTATTCAGGTTTCCACACTTGTAGAGGGTGATTTCGCCATTTTATTCGAGGGCAAAGTGTTGGCAAAAGAATGTCCTTAATAATGTCCACATAAAAGTCCATATTCTTCCCTTTATTTGGGTGGTATGCCCATATTGGAGCATTGTAAACACATAGATAAAAAGATACAAAGTATTAGTCAATCCCAAAAGCATTAAAAATAATTTTATCATCTCCACCAAAAAGCAACCCAAATTAAAATTATTTTTGGTGGAGATGATAAAATTATTTTTAATGCTTTTGGGATTGACTAATACTTTGTATCTTTTTATCTATGTGTTTACAATGCTCCAATATGGGCATACCACCCAAATAAAGGGAAGAATATGGATTTTTATGTGGACATTATTAAGGACATTCTTTTGCCAACACTTTGCCCTCGAATAAAATGGCGAAATCACCCTCTACAAGTGTGGAAACCTGAATACGAATCCACATCACAGAAGAGGAAGCTGGATCCCACGTGACCGGGAAGGAGGCATTATCAAGTAGTGGGATGGATAGAGACTATTCAGATTCCCGGAAGTGACATCACGCGCTCGTTTTTACGTGCGTGCGCGATGACGTCACCAATAAGGGATAGAGTACCTTCAGCTGAATTTCCTCATACTCCCCCATAAGAACGCCCGTGATTGGTTGGAATGCGGTCCGTTTCCTCCAATCAGGACGGAAGGAGGGATATTTAAGTATAACAAACCAGGATGGAAGTCACCAATTACAGAAAGCCGGGTGAGATCGGCGAAACGCGTTTTGGACAACTACCAGGATATTGTATGTATTTTAAATGGTTTTAAATGTTCGTATGAATAAACCTTTATCAAGTTACATGCATCTGGTATATCTTCTATCCTGCTGGAAAGGGGGAAAGAGTCATCCCTAAAAAGGACTCACGGGCCATTATACTCAGAGCCAGGTTACAGGCTCTTATTCAGGTGAGAAGAATACCTCCACCTTTATTTCTGATACCTAAAGTTATAAGGATTTCAACACCAGGGCGAATTTTCCCTGTTTTCTCTTTTTGTTCTTTCTTGAGGAACATACAACAAAAGGATTGGATATTACTCAGATACCTTACATACCCTTGAGAAATTGCCGGGGAGTAAGTGATTAATTACTAAGCGCTACACACTCTCACTATCACATATTGGTTGTGTATATAGTGGATTTATTGTACTGGATTATAATAGGATTGGAGAGTTCCTATTTTTTGTGTGTGAGCTGCTGCACTAAGAGCACCTTATTTTGGAAATCATTTTAAGCGCCTGTTAACACAGATCACTTTGTATACTTGATATGAATAATGTGGGCTTCAGACATCTTGGGTAATAAAATATAAAATATGTTCTAGAGTTCTCCTTAGTACTCTCTGGAAATATAAATATCAGAAAGTGTTACATACGACCTGAAATGTAATTATCAATAAACAGAGAGTTCAGGACATGGAGGACCTATTGGTCAATAAGATCTTAACTTTTGTCATTTTTTGTGCCATCTGTATTATGTGGACTAAAAAGAATGTAAAATGCAAAATCAATAAAGCTGATTTCGCAATGAAATACAAAGTTTGCAACGTATGATCGTAGACACAATACCTTCTAATTTTAGCTCCCTCTGTAATCTCTCGTATTTATGCACTGCTAACTATACATATTAATAAGGCACACTAGGATACGTGCTAATCAGGTTACCAAAGCAAAATGTCAGATTGCTTCATTCTTTATCCGAACGTTCTATATAATAGCACAGTGTGTAAGAATTGCCACCTCTGAGAACTATCCACTTTCACATTTGTTACAACAATCACTTGGGCTTGAATAGTCAGTCTCTGACACCATTAAAGATAACAAATATTGTAAAAGGAAGTCTAATACTGAAACAAAATCAATGCAAACTCGAGAAACAGAAAAAGAAAAACAGAGAGTTTTGAAAGTAAGGTTTTCTCAAGTGCGTTTTGTAGTTTCAGTTTTAAATACATATATAGCCTATAAGGATATCTTGCATCCACCCATCCATCCAGTGGTTGATTATAGATCATCTAATGTTTTTGACTGGAGTCCTTAAACAGCTGGCCTTTCTTTAACCCCTTAAGGACCAAACCTCTGGAATAAAAGGGAATCATGACATGTCACACATGTCATGTGTCCTAAAGGGGTTAAAGGGACACTATAGGCACTTCACCCAGACGGCTTCATCTCATTGAAGTGGTCTGGGTGAAGTGCCCCGTCCTCTTAATCCTGCAATATAAAACATGTTTTACAGGGTTAAGACATGTTAAGAACATTTCAATTTTTCATCCTTTCCAGCAATAATGAGAAGATTAACAGTTTTGGAAATGTTATCGTATCCCTTATAGTCTGTCAAGGTATGGAATACTAGCACATTCAGAAGTAGACATCTGCTATAGGAAATTTGATTATTTTTGTTTGTTCAAATTCTCTTCATTTAAACAGATTACATTCATATGTGCTCATGATTACCTAAACTGAAATCATACTAAAGTGAAGAAATCCCCAAAACAGGTCGGATGAAGTAACCATTGTAGGTGCTTACAGACAGCATTGGGTTAAACCAGTGGTTCTCAAACTTTTAAGGTTCAAGGCGCCCTTAATATTTTAGTATTTTTCCAAGGCACCCCAAGTCAAAATTTCTAGGTTGTCTATCTGTATAGCGCTGCGGCATGTACTGGCGCTATAGTGTAATGTATAGTGTTGGTGTTTGAAGGGGTGCTTGTATACATTTATTGTGTTTTCATACAGGGGTGTGTTTGTATGTAATGTTCACGTTTAAATGCGGATGTACATTTGTGTGAATTATTTGTTTTTGAGTGAAGGGATGTGTTTGTATATTTTTATTGAGTTTTAATGCAGGGGTGTGTTTGTATGTAATATTTGTGTTAGATTGCAGGAGTGTGCTTGTATGTTGTGCTGGTGTTTAGCTGCTTAGATGTATGCACATACACTATCACATACATACTGTCATGTCTTAATTATCAGTATTACATTGTCTCTTCCGGGTTGACGGAGCTTAGCCACACCCCCTTCTCTGACGCGGTCTCCCCACGCTACATAATGAGACCACGCCAGATTCAAGACGCTGGATTATTGAAAAGTGTTACCGCGAAATCAAACCGGCTAGCAAGATTCCTCTAAACCATTTATTTGTGCACCGAACCCGGACTGGAAAACGATCGACCCTCCTTCTCCTCTCCTCGACCACGGCTAGTAACTGGACCTTCCTCATCCTGCTTAACAACTACCCTCCCCGGAGGAGAACTTAGGGAACCTGATCTTTCACCATTGAAAGCTAAGTCATATTTTGAATCCGTAATAGGAGATTACCTGCTCTCAAGCCTGCTAATCGTTCCTGCTGCAGCTTGCTCTCAAGTCTGCTAAATCATTCCTTCTACAGCCTGCTCTCAAGCCTGCTTACCTCGAACTCCAAAACTAATCATTCCTGCTGCAACTTCAATTCTTACTTTGCTCCGTTTCCTTGAACTTGCAAACTCCTATGTGCTATACTGCATGCATACCAGAAGCTGCTTACTCCGCTTAAACAAACCGCTAAGTAATTAAAGATACAGTACCTGTGTTATATGTAATTAAAGATACAGTACCGGTGTTATCCTCTAGTATCCTAGTCATCAATCCAAGTCCTAAAAGATCTGCAGTTGTTTTCCATTTAAATACATGTAAGCATTACACATACATACTTACACAGATATTCATGCACATTAACACACAGATGCATATAAATACACTGACACATACACACAAATTCATATAGACACCAACACATACACACATACACATAAATACACACCGACATACACACATGCACCCTGACACACACAGACATTGATATATGCCCACACCATGACACAGGTACACACACTGACATAAAGACACACACCCTGACACACATATGCACATACACAGATGTGTGCGCAGACACAGAAGTACACTGACATATATATACACACACAGATGCACACCCTGACACACACACACACACACACGCATACACACACTCATAGCCATACACATACACACACACTCATACTCACACTCATACATACAAACACACATAATCGCACACACACTCAAACCCACACACTCACTCATACACACATTCATACTAACACTCATACACATACACACACTCACACATACACCTCATACACACACTCAAATCCATACACACACTCACACGCATACAAGTGATTTTTTAATATCTCCAGCCACACTCCTGTTCCCTCCAGATTACCTTATGTGCCAGGAGGGTGGCTTGGTGTTTTGCTGCTGTGGGAGTGAGGGGTCTGGAGCTCTTTGCACTCCTCTCCCCTCATGCTGTGTCTGCCTCCTCCCGCGCTGTCTCCCTGAAGGATGCTGGGGAGAAGTGACAGGCTGTCACTTCCTTCCAGCCGGCCTACATTACAGCGGCCCGGTAATGTCTTAAAGGACCAAAGCACCTCACCAGGCCCCTGTTCAGTAGTAATGTTTCCCCGGTGCTATAATTATAGCACCGAGGAAACATTACACGGCACACAATTTGGAAACCGCTGGGTTAAAATATTTACAATGTTTTAGGTACTGCAGTACATACTGCAAAATCTTTTTGTATGAAAACAGGTCCGAATTGCAAGTGAATAGCTGATAAATTTACCTCGTGCTGGTAAAGTAATATGGATGAATTATGGCTATGACAGCAGTTGAAGGGAATTGGAAATTGGTTGTAATTCTGCTGTTCATAAATAGCCATATTAGCAAACTTTATTTATAATTTAGCAATTTAAAATTTGTGGATAAGATTTTTAAATGATCATAATCTGTTAGAAAAACTGTCTGTAGATAAATCATTTAAATATTTTATTTTCTAAAATATTTAACATTTCTGATGCTAATTAAACAGATTAAATAATGGCCTTTTTGGCAGGTTTTAACAGGTAATTTAAGAGTAGTCGAACTGAAGTGGAAATAAACCAAAATGTGCCTTTTATGATTAGCCTAATGTGTTTATTGTAGGTAATAGTAATGAGCATTCTTAAGAACAATGCTTCCTAAAAACACCAGCAGAATGTATAGATAAGGTCTGTGTAATAGTGATATTAAGATTCATTGTTCTCTTTCTCTGCAAATTTAAATATTTAAAGCAGGCAGAGGACTAATAAAAACATGAGTGAACCAGGATTATTTAAGTGCCTGTGTAAAAGAGGTGAGATTTTAATAAACTGAGGATGTCCCTAGACCAATGTGCAGGCATCCATTCTAAATTGTAAGCTCTGGCGATTACCACCACCACACCATACTTTTTTTTCTTTCCTCACTTCCCTGCACATGGAAATGAGACAATATAAAATTATTCACAAAGTTCTTAAAACAACAACTAAACAAATTAAATTGTTCTATGTCAACATATATACATTATTGGTTTCATTTTGCTTTACAAAGAAATTGTCCTCAAAATTGTAACTCCACCTCTGTAATTGTCATTAGCCAGCCAACAAAATTCCGTGCTGAACTTTTGACAATCTTGCAAAATTGGGAACTGTTGCCAGCACATAGCACAAGCCCCCCTCAAACTGTGCAGCAGTGAGGGGGAGTGATGTCCAGTAAAGAGGATCAGGATGACTGTGACCTTGGTCCTGACTAGGAAATAGAGGTATGTTCTTATGCCTTTTTTGGCATTTGGAGGAACAGGCTAGTACAGAAGGGATTACTATAACCAAAATTAGTGTTTTATGAAAGAATTACCCTTTTTGTGAGTCCCTCTGCTGATAGATTCGAACCCCTGGGACTGTACTGGAGTTTGCATATTTCAATGTGTACAGTGTTCTTAAATAGCATACAAGTGTCATGAAGTGATCAGGTTGTACAACTTTGGAAATATATATGCTTCTATTTAAAGTGCAGTTGCTTGGTGATAACCAAAGAAATGGTATGTACTTTAGTACAACAGCCACCTGATCAACACATCAACATGTCGAACAGGTCATCAGCTGTTACTGAACTATAATTTTCAAGAATACTTTGTCAGCCTTGAGAGGATATGGATCTACATTTTAACCTAAAGTGTATGGAAACTTTAGCAAAGGGTAAACCAACTAGATTTGTGTTACTATGTATTAGCACAACTATTCTACTACAAATATTTTATGTTGAAACATTATGTCCTTGAGTTGCATTATATGTTATCAATTCCCTAAGATGGTTATCATTTTTGTAATTATTATTATTTATAAATTGCCAACAATTGGTGGACTATCAAACAAGACATGCAAGTTGCATATAGAGGAACAGAGGGGCCTGGCCAAACGAGCTTACATTCTTAGGGAAGCGTGGTAAAGTGACCCAAGCGGTAAGGATAAAATACATTTTATGTAATGGAGAAGTAGGTTGAAAAAATAGTAGACATGTGCAATTCGTTTCGTTACGAATGTCAATTTGGATGAATTTGGGGCAATTCGGACATTCGGATACTTCCGAATGTCCGAATAGCAGAATTGCCAAAGTTCCGTAGTCCCAAGTTACGAAGTTACGAAATTGCCAAAGTTCAGAAGTGCCGAAGTTCTGAAGTTGCAGAAGTTGCCACAGGCTGCTCACTGTTTACTAGACATGCCTCTACTTGCAGTATAGCAAGTAGGGGTAGAATTTACTAATACTAAGTAATCTTTGATTGAAAGACCAATTTAGGTCTTTCAGCCTTTTGGTAGATAGCTCACTCATACCGTGGGATTTAGGTAGGTATCTACTAAACAGCTGCAAGAGAACATCCAAAGTACCGATGTCCCAAAGTGCCGAAGTTCTGAAGTGTCGAAGTGCCGAAGTTCTGAAGTGTCGAAGTGTTGAAGTACCGAAGTTCTGAAGTGTCGAAGTGCCGAACCAAACCGAAGTGCCGAAGTTCCGAAGTCCCGAATTTTGGAATGCCGAACTGAATACTTTCACCATGCACATCCATAAAAAAATTGTTTACAATCAAGGCTTAGTTGTTCAGATGCAGTTACAAGTGAGAATGTAAGTTACAAGTGAGAAGGTAAGTTAGTAAGCTGTTAATAGTTTAATTGATATGCTTGATATTGATATGATAAGTCCTGAAGGGAAGAGTCAAATGTGAGAGTATATGAACTGAGGATAGACACAGTACTTCGCAAAAGATTAGAAGCCTGGGTGGGACATAATTGTGTATAAGGGAGGCTGTATAGACAGGAGCAGATCTATGAATAGATGTGTAAGAGAGGAGCAACATTTAAAATTGAGCCCTTTATCTTACGGGAAGCCAATGTAAGGACTGACAGAGGGCATAGAATGGGTGGTTCAGAAGGACAGGAAGACATGTCTGCAGCATTTATTATAGACTGTAGTGGTGTGAGTTGAAAACAGGTTAATCCAGTGAGTCAATGTGGGATATGATAGCAGTATGGACAAGCCTCTTAGCTGCACCTGTGTTAGGTAGGAGTGGATGCAAGCTATTTTTTCAAGATGGATGTAACAGGATTTGCCAATTTCTTGAAACTGAGGATAGAATGGGAGATTGGAATCAAAGAGAACAGCAAAGCAGCAAGCCTGTGAGGTAGATCTGATGGTAGTGCAGTAGACTTGGAGGGAGAGTAGCAGTGTAAGAACAAGGAAAGAAGAGGAGTTCTGTTTTGGAATCAATTAGTTTAAGGAAGTGAGTTGCCATACAGTTAGAAATAGTGGGAGACATGATTCAAGAGGTATGGAGAAAGATCAGGAGAAGACAATTAGATTTGTGTGGTATCATCATATAAGTGATATTGGAAGTCAAAAGAAACTGCTTATTTTACCAAGAGAGGTAGTTAAGATTGGAAACTGTAGGGGGACTAAGCACAGAAATTTAGGAAACATCAACAAAGAGCAATTTCAGAAAACAGGAAGAAACAGGAAAGGAGAAACTGAAAGAGCGCCCTAAGAGGTAGGAAAGAGCAGAGTTACATAGACTGAGGTTGTGATGAGAAGAAGTTGATGATTAACAGTGTTAAATGCAGCAGAGAGTTAGAATTAGAAGGGAGTCGTGACCACTGTATTTACCGGCAATTAAGTCAGTGGATACTTTGGTCAGGGTTGTTTCATCAGAGTGATGTTTTCATCCAGACCGAAGCGGGTCAAGCGGGCAGCTAGATTCAAGGAAATTGGCAATTTCTTGTACACAACTCTTGCGAGGCAAATGTTAGCAGAGACATAGGGGGGTAGTTGGATGGGGACTTTGAGTCAAAGTTGGGCTTTTCTAGGATTGGGGTTATAATTAGTGGTAGTTATCTGCAATTAGTGGAACTAGTTATGTTTATTTTAACTCTGATTTGATTCTCAGCTTTGAAGTGGAACCAGAGTTAATACTGCTGCTTTTTAGAGAAAACCTGCAATTTGTCTATAGAATGTTACAGATCCCTTTACTGTTCTTTATAAAGATAGATTCATCTATATAGTGATATGTACTGTCTATTTAGATTAATGAGTTATTAAATTAAAAACACAATCAGGTACTTAGTTTCGAAATGTGTATAATTATTTGATTAATTATGTAATGTTTAATCTGCTTTGTTAAACAAAGCAATCGCAGCAGTGCAGGATATTATTATTATTAGTATTCAAATTGAGGCAGTCTGCTTCAACAGAGCAATGTCAAAGGTGCTCTGCAGCCTGCAGTCTCGAATAAAGATTTGGATAAATGTGAATTTATCAGAATTTTAGATCATTTAGACCATTAGTATTCGAAATACAAATTAACCAATTAACAAATACACAAATAATTAACTAGAAGACATCTCCCAGTATGTGGCATGGGAGGAAAAAAAATGGAAAAATCGAGGGGACTTGGAAAAGCACCCCTCCAATTTTCTCACCCGTAAATAGCAGGTGAGGGTTTAAAAATTCAAATAAGTGGGTATCCACACTGGCTGTCTACCTTCTATCTCTATCCACTGGTCTATAAAAAAGGGGAAAAAAATAATAAAAAGGTAAAATAAGGTATTCTCAAAAAAAGGAGAGCAAACTAAAGTATTGCTTAATCCTGTATCGCTTAGGTGCAGGGCCAGATTAAGAGCCCAGTGGGCCTGGTGCTGACAATTATGAGGGGCCTAATTATAGAATCCTATCGACCAAAAACACTAAAACAGTCATACATATCAAGCGTTATGTATCTGGTGCAGATGGTGCCAGAGGGAAACTCATAGGATGCAGAATTCTCTTAAAATATGCTAATCTCTCTCTAATTAATGCTTTTATCTTTCAAGTAAATCCATTCCCCCTAACAGAAGTGTCCAGTGAAGCAGGAAGTCAATGGGTGGTGTAAAAGGGTGGGCCACTGACACGAATCACATGACTAGAACTGCCAAAAGGAGCGAAAATGCCCAAAAAGGGGGAATGTCTGCCCAAAGAATTGGAAGGCCAGCCTGGCATCAGTGCCCCTATGTATCACAGTGTCAGTGTCCCCATGTCACCCAGTCCACTAGTCTCCCAGTGTCTGTGTCCTCATTGCTCCCAGTGTCCCCATGTCTCAGTGTGTCCTGTGTCACTAGAATACTAAGGGACACTGAGAGACATGGGGACACAGTGAGACATGGGGACACTGAGACACTTGGGGACACTGGGAGACATGGAGACACAGACACTAGGGACACAACGGCATGGGGACACAGACATTTGGGGACACTAGGGACACTAAGACACTAGGGACACTGAGAAACATGGGAACACAAACACTGGGAGACTAGAGGACACTGGGAGACATGGTGACATTGAGACACTAGGGACACTGGCTGGGAGGCATGGGGACACAGACACTTGGGAACACTGGGAGACATGGGGACACTGAAACATTTGGGGACACTGGGAGACATGGGGACACTACGGATACTGAGAGACATGGGGAAACTGAGACACTAGGGACACTTGCTGGGAGACATGTGGACATTGGTAAGCATGGGGACAATGGAAGCCATGGGGACACTGTAAGACATGTAGGCACTGTGTCATTAGTGTCTCCGTGTCCCAATGTGTCTCTCAATGTCTCTATGTCTCACAGGGTCCCCTAGTGTCTCAGTGTCCCCATGTTTCTCAGTGTCTCTAAGTGTCTGTGTCCCCAGGTCTCCCAGTGTCCCTTAGTGTCTCAGTGTCCCAATGTCTCCCTGCAGTCTTTGCCCTCACCCCCACTTCCCTAAGCTGTAGGCTGTCTCTGCAGGCTGGGAGCTGCTGTCTGAACTCTCTGTGCTGTGTAGCTGCTCCCCCGCGGATCAGTGAGTAGAGAGAGGCAGGGGGAGATATGCTGTAACTTCCTATCCCTGCCTCTCTCCACACACACTGACCCCTATTGGCCGATGCTGGTATTGCAGAGTAATCTCTGTTTATACTGAGAGAAATATCTGCATTTGTATTGCGATATTACTGCAATACTGGCACGGCCAGGCAGCCTCAAATACCATCTGGGTTAGTAAAATACCAGTCAGGAGGAAAACCTAAGAGTAGGGTGTAAAAAATGTTTTAAAAAAGTAACAATTTTTTTTTTTTTTTTTTTTTGCAGCTCCATCAGCCCCTATGTTAATCCGGCCCTGCTTAGGTGGTATCCTCCCCACCAAGGAAATCGAAGTATGAATCCTCCAGGAAAAATCTGCAAAATCAAAATCAGGAAGGTCCAAATTTGATTAAAAAAAGCAAACTACTTTTATTTTAAAACAAAAAAATAAAACCAATAGTACAATATAAAACACCAATAAAAGGCTTATTAAAATCTAATAAGAGTACAATTTTTGCTTGTAAATTATACACCAAATCTATACATTACTTTAAGATATGTATGTATATATATATATATATATATATGCATATATATATATATATATATATATATATATATATTAATATATATAAAAAGTAGAAATACGTTTGGCACTCTTCCTTAAATAGAAAAATTATGGGTACATACCAGGGTGCAAAAACCAGCGAGAACATATATATTACGAATGATAAGGCACACTCCTGGATTTGAAAAGTGTTCAGTTTACTGTGTCCATAAATTCAGAGTTCAGCAGATCAATGTTTCGACCTATTCAGGTCTTTATCAAGATCAGAACAAAGTGTACAACAATTAGTGCATATTTATAAGAAATAAAACATATTTGCTTACCAGGTGCAGTGCATAGAACCTCCCCAAACGATCGAGACCCGGAAGTGTGCAGAAGCAGCGGGTGACATCATTACGTTACGTCCCGTGGTGATTACAGTGGTAAGTGATATTAAGTGAGTGAATAAGAGATAGCCGCAGACTATCTTTCTAGCACCGGAGGATATTAGGAACTACAGAAGAGACCAAAAAGAGTGAATAAAAATCTGTATCGGGCAGTGTTCTGTGGAATAAATGAATTTCAAAAAGAAATACTAAATTTTTCTATTCTTAAAAAGGGGTAAAACCCTAAAATACTCAAAACTTTGTTTATATTTAAGGTACCACAGAATCTAATGTCCATACAGAGAGCCAAGTGTGTGTTAGGTGGTGAGGACAATCAAGCCAGCATGTGTAAAATAGTTGATATTGCAATATATTCATAAAATAATATAATATTAATATTCTGTTGAATCATCAGCATCTGAAAACAGGCTGCTAATACATATTAAAAACTCTAGAAACTATATATACTAAATATCCTACTGGTTCAAAAAGTAATAAATAATACAAAAATACTGGATAATAAACAATATGTAATGATAACTAAATATGCACCTTATTAGATTGCTTGTCATGCTCTATATAGTTAATCTATACAGTTACACAAAAAGAAAAAAAAGAAAAAAATATATAATGGTCAAAACCCATACAAACAAGATAGGTCATATGTAGGTCATAAATCATACAAAAAACGATTAAATATTTATATATTAATATATAAGCTTTTCGTATCCACAGCCCAAGAGAAATAAATCTACGACACCAGGCTGTCTACCTGCTTAAATTGATGTTACCTACTATGTTTAAATAAGGACTTCTATATACTATTTTCACTAGGATGCAGGACTGTCTAAGCCACTGGCTAATGAACTTAATATTGTCAGAATAAATACTGAAAAAATACTGAGGTGCTCTAAAGGGAATATCCAGCCTACATTATATATGTTAAACAATTAAAGGAACATAGATAAAACTATGTTCTCATTCAGCCCATTAGGGACCACGGTATTCAAATGGAGTATCCAGAATGCTTCTCGTTGTAATAAATGGCGTGATCTATCTCCTCCACGAGGTGAGGATGGTACATGTTCGATGGCAATGAATCGAAGTGCTGTCACACGATGTCCAACTTCCAGAAAATATTTCGCCACAGGTTTATCAGATCTTTGGTCTAGGTGTGCAGTGTTAATCGTAGATCAGTGGCCTTGAATCCGGTCCCTTAATGTGAGGTCGGTTTTCCCGACATATGCAAGGCCACACGGACAAGTAATAAGATAAACTATATTGTCCGTGGTGCAGGTAATACATTGTTTCATGGGGTATCTCTTGCCACTATGGGGATGTACAAAGGAGGTCCCAGCAATCATGTGGCTGCAGGTCACGCAGCCAGTACATTTGTAGCATCCTCCTTTGGTTTTCATCGTAGTTTTGTTGAAGCAATGAATAGGGTCTCCTTTAACTAGTAGGTCGTGTAAATTTTTGTTTCTTTGGAAACTAATGATCGGTAGTGATGTCCCGAACAGTGCGCAGGGAACTGTTCGGTCCGCCCCCTATTCGTTCGGATGTTCGGTCCGCCCCCTATTCGTCATGGAGGTGGGAGGGTCTGGGAGGGAGGGTCTGCTGCTGATTGGCTGGAATGTGTCTGCTGACTGTGAGGTACAGGGTCAAAGTTTACTCAATGATGACAAATAGGGGGCGGACCGAACATCGTGCGTGTTCGCAACCGCGAACACGCTATGTTCGCTGGCGAACGGTTCCTGGCGAACTGTTCGGGACATCACTAATGATCGTTTTTTGATGGAATTTGACCGGTAAATTTCTATCTGAGTCTAGAATATCCCAATGTTTGTTAATAGAGCTGCGGATTTTACAGGTTTCGGAGTGATATGTAAGTGGTAAATACATTTTATTAATATTTTTCGAGTTTGGAATACTCAAATTTTCAGATTCTTCGAACCGGCTGACTGCTTTCTCCTTAGCTTGCTTCAAGATTCTAGGGTGATATCGGCTCTCGAGGAAACAATCCCACATTTGTTGTAATTGTTGTTCCCTGGTATCCTCATCGCTATTGTATCGCAGCACGTGTAGAAATTGTGATATAGGCAGAACCGTTGAGGGTTAATACAGAACCGTTGAGGGTTAATACAGAATTCTGGGTGGGCATATGCAAATTAGTTTAACAAAGAATCACATTTTTGCCTCATGCCCACCCAGAATCCTTTGGGGTTGTAACATCACTGCAGATTTGGGATTTCTGTGGGAAAAGCAAGTCTTATGTCTTGACTGGTGTGCAGATATTTGTTTAACATTGTATTAACTATCCACAGACTTCAGGTGGAAGGGGTTTTCAATCACAATTTTTCCCCACCATAACCTATTTGGATTTTGCTTCCCAAGCACTACCAAGCCTCAATAAGCAAACCAGTAACCAACCTCATGCTGAAGAGTTGCATTAATAACGAAACAGCTGTCCATGAGTGGTTCACTGGTTTTGCATCTTGTCCTAAATTGTGTTCCAAGCAGTTGTATACTGCAAACACAAATTAAAAGGAATCCATGTTTAAAATGGAATGAGGCAAAAATGTGATTCTTTGTTAAACTAATTTGCATATGCCCACCCAGAATCCATTGCGGTTGTAACATCACTGCAGATTTGGGATTTCTTTGGGAAAAGCAAGTCTTAAGGCTTGACTGGTGTGCAGATTTTTGTTTAACATTTTATTAACTATCCACAGACTTCAGGTGGAAGGGGTTTTCAATCACAATTTTTCCCCACCATAACCCCTTGGATTTTGCTATATATATATATATATATATATAAATAAAATAAACGATATAGTTGGTGTATAATTTCGAAGCAACAATGTTAATCTTATTATGGGTTTAATATTCTAAATGTATTTATGTTAATTGTCATCAAGCTGTTTAAATTCTAGTTTTTGTTCTTATAATTCACACAATTGACAATACACAATAATTTATTGTATTCCAACATGCTTTTTAGCCAGTGACATTACATTTGGCAGCTAATATAGTTCATGCTATGAAAAAATAGTTTATTTCAAGATGTTTAAGCTTAATGGCCAAAATGTCAGTCTTTGTCTTGATTGTTGCTTTATAGTGAGACATAATATATCACAATTCAAAAAAACTGCATAGCCAACATAACTACAAAAGCTTTTATGTGTATCTCAGTTTCTGTTTTCAAAAAAAGGCTAAACAGAAGCACACAATGGTAAATAAATGAATAATCAGTCTTACAATCACTTATGGTCTAATAATTCTAGACTAAAAATAAATGAAGTGAAATTAATTGATTCTCTGGATTTGTTTTCTTTTGCAAAACATAAATGAATGTACTACTTAAAAATGTATTTGGATTGTGTATATTTCATTTTTAAAAATGTATAAAGAAAGAAAGATAGAAACAAAATGGCATTGCAAATGGATTTCAAAAATAATTTTATTCCGATGTTCTCTTCCGCAATCCTTAAACATAATGGTCACATGCCATATATTCTAAAAATAAAAAGTACAAGTATTTGAAGTAAGTTGAATGTATCAAAATTACAGTATATTGCAGTATGTTCTAACAAAAGGATCTGATATCTCTATGTTCTAACAAAAGGATCTGGGTTGAACACTCTTGGAATATTATTTTAAGACACATTGAATAGTACATATTTGGATCACATATCAACGTAGGCAACATTACACCGGCTTTCCCTCATTTAGGTACATATTTTTTACAACTTACCATTTTGACCTTACTTTTTCACGTTGGATCTCAGGTTACTATAACTAGCTGTTTAATGAATAGGCTGATATGCCTGTCGTATATATGACGACCATTTATTTTGCTATTTATTCTAGGTAGGAATACAGTATGAAGCGATTTTCGTCTTTACTAAAAATACTGCAGGTTTTATTGATCTATGAACGTGACCTCCATAATTATTTTCTGTTGAACAGATGACCCAAAAGATATGAATATTTATTTAAGGTTAGGCTAGATATCATTAAAATACCTTGAGGTCAGAATTCATGCCATCAGATATCACCATAAGAGCTGGTAGCAAGCTTTAACCTAAATTTAAACTAAGTTGTTATTCGTGCCTTGCTTTGTAGAACAAATTAAATTTATGCTACTTTTTTTTTCAAATGTATTTTTAGGATATTTGCCTTTTCTTGTTCACTTTGTTGTTATGGGCAATATTATTGGATTTTATTTAATTTTGACGATGGAAGGATGAAAGGCCTAAAACTATTTTAATTCTAGATAAATTGGCACTATACCCCTTAGTAACACTTGGTTGTCAAGCAGATAGCCATTACGGTTTTATGACTCACTTGCTTTGAACTGCAGTTCACAGCAAATGTGAGTCCTTCTCATAGAGAAGCATTGGTGTTAATGTTTATCTTTAAGAAGCATTATTGATGGATTGTCGTGATTGACACATATGTACTGTGTGCCCCAGCCCTTTATATTGGAAGCATTTTTATCCTATGCCCCTCACCCTAAAAACAGTGAGGGGGCCAATAAACTAAATACTTGTAAAATAAAAAAATAATATTTACCATTAGATGTCTATTATTTTTTCAATCTTCTTTTTTCAGCCCCCAAAAAAGGCCAAATAAAAATCCACAAGGTATTGTAAAACAACTAACATTTAAAACGGACATGCCCCCCCAAAAAATCCAGATGTAAAAGTTATCCATTTTCACCCAGCGAGGGCTCTGCACAGACTTGGTTTGCAGGGTTTGGAAAGCCGTATAAAACTTTCTTATGCCCTGCAATTTGACTCGGAGGGCTTTGATTAGTATTGGTAAATAAGGGAGGTTAAATCCTTCCTCGTGCCCCTACCAGCCATGCTGCGACTAAGGACTTGTCTACTAAAGAGCGAGCAGCCGTGACCTGCACTCAACTCGAAAGTTAGGGTTTATAACCTGTTGGAACATTTCCTTTCCCTGTGAAAAAAATCATTGAATGTGTGCATCCTGGATGTAAAACTAATAGAATAATTGGGGTTTTCTTTCTCTGAGATGAAGTTATGCGAACTAATCATGTTATTTTATAGCTTGTTATATGTCTCTTTCTCTATTGTAAACAAGGGATACAATAAGACTGGCTACTTTTCTTGAAAGCAATGTTAATTTGGTAAAAGCTATACCGCATTACAAACATAAGCTATTCTCTCTGTGAATTAGTTTAGCTACTATCGCCTCTTATGAGGGAAAATCTGATAAGTATTGATTACACTACAATGTCAACAATGAAATAGTAGATTTCAAGTGATTCACTATGTCATAAAAGCTCCAATACATAAACCCAGTTGGAGGTTATTATGTTAAAATAATACAATAAAACGCAACAATAAATCAAATTTTAGGATAAAATCAATACAATTTCAGCAGCAATGATGAATCAAAGAATAAATGCAACTTCAAAGGACAAGACAATCACTATGACCTCGTTTCAAAATGCTTTTCTTCTGTTTACTTTTAGCTTTTGTACAGACGCATAAAGAAAATAAATCCTATAATTTTATACTGTAAGAAAAACTGTTAAGTTAATGTAAAATTTGCAATTTATATTAACCTCTCCATTGCCATGTTGCATTAAATTTACATGTGTTAAATTGTACAGAGATGCCCTTAATTAGTTTTATTTTTTAAATAAACATTATTGCATAAACAATCAAATACATGTCACAAGAAACAATAATATGCAAAAGGAAAAAAAATATATAAACAAAACACCAAAGATACAAAGACCAAAGATACAAATGACCTAAGTCAAACAAGGGGACAGGACACTGAGCACAATGACACTGTGCAAATGATCTTATCTTAACTGTTCAGATCCAAGTGTATAAAAGTTAAATTAGAGTGAGGCAAAGCATCATGTAGGTCTATATTTTATGGAACATTGAAGCTCAATGATACAATTGAGTAATACCATAACTGAAACATTCAAGTTCCTTGGGGGCAAGGACCAACAGTAAAGACCTTCCCTAAGCCCTTACACTCAATTACAATAGCATTAACCATTAACACGATACTCTACCCCAACATTAACCCTTAAGCCCATCACTGCCTTAACCCCAACACTGACCTGATACTTATACACCTAACCTTTAAACTCTACTCTACCATTACCCTAGCTTGAACCCTAACATTACGTCTAACATTAAACCTAACACACTAATTCTAGACTAAGAATAGCATGTAATATAAGAGATACATAACAGTGAATTAGGTGAAATTATTACCATTTCAAGTTCTGGAAACATTTGGAAACTACAGACTTTACTATTATAAATCCTCTTTCTCTTACTCTCATTTTCTCTCACTTAGTATATTGTTGCATACATTACTGTTATGAAATATATCTACTGAGATCCATGTTTGTTCATACCTTGCCGAAACTTTACTCCCTTCGAAATGTATTTATTTTGTGTGCGTCACTGAGCACCTGCTTTCCCCCATAAATATCTCTTGATACTTCTTCCATGTCTCTTCTAATCCCCTCTTATTCTTTTGCTTGTCTCTTGTTTGTCTCTTACCCTCCCTTTGCCACATTGTATCCCATAGCCCCCCTTACCACTTTTGTGTATCTTACCTCCTTTTGTCCCACTTTCTATGTTTTTATCCATCCTTTGTGTTTTAACTCCCTTTGTTGTCATTTACATACCCTTGCATATCTTACCCTTCTTGTCCCCTCCTGATTTGTATGAGTCCTTACACCCCTCACATCCCCTTGCATCTTTTTCCCCCTTGTGCCTCTTACCCCTTCTTGTACCTCTTTCCTATTCTTGTGCCTTTCACTCATTTTTGTGTTGATCTGTTTACCCCTTTTTGTTTCTTACTTTTTGTATTTGATCACAATCATAATTCAATGGATGAATAAATATTTCTTGAATAATACACTTGGATCTGATACTGGAATTCAAACAAAGCACACAGATAACTGGAGAGAGCAGACCTGAAGTGTTGGTCTGTATCCAGAGAGGCAACAGGGCAACAATGGCAACAAAAGACAATCCAAGAGAGTAGTGAGGAACATGAACCGATGTCTGGAGTTTAGGATGAACAGTATAAACAGATGGGTTACTTTTAGACTACATGGCAAGGCAGGCCAGAGAGACTATAGGCCAGAGAGATAATAAAGCAACAAGCCCAGCCATTAGCAATCAATAAATGCTCAATTAGTAATGACAAGAACCCAAATCAATTAAACACTAAATTATGACATAATTGAGCATGAAACATAGAACTACGTTAACTCGTCCATGGTTCTGACACCTACCAAGTTTCTTGTGTCTCTTATTCCGCCCCATGTCTTAATCCCCACCTGTGTTTCCTATCTAAATCTGTGGCTCTTATCCCCCTGTTGTGTCTCTCACTCTCCCCCTTTTCTTACTTTTCTGTAGTGTGTCCTCGTGGGCCACAATATGGGAGCTTCATTATCCTCCACCCAGACAGAAAAAAAAAAGGTCCATGAGGCTATACTATAGGCATCAGTGTGTGCTCTGTAACCCAGGGCAGGCCCCCCTGCACAGTACACCACCACCAGCAGCTACTTTTTGTTTTGTGTGACTTGCTGTTTTTTGTAATTTTTTCTTACATTTTCTTAGGATCATTTCACAGTTTTTACTTTGTTAAAAAGTAAGGTAGAATTTTGCTCTGCTGGATTATATTTACATTTACTTTACATCAATTTGGGTATTTTGTAATTCAATTATATTATTAAATTAAATTATATCTAATTTCCTAATCTAACTTTGGGCACATGGAAGCAATATTACTGGTGCATTTCATGGACCTTTGTAATTAGTAATGGTTTTATATTTGGCGATTTTTTTTTGTTACGAAATGCAATACATCTTAATTTGGAGTGCTTGTGTGATCATATACATTCACAGACTCTGAGCTGAAATGTAGTCAGATCACAACCCAAACAAATCACGCAACGGACAAATATATTTATTGGGATTTAGAATTCTGCCCATGGTGCCAACAAAAGAGATGGCTGATGTTACAAAGATGATTGATGGCATTTGGACAGGTACTAAATGTTGAATTTATTCACAAATCAAGTGTGAAGTGACCAATATAGGGGCAGTAAAATAGAATCTATATTTATATTTTCCTCTATAGATGACTTTTTCTCACTTGATCTTTGAGCCAAATGGTAGAAAAATGAGCCTATCAGTGTACTGATATATATATATTTGTAGTCGGGGACATAAGCCATATAGTAAGATAAGTACATAAGAATAAAACAGTCGGTTGTGGTGTGCCGGAACCGACGTATGGGGTAGGCCTGTAATAAAAGAGGGCCTACCCATGTATAGTTATAAAGGGGTGAGGTGGGAGGGATGAACCCAGCGATACCAGTTCTGATTAGGAGGGGGCCTGAGCATATATAGCCGGGTAACCCCTCCCACAATTACAGGCTACGCCTTTCTATTTGTAGTCGGGGACATAAGCCGTATAGTAAGATAAGTACATAAGAATATAACAGTCGGTTGTGGTGTGCCGGAACCGACGTATAGGGTAGGCCTGTAATAAAAGAGGGCAAAAAGGTTGGTGTAACCAAATAACGTATTGAACATGAGTTACATTGCTAGACCTTTAAATGCCAATCTTAATTCTTGTTCTGGTTGTGGAATGTAAGTGGCGTATGCAGTAGATTTCCACCGCCCTAGTCTTTTAATTATGAGTCGGGATGTTGTGGCTTGAAGCCGCAGAAGCGGCTACAATTCTACCTGAGAGTCCTGAAAATCCTGTGGGGTCAAGACCGAGTCTGATGAACAAAGTTCTGATGTAGTGTATGAATTTGTTGTGGTTAAGTACCTGTCCAAATGCCATCAATCATCTTTGTAACATCAGCCATCTCTTTTGTTGGCACCATGTAATGAAAGTAGTGGAGTATTAGGACCGAGACCTGCCAGGGTAGCAAGATATGTGTCAAATAATGTAAAAGGGGAACCATTGATTACCGGTGGGATAATAGCAGACTTTGGTAGGTGGGCCTAGCTGATTGTTAAGGTGGCAAAAAGGAGATAAATGCAATAATAGAGTCTAGTGAATGAATGACGCTTATCTGATAGTCTGTCGTGAATTTGGTATATAGGGTAAATGCTCGATTGTATGCACAGGATGTGTTAGTAGAGAGGGCTGCACCAGCTAGGTATCTGCCGTGTGACAGCAGTCTCTCTAGTCCGGGATGAGATCTTGGAATGAGGGGGTACTGATCGGTCTGGTGTTGGCTGTAGGATGGTTCTTGAAGAAGATCATGTTAGCCTATGTAATAGTTTCTTGATAGTGAGTGAGGAAGTTCTGCCCTTGTTTATGATGTCACGGGCTGCTTTGTTATCGGAGAAGCATTTTATTGCTTTCCCCGTCCATAGGTGCCCCCATACTCTGGAGACTGCAACTATCATATAGATTGTGAATAGGGCAGATGTAGTGTTGAATGCAGGCAAACCAAGGGTCTCTACTGTCCAGGAATCTCTAAACCAGTCAAAGCCAAAGATGGGTGCAAACCCTGTGTGAGCTGCGGCATCAGTCCATATGACCGGGGAGGAATCAGTTAGGGGTGTAAGGAACATGGCTTTCCCATTCCAATGAGATAGGAACCGCAGCCACCTGTGTAGATCTGCCATGGCGTGGGCATCTAGTGATGAGGAGCTGGTGTTGGTATTGAGCAGAGGGAGAAGCACAACAATCCAGAGATGAATGTCCGGCCTTGTGGAATAATTTTCATGGCGAAGTTTAACGTGCCCAGTAAGGATTGTAGGTCTGACCTGGTACACATGTTCCTGGCCAGAAAATATTCCACCAACTCTGATTTGCCGCACCTTCTCCCCTGGTAACTAGCCTGTAAAGTGACAGTGTCTAGGTGAATACCCTGGAAGGATAAGATATGGTAGTCAGGCCTATTGTGTTTTCTTGGGACAGTGGTACCCCCAGTGCTGCAAGTAGGGCCAGGGTCTTTTGGAGACTGACTCGACAGGACTGTGGTAGTTCTATGGAAAGAAAGTCATCAAAATAATGTAGAACTGAGGGGCAATGAGTGATGTTTAGAAGTAGCCAAAATAGTGTGTCGGCACATATATCAAACAGTTTCGGACTGCTTTTAGCTCCCAAAGTTAACTGAGTCGCAAAATAATATATGTTCTCCCACCTTATACCATGCACATGTCACAGGGCTGGGTAAATGGGTAGGAGCTTGAAAGCGTTAGAAATATCATTTTTTCTAACCAAGCTCCTACCCCTGCCCTTAGAATGGCCTGAATGGCATCATCCACTGTGGTATATAGCAGGGGGAACTTTCCAGAGGGGATTAATTAATGCTGGGGGTAGCTAAAGAATGTGGAGTGGACAAAATTGTAAATAAGCCTTTATTTATTGTTGAACTTTCCAGTGGCTATACCTATTGGGTTGGTACGCCAGCTGGGAAATGGAGGATTATAGAAAGGGCCCCAAGATAAACCCGTTGGTAACTCTTTCATGAGTAACAAATCTGTGGTGACAGGGTCAAGGAGGGCTGATTGTAGGTTGGGACATTCATGAATCCCTGTGTGGAGTGTAACGAGGCTAGTGTGGAAACCGTCGGTGAAGCCTTGGATCAGGAAGACAACTAGGTGATTGGAAAGGTATGCCTGGAGGTAAAATGCCAGGTTGTCGAAGCTAACTTTGGTCAGTCATTGTTTTGGGTACCGACGATTTGGACACATAGTTTTGGTGTGTGCCCTGAAACAAATTGAGCAGATGTGCAGCAGTCTGCACGAGCTAAATCCACAACTTCCAGATTTAAAGTTGTTGCAGATTTGAGCATTCCCAAGGTATACTATGGGTCTGCCCAACCTGTCTTTCAATCCTCTGTGTTCTGCCGTGGAGGAACCGAAGGAAGCACCACTAATGGTAGGAAGGCTTGGATCGACTAGGCACAAGTTGGTGGAGTGTGAGATGGAGGCGCACAAGACACAAGATGGAGGCTTTTGGCTGGTGAAATGACAGCAGAAAAGTTCTGTGTCCAGCTTACTCCAGTTGGTATGGTGATAAACTGAGTAAGGGGTGCCGCTGTCTAGCCAAAAAAATGTTGTGATAATCATAAAAGGATAAGCCACCATACTTGTGCCCTAGGTCCACCAACTTGTGCATATACAAATCCAACTGCTCCCTACGTTATGATAGAATCCGAAGGCAAGAACAAACTCGGGTATGGTGAGCTTTCAGTAGAGTCTAGGGTCTCTGGCTTTTAGCACAACCGAAAGATCACCGTAGCAATAGGCCTTGTTCTCTAATACATCCTGAGAAGCGATAAGCAATGATACTAGGTTTATGTCCTTGCCTTCAAGAATATCTTTACGTATGGTCGGGGTTACAAAGTGTGCAGGCGTGATGATGTAAGTGGATGTGCTTGGCTTTGGGTTTATGGGGGTGTCATTACCGTGGTGAAGGGGAGCCGAAGTGGAGGTTGGTATGGGTGAGGTGACTGACGATGTCTGGGGGATACCAACTTGTCCAGCCTAATGCTGATCGTGTTGATAGAGGCCAGGAGAGATGATGTTAGGCCCTCGATCTCAGTATAATTCTCGGAATGCAGGACCACTCCTGGCTGGGGGGTGCATGTGTTGGCAATGAAAATTTTATGTAGTCCGGCCTAGCAGGCTGTAGCTGGAAATGGGACCCCCATGCAATGTAATTCGGCTGCGAGCTTGGGGATAGTCCATGACCGGGGAGAGCACGGACTGGCTGGTTCTAAGTTCTCGGTAGGGGTGCTTGGGCTGGCCGGGGTGGTAGGCCTAGTTGGGGTTTCGAGTATAGCTAGTTCTTCTTCTTGGTTGGGAATTTGAGACATACTAGATGAAAGCAGAGTAAAGATATGGCCTTAATCGTGAGTAAAGGGGCCTGTGTCAACTGGTACTAGCTAGGCCAGAGGCGAAAAATTATCTGTCCTGCAAGGAAGGTGAAGCCCTGCTAGTGCCAAGTGGCGAGAGAGGCTCTATCTATGAGGAGGGCCGAGTGGACGGGGGCCACTTGAATGACGTGGCAGGATTGTTGGCCTCTCGGTGACTGTAACAAGACAATGTAATTGGGTGTGACTGATGAGGCCCTAACTGGTAACCGGCAGCGGTTGTAGTGAGGCTCTAGCTATGCGTTGGACCGAGGGGCGTATACCTCCAATGAGGATGGATGTTGGCCACACAGGAGTAGTTTAACTTATGATAGGCTAGGGGCAATACGCTATTCATTACCAGTTGACAGCCCTACTTATTTTGGGATATAGGGAGTAAGTGTCAAACGATGACGTACCTACTAGTGAAACGTAAGGGTTCACTACGGAGAATAGAGTATACTTGAGAATCAGAAAAATTAGAATAGCTGGTTACGTCTGGGTTGGCTTGATTGGGGTTACCAATATAATTTTTATTTTTTATTTTTATTTTAGTGTGAGTAATCTCACCTGATGGATTGATAACAGTGGTGCTGTCAGGAGTAGTACTTTAATGCTAGTTCGGGGGGGGGTTATCTGAGGCTAAAGCTAGAGTTATCCTCTATACCATCTTAGTCATATATAACACAGGGGATGAGGTGATCTCTTGACATAGCTGTAATGGACTAGGAGTGGGAGTCCGATGAGTCCCCAAGGTTCTGGGGAAGAGTTGAAAAGGTGTCAGGGGGCCTGGAATGAAATGAGAGCGAGTACAGGAGGTAGTGGTTAATCATATATTCAGAACATATAAAGGACGGAATAGGCCAAACGTTATGGGATAAGCTGGAGTCTGCTAGAGTAGGTTAGTGGATTGTTTTAGAAATTTGCGATACCTGAGAGGGGAAGGGTGAGGGAGTAAGTGATTTACGTAGGGTTGCGTGAGAATAACGCCTAAAAGGTTTTATTTATTTATTTTTTTCTGATTGAAGAGAACCAGAATATTTCTTAAATGGGTATAGAAACTGAGACAGTCAAGTCCGACCGCAAGCAGAAGTAATGTTAGGAAAAACCCTAGTATAGGGGATAAATAATATTAGTAAGTTTAGTAACGTGGAAAAAGAGTAATAGTCGTGTTGAATTTTAATATTACCGTTAGCATATTAGTAGGGTATAATTACGCCTTAACGTGAATATATATTGGGGTACCGATGGTGACCCAACAGCAATGATCATATAAGGTACTATATATAGTTTAAATAATTAAGGTAGGGAAAAGAAGAGGAGGAGGAGAGGAAAAAAAAAACAACATTTTAATGTAATAATATTTTTCGCCACCAGGGGTCGTTGTGAGCAGCCGCATGTGTGGTAAGTATGATTAGAATGAACTTGTTCGTTTGACGAATGACCGGATTGCCGACCAGCGTTGGAGGGTAAGTTCCAGAGTGGTGAATGCGCATGCGTGGAGTGAGGTCCGGAACAGAGCACGGAATGACAAGGTAAGTATGAATGAAAGTTGGGTGAATGAGTCTGAGTGCATGAACGGGCGCCAGGCATCTGGCTGAGTGTGGTGTGAATGGGCAACTCACGGTTCTGGGTTCTGGGACCCTGGAAACGGAACACTGGAGCAGGTAAGTATAATCTGGCGCTGGTACGCCGCGATGGTGGCTGAGCAGGATAGGAGTTGGAGCCATAGTCAGTCTGGCAATATGAAGTAGGAGGACCTGACAGCGGGTAAGGACGCCGACCGGAGGGCACCGAAAACGGTCAGTAGGAGGCAGGTAGCACTTGGTCGGAAGCAAGACCACGTGGGAGCGATGTCCAGGTAAGTTGAACCGGAAGTTAAAGGTTCTGCATGAACCCAGCGATACCAGTTCTGATTAGGAGGGGGCCTGAGCTTATAAAGCCGGGTAACCCCTCCCACAATTACAGGCTACGCCTTTATATATATATATATATATATATATACTTTTTTTTTTTTTTTTACATAAAGTGATTTGGCAATACTGATTTTTTTTTCTGCTGTGCACAAGTCTGTTAGTTTTTTTTTTGTTAAAAAAAATGCATAAATAACCACAGATCCAGTTTCTCTTTCCTATTACTGCTACATAAAGACCCTTTACACATGTGGAAAAAATACCTGCCAATGTTTTATCAAGATATACCGATATACCAAAGAGATCTGCAATAAATACCGTAATCCATTTTCTTGTGAATTCCTTTTTCAAGAAATTAATAGAGGATAGATCGGGTCTAAACCATTATTACATGTAAGCAATCTAGCAAAACAGAGCATAATAATAATAATAATAATAATAATAATAATAATAATAATAATAATAATAACAAAGTATTTAACCAGGAAAGGTACGTTCAGATTACTCTAGTTTCCAAGTACGTCCTGGGGAATGTGCATTAAATGTGTGTTAACGTATTTTAAATGGGTATAAATAACCCACTCAAATCAAAAGTCTCAAGTAGTACATCAGAACACAATTAGTATTCCTGCCTGAATTGAAAGTACATGTAACTTTAATACAGATTGCATACTTTATTACATATGCAATCCACAGAGTATTGCTCTGAGTGGATCCCTAAATAGACAGCATGGACTATAACAAATCATCACCCCCCCTCCCCCCCCCCAAAAAAAAAAATGCGCTCCTGATACCTGTTAATCACAGTTACCAACTCTTGCCCTTACATTATCAAAGGATGTCTCCTCAAAGTGACCCCATAGTCAGTGTGTCTTTACGTTAAGCAGTTGCTGAGAATACTGAACCATTAGCAAACTAGATATTTTGCTATCCTGCTGCCATAACAGTGCCAGGTTGTCCCCCAGACCTGCAATATCTGGTACAAGGTCCGAGATGAGAGGAGAACGAAGTGTCCTTGGATAGACACTGTGTGATGTAACCAGTGAAAAAAGAAACATTGTTATCACTAGGTACAGGACAATTACATGTGGAATAAATCTATTTATAAGTATAATGCAAAAAACGATTCTCTAATAGATGTGTGATGACATAATACATATTATGTATTATCAAGGTAATACTAAATAGGGTTGCTGTAGCACCATAACGTTTAGAAGAACACGGTCATCTATTTGATGTTCGGAAAATATATATAACCTCTAAACCAGAGGACAAAATCATGTGGAAAAGTTTATGCTCAAAGTCCGCTATTATGTCCTGTGTTTTGATTTTCTGCATATGCAACATATACCTTAACTATTAATTTTCAATGAAAACTCTCGAATTATCCATGTATATTTACAACAGGTATATTATATATTACTTGTGCTTTAATTATAATAGGAAACTAATAACAGAACTAGACTGCCACAAGCTCTCATAGGTTTTTTTAGTAGAACAAAAACATGAATAATTCAATTACAAAATTAAACAAGGGGTTATATTATACAATATTGTCAACAGACAGTAGAATGTCATTATTGTAAACAGAGATTTGGATTGCAAAACACAATTAACCTGAGTATCCAATGCTAATTTATAAACATTATAAATACTGTCCATTTATTCTGTAGTATATCTTTAAACGTAAAACAAGCATTATTTAGGGTATGACAATGACAAGAAAAGTAGGCCTTAGAATAATGTAACCTCATCTTGTATGCAAGCCCAAAAATACATTCAACAATACAAGCCTTAATTATAGAAGAGAATATTGTAGCCTGCGGGTAAAAACTTTGTATGGAATTTGACATGTCTCTTTTTACCTCAATAAATAAATTGTGTGTATTCAGCAAAATTGCAATGCTCGCCTACAGAAATATTTGACTCACACAAAGTAATGACATTTCTATTCAATAAAAATCTTTATCCAAGACATCTAGGGTCATGAACCCACTGTCAGCAAATAAGAAGCACTTACCCTTTCATATTAGACGCTGTTCTGCTGTTTGTGGGCAAAAATGCTCTACGTCGAAACTTACGTAGACAATTCTGGTTACATAACAAATAGTGTTTCACATCAAGACAGTCATTATCATACCTTCAGTCGTTAGCGATGTGAGACTCCAAGCTCAATTTGAAAACAGATTTTTTTTTTCTCATATAAATTGATAGCTTGCAAACGACAGCACAAAAGCTGACACATTTAAGTCATTTGAAATGAAAACGCATTTTTGTTTGTAGCATTATTTTCACTTATCATAAATATGTCATGCACATATCTTTTGAGCTAATATAGCAACAGTTGTACGTTGTAGATTTTAAAGTAAGAAGTTTTGCTATTGTAGTTTGTACTGATGTTTGATAAAGCTCTCCAACTAATAACTGTGGCTGAATTGTTAAAGGGACACTACAGTTACCAAAACAACTTCATTTTAATGAAGTAGTTTTAGTGCATAGATTATGCACCTGCAGTCACACTGCTCAATTCTCTGACATTTAGGAGTAAAATAACCGTGTTCATATACAGATGACCCTAACTCCCTGTCCAACTACCGTCCTATCTCGCTACTGCCTTTTGCATCTAAGATCCTTAAAAGAGTTGTGTATGCGAGCCTGACAGACTTCCTCGAGTCCAATTCTCTGCTAGACCCACTTCAGTCTGGTTTCCGCGCTAAGCACTCTGTAGAAACGGCACTGACCAAAGTATCCAATGATCTCCTCGCTACAAAATCTCGTGGTCACTACTCTATCCTAATTCTCCTTGACCTTTCTGTGGCTTTTGACACTGTTGATCATCATCAGCTTCTTCTCATCCTCCGCAATATCGGTCTACAAGATATTGCTCTCTCATGGTGCTCCTCCTACCTCTCCCAGCACTCTTTCAGTGTTTCTTCTCTGGCTCTGCTTCTTCTCCCCAACTCCTCTCTGTTGGTGTCCCTCAAGGTTCAGTCCTTGATCCCCTACTGTTCCCCATATATACTGCCTCCCTTGGTCATTAGCTCCTTTGGCTTCCAATATCATTTTTATGCGGATGGCACGCAAATCTATCTGTCCCTCTGATCTCTCCCTGTCCCTCTTGACTATCCCTGAAGAAGTCCAGCACCTTACCGGACGAAACGCGTTGGATTTATTCCTTGTGTATTTTATTTAAAGTTTTATTTGTATTTTATTGTCTATTTGGTTTTGGCTGCCTCTATACCATTGCTCCTGGATCCCCACTGTGGATGCCTAATAACATCATTCAGGAGTTCCATGATTATATGGAGACACGCTACTTTTATATCTTCTATGTGTAAGTGCAACCAATAAATGTGATTTTGTATTGTAACAACAAACTTCACTATATTTGATTTCCTTTATTTCCATATACCTTACTGGAAGACACACAAGCTCATATTCATCATATTACCACTGAGAGGGTGACAAGCCTGATTTCACGTTCGTTTGTGAGTGTACCTATATTTACACTTATTTATATATTTTTCTTTATACTATTTTACGCTATGTTAGCTGTCTGATTTTTCCATACAGACCATATCCACGGATATTTTACCTGAATCCAGGTTGTTCTATTTTTATTTTACGTATTCTGGGTGTTTTCCACTTTTTTTGTTTGGTTGTATATTTCTTTAGGTGGTTGTGAAGTACACCTGGGATCACTTCCAGTTATAAATATGAATATACTTTTTTCTGTTTGTATAGTGTCTCTGACTGCCTCTGGATGGCTGCCCACTTCCTTAAACTCAACTTGACCAAAACTGAAATTCTGGTCTTTCCTCCCTCAAGTGTTGCTACTCTTGTCTGTCTCCCTCCAAGTTAACGGTACAACCATCAGCTCCACCACGCAGGTTCGCTGCCTAGGTGTTCTCTTTGACTCCGACCTCTCCCTCACGCCTCATGTTCAGTCTATCACCAAATCCTGCCGCTTCCATCTCAAAAACATTGCGCGCATCCGACCCTACTTAACGCCAGATGCGACTAAGGTGCTGGTCCATTCCACTGTCCTTTCTCGCCTTGACTACTGTAATCCACTTCTCAGTGGTCTTACATGCTCCCAACTTGCGCCGTTATAGTCCATAATGAATGCCACCCGCATCCCTCTTTCTGTCCTCCAGCACTGCTCACGCCTCACTCTTCTGTCAGTCCCTCAATTTAAAATTCTGGTTCTTGCTTTCAAATCTCTACATAATGCTGCTCCCACCTATCTATCCTCCCTAATACACAAGTATGTCCCGTCTAGGCCCTTATGTTTTGCTGAAGACTTACGTCTATCTTCTGTCCATACTCCCACCTCTGATGCTCGCCTTCAAGACTTCTCGTTCCTTTGGAACTCACTGCCCTCCTCCTTCACTTCCCTCCTCCTTCGAAAAATCATTAAAAACCCACTTCGTCATAAAAGCGTATCTATTAAACTGATAATAGCTCCCAATTTATTCCTCTCTTGCAACTGTCATTTTTCTATAATACTATCCTTACCTTTTGTGTCACTTTACCCCACTCCCTCTAGCATGTAAGCTCATAGAGCAAGGCCCTCAACCCCTCTGTTCCTGTGTGTCCAACTTGTCTTGTTACAACTACATGTTTGTTCGTCTACCAACTGTAAAGTGCTGCGGAATTTGTTGGCGCTATATAAATAATAACATAATAATAATAATAGTAACAACCCGAGTCACACCTCCCTGCAGGTAACTTACACCGCATTACCCTGCATTTGTTTTTTATTACAGGGACACTCCAAACACCATAACCATTCCAGCTTATTTTAGTGGATTTGGTGCTAAGAAGTTAAAGGTGCTGTTCCACATTTTTCTTCAGTCAGTTAAACAAAAAATAAAAATCAAGGAATTCTCTTCCATCAGCTCCCTTGACTTGCAATGTTGTAGAGTTTCCCATGCTTTTTGCTTAAAATCAGCTATTTGTAAAACTTTTAGTGTAGGATTTATTACGTTTGTATTAACTTTCCCTTTACTCTTTACACCTAGATGATGCAGGAGCAGTTTTTAGTCAAGTGACTTTTACCATCTAGAATGGAAAACAGGTACTATTAAGTTTTTATCAATTTCTGGTAATTTCTTTGCGAGATGTTTAAACTTTTGCCAGTTGTTGAAGTTACCAGTTGTTAAACATAAAATATTTTTTGTAACATAGAAACTGGCAGTGACTGCTAATGATGCTAATAGCCATTTTTGCATTTACTGACATTTACATGCTCTCCTTGTTTCCAGCCTTGATTATCTGCTTGCTGGCCTGAAAAGTGCATAGCTTGCTCCTCTACAGCAGCGGCGGATCCAGAGCCTGATCTCGGGAGGGGCACTTGTAGATTATTTAAATAAATAATCCTGGCACAATAACCACTACAGCTCAGTGTAGTAGTTATGGTGCCAGTAGTGCCAGGATCCAACCCCAGAGTAAGTAGTCATACTGTTTAAGAACAGTTTGACAACTTGAAACAAAGAAAGGAGCAATCTGTCCTGTAAAGTATATCTTAAAATGTGCAATACGATGTAGGAAAAACAGTTAAAAATAACTTTATTAGAGTAGGGTAAGAATAGACAAAGAACTTAACGAAACAGGTAAAGGAAAATATGGTAAGACACACTAAAATAAGAGAATGGTGTGTCAAGCCAAAGTATGGGTACTAATGCCCTACTGACGACAGATGGCAATGCAATACTCCTCACTAAGATCTTTGCAGATGAGCTGGACAAACTCCTTAACGATGCTCTGAATGAATCAATCATCAATAAAGACAAACTTCGCTTTCTCTTACCACACAAAAATCCCACCATAGCGACTTTTTACTGCGTGCCAAAGATACACAAAGGGACTTGCCCCCCCCCCCCCCCCCCCTGGCAGGCCCATCGTGTCGGGCAACAACTGCCTAACAGAATCCCCCAGTAAATTTATTGAGAGAATTCTTCATCCTATGGTGGAACAACTGCCATCCTACTTACAGGACACAAAATCAACCTTGCTGAAATTACAAGATATGACGGTCCCACCGTATACCCAGCTAGCTAGTCTTGATGTAGTCGCATTATACACTAATATCCCCCATGACAAAGGCTTAAAGGCATGCAGGTTCTTCTTGGAGAACACTGCTTACAGCAACCTTCAGATTGACTTTATTTTAGCCTTACTTGAGTTTATATTAACCCATAATTACTTTGTCTTTAACGGCCAATACTATCTACAGGTCTCCGGGACAGCTATGGGGACGGCCTGTGCACCCACCTATGCCAACTTATTCTTGGGATGGTGGGAGCAGTGCATCGTCCCCACACCACAGTTTGACCATTTCCGTGAATTTGTTCTAAGTTGGCACAGGTACATAGATGATCTGTTAATTATGTGGTCAGGATCCATCCCTCTGTTCCAGGAATTTGTCAAGTCTCTTAACAACAATGACATTAATCTCAAGCTAACCTATGTCCTTGACGAACATGAATTGGTCTTTTTAGACCTCAAAATTCTGTTACAATTGGACGGCACCATCCAAACAGAATTGTTCAGGAAGGCTACCTCTACAAATAGCCTTCTACACTGGGACAGTCACCACCCGTTTAAACTGAAGGCCTCTATCCCCTATGGCCAGTATTTGCGGGCCAGACGGAACTGCTCGGTAGACCAAATTTTCCATACAGAATGTCAAATCCTAAGATCTCGCTTTAGGGAACTTGGCTACCCTAATCGAGTATTGAAAAGGGCCTTCCATCAGGTCTGCCTGCTGGATAGAGAAGCCACTCTGTCTTCAACCACACTAAGACAAGAACACAAGGCTCCACGCTGTATTGCCACCTATGATCAGGGATGGGGACCTATGTCCAAAATTCTTAAAACCAATTGGCCAATACTCCTCCACAACCCTGTACTTTCCAAACTGTTACCGGATTATCCATCGCTTACAGCACGCAGACCTTGCAATCTTCAAGACCAACTTGTCCGGAGTCATCTAGCATCCCCTCCACCAGCCACGACCTGGCTAACAGAGACAAAAGGGACATACAGATGTGGACACTGCAAGGCCTGTCAGTATATTCTACCCTCTAAGTTTACTACATCTACCCAAACTCATACTACTGTAGAGACAAATGCCCTGGTAAACTGCAGCACTACTAGAATTATCTACCTGATTACCTGTAGCTGTGGCATCCAGTATATTGGGAAAACGTTCCAACAATTTAGACGGAGAATACTACAGCATGTGACGTCCATTAACAACAAGGTGACACCCGCCCCAGTGGCAAGACATGTTCAAAACTTTCACGAGGGCAAACCTGACAATCTCAAATTCCAAGGGATTGAGAAATTACTTCCAAACCCCAGAAAGGGCGACTTCAATAAGGCGTTGTTACGAAAAGAGTCCCAATGGATCTTTTCCTTTAAGACATTATCCCCTCTTGGCTTAAATGAGGAATTTAATTATACACCATTTATACACTAAGACCGTGTACATATGGGACCCTTCCACTTCATTACGGCCAAGAGGCTCACCCTATTAGCTTATTCCAGTTTTTCCACTTTTTCAATTTCTTATGCTTTATCCAATCCAACTGCAGTATGTCATGTGGTCATGGACAATCCATTGTCCTATGATCTAAGTTGATTCTCTTTATTTCCCCATATACTATCATTTCATCGGGATTTTGCTCCCTATCAGGTCTATTCTACTTATGGGTTCGCATCCTTCACCCGTAAACTCATGGAGCTCTCAATTGCACGACCTATCAGTGACCCAAGCCCTACAGGGCGGACTACATATCGCCACTTTCTTTGACTTACCACTAGGTTTTGCAATCAAATACATGGATTATGGCTAACCATCTAGTATGTTTTCTGACCCCCTATGAGGTCCTACCAGTTTGGCATCAGGATCCATTACTAGTCATCATCAATCAATTCTTCTGACCAACCATGGGGTAATTCTATTAATCCTAATGGATCATGTTTACTCTTGACCTTTACCACACATTTTTAAATACTGCTGACCCTTAGAGTATATCGTTGGTTAACATTCTCTCATTAACAAACAAAGTATTCAGTCATTCATGACGATTTTTACAAAGAGCACTATTTTGTGCCCTTATGACCACCGTTTTCTGGCCCCTCCCCTTCACCAATGCGGGAACCAATGAGACCCGTGAGCGGGCTTTTTAAACTTGACGAATCAGGGCAGTCCTTTCCCCCTGATGAGCCTCGTAACAAAGGCGAAACGCGCGTCGGGTTGGAGTCTGACACCTATTACTGGCTTCGGGTCTGACATTCACCCGTTATCCTAAAGGTTACTCTCACTCCGCGGACATTACATTCCTTACCTCCCGGTTTACAAGTACCAATCACTTCGGCTGCATTATCAAGTAGCAACCCGGGTACTCTGTTCACCCATACGGGACGGTTACCAGCCACCCTAGTGCACAAGAACTGTGTGCACCTATCCTAGTGCACAAGAACTTTGTGCATTTATCAGGGTACTATTTACTTTCTCAAAGGGACGTCTAGTGCAAACATGTATTATACACCCTCCTCTCTTGCTTTCCTCCTACCTCTTTACTGTACTTGGTGCCCATGAAGGCACCATTCTACCTTTTCTGCCTCACCTTCTCAGTTCATCACATTTACACTGATTAGGTGGATGATCAGTACTTGACGGTTAGGACGAGAGGTATACCATCACGAGTTATCACTACTAATCGCCCGACGGTGGCAACTATTTCTAAGAATAGTGATTATACTCCATACGGGTTTCTATATCTTCCCCTTCACATTATCGATACCCAATTACTTTTGTCTCCTCTACCTTGCCAGTTACCGACCATTGCCTCTAGTTAGGGACCTATATTTGGATACTGTTTGATATTTGTACTACAATATCGCACTCAGTATCACCGTTCCCCTTTTATGCAATCTGTATAGCCGGTTACTGCTCACGGTTAGAGATTGACCTGTGACACGGTCCTGTTACCGTATTATATCACTGCTCTCTATAAGAGCCCTATTCACGGACATATTCCGTTACTGGAAAATATCGATGTTTTGTGTCAACATTATTGCCACTACGATACATTGACTACTTTACTCCCCAGCATTGCTTGACAGATTTTTCTCTTGGGTATTATAGTATTTACACATACCTACAATTAGCAAACCTTCTCGCATGGGCTACCTGCTCATAGATGATATAGTGTCGGAGTATTGTATTGCCATCTGTCGTCAGTAGGGCATTAGTACCCGTACTTTGGCTTGACACACCTTTCTCTTATTTTAGTGTGTATTACCATATTTTCCTTTACCTTTTTCATTAAGTTCTTTGTCTATTCTTACCCTACTCTAATAAAGGTTATTTTTAACTGTTTTTCCTACATCGTATTGCACATTTTAAGATATACTTTACAGAACAGATTGCTCCTTTCTTTGTTTCATACTTACTATTAGGGTTACCCCCTGCTCTGTCCTTCGTGACTAATTTAGCCACCCTAATTTTTTCCAGTTTGACAACTTACCTGGGCTCTGCTGGGATATAGGGCATAGGAGCAGTGGTGTGTGTTAGGGGTGAAGTGTGTGTGAAAGGTGCAGTGTGTGTGTGTGAGTGCGTGAGGGTGGCAGTGTATGTCAGGGTTGCAGTGTGTGTGTTAGGGGGAAGTGTATGTGTGGGGCAGTGTGTGTGTGTGTGAGGGTGGCAGTGTGTGTATGGGGGCAGTGTGTGTATGGGGGGCAGTGTATATGTGTATGGGGCAGTGTATGTGTGTATGGGGGGCAGTATGTGTGTATGGGGGCAGTGTGTGTATGTGGGGCAGTGTGTGTATGGGGGCAGTTTTTGTGGGGCAGTTTGTGTATGTGGGGCAGTGTTTGTATGAGGGACAGTGTGTGTATGGGGCAGTGTTTGTGGGGCAGTGTTTGTGGGGCAGTGTGTGTATGGGGACAGTGTTTGTGGGGCAGTGTGTGTATGGGGGCAGTGTTTGTGGGGCAGTGTGTGTATGGGGACAGTGTTTGTGGGGCAGTGTGTGTATGGGGGGCAGTGTGTGTATAGGGGCAGTGTTTGTATGGGGACAGTGTTTGTATGGGGAACAGTGTTTGTATGGGGGGGAAGGAGGGTAGGGAGGCTTTTTAATAAAAATATATATATATATTTAATAAAATATATATATATTTATGTCCCCCCTCCCTTCTTACCTTTATTGAAGAGGAGGGGGTCCCTGGTGGTCCCAGTGGGAATCGCTGGTGGTCCAATGGTCATAGTGAACTCTAGCCCGCGCTCCAGGGCTAGAGTTCACTCTCGCGAGATTTGGAGCGTTGCTGTGGTAACCGTGGCAACGCTCCGCGCTCGCGAGAGGAGGACCCGGAGATGCTGCAGGCTGAGCTCCCGGGTCCTCTCTCACTCCTTCCCCCCGCCAGCTGTCAGCAATGTGCCTGCAGACCGGGGAGGGAGATCACTGATCTCTCTACCCGGTCAAGAGGCACATAGCAGGGCTGGCACTTGGACAATGCCAGCCCTGCATTAGCCTGCAGGGGGGAATCTCGGGGGGGGGGGGGACAATTGCCCTGTTGCCCCCCCCGGGTCCGCCAATGCTCTACAGTCCATAATAAACACCTCTGCCAGACTCATTTGCTTTTATTCCAGCTACTATCACCCCTCTGTCAGTCTCTACACTGGCTGACTGTATAAGAGATATTGCAAACTGACAAGGTGTTAGAAATGGAACATAGTGTTTTTCATATATGTTTCTTTAAGCAATGACCTGTTACCTACTTTCAGTGCATAATATATTCATGCCAATTTGTCTTAGCTTAATACAAAACAAGTAATGCAATAATATCTTCAAGGCTATGCTACGTCATCGTGACTTATGCCATTTTGTCTTGGGATAATGGAAATGTAGTCTAATCAATAAATAAGATGTCGGGGGGAGGAGCCTGACCGGGGAGCTGACCAGACGCACAATCTGTGAGCTCCCGAGCCCGGTCCCGATTTAACGCGAAAAACGTGGGGAAAATACCTGACCCTAAACCTCAACTCACCTGACGATACCAAATCTGTAGAGCAGAATGAAACCCCACACGCTCGGAAGGACCGCTGGATCATCGGATCAGAGGCTTGGGGCCTACACGACGCAGAGCAGGGGAGAGGTGGGCGCTCTCCCAGCTCCTTAAAGCATGTGGTACCCGAAATATCGGGCTTCCCCTCCCCCTCAGAACACTTGCAACCTGTGAGCCCACACAGATAACAAGCGACAGCCTAAACTACGTACCAAGCAAGCAGGCCGCTAGCTATCTTAAGATGGCGGACACGCAGCCCAACAAGGGCCATGAGACATCTGAGCCACAATGCAACCCTTATGATCCTCTAGACACTCGCCTGAACATGCTGCTGGCAAACTTCTGGGCAAAGGTGGAAGCTAGACACGCAGCTACACAGCAGCAGCTGCGGGCGAGCGGGAACACACCAAGGGCCCAGGTGAGCAACAGCCGGAGTGGAGCCAGGAAGCCCTCAGGCATAAACCTGACGACACAACCCACAACCCATCACATGAGCCCATCCGGGGTGAGGGCTCCAAGGGGAAAAGCCCCACATAGGCAGAGGCGAAACACCACCACAGCCTTTAGACCTACCCCAACAGGGAAGGACCCGGTCTCTTCAAGCCCCCGAGTCCATGGTGAAACGATGCTGGCCTCGGGATGCTGAGAGGGCGACACCGGCATGCCCCTGGCTGACAGCCGACACCAAGAACTACCCAACGCCATCAGCGCAAGTTCCACCTAGAGGAATCGGCTGATCCCTTAGCAGACGGGCAGCATGCCCTTCCCCGTAACCCCAAAGGATGCTGTGCAGTTATGCAGGGACACTGGTCAGGAACTCACATCACCGAGACTTTGGCACCATTCCTCTCTACCATGCACACGCATGTACCTACCCCGAAGCCTTATATGCTAATCCAGCTAAACTTCATAGTCTTATCTGGAAGTTATTCTAATTCCATTGTATTACTTTGACATGCAATACTGCAGCTTTCATGCCTTAGCATAGTAACTCATAGCCAATTGTTTATTCAGTTACGAAATGTTTAGCTTGTGCAATCAACATAGCGACCTGAACAGCCTAACGCTAAAGCGATAGATAACATATTTCAAAATGGGTGAGTTCCATGCATGCCATGTTTATGTTATAACCATTGACAAAGGAGCTTGTGAAAGCTAATGTGTATATGCAAGCACCTCTGTAATCTAACCTTATGCACGACAAAAATAAAAAATTCAAATAAATAAATAACTAAATAAGATGTCTAGGTCATGACAAATGAACAATAGATAAGATGTTCCGACTTTAAGACGCCATCTGGTCCTAAGTCAGAGAATTTCCAAGTTAAGGGAGGTCCTAAAATTAATAAAGTAAAAAAAGTGTTACTTTTTCATATATGAACTACAGTGACCCTAAAATGAAGACTCCTGAGGTATAAATAGGTGTACTTTTAAATGTTAAGAAACAGAGGAGAGACTTGGAGACAGACACTGCTCCATCTTAAAATGACAGAGAGGCTGACATGATAACATGTTCAAGAGGGTATGTTATTCTATTTAAAATTATATTTGCAAGCATTTAGTTTAATCTTATAAACTCTGCTATAAATTATTGTAATGGATTTTATATGTCTATATTTATATTTTATATAATAAATATCTAAAAGGAGAAAACGTTATTGCTTTCAAGACAATCCTTATTGTATATTGTATTCTCAATTATTTATATATTTTAGATAGAGGATCTCTTACTAATTATATAATATTATGGCTAAGATATCTGTATGATTAGCCCTGCTAAGTTCTATGCTTTAAGACGTTATAGTGGTAAAGGGAACCAGCTGCGGTTACAATTGCCCCCCACCCCTCCTATAACATAACATATCCCTCTTTACAAAAGGGAATGACCCATATTTTTAGCAGTAACATAAAATTACAACAAACAATCAATGTCATAACCATAATACATAAAGTGCCAATTTTTGCTAACCATGGTAGGGGTATATCCAGATACCCCTACCCCACCACGTTCTGAGCTACCAACTAGCTTGAAACCTACCAAACTTAAACATGAACAATATCAATCCCTTCTTAACCAACATAATAACTACCCTGTACTTAACCAAGGGCCTGTTTTCCCCCTAAACTTTAGCTCACTAACTCCATCCCAAGTTCAGACCCTGATCCCTTAAGCTGTCAGAGATCCACCCAAAAAACAAGGCCCTAGCCAACCCTAGCTGCCCCAGCTCTACCCAAACAACCTTGAAGAACTGAAAACGGGAGAGTGAAGAACCATCCCGATGCATCAAAAGCAACCACCCCCGGAGGCTGTTGCACCAGATACCTTGGCACCGCGGTAACCGGGCATAACAGTGACCCCGAGAATGTGTGCAGCATAACATCGTTACCCTTCACCCATATAAAAAAAGCTGGGAACCTGCCTGGCCCACACATAGAAAATCATCTAAGTAGTGGACCACAGACCGACTCCCAGCCTCCATCGTTACGACCCATTCCAGGAAGGAACTAAACGTTTCAAAATACGCGCAGGAAATCGAACAGCCCATAGGGAGACCCAAATTGACGAAGTATGACCCGTCGAAAAAACAACCTGTAGCGGAGGTCCCTGTACCCCGACTGGGTACCTCCGCCAAATGTACTGTTCCTAGCTGTAACAGGGGAACCAATAGGGGAACTAGATCTCAGTCCTTACAAGGACTTTCCCAGCTGCATCTTCCACGAGCTGCGACAAGCTGGCTCAGGGATTAACCCTTTCTTCCATCCAAGTAACTGGACAACACCTAGTTCTGGAGGTACAACTCTGAAAATCTTTATTGAAACATTCAGATTTTATGCACAGACCACCGCAGGGGGTCTCCAGTCAGTTCAATACACTTCCCTTAGTCCCAGACAAGAGGGGGCTGGATTACTTATAGCCATCTCCCTGCCCTGGGAGATACCAACAGCACATACACACTTAAAACATTTCACATATGGGGGGCGAAACTGAGGAGCTCCACGTTAAGGGAAGGGGTCACACATATAAAACATATATCACTAGATAGCCCCAGGTCCCAACTGGGATCTCTGCAAATAGTGGGGCTATCGGATGTACAAACCCTGAGAAACTCTCGTACAAAGTCTGGGCTCGAGGGTCTGTACATCCCCAAAAGTAGTTCCAGGGGGTTGCTTGGTTTAGTCCAGGAAGTTCAAACTTTGCGCCTAAACCAAGCAACAACCAATCAGCTGAAAGGTGCAAAACCAATTGCGCCAATTCTCCATCAGGAAGGAGAGGGGTTTTTCCGCCCAATCAGGAGAAAGGGCGTGAAACCCTATTTGAAAGGGCACTCCCTCTCCGATTGATTGCTTGCGCCCCGCAGTGACCAATCAGCGCTCCCTCGTGCCGACCCAACAGCAGAATAGCGCGACCCCAGTTTGAATGGAGCTCCTTCTCCTATTTGTCGGCACGGACTTCCACGTGGTCAGCGGACCTCTGTAGCTGTGAAGGGATACCGCTCGGGCTTGTGCCTTTCTCCGGTGGCTACCTCCACTTAGGTAGCACCGGGGAGAGCGCTCTCTGGGAAGCTACATGCCTGGCCTCGTAGCTCCCAGGTAGGGAGAACAGTGATTAAAGCTCTGTTTAGGTAGGGTGAGCCCTGACACTGGGACCTGAAACCGCGTGGGCATGCCAGTTCGAGATACGAATGCTTCCCCTGGTTGGCATTTGGCTATATGAACCGGCAGCCACCCAGGGGAGCATTCGTTAATGATTTCCCTTGTGGTTTCAGAACATTCTAATGAGCGTTCTAAATGGGAAATCGGGGTGGTCCCGTTCGGGAGACGAACTGAGTTCCGTTCGTATGAGCTCTCCCAAACAGAGAACAGGCACACAAAATACATACAGATACAAGGGGAAAACACAGAATATAAAGGGAAAACACACGAATAAGCAGTGGGCATGATACTCAGTGTATGGTCCACCACACAACCCAACAGGTGATGACAGTCGAGATGAACAGGCAGTAGTCGAAAAGCCGCCTCAATAGCCACCTTTGCCATAAGGGCATTACACCTAACCCGCTTAACCAACTCGACAGCTTGGTCGAATGATGCGTTAGCATCTGAGCATAGGTCCTCATCGATGTTGTTGTTCACAGAAGACTTCTTCAGAATTTACCCCGCTCCTTCTTGGGGACCACCCCTAGATGAGACAAGCACAGATTGGGGAAAGGTGGATCCCGAAATGAGCCAGCCATCCGACACAGTTGAACTTCTTTATCCAATTTCTCCCTCACCACCTAAGGAAAATCCAACACCGACTTAAAATTCCGGTTGCCATGAGTACCCCACCATTCCTTAAAGGGGATAAAGAAATCCTCCTTGAAACCCTGCCACAACAGAGTCGCATCACCCTTCTTACTGTAACAGCTTAGCCACGGTGGCATCACACCGGCATGAAGCCCCTGGGCAGCGGGTGCCACTCCGGCAGTAGCCACCACTACTGCTGCCCCCTTTCCCAGCATAAAAACACATGTTTAAACCTACAGGCCGACCCCCACTTGCACCGGCCCAGCGGGCTGCCCCCGACGCCGGCTGCTTGCTGAAAGGGAGACGCCTTCTGCGACATCCTCAGCTTCATCCAGAGAGGCAGGTCCATTTGATCCCACCACATGCCCAGGTTCACCGCGAGTCGCTGCCTAAACTGCTTGTCGTACTTCCACCATGGGAGCTCATCATACATTCGGTATGCCTCCCATATGCTGTCCAAGTAACAAAATAATGAGGACACAAGCACAGCGATTTTTCACCAATCTAACTGGCTACAATGCTAAGCGCCCGCAGCCAATTTCCAAACAAATTCGGCATGGGCATCTGCAGGATTTTTCAGCTTGTGCTGGTATTTTTCTTTTGAGAGTGAGAATGCACTGCATACCGGCGCTGACCAGTAGGTGGTGCTGTGTATGGAGAAAGGCAGGGATAGGAAGCTACATCTTATCCCTGCTGCTCTCTCCTGACTCCGCAGGGGAGCAGCACAGAGTGCAGTCAGCAACTCCCAGACATCAGAGACTGCCTACAGATCAGGTAAGTGAGGGATGGGGGGAGCAGCCTACAGAACAGGTAAGTGAGGCATGAGGGGCAGCTTACAGATTAGGTAAGTGAGGCATAGGGGGCAGCCTACAGACCAGTGGATGGACAGGCTCTGCTAAAAAATAAATCTCAATCTAATAACACATAGACTTAACTAGCTTATAATCATCACATTTGGGATTATAGAAAATAATTCAGGACTTCATGTATGAAGTCAGAGTAGGAGGATGTAGTCCCTAATTTTTAATAAATAGTTTTTTTAAAGTTCCATCTCTGCTGTATGTCCCATGTAGTCAAAATCACTATTACCACATATGTGGACCATGATACATTAGAGAAAAGGGAAATTATTACAGTCACAAATGGATTAACTAGGTGCATTACTTCTGCCAACAGTGTGTTTGGTACTGCACAAAGCATACAAAATACACTGGGCAATATACCCTTCCCTAATGTCTAAAATGTCAGTAACCTGTTGTCTTGCTCCTATACTTTATTCATTAGTCTCTGCGTGCAATCAGCAGTCTGTGTGTGTGTATTCAGCAGTCTGTGTGTGTGTATTCAACAGTGAATGTATGTGTATTCAGCAGTCTGTGTGTGTTTATTCAGTTTTGAGTGTATGTATTCAGCAGTCTCTGTGTGTATTCATCAATCTGCGTGTTTATATTCAGCAGTCTGTGTGAATGTATTCAGCAGTCTGTGTATACATGTATTTAACAGTCTAGGGGTGGGGAGCAGAAACACAGGGGGGATAGAAGAATACAATGACAAAGAGAGGGGCTGAGGAAAGGGACAATGACACACACTGAGGGGCTGGGAAGGGGATAGGAACACACAGAGGGGCTGGAGTAGAGGACAATGACACAGAGGAGCTGTGGATGCGGGCAGGGACACACAAAGGGGCTAGGGAAGAGGTCAATGACACACAATGAGGTGATGGGAAAGGGACATTGACACACACTGAGGGGTTGGGAAGGGGGCAGGGACACACAGAGGGGCTGAGGAAGGGGACAATGACACACAGAGGAGCTGGGGATGGGGACAGGGACACAGAGGGGCTGAGGGAGAGGGCAATGACACACAGAGGAACTGGAGAAGGGGACAATGGCACAAAAAGGTTCTGGGGTAAGTAAGACACACAAAGGGGCTGAGGGAAAGTAAAACACACAAAGGGGAAAGAAAGAGACACACAAGGGGGTGCAAGACACAAAGGGGAAAAATGGAGGATAAAATAAAAGGAGTGTACATACACAGGGGCGGACTGAGAACCCTCAGGGCCCCCGGGCAAAATAAATCAAGGGCCCCCTTACAGGCCCCACCCATACTCCACAGCAAGCGCCACCCATGTCCCGCCTCCATGCACCGCCTCCAGCCACACCCTACCCAATCTTTAGACACAAGGAACAAAAGTGCAATAATCCCTTCAAGGCCCCAGTAGAGACTACAATTGAGGGCTAATGGGCCATGGAGGGGGGTCTTTCTAGCAGAGGCTAACTCAGTGTCCTTTAGAGAGTGTGTTAGAAAGAATCCCCTCCAGGCCCTATTAGAGACTACAATGGAGTCTAATAGGCTTGGAAGGGGGTCTTTCTAACAGAGGCCATCTCAGTGTCCCTGCTGGAAACAGTCGCCTCCAGGCCCCAGTAGAGACTACAATTGAGGGCCAATGGGCCATGGAGGGGGGGAGCATTCGAGCAGAGGCTATCTCAGTGTCCTTTAGAGAGTGTGTTAGAAAGAATTTCCTCCAGGTCTCATTAGAGACTACAATGGAGTCTAAGGGGCCTGGAGGGGGGTCTCTCCAACACTCTGGTTCCTATTCACAATATAGCAACACAACATAGCTGATACCTAGGCCAAGTTGGCTCCTCTTACCTTAATTACTGTTGCTGGCTGGCAGTCTGTGGGCTTGCTGGAAGGCTGTGGGCTTACTGGCTGCGGTTGGCAGGCTGTGGGTTTGCTGGCAGGCTGTGGGCTTGCTGGCTACTGCCGGCAGGCTGTGGGCTTGCTGGCTGCGGCTGGCAGGCTGTGGGCTTGCTGGAAGGCTGTGGGCTTACTGGCTGCGGCTGGCAGGCTGTGGGCTTGCTGGCAGGCTGTGGGCTTGCTGGCTACTGCCGGCAGGCTGTGGGCTTGCTGGCTGCGGCTGGCAGGCTGTGGGCTTGCTGGCTGCGGCTGGCAGGCTGTGGCTTGCTGGCTGTGGCTTGCTGGCTGGCAGGCTGTGGCTTGCTGGCTGCGGTCCCTCTCTCTTTTTACCCCCCCTCTCTCTTTTAACCCCCCCTCTCTCTTTTAACCTCCCCTCCCTCTCTCTTTTAACAACCCCCTCTCTCTTTTAACCCCCCTCCCTCTTTTAACCCCCCCTCCCTCTTTTAAACCCCCCTCCCTCTTTTTAACCCCCCTCCCTCTTTTAAACCCCCCTCCCTCTTTTAAACCCCCCTCCCTCTCTCTTTTAACCCATCTCTTTTAACAACCCCCTCTCTCTTTTAACCCCCCCTCCCTTTTAACCCCCCCTCTCCCTTTTAACCCCCCTCTCTCTCTCTTTAGCCCCCCCCCCTCCCTCTCTCTTTTAACCCCCCCTCCCTCTCTCTTTTAACCCCCCCTCCCCCCTCTCTCTTTTAACTCCCCCCCCTCCCTCTCTCTTTTTACCCCCTCCCCGTAGCGTGGCCAAGCTGCTCTGCGTCCGCGGTGCCGGCCGGATTGATAGGAAGGTGCACACACACTGAGTGTGCACCTTCCTGTCAGTCCGGCCGGGTACAGGAAACAGAAACTCCTGTTCCGCGCGGAACAGGAGTTTCTGTTTCCTGTACCCGGCCGGACTGACAGGAAGGTGCACACTCAGTGTGTGTGCACCTTCCTATTACTCCGGCCGGCACCGCGGACGCAGAGCAGCTCGGCCACGCTACGGGGAGGGGAGGTGAGAAGCTGCAGCCGCCTGAGCGCTCAGGCGGCTGCAGCATTTAAAGGGGCGGCTGGGCCCCCTGATTGCGGGCCCCCCTCCCGGCCGGGCCCTCGGACCATTTCCGAAGTGCCCGACCGGTCAGTCCGCCCCTGTACATACACTAAGAGAGGTAAGACATTCAAAAGATGGGATAAGAAACACAAAATGGGGTTTAAGAGACACAGAGGTGAACATTTATTTTTTTCTAACAGACTCTCTAATAGATGCTGAGACAGTGTCTGTTAAAGGGTCCCACAGGGCCGGCGCTTACTATAAGGCCGACTAGGCAGCCGTCTAGGGCGCCATACAGGAAGGGGTGCCCTGCGCTCCCATCGCGGGCCCTTTAAATGCTGCAGCCGCCTAAGCGCTCTAGAGAGAGCGCTCAGGCGGCTGCCGCACTGCCTCACCTCCCCTTCCCTGTTGCGTGGCCGAGCTCCTCTCCGGTCCGCGACCCGGCTGGACTGACAGGAAGTGCACACTTAGTATGCACTTCCTTTCAGTCAGTCCGGCCGCATACAGGAAACAAACTCTGTACTGTACTGTGGACCGGAGAGGAGCTCGGCCACGCTACAGGGAAGGGGAGGTGTGGAGAATGGGGGGGGGGGAGTGGAGAAGATTACAGGGAGGGAGAGTGGAGAAGAATACAGGGAGGGGGAGGAGTGGAGAAGATTACAGGGGGAGTGGAGACGATTACAGGGAGGGGTGGAGAAGATTACAGGGAGGGAGGGGGGAGTGGAGAGGTTACAGGGAGGGGGGAGTGGAGAAGATTACAGGGAGGGAGGGTGGAGTGGAGAAGATTACAGGGAGGGAGGGGGGGAGTGGAGAAGATTACAGGGAGGGGGAGTGGAGATGATTACAGGGAGGGTGGAGTGGAGAAGATTACAGGGAGGGAGGGGGAGTGGAGAAGATTACAGGGGGGGTGGAGAAGATTACAGGGAGAGAGGGGGGAGTGGAGAAGATTACAGGGAGAAAAGGGAGGAGGGGAGAAGATTACAGGGAGAAAGGGGGGAGTGGAGAAGATTACAGGGAGGGAGAGTGGAGAAGAATACAGGGAGGGGGAGGAGTGGAGAAGATTACAGGGGGAGTGGAGACGATTACAGGGAGGGGTGGAGAAGATTACAGGGAGGGAGGGGGGAGTGGAGAAGATTACAGGGAGGGGGGAGTGGAGAAGATTACAGGGAGGGAGGGTGGAGTGGAGAAGATTACAGGGAGGGAGGGGGGGAGTGGAGAAGATTACAGGGAGGGGGAGTGGAGATGATTACAGGGAGGGTGGAGTGGAGAAGATTACAGGGAGGGAGGGGGAGTGGAGAAGATTACAGGGGGGGGTGGAGAAGATTACAGGGAGAGAGGGGGGAGTGGAGAAGATTACAGGGAGAAAAGGGAGGAGTGGAGAAGATTACAGGGAGAAAAGGGGGGAGTGGAGAAGATTACAGGGGGGAGAAGAAGAGACGATTACAGTGGGGGGGAGAAGAGAAGATTACGGGGGGGAGAAGAAAAGATTATGGGGGGGAGAAGAAGAGATTACAGGGAGGGAGGGGGAGTGGAGCAGATTACAGGGAGGGGGAGTGGAGAAGATTACAGGGAGGGAGGGGGGAGTGGAGAAGATTGCAGGGAGGGAGGGGGAGTGGAGAAGATTGCAGGGAGGGAGGGGGGAGTGGAGAAGATTACAGGGAGGGGGAGTGGAGAAGATTACAGGGAGGGAGGGGGTGGAGAAGATTACAGGGGGGAGTGGAGAAGATTACAGGGAGAGAGGGGGGAGTGGAGAAGATTACAGGGAGAAAAGGGAGGAGTGGAGAAGATTACAGGGAGAAAAGGGGGGAGTGGAGAAGATTACAGGGGGGGGGGAGAAGAAGAGATGATTACAGTGAGGGGGGAGAAGAGAAGATTACGGTGGGGAGAAGAAAAGATTATGGGGGGAGAAGAAGAGATTACAGGGAGGGAGGGGGGAGGAGAAGAGAAGATTACAGGGGGGGAGAAGAAGAGATTACGGGGGGAGCAGAAGAGGAGAACATAGGGAGGGGGGCAGAAGAGGAGAACACGGGGAGAAGAAGAGGAGAACACAGGGGGAGATGAGAACACAGGGAGAGATGAGAACACAGGAGAAGATGGGGAGGGAGAACATGGGGGAGAGAGAAACCACTAAAGGAGGGAGGGGGGTGAAGAGACCGCTAAGGGAGGGTGGTGGTGGAGGATAGACCACTAGGGTAGGGTGGGGTGAGAGGAGAGACCACTTATGGAAAGGGGGGGCAGAGGAGAGCAGAGACCACTAAGTGGGAGACGAGAGACCACTAATGGAAAGTCGGGGAGAAAAGGAGACCACTAAGGGAGGTGGGGGGGAGAGGAGAGACCACTAAGGGGCAGGGGAGATCTCTAAGGGATGGAAGGGAGAGCTCTATAGGACAGGGGGCAGGACAGGGAACTCTTTCACACTACGCACACACACACACACACACACACACACAATGCATCCCTATACACACAGAAACACAACATGCTTCCCTTACACACATGCAAACACACACTGCTTCTCTTACACTCACACAGAAACACAATGCATCTCTTACACACACTCAACGCACCCCTTACAGACACACACTGCATCCCTTACATACACAGAAACATACTTTGCATCCCTTATGCATACAAACACAGCTTCACACAATGCATCCCTTACACACAACAAGAAACACACAATACATCCCTTATACACAAACACACACTGCTTTCTATCCCTTACACAAAAACACACTGCTTACACTACACACAAACACACTGCATCACCCACACAAACTGGTATTCCTATACACTACATTCCATAAGCACACACATTAGATCCTCTACAGTAACACATAACACATCCCCTACACACTCCACTCCCTGTGAGCGAACTCATGGGTGCAACATGTAGGTTGCCTTATGGGTGGGCCTTATGGGCATACTCACCATCAGGCCCTGGGGCCCAGACCTTGAGCTGTGTAAGGGGCCCCAAAAAATGGGTCTGCTTCCTGTTCTCCCAGAACATGTTACAAACAGCCTCCAGATATCCTGTTGTACACCAGGCCAGTGGAGCCAAACTGCAGCCACAGCCTATCACCATCCTCATCTGATTGTAAGTAGGCAATCTAGTATATTATTAGTGACACTAATCTCTAATTTACCTCACATTAAAAGGGACACTATAGTCCCCAGAACCACTGCTGCTTAATGAAGTGGTTCTGGTGTCTATAGTTTGTCCCTGCAGGCTTTTTAATGTAAACACACACTGTGTGCAGCACTGGCATTAGTTCATATGGCAGATCATATGGGTGGGGCATTGTGATGTCACTGGGGGGGGGGGGCAAATCTTTCTTTTGCCTAGGGCGGCAAAATCCTTGCACCGGCCCTGGGGTCCCACCTTCAGTGCCCTTTATTATTATTATTATTATTATTATTATTACTGGCATTTATAAGGTGCGGGGAGGGTGTAGGTGCAATCTGGTACTGTGGGCACATTCTGGTGCTATAGCTAGTGCTGTGAATGTCTCCAAGTACCGTGGCAACTGCTGTGCACGCTACCCAGTGCTATGGTGGTAGTTTTGTGTGCAGTCATTTTTATTTTTATAATTAAGTTATAGTGCCTTGATCATGTGTGTATTACTAATGTGGAGCATTGAATAATGTTAACATTAAAACAGATTAGAAATTAGAGTACTTAAATCAGACAATGACAACTTGATTACTTTATTAATCTTTTGCATCAGGTTCCTCAAATCGTTTGCATGCCTGTGCTTTATGTGATAATGACTATGCCCCTCCCCATTTTGACACTGTCAAAAAAAGGGTAAGGCATGGATGTCATCACAATTGGAACACCCATGGACTTCAGAATCTTCCGATACCGCTTGCACTTCTCTTCCTCCTCCTTTTTGACGTCCTTTTTGTCCTCCTCCTTCAAGTCGATAAATTCCTCCCTTCCATATCTTCTCCTTCACCTCTTGCTTTAAATGGACCCCCAATGGCACTGCGAAGGAGACAAATGCATTCAGACGAGTCGCATCCGGTACTCCGTCCGCCAACTCCACCCTCTCGGCACCCAAGTCCGTCGTGGAAGCCACAACTTTACCTGATCCGCACACGGAAGCGCCAACAACCACTGTGCCCGCTCCCCCCAAAGCCTGGAGCCCACACCTGACCTATGCCCGCCCCCTGTTGACCCTTTCCACCCAAGGAATCAATGAAGTGTTGCAATGAGGGTAATAATCTATGTGAGTGCAATGCTTCATCTGACTCACCGTCCAAGCCCCCTGCCATGGATGCCCGCTGCGCCACTATCGAAGATCCATCCACTACTGGATGCTGCACGTCCACCAATCCAGCACAAACCGGGTAAGCCACCAGGTGCAGGGAATGCCTCGACAGAGAACGGCTATGGGGCTTAAAAACAGGAGAAGTCCTGGGCAGGGTGCACAGTTTAGCAGATACCTGCCCACTGCGTCCTCAGGATCGCCTGCGCGACACCAAGGCATCCCATCTGTGGCGGGACCACCTGCCCTCCCCCACACCGGAAGCCCCACTGCCCCTGCCCCTGGGGCTACGGCTCCTACCCAACATCCTGGTGGACCCGCTGCTCAACCCTATCATCTTTGCATAAGATACCACAACACAGTCACTATGCTGCTTAAATGTATTATTTGTTCCTGGTGTCAACATACAATAACAATGGAAGATATATTTGGTTGTAAAGTAACTTCCAAGTAAAAGCTGCATGTTTTTTTTTTAACACGATAAACGATAAACTGGAACTCCCTGAGTGAGAACTGGAAGAACTGCCTTCATCCGAAGGGGGCACAGAGGCAGGACCCAGGGGACTGCCAATACTCTCCACTCGATTAACTGTTTCAAATATCATCTTTGCATAAGATACCACAACACTATGCTGCTGAAATGTATTATTTGTTCCTGGTGTCAACATACAATAACAATGGAAGATGTAGTTGGTTGTAAAGTAACTTCTGAGTAAAAGCTGCATGTTTTTTTTTTTTTAACACAATAAACAATATCAATCTTAGTACATAGTAGGCGTAGGTTTCTATAGACAGTTTTTATTTGTGAATCGCATGGAAAATAATTCTCCAGTTCCAGTGAGACATTGTCATCTTTCCTGAAGTCTATTAATTGTTCTTGGATTTGATGGGACTTTTTAATCCTGAACAATAGCAGGTTCTTCCATTTTATAATATCATGAATTTAAATTATTAACAATACCAAGCAATCACTGATGAATGCAGAATACTGTTCCTGTTCTTTCCTTTGTGAATCCATGTCAGATTTGAACAATGATTAAACCTATTACTGCTGACAGTACCAAGTTCTTTATATTCCAGAAGATTGCCATGCTTTTAAAAGAAATTTACTACGTCATCAATTTGTTTCTGGAAGCAAAATACAATCAAGTTGCTGATCTTCATGGTGCTACTTATCAAAAACATAGTTTAATGATTTAAGGTGGCAATTTCTTTAAACTCACAGTTCATTTATACGAATTTAGTACCTAAGAATATCCATTCTTCCTTAGTAGTTTATACCATCAAGTTTTCCTAGCTTATTGTTTTGCTCATCGAGCCAATTGACAGCCATGAAGGAAATGCTCCCTTCGTTTTTTATTCCAATTTTAAATTCCTTATATTTAGTTCCAGTTATAGCTGGAAAGGGAAGCACTAACCAGAACATACACCTGTTAATATATTATCTTTTATAGTGCTCCTGAAATGGGCAAAAATAAGCCAAGGAGCTAACATTTAGTTCAGGAGAGCTAACAGAAGTTACAGCTTAAGAGCATATTAATAGGCAGGGGCCATTGATGGCAGGTGGAGGGTCTGCTGCACTAGTGCTGGGCACTCGGGGCTTGATTTAATAAGCTTTCAAAATGACTCATTACATCACTTCCAAATGATGTATATGTTAACATTTCCATCGACTTTAAGGATGACTTCTGAAAATAAATATCATTTGGAGGGTTTTTCCAAAAGTATTGCATTATTTGGAAAGCTTATTAAATAAAGGATTTGGTTGGCAAAGTTGTGCCAATCTTTGAGGGTCACTGATGGATGTCCACAACCCTTTGGTCTGAGGGGCAGCTTCACTAGTTTCTCCATCGGTAGTTCTGCCTTTGATGGTCTTTTCATTCTTGTGGTTTACTATGATGTTTTTAGAACCCATCAATGGCATTATTTGGATATTTTAACATGTAAAAGACATTGGATCATCGGTGCAAGAGCAATATATCTACTACATTTTTTCATCCAAAACAAATCTGATTTCTATTATTTCTCTTTTTTTGTGGCCTAATTGGCAGTCAATTCAAATTAGGTTTTTTTTTTACATTCTTTTGGTTTAACTGCTCAAAATGTTGTGTGAAAGTTTGACCTTGATAGACTTGAGACTTTTATTCAACCGCAATTACTAGGTAACTCACTATGTAACTATGTGCGAAGACTGAATTTTCCCATCCTACATATATGTTTTTTTACAACATATGGCCCCTATAATATAGAGTTGACCTGATTACAATTTGGACTGTTTTTATTATATTATTTTTTTGCAATTTATATTTTGAAGTATACGAAGAGGCGTATATTTTTCAGTAAACTGTTAAAAGACAAATGCGGAAAGACGCTCAAAAAGTGAAGATAGAATTCTAAAAGCTGCAAAAACTCCTTAAACACTTTGATATCTCTACACAGCAATAATAAGTAATAATACTAATATTAATAAATAATAAGTATAACCAATACACAACAGGTCATCTAAGAATATTAACACTAAGAATACTTATCTCAACATTTCTCAATCTTCTAATGAGTGTGAGAACATTTAATACACTATAAAGTGCACATCAATTATGATAATGACCATACGCAATCAATTATAAACAACCATAAATAAATATGTGTAATGGATTATGGATGTTTGATCACTGACTTTTATTTTGTTGTTTATGACACCTTTTTGATTTCTGTTACATTATTTACACTTGTTCCCATGAATGGGACTTTACAATATGGAATAAGGGTGATCCCTCCTTATTAAGACCAGGATGTTGGACCTTCAGACTTTCAATAGGTAAAAAGATAGCTGTGTAGGGATGTGGAAGTGACAAAACGCGGTGTGGTCAGTAGAATCACTGTCAGTTTTTTACGAATACCCTTAACCAAGATGGGGTCCGGAGAAGTGACAGTAACACGCTCTGACTCATACGTGTCACTTCTGTATCGTCCGGATACAGAGATGGAGAACAGCTGTAAATGTCACTACCCATGCAGCTTTCACTTCTGATTGGTGGAAAATCAGGAAATCCGACCAATAAATGAAAGACTGGTAGATTTGAACAAGGAGGAAAATGGATGGAACATTTGCAGATTTAGAAAGCCCATTTAGTGGGCAAAATGCGATTTGGGCACAAGAAGATACAAAAAACACACTAATCACCAGTTAAAAATACAGAACAAGCACACAAACAGGTATAGAAAATACCTAACAGGTTCTAAACTGTAGAAAACAGGACTCCTCCCAGTCCTCGCAATACAATGAAATAGAGAAGATTTACAGAACAGAAAAAATAAAAGACTCATAGAGTAGTATAGCCAGTATACATTGAATCACCAATTTTTAAGTTGCACTCACAGACATAAATTGATAGTAGGCGTATCTCAATAGTGGGGAGATGATATGAGATCCTCAGCATGGATTTATGGACATGTATGAGAGAAATAAACCACAAATAAGTGTAGATGGTATATGCAATATAACTTGCACTACAATAGATTGCACTTACGAATTTGTAATGATATATAAACATATCATCAGATATTATCCACGGCCATCCTCCTCCAGTCGATGTAAAATAAGAGGACTACTATTTGAAAGAATCCTATAGATTATTAAATGACCGTACAACCTACCTGAAATTACGCAGTAACCCCACTGTCCTATTTAAAAAAGAACTGGAGGACCTTTTAAGTGGAGCGAAAAGATGACAGATGACAACATTTTTAAATTCTTATTTTTAGAGTCCCCGAGAATCTCCACATTCTATTTTTTACCTAAGGTTCTTAAATGTAAAAGAAACCAACCAGGAAGACCGATAATCAGTGGGATTGATTCTTTGACCTCTAGACTTTCAGAATTTATTGATTTCTTTTTACAAAAATATGCACAGGGGGTGAAATCATATTTAAAAGACACAAAGCTCCTTATACAAAAACTGGAAACAATAGAATGGCAGGAAGGTTTTATGTGGGCAACTCTTGATGTAACTTCCCTGTATACAACTATAGAGCACACCAAAGGGATGGAAGCAGTTAAATTTAATCTTGAAAGTGATGATGAAATAGAGCCTACTTTTAGTGAATTTTTATTAAGGTCTATTAATTTTGTTCTTACCCATAATTTTTTTATTTTTGATAACAATTTTTACTTACAGATCAATGGTACGGCCATGGGCACCAAGTTCGCGCCAAGTTACGCGAATATGTTTATGGATTTCTGGGAAAGGTTCAATATTTGGACCAAAAATCCTTTTGGTGCGAACTTGGTGCTCTGGAATAGGTACATTGATGACATTTTAATTATCTGGAAGGGTCCCGAAGCATCTTTGTTGGATTGTATTGGTTTTATTAATAATAATGATCGATCCCTTAAATTTACCCTGAATTTTGATAAAGAGAAAATAGATTTCCTGGATCTCACCCTCTATATAGAAAATGATCAAATAAAAACAAAAACTTTCTTTAAAGACACTGACTCTAATAGTTACATAGAGAAGAACAGTAGCCACCATCCTAAATGGTTGACCGGAGTACCAAAGAACCAGTTTACCCGAATCCGGAGAAATTGTACGGATAAAGATATGTGTTTTACTCAAAGTAAAATCCTTTGTGATAGATTTTTAGAGAAGGGTTACTCTCGGGACTCTTTGGACACAGAGATCGTTAAAATAGGACAAAAGGAGAGAGGGAGTTTATTAGGAGAGAATTATGGGAATAAGAGAGATTCAGGTTACAAGTATGCTTTTAATACACAATACAATTCAAAGGCTTTTGACACAAAGGATTGTGAAAAGACACTGAGCATTACTTCTGGAAGATGATTACCTCAGGACTAAAATTCCTAATAACCCTAGAATGATTTTTAAAAGAGGAAATAATCTGAAAAATATTTTGGCTCCGATTATGTTTAGGGGGAAGAGAAAGGGAACTAAATCTTATACTGGATTCTACACGTGTGGTAAGTGCAAGGCGTGTAGTTATTCATTTACATCCTTTAAGGAATTCAAAAGTACACAAACAAAGGAGACATTTAAAATCCAGAACCAGATATTGTGTTCCTCCACACATGTTGTGTACCTTATCACGTGTGGGTGTGGTGCACAATATTTAGGGAGGACGTGAAGGAAGGCTAAAGTAAGGTGTCTTGAACAAAAGTCACTACACATTCAGTTCCAGAACACTGCAATAAATGCCCCCTGTTTAAGAATAATATAAATTTTATAGCAATAGAACAAGTATGTCTTGATGAAAGAGGAGAGGATTTAATGCTTAAACTAAGGAAGAGAGAAGGCTTTTGGATACACAAATTGAAAACGATGCAACCTCGAGGCTTGAATGTTGATTTCGATTTAGTTTGTTTTTTTAAAATAATATTTTTTTATAATAATTGCTTTTTAGGGTTCCTTTAGAATAATTCTTTTCTCTTTGATATTAGGGCTTGTGGGTTTTATTAACATTGTTAAGTATGATCCTTTTTAGAGTACTATTTAGAGGTTCTGGATCTACTTTGTGGGGTTCACTTGGAGGACACGAAAAGGTCTTTGGTGGCTCTTTTAAAGGCTGTGGATATATATATCACTGGGATATTTCTTTCTTGATACATACTGACTCCTTTAATATTTTCAACATATATTGTTTTTTAATATATTTATACATGTTTGGTGATGGGTGTTGATTATAAGCCATTTATTTATTTTTATGGAATATTGTTTTAATCTTTAATCTTTTTCTTTTATATGTGCCATTTATCTTTTCTGTATATGCTTTATGAGCCTTTTGGGACTGTTTATGGAAGAGGGGAGGACTCTACATGGATTTTTGGATCGACCGTGCACTATAACAAAGTGCCGATTGTGCACATGCGTACAAGGTAGAATGACATATGAGAACGAGGCTTCGAACGCTATCAGTGCAGCCGGAGCAGCTCAGCGTTGATTGGAGGCGGATTATGGCGGGAGCCTTACCGGGTGATTTAAAACCACGCCGAAAGGAGAAGGACGACGCTGCATGGGAGATCCTGTAAACAATTACCCCTGAGGAAGTCCGATTTGTTACGGACGAAACGCGTAGGGTTGGACTGTTGTAGAGAGGCTTTTATTGTATGATTTTGTTTGTATTTATTTTTTTTGCGTTAATAAATAGTAACTATAACTTAGATACGGAATCCCTCTTATTTTACATCGACTGGAGGAGGATGGCCGTGGATAATATCTGATGATATGTTTATATATCACTACAAATTCGTAAGTGCAATCTATTGTAGTGCAGGTTATATTGCATATACCATCTACACTTATTTGTGGTTTATTTCTCTCCTACATGTCCATAAATCCATGCTGAGGATCTCATATCATCTCCCCACTATTGAGATACGCCTACTATCAATTTATGTCTGTGAGTGCAACTTAAAAATTGGTGATTCAATGTATACTGGGCACAAGAAGAGCCTTGGACATTTATTGTTTTAATTTATTGTTTTATTCATGATTTACTTCACTTTATTTTTTTTATTTTTTTAATAAATATTGGTAATAAATGTTTCACAAGTCCTTCTGGTAGCCATAACCACCTATTCTAAAAAAAAAAGTCTAGTGCCTCCCTCAAAAAGGGCTAGAGCAGCAGAGTAACTGAAGACACCGGCCACTTACGAGAGATAGAACCAAGCCTTGGCTCTAATATCTGAACTCAGTCTGGATAATTTGAAATTCACTTTGAATTCCGTATATTTCTCAATTTAGTGAACAACCCTGTCTGTGCACTCAGTGCTTTGAATAACGTTAAGATGAGTGGTAGCTTTGGAAGTTTTAAGATGGTGGGGCACCAGACTCCTTCGCCCAGAATTTAACTTTGCCCTTTAACTCTGTAGCTACCATCTTCTGACATGTGACATCTGAGATACAGCCCTAGTCCTGCAGTGTTGAGCTTCACAACTTTCCAACTAGCCACAGCATGTGTCTCAGTTCTCAGCTACAGTGTGATTGAGCACCTTATAGAAGATAACATACACTGAGTGACAGACTGCACTATGCAATGTGTTGTTACTAAAACTACTAGTGACAGGCAGCACAGTGCTGGCAGAAAGGTCTGTAAATTTTACTGCCTTCCTTGTCCTCTGACTTTCCTGGATATATTTATATATTCTATTTTATTTTATTATTTTTTTATTATTATTATTTATTTGTATTATTATTATTATTTTTATTTTACACATCTAAGTACATTCCCTTGCTTAATCAGCCTCAGGCAAGCACTTAGGCTATTGGGAGAGAGAAAAGGATATTATACCCTTACTTTCGGCAGGTGCAATGAGCTTCTGCTCCTGCTCTGCTACTCTCTCTGCTAATTCCAAGATGGCTTCTTGCTCCTCTCTGCTGTTGGCAGTGTAACCCCATCCCCTGGTGCTATGAGCCAATGATGGCACCTAAATTGAGAGGCCAATAGCATTTCTCCACTTTTGGGCAGCTGGCTCTGCTGCCCAAATTACAACTCAATGGTGGGCCCCTGAAATTCCTTCTTAAGGAGACTAGGGATGTGCAAAACCTGTTGAAACAGGGCAAATTTGACCCATTTTTTTCTACACAGTCACCAATGAGGAGGGAGTGGCCCAACAGAGCTAAAACCTATTTAGATATTTTTTTTTTATTATTTTGACACACACATGAATTATGGCTATAGTATGTGAAACTAAATTTTTCCCATATTTTTTTATTTTTTTAGATTTAAAATCGGAGTTAAACATTCAACGTTTTTCAACTTATATGAACTTTAGAATGTAGGACAATATTAACTTTATTTACGTAATGAATGACATAGTAATTTCGACTCCCCATAAAATACTTTATAATCGCATTACAATATTTTCAGAGACTTTCAAGACCCCCGTCAGAATATCATGTTCATAAGCTTATTAAAGTGTATTATTTATTTATAAGACTTGGGCAATTTAGTTGTGTTACCACTGCACATGTTTCAAATTACATTGTAGATAATTCTAAACAGCGCATTACATACTAGATTACAAAGAAGATAATATGTACTATAATGAAATCATTTTATAATTACTAGGAAGCTAAAAGCATTTAATTTAACTCTACTGTGCTGGCTATTGGAGATCATTTATTATTTTTTATTACTAATGCGCTGGAACATATGCGTTTTCCAGCAAATAACATAACAGGAGAAAGTTTTTAGTTTTAAGTTAGATGGCTCTCTAGTAAAATAAGAATTTAAATAATTTGCAGAAACCAAAAAGTAGAAAATACACAACATATTAGGAGATTATGTACTATAAGTAGTGGACAACATAACAATAAAATGCAATAAAATCTAAAATGATATTCCACTACGCAATTAGGCGATGAGAAGATGGCATTATAAAATCCTCGCTTGCAGTAATTCATTTTGACTTACATTTGATTTGCAACATTAAATATCTAGATGATATTATGTTTATTATGATTATTATGAAAATGAACTAGGCAATAATTTGCATGTAGCTCCCAATGGCTATATTAATTAAACAACGGGTGACCTCTGCTGAAGCCTTAACATTTTTAGTTCATTGTACAGACAAGAAAAACAACATACTTACCATTCTACGGTAAATGGCATTAATATTATCCGTTCTAAAAATGATTAATTTATGTTTCTTATACATAAAGCGCATCCTTTGACATGCTAAAAGATGTATGCAATATATGATAGCATTTCTGCAAGTTATACATTTAATTTGTGTGAACAAGGAGGATGGCTTCAAGCATACCTGTCCTATGTGGTGAGCTGATAGTGAAGAAAAAATTAGCCGTGGGTTATGATATTTAAAACACAAAAACAACATAAAACTATGCAATTAGACATTCACACTGTGTGTCTGCATGTTCTGGATAATCAGAGTAAAGCATACAAATACATATAACAATAACAGTGAGCAAACTGCAGTATTGAAGAAATGCCAAAGCATGCATACGCTTATATAACATGTCTGTCTCTGCATATACCAGAACATGCGTGAGAATGGGATACTCTCAGCTCCCTTGACAAGGAAGTGCTGTGGTAGTATGTTTTTTTTTTTACTTACCTCCACAACAGCACTACCTACTCCAGTAAGTCCTTATTACTGAACTTACAGGTTGGGTGAAATTACCAATCTACCAATTCACAAATCTACCAATTCACCCAACTACCAATTCACCCAACTACCAATTTACCCAACTTCATGAGTGCCATGGTGCGCACACCCAACCCCTACCCCCCTCCCACACCTGTTGTAAGTAGTCAATCTGATTTAAACCAGGGTCTGGTGGGCACTGATCTCTGCCTTTACTACCTCAGGAAGAGTTCCAGAAGTTCCTACTTAGGAGATTATGTTAGCGCTCATGAGATAAAGGGACACTCAACTGCCCAAACAAAACAAAAAAATCACAGTTTACTAGATATACCCCTAATGAAACCATGCATGCATTTAATTATTCATTTTTTTAATTGGGATATATGTAAAAAGATTTTGCAAAAGCTGTAGATCTCTTGTCTACAGCCTTTGCAAACCGTCCCCTTTTAACCCCACCCAGACTTTATGTGGCTGTGCAATCACAAACTTCTCAATGCAGCTTAAAGAGTAGTGTTTGTAAGGCAGGTGCTCTCAGCAATTGCCTGTCTCTTTTGTTTAGCTCTGCTGAGCTTGCCAAATAAGGAAGTAACAGGACCTGTAGTCTGATTGACAGCCAGGGGGTGTAACCAGGTTGATTTATAAAAGTGCCAATTTCTATGGAAACCTGCACTTTTTGTAAAATGAAAAAAGAGGACACACTCTTCATACACAAGGTACTTCAGGAAGCTGATTATGTTCTTCAGGGGTCTGGAGTGTCCCTTTAAGCCCTGCAGTGCAGGGCTAGTTTATTGGCTGAGAGCATCAGCTGATCACTCTTAGCCAATGAGCTAAGTCCTGCACTTCAAGGCTTTTTTCTTTTTTTTGAAGTGTAGTCTTAAGAGAATTACCTCCTTTTCTATTCCAACACCCACTTGCAGTGGTAAGGAAAGTTTTTCTTTATTTTTCTTTACTCCTATTTTCATGTTTTTCTTTAAGAAAAAACAGGGAACTCCTGACACCATAACCACTGCAGGATGCTTGTAATTGATAAAAGCAGTGGGCACGCCCAGCTATGCAATAGTTTTTGCAGAACCATCTGTACCATCAGGGAAAACAGTTTTTTGACCCCATCACAGCTGCACCTCCTGTGACATCTGTAATTACCTTACTGCAACATGGGACCGTGAGAATGTCCTCCTGTATCTAATCGTGGAGATTTAATCAGTGAATATACAGACACTGCCGAGAGCTTTATTCCTTGTGGACCTCTTTGAAAATACCATTTACAAAGTACAACTATTTTGAAATCATGCATTTTATATTTAGAGATGCAAAATTTATGGAGACTGTGATAAGGGATTGTTAAAAATAAACAGGGACAACTAAAAATGTAGTTTTCATCTCCCTGTGGAGAGTGCAGTTCTATCATCTAAGTTAACGATGAAAGCAGATTTAAATTCTCTTTCCTGCACAAACTTTAATGTTTCAGGCTCTCTGTTAGGGGAAATGGCATAAATATGTTGCTTGTCAAATGCAAAATTGCATTAATTGCATTTAAGTGTACCAGAAATAGGAGATGATTTGAGATAAACCTTTTATTGGATGGCTAAAATAAAAGGGTACATAATTGTAGGATGTATTTCAATGTAATGAACAACAATAGGTAATGTTTCATTATAAGCCTTTGTAATTAGTACACAAGCAAAAATATCTAAATTAGCACATTATACATCTAAAATAGCACTTTTCCTAGCAAATAGACTAAAATTACAATTAATATTTTAAAAGTAAGATAGAGAAGGAAACTCTATTTCTTTATATTTCTGTACTGTTCTTCCATAGGCATGCACAGCCTATTGCATAAACACACACGCTGCATATTTATATATATATATATATATATATATATATATATATATATACACACACACACACACACACACATACACTGCTGTGTGTGTGGGCGCTGTGTGTGTGAGGGTGCTGGGTTAGTGTAAGGGTGCTGTGTGTGTGTGTTTGTGAGGGTGGTGTGTGTAAGGGTGCTGTGTGTGCGTGAGGGTGCTGTTAGTGTGTGTGTGTGTGTGTGTAAGGGTGCTGTGTGTGTGAGGGCACTGTGTGTGTGTGAGGGTGCTGTTAGTGTGTGTGTGTATGTGTAATGGTGCTGTGTGTAAGGGTGCTGTGTGTGTAAGGGTGCTGTGTGTGTGAGGGTACTGTTAGTGTGAGGGTGCTGTTAGTGTGTGTGTGTGCTGTGTGTGTGTGTATTCAGTAAGGGTGCTGTGTGTGTATGGGTGATGTATGTGTGTGGGTGATGTATGTGTGAGGGTGCTGTTAGTGTGTGTGTGTGCTGTGTAAGGGTGCTGTGTGTGGGAGGGTGCTGTGTGTGTAAGGGTGCTGTGTGTGCGTGAGGGTGCTGTTAGTGTGTGTGTGTGTAAGGGTGCTGTGTGTGTGAGGGCACTGTGTGTGTGTGAGGGTGCTGTTAGTGTGTGTGTGTATGTGTAACAGTGCTGTGTGTAAGGGTGCTGTGTGTGTAAGGGTGCTGTGTGTGTGAGGGTACTGTTAGTGTGAGGGTGCTGTTAGTGTGTGTGTGTGCTGTGTGTGTGTATTCAGTAAGGGTGCTGTGTGTGTATGGGTGATGTATGTGTGTGGGTGATGTATGTGTGAGGGTGCTGTTAGTGTGAGGGTGCTGTTAGTGTGTGTGTGCTGTGTAAGGGTGCTGTGTGTGTGGGGGTGCTGTTCGTGTGTATTGTGTGGGGGTGGGGGGACCGCTTAGTCAATAGCCGCCCTCCCTTCTTAACTTTTGTAGTGAGGGGGGACCGTGCTGCTGCCATCCCTGGTGGTCCAATGGTTAGTGAACTCTAGCCTGCAACGCTCCAACCTAGCGAGAGGAACCCGGCGGAGCTGCTGGCAAGAGTTCCCCGAGTCATCTCCTGCCTCTCTGCTTGTGGGCCGATCAACGGCCCATGGAGGCCCATACCGCGGGCCTCGGGGATTAGGGTGTGCCCAGGCACACCCCGCATGCACGCCTATGTGTTCTTCTTATACTTGTAATCACATATGTACCAGTATTTCACTTACTATATTTGTAATCTCAGATATAGCAGCAGGTCTGGAGTGTCCATCAGACAAAACAGGCAAACGAAATGACCCAAGGCCGACAAGCAAGATCAAGGAATATCCCCGGCCGGCCCCTTCAGTTCCAGTGCTACTTGAGGATTAGCCAAGAAAGAGGACTCCATGGCGGGTTGGAAGATCAACATTCTTAGGAGTAGGAGAGATCCAGAGAACTTGGTATGCACCTCCAGCATGTGCAGTTCTCAACTCCTTCTATTGTATCACACCTCTGCAGTGGGTTACCAAGGCAAAGCTCTGATTCTTTCCCCAGTATTAACCAGAAAGAGCTGTCTACACTTGCTGGGGGTGCAGGGAAGCAGCTTCTCTCACCAGACCACCAGGGATCAGAACTCACCCCTCGCTGGAATTCCACAGGGAGGGGATAATAAACTGTAGATTGAGAAAATATATATATATATATATATATATATATATATATTTTTTTTTTTATATACTTGCCTCTATCTTTCCACCACAGCATCTTTCCCTCCAACCAGAGCCCCTGTCTTTCACACTCCACGGCCAGTATAATTCTCACCATAGTCACTATCCCCCCACATTATAGCCCCTGAACCCCCAAAATTGCATTCCCTATAGCACATACTGCGGCCAGTATCTCACCAAACACAACAGCTACTATATCCGCATATATAACAGTCCATATCTCCCCCATACATTGCAGCCCCTATCCAAAGGTGTACCTAGAGCATTTGGCACCCAGGGCGGGTCCTATTTTTGGCATCCCCCACCCCCACTTTAAAATGAAAAAACAACCGCAATTTTTTAAAATGTATTTAGCACTGAGCAGTGTTTGTGAGTTTGAATGTTAGCATGTTTTTGTATGGAGTATGTTTGAGTGAATGTAGGGGTGTGTTTGTATGTAGTGGTAGTGTTTGAATGCAAGCATGCATCTGTGTGTAGTGTGGTTTTTGAATGCAGTGGTGTGGTTATATATAATGGTGGGGTTTGTATGTAGTGTTGATGTTGAAATGCAGGGGTGTATTTGTGTGTAGTGTTGGTGAGATTCTGAGATGTATGCACATATACACACTGACACACATGCAGACACAGTGGCGACTCTAAGAACAATATATGAGGGGGGCACATAAGATACCACAGTCAAAACTTAAAAAGCCCTTTTCTTTATTTTAATCTTTCAATTGTTTAGTAGATAACTCACTTACTTGTTCTCCTTATGTGAGATTGCAATATTTAAGGACACAAAATAAGGGAACTATCTACTAAACACATACGCATTTATATACACACACAATAACACAATAGATGGTGGACCTCTTATTAAATCTGTGTATGTATGTGATGATTGGGTGTGTAAATCTAATGGTATGTGTATTGGATTGTGTGTCTGTGATTGCATGTGTGTGGGTCTGTGATTGTGTTTGTGTATGTCTGTAAATACGTGTGTGATTGTGTGTGCATCTCTATGGTTAAGTGTGTGTTGTGATTATGTGATAGTGTGTGTAGGTCCGTCATTGTGTGCATGTATATACATACACCAACATAACCACAGACATACACACACACACAGACCTACACACACAATCACATACATCAACACACATAATCACAACAGACATCCACAAACACAATCAGAGACACACAATCACATACACATATAATTAAATGTAGAAACACAATCATCACGTACATACACAGATTTAATAAGAGGTCCACCCTACCTTGTTCTGAGAGGGCTGGAGTGAAGGACTGGTGGTCAGTGGTTGCTGCTGGGATCTCTGTGCTTTTCCTGCACAGGTCCCTCGTGTGCACTGTAATGACACCGATGCTGGAATGACTTCATATCGCAGCTGCCGGCTCATTGAAGGCCAAGACAGTCAGACACAGTTAGATGCACACAGTTATACACATATACTGTCAAATACAGCCACATGCACACAGTCCCAGGTACATAGTCACTCGCACACAGTCAAACACACAGTTACAGGCAGTAGCACACACAATCACAGGCAGACAGTCACACACACTTAGTGACATGCAGACAGTCACACACACAGTCACAGGTAGACAGTCACACACAGTCGCAGGCAGTCACACACACTTAGTGACATGCAGACAGTCACACACACAGTCACAGGTAGACAGTCACACATAGTCGCAGGCAGACAGCCGTACACGCAGTCACAGGCAGTCATTCACAGGCAGACAATCACACACACAGTCACAGACAGTCGTACACACAGTCACACGCAGCCAGTCACAGGCAGACAGTCACAGATGCAGTCACAGGCAGACAGTCACACACACATTAACAGACAGACTTGCAACACAGCTCACACATCCCCAAGGACAGTTCTGATAGCACCCCCCTACCTGGTGGCACCCAGGGCAGACCGCCACACCTCTATGCCCCCCTTAGTATGCCACTGCCCTATCCTCCCACACACAACTGCCTCCATCACCCCCACATACAAAGGGCAGTTATTCCCTATGCCAGAGCTTTTCATCATGGCTCTGCACATTAGTTGCCCTGAAGGGGGAACAAACAGACATACTCAGCTTGGGAAGTGTGTATGCTATCGATGATGATGGCTATCTACAACCACCCCCTCCCCCTCCAGTATGGCTCTGCCTAAAATTTAAAATGTTGCCAGTATTGCACTTACTATATTTGTAACCATATATAAACATGCTTTTTCTACTTGTTCAGACAAACATTGTACTATTCGTGCAAACAGTTGTTTTTAAATTGCTGATAGTCACACATACCTGTATTAAATGCATAATGCTTGTTCTCAGAAGCATCCTGTCAATATTCGTACTGAACACACATACATATATGCACGTGCACTAAAAGGGACACTGTATTCATCATAACAACTTTAGCTTAATGAAGCAGTTTTGGTGTATAGAACATGCCCTTGCAGTCTCAATGCTCATTTTCTAACATTTGTGAGTTAAATCACTTTGTTTATGTGGCCCTAGTCACACCTCTCCTGTGACTTTCACAGCCTTACCAAACACTTCTGTAACGGCACCCCCAGGCATAAAAGGGTAAACCGCCGTTTAGTAGATCTTCCCCTTCCAGAGACACAGGCACAGGTACTGTAGACACCAATCCACTGAACCGGAGAAGCATACGAATGCTCTCAAACATACAAATGCTGTAAACAGTCGAATAGGAAAAACCATATGAAAGGTTTACACTCCTAGCAGTCGAACTGGAACAGCATACAATAAGTCCCCCCAAGAACGAGACAAGGCTCCGTGTTGAGGGTCAAAACAGGAACAGCCAGAGCTGTGTGTTTACTGTTTACATTTTTTCATTTTCAGAATCAGCATACTCCAAATACAAACATATGTCAAAATCATCCAAATTGGTCCATTGGTTCAAAAGATAGATCGAACTCCTTTGTGACCAAAGGAAGCATGGCTTTTCTGCCCAAAACCAGTTCCACAGAGTCTTCTATCCTGGAGATAATTGGGAAGTAATCCAATTATCTCCAAGGACAGAGGCAAAACTCCATTAAGCACATGGCAGTAAAATTACAGTAAAATACAATAAAACACACAAGGTTACATTTATTACATAAAATACAGACATGCAACATATCCCCCAGATAGCTTAGGACTGAGCGCACATTATTTCTGAATGGCGCTCAGACCACACACATACAGTTCAATTGCCATGGAGCCAAAGTCTTTTATTACACGAAGAGGCTCCATGGCATAGCTATCTGGGTTAAATGAGTTCATTCAGTAAATCCGAGAATCTACCGAACGCCAGGGCAGAAATACATGAATAGACCTTTCTGAATAGGAAAATAAAGTATTTAAATGCCAGTCCATAGTCAAAAGGCAGCAGGCAGGCAACCAGGCTCCTCCAATGCACAGTGGCGAGATTGGTCTCGTCACAACTTCCTGTAAAGATTCATCTAATGTTCACCCTTTGTTTATTGCAAACTCTGTTTAGTTTAGAACATGTTATCTTTTAGGAGCCTCTTGTATGTAATTAAAGTTCAAATTACAGAGCAGGAGGAAAAAAAACTACTTTTACAGTAACTTACATCTCTTTGAAAATGAAACCACTTTGTTTTCATGCAGGCTGTGTCAGTCACAGCCAGGGAAAGTGTGGCTAGGGCTGCATAAACAGAAACAAAAGTGATTTAACTCCTAAATGGAAGTGAATTGAGCAGTGAGACTTGAGAAACATGATCTATACACAAACACTGCTTCATTAAGCTAAAGTTGTTTTGGTGACTGCAGTATCCCTTTAACTAGTTTAAAGTAGGGTCAGGGCTGCCTCTAGGAATAGTGTTGTAAAAGGTTAGAGAGCAAATGCTTTCTGACATGGTAATGAATTTAATCTTGCCAGAATTCACATGATTTCTTCAAAGACTTTATTGCAAAAAAAAAAAATCTAATACAAATATATATAAAAGTAGTTTGTTTTTTTGTTGTTTTAATTATTTTGGGAACTTTGAAGGGAATTGGAAAAATACCAATTTCTTTGTTTCTATATATTTTTTTAATCTTTGGCGGGATTATGGTAGACAAAGCATGAATGTTTAATAAAATGTGTCAGAAAATATAGTCATAGTTTGATTGTTTCCCTGTTGATATGTTGCTGCTGTCTTATTGGAAACGTGTTGATAAATATGCAATTGTAATTTCTCCAACAATGTGGTAAATTCATTTTAAAAGAGCAATGTTATATTGGGACCTGCCATTACTAAGATACATCTGGCTGGCTTAGAAATATTATAGCTATTATGTGTGACTTTGCAAAAAACATTATTTTTCATCTTAGATGTTTCTATTTAAACTTTATAGATCTATAACTTGTTCGGTGTGCAGTAGATTCATCATCGTTGTGCATCAGCCCTCTAGAGTTTTACAGGGTACAACCCTTGTTTAGGTTTGCTCTGTGAGATAGACTGCGGCATAACTAGAAATCACTGGGCCCCAGTGCGAAAATTTCCCCCAGCCCCCACATGTGTCTCATTCCCTCCCTTCAGCCCTCCACGTGTCTCATTCCTCCCCAGCCCCTACATGTGTCTAATTTCCTTACTCCTCCATGTGTCTCATCTCCCACCCCTCCATGTGTCTCATCTCCCACCCCTTCAGGTGTCTTATCCCCCACCCCTCCATGTGACTCATTCCCTCCCCTCAGCTCCTCCATTCCTCCATGTGTGTCTCAGTCCCTCCCACAGTCCCTCCATGCATCTCAATAACTCCCCCCAGCCCATCCATGCCTCTCATTCCCTCCCCTGAGCCCCTCCATGTGTCTCAGTCCCTCCCCCCAGCCCCTCCATGTGTTTAATTCCCTCCTACCCCTCCATGTGTCTCATTCTGTGCCTCCCTCAGCCCGTCCATATGACTTATCCCCCTTCCCAAGCCCTCCATGTGTCTCACTCCTCCTCCCCTCAGCCCCTCCATATGTCTCATTCCCCTTCCCAACCTCTCCATATGTCTCATCTGTCCTCCCCTCAGCCCCTCCATATGTCTCATCCCCCTTCCCAACCTCTCCATGTGTCTTATTGCCACCTCCCTTCAGCCTCTCCCTGTGTCTTATTCCCTCCCCCTAGTCCCTCCATGTGTCTCATTATCCCACCTCCCCTTCTGTACCTATTCACCCGGAGCACAGTACCAGTAATGGCAGGAAGTCCTGTTTATTTAATTGGTGGTCCAGGGCACTCCTACTTGTATTACTTGACTCCCTATTTCCAGTTCATAAAGTTTGTTTGTTTTTGAGAAAAGTAATTACTCTGTTCTGTTCATGTATTCATTTAATTGTATCTCTTTCATTGGAAAGAGTATTTAAAAGGAGCTAGGAGCAAGAGCATGGAAAGAGTATTAGGTAGTTTGTTCATCGATAGAACATTTCCTCACTCTCCCCCCTGTTAAATGTAGTACATTGCATGTTCTGTGGAATAAAATAAAAAAAAACTAACAAAAAAAAGCCCCAGATGTTTTTCAATGACTCATTAGCAGACAAAGGAAAACGGCATTTGTTTAAATTAACACACTTTGAATATTTTACTTTGGTAATTGGCCTTCCTTGCAATGTAATTAGAGTGATCAGCAAATTAATTATCTTTTTTTTCCCATTATCTTAAGAATTGTTTCCCTAAGCAATTTTCAGCCTTTTAAAAAAATAATTTATCATATTTAGTAGCTTTGCTGTTTTGTGTCTGCTTTTAGGATGAAATATTGCTTGTACAACTTTTATCAGTCACAATTTCACTGCAAGTCTGAAAAAATGTTTTGATATCATAGCTATAATGATTTTTATCTTAACATATTTCCTATTTTGTGTTCAGTCTTACTGCTTGTTTACCATAAAACATGACTGATTTAGTAGCTTAGCATAATAATTAGAGAAATGTTTTGTTAAAAGTTTATAGAAAGGTCATTTTGAGAGCTACACAAATTGAATTTATGAAATTGGTTTATTTTGTATTTTGAAACCCTTGTAAACATTTTAAGTAGCAAAAATAATGGAATATGAAATTGCATTATTTTGCAGTGAAATATGCTTTTGTTTGGGATTTCTTTTCTACAAACAATAGAACCTCAAGTGCCAAGAACATCTATGTAGACATTCTATGTCCCCATATCCAAACACAGGGCCGGCCCAAGACATTGTGCTGCCTGGGTCCAAGGATAATATGCAGATGAGGTGCTGCATTTTTGAGGTAGCCAGTGATGTCATTAGGTGGGGGCAGAGGAGCCATGGCCCCCCTACATCATGCAGTGCCCCCACTTGTGCCCCATCCCAATTTAAATTGAAGTGGGAGCACTGAATCTCCCTTCACAAGCTACAGCAGCAGTGTTTTCAGTTCCCACTTGCCTGATGGGCCCTCCGGACTGTGGCAGTGTACAGAGGTGGGTGGTCCATCGGGGCCCCTACCTCCATCTTTCTTTGAAGGATTAAATCATCGATGGAAGTTCCCACGTGCGGCCATAGGGGGCACTGTGCTGGGAGGACTTTGTCCTGGGTCACAGAGTGCAGTGCAGAGGAGAGACAGGGAGAGGAAGCTCAGCTCTGCACAGAGGCATCCAGGCAGCTGCTGGTAAGTGTGAGTAAGTGTGTGTGGTTCAGTCTGTGTGTGTGTGGGGGGGGGGGGTTCAGTCTGTGTGTGTGTGTGTGTGTGTGTGTCAGTATGGTTCAGTCTGTGTGTGTGTGAGAAGGGGGGGTCAGTCTGTTTGTATGGGTTAGTCTGTGCATGTGTGTGTATGGGTAAGTCTCTGTGTGTATGTGGCGGTGTCAGTCTGTGTGGGGGGTCAGTCTGTGTCTGTGTGTGGTTCAGTCTGTGTGTGTGTGGTTCAGTCTGTGTGTGGGGAAAGTCAGTCTGTGTGTGTGTTGGGTTCGTTGTGTGTGGGGGGGGTCATGGTGTGTGCGTGGGGTTCAATTTGTGTGGGGGTCAGTCTGTGTGTGTGTGTGAGTGAGGATCAGTCTGTGTGTGTATGGGTCAGTCTGTGTGTATGTATATCGGTCAGTCGGTTTGTATGTATGGGTCAGTCTGTCTGTGTATAAGTCAGTCTTTGTGTGTGTATGCCAGTCTGTGTGTGTATGTTTCAGTCTGTGTGTATGTGTGGTTCAGTCTGTGTGTGGTTCAGCCTGTGTGTGGGTGGGGGGATCAGTCTGTGTGTGTCATGTCACTAAATAGTGCGAGAGGGAGTTGAGAGGAACTGCAGGAAGGTTACTGCTCCATGCTCCTCCTGGCGGGCAGCTTCAAAGCGACCTGCGGCAGCCAGCTTTAATGTTTCCTTTGCGGCTTAGCAAAGGGCTGACAAATCCCAGGCGCCAGGGTGAAATTTCTAGTTGCCATGGCAACCTGGTGTCTGGGATTTGTTGAGCCCTGTGTGTGTATGTGTATATGTATGTATGTATGTGTATATTATGATGTAATTATGATGAAGCAACAACATATGAGACAACATTCCGAAAAGACAACGTCAACTTATAAAAAATTTGGCACAGGATCCCACTATAGTGATACGCCCTGCTGATAAGCGTGGGGGCATTGTTGTAATGGACTATCACCAATATGCAGCTGAAATCAGAGGACAACTCTTGGATAGTAATACCTACAGGCTACTAAAGGGGAATCCAACTCAGGAAATTCAACTAAAAGCGGAAGAAATCCTTTCTATGGGACTGAGGGCAAATTACATTGATCAACTTCTGTATTTATATTTGTTTCAGAAACATCCACATACTCCTATTATGTATACTATCCCAAAGATACACAAAAGTTTGACTGCATCACCAGGACGTCCCATTGTGTCAGCCATTGGAGGCATTCTCAAACCAATAGCCAATTGGCTTGATACATTGTTTAAAGATGCGGCAGTGAAATTATCCACACGTATCAAGGACACCCCTAATCTTCTATCTAAATTGAAGTGCCTACATATTGAAGAAACACAACCAGTACTCATCACCATGGACGTCAGAAGCCTCTATACCATAATCCCACATGATCATGGTATAGAGGCTATGAGACAAGCCTTAACACAATCTACAGTTTACCAAGGACCTCCGATTGAATATGTCTTGGAATTATTGGAATTCACATTAAACAATAACTACTTTCGCTTTGGACATGATTGGTATATGCAGAGAGCGGGTATGTCCATGGGTGCTGCCATGGCACCCATGTACACAACTGCATATATGTATATCTTTGAAACAAAGTATATTCAGACATTATTCCAACAACATATCATAAGTTATTTTCGTTACATCGATAATGTGCTAATCCTATAGAAGGGAACGGAATCACAACCACATGCTATGGTGGAGTATTTGAACCATCTCCCTATGCCAGTAAGAATGACAGCACAGAACAAATTCAGTTTTTAGATCTGGAGATATCTGTCTCAGATCATAAGGTCACTTACAGTCTGTATTCGAAATCCACTGACCGCAATACAATCTTACACAATAATAGTGCACATCCTTAAGCACTCAAAGATTCAATAACTCGCTCACAATATCTTAGCGTTATACACAATAATAATGAAAATATTATGCAAAGACAGATAAAACGAATGATGGATAGATTACTGGAACGTGGCTACAGCAAATATACTCTGATTAAAGCGTTGAATGATGCAAAGTCTGCAAGTCTTTCCAACCACCTACCACAATTTGGCACCTAAAGTTTCAAAGACAGTGAAAAGAAATTGGAACATGCTATCATACGATGATACCTTGCCTACAGTGTTCAGAAAACCTCTGATGATATGCTACAGATGTAATAAAAACCTACGGGACCTTCTAGTGCATACTGATCCAACGAGATGCTATGAGCAAGATCACAGAATACAGATTAGAGGATGTGTAAGGTGTCTTGGCTGCATCACATGTGGGCATATGGTCCCATCATGGACCTTCAACCATCCACACAAAAATAAAAATTATAAGATCTTACATATAATTACATGCAAATCGTCCTATGTCATCTGTAAGATCTATTGCCATTGTGGGTTAGTATATGTGGACAAAACTGAAACCCCTTTATGTGGTCGTATCAGGGGACATAGATCAAACATAAGGACAGCGTATGGAGATGGCCGAACCGACAAACCTGTAGCCAAGCATTTCTTGGAATTTAGGCATCCACTTACAGCATTAAAATTTGTTGGCATAGACCACATACATCTACCAAGAAGAGGAGGTGACCGTGGCAATATGTTATTGAAAAGAGAAACATTTTGGATCCATGAACTTGACACTGTATTGCCTCGAGGTTTAAATGAAGTGATATCACCCATTTATATAATACCGCTTAATCATTGTTTTTTTAATTTTTCTAGTTTTTATTTTTTCAAAGTCAATGTTTTTACCAATTTTTGCTTGTTTTGTACATATGACATTTTTCTACAGACCCATGTATTTTCAAATTACCTATGCTACATGCAATATATTATCCGTTATGTACAGGTTGTCAGTTTTAATATATATTGCAAATCTAGGTATGTTTTATATTTGCAATGCACTTTATTGTACTGAAGGCATTTTTCATGCACTTTATATTTACCATACACTTTAACATACTTATTGTAGTGTACTCTATATACGTAGTATGCACTTTATTGTAGATATTGCATGTAATGCACTTTATACCTTTTATACACTTTATATTTCTCCAGCACTTTGAAAGCATAAGTATCACTTTGCAAAAGTTTTCACTTTATATCTGCCTGTCATACACTTCATTAAAGCACGTGTCACTTTTTAGGTGAATGTCTTACCTAAAACAAGTAAATCATTAGCATTTTACTATCCAACACTGATCTCTTTATATACATGGGGGCCACATACTCTAAGCAATTATGCCGTCCTCATATTAGTACCAAACTTTACTATCGTGGCTTTGATTCTCCTTACTTTTTCATGCCTGACCGGTTATTTTACTTTGAATGATTTACCGATCAATTCTTCTTATGGTGTTCACATTTCTTTGTTTAGCATTGTTTCCATGGTGCGGTTCAAAGCTATGGGCACCCATGGCAACGCACCCTGCGTGGTCATGTAACTTCCGGGCGTGGCGCATACACGCATGCGCACAACATCCCGATGCACGCCGGAGGGGTGACACAATCCACCGGTGGTGAGTCAATTATTTCTGATTGAAGGGATATATAAGAATGTTTTTTAATGTATGTTGTTGATCCTGAGGAAAGCTCAAACGTTGATTTTTAATGGAATTACTACAATAAAGGAATACTAAGACTGTGAGTGCAAGCCGTTTTTGTATGTTTATATATATATGAACATGTATGTACACACACACACACACACACAAACATAGATTTACACATTTTATAACTGGCCCCCTACTTTTGTCCCTGGCCCATCATGTGCCCCCCCCCCCCCAAATATGAATCCTGGAGACGCCACTGGAGGTAGCCAACGAAGCCAATGGTATGGCATATCAAGCAACTTCTAGCTGGCTTATGGACAAGGTAAGTCATGGGGAGCAGGACATTTACCCAACACTGGAACCCAATTTGCCTGGTTGCATCCACTGCTCTCCTTTTGAACCTTCTGGTCCAGCTTGTCCCAGAAGCTTATGCATAAAGCCTCGAAAGCCTGATCAAAGGATTTTGCTTGAGGGAACTCACTATCCCCAAACTGCAGACAAAGTAATAAAGATTCGGTAGCCATCTTAGGGATTTGCCAACATGCATGCTGTCTCACCCAAGATGGTGAGTACCGGTTGCTCCAGGGAGGACCGGGATAACCCCTACAATCCAAAAAGGGAGGACACTCCAGACTTGGCCGCAATCCCAAGATTCACTTCAGAAAGGCCTGTCCCTGGTAAAATAACTCCAAAACTGTACCAGTTTGGCTTTCAGTAAAAAATCCTTACTGGGCAAGTAGTTTCAAGAGTGTCTGTTTCGTTTACAAGCAAAAAAAAGACTATACATTTGCAGGAGCTATAGCATTGCTGTCAAGCCCTGCTCTTATATTAACATCATTTTCATTTTTAAGTTTGTCTGAAAAGCAATCTGTACATGAAATCAGCATTTTATTATATGTTTGTGTTAGCTATTTATTCCTTGTTTCAAATCAAGATTATGCTTTAAAAAAAATAAAATAAAGGTGATTGGTAGTGAAGGGATTAATATACTTTCCGCATTTTAACAAGTCTATGCCAAGAAAGCACCTCTAACTTATAATCCTTCACACAATTCACACCAAGTACTGTCTATATACTATCTACAGACAGATACTCAATAGGATTGAGAGGTCCATGTGAAATACTTTGCTTGTACGAACTGTCAGGGATCTTAGTTGAAGAGTGCTACACAGTGCACTTAGCATTTTTTACAGACATTGCAAGCAACATGTACCATGTTCCCAAGAGTAATTTAATCTAGGCATTTCACTGTTCTTGCTCTAAGTATGTAGATATTTGGAATCTTCCTTCCATGCTTTGTTCTCAAGATGAGAGGTAAAAAACGGACGCCATAATGGAAGGACCTTTACAGTAGCTCATTATTTCAATACAGAAAGTTTTATTGGAATTTTTTTTCCACATTTTAACTATCATATTTATAACAGTTGTATTGTATTGTGATACATAGGACTAGCTCTCCAAATACCAAATAATTCCGACTTGTGGAATTCCATTAGAAGACCAAGTCCATTTTTTCATTACCCTCATCGGGTTGCTGTAGACCTCACCTCAATCTTTTGATACTGCCAGACAAGTATGATCTGTTTACTGAAGCCTGGCTCATCTTGAAGTGTTTACAGTATGCAGAGAACCTGCTTTTCTAGATTCTTTATGTTACTAGTCCTACAGTTATTCCTATCATCTTAATGAACAAGCACATTAAACAATAGTTATCAATGTAAACATTATTGAACATTATGTTTAAAGAAAAAAATAATAATGTTGATCAAAGATCAAATCCTCTGTTTAAATAAGGTCTTAAAATATTGTTTTGGACAGCTTAAGGGGATCTGTCACTCCCCAGGATTCTAGAATATTATGTTAACTTATCCCTATGTATAGGCTCCACGTGGCAGGTGTCTGCTCTGTGGCTCTGCAGTGGATTGTTGTGGTACGGTGCACCAAGGGGTCTGGTAGGAACTCTTTACGTTGACTTCCCAGCTTCCTCATACACCCTGTAAAAAGTCATATCCACGTTGCATTTAATATTAATTTTGAATCAGTGTTTTCAGTCTTGCTTGCTCTGCTAAAGCTGTCAACCCATGGTTTCTCATAGATGTTTTTATTAAATCTGTCATCCAATATTATGCTCTGAAATGTACCCATCTGTGTACTGAAAGTTAATTAGTTTCTGTATAACAGAATAAAAAAAACACAATAAGTGTGGCCTCTGTCTTATTTTTAAAGATCATATCAACATCAACAGCAAAGATCATACCAAGAGCAACCTCTGGTGATTTAGTTCCTTGTAGGGATCATAATCATTTAGAAAAAGACACACACTGTTAACCTGAATATTTGGAAATATTTATTGATGTTTAACTTGTTTTTAATATTCAGTATTTTGGAATTAAGGAGCTGTGAGCCTCAACACATTATTTGACTAGAATTCCTCTAGGTCGCAGTTTCAGATTGTGGAAATTGTCATACAATAAACGATTCTTCAAGTATTGTGATTTCCAGTACTTTATTATATTTTTTCTTATGTAGCTTACTCTGGGAAATATTCTTGAAGTGTGGTCTGCAAGACTCAGAATGTATTTGTTTTGTTAATCTATGATGTAATGAGGTACATGACCACGTATGACAAACCAATGAGAAAACCTCACACAGAACAACTTCATTGTAATTTTCTATTTTATTTTGTTCTTGGCCAGAATCTATGTTTAACATGATAATGTGATTAACAGATGTAGAGAGAACGTATAACATCCATGACTCAAAGTGCATTATGCTTTCCAGCACTTAATCAGAAGTGGTGGTTCCAGTCAAAAAGGACCAAGCCTGGCCCTGGAAGTGTGAAGAAGCACAGACAGGACAGGGTTGGCTACCCATCAAGAAAAATAAAAAGGACCAAGCTGAAGATTCAATAATACGATCTCAAACCTACAGCTTACCGAGAAAGAGAAGAAGATTTCCAGGTGTACACATCCATGACTTTACTGGTTTTTACTCACCAGACACCAGGTTAGAAGTCAAACCATTCAGAATCGGTGCAACTCTTTAAAAGAAAGATGTTGTTGTTATAGAGTAGCGTTCCGTTAATAGTATAAGTATTTCAAAAAAGGACATTAAAGAACCTTTTTTTTACTATCCGCAATCAATTCATGATTCGCTTTACAGATTTAGATACACCTGCTACCTATGATGTCAGATGATTAGAAAATAAACTTTTTAAAAGAGAAAAAAAAAAAGCATGGGAACATTGCATTCTCTCAGAAATGAACCCAAATGGAAATTATCTATTTTGATATCATGGAAGCTTGTTAGACAAGCTAGGGTACAGCATTAAAAATTGGGCTGGACACAGGGACAGCATTTCATTCCGAATAATTGGTATCATATCATTTCATTAAGCCATTCAAAAAATATATTTCCCTTAACTCTGCTACTAACAAATCTTGATGAGAATGAGAATCATACAGGGATATTCACTAACATGAGAATTCAAAGTGAATTTAAATGTAAGGTCAAAATAGCCAAACCAGAAAATGTCTCAAATTTAGGTCATTTGGCCTGAAATATGAAATTCACTTGAATTCTCACTTCAGTGAATAATCTTGATATAGTTTCAGCCATTTATTTATGAAATTAAAAAGTAGCATTTTAATTGTGTGGATTAATTCATTGTACTAAGATGTTTTGTCTTAGAACAATGGACTTGGGCCTAACCAGTAAGGAGGTAAGGAGGACTTAACCCTAGCAGGTAATTATTGCAGTTTCTAAAATCTGCAATAATTACATGTTCATGGTTAAGGGTGATTGGAGTTTGCACCCAGACCACTTCAATGAGCTGAAATAGTCTGGGTGTCTACAGTGTCCCTTTAACACTACCTCAGTACAGAAATTCCAAGTATAAAACACACTTACCTCTCAGCATGTCTTTGGGGTGACAGCATCACTCTTTGATGCTCTAGTTGTGCTCAGGTATCAGGTAAGAAATGCCATTTCATCCAAAGTTCCAAACACACACATGGGCAAGCATTACATTATGTGGAATGTTCTGGCTGTATCAGGGATGTGAAATATACAATCTGTTTAGATTTTTTATTTTTTTAATCTATAGGTGATATTTATTTAGCTATTACCCTCCCCACATGTGACAGTAACCCTTACGCTAATGATTTGCTTTATGGGTGAGTTACAGAATATTGAAAGATCAAACCTGACTTTCCCACTATTGAAACAACTAAACACAATATTACTCAATGATTCTTGTAATAAGTAGCTTTCTAATCAGTTCAAGAGTCGCACTGAGGGAAGGTTTAGTGAAATAGAATTTTATCTATAATTTATTTTATAAGTTATGAGTAAAAATAATGGAGGAGGAGGATGAACGAAAATAATAATGGAAGCATAGATGAGGGCCACATCTATATGTCGGGTGCTTGTAGGCATAGAACTCTAGGTCGCTCCCCTACTCACACAAAAAAAATAAATGGTGGCTAAAATGACTTTAATGAATTTATTAACTGGATACTGCAGGCATAAATATGTCTAAAAATCATATATTGGTATTTTATTTTAAATTTTTTTGTAATATTTTATATTTTCATCGTGCTCACTTCTGTTTCTGGGAAGACTCCAATCCTTGTCCTAACCTTTTGCATACATGAGCTTTAATTTGTTTTGAATAAAGCTTCACTTACTTTCCCCTTGCCTCCGTTGCCAGTTTTTCCTGGAGGAGGAAAACATTTCACCTATATTAATGTAATAAAGTATTGTTGGTGTAATATTAATTATATGAAACCGTCATTCTTGTTTTACTGCTTTCTACTGTTATGTCACCTACGGATCGCACAAAATACATCACCACCGGCTAGTTGATCATCACATCTTGCAATAAAACATTTATTATCATTTACATTTAGCATTATCGGCATTGTTGTAAAACCTTTGAGTTTTGAGTTTTTGTTTCATCAAATAAACTATTGTATGATTTTAGACACATATTTTCTCTTTTAATGAAAGACAGGTTGCTGCTGTTCTTATTCACATACCTGTTAACGCCTGTAGATCAAACACCCTGAATCTGAAAGGGCTGTAAATAGTCCAATTATGCTACATGATTGCTATCCATAGATATATAAGAAGGATAGCATGAATTCATTATGTCTTGAGGCAAGCTTGACGCTCTTTGTTAGCTTGAAGTGGAGCTTTTGCCTTAAGCTCCACCCTTTGTCAAGACCGTCAGTCATAGGATAATACATAACACAGAGTATCCCCTCTTTTGTCTTATGTTTTAAAGAGTAATATATGAGAAATGAAGAAAAGAGGAGTAGATTCTCAAAGAGGAAAAAAAAAGAAATCATAGAAGAAAGGTAAGTGTCATGGTGTAATAACCCAACACGCAGAATTTAGAAAATAGTAAGGGACAAAAAAAGGAAATAACGTATAACCGGGCCTTAGAATGGCCGGACTAAGCGTTGGGCAAAAAGAAAAGTGCAGTCCGTAACCAGCCGAGGTCAGAATAACAGAGAGACAGCGAAAAACGAGAACTAGCCAGAGTCAGGGACACGGTAATCAGTCAAACAGGCAAACAACACAGGAAAGGGTTTAAGATAGACACAGAGTCAGTAACTAAGCCAAGGTCAATACCAGAATACAACACAGTAATTAAAGAAATGCACTAAATGGTACTGAAACAGAAACCACAATAGTGCACAGTGTACAGGACTAGGGAGGTTTTAATACCTTTAAGTTACATTTGATTGGTCCACTTAATGCCTGCAACCCCAAAACGTGTGTGCTAGGGGGTGCCAGAATGACGTGGACCAATGGGAGTCGGAACTGACTTGGAGTTCCCATTGCCCCTTTAAGAATGTGTTCGCGATGCAAGCAGCGATCTCATTTCTATTATGCAGGCAGCGTGACCGTTCATTGCAGTCAGGAGCGATCGAGCCACACACAGCTTGTTCGGAGGCAGGAGTGCTCGAGTTGCACGCAGCCTGAGCGGAGGATCCCACCCAACGTGAGGACTAAGTGAGTAATGCCCCAGTAAGTATGAGGAGACAGAGCCACTTTACGTGTGGTTATATCTACTTTTAAACTCCAGTGTGTACTTTCTAAACTAAATACTGTTATTCCATTATTTCCTTCTAGGTTCCTCAAAGCAGTTTGAACTCATCCACACTTTCCTACCAGGTCAAGTAGACAGTCATAAATATTTGCTACTGGCTTACTTTTGAATAATTTCTACACTTTTGTGCATTATCAGCACAGCGATTGTAGTAAGGTTAAGTAACTGTATTGTTTTCTGAGGAACCGTGCGACTGAGCCATATTATGTAAATTTTATTGTGCACTACAAAATTAATATTTTACATTATATACTTCCTGAGCAATGCAATATAACATTTACATGTTTATTGCTCAGGAGTAAAACGTAAAGTGTTATAGTTTATGTGTCAGCACATCCTATAGCTGAGCCGTATGGTTGCTCAGACGATGATATTCAGTTTATAAAAAGTCAACGCATCAGTCACTTAGTAACAAGTTTAGATTCCATCTATTTATGTGTATGTGTGGTAGGCAAATAGTGATTTTGGGTAAAAAGCTTTTGTCTAGGCAAATAGTTATATTAGTAAAAGCCTTTTGCCTAACTAGTCTTCAGGCAAACTGTTTGACATGTTTCTTTACAGATTTTAAAGTCATTTACCTAAGAAACAAACACCCAGGCAACCTGGGAAAGTTGCCCCTTCTTACCAAAAGACATTCAGGCAAATACAGAAATTGGCCCTAGGCGTCTTTAGAATGTGGCCCCTTGCATGCTGATTTCTACATAGGAACCTCTCAAGGAAAGTGTCCCCTGCTCTCAAATAAGTGACCAAGAATCCCAGAAAGCCCTTGTGTCACAGTTCTCACCATGACATCCAGACGCCCAGACATGTTCACCCCAGAAGGGTCGAACAGGCGATTTGAACCTGGGTACTTTGCTATCCTGGGCCTGCTTTACCGACTTTAAGCCACAGCAGATCCTATTCCTTGGAGTATTTTAAGCCCTGTTCTACCTGGCTATGTCTGCAGCACTGGGGGCTGAACTTCTTCTGTGGTCATTGCCTGTGCTTCACCTGAGACAGATCAGTAATCAGCTGGGACTATAATCACTGCCTCGCCCTGGGAACTTTATCAAGTATTTGATCCTGGTTTATGTGTTCAGTTCCTGTTTTCAAGTCTCCTGAACTTGTACTCCATATTGACTCCGGCTACTGTCTTAGTTTATTATGACCTCTGGCATCCCTTGACTTTGGCTACACTTTGTTTATCCTGACCTCTGGCATCTTTTGACTTCAGCTATCCCTTGACTATCCTGCTGTTTGTGTCCTTGTCAGTACTGCATTGGAATAACCTTTCCTGCACAGCCCCCGTGCACAGATTCACAGTCCAGGTGGCTTCTTACCTGGTCACCTTGGACTGTGTCTATCTGCAAGGGTGAGCAAACATATTTGCGCTACAAACTCCAACCTCAGGTAAGACCCTGACACCTTGCTTGAGAATAAATGCCCCAGTGCCCCGGAAAAGTGGCCCCTGCTTACTAATTTGCATCAAAAGTGGCCCATGCTTGCCCATATATGAAAAGGCTCTACAGGAAAATGCCCCCTGCTGACCAATACACACACAGGGACCCCTTTAGGGGTTCCAAGGCTCTATTTGACAAGCAAGCAGGGGACATTTTCCTGGGTTGCCAGAGTGGCTATTAATGAGAAGTAACCACTGTCTCAGGTTGCCCAATTTGTCTAAATACTAGTTGGGTAAAAGGCTTTTGCCTAGGCAAATTGTGTTTTAACCCCTTAAGGACCCATGACATGTGTGACATGTCATGATTCCCTTTTATTCCAGAAGTTTGGTCCTTAAGGGGTTAAAGGTCAATCAACCATTTGCCTAGGCAAACGTTTTTGCCTGAAATTCCTATTTGCCTACAACATGTACAAATATGACTCCTTCGTTCCTTGAATCCTTCCTTCCCTTTTCTCATTCCTTTCATGATTTGAAAAGCATGTTTTTCATATCAAGCTCGATATCTTGAAAAATAAATGTATATAGAGAATACATGAAGCACATTGGGTTAAACAAAAGACACATACATATATTTTGTATATAATAGTCAAGACCAGGTGCAAATACAAATAGCAGTTTTGAAAAATAAAGCAATTATCAAAGTATCTATAATAAGAGCTCTTACAGCTAAAGATCAAAGTCTCTTCGTGTTTGTCGTTGGTTTATTGCAACCTTTATAATTTTTTTATCACTGAACAGTTTCCGAAACATTTCTAAACATAATGCCTTTGTAGACAGAAGAAAGTATATGACGTATAATGATGTTCAATAGAGAACAGGATAGGAGTGCTCAGAGCACTAATGACTACTTTTGGAACTCAAACATTGTAACAAGATGAAGGGACTAAATCACTTGTATTGGTGTGCACATCTTTTCTATATTTGCACATGTTTTAATGTATCAGTTTATTGTTATGTCTTGGACACTAATTGGAGAGGGGAGGACATTATAAAAGAAGTTGGGTAAAACGGATATGAAGTGGATTAACCTGAACACCTTGAGTCCTTTGGGGTTGAATGCAGACCTTGAATTGTTCACAACATTTTACTTTTCATATTATTTTTAACAAATAGTTCTCCTTTTAATTTTCACTTTTTTATAAGGATATATTTCTCTTACTTTTTTTTATCTTTTATATGTATTTATGTTAATACAGGTTTTTTTATTACTTTTGACAATAAATTATGTATTTCAAAACAATGTTAATATTAAAGTGCTCTTTAAGTATTGTATAAGATTCATTTTGGAAATAGGTATTTCTGTGTTTTATTAGTAAGGAACTTTTTTGTTTTGATTATCCATATGTAACATATTTTCTTCTTCTTTCCCATTCCCTTTTGCATGTGTAATATCTGATAAACTGTGAACAATAATTTTTTACGAGGATTGCAGACTGTACAGGAAGAATGGCAACTGATACAACACAAGGCATTATGGGAAAAGTAGTGTCCGCGTCTTGACAATTAGTGACGTGACGCGAGAGGGATCGCGTGTCGCTCCTAGAACCTGACATGAATATGCAAGGACCGCCTCTATACTATATGCTACACCTGGCCAGCTAGTACTTTATTGGATTACGAGACCACATGGTGGCATTGGCGCTCATATATAAACCGGAATCTGGAGATATGGCATTACTGATTGAAAAAGCCTTTCTGCTAGGAGAAAAGCATCTCGGAAGTCAGGAGAGGAGGATACATTTTATACTATATACACCTTTTTGTTTATATACTTGTTATGTTAAAATATTTGTATTATATTTTTCTTGTAATAAAAGGTATTCTTTCATATTTATTTATCATCCTCCCTGATTCTTCATTTGGGTTCCTGCAAGGGGAAGAGACAAGCCCTAAATAGACACTAAGACATATACCTAGGAGCTAGTTTCTTAAAGGCTCCAAACCAGGTGAGCAGTTCTATATTGGTGTTTGATACTCACCACTAGTATAATTAATACTACATCCAGAAGTTTTTGTCTGTTTTGTTCTTTCGACATATTCCATTGGGAGTGATTGAATTATTCATCAGTTGAATAAAGGTTGTGTATGCCACCTCATGGCACAAAGGTTGTTTCGTTTAGAGCCTAGACCCTAAACACATGTGGGTTAATTTTCACTCACTTTATTAAATATAATCTCTATTGTATCCCAGTAGCGCACTATATATATATATATATATATATATATATATATATATATATATTTTTTTTTTTTTTTATTATTCTATGTACATCTATTAACAATTGAATATTTGTGAGGGGTAACTCCCTATTTTAGTGCTGCACTTGTACTTTATTCTTTTAGGGGGAATATCACCTAAAAGTTTAGTGTTTGTTCAGTAAAGCTTTCATTTAAGCAGTGACAGCATTAATGATGGAAGTTGGAGGAGATGGTAAAACAAAGTGTATGTTAATCCTCTGTTCATATTATATCTCATGTATGTAGACTCTGAATGACCTACATAAGAAAAACTGGTGTATTTACATTTGCGTCAAGTGTTTTAAAGCTTTTTAAAGAAAAAAAATATATCCCGTAATATTTATTACGGTGGTGAGGAACAGGTGTGAGTGGTAGCACTGTCATCAAGAAATATTTATATGGAAGATATCACATATTTCACAAAGGCAGTCGAAAAGATAAGGGAGAACTCACATGGGCATTTTTTTTTATTTTTTTTAGAGGGCAAGCTGCAATTAATGGAGAATTACCCAGAAATAACACTTATGAGTTTTCTGTATGAATCCAGAAATGCCAAGGACAGGAGAGAGGAAAGAAATTAAAGGGTTACTCCGAGGGTTACCACCATGACCACTTTAATGATTTGAAACCATTGGCGCAGCATTTCAGCAAGAAACACGGTACATTCTGAGATTTGTCACATTGTTTCCAGAGGTGTAACACCACCGCCAGCAACAGCGTTAGTCATCCAGAAACAAGAATTATGGGCTGGCCAGTGTTAAATCTATGCATAGCTTGCATCTATCATCAGCACGCATAACATTCTGGTGACCAATCAGGAAGGACTTAGTGTGTTAAGGAGGGGAGCCATCCTATCCTAAGGCCTCCCACAACCTGGCTTTTGGAATGTCTGCAATGGAGTGACATCATGGGAGGAGGACTCAGCTGTAGGTAGAACTAGGTCTTAGCCCTGGATTGGGGGTACGTTTATTCTTTATTTCTTTTTTTTATATAACATGGGGAACATAAGAATAAGGGTTGCTATAAGCAAAAAAAAATAGTATTTTATTAAAACACTGTTTTTGGTCTGTGTAATTGTTTAAATTCAGAACTAGAAAAAGCATAATCTTTAACCCAACAGAAGTCTTATTGAATATAATTGCAGACAAAGCTGTTTAGAAAGGATTATAATGTGCTTCAGAAAAGAATTTGAATTTGATGTCTGCTCAGACCTACAAAAATATAAACGAGAAAAAGCTCTGGGATCCCTTTATATGTTGGGACATTACAATAAATCACACCTAATCACATGGGTATGGTGTACTATATTCCCTTTTATTGCTTCTAGAAAATAAAGGATTACCTTTACATGTACTTTTATTTCTGATTTGTTGGTTATTCTTTAAACTGCACTTTCAGCTTTTACCTCGATCTGTGTCTTGGCTTAATTTGCAGAAGTGCTGACAAAAAAAAAAAAAAAATGTACAGCCTCAAAAACTGAAAGTGAGGAAACTGAAATTAAATAGTAATAAGAAATCCTTGCAACTTCAATTTAATATTTTTTGAATTTCATTTTAAAGTGATTTCATATTTTGAGAAATGATTTTAATAGTTTATATGTGTATATATGTGATATAAAACTATTACATTCTGTGAGTTTTGAAATTGCTGTTTAGTGAATGAATAAGTGCACTGGATTTTGTATGTTGTATGTTTTGGCCCCAGCAGCACCCTAGAATGTATGCATGTTCAGGTGAGTACAGCCTTTTGGTTTCATATATACATATAGGAGTTCAGGCCAACTCCCCGGTTTTGCACCCCTCCCTGTCACAGGTATTTCATCCAGACATCCTAACTTGCATAAACTAATTTCAGGGAGGTGGCTTCCCTCCCTCCCTCCCCCCTCTGTCTCTTTAGCTGGGAGGAAGTGACCGGGTGTTTACTACTTCCTCCCAGCTGGCAGAAACTGCAGGGGCCCAGTCAGGCTCTTAACCCCTTAAGGACGTGTGACATGTCATGATTCCCTTTTATTCCAGATGTTTGGTCCTTAAGGGGTTAAAGGGCCGGGCATCCGACCGGGTCCCTGCTCAGAAATAACACCCACTGGGTGAGTAATCAGTAGGGGCCTAGGGGGACAGTTATTGAGAGCATTTTACCATGTGTAATATCCTGGAAATCAAACACACACAATCTGACACACATTGTATGTTAGTTTGTGGGTAATTTATTGGATATTACACATGGTGTGCAGATGTCAGGGAGCCTCATTAGATATGCGGGAGTATCCCGGACCTACCGGGAGACTTGGGATGTGTGCTCATCCAAGGGCTCTATTTAACCTTGACCTGCAGAGAGTCCAAGGAAATAGCATTTCCCAAGTAAGTGGATTTATTTTTTAGGAGCCAGCATTAGGCTGTTAGAGTAGGACTTGCCAAGAATGGGGTACATTAATGTTGTGGCAGGCTTATGCAATATATGATCATATACTGTAACTAAAACCCCATTATTTTTTGCCTAGGTGCTGTGTTTTTCAATAAAACGATTACTTCTGTGAGACTTGAAATTGCTGTTTAGTGAATGATCGCGTGAGCTTTATGATAGATATATATATATTATTTTAGACTTTAATGTATCCATTGTTATTATAAATTGTATATGTTTATACTATTTAATGCACTCTATTAAATACAAGTGCCTCAATTTAATAGAGTCCATTAAATAATATAAACATTAGATACACTTAAGAAAATCTAAAGTCTATTTTTTTCAGATTGCGCATAATACATTATGGAATGACTAGATATAAAAATGAATGCCTATTACATGTTCAACGTGTATGTCATTTAACCTCTAGAATCTGATCTAAGAACCACTGTCTTTTTATTTATATATTTATGAGGGATCTCTCCAATGTAGTAACCAGGGCTCCCAGACCTTTAGGTAGTATTCTCTCTTCCCTAGGACTGATCAATGGATTTCCTTCAACTCTCATTTTCTCAACTCTCTGGACCTATTATTTTCTGGTCGGTACATGGGGCTTACACCATTGGATCAGACTATTTGCTTTGTTCAGTATAAGGTTCAGCAATTGCTGCTTGTGTTTCTCGTGGAAAGAAGAGGGTCAGCCCAACAATTTCAGGGATGCGTTAACTGCGTATATGTAGGTAAAATCTTATGTATGTCTGCTAGGACGTGGTGCCAAAATAATCTGATGTGCGTGCATTGCCACCAGATGTGTTCCATATCTCCCTTTTCGGCATTGCACCTCCAACATAGATCACTAACCGCTGGCCGATATTTGTGAGGTTGAACTGGGGTTCTGTACCATCTATTGACCCTTTTAAAAAATAATTCCTTTCTAGAAATGCTCACTGGGGTTTCCATCCGCATTTTGAGGACAAATAACCAAATCCCTATCAGTCATATGGCTATATAGTCCCTGCATTCACTTCCATTGTAAGGAGGGCACCTGCCCATCTGTAACGCCTCTCTGTATTTAACAATATATACTAGACAGGTAACATTTAAGTATTCCCCCTGGGCCAGTCAGAAGCTCAAATGGTGTTTTATCCCTCAATTACCAGTGTGGTAGCATTAAGCGGTTTATGAAAAATTTTAATTGAGAAACACCCATTATATCTAAAAGTGTCACCCTTCTACTTGGTTGGATAAAATCTCTCATCTTAGGAGGGACCTCCTCCATCAGGACCATCGTTAAATCCGGGTCCGGGACCCCCATTACTTAATAAATTGCTACCATGTCCATTCGGAAAGTCAGGGTTAAATGCTAAAGGGAAGTATACAGATATACCAGGCACCAGTCCCCAAGCATCTTTAAAACATCTTCAAGTCTGTAATATATGATATAGGAACGTATTCCATTCTACAAAAGATTTCTAATTGATCTGCTGTTGAACTAGGAACCTTAAGTAAGATGTTCCTGGAGAAAAAAAATCCTCTAATTCGTAGGGAAGAGGTAAGTTATAAAGATCCTGATTAGTGATGTCTCGAACAGTTCGCTGGCGAATAGTTCCTGGCGAACATAGCTTGTTCGCGTTCGCCACGGATGGCGAACATATGCGATGTTCGGTCCGCCCCCTATTCGTCGTCATTAAGTAAACTTTGACCCTGTACCTCACAGACAGCAGACACATTCGAGCCAATCAGCAGCATACCCTCCCTCCCAGACCCTCCCACCTCCTAAACAGCATACAATTTAGATTAATTCTGAAGCTGCATTCTTTTTTTTTTGTATTTTTTTTTTTTAGACATAAGTGTGTTATATTTGAGCATGCTAGGCTGAACGTGCGTATATCATGGCTAGTTGCACTGAGGGTATGAGTATATAGCAGTACATTGTTGTGAAAGATGGCTGTCATGTTTAGGGTGTAGCTTGCACGTTATCAACTGTGTATTTATATCAGCAGCTCCACCACTAGTTATAAATCAAGTGTGAGTCGCCCCATGAGATGAGACTAGTGAATAACATAATACATGAACGGTTAAGGTAAAGGCATGTAAGGAACTACGACAATAAACTCTTTAGGAGGTGAAATAATGACATGTTTAAACGCTTGCTACTTTACGATTAGTTAATGTGCAGAGAGTAGTTCATGTGATCAAATGCATGGTGTGGAGGATAGGCTATAGTGGGACATGCTTGGCAGGCTGCTGTTTACTGCTTGTGCTCATCCGATCCCTTCTGGGCGCCAGGTGCAGACCCTGGGAGTCCCTGATACCTGGAACAACAAAGGCAAGTCTCTGGCTGAGTGCCGGGTTCGCAGCTTGAGGTGGTGGAAGCTTGTTTTGTCAGGTGGTCGGATCTGTCCCGGTGGTGCTTCACGTCCGGTGCGGGATTGTGGTGGCTTAAGGTGGAGGCAAGTGCTTGACGTGGGGCAGGCTCTGCATTTCTGTTTGTGCGTCCGGTCCCGTCTTCGACGCCTTTTGCGTTGGTGGATTTTAATGGGGACTGCTTCGCTTAGCTGTGGTGGAGCTTGTTGGGGCTGTGGTGGAGCTTGTTGGGGCTTCCTGCTTGTTATTTTCTTCCAAAATTGATTAAAGCGTCTGTCCAGCTTAGACTCAATATCCTGCCATGCTTTGCTGGTACCAGGAGGACACGCGGCTGCCGCCATATTGGGAGAGTCGCAGATGAGTATGTCAGCCTGGGCGGCTGTGCTCTGCGCGTCCATTAGCTCCAGACAGCCTCTCAGGGGTGGACCAGGATAACCCCCACCGTTCCGAGGGGGGGGGGGTAACGGAGCTCCTGCCGGGAAGTAGCTGTTCCTGGGCATCCCAGGATCGGGAGATCGGCCGCCTCTCCCGCCCGGTGAGCACCAGGCCACACTTGCCACGCGGAGGTAAGCAAGACTCTGTCGAGTTGCTGACCGCTATTAAGCATGTCGGGTCGGTCAGGTAGGAGCAGCATTGCTGGGTCATCCCCTTCTGGGGTGAAATTCGCTTGTTGATAGCTGCTTAAAGTGAGATATTGAGGGAGCTCACACGAAGTGCGTCTTTCCTCCATGACAGCTAGGCCCCGCCCCCCGGAAGCTGCATTCTTAGTGAGAGGAGGGACAGTGTAGCTGCTGCTGATTTAATAGGGAAATCGATAGCTAGGCTAGTGTATTCAGTGTCCACTACAGTCCTGAAGGACTCATCTGATCTCTGCTGTAAGGACAGCACCCCAAAAAGCCCTTTTTAGGGCTAGACTATCAGTCTGCTTTTTTTTTCCCTGTGTAATCTAATTGCAGTTGCCTGCCTCTCAGCGTGTGTGACAGGCTCACAGCGTATACTGTGCCCACTTGCCCAGTGCCACCACTCACATATGGTGTAACAGTAGTGTACATTTAAAAAAAAAATACAGGGGGCTTGTTGTCACCTTTCGGGGACCCTTGGTGTTGTACGTGGCTGGGTGGAGGAAGAGACCTTCAATGACATCAGTGAGGACAAGGAACGGGACATGGCTAGCTTGGTATCCAACATTGTGCAAATGGACTGTTTGCGGTTGTTAGCGGTGCGTTAAATGGGGAGTTTGGTCTGTCACTGTGAAGCGGGCGTAACCCTTTCACTACCTGATCGATACAAAATCATACCTGATGTTTTAAAGCACGTTATTCCAAACAATTTAGGAATGTTAGGTGATTTATGCCCTTTATGGATTAAAACCAGACTCTGCATCAACTATTTAATTTTCCATGGGAGTTTTGCCATGGATCCCCCTCCGGCATGCCACAGTCCAGGTGTTAGTCCCCTTGAAACAACTTTTCCATGACTATTGTGGCCAGAAAGAGTCCCTGTGGGTTTTAAAATTCGCCTGCCTATTGAAGTCTATGGTGATTCACCCGTTCGCTAACATTTGCGGAAGTTCGCGTTCGCCGTTCGCGAACTGAAAATTTTATGTTCGCGACATCTCTAATCCTGATAGAAATCCATAAAAGATGCAGCTATAGTGTCTGTAGTGTTACATCTACTACTATTTTTAGTTTTAATTTTAGGTATGAAAGTTTCGCTTTCAGTGCCCTGGCTAATAATTTCCCATTATTATACAGGGGATTCAAACTATTTACAGGTGTATGAGTATAAAAAACAAACTCTATGTTTAGGTTTTGTACCCCACCTCCTAAACATACAAGTGAGAGTGCAGCACTATTAAAATGTTACTTACCCCTTATATAGTTTTTGGGTGTATAGACATATAAAAAGAGTACATGTCTATACACCCCAAAAAGATATAAGGAGTAAGTAACATTTGAATAGCGCTGCACTCTCACTTGTGTGTTTAGGAGGTGGGGTACATAACCTAAACATAGAGTATGTTTTTTTGTTCACTTTGTATATAGTGGAATTGGGATATCCACTGAGTGTTTTCAGCAGCTAATTATCAAATAACCTGTTTTCACTACTAAGCGGCTAGAACTACACACTTGTTTTTTTCTGTATGAGTATAGTAGCTCATACTGAAGTTGGATATGATGCAACACCTGTTTGAGACACCACCATGTCCACAAGCCATATCGGCACCTATCTGGGGGGGTAAACGGGTTGGATTAATTCAAGGCTGAGTGTAAACGTATATGCATAGGTGTAGGTAACAGTACCTCACATCCTAGCAAGTAATACAATAATCTTCTGTACTAAGACCCGGGGCTTGGGCGTCAAATGTTTTTTTTTTTTTTTAATAATGTAAAATAATGTAATGTATAGACCCTGAGAGTTCAGTTAATCAATGCATTATAACTTAAGCATAAGTATAAAGCAAAAGCATTAAAAATAGGCAAGGAGGAACTCATAAGTACTTCCATTGCCTCACGGCAGCTAATAACGTACGACTATATATATTTACGTATAATTACACCTGATCAAATCTAAATCCTCAGGGATCCTTATCTCTCGGGGTCAGAGGTTTTTCGGTTCCCGGTGGTGGTTGTCATATTCTATTCTTTGAATTCCTTTGCCATCTGGGTCTTAGCAGTAGCTTTACCATGGAGCAGCCAGACAGTCCCATCCAATCCTCTACCTTGATAGTTGACAGCCCCAGTAACTGTAGAAAGTCCAGTACATCTGCCGGAATAGATATAGTGGATGTCTTCCCTTGTTGCTTGACTGTTAGCGCGATTGGGAAACCCTCAAATTGTAGTTCACGAAGTTGTCTTTCTTTTGCGTAATATCTTTTCTTTCAATTGAAAACTGTGGATACGGCAAATTTAGTAACGTGGTTTCTCTTGTGGAAAATGTCTAGGCCTCGCTTCTCTATGAGCTCTGTCAAAGTAAATTCTAGTATCCTGGGACCTTTCTAAGACTTGATTAACCCCTTAAGGACACATGACATGTGTGACATGTCACGATTCCCTTTTATTCCAGAAGTTTGATCCTTAAGGGGTTAAAGAGGCAGGTTAGGGCCTTGATAGGATCTTCAGTTGCGCCATTTGAAACTTACGGCATTCCTCTTACCCGAAGTTTGTTATGCCTACCACGATTGTCAACATCTAGGGCCGTCATTAACGCGGGGCAAACGGGGTAGCTGCCCCGGGCCCAGTTGCTCCTGGGGGGCCCAGAGCAGCTGCCCCGTGGGCCCCGCAATTTGCGCTGCCCTCATGGACCGGGCGGTGCGGTGCGGTGGGAGGCCCCCCGGGTGGCTCATGCACTAAGGGCAACCCGGGGAGCATGTGTGAGCAGGGGCCCGGTCTGGCGCTGTGGCGCTTAAACAGCGCGACCGGGCCCCTTCCTGTACCGGCTGGGACTTCCTCCCAACGGAGAGCACAGCCGCGCGGAAGGAGAATGGCAGGAAGAGGGGAGTACCAGAGGGGAACTCCCATCTGCCTCAGCCTGCCACTGGAGCAGGGAAACCACCTTCCAGAAAAAGGTAAGAACCTGGAGGGTGGCAAAATGTATGCTTGTGTGGAAGTATGTCTGTGTGTGTCAGTATGTCTGTCTATGTGTATGTCAGTATGCCTGTGTGTGTGTGTCAATACGTCTGTCAGTGTATGTGTCTGTGTTTGTCAGTATATCTGTCAGTGTATGTGCCTGTGTGTGTATGTATGTATGTCAGTATGTCTGCCAGTATATATTATGTGTCAGTGTATGTGTGTGTCAGTATGTAATCTGTGAATGTTTTAATGTCTGTCTGTGTGTATGTGCCAGTGTGTCTGTCTATGTGTATGTCAGTATGCCTGTGTGTGTGTCAGTGTGTCTGTGTGTATGTCAGTATGCCTGTGTGTGTGTCAATACGTCTGTCAGTGTATGTGTTTGTGTGTGTGTCATTATATCTCTCAGTGTGTGTGTGTATGTATGTATGCCAGTATGTCTGCCAGTATATATTTGTGTGTCAGTGTATGTGTGTGTCAGTATGTATCTGTGAATGTTTTAATGTCTGTCTGTGTGTATGTGCCAGTATGTCTGTCTATGTGTATGTCAGTATGCCTGTGTGTCAGTGTGTCTGTGTGTATGTCAGTATGCCTGTGTGTGTCAATACGTTTGTCAGTGTATGTGTCTGTGTGTGTCAGTATATCTGTCAGTGTATGTGTCTGTGTGTGTGTCAGTATATCTGTCAGTGTATGTGTCTGTGTGTGTATGTATGTCTGTGTGTGCGTGTGTGTGTCAGTATGTCTGCCAGTATATATTTGTGTGCCAGTATGTATCTGTGAATGTTTTAATGTCTGTCTGTGTCTGTATGTGCAAGTACGTCTGTCAGTGTGATTGCGCATTGGGGGGGAGGGATGGGAGGGGCAGGGCCCAGGGGGCCCAAGAAAATGCCTTGCCCAGGGTCCTAATCATATTATAGACGGCCCTGTCAACATCAGTTAATTTATCTTGTAGGAAGAGTATAGCTTCCTCCCCCTCTTCTTCTAATGCCTGTACTCTAGCACCTAGGTGCTGTATTTCTGTAGTGACGGCTTGTAACTTTTCTTCCATTTCTTAAACATGGCGGTGAAGTCAGACTGGGCTAGGATGGCTCTGAGATCCAAGCCCTCCGTGGAGCATTCTGAAACTGTTGGGCTCAATGGCGGGCTACCTCGCTCGTCCATTAGCGGAGCCATTTTGTCACGGTAATCCTGTTCAGCTTGCTCCATAAGAAACCACCAAAAAGGGGATTATGACGGTGCCGGGTTGGAACCCGAGGCAAGTCCTGCTGCTTGACGGTTCTTTTTCGTCCCCATTGCTTCCTGTTTTGGTAATTGTTTTGGTAACTGTCTTGGTATTGTCTTGGTATTTGTCTGGGTAATTTATGATTCTTAGTCAGAAACTGATTGAAGCTAATAAGGCTTGGCTCTCGCTCGCCAGCTCTTGACGAATTTAACTATACACTATATGCTTTTACTACCAAATACCATCAATTAACTCAGAATTTTCGTTCCGATCCCCCCACACTTTGGAGACGTGTTCTCTTTAAGGATGAATCCCAGTTATCACTGTACAGGGCAGATGGCAAACAGCGTGTATGGCATCGTGTGGGTGAGTGGTTTACTGATGTCAACTTTGTGGATTGAGTGGCCCATGGTGGCGGGGAGGTTATGGTATGGGGAGGCATATGTTATGGACAACGAACACAGGTGCATTTTATTTTATTAATCAAAGTGAAGAGATCTTGAGGCCCATTGTTGTGCCAATCATCCACGACCATCACCTCGGTGCCTGGATTATTTTCTATATTCAGTATTTGCATGGCCAGCTCACCGGACATGTCACCCATTGAGCATGTTTGGGATGCTCTGGATCGCCACATACAACAGCGTGTTCCAGGTCCTGCCAATATCCAGCAACAACGTCGCATAGCCGTTTAAGAAGAGTGGACCAACATTCCACAGGCCACAATCAAGAACTTGATCAACTCTATGCGAAGGAGATGTATTGCACTGCTTGAGGCAAATGGTGGTCACACCCGATACTAACTGGTTTTCGGACCCCTCCGGATCCCCCCAATACAGTAAAACTGCACATTTTAGAGTGGCCTTTTATTGTGGCCAGCCTAAGGCATACCTGTGCAATAATCCTGCTGTCTAATCAGCGTCTTGATATGTCACACCAGTGAGGTGGATGGATTATCTCGGCAAAGGAGAAGTGCTCACCAGCAGAGATTTAGACAGATTTGTGAACAATATTTGAGAGAAATAGGCCTTTTGTGTACGTAGAAAAAATCTTAGATCTTTGAGTTCAGCTAATGAAATATGGGGGGCAAAAACAAGTGTTGCGTTTATAATTTTGGTGTGTGTGTGTGTGTGTGTATGTGTGTGTATATATATATATATATATATATATATATATATATATTTTATAACAAATACAGGGTGCGCTAAGTAGGACAATGAGAGATAATAAACAAAAATAATATAAAGAGTCTCTTAAAGTACAGCAAAGTTCTTGCTTTGAATCCTCAGTGGTAAATATGAAATACAAAAGCAAAAATAGAGACCAATAGTGCAAAACCGTTTTAGGAAAGCTGGATCACGAACAACATAGAAGTAGAGAAGTGCCAACTCACAATTTAAAGAGCTATGCCCAGCTCTATGTAAAACAGCATACAGTGGTATTTAATATTCCCCACATGTAGGATATAACTAGACACTTGGAGGGTTATCCTCAAAACTTCTTACAGCATTCCAGATAAGCGTCAGCATATAAAATACATAAAAGGGGGAAAAACCCAATAGTGCAATAACGTAGGTTAACTGCAACTACATACAACATTGAGGTCCTAAGAGTGCCAACTTACAATTGAGAGAGCTATAACCAGCTCTGAGTAAAACAGCATACAATGGTATTTAAACTCCCCACATGTAGGATATCCTTCTAGCGATGCTTGCAGTGCCGGTCTTATGAAAATAAAATCACAAGAGAGGGCCCATAGTGTTTACCGTATAAAAAACAGCAGTAAAAGGTAAAATGAAACGTACTTACAGTGTTCAGAGCAGCCACACTGCTCTATGAACCAGGCGTAGGTGGAATAATCCCCACCAGGGATTTCTTTTGTAGTACTGGATCTTTAAAATGATAAAAAATCAGCCAGGATAAAACAGCAACAAATAAAAGTAAGTGCGCAAAATACTTTTATTGGATTCTTTAAAAACACAACGCGTTTCGCCAAAACAGGCTTTATCAAGTGTAAACAACTGATCCTGGCTATTCACCTTTTATAGGTAAAATGGCTTAAAATGTGAAGATTGGTGCCAAAATGACTCTTTATATTATTTTTGTTTATTATCTCTCATTGTCCTACTTAGCGCACCCTGTATTTGTTGTATCTTGTTCTCTCCATTATTTGAAGGGTTTGAGGGTTACCCTTCCCCTCAGGTGTGCAGCTCTATTCTCCCCTGTGATCAGTACTGTAGCGCTGTTCCTCTCCTATTTTTTTTCTGTTAGTTAATATACACATACATATACATACACACATACACAATTGTGCTCAAAGATTTGCATATCATTGGAGAATTGGTAATACATGTACCATTTTTAACCCCTTAAGGACACATGACATGTGTGACATGTCATGATTCCCTTTTATTCCAGAAGTTTGGTCCTTAAGGGGTTAAAGAAAACATGAATGAGCAGGCAAAACACATTTCTTGTATATCTTATGGGATTCATCTGCAACTGTAGGTTATAAAAGAATGGCACAATCATAAGACAAAACAGGGCGAAAAAAAAATGAAATGACCCCTATTCAAAGGTCTGCACACCCTTATTTCTTAATATTATGTATTGCCCCGTAAAGCATAGTGGTGGCTCACTGATTTGTTGGGGGTGTGTGAGCTCCAAAAGTAGCGCTCTCCAAACATAGCGCATATGGTTCTGACCACTCCAAATTACAGTGTGCCAGAAGCTGTAAAGCGTGTCAAGATGTTGTCAGGCATATTGTAACCAGGCTTTTTTGTGGCATTGGCGCAGTAAAGACTTCTTTCTGGGAACTTGACCATGCCACTATTTTTTCCTCAAGTATTGTTGTATTGTGCTCCTTGAAATAACCACACCATCTCAGAGCAGCTTGGTTTTTCTCCTGAGGTTACCTGTGGGTTTTACTTTGTATCCCGAACAATTCTTCTGGCAGTTGTGGCTGAAATCTTTCTTGGTCTACCTGACCTTGGCTTGGTATCAAGAGATCCCCAAATTTTCCACTTCTTAAAAAGTGATTAAACAGTACTAACTGGCGTTTTCAAGGCTTTGGATATCTTTTTACACCCTTTTCCATCTTTATAAAGTTCCATTACCTTGTTACACAGGTCTTTTGACAGTTCTTTTCTGCTCCCCATGGCTCAGTATCTAGCCTGCTCAGGGCATCCATGTGAGACCTAACAAACGTATTGACTATTTATACACAGACACAAATTGCAATTTAAACAGCCATGTGTGTGTGAAATTAACCTTAAATAAATAAATATCTTTATTTATTTTTTATTTTCTCACCCCTCCTGGGTGGTATGTTTATTCCTCATTCTCAGGGTCCTCTACCAGAGGCCTGGGAGTTTGAGGGTTCTGCGCAGTATCTTAGCTGTTCCTAGAACTAAACTCTTCTGGACAGCGATCTCAGATGTCCCACCTGGAATCTGTTGAAGCCACACCCCCAACTTGGGAGTCACAGCCACGAGTGCTCCAATCACAACTGGGATTACTACTGCTAGTGGTGTACGTATAGGGGTTGCAGTTGCGACCGGGTCCGTCACTCCAGGGGGCCTGGCTGCCCTGTGGACTCCTGCGACCGGGTACCAACCATCAACCTGAGCCACCACTGGACCCCAAGGAAAGCCACCCTCCTGCACCTAAAAGGCATGAAACAGGAGGGTGGCTTAAACATTTTGTATGTGTGTGTGTATGTGTCTGTTTGTGTGTGTATGTCTGTTTGCATGTATGTGTCTGTCTGTTTTCTATGTACGTATGTGTCCGTATGTTTCTGTCCGTATGTATCTGTCCGTATATATGCCTGTCTGTTTGTATCTATGTGTCTTTGTATGTATGTGTGTGTCTGTCTGTCTGTGTCTGTATGTGTCTGTATGTGTGTGTCTGTATGTGTGTGTCTGTCGGGATGGAGGGAGAAGGGGGGGATGAGGAGGGCCCATGGATCAGTATCACACCGGGGCCCCATAGATTGTGTGTCCGCCTTTGTGCCCTGCTAAGCGGATGAGAGAGGTTTCTGGAGTAAGAGCTGCTAGGTCCAGTGTGAAACCCAACTGGAAGGAAGGTTTCAGCAGGCGTCTGCATCCCGACTCAGGCACAGAGTGGTTTCTTTGGCAGAGACTTGCTAGGGAAAGAGAGAAAATCCCAGAAGTAGCAAGAAGCAGTGTGAGACTGGACCCCCAATCTTACAGATTAGTGGAAGCCCTCTACAGTTTTCCAGACCCATCAGGTGGATAACAAAGCTTACTGGGCCACAACTATGTGCACCGACCACTAGTACCCAACGGTCACAAGGGTGAAGGTCTAAGGAAAGGGGGGGTGACGTGTTACTGTGGGTGGGCATATATGGGCGGCCATTATGACGCCGTTTAATTGTATTGTATTCCATTGGTGTATGTCACATGTTGCGTTAAATTCTGCTGTGCAATGCAGATAACTCTGTGCAATGCAGATAATGTCTTTAAACAGATAACCTTGTTCCCAGCGGGGCCCCACCTCCACACTCTGGATGCCCAGCTGGGTGGAGGCACTGCCGTAAGTGGGTACCCCATCTCCCAATTGGCGGAGGCTCAGGATCGACCCAAGTGACGTGAGGGACCCCATCAGTATATAGGAGTCTGCAAAAAAAAATAAAAAATACATATATGTTTTAGAAGTTTTGAGATGGTGGGGTGCCAGACTCCTCCCCTTTAACTCTGTAGATATTATCTTCTGATGTGTGGCATCTTTCCACGTAAGCGCAAGTAATCAACCCCTAATGGAAACATGAACAGTTACACATACAGTACTCAAAATTTGTTATAATATAAAGATATCCATACAATATTTAAAGCCTGGAACAATACAGCAAGACCTATACACTCACCAAGAACCCAGTACTGTAAGGAGATGCCAATACAGGCCCGGACTGGCCATCGGGCACACCGGGCAAATGCCCGGTGGGCCGCGATGGCCGTGGGGCCGAGGCCGGCAGGGAGATCACAGGATCTCCCCTGCCGGTCTATGCAGGGCCGGCACTATCCGAGCGCCTGGCCCGCTGTGTGCCATGAAGGGCCGGTGGGGAGATCAAAGATCTCCCTCACCGGCCCACTTGAATAGATCTGCGGCTGGGGAGAGAGGGAGAGGACCTGGCGGAGCTCTATCTTGCAGCTTCGCTGGGTTCCTCTCGCGAGATCCGGCGCGTTGCCATGGCAACGACCGGATCTCGCCGGAGTGAACTCTAGCCTCGCAGGCTAGAGTTCACTCACCCACTGGACCACCAGGGATGCTGTGCGAGTGACTGAACCCCCTCCCAGATACCACAATGCCAGTCCCCCCCTCCCAGGCTAAAGGTAAGAAGGGAGGGGGGACATTATAACTGCTTTATTTTATTTTTTACCCCCCAAACACACACACGCAAAATCCCTTCTAATATTCACACACATCACTCTCACACCCCATCAAACACAGCACTCTCACACCCATCACACACAGCACTCTCACACCCATCACACACAGCACTCTCACACACATCACTCTCACACCCCATCACACACAGCACTCTCACACTCCATCACACACAGCACTCTCACACCCCATCACACACAGCACTCTCACACACAGCACTCTCACACCCATCACACATAGCACTCTCACACCCATCACACATAGCACTCTCATACCCCATCACACACAGCACTCTCATACCCCATCACACACAGCACTCTCATACCCCATCACACACAGCACTCTCACACACAGCACTCTCACACACAGCACTCTCACACACATCACTCTCACACCCATCACACACAGCACTCTCACACCCATCACACATAGCACTCTCACACCATCACACATAGCACTCTCACACCCCTCACACCCAGCACACACAGCACCCTCACACCCATCACACACAGCACTCTCACACCCAGCACCCTTACACACATCATACACAGCACCCATCACACACATCATAAGCAGCACCCATCACACACATCATAAACAGCACCCTCACACACAGCACCCACACACACACATCACACACAGCACCCCTCAAACACAGCATCCCTCATACACACTACATCCCTCACAGACACCCACTGCACCAAACACACACACAATACTTCCGAATATATATATATATATACACACACATACACACACACACACACACACACACACTCTGCACTCCTAAACACATTACGTTCCAGACACACACTAGATCCCTTACCCAACTCTGGATTATATACGCACACTAGATCCATTTATACACTCTGAATCCTTATATACACACACTCACTAGATCTCCTACACATTCTGGGTCCTTCAAACACACACTAGACTCCTGTATACACACACACTGTGCCATCTACACACACACACTTCATTCCTAAAATACACACTCTGGATCCCTTATAAACACGCTAGATTCATTGTAAACAAACACATACTACACCCTGAAACACACACTCTCTACAACCCCTACAAACACTACATCACCTATATACACACACACTATAGCCTGTATGCACACACTTACTACATCCCCTATACACACATTCTCTACAGCCCCTAGCCATATATGCATTACATTACACCAAAAACACAACACTACTAAAACCGACATTGTTACACAATACCACACCACAATCAGCTCACTCTACACTCACGCAATACCACAAGCAGGCTCCAAACACATGCACAATACTCTTTCCTGGCCCTTTTGTCTCCTGGTATCCATTTATAGAGTCACCAGAGACAAATTGCAAGGAAACACAGTGCAATCATGTTATTAAATTTGCTTGCACTGTGCAGGGCTTTCTTCTCATGCTAGAGCTCTTTAGCAGAGAGGGGGCGTGTTTGTCATTGGCCCTTCTTAGTGGGCCGCTGTGATAAAAAAATGCCCGGGCCGAATTTTTCTCCCAGTCCGGCCCTGTGCCAATACAATACACAGAACTAAGCACAACACAAAGATACCAATTAAACACACACAGCTGGGTACAACAGACAAAGCCATACAACAAGCAGGGATAAAACACTGAGCTAACCCAGGATGAAACATAGCTATCCCATACAGCCAGGGTCACTGCGATAGATTACACAGAGCTGCAATACAGAGATATACACACACACAGTACACATCTCCGTATAATGCTCCAGCATTTTCTGTCTAACTCCTTCTCTCTAACCTTCTCTGAGTCTCTAGCAATCAAGCTTTCGGATCTCGTTTTAAGTAGCGCTCTGCTATGACAACTACAGCTGTCTAGTAAATCTTGCTTCTGTAATGGATGTAGAGATATAAACCGTAATTAATCTTTTAATATAAAACTATTTAATTCATGACTAGTTATTAAATAGGAAATAACCAAGACACTTTTTTTTTTTAATGAAAAGAATGTTTTTAATTCTTGTAATTAGTGTCATGGTTGTAAATATAGCATGAAAATACATGAAAGGGAATTGATAAATGGACATAGGGAGGTTTTTCTTATTAAAGATTTTATCACGTGTTTTACAAGGAACATAATTTACCTTTTAAAATAGTCCTATGCAGATTACAATATATAGGTTGCAATATTCGTCCCCTGTACAAAAGATGATATTAACACGTAAATTATATCTTAAAGGGGTATCACCAACACAGCTTGTGAGATGTGCATTTTTGAAATTTCCCTAATAAAGAATGTATGGGGTTAATATTTCTAGGTGTACAGGTTGTGAAGAAGTCTTAGAGAGATGGTAATCACGTTGCAAATATTGAAAAGGAGGAAATGAAAGGGCTTAACTTATTATACACATTAGAATCATGTAGATTAAGTATTGAATTTCATTATTTCATTATGAATTTATTAAAATGTGTATTAATATATTTCCCTTTGCTCCCTTTACGTAACATCTTATTGTTTAAGGATTTTTTTTTTATTTAAAGGGGGTGTTTATAGTTGTTCTGGTGTTACACTACTGATTATGAATACATTTTAATATTATGACATGTTTGTATTATGTGGTAGATGTTTTTTTGTTTACTATATTTATTTATTTTCTGTATGTAATTTAATTCTCTGTTTAGTTATATTTAACCATCTGTAAATGGATAATTAGGGGACTTTGTTCCAAGCAGTGCTAAGGACAGGCTGTGATGTAGTGTGCATAGTGATCCAGCCCACTGCAAAGTGTGTCATCGCATAGGACGTCATTACCTTGCTTCCAGGAAGCCGTACAGCCTGGATTGAAGAGTTTGAATATTGAATGACCTTATTGGAGGAAAGTTTCTACATGGACTTGCTTCTTATCCTACGTGTGACGAAAGCACCTTCGTCACTGGGATTTGGAGAGGCCTGCTTGCCAGTATCTTGCCCTGTGACTATGGCCCCTGGGATATATTGCCCTTTAAAACACTTTTTCTGCTCCTTTAAATCCATGGGAAAATGGGCCTCTTCCCCTCCCCCTTTTTCTTGTCCTATTGTTTCTCCAGCAGGGCGTTGTCCCAGGGACACTGCCAGACCAGTTTAAACTGGCTGCTTTGTCCCTCCTCAATCTCCCATCAGCCCTTGCTATTTTTTGACCAAACCTTATTTGTACTATAGGGCACTTTTAACATTGGACATATTGAGTGCTCAGATCCAAGCTATCTGGGGATATGTTGGACATATAGGTTAAAAATTGTATTATAAGAGTTATGTATTTTCATGTGTTTTTGTAACAGTTTCTGACTTAGAGATATTTCCTGTACCTGGAGATAATTAAGTTACCACAGCCACTTAAGCCAATTATCTCCAGGATAGAGGAGAAGATAGACCGGCCGTACAGCCTAAATCTGTGGAACTGTTTTGGGCATGAAAGCCATTCTTGCAGTCGGTCAAATGTGACTTCAACAAAACTTTTGAACCCCTGCTCTGATCTGGGTGATTTTTGGATATGTTTGGATCAGGGCTAACCAGGGATGTATAATGGGGATATGTTATGTTTTGGGGTGTTTTCTAGACTTTGGGTAAAATTTGATATTTTCTGCCTGTGGATAATTAGGTTATTCCATTAGCTAGTTACAGGCAGAGGGGAGGGATTGCTGACTGTATGTGGGAGTATGCTGTACTAATGATTGTTCCTATTGGTTTGTGTACCTTTTGTCCCAGTTTACCATCAGGTCCAGGGGGTGTGCCTCTGGCCTGAACATATGTATAAAAGAAAAGCCCTTACACTCAATAAACCAGACATGCTTACCCCTTCATGAAGTCTTGGCTCATGTTTGGGGGATTGGAGACCTACACTCTGGGGATTGCTATAATCACTATACTCCCCAGAGTATAATCACTAGATCTTGTAAGAGCTGTTCTTGTTCCTGGTTCCTGCTCTCTGGATTTAGGAGAGGTCCACCCACTGGAAGCTGGAGCCCGGTCTTGGGTGCAGGGTGGGTGGAGGATGACGAAACCCCATCCAAGCTGCGGCAGTTTGTGGGATTTGCGGTGATTATGGTGTCGAGTGCAGTGCTGATGGTCCTTGGCGAGCACTAGGAGCATCGTTTGACGGAGGCACCCAGTCAGAGTGGCAGGCGTTCCGTCACACTATGTGTAAGGTTTTAATGTGATTTAGAGGACATCCAATTGCATGCCATTTATATGGTGTTGATGAACACAGTGAAAGTTTATTTGTGGACCTGGTAACTGAAGTCCTATTCTCTACTTCAAGAGTATTTAGTGGAGCTTCTATGTCCTGATCAGTATTTTATCTGCTCCCTGCTTGTGACAGACTTTACCCATTCCTTTGTTTGTGGGGGTTATTTTTTTTTTTTTTAATTTCCAATTCAAAGTTTTATTAAGTTTTGAGTTTTCGTGAACATAACAAGTAATGCAGTAGATGATATACATCAATAACAGAAAAAGAAAAACAAAGTAACTGTACAATGCAAATTAGGAAGTGTGAGCAGATACAATTGTGGAAGCCTATTCCACATAGTAAGTGGGTACTTAAAGGGGAATTATAGTCACCAAAATAACTTTAGCTTAATAATCTGTTTTGGTGTATATATATCATGCCCCTGCAGTCTCACTGCTCAATTTTCTGCCATTTAGGATTTAAATCACGTTGTTTACACAGCCCTTGTAACATCTCCCTGCTTATGAGAAAAATGACTCAACATCCAGCGAAAGACCAAAAGATCCTACACTAGAGTTGGTTAGGTTGCAGGGTATAAGGGCATGACCCTTAAGATATAATATGAAAAGAGAAAGAGACTGAACAGGGATTAGAATGAAATTCTCAGTCCCTATACCCCAGAGGAAAATTTGTTCATAATTTAATGGCAGCAAAATGCCCGTATAGAACTTAAATGAAATATAAGAAAAAAATGTAAATAAAAATAATACATTTTTATTAATCCCTCTTAGGGAGAAAAAATAGCACAGCACCCCTACCCCCACACACAGCACCCCTACCCCACAGCACAGCACCCCTACCCCCCATACACAGCACCCCTACCCCCCACAGCACAGCACCTCTACCCCCACACACAGCACCCCTACCCCCACACAGCACAGCACCCCTACCCCCCACACAGCACCCCTACCCCACAGCACAGCACCCCTACCCCCACACGCAGCACCCCTACCCCACAGCACCCCTACCCCAACAGCACAGCACCCCTACCCTCTCCCCCCCCACACAGCACCCCTACCCCCCACAGCACAGCAACCCTACCCCAACAGCACAGCACCCCTACCCCCACACACAGCACCCCTACTCCCCACACAGCACAGCACCCCTACCCCCCACACAGCACAGCACCCCTACCCCCACAGCACAGCACCCCTACCCCCACACACAGCACCCCTATCCCCCCCCACACACAGCACCCCTAACCCCCACACACACAGCACCCCTAACCCCCACACACACAGCACCCCTCAGACACACACACAGCACCCCACACCCTTACACACAAACACATACACTGCAGCCCTCAATGCAGTATGTGTGTGTGTATTCAGCAGTCTGTATGTATTCAGCAGTCTGTGTGTGTACTCAGCAGTCTATGTGTATTCAGCAGTCTGTGTGTGTGTACTCAGCAATCTTTGTATGTGTATGTATTCAGCGGTCTGTGTGTACTCAGCAGTGTGTGTACTCAGCGGACTGTGTGTGTGAGCAGTCTGTGTGTGTGTATGTATTCAGCAGACTGTGTTTATGTACTCAGCAGTCTGTATGTGTGTGTGTATTCAGCAGTGTATGTATTCAGCAGACTGTGTGTGTGTATTCAGCAGTCTGTGTGTACTCAGCAGTCTGTCTGTGTATTCAGCAGTGTGTGTGTGTGTGTGTATTTAGCAGTCGGTGTGTGTGTGTATGTATTTAGCAGTCGGTGTGTGAATGTGTTCAGCAGTCTGTGTGTATGTATTGCATTTGTTGGAGATACTAATAAATATAAGTTTATTTTTATCTATTTATAACATTATTTAAAATTTGTATTATTGAACTCTCTGTTGTGTTCTTCTTTTAAAACAAAAGTTATTAGTTTGGACAACTGTACGAGTTGTTTTCTCTAAACTTAAACCTCAGTATTCAGGTTTAATTGCTGTGTTGGCACTTTGAGGAAAAAAAAAAGTTGGCATGTATTGCAGTTTGGGCACTGGGCATATAGTCACTATCAGCCACAATTCCTGTAGTTTGGTGTAGTGGGACAGACATAAATCAGTATGATGGAGTGTCTGTGAGTTTACTCTTTGTCTCAGGCAATCCTCAATTAAATATTAATATGGGATTTCTATTCCCTGTGTCATTAGCATTTTAGAGATTATAATGACTGTGGTATAAGTATGAGCATTCATTATTCTGTAGCACTATCAAAATCATATAATTTAAAAGTTAGAACTGAACAGATAGATACATTGGGTCATTGGTATTGGACCAGATTTGGGGAATTTCTCAGCCCAGAGTGATTCACTGGTTGTCCTCTGGCCTGAGCCCATTGGGTAATTTAGTAAGGTCTACAACACAGTTCAGGTGCCTTTTTTATGGGACACATAGTAACATTCTTTCCAAATTTTTATTAGTGAGTTCATTTTCTGAGGTTGAGGTCCTGTTGTAGAAGTTGTGAGAAGGTTCCACTGGGTCAGGAGTTCTTTGCCATCTTCAGGTGTAAACAGTGTTTTCTACACTCCGTTTCGCTTAAAGGGACACTATAGGCACCCAGACCATTTTACCATTTAAGTGGTCTAAGTGCACTGTCCATGTTGCACTTAGTGTAGTATGTTCTTTAGGCCTCCAGAGAAACTGCAATGTTTAAATTTCAGCACTAAGTCTGCCTCCAGTGGCTGTCTACTGGACAGTTACAGGAGGCGCTTCCTGGATCCTAACTGACATTTGGTCCAACAACTGACACTGGACGTCCTTACACTCTGTATGAGGACATCCAGTGTCAGCTATTTCCCCATCGGAAATCATTGATTCAATGCTTTCCTATTAGAAGGCCTAATGCGTGTGCGGCACTTGCCGCATATGCGCATTAGCGCCCACTTGTCAAGGGATATCGGAGCAGGCGGAACTGTGACCCGAGGGACATCTGTGCTGGCATCAGGTAAGTAAATAAAGGGGTTTTAAAACAAGGGAGGGGGGAGGCAGAGTGAACTATAGTGCCAGGAATACAGCTTTGCATCCCTGACACTATTGTATCCCTTTAAGTAGTAGTTTAGTTGGGAATCCCCACTTGTAGGGAATATTTACCTCACACAGAGCTTAAATGATGGTACTTAATACTTTGTGTTTGGTCAAGGTGGCTGAAAAGAGGTCAGTGAAGAGTTGAATATGCTGAAATCTGGTGCTATCTCAGAAATTCTTGACTGTTGTATGATCTTTTCCTAAACTGCACAATAATTTAGAAATATATACAGTGGTCTGTGTGATAAAGGCGCTTCAAATATTAGTGATATCAATAGTAATTCTAAATAGTTACATAGTTACATAGCTGAAAAGAGACTTTCGTCCATCAAGTTCAGCCTTCCTCACATATGTTTTTGCTGTTGATCCAAAAGAAGGCAAAAAACCCAGTCTGAAGCGCTTCCAATTTTGCAACAAACTAGGAAAAAATTCCTTCTTGACCCCAAAATAGCAGTCAGATGTCTCCTTGGATCAAGCAGCTATAACCCCACTAATTAGAAATTTTATCTCTGTATGTTATGTTTTTGCAAGTATTTATCCAATTGCAGTTTAAACATCTGTATAGACACTGACAAAACCACCTCTTCAGGCAAAGAATTCCATATCCTTATTGCTCTTACTGTAAAAAAAACTTTTCTTTGCCTTAGATGAAATCTCCTTTCTTCAAGCCTAAATGTGTGACCTTGTGTCCTGTGTATAGCCCTGTTTATGAATAGATTTCTAGATAATGGTTTGTACTGGCCCTGAATATATTTGTATAATGTTATCATATCCCCTCTCAGGTGCGGTTTTTCCAAACTAAAGAGATTTACATTTTTTAACCTTTCTTCATAACTAAAATGCTCCATTCCTTTTATCAATTTTGTAGCTCGTCTCTGCACTTTTTCTAGTGCCTTGATATCTTTCTTTAGAACCAGTGCCCAAAATTGCACAGCATATTCAAGGTGTGGTCTTACCAGTGATTTATAAAGAGGCAAAATTATATTTTCATCTCGAGAATTTATGCCCCTAATTATACATGACAAAATCTTACTGGCCTTAGCAACGGCAGACTGACATTGCATATTGCTGCCTAATATGTTGTCTATAACAATTCCCAAATCATTCTCGTGTGCGGTTATCCCTAGTTCACTACCATTTAGGGTGTGAATTGCTTGTGCATTCTTAACCCCGAAGTGCATAACTTTGCATTTCTCTACGTTAAATTTCATCTGCCATTTTAGTGCCCAGTACCCCAATCTATCCAAATCCCTCTGCAGCAAGGCAATATCCTGCTCACATTTTATTACTTTACAAAGTTTTGTGTCATCTGCAAACACTGATACATGGCTTTCAATGCCCATTTCAAGATCATTTATAAATATGTTAAATAGAAGTGGTCCCAAAACAGAACCCTGAGGGACACCACTTACCACTTTTGTCCAGCTTGAAAATTTGCCATTAATGACAACTCGTTGTACTCTATCCTTAAGCCAATGTTCTACCCAAGAACAAGAATATTCATCTAGACCAATTTCTTTTAGTTTGAAGACTAACCTATTGTGAGGAAACGTATCAAATGCCTTGGCAAAATCCAAGTAGATCACATCCACTGCAACACCCTGATCTATACTTCTACTTACTTCTTCGTAGAATGCAATTAGGTTAGTTTGACATGACCTATGTTTCATAAAACCATGCTGATTATTGCTAATAACACAGTTCTTCCCAATGAATTCCTGAATATTATCCCTTAATAGCCGTTCAAATAATTTCCCAGTCACAGAAGTTAAGCTCACAGGTCTATAATTTCCAGGCAAGGATTTTGAACCCTTTTTAAATGTAGGAACACCATCTGCCTTCCTCCAATCCTCCGGTACAATACCTGAAACAAAAGAATCTTGAAAAATTAAATACAGAGGTTCACTTATTTCCCCACTTAGCTCCTTAAGTACACGTGGGTGGATACCGTCAGGCCCCGGAGCTTTATTTACATTAATTTTCTTTAATAGCTGTAGCACCTTGTCTCAAGTTATCCAATCACAAGTTATCTGCAAGTTTGTTGCAGCAATCATTTGCTTATCTCTTGCCATAGGACCCTCAATAATATATACTGAAGAAAAATAGTTATTTAACATTTCTGCCTTTTCCTGGTCTTCATTGACTAACAGACCCATCTCTGATTTCAGTGTACCTACACTTTCATTTTTTGTTTTTTTAGAATTGATGTACTTGAAAAAACTTTGGGGTTGGTTTTGCATTCTTTGGCTATCAATTTCAATTTCTATCAATTTCTCATTTTCTAGTTTAGCTACTTTAATTTCCTTTTTGCAAGTATTATTGGCTTCCTTATATCTTATATAGGATGCCTCTGATTTGTCCGATTTAAATTATTTAAATGCCCTTTTCTTATTTGTAATCTCTTGTTTTACTTCTCTACTAAGCCACATTGGTTTTAATTTGTTTCTTTTATATTTATTACCCAATGGTACATACTGTGAAATGTACCTTTCTAATACTTGTTTGAATAGTTTCCATTTTTTTCCCAGTGTTTTTATCACTAAGGAGTTTATGCCAGTCGATATGTTGTAGAGCTGCCCTAATCTAAAATTGGCTTTTTAAAAATTACACGTTTTAATATACCCCACGTGCTTTTGCTTTTTTGAGTTTATTTCAAAAGTTACCATATTGTGATCACTATTCCCCAAATGCTCTCCTACTTGAATGTTGGTTAAAAGATCAACATTGTTTGTTATAACAACCATCCTTTCTAGTTGGTGCTTGTACCAGTTGTGACATAAAGGTGTCATTTAAAACATTCAAAAATCTGATTCCCCTTTCTGAAGTACTAGTCCCTCTATCCCAATTTATGTCCGGGTAATTAAAATCTCCAATAATTAACGTGTTACCCAGATTAGCAGCTTTCACAATTTGCTCTAACAGCAGTTCTTCCTCATTAATATTTACATTTGGTGGTTTATAACATATCCCAACCAATAATTTATTTCCCTTTGTTTGCCCCAAGCAGATATCTACCCATAGAGCTTCCTCATTTTCCTCGTCACACTCCACATGCCTAAGATTTGACTTCATTTCCTGGCTGACATACAAACATACCCCACCACCCTTCTTGTTTTTCCTATCCTTCCTAAATAACGTTTACCAATTTAAGCTAACTGCCCAGTCATGTGTCTCATCCCACCATGTTTATGTTATGCCTATTATATCATATTATTGTATTGCATCTAGTTCCCCCATTAATTTATATAGGCTCCTTGCATTAGTAAGCATACATTTAATATTGTATTTAAAATCTCCTCCAACCTTCTAGCCATCCTATCCCCCAGCACAGCAGACCCTCTTCCGTTTAGGTGCAATCCATCACGACTATACAGGTTGTACCCAAGCGCAAAATTGGCCCAGTGCTCTAAAAACCCAAAACCCTCTTTCCTGCACCAAGACTTCAGCCACACATTGACCTTTCTAATCTCCCGCTGCCTTTCTGCTGTAGCGATCGGCACAGGTAATATTTCTGAAAATATTACCTTGGAGGTCCTTTTCTTTAGCTTACTTTCTAGATCCCTGAACTCACTCTTTAGGACCTTCCCTTTTCCTCTGACTTTGTCATTGGTACCAATATGGACCATGACAGCTGGGTCATCCCCAGCCCCTCTCAATAATCCCTCCACTCTGTCGGCAACATGCCAGACCCGAGCACCCGGGAGACAGCAAACTGTCCAGTTGAGTCGATCAGAGTGGCAGATTACCCTATCTACTCTCTTAATAATAGAGTCCCCTACCACCACAACCTGTCTAGACTTCCTAACCCTCTCAACCCCACCCGTACTAGAGGGGCTGTTCCCACGCTGTAGGAACAGCTTCCTACAGTACAGCTTCTCCTGACCTGACGCTCCCAACATCTTCACTCAAATGGGCAAATCTGTTAGGTTGCACTAGATCAGGACTAGCTAAACCTTTCCTCTTCCCTCCACCTCTGCTTCCTCGCCCCACTGTTACCCAGCTATTCTGCTACAACACTCTGGTGGGAATCCCTCACACCCACCAAAAACATGCACAAGAGAAAGTGTTAAAATGAACCACCTACCCTAAAAGGGGATATATCAATCCTTGGCAAAACTTGGATGATAGTACAGTCCAGTCAATATCAAGGCATATATAAACAAGAGAAGAAAAAACTGGTGGTGTGGGGGTGTGGGGGAGGGGGTTCACATACCGTAAATCTGTGGTATTTAAGTAAAGTGTGTGGAGACTATGAGATGTCAACTCACATGTAGAAGAGCCTCAAATCTCGTCAGCAGTAGTGCCGTCTGATGGCACTGTACCCTTTAGGTTTAAAGTGGCACAACAGGAAACACCTTCTGGTGTAGTAGGTAAATATATAAAATGCTATAGTATAAAGTGCCAATACTTGCTCACCTTATCCAGAGCCTATAGACCTGGCTCTGGGTAAAATAGCTTGGGTGTCTGTAAAGAGGACACCACCCTTCTTTGAAGCACCTTTAGGAGGACCGAAACCGGACTTGAAGTTAAACAAATAAACAAACTTAAAACAAGTTAAATTAAAAAATAACAATATACTAATTATATTGTCCATCATAGGTTCATCTCCGAGATGCGTTTCACCCTTTTCAGAGGGCTTTTTCAATCGATATAGTCTGCTCCATATCTGTTCTGTTTTAAATACGGCGGTCTGCCAATTCATTTGTGGTTCTCCTTGGTTTGTAGCCAATCAAATCCAGTATGGAGGTTTCCATTCCTTCAATAATCTACATGTGTTATAGTGTCCCACTGAATATATCAGTGACATATGACGCAAGCTCCTGTTGTTTTACATCCTCGCTCATCCCAAAGACTTATGTTGTTCCTTATATCTCCATCTCCGTAGTTTGCTACTCTATTTTCTTGTTGAGACAGGTTAATGTTGGAGTAGGAAGGAGTTGTATGCTTCAATTATTTCCTCAGCTCTATCTTCCAAATGAGAGGTTTGCTCACTCTAGACATTGATTTCCACTTTAATATGTGCAGAAAGTTAATTAAAGTTGGCCTTCAGGGATGATTTGAGGTCATACAGCATTCTCTGCACCGAACAGTCAGTTGCCGGGGCTCTAGTGACAAGGGAAATGCAGGTGTTGATGCTCCTGGCAGAAGTGGATGCCAGTGAATCTGTGCGGTCGGTGCTATCTTAGGCCTTCTTGGGCAGGGTAGAGGCTTAAGCCAGGATTTGTAAGGGTGCTGTTGATGGTCTATGTTTTTTTACTGTTCTATGTGCCATGTTGCGTAGTAGTAAATATCCTTTTGCTGTATGAAGTTTTGGTGATTGTGTGGCATTGTATCTCGCTTTAGAGGAGGAGCAAGTGCTTCACGCATCTTACTCGATTGATGTCCAGACCATGTCCCTGTGGTTTCAAGAATTTTTTTTATAGCGATTTAAACTTTTCTGCTATTAATGCTTAAGTAGAAACATATATAATTGGAATCAGTGGGAATTCAGACAGGAGACCACAATCACCTACTAGGTGGAGCACCCACTAAACATCTGGACGTCACAGGATAAACATCCGGCAAGACTTTTGACACACTTTACCAGCATTCACCTTACTTGGATTGCTATAGAACTGTACATTTAGTCTTGATTAGGGATCTCAAACTCAGGCACCCTCAAAGTTGATGGCCTACCACTCACAGAGACTCATTCTTTAAATACAATTGATGGCTAGTTTGTCACGGCTGTTGCAGTTCAGCAACAGTTGTAGTTGAAGATCAGTTTAAAATGCCTTCTCTAGATTCAGGTAGAATCACATAAAACAAAAACAAGAAAAAAAAGAGGACCACAGGCACTCCAAATTGAAACCGTATGCAGATTTATTAGGAAAAAATGCAACGCCAAGCAACGTTTCGATCATCAAAGGTATTTTTAAATCTGCATACGGTTTCAATTTGGAGTGCCTGTGGTCCTCTTTTTTTTCGTGTATTATTCTGGGATTGCTGGTCCTGATCCGGAGCACCCTTGGCCTTTGGGATTGAGTGTGGTTCCCACCATCTACTTTGCATAAAACAAAAACAAATCTTGCATACTTTTCTGACTTTATGGGGACAACAAATAGCTACATAGATTTCAAAGGATTTCAATTAGTTTGAGCCATGCAGTGAGTTCTAGAGACTGACAGGCGTTATTAAACAGAATTGATAATATCACACAACCAATAAAAAGTTATAAAACGTTAACTAAATTTCTATTCTAAGTGCAGAATGTAGAGTTTACTGGTCAAGCATGTTATACGGATTATTGCTATACTGTCTGTTTCAATGTGAATCTGTCTCAATTTCTAACATGGTTTTTCCAACACAAAAAATATTGGATGACAGAAATACATTTTAACGTTCACAAAACGTCAATGCCAATAGGAATTATTGTGGAATAAAACAAACCTTTTATCTACTATCGAATAAAAGAACAAAATGCATTATATTATTTACACATAATAGAAGATTGTTTTTACAAAAAATACCATAAAACGTAAATAAAACAGTAGATTGTTTTTCAGAAAAATAAAACCTGTTACACTCGTTATCATTCCCCTGGCATATCTAACAGAGATAGTTTATCTACCTAAATTTAGTGCATAAGCCAAGCCAGAATGACATCTAGTTCTAAAATGCAACCAATAGAAAATGAAGTTTCAGCTTTGCAAGAGCTGGAAATTAACCCTGATGTCAAAAGGTAGATCCCCAGTTATTGTAGAACTGTTACTCCACTGATAACCTACATTTTCCTACTTATAGTTGAATGTACTAAATACAAATACCAAATTGCATGAATAAAAGTTGCTCACCGTTCAGTTTTTGTTGTTCTAGATTTTAAGCTAAGGGTCATTTGTCTGCTATTTTCCAATAAATGCATTAATGTCCCAGAATTTAAACAAATGCAGTTTCATTAGAATTCAAACTGTTCTGTTCAGAAGTCCTTCAATTTTGAAGTTTTAGCACCAGAAATCAATGAATTCCTTTTAGTAAGTTTCTTTGAAGGACAGTACTCAGAAAATGTTTCATTTGAAAGTAGAGAATACTATATTGAAAAAAAAAAAAAAAGAACAGGCATAGACTTATTTGTATAATTGACAGGCATTTTAAAATGATACACCACTGCACAAATACAAAAAAAAATCCCCTACTATTTAGCAGATCTACTTCAACAAAAATACATTTGCATGTGTTTAATTGCACATATATATTTTAATTGCAGTCTAAAACTCTTGCAATAGCTGCAGATCTCTGGTCTGCAGCCTTTGCAAGCTTTCCCCTTCTAACCGCACCTAGACTTTCTGTGGCTGTCCAATCCCAATGCAGTTCATTGAGAAGTCTTTGCAAGCTTACCAAACCAGGAAGTAACAGGACCTGCTATCTGACTGACAGCCAGGGTGGTGTAACCGGGTTAATTTAAAAAAAAAGTATAAATTCCTGTTGAAATCGCTACTTTTTATAAAGTGAAAAAGAGGACACACACACTTCACAAGTAAAGCAGTCCAGCAAGCTGAAGTCCATTAGAAGTGTGTAGTGCTCCTTTACGGACACCAACATCTGCCATGAAGGTAAGTTTTCACATTTAAGAATGACTAATTTTAAAGTTACTTTGCAACTATTTATAACCAAAGTTGCGAGTTCCTTTTTAAAAAATTACAAGCATTACAAAATAATACTGGTTTCTGTTAAACAAGGATCAACAAATCTTTAGTTATTTTGTCATTAAATATTGTGCCACTTGCACATCCAGACATGAAAATACATTTACATATTATTTTCCTGAATATAAAAGTCCTGGATTCTGGTAGTTTGTATTTCTTGCTGTTCTTACTTTAACAAAAAAAGTAACAATTAAAATATTTAAATAATATATTTCACGTGACCTGTCTTGAATGAATAACCTTACTAAATATAGGGGCACTTGATAATTAATATATTAGTATCAATATTAAGCTGCTAATTCGTTAAACCGATGCGACGAGAGAGAAAAGGTGAGTAAAACAACCTTTTCACTGCAATCAGAGGGGGACAGAGGACCTAAACAGCCACTCCACCACTATTGTTAGGAATACAAACATGTATTCCACTATTATGTTCCTTTAACCATTAAACATGGAGATCATTTTCAGGCTCTCGTGTTGTTTTTTTGTTCCAGGATTGCTTACTAATCTTTATAAACATATGTGAGTATTGCAAAAGCAAAACTTTTGTAATTTGTTATCTGTATTTTTTTATCATCCCAATACGGTATTTTAATATCTTCAACTAGGTGTGAATTTAACTTATTTTCGGCGCAACCTATTTTTTTTTATATATTTTTATTTCTTCAAAAGTTTTTTCATATTACAATTATCAAAATACATACAGTACCTCTGAAACCGATCGATATATCAATAGATATGTTTCCATTCAAGCAATTTGCTGAAAAATAATGCATTATTACAGTCAGTGCATATTTAACTTAATAAAAAAAATAATAAATAAAAAAAATGAAAAAAACAAAAAAAATAAAAATAAAACTGCATTACTAATATAAACCGGATTTGGATAGCCATATCCATAAATAACATAAGTAACGGGATAGAGGTATAGTAAAAACATGATTCATACCATACACATACACACACCATCCGGAGGAACCAAGCCTGTACTATCCGATTATTCCTGTCCTTCATTAATAGGTACAATATTGCTGGTGTTCTTCCAGGATCAAACACACTACGGGGCAGCCCAGACACTCTATATTATAAATTGTCATTATTAGCAATAAACTTTTCAACTATTTTTTCCCATTTACTAGATTTCTTCAGACCAACAGAGTTACCTTGGATTATTCCAATTTCCATTTTACATTGGTATATTGCTTGTTTTTTAATTTCACTCCACTCTAGTGCTTTATTACTTTTCCAATATCTGGCTAAAACTATCTTAACTGCCATTAAAATATGTGTTATCAGCATACATTTCTCAGTAGGCATAGAAGGCCATCCCAGATGTAACAAAAAACTTTGTGGTGTAAAGGGTATATATATCTGACACGTATTATGAATCTGATGGTATACATACTTCCATATATTACTTAGAAATTTACAATGCCACCAAATATGGAGATAATCTCCTTTCCCTTCCTCACATCGCCAGCAAACAGGATTCTGCTCTCTATACATTTTAGCCAATTTTTCTGGGACCATATACCATCTGTTTAGGAGTTTATAGAAAGTCTCTACTATATTCAAGCAATGTACCGATTTATTAACTTTAACTATCGCACTTATCATATCTTGCTCAGAAATCACGATATGTAAATCTTTTTCCCACTTAATCTTAGATTTCCAGACAGAGAGCTTCTGAGAATCCTTTAAAATTCATAACATCTGGAAATATGACCTTTAATTCTATGAGTTCCCATAATCTTTTTAAGATTACTAATATTTTTATTAAGCTGGAAATCCAGGAATTTCGCCAAATAAAACTTAATTCTTAAATATGTGAATATCTCCTTACTATCAATCCCAAACTCTGATTGTAACTGTTAAATGGCTTAATTTCCTTTATATCAATAATCTCTTGTATATACATAATTCCCTTTTGTGTCCATCCACTGATATTAATATCCTCGATATTGCTTTTAATCACCTCTATGGGTAGAAATGGAAATATTCTGTGTTCTATTTTAAAATGTTTCTTAATTTTATTCCAGTATCTCCAAATACTATCAATAATTATCAAATTTTCTGGACGAAGTGGATTATTTTTATTTCCCTTCCTCCTTGTTGTCCAGAACAGGGCAGACAGGCTGTTTGTCTCTACTAATGATTGCTCTATTTGATACCAGGCTTGATATTTTTGATCTATACTTAAAGTGTTAACAGTATGTGCCAGCATACAGGCATTATGATATTCTATTATATTTGGGGCAGCAAGACCCCCGTCTTTTCTTTTCTTAGATAATAGCTGTAAGCTTATTCTCGTTTTTTTTCCTTCCAAATAAATTTAGAAAAAGCTGCCTGTATCATTTTTAACCAGGGATTTGAGACTTGTATTGGTAACATTCTAAAAATATAATTCCATTTAGGCAAAATATATGAGCGAATGGTGTTTATACGCCCTATCCTGGAAACCTCTCTACTAACCCATTCTTTTAAGATGTTATTTGTATTTTTTATAAGAGGGAGAAAATTAACCTCAATAACTTTATTTATGTTTCTTGGTATTTTGATGCCAAGAAACGAAATATATCCCTTAGCCCAGACAAAGTCATAAGATAGTTTAATAAAATCCTTATCTTCACTAGATACATTAGATACATTTAGATATAAATTATTAGTATTTATTTTATAGTTTGAGTATTCACTATATTGGCCTAGTAATCTTATCAATTCCGGAAGCGATGATCTGGGATTCTGCAACATAAGCATAACGTCATCAGCGTATAGATTAATCTTGTGTTCTAAATTATTAAACCTAAAACCCTTAATCTTCCCATTTTGCCTTATGTCTTCTGCCAGAGGCTCGATGGTTAAAACATAAAGTAACGGGGACAGGGGGCAACCCTGCCTGGTGCCATTCTTAATATTAAACCATTCTGCCTCTATTCCTGGGCCTATCGTCCTTGCAGAGGGAGCAGTGTATAACGCCATAATGGCATCATAGACTGCTCCCAATATACCATACGACTTCAGTGCATTTCCCAAAAAATCCCATCTGACCCTGTCAAACGATTTCTCAGCATCCAATGACAGGGTCAGAAGGGAAACGTTGTTTCTGATCGCAACATCGTGAACATCCAATATTCTTCTAAGGCCACCTGAGGCTACTCTGCCATAAATAAATCCGGCCTGATCCTGGTGTATCAGGGCAGGAATGAAGATTTTTAAACGGTCTGCTATAATCGAGGCATAGATCTTTACATCTCCATTAAGAAGAGATATTGGACGGTAATTCGCCAATTTAGCTGGATCTTTATCCGGCTTTAAAATTGGAACAATATTTGCTTGAAGCATCTCGCTGGGAAATGCACGATTTTCCACTATCTCATTAAATATCCTAGCAAGACGTACCGAGAGAATATCTCTAAATATCTTATAAAATTTATTTGAATAGCCATGTGGGCCAGGAGCTTTATTTATCTGTAACTTATTTATTGCTACTATAATATCATCTGGAGTTATTGGTTTATTTATCTCATTCAGTTGTTCTGTAGTTATTTTTGGCATTTTTTTTATTTTTAAAGTACAGGGAGTGCAGAATTATTAGGCAAATTAGTATTTTGACCACATCATCCTCTTTATGCATGTTGTCTTACTCCAAGCTGTATAGGCTCGAAAGCCTACTACCAATTAAGCATATTAGGTGATGTGCATCTCTGTAATGAGAAGGGGTGTGGTCTAATGACATCAACACCCTATATCAGGTGTGCATAATTATTAGGCAACTTCCTTTCCTTTGGCAAAATGGGTCAAAAGAAGGACTTGACAGGCTCAGAAAAGTCAAAACTAGTAAGATATCTTGCAGAGGGATGCAGCACTCTTAAAATTGCAAAGCTTCTGAAGCGTGATCATCGAACAATCAAGCGTTTCATTCAAAATAGTCAACAGGGTCGCAAGAAGCGTGTGGAAAAACCAAGGCGCAAAATAACTGCCCATTAACTGAGAAAAGTCAAGCGTGCAGCTGCCAAGATGCCACTTGCCACCAGTTTGGCCATATTTCAGAGCTGCAACATCACTGGAGTGCCCAAAAGCACAAGGTGTGCAATACTCAGAGACATGGCCAAGGCAAGAAAGGCTGAAAGACGACCACCACTGAACAAGACACACAAGCTGAAACGTCAAGACTGGGCCAAGAAATATCTCAAGACTGATTTTTCTAAGGTTTTATGGACTGATGAAATGAGAGTGAGTCTTGATGGGCCAGATGGATGGGCCCGTGGCTGGATTGGTAAAGGGCAGAGAGCTCCAGTCCGACTCAGACGCCAGCAAGGTGGAGGTGGAGTACTGGTTTGGGCTGGTATCATCAAAGATGAGCTTGTGGGGCCTTTTGGGGTTGAGGATGGAGTCAAGCTCAACTCCCAGTCCTACTGCCAGTTTCTGGAAGACACCTTCTTCAAGCAGTGGTACAGGAAGAAGTCTGCATCTTTCAAGAAAAACATGATTTTCATGCAGGACAATGCTCCATCACACGCGTCCAAGTACTCCACAGCGTGGCTGGCAAGAAAGGGTATAAAAGAAGAAAATCTAATGACGGCCTCCTTGTTCACCTGATCTGAACCCCATTGAGAACCTATGGTCCATCATCAAATGTGAGATTTACAAGGAGGGAAAACAGTACACCTCTCTGAACAGTGTCTGGGAGGCTGTGGTTGCTTCTGCACGCAATGTTGATGGTGAACAGATCAAAACACTGACAGAATCCATGGATGGCAGGCTTTTGAGTGTCCTTGCAAAGAAAGGTGGCTATATTGGTCACTGATTTGTTTTTGTCCTACAGATTCTAAATTATATAATCGACTGTAATAGTCATTAAAAGCTGACCCAATTTTTGGGGGACATAATAACATTTCCGTTGCTGTCTCAATTTTATGAATCCTTCTCATTTGTTTTTTATTTTTCAATTCATTTGTAAGCATATATGCCCTGTTACTCTTGTAATACCAATTAATCTTTAAAGATTGTAAATTTCTCTTTTTCTCCTCAAATAATAATTCATTTATCCGATTTTGCATTAATAGCATTTTTATACTTATCTCCTGGGTTGGTGAGGTTTTATTTCCCTTCTTTTTTTTTTATAAAAAAAAAACTGTGTTACCCGAGTACACAAAAGCAAAACTTTTGTAATTTGTTATCTGTATTTTTTCATCATCCCAATACGGTATTTTAATATCTTCAACTAGTTGTGAATTTACCCTAATTTGACTTCTTTTCGGCGCAAAATATGTCTTATTTTACTTTTTATCCTCCTTTCTGGGGTTTGTGAGGGAGCCTTATGTATTAGGTTGCTGCCCATCTTTTATGTAGATATATTCTCTGATTGCTCACTCAGCGCTGATCCATTTGTTGTTACCATCTTGTAGATATGCCTCCTTTTTACAGCTTATGTTTGCTGTATTCCATATTTAGGGGGAGGTGTAGTGATTATTATTGAGCTCTTCACATTTGGAACTAGTGGTGGTGTTTTTTCAAGTGTGTTTTTCAAGATCTTGCGAAGCCGAAAAACCCCGCAAAATGTGCTCGCAGGAAATCTGGCGAACAGTCGCTTGAAATAAAGCAAACAGAGACAGAACAGTAATACATGAAAAAACAGAACGGAGGAAAAAACAAACACAGAAAACTTGCAAACGAGTACGTTTGTGAAACAAACAACCCAAAGGGAAACTACCGATCGCTGAGGATGTGCGTTCGGGAGTAGAACGGTCTAAAAGGTCGACCAGGAAAGAATACAAAACCACCGAAGGCGCATTGGTTTGAATATGCGTTCAGTAGATTGAAGGATGAAAAACAGGCATTACGAGAATGCAGGAGCCCGTGCGAACGCCTGATAGAAAATACAAACCGCCAAGCGCTCATAGATATACGCATTCGGTAGATTGAAAATGGGAGAATGCCTGTGGAGTGCCAAGCATAGCCACAAGAAGAACATTTTATGAAAGGGGCTCACCCTCTAATAATGAAATTAGTATCAATATTAGACATGTGCAATTCGGACATTCGGATGCTGAAGTGCAGAATTGCCGAATTTCATAAGTGCCGAACCGAATTGCCAAAGTCATGAATTGCCAAAGTGCCGAAGTGCTTTAGATTTCTGAAAAGTGGCATAAAAGGAGAGGGAGGGAAAATTGAAGGGAATGATGACAGGAATCTAACCCTACCCCTAACCCTTACCCCAACCTTCCTCTAACCCTACCCCTCAGCCTAACCCTAGAGGTAGGTTTAGGGGTAGGGTTAAGTGTAGGTGTAGAGTTAGGGTAAGGGTTAGGGGTAGGGTTAGGGTATTGCCAAAGTCCCAAAGTGCCAAAGTCCAGAATTTGGAAGTCCGAACCGAAGTGCCGAATTGCCAAAGTCACGAATTTCAGAAGTGCCGAACCAAACCAAATTTTTTACCCATGCACATCCTTAATCAATATCAGTATTGGGCTGAGTTTATGAGAGGGGTTAACCCACTAATAATGAAATCAGTACCATGTACTGACAAAAACCGTAAGATAAACAGAAAACTGTCAGGAAGCAGTATAAATATTAATACTGGGCTGTGTTTATGAGAGGGGTTCACCCTCTAATAATGAAATCAGTATTATGATGTAATTTTGTTTTATTTATTATAATGTAATTAAATGTCCCTGATGTGTCTCATTTCCTGTTGTCCAGGTTGGACATAACTGACAACGATGACTTTTGCATAATCAATGCAGCTAAAGAAAGGGTGGTGTCTGGGCGCTGAGTCAAACTGTTCATAAATGAAAAAACATAGGATGCATCCATGGACTTTGCACCATAACTACTACACTGAGCTGGAGGGGTAATTGTGTTCATTGTTCAGAGTTCTACGAGGTGTCATTGAACCAGAAGACTCACATTTATTGTTGGGTTTAGAGTTAAATAAATATTCACAACCCAGTTTTGAGAGGCTTTTGATCCATGTAGTTCTTGAAATTTTAACTGAACACAATTTTTCTTTTAGTATCTTACACAAAAAGATCAACGTTATTCTCTGTAACCCACCGATGCTTCTTTTTTCACTTTCTTGTTTTTACATGTTTCTTTTTCTGTATCCGAACTGCCTTTAGGTTTTTCAACTTTCTTAGCTGCGTCTTTGTCTTACATAATACATGATCACCATCACGGTTTTGACATATTCTGATATCTAAGATATTATTGATATATAGAGTATCTATACATATAAAGGGAAAAAGCCATGACATGATAGACTAGTTTTTGCTTCCTCGACAAGATAACATGGCACAAATGAATCCTAAATTAAAGCCGAACCTTTCTTCCATATCTCTTCACTGAAATCTTCTTTGTGGAAGATGGAATACAATGACAAGTGGAATATTGTCTCATTTAGTCATTTAAATGTTTATGCCGAAAGCCTGAAGGTGACCTATGGAAGTGTTCAACCTATTCAGTAACTTATAATGTATCTAATATTACATATTTAATAATTTGGACTTTGAGGGTGTGCTCATTTGTATCACGGGGTCAGTTATCTAAAGGCCATTGGGGATAATAAAATATTTACACATTTCTTTTTTTTAAAAGTAGTCTTCTGACTGTATGATTTGATGTTTCCAATAATTCTAATTGGAAATTAGTTTAAAGATTACTCTAAGTACCATAACCACTTCAGTGATTTGAAGTGGTCATGGTGCCTTGAGTCTGTATGTGCATTGTGCACTATTTCAGCTTGAGTGTGCATACAGTGATATCTGAAGTTGCTGACAAAGATGGCTAATCTAAATCTCTGCATGCTTGAAGTCAATCGTCAGCACACATTGCATGTTGGCGACAGAGGACTAATGACAGTACAGCCCCCCATGTGCCACCTAAGTCATCTCTCTTGAGTCTTCTCTCCTATGGTATCCCCCTCCCTATGCTGTTAGGGGGAATTACATCACTAAAGGAGGATCAGGATGCCCAGAGAACTTTACCTTGGTGTGAGATTGCAAGTAAAAAAAAAAAAACAATTCTCTCTTTCCTTTTTTTTTATTTTGACGGGAAACCATGCCAGCAAGAGTTACTCTAAACAAAAACAATGATTTATTACATTTTATTAAAATACGGTTTTGGTTAAGTAACACTTTCATAAACACACCCTGAGATGGTTCTAAATATTTTATTTTATCACGGTCAATAGGTTCTAATATCAGTCTGTGTGGAATCCATAACTTATCAGAAACTTTTAGCATGTTTCACTTTTAGCATGCTATTACAAAAAAACATTTGGAACTAAAGTATTTTCAACACCATGGGGCATTTCAAGTTGAGTTCTTCTTGCAAACATAAGATTAAAAAGTCTTATAAATATTTGGGATCAAACTCTGAATTCTGAATTATCACAAGCATGTATTGCAAGGAAGATGTTAAAAAATGCTTGGCAGGTTTCTACTAAGGGCACTTTTCAGTGGTTTAATCACAGCTTTAAATGTTGCTATGATAGGAAAGGATAAATCATTGCTACACACATTTCTCTTGAAGATAATTCTTAAATACCTGTCTTACACGGCTCAGAGGAGCTCAACACCAGACTCAGTAGCAGAGGATAATCACTGCTCAGCAGAATTGTGAAGTGCAGAAATGTATTTTTGTAAAATTTCTGTCAAACTTTTTGAACAGTGGTAAGAAAAGTTTGGAAGGAAAAAGCGTCATTAATTACTATTATTAAAGGGAAACTATAGTGCCAGGAAAGCAAAGTTGTTTGCTTTCCTGGAACTATAGTGCCCCCCTTTGTCGCGACCCTATCCATGGTGCAGGAGGGGTTAAAAAACACTTCTGGCACTTACCAGAGTCCATCGCCGATGTACCCTGGTGCTGGTTCGGGCTCTGCCTCTGATTCTTCACTGATGCCGATGTAGGAGAACTAATGCGCATGTGCAGCAATGGCCACACTCACATTAGTATTTCCCCCATTGGAAAGCTTATGCAACGCTTTCCTATGGGGTTTTGGGTGATGCTGGGTGTCCTCATGCATAGAGTAAGGATGTCCAGCATCAAGACCAGGAAGTTCCTGTAGTGGCTGTCTGGTAGACAGGTTCCCAGCAATGGAGGATCCAGTCTCCAGCCTCCAGTACAGTGCAGATGAGGAGGAAGAAGAGCGGGCTTGAGCTTAAAAGCTTCCCCATGTGAGTACTGCACTAGCGCCTGTGAAGTGCATGCAGGGGGGCCATCTGGGGGGGGTCTTCAGGGCAGGCTAGTCAAGGGCAGAGAGAGGTGTTTGTTTTATTAGGGGTTTGCTGGCTAGGCTCCCTGGGGATGCATGTCCCCAGGGATGTCAAGGGCAAGATTGTGCAGAGTGAGTATGTGGACTTGCTGTCCTTGGTTCTGCCAGATAGGCCATCTGTTTGTCAGTATATGCATCTGTGTATGTGCGTATGTGTGTCATTGTGTGTGTTTTTATGTCAGTGTGTGTATCTGTATCATGGTGTGTGCATGTATCAATGTTTGTGTGTATGTATATGTTGGTGTATGCGTGTGTTAAGGTGAGTGTATGTGGCAGTGTGTTTGGATGTGTCGGTGTGTATTTATGTGTGTGAGTGTGTGTGTATGTGTCGGAGTGTATATTTGTGTTGGTTTCTATATGAATTTGTATATGTATGTATGTATGTGGTAGTGTATGTGCATACATCCAAGCAGTCAAACACCAGCGCAACATACAAACACACTCCTACAATCTAACACAAATATCACATACAAACACATCTCTTCATTCAAACACAAATATTTCACACAAATGTACATCTGCATTTAAAAGTGAACATTACATTCAAACACACCCCTGCAATCAAACGCAAACATATACAAACCCACCCATGCAATCAAACACAAACATTAAATACAAACCCACCCCTGTACTAAAACACTAGAACTATTAACAAGCATCCTTTTAAATAACTACACTGTACAATACACTATAGCGCCAGTTTATGCTGCAGCGCTGTACAGATTTAAAACCTAGAAATTTTGACGTGGGGCACCATGGAAAAATATTGAAATATTAAGGGTGCCTAGAACCTAAAAAGTTTGGAAACCATTGGTATAGACAGAAGCTTACAATTTTTTCAAGAGTTTAAGTTAAAATACAAGAACAGGTATCCTTTAAATGCGCCAACATATTAAATTGACAGACCTGAATGCTTTGTATTTCACGTTATACTAGATTATAAAGCCTGAGAAATGGTTATATTGATTACTCTGAAGGTCACACTGTAAATGAAAAGGAATGTCTGGCGTTAACATCAAGAATAGCATTGTCCTTAAAGAAATCTTTATATCTCAAAAATCTTTTACATTTACATTTATGCATTATCAAGACTGTTTAAGACTGTCAAATGGTTTAATAACCGCCTAATTTCCCCAGAGGTTAGGGGTCCAGCATGAGATCTTATTCTTTGTGACCAATCCTTTATCACAGCTCTGACTCCCTTTATTCCTGAGTTTCTTAAGTTTCATTTTTTTTTTTAATTCTTTATTTTTGAGTGCAAGGGTATGCAAAACAGTTTACCTTGCCACAATAGCAGTCATAAACATAAACATATCATCACGATAGTACAGTAGTGGCTTTGTACAGTGCACATTTTTATATATGATTGTAAAAACAAAACATGGGTCGTCATTGCGTTGCTCGTTACAGTCAATGTTATTGAGTTAATCTGCGCTAACTAGTCAGTTTGGCTAAATACTAGGTTCAGTAACACGTAAAAAAAAAAAGAAAACCAAAAGGGAACTGAGCTCTTCGCTTAGTAATGTTAGGCTAGAGACGTGAGTGATGGTAAAACAGTTGGAGCGCAGTGGTGCGCTGAGCGGTCACCATTGGCCTGTGTGCGAGGCGTATACCGAGCGAGGTGCTCCAATGTGGGCTAGTTGAGAACTACGCATTATAATTATGTTGAGAGTGAGACTTGGGTTTGGTTCAACATGCTCCGCTAACCACAGGATGAGCTAAGACATACCGTGTGTGACGTGGTATGGTTTGGCTAGGCCAGGTTAATATAGATCATTTATATAGCTTAGTACAATACGCCAGTGTGATGAGGCGCGATTAGGTGTATCGGGAATTAGATGGAATTGTGATAAAAAAGACTAGCTTAGGAATAAGCTGAGTTGAGATATATCATGTTGCTGTAGTATGGTTCGGTTATGCCAGGTTACTACAGATCGTTTATGATACAGCACGTCAGTGGTATTAGGTGTGTCAAAAATTAGACGCAATCTTGATCAAATATGCAGGATAGAAAAAAGAGCGTATGTGCCGTATAACAGCCAAAATGGTAACCAACATAAAAACTAAACTGAGCATTATTCTTTTACGGTGGCTCCAGTAGCTCATATTAGTGAGCATCTATAAGCTAACATGTTAACTTCCACTTGTGTGTGGTAAACTGTGAACATTCAGCAAACGGCTGTAAGGCCACTGTCATCTAGAGTAAGACATATTGCGTTATAATATATGCTAGGTAAGTGAGGTAAGCGTTTGTGTCTTTCAACAGTCTAGGTTAGTTCAACGGTCATAGAGTGTGCTAAGCAAGTTAACAGTGTTGCATTCATAGCTGCGCATGTTTAGACACAGTGTATTGCCTGCAGGGTTGTATTATAGTGTGGCTGAATGCTAGCATGCAAATATGTTAATAAGACTTTGCACAAAAATAAACAGTTTTAAGCCCATTGAAGTCCTGGGACCTCCTAAATGCTCTATAGGAAAGACAGGTAGTAGACAGCCTAGTAAAATAAAATAAGAGAATGGGGAGAGAGGTAAAAAACGAAAAATCGAATGAGGCTAATAGTTGAAAACGGGTAAGTGAGTTCGGCAGGGGCTAGTCCGTGTCCTCTGGCAGTAGAGGGCTTGCAGCGTGGAACGCAGAGCTGCGGTGAGTTGCCCTGTCGTTATCAACCTATGCCCTTGTTATGGGCCGGCCGCGGGCGTGGATGTGTGGTGAGTCGTACTCCCCCTCGTGGGGTGACTGAGCTGTCCAACCGTGGGTGAGTCCTGTCGTGGATCCCCAGTGTCCCTACTAAATGGGGCGTCCTGGGGCCTTCCAGCAAGCCGCCAGGGATGTCTGCAGCATCTAGGTGGTGACCGTTGCATAGGAGTCCGGTGTTGCGCCCGTGGGGAAGAATGGCGTGATCCTCGCTGGGTCCCAGCTGCAGGTGGTAGAAGCGGGGGTAGGTGGTCCCCCCTGTAAGAGTGAGTCCTGCGGTAGGCCCAGGGTCTGTAGCAGGGCTGCGGCATCCTGGATGTCGTGGAGTTGGTGTGTGTCTGCCCCCTGTTGAATTAGGAGACCTCGGGGGAGTCGCCAGCGGTACCCGATCTTGTGGCGTTGAAGCAGGGTGGTTAGCGGTCGGAGCGACCGACGCCAGGCTAAGGTGCTGCTGGATAAATCGGCAAAGAACGTCAGCTCCATGGATTCAAAATGGAGGGGCGTTTTCCCTCGCAGGGCCGCGAGTACTGCAGCTTTTTCTCGGCCATTTCGGAACGCAAGTATGACGTCCCTGGAGGCAGTGGCTGGTGCTTTTGCGGGCTTGGGGATCCGAAAGAGGTCTGCAGGGTTGATCTCTTTAGCTTGCCTGGTCGGGAGGATGGTTGTTAGCAGACGTTTCATGACCAGTGGCAGCTCGGTCTCCGGTACTGCCTCAGAGACCCCTCTGATTTTCAGGTTGTGTCTCCGTCTGGAGTCTTCTTGTGCCACGGAGCGGATTTCTAGCTTCTGGGTCTGCATTTGGAGGTCGTGCACTGCCTGCTGTAGCGTGGCAATGTTCTGTGCCTGAGCTTGTGTGGACCCTTCCAATGTGCCGATGCGGCCTGTCAGGCCCTGTAGGTCATTTCGAAGCGCCGTGACATCTGCTAGGATATTTCTCTGCAAGTCTGCTAATAGAGACTTGAGGATCGCCGTGGTGACCGGCTCAGAATCTGCGCTTTTTTTGCTGCGTTTGCGTTGGGGCAGGAGCAGGTAGATGTTCGTCCTCTGCATCCTCAGACAGTTCATCCGAAAAGTCGGAGCAGCCGCCATGGAGAGCCGCCATGTTGGGCCCGCTTGCGTAGCTTGCTTGCCGCCACATGTCTCCGATCGTTAGCCCTGGGGTGGGCTTGCCCGGTACAGTTTTTCTAGTTTTTCGTCCCATGTAATCTCGGGGACCTTTCCTGTCGTTTGGAGGGTGAGGGGGTGAGGGCCAGTCGTTGATTTCCCCGGGTGAAGCTCGGAGCTACAGGCACATGCCTCTTAAGTTTCATTTTTGACAAATTTTTCCTTTGTATGCAAAAGGTGCAGGCGATATTTAAGATATACAAAAATCTATGCTAAGTAAATTGCTTAATTTTTACTTAAAAAAAAAAACTCTATTAATCTTAGTACTTTGTCATTAAGTGGCTTTATAGAGCGTTCAATTAATTATTATTTAACCCTTTAAAACTGACCTTATGCTTCAAAAGGGAACTGTAACAAACTATTTTTTAATATGTTTAAGTATGTCTATATTTAACAAATGCGTATGAGGTGTGAAAACAAACGTAAATGTAGAAATTTACATTACTTTATTGTCTTTAACCTGTAACTTGGAATCTATAGCTTAGCTACCTGTTAGTCGTTGTTATAATGTCTGTCCTTTGCACCTGGCAGTCAGTTTAGAGAAAGAATATAGAGAAGAGGATAAATGAAACAATGATTCTATTTCATTAATTGCAATGTTTGTCCTGGCTTTGCCTTGTCCGTACTGGATTATAATGTCCTTTGCTAAATCTACAATATAAATGTAAAAGAAGATGTTGCTTTTCATGAAAGCAAGGTTATCATAAGTTATATTAACATTTCGATGTTTTAGACAATGGTGTAAAGCCCAGGTAAGTGTCTGTTTCCAACTAAATAACGTTTTATCCTTTTGAGTACATCAACTATTTATACGGCCGATATTTGTTTAACAAATGAATCAATAAATCAAAGAATGAAAATGGTAATATGTAAGCCATTTAGCCTCTTTTGAATAAATTATTTGTTTACTTAAAGGAACGCCATAGCATTGGTAATACAAATCTGCATTCCTAACACTGTAGTGTCCCTGTCCTTACTTATGTTCAGAGGACGTTCGTCCGCCCCCCACCCACCCACCCATGTGCATTCATTTTTTCTTATTTAAAATTAAATTTTACTTCCTTTTTTTGTGCCGTGTCTCCATTACTGCTGCTCCCCTCTCTCTGCCTCCTATGAGAACATAGAGAATCGTTAGGGACCTGATGGGCATGAGCAGCAAGCACTCAAACTTCCCCATAGGAAAATTTTGAATCAATGCTTTTCTATGGGGGCTTCTTAATCACGTTAGTAGCACCCCTAGTGGATGTAATACTGAAATGTTTTACATTAAACAGGGATACTGCACCCAGACCACTTAATTGAGATGAAGTGATCTGGGTGACTATAATGTCTGTTTAAGAAATATATTTGTTCTAAAAGTATGTGCTAGCTACTCACCCCACACACATATACTGTAACTTTTTGTTTTTAGCAAAAAGATCTTAGTAGTATGAAGGTTAATAAACAAACATATCACATTATACTATCCATCTTTTGTAAACTGATGTAAACCAATCTTAACATTTATCATTTATTTAACAAACGGGTTAAGGTTAAAGTGTATAGTTATAGCTAAGCCAACCCGTACAAGTTTATTTACTATTAGCCAGAATGTATTCTTACAAAACATACACTAAATATAGTACTGAGCAAAAGAAAATGAAAACCTTGCTTAGTACATTATTCACTTGGTTTCTGCATGACCCGACTGTATTAAAACACAGAGGATCTATGAAATGTATCACAAATTCTCAACTGATAATAGATCAGCATATATATTAACCACAAGTTTTAGATGCCTGAGAAAGGCTTCAAATAAATAGAACAAAGCGGGAGAAGCAGATATGTAGATGTAGATAAAGGTATAGTATGATACTGATATCTAATAAGATTCATGAAGGTCCCCAATGGTTTATTAAACATTATCACTAAGGTCTGCTGTTTTTTTTCTCATCTAAACATAATGCATAACCTCTACTATATTGTGTGAGAAATATATTTTGCCCCTTGAGGATGTGCTATCAATTATTATACAATCTGTTATGCTATTTTTAACTTATTGTGTTGAAGCTATGACTTTTACTGCCAAGAAAGTAACTCAGTTGGTTAATGGAAAAAAACAAAAACGATATACCCAAAGCAATACAGGAATCACAATGGTTAGGATCTGTGAGAGGGTGATAAATATATTAGTTGGGCAAGTGTCACAAACATAAGAAAAAGAAAAGGTCTTTATTATACACTGGACCAAACAAACAAGTGCTTGTGGATTTAAACATATTAAAAAAAAACATAGTTTATTACATTACACTCCTAAATATGTGGACGAATAAATACCCTCCGAACTTATAAAGTATTGCGAAAAGAGTCCAGGATGCTATAGTGAAAGAGCTAGAAGGGACTAGGATGTAAATCAAAAAAATAACTCTCCACAAACTCTAACCTCACCTAATTCCCCACGTGTCTAGAGTACACAAGGTTCTAATTACCAATGGGTTCTAAGAGAGGAGAGAAAATATCAAGAAAAAGGGTACAAAGTGCAAGCTTTGTGAAGCAAGCACATGCTTGTTATATTGTTTTGTATATATTGACCAACTTAGTTGGTTAATACACCAACTGCACTGTCTGTCTAAACTTCAGAGTGGCTCATTATATTTCCGAAGGGGCATGTCATAATTTCAAGGTAAAAAGAATATAAGTATAATGAAGATGAATATTAACGTATGCAACCAAGAACAAACATTACAGAACATATATAACAATATATTGCTATATATTACAATAAAATCTCATGGTATTGTTACCAAAAATCCTTCATTAATTATATCATCAGATATGTTTCATTTCTCAATTGTTTTAATATGCAAATGATCTTATTCTATGCTATTTAACAATATAAATATGACATATATTAACATACAATACATTATATATGTATTACATTAGGTACAGCAAAAACATATTATCTCCCACTGAGTAAGATTTGATCAAAGTTAAAATTGTGTTAATTTCAACTGATTACTACAATTCAATGAAATAGCAGATATCTTCTTTAAAAATCAAATATGGATTTATTCCTTTCATTTTAGGTGATGTGTTTTGACAAAGCTTGGAGGTACAGTAACAGAATTTGAAATGAAGCCAAAATCTGAAGCTTTTATCAAATAACACTACATTATGTCACATAACACATTTGTATTCTCAAAAGAAAAATTAGAACTGCTACAAATGCTCTTTTTTGAATATGTACAGTTTTGACAGAAATTATGTATTTCTTGATTATTCTGTCAAACATACTTTAAATTACACAAGTAAATCCAGCATTTGCTGAGTTGGACTTCTAGATGGGGCATTCACGTCTTGAGTGTAGTGGGAATGGAAACACATACTACTGTATGTTTAGATAGGAGACAAAGCTCCCACACTTGTTTCAAATCTTTTATACCAACAAAAAGAGTGATGTTCCTTTTCACTGTAGCTAATTAAAAGAGATATCTGGGCACACACAGAAATAATTCAATGCAGACTATAACAAAGGAGTTAACAACGTTTCGGCTCTGTGATAAAATCTTTCTCGAGGCTCTGTCACGAAGTCGAAATGTTGCCAACTTCATTGTCCTAATAAAGTCTGCACTGGATTATTTCTGTGCGTCTGGACATCTGTTTCAATTATCTGTTGATTGGGGAATATTGCCATCCTAGTTAGGGCCGGATTTAGATGAAAAGAGGCCCTAGGCTATTCCACTTATGAGGCCCTTTCACCTCCCATTTTTAAGTTTGTAAATTACATGAGAGACAATAAAATACATCATTACTGTGATATATATCAATATGTTAAATTAAACATGTTGTGATTGGTACTAACCTTTATAAAAAATGTGGCATGGATAATAAATTAAAAAAAGTCAAGATGAGGAGAGGGGGGGGGTGATTGTGAGAGGGAGGGGGGTGATGAGGAGAGGGGGGGTGATGAGGATGATGGTGGTCCGGTGGGGTCCCTGGTGGTCCGGTGGCCCTCATTTCCGGTCTGCAGCTCCGCCGAGCTGCAGACCACGGATCTCGCGAGACCCAATCAGAGCGTTGCCGTGGTAACCCGCGTCAACGCTCTGATTGGGCAGTGCACGCGAGATCCATGGTCTGCAGCTCTGCACATTGCGGAGCTGCAGACTGACGGTCTCAGCGATCGCGGCAGGATTGGCATTGCAGTCTGCCCGGGGCACCCCCCTAGTAAGTGGCACCCGGGGCAGACTGCCCCCTCCCCCCCCTTAGTATGCCACTGGTCATATCATATGCATAGAATTTCTCCTTATTTTCGGTTCAGTGTTTTAGTGTTCACTGTTTTTAGAATAGTGTAATTTTAATTTTGCTAACAATTTGAATGTAGGCCCCTCTTGATCTTGAGGCTCTAGGCTGAAGCCTAGTTAACCTATAGGAAAATCCGGCCCTGTTTGTTTTCACCCTGTGCAGTCCTCTATCTGTGTTTCTTTCCACTGTAGCATCGCATGAGCAGAACCTTTATGAAATGCTTGCTGAATTATTACTATGTTTTTCCAGAAATGCTCACTGCCAAGATTCTGGTGTTGTGAAGCTGTGTCTGAGATAGACTGGTGAACAAGGGTACAACTTAATGGTATGGCCACCGGGTTCCAGAAAGGTGATAGTGAACATTCCAGGCATGGAGATAGAATTCAGTTGAGGAAACACAAAGTCCTCACTCAGCTTCTCTACTGCAAGCACAGGAAGAAGGTGATGGCCAATAGACTCAAGTCAAACATAAGATGGTAAAAGAGAGCCATGTGGGAAGAGATAGGGTTTAGATACAAGTTGAATGAGATGTATTATGAGACCCAAGTAGAGTGGTGGGAGAGAAACATACAAGTATATGAGGGGTCGGAAAGGGACATAAAAAGATTAGACACATATATGGGAAAGGATGAAAGAAAGAGGTTTTAAAGGGAAGGGACAGAATAAATCAACACAAGTAAGAAGGTATAGAGGGAGCAAATGCAATACATATAAAGGAGGGAGATGAAAGGTGAACATTGTTTTGTTCGTCTGAAGTCTTGATCCTTTTAATATTGAGAAATTGATTTGACTTTCGGTCCTGATGAGTTCCAACACATTATTTTTACGACTTGACTACTGGGAATTGTAAACTTCTGTGACATTTTAAGTATGACTACTCATGCTTTCAATAAAATCCTTTAGGCAATATTCAATCAATAGTTAATTTATAAATTAACATTTGTATATGCTTATTTCAATATTTACTGAAACATGTAGCTTAATGTGAGCATTTAAGAATACAAGATTTTTGACAGAGATAATCATGTTTAAACACTTTTCTTTGGCATTGGGTATAGAAACCTAGTATGCAGAAATATAATAAATGCTACATTTCCGAAATTGGCCAATCTCAAATGACGCCTTGGCTTCCTCATTTTGATCTTTTTTTCCTGCTTGTCTGCATTTTTAACCTAACTCCTTCAAGAGTGCTTGAAATTGGAACTTTGCCCAAAAGTCACGATTAATTCTTCTTGATAATGCATTTAAGATTATTTTACACTTGTTTTTATCCTTTCATATATCTCTTCTCTTATTCCAAAGAGATATTTTTTTTTTTTTTTTTGTAACAGCCTTTGACAGTCTAATCTCTGGAGAACCTTCACTACCATCTCACAAAACTTATTTCAGAGAGGGTCAATTTGCTCCTTTTCATAACAAAATGTCCTGGATCAAATCAGAACTAACCCCAAGCAAAATCCAGTGTCATGGCTCCACTCTTTATGAAATTACATTTTTGCAATGTGACCCAATAAAGCAAAATCCTACTTGAAAGGTTTGACATAGATGTTTTATACACATCTGTCAACATAAATGTACTAAACAGAGTCATTAAACTCTATTAGGGAAGAACATTGGTTTATTATTATTATTATTATTTTTTTTTTCATTTTCAATATTTCACCAGCTGTACCCAACTCCTAATGCCCTCCACAGAGAATGATTCTTTGTCACTCATAAACAATTGATTGACTGTTGGCGGCCAATACACAAGGGAATGTGTGACTATTAGAGATGTCGCGAACATAAAATTTTCCGTTTGCGAACGGCGAACGTGAATTTCCGCAAATGTTTGCGAACGGGCGAACCGGGCGAACCGCCATAGACTTCAATAGGCAGGCAAATTTTAAAACCCACTGGGACTCTTTCTGCCCACAATGGTGATGGAAAAGTTGTTTCAAGGGGACTAACACCTGGACTGTGGCATGCCGGAGGGGGATCCAGGGCAAAGCTCCCATGGAAAATTACATAGTTGATGCAGAGTCTGGTTTTAACCCCTTAAGGACACATGACGTGTGTGACACGTCATGATTCCATTTTATTCCAGAAGTTTGGTCCTTAAGGGGTTAATCCATAAAGGGCAGAAATCACCTAACATTCCTAAATTGTTTGGAATAACGTGCTTTAAAACATCAGGTATGATGTTGTATCGATCAGGTAGTGTAAGGGTTACGCCCGTTTCACAGTGACAGACCAAACTCCCCGTTTAACGCACCGCAAACAACCGCAAACAGTCCATTTGCACAACCGCAAACTCCCCATTTGCACAAGGTTGGATACCAAGCTAGCCATGTCCCGTTCCTTGTCCTCACTGATGTCATTGAAGACTTTGCAGACCAGGTATCAGTGGTCAGATGGACCCTTGCCCCAACACTGTGTGCCAGACATGCCATTACTTCCTTTTGCACAATCGAGTACAGGTTGGGGATTGCCTTTTGTGCAAAGAAATTTGGGCCGGGTACCTTCCACTGCGGTGTACCAATAGCTACACATTTTTGGAACGCCTCAGACTTCACCAGCTTGTATGGTAAAAGCTGGCGGGCTAAGAGTTCAGACAAGCCAGCTGTCAGATGCCGGGCAAGGGGGTGACTTTGTGACATTGGCTTCTTACGCTCAAACATGTCCTTGACAGACACCTGACTGTGGGCAGATGAGCAGGAACTGCTCAAGGCGAGAGGCGGAGTGGCAGATGGTTGAGAGGGGGCAAGGAGGACAGCAGTGGTTGACGTGGCTGAAGATGCTGGACCAGGAGGAGGATGGCGGCTTTGAGTTTGTGTGCTGCTTGTACTCATGTGTTGATCCCATAGGTGTTTGTGATGTGGAATCATGTGCCTTCACAAAGCAGTTGTACCTAGGTGGGTGTTGGACTTCCCACGACTCAGTTTCTTTTGGCACAGGTTGCAAATGGCATCGCTGTTGTCAGAGGCAGACACACAAAAAAATGCCACACTGCTGAGCTCTGCAATGACTGCATTCTTGTGGTGGCAACAGCATGCGTTGATAGGCCTGCTGTCTGGCTGACCCCGGGTGCCGATGCATGCTGTCTGACTGTGCCACTAGCTCCTTGCGACGACCTCCCCCTGCTTCCAACTCGTCTCCTCCTCCTCTCTGTCTCCCCATCTGAACTTTCGCCCTGTTCTTCTTCTCTTCTAGCGGGCACCCACGTGACATCCACGGACGCATCGTCATCATCAACCGCTTCACTTGTATCTGACAACTCAGCAAAGGAAGCAGCAGCGGGTACAACATCATCATCATCACACCGTACGTCCATGTGTGTAATGCTGCCTGACTGAGACATATCCCTGTTATCTACATCCTCTGGCAATAATGGTTGCGCATCACTCATTTCTTCCAACCGATGTGTAAATAACTCCTCTGACAGATCAAGTGAAGCGGCTGTGGTGCTAGTGTTGGTGGTGGCGGCAGGCGGGCGAGTGGTAACTTGAGAGGTGCTCGAAGCTAAGCTGGAGGAGGATGGTGTGTCAAGGTTCCGAGCGGAAGCTGTAGAAGATTGGGTGTCCTGTGTTAGCCAGTCAACTACTGTCCTCAGAACTTTTCGAGTTCAGGGTACGTGGCCTCTGAACACTGGGCATTATTCAAGGGCCAAAGAGCACCACGACCACGACGGCCCCTGTGGGGTGGCCTGCCTCTGCCTGTAATTTTTTTTTCGATCAGTGGTACTATGCGTGCAAACTACTGTGACAACAGATATGAGTGGCACTGTGCACTGGCAGAAGTTGGCAGAGTAGACGCTGTAGGCCTGACACACATGCTTGCAGACAACTAACTGCAATTCAATCTATTACAGTCAAAATTTTTATTTTTATTTTAATTCTGCACTACTGTTACACCAGATATGAGTTGCACTGGTGTGACACTGTGCCCTTGCACACGTGTGAAGGAAACTGACTGCTATTCAGTCAAAACATTTTTTATTTTTTTTAAATGCAAGCTATTGTGACACCAGCTATGAGTGATGGCACTGGGCAAGTGGGCACAGTATACGCTGTGAGCCTGACACGCTGGCAGGCAGGCAACTGCAATTAGATTACACAGGAAAAAAAAAAAAAAGCAGACTGATGTTCTAGCCCTAAAAAGGGCTTTTTGGGGTGCTGTCCTCACACCAGAGATCAGATGAGTCCTTCAGGACTGTAGTGGACACTGAATACACTAGCCTAGCTATTGATTTCCCTATTAAATCAGCAGCAGCTACACTGTCCCTCCTCTCACTAAGAATGCAGCTTCTGGGGGGCGGGGCCTAGCTGTCATGGAGGAAAGACGCACTTTGTGTGAACTCCCTCAATATCTCATTTAAGCAACTATCAACAAGCGAATTTCACCCCAGAAGGGGATGACCCAGCAATGCTGCTCCTACCTGACCGACCCGACATGCTTAATAGCGGTCAGCAACTCGACAGAGTCTTATTTACCTGTGGCCTGGTGCTCACCAGGCGGGAGAGGCGGCCGATCTCCCGATCCTGAGATGCCCAGGAGCAGCTACTTCCCGGCAGGAGCTCCGTTACCCCCCACCCCTCAGACCGGTGGGGGTTATCCCGGTCCACCCCTGAGAGGCTGTCTGGAGCTAATGGACGCACAGAGCACAGCCACCCAGGCTGACATACTCATCTGCGACTCTCCCAATATGGCAGCAGCCGCGTGTCCTCCTGGTACCAGCAAAGCATGGCAGGATATTGAGTCTAAGCTGGACAGACTCTTTAATCAATTTTGGAAGCAAATAACAAGCAGGAAGCCCCAACAAGCTCCACCACAGCCCCAACAAGCTCCACCACAGCTAAGCGAAACAGTCCCCATTAAAATTCACCAACGCAAAAGGCGTCAAAGACGGGAACGGAGGCACAAACAGAAATGCAGAGCCTGCCCCACGTCAAGCACTCGCCTCCACCTTAAGCCACCACAATCCCGCACCGGACGTGAAGCACCACCGGGACAGATCCGACCACCTGACAAAACAAGCTTCCACCACCTCAAGCCGCAAACCCGGCACTCAGCCAGAGACTTGCCTTTGTTGTTCCAGGTATCAGGGACTCCCAGGGTCTGCACCTGGCGCCCAGAAGGGATCGGATGAGCACAAGCAGTAAACAGCAGCCTGCCAAGCATGTCCCATTATAGCCGATCCTCCACACCATGCCTTTGATCACATGAACTGCTCTTTGCACATTAACTAATCGTAAAGTAGCAAGCGTTTAAACATGTCATTATTTCACCTCCTAAAGAGTTTATTGTCGTAGTTCCTTACATGCCTTTACCTTAACTGTTCATGTTTTATGTTATTCACTAGTCTCATCTCATGGGGCGACTCACACTTGATTTATAACTAGTGGTGTTGCTGCTGATATAAATACACAGTTGATAATGTGCAAGCTACACCCTAAACATGACAGCCATCTTTCACAACAATGTACTGCTATATACTCATACCCTCAGTGCAACTAGCCATGATATACGCACGTTCAGCCTAGCATGCTCAAATATAACACACTTCTGTCTAAAAAAAATAAAAAATAAAGAATGCAGCTTCCGAATGAATCTAAAAAGGATGCTGTCCAGGAGGTGGGAGGGTCTGGGAGGGAGGCTCTGCTGCTGATTGGCTGGAATGTGTCTGCTGACGGTGAGGTACAGGGTCAAAGTTTACTCAATGATGATGAATAGGGGGCGGACCGAACATCGCATATGTTCGCCATCCGTGGCGAATGTGAACAAGCTATGTTCGCCAGGAACTATTCGCCAGCGAACTATTCGGGACATCTCTAGTGACTATTCTTTTTTTATGAAAGACCAGACTTCCTAAAGACCTGCTGTCTTCTTAATTCCACATCAAGTTTTGTTGTAGTTTTTCGCAATGAGTCCCATCAAATCTAGTCCTTCATTATCATTCTCAGTAGCCATTATTATGCTCTTTTTGCATGCTTTTTGTACCCAAGCTTGTTCTTGAAGGATTATGGGTATCCCCACACAATATCTGTCAGTCTATACTTCCATCAATAGATCCATTTATCTATCTATCTATCTAATTCTTTTTTGAGGCATGTTCCTTCTGCAATTAATGTATATCCATATACAGTGTTATTTTAAGGTTTTGTTTGCAGAACTGTTTAATATTCTTCGTACTTTGACAACCAGTGACAATTGAATTAGTAAAACATTGCCTGGATCAAATCACAAGGTGCAGTTCATTCCATTCTTAATCCATTTTCCTTCAGATGCCTTTTAGTATAATAATAAAACCTATGTTCATGCTTTCGTGTGCACGCTTTCCTAAATTTAAATTTAATCATTGTGTTTAGAATATCAGTGTGTAATACAAGAAAATTGCATTTTAACATCAATTTAGAGGTACAGAAAATGAGATGAGTGAACTAACAAAATGCAACAGGAAGGTGTTTCTAGATCAGACCACAGATTGGTTCTAACACTGCAACAACCCGTAGGCTTGTTGTCGTATGATCAAATACGTAATATTGATTCACAAAAAGTACAAATGACTCATGGTAATATTAAATGTATGCTTACTAATGCAAGGAGCCTATATAACAAAATGGGGGAACTAGAGACAATAGCATACACTGAACAATACGATATAATAGGCATAACAGAAACATGGTGGGATGAGACACGTGACTGGGCAGTTAACTTAAATGGGTACACATTATTTAGGAGGGATAGGAAAAACAAGAAGGGTGGTGGGGTATGTTTGTATGTCAGCCATGAGTTCAAGTCAAATCTTAGGCATGTGGAGTGTGACGAAGAAAATGTGGAAGCTTTATGGGTAGATATCTGCTTGGGGCAAACAAAGGGAAATACGTTATTGGTTGGGATATGTTATAAACCACCAAATGTAAATATTAATGAGGAAGAACTGCTGTTAGAGCAAATTGGTGAAGCTGCAAATCGGGGGAACACATTAATTATTGGAGATTTTAATTACCCAGACATAAATTGGGATAGAGGGACTAGTACTTCAGCTAGGGGATTCCGTTTTTTGAATGTGTTAAATGACACCTTTATGTCACAACTGGTACAAGGACCAACTAGAAAGGATGCTTGTCTGGATCTCGTTATAACAAACAATGTTAATCTTTTAACCAACACTCAAGTAGGGGAGCATTTGGGAAATAGTGATCACAATATGGTAACTTTTGAAATAAACTCAAAAAAGCAAAAGCATGTGGGGTATATTAAAACGTATAATTTTAAAAAAGCCAATTTTAATAAGATTAGGGCAGCTCTACAACATATCGACTGGCATAAACGCCTTAGTGATAAAAACACTGAGGAAAAATGGAAACTATTCAAACAAATATTAGAAAGGTACATTTCACAGTATGTACCATTGGGTAATAAATATAAAAGAAACAAATTAAAACCAATGTGGCTTAGTGGAGAAGTAAAACAAGAGATTAAAAATAAGAAAAAGGCTTTTAAAGCATTTAAATCGGACCAACCAGATGCATCCTATATAAGATATAAGGAAGCCAATAATACTTGCAAAAAGGCAATTAAAGTGGCTAAACTAGAAAATGAGAAATTGATAGCCAAAGAATGCAAAACCAACCCCAAACATTTTTTCAAGTACATTAATTCTAAAAAAACAAAAAATAAAATTGTAGGTACACTGAAAACAGAGATGGGTCTGTTAGTCAATGAAGACCAGGAAAAGGCAGAAATTTTAAATAACTACTTTTCTTCGGTATATATTAATGAGGATCCTATGGCAAGAGATATGCATATGATTGCTGCAACAAACTTGCAGATAACTTGTGATTGGATAACTCGAGACAAGGTGCTACAGCTATTAAAGAAAATTAATGTAAATAAAGCTCCGGGGCCTGACGGTATCCACCCACGAGTACTTAAGGAGCTAAGTGGGGAAATAAGTGAACCTCTGTATTTAATTTTTCAAGATTCTTTTGTTTCAGGTATTGTACCGGAGGATTGGAGGAAGGCAGATGTTGTTCCTATATTTAAAAAGGGTTCAAAATCCTTGCCTGGAAATTATAGACTGTGAGCTTAACTTCTGTGACTGGGAAATTATTTGAACGGCTATTAAGGGATAATATTCAGGAATTCATTGGGAAGAACTGTGTTATTAGCAATAATCAGCATGGTTTTATGAAACATAGGTCATGTCAAACTAACCTAATTGCATTCTACGAAGAAGTAAGTAGAAATATAGATCAGGGTGTTGCAGTGGATGTGATCTACTTGGATTTTGCCAAGGCATTTGATACGGTTCCTCACAATAGGTTAGTCTTCAAACTAAAAGAAATTGGTCTAGATGAATATGCTTGTTCTTGGGTAGAACATTGGCTTAAGGATAGAGTACAGCGAGTTGTCATAAATGTTATATTTTCTTTTTTTTTTTAATATAATTTCTTTTTATTTTGTTTTTACATATTCAATGTTCCATTTCACATACAAATAGTAGTATAAGTATAAAGGTTTAGCAGTGTACATACAATATGCTTAGTTATGACAGTAATACAATATTCGTTCAATGTAATACAATGGTGTTTTAGATCATTTCCCATCAGTTGTGGTATAAATAGTAGAATAAAACAAATAGAGTCAAAACAAGACAAATCAAGACAATTCCCATCAACGTGTGCATATGTGTGAGCTTTTGAAGGAGGGTAAGATTGATCTATCTTTGATCATTTAATTCCCAGTAATAGGTCTTTATTCCAAACTTGCTTCAGCCCTTAAGTTAGTCTAGATTAACTTGGATTTTTTAGATAGGAATTCCATGGATCCCAGATTGTGTGATAAGTGTGGGATCTGTCTAGTGCTGATAGTCTCAATTCCTCCATTTTATTAATGTTTTCAATTTTTTGAAACCACTCCCGCCTTGATGGTCTACTGTCAGTTTTCCATAGCCCTGCTAACACAAGTTTGGCTGCGGTTAAAAGATAAAGTACTAGGGAGTGTTTGAATTTTTTCAAGGGGATTGGGATGAGGAAGAAAAGTAGAGCTTCTGGGGTGAGTGGTAGTGATATGTTGCTAGTTTGATCTGTAATTCTCTGCACCTCTTTCCAGAATCCTTTTATTCTGTTGCAATCCCACCATAAATGTTGGTAGTTGCCCTGAGCCTTCATACATCTCCAGCAAATTGGTGAAGCATTTGAATCATATTTGTTGATGTCTACTGGGGTGGTGTACCACTGGGATAGAAATTTATAGTTTATTTCTTGTATCGTTATGCTAGAGTGGGCTTTTATCATTTTCATAAAAATTGCTCTCCAGGTCTTTTCCTCCAATGGGGAGGGAAACCATGTGTTATTTCTTATTGTGTACCATGGGAGTGTACCATTCGTGTTTTCCTGTAGTATTTTGTAGCATATGGATATTGTTTTAGTTTTGGGCGGGTGTGTGCATAGCTTTTCAAATCTAGTGGCCTCTCTAGGTTGCCAGTGTAGTAGACCTTCTTTGGATAGAAAGTGTGTAATTTGATGATATTGGAACGATTGTGATAGCGTAGGCCGATTCAATCCGGTAAGGTCAGTCAGTGGTATAAGTCCTTCTGTGGTGACTATATCTTGTAGCGTGACTTCCCTATTTTCAGGTCTAAGTTGGAGTTTAGTTAATAGTGTGTTGTCCCTACCTGGAGGGAATTTGGGATTGTGAGATATTGGGTAGTAGGGAGATGGTGTCGGGGTAAAGTCTTTGTTCGTACGTATGGTTTTCCATATTTGAAGGGTAGTTGTGATGGTTGGCAGGTCTTTCGTTGAGTTCTCTTTGTCTGTGGTTAAAGTCCAGGGAAGTGATCTTAATGGGGTTTGTACTTGTGCTTGTTCTATGTTTACCCATGCCTTCCTAAAATTCCCCTCTCTCGACCATTCCAGAATCCTTCCTAGGTGTATCGCTTTGTGGTATCTTTGTATATTGGGGCATCCTAACCCCCCCCCTTCTTTAGGTTTAGTTAGTAAGTTGAAAGCAATTCTCGGACGTTTATGGGCCCATATGAATTTGGTAAGCATAGACTGTACGTTTCGGAAGAAAATTCCCGGGATGTGTATAGGGATGGTGTTCAGGAGATAGAGAATACGTGGGAGGATATTCATTGAGATAATATTTATCCTTCCCATCCACCTGAAATGTGGTTTGTCCCATCTATTTAGGTCCTTTTGGATTGCTGCTATTAGGTCCGGAAAATTTTCTTTATATAGGGTTTTATGTGTGTTGGTTACTTTGATCCCTAGGTATCTGATGGAGTGACTGGCCCATTGGAAGGGGAATCTTTGTTTTAATTTCTTTATTTGATCCACAGGTGTGGTGATGTTGAGGATCTCGCATTTGTCTGTGTTGATTTTGAAATTGGAGTGTTTGCTATAATCTTCCATAGTTTGAATTAATTTAGGTAGGCTGTGTGTGGGATGTTCTATGGTGAAGAGTAAATCATCTGCAAACGCAGATACTTTATATTCCTTTTGTTGAACTGTGATGCCTTTAATGTCGGGGTGGTTTCGTACTGCTTGTAGAAGAGGTTCTAATGTCAGGATGAATAATAGAGGGGAAAGCGGGCATCCCTGACGCGTGCCATTGCTTATCGTGAATGGTCTAGAGAGTTGTCCATTCACCTTAAGTCTGGCCGTGGGGACGGAGTAAATAGCCTTAATCCATTTTATCCATCTTTGTCCAAATCCCAGCATTTCTAGAGTATTGAACATGAAGGTCCAGTCTACTCTATCGAATGCTTTTTCAGCATCGACTGCTAGGAGTAAGGTTGGATTTTTGGTGTACTTTGTATTATATATTAAGGTTATAATTTTTGAGGTATTATCCTTTGCTTCTCTAGCTGGAACAAAGCCAGCTTGGTCTGGGTGTATGAGGTTTTGTAGGAATGGTTTGAGTCTAGTTGCCAGCATTTTAGTGAATATTTTTATATCCACGTTTATTAGGGATATTGGTCTATAGCTGGTGCATTTCTCTGTGTCTTTCCCTGGTTTGGGTAGGAGAGTGATTGTTGCTTCTAAGGCCTGTCTTGGTATGTGTTCCTTTTGTGGTATAGAGTTAATTGCTTCTAGTAGATGTGGGGTTAGATCTGATTGGAACAATTTATAGTATGAGGCTGAAAACCCGTCGGGCCCTGGACTTTTATTGTGTGGGGTCTGTTTTAAAGCCATTCTAATCTCGTCTATAGTGAATGGCTCTTCCAGTGATCTTGTAGCGGCTGCCGGGAGAATTGTGTCGAATTTGGTTTCTAGGTATGATTTAATGCCCTCTGTATTGTCTTCTTTTCCTTTTAGGTTATATAGAGTCGTATAATAATCATGGAAGGTTTCCGCTATTTCTTCTGTGGTATGTGCATAAGTCTCATCTGGGCGTTTGATTTTGGGTATGTATGTGAGCATTTGTTTTTGTTTTAAGGCTTGTGCCATAAATTTCCCACTTCTGTCTCCTTGGGCGTAATGGAGTTGTTTTGTCCAGAGGATTGCTTTTTTTTGCTTTATCTTGGAGGAGTGATTTTAAATCTGCTCTGAGGGCTAGAAGTTTGCAATATGCTTTGTCTGTCATATACAGTTTGTGATCGTCTTCTAATTGTGAGATTTGTTTATGTAGGTCGTCAATTTTTTTGTTTTTCTCCCTTTTGAGTTGTGCGCCCCACTTTATCAGTTCCCCTCTAATTACAGCTTTGTGTGCTTCCCATTGTGTAAAAGCTGAAGTGTCGGGAGTTGAGTCCTTCACTTTTGTCGTCTGCAATAAGAAGGGGTTTAATTTCCACGTCCCTTTAGGACGTGGGAGTGATGGGATAGATATTGTGAGATATATTGGCGAGTGGTCAGACCAGGTCATTGGGCCTATCGAAGTGTCTGATATCAGACTTAAGTCTCTGTGTTCTATTAGGAAAAAGTCTATTCTGGAATATGATTTGTTTGGGATGGAGTAGTGGGTATAATCTTTTGTCGTTGGGTGAAATACCCCCCAGCAATCTGATAGTTGATGGGTTTTAATGATATGCTGCATTTGAAGTCTGGTGGCGTTAAGGTGAGTACTATGAGTTGAAGTGCTATCTCTAATGGCATCTAGGGATATATTAAAATCTCCTCCTATTATGAGAATGCCCTTTGTGTCTTGCTTTATTTTTGCCATTATTTTCCTCAGTGCCCCGCATTGATGTTTGTTGGGTAGGTATATTGCAACTAGGGTTATAGGTTCTGTCCCCACTGTGCCTTGCAGGATGATGAATCTACCTGAGTTGTCTGTGATATGTGTTGAGTACGTGAATGGGACTTGTTTCCCTATTAAGATTGCTACGCCTCTTGACTTACTCTGGTTATAGTTATTGTAATACACGTGAGGGAATTGGTGATGTTTGAGTTTCAGAGCATCTGCACCTCTCAAATGTGTTTCTTCTAGAAATGCTATGTCTATTTTGTTTTTCGCTAAGTCAGTTAAGACCATCTTCCTCTTCTCCGGCGTGTTAAGCCCTCTGACGTTAATGGAGCATATTTTCATTGAGCCCATTGTCGAGTGATGTACAGGTTTTTTGTCTATTTAGTATTTGGAATGTCACTATGGGAATCTGGTATTATGTATATACGTTGGGTATAGTCGAGTATCGGAGTATCTGTTTGGGGATGGGATGTATGTGTGACACTGCTGATATATAGGTATTCAAATCAAATACAATAACAAATAAACAATATAACAATAACTATTTACAAATTAGTTTCAAGGAAGTTGCAAATACGATGTACTACGAAGGGAAGTTCAGGATGAACTTCGAATCCCCTCGTGTGGTTATAGAGATCTACCTTTAGTATGAGCTGTGCGAAAATGAGATGTATGGATATGTGTTAGATCTCTAGATAGGAGACGGTACTCTTGTCTGGGTTAGTCTAGCCCTAGGAGCTAGCCCAGGAGATGTTTAGGTTTATGGTGTAGGAGTTAATTAGGTATTGGTACCGCTCTTGGGCTTTAGGGCCTTGGGTTGTATCCTATATGAGCGTGAGCACTATATTACTGTGTATAGTGCGTCTGTTTCTTCGCCTCCGTTGCTGAGTTGCCTCTCCGGAAGGCGGCCATTTGACGCTTGTCATTATTAACTGGTCTTCGAACAAGTGTAAATTATGTGACTGTTTTAGTTGGGTATTAATATGTCAACTTGTGTTAATGGTATTGTGTCGTGACCCGTTCGGTTAACATAATAAAACATTTCTTCTACATGCTAGCATCAGGTCAATTACATTTTCTATATACCATATACATGTGTAACATCGGCTATCTATTCTATCACGGTGCAATTACAAATGAGCACTTAATTGGATGCTGAGTATAAGTACTGTTTCCTTTTACCTATAACATTACTATTCAGCATTAACTATGTATATTTACCCTTCCCATAGCCGAAAATTAAGCGGTTGTGTAAGTTCAATATTGCTTTAGGCAATTTCATGTCTCTTTTACTTTAGAAGTCGTGTTCCCTTTTCTTCTTGTCTTTGCTTCAGTTTATTTTCCTAGGAGTCATTGGATTTTTCCTCGATCTTAGGAAAGGTGAGGCTGGAGGAGTCTTCCACGACGTTCTTTTCCGTGTGTCCATAGCTTGTCCGGTCTGTCTTTGGTTTTGTGGTTTAGTCTTTTCAGGTTCCGATATGTCATACCAATCCGGTATCTCTATGTTGGGTATGCCTAGGCGTTGGGTAAAAGCTTCTACTTCTGCAGCTGAGGTTAAGGTGGCTTGTATTCCTTGGTGGGAGGCCGTAAGAGCAAAGGGGAAGCCCCATCTGTATTTTATATTGGCCTGTTGTAAGGCTAGTGTTAGTGGTCTTAGCGCTCTTCTGCCCCTTAGGGTTAGCCATGTCAGGTCTGGGAGGATCATTATTTTTGCATTATTAAACATTATGTCTGAAGTGTCTCCCTGGCGTTTCTCATAATGTCCTCTTTTTCAGTATAGTAATGAACCCTGCATATTATGTCCCTGGGGGAGTCTTGTGGTAGGCCTTTGGGTCTTAGAGCCCTGTGTGCTCTGTCTAAGAGAATTGGAGTGTCTTCTGGCCTCTGTAGGATTTTATTAAATAGAGATTGTAGTATATTATGTAGATTTTCAGGATTCTCCTGGGATTCCGGGATCCCCCTTATCCTAATATTGTTCCTCCTACCTCTATTATCGAGATCCTCTGTATTTCTCATAATGTATAGAATTCTGGTGTCTCTGTTTTTTTGGTGATGTTCTAGGGTGAGGAGTCTGTCTAATATCTGATCTCTATCTTCCTCCAGGTCCCCTACCCTCGTGTTCACTTGCCTGATGTCTGCAGAAATGGCGGAGACCTGATCTTGCACGGAAGATTCTAGCTTTGCAATCATGTTAGCCAGTTCATCCCTGGAAGGTAGGTGTGTGAGAGTTTCCCTTATGTTCGCCAGTCCGTCTGCTATGCTGGTTGTCTGAGTGTTCTCCTCTGCTGATGTGCTGGGATAGGGTGTTTTGCGCGGGCAAGATGGCGTCGCCATGCTGTCAGTTAGGCCTTCTCCGAGCACCTTCACTGTGTCCCGGAAATATTTATCGAGCCCGTTCGAGTTTCTTGGTGTGCCCGAGTCCTGGTTGTATAGGGGCTGGGTCTGTTTCCTTTTGTTGGCCATTAATTAGGTATTACCACTCGTTTTATGCCAGTATTATTGCTGCCGACCGGGAGCTCACAGCATTTGCGACCGCTCACATCGGATGTCAGGACACGCCAAATGTTATATTTTCAAGCTAGACAAAAGTGGTAAGTGGTGTCCCTCAGGGTTCTGTTTTGGGACCGCTTCTATTTAACATATTTATAAATGATCTTGAAATGGGCATTGAAAGCCATGTATCAGTGTTTGCAGATGACACAAAACTTTGTAAAGTAATAAAATGTAGGCAGCAGCAGAGGGATTTGGATAGATTCGGGGACTGGGCACTAAAATGGCAGATGAAATTTAACGTAGAAAAATGCAAAGTTATGCACTTCGGGGTTGAGAATGCACAAGCAATTTACACCCTAAATGGTAGTGAACTAGGGATAACCACACACGAGAAGGATTTGGGAATTGTTATAGACAACAAATTAGGTAGCAATATGCAATGTCAATCTGCCGGTGCTAAGGCCAGTAAGGTTTTGTCATGTATAAATAGGGGCATAAATTCTCGAGATGAAAATATAATTTTGCCTCTTTATAAATCGCTGGCAAGACCACACCTTGAATATGCTGTGCAATTTTGGGCATCTGTTCTAAAGAAGGATATCATGGCACTAGAAAAAGTGCAGAGACGAGCTACAAAATTGATAAAAGGAATGGAGCATTTTAGTTATGAAGAAAGGTTAAAAAAATTAAATCTCTTCAGTTTGGAAAAACGCGCCTTAGAGGGGATATGATAACATTATACAAATATATTCGGGGCCAGTACAAACCATTATCTGGAAATCTATTCATAAACAGGGCTATACATAGGACACGAGGTCACACATTTAGGCTTGAAGAAAGGAGATTTCATCTAAGGCAAAGAAAATGTTTTTTTACAGTAAGAGCAATAAGGATATGGAATTAATTGCCGGAAGAGGTGGTTTTGTCAGAGTTTATACAGATGTTTAAATTGCAATTGGATAAATACTTGCAAAAACATAACATACAGGAATACAATTTCTAATTAGTGGGCTAATAGCTGCTTGATCCAAGGAGACATCTGACTGCTATTTTGGGTCAAGAAGGAATTTTTTCCTAGTTTATTGCAAAATTGGAAGCGCTTCAGACTGGGTTTTTTTCCTTCTTTTGGATCAACAGCAAAAGCATATGTGAGGAAGGCTGAACTTGATGGACGCAAGTCTCTTTTCAGCTATGTAACTATGTAACTATGTAACTATGTAACTATGAAAGACAATATGAAACAGAACATTTTTGGCAGCAATTACCTTGTTCTAGAAAATTATATAGGTGGCAGAAAAAGTAAGAAAAGAAACCTGCTAGTTTCCATTTTTTTTCTGATCAAATGGAAGTAGAAGAAATTATTCTAATTTTAGTATTATGCCTCTAGAAGATAAAGCGACTTCACTAATCCAACCATTAAATGTCAGAGCAATGAGTATGCAAAATGAGAATGTATTGCATTTTTTTCTATTCCATTCTCGTGTTTGCATTGCAGATAATACAGCTGAAATGTAAAACACTCAGGTATGCTCTGTCCAAGCTCAAAAGATAGGACTTTCATTTACCCTGACAATAAGAAGCAGCTAAATTTCATGAGAGGTTGCGAAACTGGGGCAGGTGTTAGTTGTAATTATTTCAGTTTTTAATTAATTCCTTTCATTGATTTTCAAAACCATTAAAAAGATAAATTAACACTTTACAGTTTATAAAGTCAAGTCCTATAAACCAGCTCTTCATTAAAGCTGTTTCCATTAAAGCTGTTAATGACTTCACAGGAAGCATTACAATATGTGACCTTCGACCTTTTCTGCGCTGTCTGGTATTGCATTTTTGGTGCTTTCTTTATGTGTCATTTGATTAATTTAAATATACTTTAATAAAAGAATACAAACTAAAAAAAAAAAACTAATTTTATTGCATGACAGGAGGCTTCGTATTTTGCATATCTCTCTTTACTAAAACTCCATAGCAGTAAAGAAAGTGATAACAAGAACCAATCAAAAAACAGTAGGAGGTATAGTATTCCCAGTGAACAGGCTCCTCCCCCTCTTTCTTTACTGCTCCATCAGCAGACAGGTCAGAATATTGAGCTCCTCATATTTATTCATTATTGATTTTACTTGACTTTGTAAACCTTGTTATTTTCTGTTTTCACTCTTATTTCTTATTGCCTCACTTTGCTTATATCTTATTGCCTCATTTTCGAATTTTTTCCAAACTTGCTTGGGGGCTCCTTTATTTACCTTTGCCCTTCTTACTCTGGGCACCCTGATATCCCTCCCGGTTTCCGTTTTATTCCGGACATTTTCGAAGTTTTTTCAGTCCCCTTTCACTAAGGAATCCTTGGCTACACAACCCTTGCCACTCCCGGCCGCCTAACCGCGCGTTTTAACGCTCCGGCCGGCGGCAGGATCTACTTTCCCACACTTTCAGTGTGACGGCGGCCATCTTGGATCTCGCGAATCGCGAGACCCGCGGCCGCCATTTTGGAGCCTCACACACACTCGATTGCTGAGATCTGCATCTACTCGGATCCTCCAAGGTAAGCATATATATATTTATATCCTTTTCTGCTCAGGTTTATGTTAATCCGCCTGTTGTCACATCCAGTTGCTCATTCATATCCCATTACTGTTTCAGATTGCTATCAACTCACATTGCTCTCATCCAGGCAGGGGTCCCAACAGACAGTCTCTGTTACTCCTGTGGTATATGTGCACTATAGGGCTCAATACCCTGTGCTCCTTGGGGTGAAACCCCATAAAGGTGAATGCCTATCAGAGCTCTACTGTTGTAATCTCTGTATACTGGGTGCTGCCCAGACTGCCTATCAGAGCTCTGCTATTGCAACCTCTGTATACTGGGTGCTGCCCAGACTAAAAACCCAATACTACCCTGCTGGGGTTATATCTGGTACTGCTGGTACCATAACTACCGTAGGATACTCTCCTAACGTTGACCCCTGCCTTACTGCCCTCTTAACAGTGCCAAGTCCTTTCCTAACATTATGGAAGACTCACAAACTACCCCAGTGGATTTTCAATCCATGGTTAATGCAGCAGTGGCCGCATCTATGGAAAAGGCCCTATCACACATGATGGCCGCTCAACCAGAACGCTCCAAACCACGCCACACACGCCAAGACACTGAGTCTGAAGACTCTGAAACCCAGTCTAAAGACGACACCCGGGCTAGTAAACGCCATTGGAAAGGGGAAACAGACCCCAAATTGAACAAAGGCAAAAGACCCACCAAGCGGAGCAAAACGACAACATCTGTCGCCCCTGCTCCTACCCAAGTTCTATCCTCAGAGGAGGAAGAAGATATCGATGGCACTATGGCCATCTTGGATGAATGGCAAGCTAACGCGTCCCATTCTGACGACAACGACGCCTGGGACTCAAGATCTAAACCCTTTCATGCAGGGGATTCAGACTCTCTCGCTGCAGAATGGCAATGGACAGGGGACAACACCCTGCCTCAGGACGAAGCTATCCTGGACCCCATGGGCCAGACACTCTTCGATCCACGTAACATCAGGCACCCCCGCTCGACAGACTGGACACCACCGGAAGACCTGGCTAAGTTTATGCACTTATGGATGCGTAAACCCATGGACAAGGTAGTTCGCAACCGACTGAGATCGGAATGCCCCCGCCCTTCCCTACCAGATCAAGTAGCCATGACACCTGAATTTGACCAAGTAATCACTACTTTCATGAGTAGAGGCGGTCACAACCCCCACCGCGGAGTGGAGAGGGGATTCAAAGGAGTCCAAGACAAACTCTTGGATACCTCCGGACCCCTATCACGCATCATGTACCTAGCAGACGATGCTTTCCAACGGGCAAACCAATTCGATGCCGACATGGTCAGGGAATGGGCTCATGATATCCGCGAATGGGCTCAACGCGGTTTTTGTTTCCTCGGAAACGCAAATGTGGCCCTCTCATCTGAGAGGCGTAAGGCAGCACTTCTCCGAATAGACGGGAAGTTGGTGGATTTGGGCACCAAGGAACTCGGACCTCTGGCACAGGGCAAGTTATTTGGAGACCCTTTCCTAAAGGAATTGAATCGCCACGTCAACGTCTTCACCTCGTTGAGTAAAGCCCAGACCTCAACGAGGAGGGTTTTCAGACAATACCCCACTAGGGGTGTTTTTGGACGGGCTGGCCGCCACAGGGGCCGTGCTGCCAGCCGTTTCTGGCCATCAGGCCCCCGATCCTCAAGACCGCAACCCTTCTACCCAGAAACGGGATACCGCCAGCCTTTCACCTTCTCAAGAGGCTCAGACAGAGGACGCAGTACCCGAGGACGTGGCAGGTCCCGATTCACTCCAGGTAAGCTATCATCTACCTATGACCATCTTGCATGCAGGTCGTCTCTCTCTTTACTTTCAGAACTGGACGACCATTTCGTCAGACGCTTGGATACTCCAGACGGTACAGGGATACATCATAGATTTCGTCAGCACACCTTACCAAGAGTCCCCACCACGACCGATCAACTGTTCGACAGAGGACTCAAAGCTCATCCAAGCTGAACTTCAGGAACTCTACAACAAAGGGGCGATAGAACCCGCCACGGACACCGGAGGATTCTTCAGCAACATTTTCTTAGTGAAAAAGAAGACAGGAGACCTCAGACCGGTCATAAACCTATGTACACTCAATGCTCACGTGGTCTACCGCCACTTAAAAATGGAGGGAATCCACCTTTTACGGGACCTCCTACAAGACGGCGACTGGTTCACAAGATTGGACCTCAAGGATGCCTACCTGTCAGTACCGGTACATATCGACAGCAGATGCTTCCTCCGCTTCCTGTGGAACGACCAACCATGGCAATTCACTTGCCTCCCTTTCGGCCTCAGTTCGGCCCCATGGTGTTTCACCAAACTGTTGAAGCCGGTAGTTACTCATCTGCGCGCAAGAGGAATTCGCTGCATTATATACCTGGACGACCTCCTAATCTTCTGCTCCGTCAAGTCAAGACTAAGACTACACACACGTTTTGCCATGGAACTCCTAGAATCCCTAGGATTTACGATAAACCATCAGAAATCCGCTACAATTCCGTCCCAAACCATACAGTTCCTGGGTTTCGAAATCGACTCGGTCTCCAGCACGCTCCGACTACCGACGACCAAGATCGCAGCGATTCGGAAAGAAATCCGCAAGACGATCCGATGCCAATCAGTTCCCCTACGCAATCTAGCTCGAATCGTAGGCCTTCTCTCGGCATCCATCCAGGCCATCTTCCCGGGGCCGCTCCACTACAGGGCGATGCAACGCCTCAAAGCATCCTTCCTCCGCCGGAACCCCACTTACGATCAACCCGTACCAGTGACGGCAGAAGTCCAGGAGGAACTTCAATGGTGGCTGGACAGCATGCAGGCCTGGAACGGCCGAGCTATCTTCGGCGAAACCCCAGATTTCGTACTGGAGTCGGACGCCAGCCTTTGGGGTTGGGGCGCCACCAGCGAGGATGTATCAACAGGGGGAACCTGGACTCCACAGGAACTCAACCTACACATCAACTGCCTCGAACTACTGGCAGGCTCCTTCGCCATACGCAGTCTGGCAAAGGACAAATCGAATTGTTGCATTCTCCTCAGGATGGACAACATCTCAGCCGTCCGCTACATCAACCGCTTAGGCGGAGCCCGCTCACGACTCCTATCCGAACTCACGAAAGAGGTGTTCGACTTCTGTCTCCCACGCAACATTTCCCTCAAGGCGGAATACCTCCCAGGGGAGACGAATTTAACAGCCGACTGGTTCTCTCGACATTGGAGAGACGGCAGCGATTGGATGCTGGATCCAGAGATATTCAATGCCCTCTCGAGAAGGAGAGGACCCTTCCATCTAGACCTCTTTGCATCCCGCAACAACAGACAAACGCCAGACTTTTTCAGCTGGCTCCCGGACCCAGAATGCAGTGCAGTGGACGCTTTCCTCCAGACCTGGCCCCCCTTCGGCGCCTACGCATTTCCCCCATTCGCCATGATAGCGAGGACTCTCCACTATCTGAAGACACACCAGATCTCTCTGCTCCTGATTACCCCCCTATGGCAGAGTCAACCGTGGTTCCCGGACCTGCTAGCGCTATCCTACGCAGATCCGCTCTTACTACCGTCCCATCCGACTCTCCTCAGGGATCCGAAGGGGAACCCCCACCCGCTGATAATGGAAGAGAGACTCTCCCTGGTGGCTTGGACTCTTTCCGGGGCACCTGGCGAGTCAGCGAACTATCGCAGACTGCTAGGGACCTCTTATGGGAGTCGTGGGCACCGGGGACGAGACTATGCTACATCTCTGCTTGGACCTCCTGGTCCTCTTGGTGCTTGGAACGGGACCTCAATCCACTTACGGCACCTATTCCCACCGTCCTGAACTTCCTGACGTCACTTTTTACAACAGGAAAATCTTATAGGACCATTAACGTAGTCCGATCAGCGATCTCAGCGGCCCATATCCCCATCCAAGGAATTCCGGTGGGCAAGGATCCTATGGTATGTAGACTACTGAGGGCCATGCAACTCAAACGCCCTCCGGCCCCCAAATACAATCAACTATGGGATGTGGACCTCGTCCTCAACTTCTTAAGAGAATGGCCGCCTAACGACAGACTCTCACTCCGCCAACTTTCAGCCAAAATGACGGTGTTGCTCTGCCTAGTTTCCTTTCGTCGGGTATCCGACGTTAGAGCCTTCGAAGCCTTCTCAATGGATCCTGAAGGGGTGACATTCCATGTCTCCCGACGCACCAAATCTAACTCTACCACTATTTTTTATCCCTTTTTCCTCACGGAACCCCAATTGTGCGTGGTCGCAACCTTACGCAGCTACATGACGGCTACCGCCTCTCTCCGCCCGACTCCCTCCGGTCAACTTCTGATCTCCTATGTCAAACCTCACAATCCAGTTTCCTCTACCACTCTCGCTAGATGGGTACGCTGGATCTTGTCACTAGCAGGCGTAGACGCCTCTTTCGGGGCACACTCGGTGAGAGGCGCGGCTGCTTCTTCGACCTTTTCAGCCGGAGCTTCACTATCAGATGTCCTACGCACAGCTGACTGGTCCCGCGAATCCACTTTCCGGACCTTCTACTTTAGACCGAACTCCTGCGCGGCTTTTTCCTTATTACATCAGCGTTAAAAATGCAAAATACGAAGCCTCCTGTCATGCAATAAAATTGAAGATTATGCTAGCTTTAGTGTACTAATAATCTTAATTTTAATAAAGACAGGAGGCGAGTATTTTCCCACCCATACCCACCCTTTCGGTCTTCTATATTGTCTATACTGTCCTTCTCCTATTCTCCTATCTTCTACTAGGATCTAGTCTCTGCTCTCCCTGCATATTCGACTGTTCTACGCATTCTGTAAACATCTTAAGTCATGATTGTTGTGCCCTATGGTTCTTTAGAAGGAAATGTATGTATTACCGATATATTACTAGTTAATTATATAATATTACATAAAAATACTGTACGAAAGTCTCCCATGCTTTCAAAGTCTCTCGACTAGTACCTAACCTATTCCACACTCTCGTTTCAGCGTAACTCAACGTGGACCTCCAACTATCGCTACGTGGATTATCCCAAGTTTATCCTAACTGGTTTGGATTGATTCCCCAAGTTTCCCCTACACTCCACATGGATGGTCCTAAGACTCTCGGATTTATCCTTCTGTTACAGACCCAAGACTGGTTTTCGAATCAACATTATTTGAACTTTGCCGTCTGCGATGTCGCTAGTTGAAAGAGGGGGAGGAGCCTGTTCACTGGGAATACTATACCTCCTACTGTTTTTTGATTGGTTCTTGTTATCACTTTCTTTACTGCTATGGAGTTTTAGTAAAGAGAGATATGCAAAATACTCGCCTCCTGTCTTTATTAAAATTAAGATTATTAGTACACTAAAGCTAGCATAATCTTCAATTAAAACGTACATATTAAAATTCATTTGTCAGCAATACAATTTAAGGATGTACTTTAAAGTGAAAGTCAATTAAATATAGAAGATCACAATATATTATGTATAAATTTGTAATCTCTTAAAACAATCAGTCACATGAAGATGATTGATCCACTTTAGATGAACATTCTACACCATAACTGCAGCCATTTTAAGAACAGTTTAACAATTTGCCTGGAGTCGACTGGCTGCCCACCACTGCCACATCTTTAGACAGAACTCCTGCCCTAAGTTAAAGGGACATTATAGTCACCAGAACAACTACAGTTTATTGCATTTGTTCTGGTGAGTATAATCATACCCTTCAGGCTTTTTGCATTTAACACTGTATTTTCAAAGAAAATGCAGTGTGTACATTACAGCCCAATGACAACTACACTGGCCACTCCTCAGATGGCTATTAATGGTGCTCCCTGGGGCAGTGCTGCCTAGTGTGCAATACTGCCATTCAGTGTCTCCACCCTCAGCATGCAGATACTGAACCTTCCTTACAGTATAGAGATGCACTGATTCAATACATCTCTATGATGAGGTGCTGATAAGCCAGGGCTGTGTTTGGCGTGTGCTGGTCTCAGCCAATCCTGTGGGAAAGCACTGTGATTGGCTCAGAACAACTCTTCCGATAATGCCGGCTAACCAGGCAGATCAGGGGCAGAGCCAGCAGCTGCAGACTTGAACAAAAGTAAGATTTACTGTATTGAGGGGGGCTAGATGGTGGTGTTAACACTATAGGGTCAGGAAAACATGTTTGAGTTCCTGACCCTATAGTGTTTCTTTAAGCTCTGCGCCCAATGACAAGGCAGTGTATGGCAAGGTTTAGCACATGGAAGCTAATTGAAGCTTCTTGCAGGAATTTCTGTCTAAAGAGGAGGCAGCAGGCCAGTAGACCTAGGCATTTTTAAGCAATTCTTAAACACTAGGAGGTGCCAGGGCAGTCCTGGCACCTTATTAACTACAGCTGGTTTGGGTGTTTGGAGTGTTCCTTTAAATCACTGTATACCTATTTTCCATCAGTGTGATATGTAGAAATATTTTAATATTTTGAGTTTTGCTGAGATTTTGCTATGAGAATGCACATTTTCACCAACTGCATTAACTATTGAAAATTTTGAATTGATACATTATGCTTCTCCCAAAATTAATCAGAAGTACATAGTGATCAAGTTCAGGCAAGAAAACTGGATTTATTTCATAAGCTCAGAATTTTAGAAGCAAATCTAAAGGTACTGTGAGAAACGCCGCTTTTCACAGACATTTGCCACGGACTCCTGGAGCAGTGGGGAAGCTGGCCTCCTGCCCACTGACTATGGGCCAGGTAAGCGATTGTAAAGACCCATATTTTATTCCCCCTGGCTCCCCTGGTTTGGCACTTTCCATTTGTGTGCATAGAACCAAACGTTAGCTCCCTGGCAGCCGTTCGCATGGACCAAAACAGCGAATAGACTTCAGGGGAACTTAGATGCGAATGTCCTGGAACTATTTTAAGCATAAAGACTTTGTGGTTCCCAGTCGGTCCCCAGCGGCACTAAGCCACGATTCTATGGAACTATTTTCGGCTTGAAGACATCACGCTTCACTTCGGTCCCCAGCGGCATTTAACCGCGATTTTATGGAACAATTTTGGGCATTGGTCAAATTATGACTCCCAGGAAAATCCTGGACCCCTGAACCGATCTGGGTGATTTTTGGATATGTTGGTCACCCAGAGGAGAGTGCCCTTTGCATGGGGAACTGCATATAGCGCCAGTTGTGGCTGCCAATAAACATATTCTAGATTGTACTCCCAGAACTATGTGTCACCTGGTTACTGGGAGGGGAAAGGACTAATCACTGTTCCAGTGTGGAGGGTTCAACGGGGAAAGTTCTTGTAAGGACTAGAGCTCCCAGGACTGAGTGTCGTGCAGTGCCTGGGGGTGGATAAAGTGAGTTTCCCATTCGGCTCCAGGAGGGAGCAGTTCCAGGGCCAAAGTCAAGCCACAGCGACTGTGGGCAGAGGTGTTGCGGTTTGTCCCCTGTTCCAGCTAGGAAGCGGTCCTTAGCGGAGGTACCCAGCTGGGGTACAGAGAGCTCCCGTTACAGGGACAAATGGTGAAATTAGCAGCAATCCAGAGGCAAAATATCAGGGAAAATTAAAAAGTGACATCTCCTAAATTCAACAAGCCACCTCTGGATCAACTTGAGTTACTCACAGATTGGACCCTCCATAAAATTATCCAAAATACCGACTGTGGGCAGAGGTGCTGCAGTTTGTCCCCTGTTCCAGCTAGGAAGTGGTCCTTTGCGGAGGTACCCAGCCGGGTTACAGGGAGCTCCCGTTACAGGGACAAATGGTGAAATTAGCAGCAATCCAGAGGCAAAATATCAGGGAAAATTAATAAAGTGACATCTCCTAAATTCAACAAGCCACCTCTGGATCAACTTGAATTACTCGCAGATTGGACCCTCTATAAAATTATCCAAAATACCCCCATATTGGGAGTGTAGTTTTCTGATGTACCCTACCAAACATTGCCTGAACGAGTCCTAAGAAAACAAATATGCTGACATACTGTCTGTTTCTACAGTATTCTCATGTCTGTGTGCTATAGGCATGCTCATTTTTTTCAGACAGGAAGACTGCATATTTGTAAGGCCCCCCATCATCCACAGATGTGTAGACGTCTTGCCAACTGATATGAAATCTCAGATCTGTGTAGAAGAACAGAACTTGGAACCTGTCACCATTTATGGTCCTTCTTCAGAGTTAGGATGAGATCTGTTGACTGTGCTAGAACCAAAGATAAAGGCATGCTGAGTTCTACTGACAAAATACAGTTCTGTAGAAGTCAAATTATATGAAGATGAAAGAGACCAGATTTCAAGAACAGAAGCGTAATGTCGACTGCTGATAATTGAGAACACAAACAAACTTGCATGCAGCTTAACATGAAACATTAGTGAAAGTTGATCAAACAATTCTCAAGAAGACTAAAGGTGATAGCCAGAAAGAACTGTTACTTTAAGACCACATGAAAATCAATCTAAAAAAACATTGTCCTTCAGAAAATCAGGATCAGGAAAGCAAAATGTGTCAAAATGTATGGTTACAGGAATCCCTTTAAAATGTTGCCATTAATTGAAATGCCAATTCAATCTTCTGTATCTCTAACAAGCTGTTTGCCTATGCCTCAATGTCTTTAAAACGGAACATGTCATTCATTATTTAAGCACTATCACCTTTGCTAGTCTCCCTTTGGTCACTGGTTCAACCAATTATTCTAGTTCACCCTTTCTTTACACTCTTCTCATTCAGGGAAACTTCACATCCAGCCTGATCCTCATGCATCTCTCGATTCTGCTTTTATTTTTATATTTTTTTCCAGATTTGTTGTCATATTAAAAGCAAGATATGTCAGCTGAATCAGTTAGAGAGAACATGAAACAGTGACGTGACGTGCTGTATTCTATAGTTGGTCAATAAAGTGCTGTTTTATTTCACTCCCCTTTTACAGGTATTAATTGGGATTGTAACTGTGTAGGTGTGTATTTAATAAAAGCAATAAAAATGACCTTGGAGATCAAAGAAGTATTGAGTCTTGGCAAGATTTAAAGGCACAAGGAACCAAAAGAGTAAACACAATATTTGGAGAGAAAGTGATTAATAATTAATCTATCTATTCAGATTCAGATTTGGAAAAATTGAGTATTAAGTAATGAAAAGAGTTTAGCAAATTGCAAGCCTTCAATAGCAGAAAGACTGTGATGGAAAACTGAGAGGTCTAAGATTGTACAAGGTGCTGACGAACAATACGTTGAAGTGACAGTATTAGAGAAATTGAATGATACACTGGCCAGGCATTCACTGTAACTGACTGCAGAGATTCAAACACAAAGGAACAATGTAACCCCCTAAGGACACATGACATGTGTGACATGTCATGATTCCCTTTATTCCAGAAGTTTGGTCCTTAAGGGGTTAAAGAACCTGGTACATTAACAACATTTTTTGTGGAGGAAAATAAAAGAGAAAAAGGAAAAAGGAAAGAAAAGAAAAGACAAAAAGACAAAAAAAAAGAGAGATTAGTTCTATTAATGTCTCTTTCTGGTTATATGTGTGTCTCTGTTCTGTTCGTTTTCTGTCTGATTGTCTCTGTCTGTCTTTCTTTTCAAATGCCTATGTCGCATTCTATCTATATCAGTGTAATTGAATTTTCTCTTTATATCTGTATATCTATAGCTTTATCATCATAGACACATTTATTTCTCTCTATCCTTATATCTATCACCTTATCACTGTCCCATTGTATGAGAATCTGTTAAACACAATCAGGCGCAAGCATTGCTTAACGGTGGCAATAACGTCAATTTATACAACGTACACAAGATGGGTTATTATTGGTTTATTTATATATACTATAAATACTATTGCTGATTTCAGTGGCTACTTTGATGTAGGTTGGACTAACACAGTATGATTGGATCTCCATTTTTTTAAATTTAAAATAGTTTTTTTTTTTTTTTTAAATTGTCTAATGTTTATGTGCTGAACGTTTCTTGTGTATTTCATTGTTTATCTGTCAATCTATAGCTTTCTATCTGTGCTCCCAGTCCATTCTGTCTGATTGCATTTATTTCTTCCAGTCATTAATATACTTGCTGCCTGCCCAGCGATACAGAATGGGCGCTGAGATGACTGCGTGACGAGGCAAGAAGCATAGAGAACCTATAAGGGTTCATTTTTGACAAGTGACATCCACATACTTTTAATAATCATAATATTAATAATAAGAATAATAATTATTAAGATCACAGAAGTGGAATTAGGGAGTAAATTTGCCAAAGGCTCTTTATATGAGGTTACATTGACTCTTCTAGTATGATAATAAGAATAAAATACAAATATAAATAAAACAATTTGCTCTTTAATTATTTGTTTTGATATGATCGGCAGGTGCCATATGCTTTAAATTAAAATTGTCTCTTTGAAATAACATTGCCGGGCAGGTATTGCGTATTTTTATTTTCTTATTTCTCCTGTGTGTATAAACTTGGCTAATGGCAAACATTTAATATCCTTGATTGCAAACCAGCCATTCACATGTATTGTCAAATTATCAGAAGCCAATACATATTGATTCAGATTTCAAAAAAAATATTTTAAAAAACGATGCATATACTTAGCATTTAAAAAATCAGATTCAGATTTAATGCCACTTATCAAGGGCATAATTCTTAATAAATGGCTTTGAAATTATTGACAGCAAATGTTTTTTTTTTTACTATTATTTCGCTGGCAGTATTACTGCATCCTTTTGGGGGATCAGGGGCACAATAGATTCTTCCAGGTTAATAATATTAGAGCCCCTTCCTGTCGCTCATTGGTGCTCTGCGAAAAATAGGTCACCGGAGTTATTAAAATTAGAGCCATCACCTACAGTTAATGGGTGGGGATTGGGGGGGAATTTATGTTAATTAGATCCTTTACCCCTTATTAGAAACCATAAGGGCATGATAATTACACTTGTCCCCCTGTTTTATTATTTGAATAAATATCCCCATCATGAAGGCACCGTTCTATTTTTACAGCCTCCCCTCAATGCCCACAGGTGGAGGCCCGGGGGGGGGGGGGGGATCCACGTTAGTCCCCCTGTATGTTAATAGCAACTAATAGATGTCCATAGCTGTTTAGCAGAAATATCCCCACTTGCAGCATGGTGAATATAGTCATGGGGGATATTTAACGTCTCCCTTGTACTAAATATGACCCCCATAGACTTTTATTTAATTTCTTTTTTTAATAACTAACAGGAAAAATAATTACAAAATTCCAAAAAATTTGATTTTCGTGCACATTTATTGGATGATTTCCCTCCAGCAGCTGACCAATTTTTTGGGGTTCAGCTGCTAGGATTTCAACTGGTATTAAATTCAGTTGAAATTCAATAAACATATTGGCCAAAACTAGACAATACATTTCTACTGGATTTTGTCGATAGAATGTAATTGAGACTTAAGGTTGGTTAAAAATTTTACAAGACCAAATATTCTATGGAGCTGCTGAACAAGGAAAAACACAACTGGTTGCATGGATATTCTCATCTCCGCCTGACTAATTCCTCTTTCTTTACAGGAACTGTTTTGGATTAAATGTTCTATACTTTGGCAGATTTTTTTCCTATTTTTTTCTCTTTTATGGTATTCATTGATAGTTATGAGATACACAAGTGGGAATTCCCTCCAAAGACTTATGGACTTTTAAAGCTTGTGGATTAACTGAAGAACTGGTTGTATGTCTTTCAGCTATTCATTCCGTTTAGACACCTTTTTTTTTTTTTTTTTAAACAGTATACATTTGTTCTAATAATATCAAGTACTTCATGCAGCTGTAAGAGAGAATTTAGTCACGTTACAATGTTTATGATGTCATATCTTCCTATTAATGTTTCCCTATTTCTTATTAAACACTACCATTTGTATAAAAAATATATAAATAATACACAATCAAAAAAATAACCAAAACTTTAACTTGCCTTTTTTCCCCTCACTCTGACCCTTAATTTTACAGACATACAAACAGCATATTACCGATACTTTAATACTATATATCTTAATTGACTTACTGTGAGTCTATAATTTATCTCAAAATATTACACCTGGATGTCCTTGCAATTGGGGTCAGTTTGATTTGCAAAAGGCTATGTTTCTTTGCAGGAACGCCATCAGAAATTTTGGGACCCCTAGCACAGCTCAAGGTCTGGACCCCCGGGCCTCCAAGCCCACCCCCCATGGCCCACCTCCAAAACCCGCCCACAGAAATACACACACAGACACAAACACAGACACACACACTGATACCAAAGGACACAGACACACACACAGAAAGATACACAAATACTAACAGACACACATACTGAAACAGATATACACACATATACAGACACACAGATACATACTAATATACATACAGACACACATGCATAAGGAGATACAGACACACATACATAATGGCATACAGACATACACATACATACATACTGGCATACATACATACTGACATATATACATACATACACATACATACTGACATACATACATACTGACATACATACACACACACAGCTAATTTTTCAGCCACCCTCCCATTACTTACCTTTTCATTGCAGGAGGCTGGGAGTCATGGGAGTCGGCTGCCTCTCCTCTCCTGTGGCCTCCAGTCTGCTTCCTCCTTCCTGTGTGGAGTTAGATGGGAGGAGAAAATAAAAAAAGGTGGAAGCTACAGGAAAGACACTCAAAAGATGGGGTTAACCCACAATGGACTACAAGGGTAGTAACAGGAAAGAGGAGACAAGCTATGAGTGCCCTTAGTGGATCAAGATATCATTAAAATTTAACTTTTAATAGTACGAAAAATATAAAACAATTGGAGGAAAAAATAAAAAATATTGAAAATAACTTTTAGTGAATTTACAGTAAGTGTAAATGTATGTACAGCAAAACAAAAGAAAAGAACCAAAAAATAAGTGCTAATCAAAATCTGTAAGCTAGATGGTGAATACACGTATACCTATATTATAATGGTATATTTGTGCACATAGTATCGCGGCACATCTGCCCCAAATTGCAATGTGGGTGACATTCGATACTTCAAGTAGTGTGCAATTCGGAGAACACTGAATTGGGGTCTAATGGGCAGCTGCTGCCGAGTTTCTGCCCATGAATCAGCCCTGTGACCTATGTAAAGAGAGATCTTCAATCGCTGATAAAATGTCCAGCGTATTTGACAGGCCTGTTAAACGATCACAGTCAAGATGAGGATTAATCTTTCTAGTGATAAATCATAATTAAATGAAGTGCTGTACAAATATACACAGAAGATATGGTAGCTGTATGCAACTGATAGTCCAATAGCAATCAGTGTAACGTGTGAGCGACCAAATAGACAAAAACAATCAAACACTGAAGGTGCTGGTAATCAAACCTGTGACCTATGCAGAGAAAGACCTATACTCGCTGTTAAGATATCCAGCATACTTATTGACAGGTCTACAATGGTCACAGTGCAAATATGGTTCCTTCTTTAAAGTGATAAATTATACATAAATGAGCTGCTAAACAAATGTACACTAAAGATATAGCTACATTAGATACATAAAAACACAGAGGACCTGTTCATAAGTTTTCAGGATACCTCTGGTATAAGTAACTTGCAACAAAACAAAGTTGCAGTTAGCTTGCAACAAGACAAAGTTGCAGTTTTGTAGTGATAAATTATACATAAATGAGGTGCTGTACAAATATACACTAAAGATATAGCTACATTAGATACATAAAAACACAGAGGACCTGTTCATAAGTTTTCAGGATACCTCTGGTATAAGTAACTTGCAACAAAACAAAGTTGCAGTTAGCTTGCAACAAGACAAAGTTGCAGTAAGAACTGAAATAGTAACAGTAATGATTTACTTGGTAAACGGAGTGGAATGTTCCCACCAACTGCATATGAGAAATGGAGCTAAAATAGCCCAAACTAAACCACAATAACTGTTATAGCCAGCAGACACAGAGGGAGGGGGTAGTATCACAATCGAATGTGTACTGAAGGTGAAAGAATAATGCACAATGGCATAGATCTACCCCACAATATAGTCTGCACCAGTCATAACAGGAGTGGTGAACAGGATCCTTCAGAGAGTGCAGTCATGTTGATCTAAGGACCACACACTGAGCTGTTGCACTGAATCCAATGGCCCCTGACGCGCGCGTTTCGTCACAACTCATCAGAGGGGACAATGGTTAGATGGGAGGATGTGCGGTGCGGCTGCTATTTTTAAAGGGGCCCGGTCGCGCTATTACACGGTCGCAGCTCTGACCGGGCCCCTGAAGAAATAGGGCCCATCAGGTGGCCCTAAATGCTTGGCCACCCCATGGGCCCCATCAGGTGCAGGCGATGGTCCAGCTGCACCGGCGGCAGTTCCGCTGCTACACGTTGTCACCCCCTGTTTCTCTGTAATGGCACGTGTGCTCACTGTGCCTAGAGGGGTACCAACTATAGCTCACTGATAAGGCCCAAACAAGGACAAAACAATAACTTGGGTTTGCTGTTCTCTTGCAGATGACGACTACTGCCATTTCAGACCTAATTTAATTGTACTTGTGAGCACAAATCTTCCTGAGTGTAAGCTGATTAAGGGTCAAACTATTAAATTTTTGATCATTCTCATTCTCATTCTCCTCATATCTTCTGTTTCTCTATAGAAGGTGTGTGTGTCACGATTCGGGGAACCCAACACGCTAACATACACACAGACACACACACAGAAAGTGTGCAGTACCGGTCCTTAGAGTGGCCGGGCTAAGCACACACAGAATAGTCAGGAGACAAGCCGAGTAAGGGGAACCAGAAAACAGAATAACGAGAAACAAGCCGAGGTCAAAGGGTAGGAGAAAGTCACAAAGTCAGTATAACAAGCCAGAGAGTACGTAACCAGAAATCACACGTTCAGAATCAATACTATAAAGCAAAGACCACAACAGGGCAGGGAGGAACAGGAAAGGTAAGTATATAAACCAGAAGGTTAATTCTGATTGGCTAATTTCCAATCAGAATTAACAATCACACGTGGGAGATATCTAAACCTCCCACTGTGATTGAGGCACTGTGCCTTTAACGCCGGGTCAGGTGACTGACCCCGGCGTGTAACAAATTGGCCGGTCTCCCAGCGTGCAGCGTCATGCATGCTGCCACTGGGGGACCCGGAAGAAGACGCGGGCGGCACCCGTGGCTGGGAGGATGCCGCCCGCCGAACACCTGGCAGGAAGGGGACCGTGGACGGCTGGAGGGTGAGTGCCGCGAGCGGATTGCAGCCTCCCCTCGCAGCCGCCCGCGGGATCCTGACATCACCCCCCCCTCGAAGACTGCCCAGAGGGCGGGAAGCTGAAGGCTTCAAAGGAAACCGGGCATGAAAGGAGCGGACCAAAGAGGGAGCGTGCAGATCAGAGCACGAAACCCAAGATCGCTCCTCAGGGCCGTACCCCTTCCAATCCACCAGATATTGCAGCCGACCCCTATAAACACGAGAGTCGAGAAGGGCAGCCACTTCGTACACATCACTGGGGACAGCGCGAGGGGAAACAGGCCGCCCGAGGGGACGAGAGAACCTGTTGCAAAGCAAGGGCTTCAAAAGCGAAACGTGAAACGTGTTCGGAATGCGCATGGAAGAGGGCAAGTCCAGGGAGTAGGAAACGGGGTTAACCCTACGTAACACCTTGTAGGGACCAAGGAACCTGGGGGCGAACTTCATCGAGGGAACCTTGAGGCGGAGGTTCCTCGAGGACAACCATACCCTATCACCCGGAACATAGGAAGGGGCCGCACCCCTATGGCGATCAGCAAACTTCTTCTGAGCAGCCGCTGAACGGGACAGCGCAACATGGACCTGATCCCACATCTTCCGCAAAGAGGCGAGGTGCTGGTCCAAAGCGGGCATTCCCTTGTCGGAGAACGCACCGGGAAGGACGGAAGGCCGAAACCCATAAGCAACCTCAAAAGGACTTAAGCCAGTAGACGAATGAGACACCGTATTCCTGGCAAATTCAGCCCACGGAAGGAGGCGAGACCAGTCATCCTGGTGCGCATTAGTGAAGCAGCGCAAATACAATTCCACAGACTGATTAGCACGTTCGGCTGCACTATTAGATTGCGGGTGATAGGAGGAAGTAAACGACAAGGAGACCCCCATCTCAGCACAAAAACCCCTCCAAAACCGAGAGACAAATTGAGGACCCCTGTCAGATACAATATCCTCAGGTACCCCATGCAAGCGGAACACTTCCTTGGCAAACACCTGAGCAAGCTGAATCGCAGAAGGTAGTTTCTTAAGCGGAATAAAGTGCGCCATTTTAGAGAACCTATCCGTCACAGTTAATATCACTGTCTGACCATCGGAAGGAGGAAGGTCTACAATAAAATCCATGGATAAGTGGGTCCATGGTTTCTTGGGTATCGATAGAGGCATCAGGAGACCCTGGGGTCTCACATTAGGGGACTTACACTGCGTACAGACCCGACAAGCCTGCACAAAATCCACTACGTCTCGCTTGAGTGAAGGCCACCAGAACTGTTGAAGGAGGCCCTTATAAGTCTTGGTAACCCCCGGATGACCAGCAGTTTTGGCGGTGTGAAATAAAGTTAACAACTTCTTTCTGTCATTCACTTTAACGTATAGTCTGCCAACAGGCGTCTCAGGGGGTGCTTGAGTTTGGTATGTCTTAATATTATCAAGAACAAGAGACGAAACAACCAAATGGGTAGCAGCTATTATCTGAGACGCAGGTACAATAGGTTCAGGGGTCGGGTTAACAGATTCTAGAGGTTCATACTGTCGAGAGATAGCGTCAGCTTTGGCATTACGGCAACCAGGTCTATAGGTAATCACGTATTGGAAGCGTGAAAGAAATAGAGACCATCTAGCCTGCCGGGCGGACAACCTTCTAGCATCAGCTATATAGGAGAGGTTCTTATGATCTGTTATGACCATAACTTTGTGTCTAGAACCCTCTAATAAGTACCTCCATTCCTTAAAAGCTAACACAATAGCTAATAGTTCCCTGTTCCCAACATCGTAATTCTTTTCTGGATCAGATAACCTTTTTGAAAAGTAGCAACAGGGATGGAGGGGTTCGTCATACGATGACCTCTGTGACAGTACTGCTCCCACGCCTGATTCAGAAGCGTCCACTTCCATAACAAAGGGAAGAGAAGGATCAGGGTGGCGTAGTACTGGAGCAGAGGCAAATGCCTTCTTGAGAGTGTCGAAGGCCTTAAGGGCTTCAGGAGTCCAAACCCTAGGGTGTAGACCTTTCTTAGTCAGCTTCGTTATAGGGGAGATAAGTGGTGAAAAGTTTCTTATAAATTTCCTGTAATAGTTGGCAAATCCTATAAAACGCTGGATAGCCGTAAGACCTTGGGGAAGCGGCCAGGATAGTATGGCTTCTAACTTAGCAGGATCCATACTGAAACCCTGTTCGGAAATTATATATCCTAGAAATTGCACCGAGGTCTGATCGAACAAACATTTTTCCAATTTACAATAAAGTCCGTTCTGTAATAACCTTTTAAGCACCATCCTAACATGATTATGATGTGTCTGCAAATCAGGGGAATACACAAGGATGTCGTCAAGGTACACCACGGCACAGACATGCAATAGATCCCTGAGGACATCGTTTATGAGGTCCTGAAACACAGCGGGAGCATTACACAGTCCAAAAGGCATGACTAGATACTCGTAATGTCCGCTACGTGTATTGAATGCTGTTTTCCACTCATCATTCTCCTTTATACGAACAAGGTTATAAGCCCCCCTGAGGTCTAATTTAGTGAAGTATTTAGAACCTTTGACCCGGTCAAACAACTCCGTGATGAGGGGAATAGGGTAGGCGTTTTTAATCGTTATATTGTTCAGGCCCCTGTAGTCTATACAAGGCCGTAGGTCACCCTCCTTTTTTGCAACAAAAAAGAAACCAGCCCCAGCAGGAGAGGAGGACCTTCTGATAAAACCTTTACTTAAGGCTTCCTGTATGTACTCCTCCATTACCTGGTTCTCTTTTTCAGAAAGAGGGTATACCTTACCCCTAGGTGGCATAGTACCAGGTAAGAGGTTTATGGCACAATCATATTCACGGTGCGGGGGTAGTTTGTCTGCCTCCCTTTTTTCAAACACCTTAGCTAGGTCCGCATACACAGGAGGAACATAAACAGAAAGTGGTTTGGCTGTGGGTACATTAAGCAAGCCAACAGGACAAACACGAGTCATACATTCCCTTTGACAAGATTTCCCCCAGGAGAGAATCTCCAAACAACCCCAATCAATCATCGGATTGTGTTTAACCAACCAGGGGAAGCCCAAAACGACAGAGGCTGTAGGGGAGTTGATTATTTGAAAGGACAATCTTTCCTTGTGCAAGGCACCCACAGACATAACCAGTTCTTTGGTCTCATGGGTCACCAGAGGTTTCTCCAGTGGTCTACCATCTATGGCCTCCACAGCCAAGGGAGTGACCTTTTGGATCAGAGTCAAAGATGCGGTTTTAGCAAAACTCTCATCCATAAGATTGTCAGCAGCCCCTGAATCTATCAAGGCTTTGGTAATCACGGTAGTATTACCAACAAAAAGGGTAACCGTAATAAACGGTCTAGTAATGGGGACGTGAGGGGTAAACGACATAACACCCGAGGCCGACCCCTCTATAGGCCTTGGGTGCTGCAGTTTTCCCCGCAATTCAGGGCAGGTTCTTAGAAGATGTCCCCTTTTCCCACAGTAAAGGCATAACCCTTCCCTTCTTCGGTATGATTTTTCTACCTCAGTTAACCCAGTAACACCCAATTGCAAGGTTTCAGGGGGAGGTTGGCTAGAAGGGGGTAATGCCAGTAACGCAGTACTGGGTAAAGCAGGTAACATCTGAGTATACATACGCCTCTGACTACGTCTCTCTCTAATACGATTATCAATACGGATGATATAATCTATAAGATCATCCAGAAGGACAGGCAATTCCCTGGAGGCTATTTCGTCCAGGATGTAAGCGGCCAAACCCTCCTGAAAGGCTGTAACGAGGGCATCATTATTCCAAACCACCTCAGCTGCTAGAGTGCGGAATTCGATAGTGTAATCCGCTACAGATCTGTTAACCTGTCGGACCCTAAGCAGAGCTTTGCCAGCAGAAGCAACCCTGCCGGGTTGATCAAATGTGCGTTTGAAAGCGGTCAAAAAGTCTGCAAAGGACATTGGGGAAGCATTCTCCCACATGGGATTAGCCCATGCTAAAGCTCTCCCTGACAAGAGGTTTATCAAAAAGGCTATTTTAGATCTGTCAGTGGGATAGGAACGTGGATTCATCACCAAATGGATGTCAATTTGGTTGAGGAAACCACGACACAATGCCGGGTCACCGCTGTAGCGCTGTGGCGGCGTCATATGCACTACATGGGCAGGAACGGGTGCCGGAGTGGGAATGGGCTCGGGCACAGCAGCAGCAACCTCCTGAACGGCAGGCTGCAAGTGTGCAGTGCGAGCCAGTATGGTTTGCAAAGCTTGAGCAAACTGATCCATACGGTGGTCCAAGCCATCCATTCTAGCCTCCTGATTAACTAGGAGCTGTGGTATGTCAGCAGGTTCCATTATGGCCCTGTTGTAATGTCACGATTCGGGGAACCCAACACGCTAACATACACACAGACACACACACAGAAAGTGTGCAGTACCGGTCCTTAGAGTGGCCGGGCTAAGCACACACAGAATAGTCAGGAGACAAGCCGAGTAAGGGGAACCAGAAAACAGAATAACGAGAAACAAGCCGAGGTCAAAGGGTAGGAGAAAGTCACAAAGTCAGTATAACAAGCCAGAGAGTACGTAACCAGAAATCACACGTTCAGAATCAATACTATAAAGCAAAGACCACAACAGGGCAGGGAGGAACAGGAAAGGTAAGTATATAAACCAGAAGGTTAATTCTGATTGGCTAATTTCCAATCAGAATTAACAATCACACGTGGGAGATATCTAAACCTCCCACTGTGATTGAGGCACTGTGCCTTTAACGCCGGGTCAGGTGACTGACCCCGGCGTGTAACAAATTGGCCGGTCTCCCAGCGTGCAGCGTCATGCATGCTGCCACTGGGGGACCCGGAAGAAGACGCGGGCGGCACCCGTGGCTGGGAGGATGCCGCCCGCCGAACACCTGGCAGGAAGGGGACCGTGGACGGCTGGAGGGTGAGTGCCGCGAGCGGATTGCAGCCTCCCCTCGCAGCCGCCCGCGGGATCCTGACAGTGTGTGTGTATATATATACATAATTATAAATAACATACAAGATCCAGCCCACTCATTCACTAAACAGAAACTTCAAAGCTTGCAAAATGTTACAGTTGTTTTTCAAAACCACTTAGGCAAAAATAATGGGGGGTTAGTTACAGTATATGATCATACTTTGCATAAGCCCGCCACAACGTCAATGTACCCCATTCTTGGCAGATCTTATTCTAGCAACCTAATGCCTGCTCTTATGAGCTCTTATGAGAATAACCCACTTACTTGGGAAATCCTTCCTCCTCGGGCTCCAGTAGTGCAAGGTTAAATATGGCCCTTGAGTGAAGTATCTGTGACACTGCCACGGAGTAAAATATAGTTTTTGCTCAGTTCATAGGACTTCTGTGGTAAAGGAATTGGTAGTCCAGCTCCAAGAAAAGAAACAGGGTAGATCCAGAGATGTTGTAAAATAAATTACTTGATTTACTCTTTAAAATATATATAGGGATAAAATTTATATATTAAGTAATAATAATGATGTGTTTTACCTTCAACAAGGCTTTCTTATACTTTGAGATCAGATATTGGGGACATTACATCTGTACTCTGCTCTACCTCTTTAAGAAAGGTTGTCTTGAATAGCAACTACAAACTAGACTCTGCTGATCTCTCCTTGAGTTGCTTCTTAGGGGCTACAAGGACTAGGGGACATGTTTCTAGGATCCCTTTGTTTGACCATAAAACACAGAATGTATAATGCCTCAGTTAGCTGTGGGAGAAGGATCTGGAGTGGCAATGGAAATTACAATGTGCATTATTGTGGAGCTGGTGGTCTTCTTCTTGATAGAGGAATTTATTTATTTTATTTATTATTGCCATTTATATAGCGCCAACAGATTCCGTAGCGCTTTACAATATTATGAGAGGGGGATTTAACTATAAATAGGACAATTACAAATAAACTTACAGGAACAATAGGTTGAAGAGGACCCTGCTCAAACGAGCTTACATTCTATAGGAGGTGGGGTGTAAAACACATTAGGACAGGAATTTACAATCAAATAAGGTGGGCTGCCCTTTAGGAGAGGGAAAGAGACAGGTATGTGAGGTAAGGGTTAGTCTTGGAGGCCATAAGCTTTCCTAAAGAGATGGGTTTTAAGGCACTTCTTAAAAGATGCAAGACTAGGGGAGAGTCTGATGGCGGTAGGCAGGCTATTCCATAGGAAGGGAGCCGCCCGTGAGAAGTCCTGCAAGCGCGAGTTGGCCGTACGAGTGCGGACAACGGACAGGAGGTGGTCATGGGCAGAACGGAGAGACCGAGAAGGGACATACCTATGGATCTGTGAGGAGATATAAGAGGGGCTAGAGTTGTTCAGTGCTTTATAGGTGTGAGTTAGTACCTTGAATTGACTCCTATAGCATACAGGAAGCCAATGTAAGGACTGGCAGAGGGGTGAGGTGTGAGAGAAACGACTAGAGAGGAAAATCAATCTAGCAGCAGCATTCATTACGGACTGTAAGGGTGCAGTACGGCTATTGGGGAGACCAATCAGGAGAGGGTTACAATAATCCATGCGGGAAATTACTAGAGCATGGACAAGCTCCTTGGTAGTATCTGGTGCAAGAAAGGGGCGGATGCGGGCTATGTTTTTAAGATGGAATCTACGGGATTTGGCAACATGCTGGATGTGAGGCTCAAAGGTGAGACCAGAGTCAAGTATGACGCCAAGACAGCGTGCTTGCAAGGATGGACTGATGTTGGTACCACAAACTTGGAGGGAGAGCGAAAGAGGAGGATCAGTATTAGGAGGAGGAAAGACAAGGAGCTCAGTTTTTGAGAGATTGAGTTTCAGAAAGCGGAGGACATCCAGTCAGAGATGGAAGAAAGGCAAGCAGTGACACGTTGCAGGACGGCAGGGGAGAGGTCCGGGGAGGAGAGATATAGTTGGGTGTCAAGGAATCACAAGACAACCTCCTTGTACATATTATACTGCTACTCTTTAATCTCTTACAGGATTCCAGGAAATTACAGGAAATTACAGGAAAAAAAGCTGAGAAAAAAAACATTCAAGCTTTCACCTCCTGGATGGTGAATCAGATGTAGCAGACATACTATTCCTAGTACCCTGCGGCTGAATTTGCTACGTATTACAGTGGTCCTGGCAGAGATGTCAGCAGTACTCATGGAAGAGAAAGAGGTGTTAAGACTCTGAGAGGCCATGGCAATACTGCTTATGGTTGTTTGGGGAGCACAAAACATGTACACCCTAAATTTATTTTCTTTTCTTTTTCCTTTTCAGTTTAAGACGCACCATTGGTGATGAATGGGTTGCTTTTATTTTGAATGTATATGTGGATATGAATGTGTATTGTGTAAACTAACACAATTTTATTAAGCCAAAATATATATTTGTATTGACAAATGGGTTGCTGCCTACTCGATTCACTACTACTGTAACATCATTGTGTTTGACTTTAAGAAAACACTCTATTGCCCATAAAGATATTGCAAAGATTTTTTTTCCACAAAGAATTAAGAAAATAAAACTGCCACACTCAGTGCAGCATTCCCTTGTGCAGCAAACTGACACAAACTATATTGCAATTTTCAATGAACAAGTAGTGGCACTGAAGCACACAAGTCAATCAAGCAATGGCATCGCTATGTGGGGCAGGAGGGCAATATCCAGTTAAATTGTTGATTGACCCTCAAAGTGACACTAACGTCACTTGGCAGCATAGGCACCTACCGACCCACATGGCAGGTGTGTGTACATGTCTGTGATTGTGTGTATATGTCTGTGTGAAAATGTGCATGTGTTCAAGGATAGCAAATAATGAAGTTATCTACTACACAACTGAAGGGTTTTTCTTAATGTTGATATTCCAGCTGTGTAGTAGATAACTCCCCTCCCTATGTGAGGTTTTCATTGTTAAGGACACCAATTCAGGTCACTGTTTAGCAGATGGCTAAATTATCCTTCAATATGGTAATTCCACATATAGATAGCAAACAGGGGAGTTATCTACTAAACAGTTGTCATATCAAAATTAAGAGGTGTCAGCCCAGAACAAGAATTCCGGGTGGCTAATAAAAGTTTTGTACAAATTTGGTTTCTGATGCCAGCGTGCACAACATGCTGGCACCAGGCAGTCAGCCTCCCCATTGGAAATGATTAGTGCTCTCCCCAGTTTTGACTGTTGTATCTTTATAAAAACTTCCTATAATTCATGGTAACTGGTGAATTTCATTAATCAAGCAGCTGACAAATAGGTGTTATTATTAACATCTCATCTAGTAGATCAGATTTCTCAATATAACAAATGATAAGATATGAGTCTGCACATTCAAATAACTAGATTTTAAATATTCATTGCATCTGTCCTTTTTTAACAAAATATGCAACCAAAAGGCCTTATGGCATCCCATTTTGTGCTGTTCTTACAAGTTATGACCCTGTATATTTCTAGTCTCTAATGAATATTGCTGCCAGACTAACGGTTAGTTATAATACTATTATAGTATGTTAATGCACTGGTTTCCTTACTTACTTATGATTTAATTTATTTGACCTACACATTTCTCAATAATTATATTCCAAAATATATATTGTAGCTAATTAAATATGCACACATCGAAGACCTCTGCTCACTTTTAACTGCTCTCATTTAAATCACTATATATATTGAATACATGACTTTTTAGACTATTAAATGTTATGGAATTCCCTGCCCAACTCAACCAGACTTTCCTAAACTTTCAAAATATCATCAATGTGCAGCTTCTTTAAAGGGACACTATAGTCACCAAAACAACAATTTCAGCTTAATGAAGCAGTTGTGGTGTATAGATCATGCACTGAAGTCTCACTGCCTAAATCTCTGCCATTTAGGAGTTAAATCACTTAAATCACTGATGCTCTCAGCCAATGGATAGTGAGGACCATGGCTTCAGGCTTCTGGAGGTCTGCAGAAGCCAGGTGTTCGGCACTGGACCACCAGGAAGCATAGGAGCACGGCCAGGACCCAAGCATGGAAGCAAAAAAATTCTAAATAGTTTTCCCCATTACCAGAGAACCTGGTCAGTGTACGCCTGACACCATAACAACAACAGTGGGCTGTAGTGATGATGATGCTTGGAGTAAGCTTCTAACTATATCAACTAATTAAGTTTTCTCCCTACTGCAATGTAACAATCCACTGTTTGTTCTAAACAGACTACTCTCTCCTACACCTCAGTTACTGCATAAATCATATAATTTATGCCGTTCTGTGAATAAAGTTATATAACTATTTATCTATATAAATTAGAGATATGTTGCATTTTACCAGGATACTAGTCACTTCCTGTTTCTTTATACATGACTGTGTTTATCATAAATGATATATGATTCATTAACTACAGTATGCTATTATACTATATATTTTTCAATTAAATTATTCACAGATTTAGAAAAAAAAAATATCCTTTCAAATTCCAAATAGGTTAATTCAACGTGTATCACGTATAAAATGACCTTGAGCTAAACAAATTTTCTGAGACTAGTTCTTTGTGCAGTCATCTAAAGAACTCCAAGGTAACTAACGTTTGTTATTATGTGATGTTTTTAAATGTTTTTATTTTTTTCTAAACTATTTGCCTGTTCACAGTTCAATACTGCTAGCAGAGTTTTTCTTGGTATAGTAATGCAGGTTGGTATAGGACAGTGATGACGAAGCTTTTTGAGCCCGAGTGCCCAATCCGCAATACATGTCAACTTTTTTTCCCTCAAAGTGCCAACACAGCAATTAAACCTGAATACTGAGGTTTAAGTTTAGAAAAAACAACTCATACAGTTGTCCGTTATTAACATCTTTTGTTTTAAAAGAAGAACACAACAACAGAGAGTTCAATGATACAAATTATAAATAATTATACAAATTATAGCTAAAATTAAGCTTATATTTATTAGTATCTACAACAAATGCAATACATACATACAATACATACACACAGACTGCTGAATACAGTCACAGACTGCTGAACACATTCACACCGACTGCTGAATACATACACACACCGACACACAGACTGCTAAATACACACACACAGACTGCTAATACACATACAGACAGACTGCTGAATACATACACACAGTCCACTGAATACATACACATACAAACATACACACAGACTGCTGAATACGTACACAGTCCGCTGAATACATACACACACATACACACACACAGACTGCTGAATACACACAAACTGCTGAATACATATAGCTGAATACACACACTGCTAAATACACACACTGCTGAATACACATACAGACAGGCTGCAGAATACACACACACAGAATGCTGAGTACACACAGACAGACTGCTGAGTACACACAAACTGCTGAATACATACACACAAACTGCTGAATACCTACACTTAATATGCTGAATACATGCACACAAACACACACAGAGACTGCTGAATACAGACAGACTGCTGAGTACACAAATACCGCTGAATACATACACACAGTCTGCTGAATACATACACACAAACACACACACAGACTGCTGAATACACACATACAGTCTGCAGAATACACACACACACAGAGACTGCTGAATACATATACACTGCTGAATACACACACACATACTGCATTGAGGGGTGCACTGTAAGTGTTTGAGTGTATGGGTGCGTGTGGAGTGCTGTGTATAAGGGGTGTTGTGTGTGTCTGAGGGGTGCTGTGTGTGTCTGAGGGGAGCTGTGTGTGTGTGAGGGGTGCTGTGTGTGAGTGGGGTGCAATGCGTTTGAGGGGTGCTGTGTGTGTAAGGGGCTGCTGTGTGTGTTGGGGGTGAGGTGTGTGTGGGGGTAGCTGTGCTGTGTGGGCAGGAGGAGTGCTGTGTGTGTGGGGGGGTAGGGGTGCTGTGTGGGAGGGAGGAAGGCTGTGTGGGGAAGGGGTGCTGTTTGGGGAAAGGTACTGTGTAGGGGTGCTGCGTGTGTGTGGGGTAGGGGTGCTGTGTGTGGGGGAGGGGTGCTATGTGGGGTGGAGGAGTGCTGTGTGGGGGGAGGGGTGCTGTATGTATGCGTGTGGAGGGTGCTGTGTGTGTGTGTGTGAGTGGTAGTTGTGCTGTGTGGCATGTGCTGCAGGTAGCAAATGTGTTTGGTTTTTGTTAACAATCCTGACATAAAATCTTTATCCCCCCTCCCTTCTTCCCTTACCTTTGGTGAAGCCCTGGTGGTCTGGTGGTAGTATGTGTCTGGATGCAGCTCTCCTGTCCTCCCGTGTGATGCTGTATGGAACGCGCAGCAACGCTCCACACAGTCTGCTCACGGAAGGACAGTAGAGCTGCTTCCCAGATCCCTCCCCCTGCCTCCAGGTCCTCCCTACACGAAAGCAGAGTAGGCACCTGCCGTTTTGGGTGACATATGGCTGTGTGCTCACCAAAAGGGCTCGGCGTGCCACAGGTCCGCCATCACTGGTATAGGAACACCAAACCTTATATCCCAAACTTGTTTAACCATCCCAGTAGCTTCTCCATGGGGTGGGCGCCAGGGTAAATGCTCTCCCTCAGAAGCCAGTGGGATTTATGTCTATCTGGCAACATACAAAGAAAGTGCTCATGTGTAAAAGGTGCTTAATAGATCATCCAAGATAGATGTGTTTTGGATCAAAGAAAACTTTGATTATTTGTCTATCTACACCTTCCAAATTGATTGATTGAATGCGTGCACGCTTTCCCTAGAAGTAATTCACACCGGAGACAAAGTTTCTGATCAGTGAAATACTAAGGAATGCTTTATTCCCCAGAGGGGGGTCTCCTTCTTAAAGCAAAAATACGTCACAGTTTAAACATACAATATCAATTCAACAATTGGTTAACAGTCAAAAAGGGTCCCACCCTACAGGATGTGATGTCATCATTACAGAGCTCTTCCCCCCATATTCCAGCTCTGGCTTGGATACATGAAGAAAGGGGAAGTGAGTAGTTTCTTTGTTACTTTAACAGTGATTCTCCATTTTGTTGCACGTGGAATTGGCACAAAGGAAGTGGGGGAGGAGTTAGCAAAGGAGGCTACCTATTAACACAAGAATGTGTAACAAGAAACTTGCAGAGGAAATAATGACTGAACCATAAAGGGGGAAGGGAATATTTACTCTAGCAGCCAGTTTTAACATAGTGAACACAGAATAAATAGACATTAGTAAATAGCTATTTTGGTTTAATTCTTCTGTCCACAACAGTCCCCCCTTAAAATGGCTATTTTACTAATAACTACTATCTCTAACTCTAATACTGTCCCTATAGAAAAATAACAAAAGGCTATCTTGCACATCTGTCTGAACAGGCCTCGAACGCTTCACTGTGCGGGTTACCCATAGCAGCTTGTCCACTACTTCTTCCGCGCCAGACTTCTGCCCGTAGAGACAGACGCTATCCCTGAATGTCCTTAAGAAGAAGTAGCTATTGATTTAGTGCGGTGGGACTGTAAGGGTGTATGTGGTGTATCACGGTCTATGTCATCAATCTCTTGGTGAAGGAAGGTCGGGGTGGTCTGGTCGACTGTCTGATCAACTGTCTTTTGTAGGCATTTCTTAAGACAAGGTAATACACAACAAACAAGAAGAGCGAGGATGAGTATCGTTATTAAAATGGCAACACCTATTTGGGCCAGAGCACCTTGCCATCCAGACATCCATCCAAACCATCTTTCCCATGGATCTGTGGCCCCAGAATTCCTTTTCAGTTCGTTGGATAAACTTTTTAACTTTTCTATTGCCAACGTTACCTTACCATTAGGGCCTGTATTATCTGGGATATAGGTACAGCATGTCATGGTGTCTGGGAGTATTTTACATACTCCCCCTTTCTCTGCCAGAATCATGTCTAAGGCCAGTCTATTCTGGAAGGTCATCTGGGAAGTAGCTTGTAATTGTTCCGCCAAACCCTGGAGGGCATCTCTTGTATAATTTACAAAACGTTGTTGGTTATAATAGATGTAATTAATCCAATTTAAATTTTTATTGGCCGTGATGATTGGAAAAATAGATTCAAACCCTGCGGACACTTCATCTCTTGCTTTAAATTCATTTGGCACCCCCCTTGGCACTCCTATGGTATCTATATAAATATGGGGATCAAAACTGCCTTTTACAGGAGTATCTCTCTTTATTCTAGAGTATTGGTGTAACGTACCTGGGGTATCTTGGTGTCCGTCAGAGATTATGTGTATAGGCATAATTACCTTAGCTAGAGCACATTCTCCCCACCATACGCCTTCCAATCTGGTTCTAATCTGCATATCCCCACAAATCCAATATATATCTCCAAGGGATCTTATGTGTTGTTGGATAAAGGCAACTGGAATTGGGCTATATGTGGCACAGTACTTACCAGTGAAATTACCAAAGAATTGGCCTACCCCATCATATATACCATAACAAGTGTAGTTCCCTGGATATATGGTGATACCTTTATCTGGCTTGACATCTTTAAGGACAACTGGGTATTCCTTTATCCATGATCCACATTCCGTCCGGTTGGTTTTAAGTATAGTATAGAGACTTAGGAAACACATCTCTATCTCCGGAGGTATGTTCAAAGGGACAGTACCTAAGTGAGGCCTCGCTCCTCCACAGACATAGCAGTTAGATCTGTTGTGTTTGTTAGCATTATATTTCATCCACTCAAGCCATAAGTTAGTGTCAGAGAAACCCGTCTCTACAGCCATAGTGTCCTCATACGTGGGGTTAGCTATAGCTATCATCTCTTTTAGAGTTTTGATATGTGGCTTAAGAGGATTAATAGTCATGTGTGTGGCTCCTACCCATTCAGGTGAGTCATACATGTCCTGTAAGTAAAAGGTCCCCTGTTTATTGTATGAACCTCCTCCCTTCCAGTACATTCCCATTACATATTGTCCAGCATCTCCAGGACTGGGGTGTTCTATGTTTAAGGCTAGTTTCATAGGTGTCGCCCCCCCTGGTTTCCTGAACGTCATTCTTTTCAGTAAGGACTCCCCATTTTTATCTAATCTGTCTAAGGCACTTTGTGGTCTATAGCCCCAGGCTGGCCCTGTATTCCACCCTGCTGCCTTCCATGAACTACACTCATATCCCCAGTAGTCATTAGTCACACATATGTATGGGTCCTTAATGTTAGGTATATCTTTGTACACTGTTGACAACAACGCTGGTGGAAAAGTACAGTTTACGATATCACAATAATCAAATGCAAATGTGGCTACCCGTGTATTAGAGGAATTGTACCAAAATGTATAAACATGATTGTCTTTGGTTATAGCGACTTGTTGGGCCTTTATCAGACCTAGCAGCAAGAACAAATACACAAAATTCATGTTATAACAGGATCTGGTTCCTCTGGAGCTGGAACTTTCTTGCAGTGTGAAGCGTGTATCCAAGAGTTCTTTCCAGCCAATTTAACTGAGGTAGTTGTGGTTAGAAGGACTTGGAACGGACCATCATATCTGGGTTCAAGGGTATGTTTTCTCACGAACTTCTTAACCAGAACCCAATCACCAGGGAGCAACTTGTGTGTGCCTGTATCAGACTCTGGATCTGGAATGGAAGAAAACACTTGGGCATGTATCTTGTTTAAAACTTGGGAAAGAGCAGTCACATAATTAACCATAACATCTGATTGCAGTTGGAGTTGTTGAGGAAAGTAACAACCTAACCTAGGGGCTGAACCAAACAAAATCTCATAGGGAGACAGGTTAAACTTCCCTCTTGGTGTGTACCTGACACTAAATAGAGCTATGGGGAGACTCTCTGGCCAGGGTAGGTTAGTTTCTTGGGCCATCTTAAGCATTCTGGCTTTTAAGGTGCCATTCATACGTTCTACCTTACCACTACTTTGTGGGTGATAGGGTGTGTGAAATGCAAGGGTCACCCCCAGTGCTGCCCAGACTTCCTTAGTTACTAGTGCTGTAAAAGCCGGGCCCTGGTCACTTTCAATCACTTCAGGAACTCCATATCTACAGACAATTTCAGTGAGCAACCGCTTGGCAGTGGTCTTGGCGGTCATATTAGTAACCGGGAAAGCTTCTGGCCATCCTGAGAACATGTCCACCATAACTAGGGCATATTCATACCGGCCACTCTTTGGCATCTGAATATGGTCAATTTGGACTCTCTGGAATGGGTAGTGTGGCTTCGCCAGATGTTTGGGGAAAACTTTCTCCAATTTTCCCGGATTGCACTTGGCACAGATAGCACAAGACTTACAGTAGTTTTTAGTCAGAGTGGTAATACCTGGTGCTTCGAAATATTTAGCAATTAAAGAGTTCATGAGGGTCTTAGACAAGTGCGCTGCTCCGTGGGCCCATTGAACCACAGCCGGATACATACATTTAGGCAGACAAAATTTGAGATTACTAGTATATACTCCATCCTGTAAGGTCGCTCCCTTCTGTTTCCAGCTTTGCTTTTCTTCGGGACTTACAGCTGCTTGCTGTTCCTTCAAAAACTTGAGGTCCGTAGGTAAGGTTTGCATGGGAAAAATAGTAATTTCCTCACCGGACACTTTTCTGTCCACTTCCCTTGATTGACATGCAGCATCTTTGGCAGCTTGGTCAGCTTTATGATTGCCACATGTTTCTTCCGAATTCCGTCTTCCATGGGCCTTTACTTTCAGTATGGCCACTTCTTCAGGAAGGAGTAAAGCATCCATCAATTCCTTGATAGCTGTACCATGTTTAACTGGTGTACCGGTTGCTGTTAGAAAACCTCTTGTTTTCCATATTAATCCAAAATCATGTGCTACGCCCAGGGCATATCTTGAATCGGTATAAATATTAACACGCTTCCCTTCAAACATTTGGCATGCTACAGTGAGGGCTTTTAGTTCAGCTTCTTGAGCAGACATAGACGCAGGAAGTGGGGATGCTTGAAGTACCTGATCTACTGTGGTCACTGCAAATCCAGTGTGGTATCTTCCTTGTTCATCTGCAAATCTGGAGCCATCCACAAACAGTGTGCAGTCAGGATCTGGCAGAGCCGTTTCATGTACTGTAGGAAGATGGGTTGTTTCCATCTTCATCTGTTCAAAACAATCATGGGGGATGTCTGGGTCAGAATCTTTGGGAGGGGCATCTTCACATATTTCTGTGTGATACTGTGGGTAACCAGTAGTCTTACAATTCACAGTTCGTTTGGTAACACCTTCTGCAGAAAGTTGGTCTTGATCTGTTGCACTCCATGCTTTGGCTAATGGACCAAGTTCCTTCCATGAGATATTTGGAGATTTAGTAATAGAGACATGAGGAACTGCCATCTCCCAATGGTGGTACATATGAGTCACTTATGTGGGTAATTGGACTAAAACTACAGTGTTACCTTTTGTATCACAGTATATGTCTGTCAAAGTGAGAGGTACTTCAATCAATTGAAACCGTTCTTCTTCATACTGAGGGTCAGGCCCCGACACGTCTCTGAACCATAAAGTACAATGCCATAGAGGAGATGGCTGTTCATCGTGTGGTACTGTGGGCATATGGACATCCAGATCAAGGAAGGCATCAGGATCTATGTTCAGACTGTACCAATAGTGTGGTACTCCCCCCTTGGGAAGTGGCAGAAGAGTGGCAGGATTCAAAGTGTAACATCGCTGTAAAGAGACATTATCGGGTAACATTAAAGTTGTTTGGAGACGAAGATGTCTTTGAGTAGAGAGATGTTTAGGTTGAACTTGGTTTAGTATCGCAGAAATATAATGTGGAGCGAGAATGGTTAGCTTGTGACCAAGGATTATGTCACATGTCTTGTCCAGCAGAGCACTTGCTGCAAATACAGCCCGAAGACAGGAGGGTCCTCCTCTGGCCACAGGATCCAACTGGCAGGAGTAATACCCTATTGGACGTTGACGAGACCCATGAGACTGAGTGAGAACACCAGATGCATGGCCCATCTTTTCGTAGACAAAGAGCTTGAAGGGCTTCTCGTAATTGGGAAGGCCCAGAGCAGGAGCAGTAACAACAGCACGTCGTAATGCGAAGAAGCTGGTAAGGGCTTCAGGAGATAAAGCAAATGGTTCAGTTTTGAGGGCATCGTAGAGCGGCTGCAACAGTGTAGAGGCTTCAGGAATCCAGGCTCTGCAGTAAGAGATAAGACCCAGGAAGGCATGGAGGGACTTATGAGCCGATGGAGGGCATAGTGATGTAATACCCCGCACTCTGTCTCTAGTAAGGTGCCGGGTGCCATGAGAAAGACAATGCCCCAAAAAGATCACCGATGGTCGGCACCACTGCAATTTCTTCTTAGATGCTTTACAACCTTGGGCGGCCAGGAAACAGAGGAAATCTTCAGAGGTACATTCTGCAGTCGGGAGATCATCAGCACAGAGAAGGAGATCGTCCACGTATTGCAGGAGGACCACGTCTGTGTGTGATTTCTGCCATGGTTCCAGGATGTATGCCATGGCTCTTGCAAACTGGCTTGGGGAATTTTGTGCTCCCTGGGGCATTACAGTCCAGGTGTATTGTTGGCGGTCATGAGTAAATGCGAACAGGTATTGGCAAGAGGGATGCAAAGGCACGCTGAAGTAGGCATTTGCCAAATCCACCACTGTGAAGAATTTAGCTGATGGAGGGACCTGGGATAGAAGAGTATGAGGATTTGGAACAATGGGGGTTTCCAAGATGGTAACATCATTGACTGCTCTGAGGTCTTGAACCATCCTGTACTTGTCCGGCTCACCCTTTTCGGTCTTTTTCTTAACTGGAAACAAAGGAGTATTACAAGGCGATACACATTTAACCAGAGCACCCGCAGCCAGCAGAGTTTCAACTTGTTTGGAGATAGAAAGGGACTGAGCAGGAGTCAATGGATATTGTGGTCTTCTGGGCAGACTTGCACCTTGGAGCAACTGCACAAGTATCGGAGGAACTTTAAGACGTCCAATATCATCGGGACCAGTAGACCACAGTTGCACAGGAACTCTGTCAAGCGCACTGGGGGAATTATCTGGGACCCTTGCATTCCCATGGGGTGACTCCATGTGGAGTAGGAGGGGTAAAGAACAAAGGGCTGAGGTATCATCACTGGAGAGAGGGGTCAATAACTGAACCTTACCATCTGGAGTAAAGGAGACGGAGGCTTGCAAGCGGGACAGGACATCAGCCCCTAACAAATTAAGAGGACAAGAGGAAGACACTACAAAACGAGTAAGGAGATCTGGGAAAGTACCCACCCGTAAGGGCTTAGTTAATGGGTTGCTACGAGGGGTTCCATCAACACCTATACAGGAAACATCTATATTAGAGAGAAAGGAATCGTCAGGCAGGTCACATGCTCTAAGTACGCTACGGGCTGCGCCTGTGTCAACTAAGAAGGTGGTTGGGCAGCCTTCCACAGGTAGGACCACTGTAGCTAGGGGCCCCCCTTTATCCCCTGTATACACTGCCATGACAGGGGCATTGGACACAGGTTTGCCTGTTACCTATTGGACAAGATCAATATGAGACTGGTCTGGACCAGGGTATGTACGTGTAGGTGTAGTTGGATAGTATGGTTGCCGAGCATGCTGTGTAGGGCGTCGTTGTCTAGGCATTGGATTGTTAGTGGGCAGATAAGTTGCAGAGGGTAGGTTATTAGGATAATAATGAGAACCAGGTAACGGATAACCAAGCGCCTGGGCAGGAGGATAACCGGCCACAGGATATGGTGGCCGTAGAGCATGTGTGCGCTGCCTAGGTGCATGCAGACTTGGACACTCATTTCTAAAATGTCCTAGTTGCCTACAGTGATAACACGTTTTGAGTGGTGGTCCTGGGGCCTGAGCTGTGAAAGGGTCCAGAGGTGATGGAATAGGGTACCCGCCAGGGGCAAGATGAGTTGCAGGGTCAGATAAGGAAAACATTAAAGGATTGGATTTCTTTTGCAGGGGCAATTGGATTGACTCCAGGCCTTTAGCGACCAGGAGGAGAGTGTCCAGGGGAATTATCCTGAATTCGGGACAGGACTGGACCAGGCCTTTCCTTATGGGTTCCTTAAGGCCTGCAACGAAAGCAGCTGACAGCATCTGTGTGTGGGACTTATTACATGTGTTGAAACCTAGATCAGAAAAGGTTTGAGTTAACCTAGAATTAAATCTTTCAACTGTTTCTGATTTTTCTTGAACAATATCAGCAATAGAAATAGCCTGATCAGTCAACTTATCTTGAGCCCATGCACGGAGTTGTTCACAAAATGTGATACCAGACTGAAAATCTGTATCCGTAGTGAGACGGGCATCATCAAAGCTCCTTTCCATTACGGGCCAGTAAGCATCCCCTGCCTTAATTTCACACAGACTAAACAAATCGCGCCATGCTGCAGAGTAAGTTTTACGGATCTGAACAATCCGACGGAAAAAGGGCATGGGCTGTTTCTCAGGGTCAGGAAGTGATTGTACCAGTGTTGCAGCTTGGGACGGGTTGAAGGTAACATACATCAAAGGGGCACCCTCCTGATCATGCTGGGCACCGCAAGCACCTGCTATAGGACTGGAGGGTAGATTAGTTGTGGTCTGTGGAGGCTGCGCCTCTTGGACACTACTATCGGCAGTGAGAATGGGAATCAGACCAGCTGTAGTACTGGTCGCAGGGTGATTAACTGTAGTAGTAATTTGGACCGAATTAAGTTGCGAGGCAGGGGGAGAAGTGGCTAAGGAAGCTGTGGAGGTTGCAGGATAATAACCTGATGCTGCCGGGGTCGCAGCAGGAGGAAAGCCTGATGCTGTAGGAACAGTGGATCCAATAGTCATAATAGGGAAAGATACACTGGGGGCAGCCATAAGAGGGGTTGGAATGGAAGAGGATACAGAAGGGGGGGGGGAAGAGACCACAGGGGTGTTGGTAGGGTACGTTACCATCATGGAAGGGATGGGTGTGTTAGAAACAGGAAATGGTGTCAGTGAAAGGGCAGAAGGGAAGGATTCCACAGGAGAAGTAAGGGCGGAAATTATAGGGAGAAGTGAAAGGAAGTGGGCGTGGACAGAAGCAACAGGAGCCGAAAGAGAGGGTGTAGCTGCAGAGATGGGCAAGAGAGGAGGAGGAGGCAGAGAAACAGGAAGGGAAGGGGGAACTGAGACTTGGAGTGGAGAAGGAGTGGGGGTTGGAAAATAACATGAACCATCTGCTTTAAGAACAGGGTACAAGGCAGCAGGGGCTGGAGAGAGGGAGCTAGCATGAATGGGCTGTGGGGGCGCTCCAGAGGCAGGTTGAGCCACCTCCCTTTTAGGCCAGGCTTTATCATATGGAGGAGGGCTGGAAACGTCTGCAACAGATTCAACAAAACAACCTTTTTCATGATATACAAAGACTTTTTTTCCTTCTAGGTCTATCTCCTCCTCAATCCACCCCTCCTTCTTAATTACACAAGCAACCTTATACCACGCATCAGCTGATTTCTTCAACCCATGATCTACCAAGATCCCATGTTTGTCGTTTAAAAGTTTTCTCCAGTCTTCCGCCTGCAATCTGCCACTGGGGGACATATTAATACTACACAGTTTAATAATTTTCCGGAGTTTGACCACAGCTAAGTCCCCAGCTCTTTCCTTTACAAGATCACAGGCTAACCGACCACAGGAGGGGTTAACATGAGTCTGACCCATTGATAAACTACAGTAGAACTGGATAGAGAGAAACAGGGAAAAGAGACAGCAAGCAGACCCTTGACCAAAAGAGAGTGAAGATAGTGAAGAGAGTGAGTGAGAGAGTGAGTGAGAGAGAGAGAAAGTGAGAGAGAGAGAGAGAGAGACTGAAAGAGAGAGAGAGAGACTGAAAGAGAGAGAGACTGAAAGAGAGAGAAAGAGACTGAAAGAGAGAGAAAGAGACTGAAAGAGAGAGAGACTGAAAGAGAGAGAAAGAGACTGAAAGAGAGAGAGGGACTTAAAGAGACAGAGAGAGACAGTGAGACAAAGAGAGAGAGAGAAAGAGAGAGAGAGAGACTGAAAGAGAAAGAGACTGAAAGAGAGAGAAAGAGGGACGTAAAGAGAGAGAGAGAGAGAGACTTGCAAGAAACTTGCATAAAGTGTCACACCAAGCTAGCAGAGCACAGAAAACACCCAGAGTGATGCAAAAAAAAAACTAACATCTGGCAGCACAGACTCCAAGGAATGGAGGGGGCAGAAGGGGGGGGGAAAGGGGGGAAGTAGGAGAAAGTGAGTTGCAAGCAGCACAAAGTATTTAACCATGTGAGTGCCTAAGCACAGCTCTCCTGAAGACAAAAGATAGAATAGGAGAACTACAGGACACAGATAGAATATATAACAAGTAACATATACCCCCAAAAAAAACCAAACAAAAAAAACAGTATACATGCAAAAGCACAATATATATGCCAAAGCACACAAATTCTTTAAAATTAATGCCAGCTGAAAATAGACTCCTTAAAATAAACTCAGTACATATACACATAGAAACTCACACTCAAGCACACATACAACAACTTAACTCTTTGTTTGTTGTTTTCATTATTTCAACAAACTAAAACCGATTACGCCAGTTTGGTATTTCCCAAAACCGAACTTAAAATAAAAACAATAGAGAAACGCCAGGATTTAATATTAAAATATTAATATAATCCGGCCAAAAACCGCCAGGGTTGTCTTATGAACCCCCTGATCTCAAAATAAAAACAACGCCAGGATTATCAATTAATATAATCCGGCCACAAACGCCAGGTTTCAACACCCCGACCTCAAATAATCAAAAGAAAGCAAAACAGATTCTCAAACAGACACTTTCACACATAAAAACTCAAACTCTGGATTTAGTTAGGCTGTAGATAGACAAGTGACAGGGTTTATACAGTTCTATAAGGGGACATATGGGTATATATATACCTGTCTGAAGACGTCATTCACACGAAGCCGTAGTGAAGCCACGGAGAATAAACGAAATCCAAAGAAAGGAAAATATAGGTAGGTAATTAACTCATTTACCATAGCCAGAGTTGATCAGTCTCCTTTTCCAATCTCTGGTAGTCCTTTTGTTCTCCCGTCTTGTAATGTATATACGGCTTTCCAAGTGAATTAACTACCCTTAATGTCCCTGTTCGGGCGCCAATTTGTTTTGGATCAAAGAAAACTTTGATTATTTGTCTATCTACACCTTCCAAATTGATTGATTGAATGCGTGCACGCTTTCCCTAGAAGTAATTCACACCGGAGACAAAGTTTCTGATCAGTGAAATACTAAGGAATGCTTTATTCCCCAGAGGGGGGTCTCCTTCTTAAAGCAAAAATACGTCACAGTTTAAACATACAATATCAATTCAACAATTGGTTAACAGTCAAAAAGGGTCCCACCCTACAGGATGTGATGTCATCATTACAGAGCTCTTCCCCCCATATTCCAGCTCTGGCTTGGATACATGAAGAAAGGGGAAGTGAGTAGTTTCTTTGTTACTTTAACAGTGATTCTCCATTTTGTTGCACGTGGAATTGGCACAAAGGAAGTGGGGGAGGAGTTAGCAAAGGAGGCTACCTATTAACACAAGAATGTGTAACAAGAAACTTGCAGAGGAAATAATGACTGAACCATAAAGGGGGAAGGGAATATTTACTCTAGCAGCCAGTTTTAACATAGTGAACACAGAATAAATAGACATTAGTAAATAGCTATTTTGGTTTAATTCTTCTGTCCACAACAGATGCAGGTAAAGAAACAGCAGCTTCAACACACGTGTAAATACCCCCCAAAATTTAAACACAGATATACTATAGAACAAGTAACCCAGGTGGAACAAACCACTTTAGGAATCACTCAGTGGAGCGCTGTAAAGCACAGTGGTAAACTTACCCCTATATTGGGGAAAATGTGTACATGTACAGTTCCCTACAGGGGAAAAAAAATTGGTACAAATAGTGAAGTACGTCACAGTCCAGCAGTGTAAATAAAAAAGTAATAAGGACCACACTCACATGGTCTAGAGCTACATATGGACAGGCTCAGGTCACTCTGGCATAGGTATATAAGGTAATACCAAACCTTCTTTAGGTGTTCAATCAGTTTTCTCCCCAGAACGAAAAAAAAAAAAAAAGAAACAAGAACTCTTTGTGCAGAATTATGGAAAATTCCACCATATATAGACCAGCAATATAAAATAATTGCTCACCTTTTAGGGAGCCAATTATACTAGGCTCTTAGTGTTCAAGTGGATGTATTAATAAAGGAAGCACTACCCCTCTTTGGTGCAGGAAACAGCAGTAGATTTCTAGATACTAGATGCACTTAAAATAACATTTTATTAAAACATATAACAATAAAAATAATAATTGAAAAGTGCTAAATAGTACCAATCCACTAATGTGGGTAGTCGGAGAAGGACTACCCACATTAGAGGATTGGTACTATTTAGCACTACTTAATTATTATTTTTATTGTTATATGTTTTAATAAAATGTTATTTTAAGTGCATCTAGTATCTAGAAGTCTACTGCTGTTTCCTGCACCAAAGAGGGGTAGTGCTCCCTTTATTAATACATCCACTTGAACACTAAGAGCCTAGTATAATTTTTTGAACTTCAAGCTAAAATATGGCCAAAATATGAACCAAACAAATTGCACAGTAGATGAGTATGTTAATTTTAATTTGCGACACAAAATCCCACCCCTGCCACCAAAAAAAGAGATGACTGATGTGAGAAAAAGTTAAGATGATTGATGGCTAGGGGACAGCCACAGTTTTTGATCTGGTTTTATTCACAGATCAAGTGAGAAGTGACCATTAGAGGGAAAAAAGGAGAAGCAAAAAAATAAAAATGCAATATTTATATATTATATATTTACTAAACATATAACATATAATTATAAAATTATAGATCTATTTTTCTAGACTTGGAGATTAATTTGTTATCAATCAAAATTCATCTAAATTCAATTCCCTACCTCAATCCATGCAATGGAAGTGCATATTTATTTTGATTTGTGATTCTAAGTATAGATTTAGTGTTCCTCCTTTATTTCTCTCTATTGGTTACTTTTTCCCACTTAGTCTGTGAACCAAATGGCAGGAAAATGCTCCTATAATATATACGTAGTATTTAGATATTTTGCAGTACATTGGTTAACCCATTTTCACATCCTTTGGATTTGACTTATTTGCTTTCCCCAGATCTTTTTTCCATTAACGAAATCCGGCCAAGCCAAACCGCCATATGGCCGGAATTCCGTTGTCCGAAATGTCTTTTATTTTCGAGCAAAGTGGTTCTGGCAAAACATTTCTTTTTTTATCGTGAACAAGTCTTATAATGACTGCTTCCTCTCTTTTTCCCTCTATCGTAACTTTGTCTTATTTTATCCGTTAATCATATGGCAGGAAAATGCACCATTATATAATGTATTTATTATGCAGCACACTGATTGTCCAATTTGATTTGTCTGATTCATTTTACCGATCCAATCGTCTACACAGCTGAAATTCAGCAGTCCTGAATTTTTTTTATTTTTGGGCGAATTGACTCAGCCAAAAAATATTTTTTGCCGTACAAGTCTACTATTATCTTCTGCTTGATATAATATTGTGTTGTCATACCAACTGTACCTGGACACTGTAAAAGGCTCTATAAATATACTTAATTATATTAATTAGCAATAATAAATAAATAACTTTATTGACTGACAGTTTAGATCAAGTTGTCTGTAGCTGATTATAACTTGCTTTTTTTTTACCCCTTAAGGACCAAGCTTCTGGAATAAAAGGGAATCATGACATGTCACACATGTCATGTGTCCTTAAGGGGTTAATCCAACATAAGGTCAAAAGTGGATAAAAACCTATAGGACCATCTGGTTTGTTAATAAAAGGGTTTGATCATTTTTCTATTTGAAGAGGTGTGTGTATATATGTGTATATATACAGGGTATTCCGAGTAGAATTTGACAGGTAAGTAACTTAATTATTAGTTAAATTTTTTTGTTGTTGCAGGTAAATATTATTATTGACTCTTGTGAGATTCATCATGGGTAATTTCATGAAGGATCAACGAGCAAAACTAGTGGAATTTTATTGGTATGAGATATCAGGATATAATAGAATTTTTTTTACATCCTGTAGTGGAAAACCATCCTGAAATGTGGTTTCATCAGGATGAAGTTACTGCCCCTTCAGCCAGGGCCACAATGGACTTCCTGAGACAACTGTTCAGTGAGTGGATATTTTCAATAAAATCCCAGATTAATTGGCCACCACTTTCGCCCGACCTTTCAGCTTCCGATAACTTCTTGTGGGGATATCTGAAGGAGTGGGTATATATGAAGAAGCTGTGTTCACTTGAGAAGATCAAGGAGAATATCCATGCAGGAGTTTGAGCGCTAGAGCTTCAAACATTAACTAATGTTATGAAAAATGCAGTCAAAAGAGCCTGACTTTGCGGGCAGCAAATGGAACTCATTTAAAAGAAACCCATCTTCTGTACCTAGCCAAACAAATCTCCATACATTAAGCATCCGTTGTATGTAATATCATTACAATTGGTTCATTAATAAATAATGATATTGACTCCTCAAACCCTACTGGGAATTTTGGCCCAACCTGTATACATACACTTACACATACACACACACACACACACACACACACACATACACACTGTATACAGGTAGCTGTTGTTCCACTCTCTTATCTCTATTATTTGTCCTCCTGCTTCCGATAACATTATTCTACTTATTTCAAACTAGAATCACCATTTTTCTATTGATTTCCTTGTAAATGAAAGATTTCATAAGGCTGTAGCCTGAAAAACAGAGCTGTCCAGCTCCCTGAGGAACCTAAAGAATTGAAAACAAATTCTTAAATCCAGACTACTCCAAGGGTGGAACCACAAGCAGAAGTGGGATACGGCTGTACAGTCTATATAGGGAACATACAAGGAAAAAAACAATAGTGTGATACAGTATATACAGTGAAAATGTGCGCTTAAATGGATGCACTCACGAGATAGTAAAGGTAAAACAGCATTCAAGGTGCCTCCCCAGGGAATATGGAGGGATGCTGGTATCCTTCGGTAGTGTCTAGCAGCCAAATGGGACACAGGACTCCAGGTGAGTAATGGTAGAAAATATTTGTAGTTTTATTTTCTTTAAAAGGTGATACAACACCAAGCAGATAAAATATAAAAGTGCAGCAGTAGGTCCAACGCGTTTCGTTCAACACAGGAACTTCATCAGGGACCGCACAGTAAAAGAAATCAACAGCAATATTGCAGATTGTAAAAAAATACACATCCTACTCACCCTAACAATAATCACTATAAATAGGGCTAATCCCAATGTCCCATTGGTCCTAATTGTGGGTGGTGTCCTCCGGGCTGCTCTCCATTGGTCAAGGGATAATCTCATCCAGCTGATTCCATTTTCGGCATTTCAATGCCCAGAAAACGAGCGCGTTTTTTTCATACGCCGGAACCGGAAGTAGACGTTTTCTTTCACTTCCGCGTTCCACATGCGTTCCACGTGCGTTCCACATGCGTTCCAAGGGCAGTCCGCACATGCTCAGTGGGTATTACACTAACTATCTCAATCGAAAACATCCTAATGCATTTAAAAAAGCCCTTAAAAGCTCAAAACATAACTAAAGGTGCAATTAATCTCTAGAAAGAGAAAAAATAAATTAATATATGATATACAAACATAATTAATTACTTGAGTGAACCTGAACTTGTCATGTGACAAAATTAAACATTAAACATTATACTTCTGGTGTCTGTAGTTCTATGGAAATAGCAAACACCTTCTCTACAAATCTATTTAAAGTGACAGACTCTTCATAAATTTCTATAAACCTCTTCTTTATTGAGGATATTGTCATAATAAACCCCTCTATAGGTTTATTTTAAAGTGACACACACCTTATCTCCAAAAACCTGTTTGAAGTTATAGATTCCTCCGTGAATCAATAAAGGTGACAAGCACCTATTACAAAATTATCTAAGTGACTCATACCTAATAGGCTAAACGAATAATAAACTAGAAAACCATAACCTATAGATTTTACAAATGTTCCCTGAATATTATTAGTTAAGGACATTATAAATACCTAGTTAGTACACATAACCGTATAATATAAACTACGTTAGTTATTATTATTGTTTCATATATGTTATCTTGATCTGTTTTTTATCTTAATTATATTCTTTGGTTTCATACATATGCACCAAAAATAGATCACTCTCATTGTCCCATATCATCAAAAGAAAAAAAAGAAAGAAAGGAGAAAAAAGGAGAAAAAAGTTATCCCCAGGCCAGAGGGAGTCCACATTAACATGTCCCTAGTAACCTATATGATTAATTGGTACTCCTTTATCTGGAGGAAGGGTACTCCCTTTAAGTAGAAATTATAAAGAAAAGAGTAATTATTACGGTTACTCCAAAAAGCACACCAGATCTATCCCAATGTTTAAGCCCCTGGGTTCCAGGGTCTTTAACTTGTGTATCCAGAAGGTTTCCCTCTGGGATAGCTTCTTAACTCTATCTCCTCCCCGCCAGTAGGGCAGAACATGCTCGATCCCCATACATCGAAATTCTTTAAATGAAAAAGAAGGACAGCTGGAGCAGTGGGCGGAGACTGAATGAGTTACAAGTCCCTTACGTATATTGTTCAGATGTTCCAAGATTCTAACTTTAAAAATACGTTGTGTCCGTCCCACATACTGTTTGCCACACGGACACTGCAGTAAATATACTACATGGTCCGTGTGGCAGCTAATAGGTGATTTAATCCCAAAGGATTCTCCAGTTACAAAACTGCCGAATTCCTTGGTTCTTTCCATATGGGCAGTGGTGCAGGCTTTACAGCTATTGCATCCTCTAAAACAACCTGAATCGGGAGGTACATTAGATCTGTTGGTTTTAATCGCATAGCTAGGCGCTAGCATGTTCTTAAGGTTCTTATTTCGCTTGAAAATCACTATTGGACGTTCAGATAGAGAACTGCCCAAAATGGGGTCCTGTTGTAAGATAGGCCAGAATTCAGTTAAACTTCTTTTTATCTTAAGATGATCGGTATTGTATTGAGTTACAAAGGAAGATCTGAAATTACCCCTCCCTCCTGTCCCCGGTGGTTTGTCCTCCAAAAGTTGGCTTCGTTCTAAAGAGCCTATGGAACGGATCTCTTTCTCTAGGGTGTTTTTGTTATAGCCCCTCGCGCACAATTTATTCTTTATATGTGTGGACTGGGTATGGAAATCATGTGGGCGGGAACAATTGCGCTTAAGTCTAGTGAACTGGCTTCGTGCTATGCCTTTAAGCCACGGTTTGTGGTGGCAGCTACGTTGGTGAACGAAACCATTGCCATCCGTTGGCTTAAAAAAACATTTAGTATGGATTTGGCCCTGATCACAAAAAATTTCGAGGTCCAAAAAATGGATCCTGCTCTTGTTCCACTCAGGAGTAAAGACAAGGTTGAACAAGTTGGAATTGAGATAATGAACATAATCTGAAAAGCTGTCAGAAGACCCCTTCCAGATAACGATCACATCGTCGATATAACGCCGCCAGAGCACCAGGCTCTCCCTCCAGTCATGCCCAGACCATACGAAGAGTTCTTCCCATCTCCGCATGTAGGTGTTGGCATAACTGGGGGCGAACCTGGTGCCCATGGCGGTACCTGTTATCTGGAGATAATGTTGGTCGTTAAAAAAGAAAAAATTGTGTTCTAATATAAACTGGACCGAAGTCAATATGAAATCCCTCTGGCCTGAGGACAAGTCCAAATCCTGGGACATATAGTGATCAAGAGCTTCCAGCCCCAAACGGTGATTGATTACCGTATACAGAGATGTCACGTCAAGCGTGGCCCAACTGTAATCGGATTCCCATTCTATACTCTCCAATTCTTGGAGAAAGGACTTAGTATCGCGTATATATGAGGGGGCCCCCTGGGCATATTTTTGGAGAAACGAATCCATATATGCTGATAAATTAGCTGTGAGAGAGTTCACTCCACTAATGATAGGGCGACCTGGTGGATCAGGGAGGCGTTTGTGGGTTTTAGGAAGAAAATAGAATATTGGAATTACTGGATTTTTTTGAAACAAGAAATCAAAATTCTTTTGCGATATAATTCCGCTATCCCTGGCTTTAATCAAAATTTCTTTCAGTTTTAAGTTATACACCAGGGTGGGGTTATTTTGTAATTTGATATACGTCTTCCTATCCCCCAGGATGTTAAGGGACTCCTTCAGATAGTAGGAAGCTGTCATCAACACTATCCCTCCTCCCTTATCCGCCTCCCTGATTACCAGGTCCTCTCTTTCCATAAGATGTTGTAAAGTGTCCTTCTCCTTCTTAGTTAAATTAAAAGGGGATGAACCTCTCTTTCTTTCGAGAGTAATGGATTGAAAAGCCTGGTCCACCATATGCTCAAAGGTCTCCAAAAATGGACCCTTACTTTGAACCGGAAAAAAATGGGACCTAGGTTGAAACTTATAATTCTCTTTCACATCTATACTATTAACCTCACCCTCAATGTTAGATGGGTGTAAAAGAAAGTGCCTTTTAATAGTTAGGGAGCGAATAAATTTTTTGAGGTCTATATACAGATTAAAATCATTAGCCATCTTATTGGGGGCAAACTTCATCCCTTTTGAAAGTAAATCTATTTCATCTGATGTGAGGGGGATACCAGTTAAATTGAAAATGCCTTTACCTCTTTCCTCCACATCACGGGAAGAAAAAGAGTTGGAACTTGAATCTAGTCCTCTGTTCTCACCCTCTTGTGAGGGGAGTCTTGATACAGGGGAGTGAACCTGTTGGGATGCTCCCAAGTTTCGGTTCTGGGGCGGAAATAATTTGTGATGGTTTTCTCCTTTGGACCTCTCGGTCTCCCCTGAAAATGTATCTCCTGTTCGTTAGCTTGTTTTAGAGTCCTAAGTTTGTCTGATTGATTATATAGAGGCTGGGTCTGAAATCTAGTATTCACCACTCTGTCTGGTGTATGCCTCCGAGGGGGCGTAGGTCTCTGTCCACTCCTCGAAGAGGGGTGGTAAGCAGACCGACCAGTCCTCGGTGCATTACTAGCCCTATGATGGGCTCTAGATCTCGAATTGCTTCGTGTTCTATTTGAAGAGGTAGTATGGGTATTTCTAAGAGGAATGTAACGTGATTTTTTTCTTATTAGTTTGTTACGAGTGGAAAAGTTGTTAGTTAATTTATCCTCCTTATCCCTACTATACTTCCTATTTTTTGTTTCAGCAATATTTTCATCAAGTTTTTTAATATTAATGTGCAAGATTTCATCCCTCTCTTTAAAGTCCCTTCCCTCAGTATCAATAGGAGGACTAGATTCAAGTTCAATTAGTTCATTCTCCAATTTATTTTGCGTTTCTTTAGAGTGTTTAATTATAAGTTGAATTAACTGAAAGGAACAATTTGTGAGAATTTCATCCCATTCTTGTAAAAAAAGGTCATCCTCCAGCCCAAAGGCCGGTGTTTTATCTATTCTCAGACCCCGTGGGATTAAACCTTCCTTAAGGTAGTTTTCTAGGTAGGCTATCTCCCACCATTTTTTTGTTTCGCCCGTTAATAGCCTTTCTTTTTTCTTAAAGAACTCATCTAACCCTTTAAGTGGCTGTGGTTTATCCCACTCACTAAACATTGCCTCAAATCTTCTCCTGCGGCTATTTTGTAAATTTGACAGAAAATTCACATTTGTGGCCATAGTCAATGCAATCAATGTCAGATATGTGTACCAAAAAGAAAAGGTGGATATAACAAACAGCAAAACAAAACAACTACGTTGTTGTGTGTTAAATATCGATTACTTAACTTCAATTAGTCTGTAGCCTCCCAAGATCGTTATCCACCACAAAACGATCATATATATGTATAGAACCACAAGCAGAAGTGGGATACGGCTGTACAGTCTATATAGGGAACATACAAGGAAAAAAAACAATAGTGTGATACAGTATATACAGTGAAAATGTGCGCTTAAATGGATGCACTCACGAGATAGTAAAGGTAAAACAGCATTCAAGGTGCCTCCCCAGGGAATATGGAGGGATGCTGGTATCCTTCGGTAGTGTCTAGCAGCCAAATGGGACACAGGACTCCAGGTGAGTAATGGTAGAAAATATTTGAAATGATACAAAATTCCTGTATTTCTTTACTGTCAATCTATTCATCAGTACCAAAAAAAAAACAACTCTTCAAAAGCAAGGCTTTTTATGGTGAACAAATAGGAGCAACTTTAATCGTTTACAGATACACCAGAATTCAATTATTATGTAAAAGTATTTAGGTGCGTAAAGGCAATTTGTTTCATCCACATAAACAGGAACTTGCACAACACAGTGGATATATATTTTTGCAAGAAATATTGTTTTGTTCATAAATAAGATTCCCAATGTAAAAGCAATGTATCACTAAAACAACTTATTTTATATTTTTAGATTATCACATATAGTAGAATTTCAGTGTACCACTTTTACGTCAGGACAAGGACTAAACTGGTCAGATCTGCATGTTTTAAAAGTAATACATTTATGCATGTGACTATGTGTGAGTGATTGTATGCGTATGTATGTATGCATGTATGATTGCACGCATGAAGATGAGGGTTAAGATGAAGTATACCACATTACATTTACCATGATGCACCTTGGGAATCATGGTCCAAAATATAAGTTTAATAGTATTTTATGGTCCCTAATAAGTGAAGATGCAACATTTTGACCTTTGAGTGACAGAACTATGATCTCCGTATTTCAACCAATGGCTGGATTGCCACTCGATTGTCAAAGGGTTAAACTATTCCCATTACATTTTTAATATCCTGCAGTATTTATTGCATTCCTTACAGAGACAAAAGTACATCAAAAACACACACCATTTTTTACCAGTCCTAATTAATAAAAAAAAATATCCATTTATGGTAAAGAATCAACAACATTTTAATTGTTAATCTCACTATATAAATAAAACCTGTATCCACAAAAAATATTGAATAAAATCTGTGTTCACAAACAATATTTACTACAGTGTTACTGAATTTTACAGACACATTGGCAATTGTAATGTTTTTCCATTTTCTGTACAAACATACAAAAAAAATTGCATTTTGTTTGGCTTTGATAACAGTGTAGTGGCAATGTACTAAATGTAGGAGCAGTAGCGGTCATGTGGTTTTTTTTTTTTTTATAATTCTTTATTTTTGTGTGCACATGTTTTACATAGCATCTTTCAATGCCCCAACAGCACTAATCAGGCAGTTAATTAGACATTTCCAAGTTACAAGGCATTCGAGTATTCTGCACATTTAGTTTTGTTAAGCATGGTAGATTAGATTACAAGCTAAGTGAAGCTAGAGTTAGTTAACATTAGGTACACTATGCAGATGGCATTCAGAGATATTGCCGCTGAGGTCTGACAGATAAGCCTAAACATAGTGTGAAAAAATAAAATAAAAATAAAGATAACACATGGAATTCCTACTTAGCATTGATCTGATAAGCAATGTATAGCGCTGCCGAAAATCTAGACCTAGACTGAAGAAAGACAGTGTTATTTATGAGAGGAGTGATAGCAGGTCATAGAAGGTAAAGACAGGAGGCGTATGCTGCATAGATAGTATTATTTATGCTAAACAGACAGGATCAATTGTCCGCCGAGTTACCGCTCCGTACCATTACACTGCTTGTAAGTGATAGTCCCCTCACTTCTCCGTGCAAAAGGTATATTATATGCTGGCTGACCATGTAGCTGACCAAGAGAGAGCAGGGGGAGGACAGTCCTTAGCTGGAGTGATGAATGCTTGCTTGTGTAGGTATGTGTCGGCAAATGCAGGTGGGGTGTCGCTGTTGATTCTGTGTGGAATCGTTCATGAGTCAGACTGAGTAATAGGCTGTAATCAGAAATGCCAAGTGTTAGGCTCCACTGAGTTCTCACCGGAGGGATCATGCTGTCTTCTGCATGGTGTTGCTGAGCTGCTTATGCAGTAGGCTTGCTGTGTCTCGTGGCTCACCCTTCTCCAGCCTGATGTTGCTGTGAACGGAGGCTTGATTCGAGGGCTGGTCTGGTATGCTCCACTCCGACAGCCCCAGTCTCTGCTTGAGCGACCGCTCGTGCCTCCAGTTCCGGTACCAGTTCTGGCCGGTAACGGGATGCCTGGCTGATGGTGTGTGCCTGGGGCTGCGGTTCGAGGAGCGTCCTCAGAGGGCTCAAGACCAGGAGACCAGGTCCAGATCCTGGGTATGCGAGTCAGGTAGGCTGGGAGTTTGCCGTGGTGTGTGGCAAGGCTCTGCTGCTGTGTTCCCTTGTAGTGAGGAGACAGGACTCGGGTACTCTTCTTGCACGCCGGCGATGTGTGTACTTGCGCCCGGTGTTGCAGGCCTTGTACACGCGCTCAGGCATCCTGCTGTGCCGCCTGAGCTCCCTCCAGTGGGGGCCAGGATGACCCCCCCGGCCCAAGGGGGGGGGGACCGGGGCCTGTGAGTCGCGCTGCAGGGTTGTGGCATGGCGACCAGGCTTTTGAGTAGGGCAGCGGCCGTCTGCCCCGCGTCTTCCCCAGGTAGGCCGCAGGCTCCGAAGTCTCGTACCTCTGGGGCCCCGAAACTCCCGATCTCGGGGTCTGCGGTGGTGCCAGCCCTCTCCTGCATGCTTATGTGGGCTATTCCTTCCAGTTTTCGGCGGCATGCCCATGCTTTTTATCGGTTGGAGGTAAAATTAGTTGGAGCCTCAGGGCCATGCGACCGGTCAGCATGGCGGTCAGGCCCCGCCCCCGGTCATGTGGTTTTTAATTTTCTCTGTTCAAAATGGATCTGTCACATTTGATATTTCATCAAATAAAATGGCAGCATTTATTTTCTTTGTGTGTAGGTATGTTTTGATGTATGTAGATTAATATAATTGCACTATGACATCATTCAAGGCTTCTGTCTGAGAAGGCACAGCCAGAACATCTAGTGCACATTAGTTTACTTTCTATTATCTCCATCTCTCTCTCATCAAACATTCTGAACAGATTTACAAAATAGGAATCTACTGAAATCAGAATGGATTTTTCTTGCGTAAACAACATGAGCAAAATTCCATCGAAAATTAGATCCTATTGAGCTGTCATGGCATTCAGAAACAGGATGAATCATGGGAAATAATGTATTTGCTTTTAAAACAGGAACGTTTTATCAAGGCAAACATGCATGCTGTTGTTTGGCAAAGTGCTAAATATAAAGCAATCACTATGGAAACCAAAAGAATGTTTCAGAATTTTTGGCACTGAGCTAAAGGAAAGCACCTGTTTTCGCCATCACAAATATCCTGTGATTTAATCCATATTGGTGATTCCAATAACCCATTTCTAATGGCAGGCGTGAGTTGAGTTTAGATTGCTTAACAATTCTGCTTCCTTATTGACACAAATATACCACATAGAGTTTACTGTGAAAAACACACAACAAAACAGTTCCTCTTAAAAGTGTGATTTCCACAAGTACAGGTGCCGGGTGCTGCGTTTGTGTTAGCTCACACCACCTACTGGGATAAAGGCGCACTTCTATTTTGGAACATTCCTGATGTATGATTTAAAGATAAGTTAGAACAATCACATTTTCATATATTTAGGTAAGTGTAGTTTTATATTCTGAGAAACATTCTGCTTTGAGAAGGTAGATTCACCACTGGCAGTACAGTACAATTTTGAACTATAAGCTTAAGTAATTCGATTTAGTCGCTCAGATGTACTGGTAAAGATGTACTGGTAAACCACATTTCTCAATTTATTGTTCAAAAAGAACAGACAGTGCATAGGACTCTTGCCTTTTCAATAGATTTTCACCCTCACACTATTTTCTCTTTATGTGTATTCACTCTGCACACACACACCATTATATGGTCTGAATTTGCATTGGCAATCTGGATAGTCCTGATCAGCCATGGACTTGTGATCGCTCCAATTTCTAAATGTGAAATACATTAAAATGCAGATCACTTTGTATGTTATGGCCATTTTACTCCTTTGAGCATGCGACAGTAGTTACATTTCATACAATATAAAACTTTGTAATTAATTTGTAAACCACATGCACTAAAATATCTGTACACTACTACAGGAATAATTTTTAAACAGAATTGTTTAGAATTTCCCTTTTTACTTTTTTTTCCCCCTTTAATTTGTCATTATTTATCTCATGCACTTACATTCAGTTACATTCTTCATCTGCAAAAAAACATTTAAAATATTTAATATATTATTCACATACTATTTTTAGTGCCCATGCCAGAATAGTACATTGCCTTTTAACTGCTCTCAATCACATTTTATTTATTCACATGGCTTTTACTTTTATTAGGTAAGTTATAACTCAACTCTTTGAAGTCATTAGATTGTTTACTTCAAAGTATTGCAGTCATCACGTTGGCACTCAAAGATTTAAAATTGGCTCCATTTAGAGCCAGTAAACAATGCTATAACTTAGTTACTGCAAGCAAAACATAAATTACCTTTCACAAATGTTTAAAATATCTTACAAAGTTTTTTCAGAATTTTGCGGAAAGCAATTCTCCATCGTCACCTCCAATACAATGTCCACCACATGGCAGTCTTAATGGATTTCCCTTACCCACAACCAATTAAAACATTTGTTACTCTCAATAGCAGCAACATATGCTAAAACATTATATTACACTGTTTCTTTGCACTGGGATCCTTTCCTAGATAACATTATAGTAACTGAATTTACAGTAATCATTCAATAAAATATTTAATATCTGCATTACGTGCAATTATAGGAATGTCTTTTTTTTTTTTTAAATGGTGGATTATGTTCTCAGTAATAGCGTCTATACGCAACCTTCGTGGCATATATGTTTGCCATTGATTAGGCTGAAGCTGGCCATAGAATGGTTAGTACTTTTCAGAGAAGTCATTCTGGTGGTACTTCTACCCATGCTTTGTGATCTTACAATCAGTCTAGGCCTGCAACAGAAGAGCTGGTTGTTGAACTGTTTCCTAAAACTCTTGCTGAGCAAGTAGAGAGCAAATGGATTAACGCAAGAATTGGTAAAAGCCAAGAACCTTGCACAAATGCTAGCAATGTAGTGCAGAGCCGAGGTGTCCACTTCTGGATAGTAGTAGGAACGGTATAAATAGATTACGTGGGTGGGTAGCCAGCAGAAAGCGAAGAGTCCAACAAACACCAGCACTGTTTTAGCGAGTCGTTTGCGAGATTCAATCTGAGGAATGAAAAAAAATAAGAATTAGTGCTGTAACTTATATAGGACAAATACAATTTTACTTATATCACATGAATATATTATTATGCATTTTTTAACACAAGTAGCACAATTGCTCACCAACTGGTATTCTTTGGTCAACTAATATCAGTGTAGAAGCTGCTGTGAAGACAACTCAAGTATATAGATCAGGGGTAGGCAACCTTCGGCACTCCAGGTGTTGTGGACTACATCCCCCATAATGCTTTTACACCCATAATGTTGACAAAGCATCATGGGAGGTGTAGTCCAAAACATCTGGAGTGCCGAAAGGTTGTCTATACCTGATAAAGATCTAACACAAGCTATGTGTGTGGGTTGCTGTTAGTCACAGCCTCAGTATATGTGAATGATATAATCTGTGCATGATGTTCTGTAAAAACACAGCCTCAATTTATCTCACTCATATAATCTTAATATATACACTGGTGTGGAGGCATAATGTATCACTGAATATAGCAGATGTATGCTATGTATGATTTACTGTTTCAACAGACTCAGTGTGTGACTGATATCTCTGTGTATAAGGCGCTGTTAAAAAAAAAACATATTATATGTGATTAGTATATTCTGTTTTGAAATTGGTGTTATTATATAACCCCAATTTATACACAGCCTTAGTATATTTGATATATGCAACTGATCTAAGGTCTGTGTTTTGCGCTGAAATGTAATATAGCCCAATAGTACTAAAACAAATGCACTGTTGCACTGGGTAAATGTCTATTACAAACTGGGGATTCTCTACTTTAGTTTTCTAAACATAGAAAAAAAAGAGAAACATGCTGCCTTTTGGCTTTGCATCAGATTTCTTCTCCCACAAGTGTTTCAGGACAAGCAACTAACACAATTAACCACTTCAGATGGACTGCAGGTGTTACTGATCCTGTCTGGGTGCCTCTCCCAAGAGAGAAGGAGACCTGATTTCCAAAATAGAGCATGGTAATGTTCAATTGAGTTAATGTTTTTTTGTGTGCACACCTATGTATATACACATGAGACATTTCTACTACAAAAGTATTTCTATTGCCAGGTGTCTTCTCCTCTCTGATCAAGATAGGGAATGTTTTTAAGTTTGGTGGCAGTATTTGACCTTAATATATACTGCTGACTTCAGGTACACAGCTTAACAGGGGTTCTCAACCTTGTCCTCAAGGACCCCCTACCAGTCCAGGGTTTAGGGATTATCTGGGTGTGTCTAAGGTGTTTAGAAAAAGAAAAAAAAAACACCTTAGAGTCTAAGGTGTTTTTTTCCCCATTTTTCTAAACACTTTAGACACACCCAGGTAATCCCCAAATCCTGGACTGGTAGGGGGTCCTGAGGACTGGGTTGAGAACCCCTGGCTTAGAAGATCTTGCTGATTGCATTTGCACAGCTTAGTAGATCTTGCTGATCGCACATGCACAGCTTAGTAGATCTTGTGGATTGCAGTTGTGCAGCTTAGTAGATCTTGCTGATTGCATTTGCACAGCTTAGTAGATCTTGCGGATCGCAGTTGCGCAGCTTAACCCCTTAAGGACCAAACTTCTGGAATAAAAGGGAATCATGACATGCCACACATGTCATGTGTCATTAAGGGGTTAAAGGGACACTCCAGGCACCCAGACCACTTCTGCTCATTGGAATGGTCTGGGTGCCAACTCCCACTACTCTTAACCCTGTAAGTGTAATTATTGCAGTTTTTTTATAAACTGCAATAATTACCTTGCAGGGTTAACTCCACCTCTAGTGGCTGTCTACTAGACAGCCGCTAGAGGTCACTTCCTGAATCATAGCAAAGATTTTCTTTGCTAGAGCGTCAATGGACGTCCTCACGCTGTGTGAGGACCTCCAGCGTCGCTCATTTCCTCATATGAAAGCATTGAAAATCTTTTTCAATGCTTTCCTATGGGAAGCGCTAATGCGCCGTGCATGCACATTAGGTCTCCTCGGCCGGTGGGCGGGATCAGAAAAAAGCAGGATCAGGCGGGATCAGAAAAAAAAAGAATGCAGCTTCAGAATTAATCTAAATTGTATGCTGTTTAGGAGGTGGGAAGGTCTGGGAGGGAGGGTATGCTGCTGATTGGCTGGAATGTGACTGCTGACTGTGAGGTACAGGGTCAAAGTTTACTCAATAATGACGAATAGGGGGCGGACCGAACATCGCAAATGTTCGCCATCCGTGGTGAACGCGAACAAGCTATGTTCGTTAGGAACTATTCGCTGGTGAACCGTTCGGGACATCTCTACTGGTGAGTAAATTTATTACCTTCAGGCTTTTTGCTGTAAACGCTGTCTTTTCAGAGAAAATGCAGTGTTTACATTACAGCCTAGTGATAACTTCACTGGCCACTCAGATGTCTGTTAGAGATCCTTCCTGGGTCATGGCTGCCTAAAATGCATCCACACATTCAGTATCTCCTCCCTCTGCATGCAGACACAGAACTTTCCTCATAGAGATTCATTGATTCGATTAATCTCTATGAGGAGATGCTGATTGGCCAGGGCTGTGTTTGAATCATGCTGGCTCTGCCCCTGATCTGCCTCTTTGTCAGTCTCAGCACTGTGATTGAATCAGGCTACCTTTTCTGATGATGTCAGCAGAATGCTTGTTTTTTTTTTTTTGAGGCAAACAGCATGCAAATCTACAGCTTCAGGCTTGAATACAGTAAGATTTTGCTATATTTATGGAGGCATGAGGGGCCCAGGGGGGCTAGATGGTGGCTTTCACACTATAGGGTCAGGAATACATGTTTGTGTTCCTGACCCTATAGTGATCCTTTAACCCCTTAAGGACACATGACATGTGTAACATGTCATGATTCCCTTTTATTCCAGAAGTTTGGTCCTTAAGGGGTTAAGCTGTTACACCGCAATCTGCATAATATAATATTGCAGCTCTTTTGTGAGAAGCATTTGGCTGATATGTTTCAAATGGTCTCTGTACCTAGATCTGTGTAAGTGATGGTTACTCTTAATATTGGATGGAGTTAATGCTTGTGGATTATATGCTTGGACTGGTGTTGATATCTTTGCAAATAAAACAAGCTGCACAATTATCTTATCACCAGGATCTCTGCCATAAGTACTTCATCACTATCTGAAGATAAGGTCAGAGTAAGTATGCGGTTGTTTGTTCTCATAAGGATAACGGCATATCTTCTACTATCCTGCTTATTATGTGTGTGTTGCCACAATGGATCCTCTGGTTACCACCTTTTCATCAGTGTCCTGCCCATTCCATATCTCCTACTTATATTGCACAACATTCTCTAATCATTTTGATTCTTTTGTTTGGCATAATTTGTACTATTTACAATATTTTTAACTTTGAATGTGGGTCTTGACGTGGTTGGCCTACATTGCCTACTTATAATTTAGTAGTTGCTACAATTTCTACGGTTCACATTGGTATTTTGTTAACTAATCTGAATGATGTAATTCTTCTTGCCTTTGCCTAGTAATATGTTGTGTTATTGGTTTCTATCTTTCCTGTAACTGATCATTGCTATATCAAACAATTCATTCACAGTGGGAGGAATTGTTGATGTGTACAAAAATAGGGGATAATCTGCTAAATCAATGATGAAAAAAAGAACATAGCGTATAACTGTGTATATGAATGGACCATAAGTGTAAAATCCACAAGTGGCCACTCACACTTTCACTGAAGTTAAAAAAGCCTTTAGCATAGATGTCTTTATTTTCCTCTTGGCATAAATGCCTTTTCCAAATCAATTTCTTTCTTCTATGTTCAATGTTGGAGGAATTGTTGAGTCTGATTTTTGCAATATTGACTCATTGTTGCAGTGTTTTAATAACAGACTCCTATTTCTCTACTAGGCTCTGCCATTTTTTACAGGCAGATATTGTTTTTGTTTTCCTGTATCACCAGGTAAGTAGTTCACAAGGCAAGATGAAGCAGTGTGGATTGTATTTAATAAACACATCCAGAAAACACTAGGGTTTTCAGTTTAATTATCACTCTGTTTTATAGCAAGGTATGACTGTTCTCTAATTTATTTTGTATTATTATTATTATTATTATTATTATTATTATCCATAACAAGACAGATCTCTTTTTCTTACAAGACTTTGTCTTGCATTAGTATAGCCTTGTTCCTTCAATAGGTTTGGTTATCATGGCCTTAACTCCTATCTGGCTCTATACTTTAACAGGATATTTCTGACATTTGAATGCAAGGGGGTTGCTGACCTTGCAGCCTTTGGGTAAAATTATCTTGTCTGAACAGTTTTTAGGACAATATTCTATTGATTACTTGTTTGGCTTTTTTTTTTATTTTTTATTAAATTCTTTATTTTTGAATGCAGAATTAGGTACAGGCGTAAGCAGTGATATGTTCGGAGTTACATAGCATTTTAAACATTGGGTACATGTAGGCAATAGGTACTGCACTTATTTTTTTTAAAACAAAACACGATCAGTAGTTAGGTAGTTTATGGCTAGATGTTGATGTACATATTTTAAACAGTTAACTTTCATTCTATGCTGGTTTATTCAGGTTCTAACCGCTGTATCTGCACTAGGCTGTAAGAAGCTGTCTATTACAAAAAATCATGCTGTGGCTGAATAGTTGTCTTCAGTATTGGCGCTTAAATGGTTTCTTCTGCTTATAACAAAGAAGGATTTATTGCTATAATGGTTCACCAGCTTGTCAGGTGTATTAGATCTTTTTGTTAAATAACATATAAGAGCATAACATGAGGTACAGGGAGTTTATGTGGAAGTAGTGCATGGTACGTTTCAGGTGATATAAGTTTCATAGGGTGGTCATGCTGCTCCATGGAGCCGGTGGCTGTTCAGTGCCTATGCGATACGTGCCTTTTTCTACCTCGTCTATGTCTTTAGTGATTCGATCATGTTGGATGTTTCGTGCTAAGGGGGGGGGGGGGGGCAGAGTATAGAGGATGATACGTATCTCTTATGGCGTGTCATGGTGTGCTAACAGCAATATTGGACGTCGCTTCTATGTCTCTGCTATGAGCCTTGTGTGTACGTTAGTTGAGCATTTAGTGTCGCTGTTTTTAGGGCTCACTTTTGTGTGGCCACTGCTCCCTAAGATGGGTCGTTATTGCATGCTTGATCGGTCACTAGGTTTGGGGGGGAAGGGAGGGGGGGGTTAAAACGAAAAGTAGTAGTAGGTCAAGTGGGGTGGTAGGGGGAGGTAGGGGGGCCAGGGAGGGATCGACACCGTTCCATGGGGGTTTGCCGCAGGTAGGTAGAGTGTTTTACTGTGTGTGTCCTATCCGGTATTGTTTGGCTTTTTTAAAGGAACACTATAGTGTCAGGAAAACAAACTTGTTTTCCTAGCACTATATAGTCCTTAGGTCCCCCCCACTCTCAGGCCCCCCATCCCGCTGGGCTGAAGGGGTTAACACCCTTTCAGCCACTTACCTTAATCCAGCGCCAGGCTCCCTCGGTGCTGGTGACCTCTCCTCCCCCTTCAACGTCAGCTCCCGAGTGGAGCCAAATGTGCATGCGCGGCAAACCGCCCATAGGAAAGCATTATGCAATGCTTTCCTATGGACGTTCTGCATGCTCAATGCTATGTTTACAGCTGCAGGGTAAAAACCTGGGGGACCTGGCACCCAGACCACTTAATTGAGCTGAAGTGGTCTGGGAGACTATAGTGGTCCTTTAAATCTTCTAAGGTTTATGCAGCTCAATAATGTTTTTTATAACTATTGGCTGTATTTGAACTCTGTCCTCCCCATTATATGTACTGCTTGGGTATTCCCCATAAGTAAATGCTGCCATAATTGATCAGGAATAAGGAAAATTGTTTCATACTAACTGTAATTTTATTTTCCTGATCATTATTACGTTCCACCCATCTACTATAAGAGTTGTGAAGCTACTGCCTGATGGGAAGGGGGAGGATCTATTTATACCAACTTCAGAGTTCTATTTCCTGTTCTTTCTGCTGTGAGGGGAGGAGCTAACCCATCAGTAAATGCTGCCATGAATAATGATCAGGAGAAGGAAATTGTGGTAAGTATAAAACAATTTTCCTTATTGTTGTCAGGTTCAAGAAAATTATATGTAGGTTACTATTTTTTTAACTCTGATCATTTCCATCATGCAATGTATTTAAATTAGTTAAGATGTATATTTCATTCCTGTATGGAATCCTGGAGACTTATTTTAAGTAATAGTAAGTGGCAAAGAGTTGACTAGTAAGTAAAATGTTTTAGAGGAATGTACAGTGAGAGAAAAAAATATTCGATCCCCTGCTGATTTTGAACGTTTGCCCACTGACAAAGAAATGATCAGTCTATAATTTTAATGGTAGGTGTATTTTAACAGTGAGAGACTGAATAACAAAAAAAAAAAATCCAGAAAAACCCATGTCAAAAAAATTATCAATTGATTTGCATGTCAATGAGTGAAATGCGTATTTAATCCCCTATCAATCAGCAAGATTTCTGGCTCCCAGGTATCTTTTTGTCAGGGTACCTGTGGTCTCTACCTCCGAAAGAGGTAGAGACTTAGCTGTTCCTCCATCCAGACGGTCTGATGGCTCCCTTCCCCGCGGTCTATCTGGTCATGCTAGGCCGGCCGCGAAGGAGTGACTGCCTTTTACAGCATCTAGGCAGGAAGTAGTCATCAGGACACTCCTCCGGAACGACCTGTCAGTCAATTGCTGCAGGACCAATCAAGACGCCTCGGAGGCGTGGTTACTGCTCTGAACAGGGTATTTAACAGAGCTTCTTTCATTAGCTCATTGCCCTGTCGTGGTTCTAGCTTGTTCTAGTCACTCAGTGCTTGTGTATTCTATTATCCCTTTTGGTTTTGACCCGGCTTGTTTACCTTACTCTGCTTATCTCTGTTACCCTTGATTCGGCTTGTCTCTCGCTTACCTGTCTTCTGTTACCCTCGACCTCGGCTTGTCTTTGACCATTCTATACTGTGCTACTTACGTTAGTCCGGCCATTCTAAGGTCCGGTATACGTATCTGGCTACTGTTTGTACTCTGCGTGTTGGATCCCTGTCCCAATCCTGACACTTTTATACAGGTAATGAGCTAAGATTAGGGGCACTCTCTTAACCCCTTAAGGACCAAACTTCTGGAATAAAAGGGAATCATGGCATGTCACACATGTCATGTGTCCTTAAGGGGTTAAGGGGGGTGCTCCTAATCTCAGCTCATTACCTGTATAAAAGACACCTGTCCACAGAAGCAATCAATCAATGAATCAGATTCCAAACTCTCCACCATGGCCAAGATCAAAGAGCTGTCCAAGGATGTCAGGGACAAGATTGTAGACCTACACAAGGATGGAATGGGCTACAAGACCATTGCCAAGCAGCTTGGTAAGAAGGTGACAACAGTTGGTGCGATTATTTGCAAATGGAAGAAACACAAAATAACTGTCCGTCTCCCTTGGTCTGGTGCCCCATGCAAGATCTCACCTTGTGGAGTTTCAATGATCACGAGAATGGTTAGGAATCAGCCTAGAACTACACGGGAGGATCTTGTTAATGCAGCTGGGACCATAGTCCCCAAGAAAACAATTGGTAACACACTACGCCGTAAAGGACTGAAATCCTGCAGCGCCTGCAAGGTCCCCCTGCTCAAGAAAGCACATGTACAGGCCCGTCTGAAGTTTGAAAATGAAAATCTGAACGATTCAGAGGATAACTGGGTGAAAGTGTTGTGGTCAGATGAAACCAAAATCGAGTTCTTTGGCATCAACTCAACTCGCCATGTTTGGAGGAGGAGAAATGCTGACTATGACCCCAAGAACACCATCCCCACCGTCAAATATGGAGGTGGAAACATTATACTTTGGGGGTATTTTACTGGTAAGGGGACAGGACAACTTCACCGCATCAAAGGGACGATAAACGGGGCCATGTACCGTCAAATAAGCCAGGGCATTGAAAATGTGTTGTGGATGGATATTCCAGCATGACAATGACCCAGAACACACAGCCAAGGCAACAAAGGAGTGGCTCAAGAAGAAGCACATTAAGGTCCTGGAGTGGCCTAGCCTGTCTCCAGACCTTGATCCCATAGAACATCTGTGGAGGGAGCTGAAGGTTCGAATTGCCAAACGTCAGCCTCAAAACCTTAATGACTTGGAGAAGATGCACTAGGAAATATCGAGCATCTTGGTTAAAAATGCCTAAACTCCCAAGGTATCCCTGCATCATCAGTCCTCTTGTCCCTGGTCAATATAACCTTGCCCTTGAAAATGTTTAAATATTATAATTTTACTTCATACTTATATGATCAAGTGTTGCCAAATGAGGCCAGTGAATCTTGTATACAGGAAATCAGATCTGATATAGTGTAGAAAAGATAACCCAGTGGATTAGCTGAATTAAGAATATTTTTGTGTTTATTTCCTTAATAGCTACATGATGACTGCTTGTGTCACAGCTGTTTCTATGCACTCAGGAAAGCATAATTATCAGTGTTTTATTAAATTAAACTTTTCATTTCAGAATCAAGTACAAAGCCATGCGATAAAGCAAGAAAGCTAATGAAAATAAAAGGTTTCAAATGGAAAAAAAGGAGAACATTATGTCTTTGGTTTTGCTGTAAGAACTTGTACAACTTATTATTTATTTATTATTTACGTATTATTATTATTATTATTAATAATAATAATTATTTTATATAACTCTCAAGTTTTATACAAATATAAACTTTATAAATATTATTGCCATTTATATAGCGCCAACAGATTTCGTAGCGCTTTACAATATTATGAGGGGGGGGGGGGATTTAACTATAGATAGGACAATTACAAGAAAACTTACAGGAACGATAGGTTGAAGAGGACCCTGTTCAAATGAGCTTAGTCTATAGGAGGTGGGGTTTAAAACACATTAGGACAGGAAATAGCAATCAAATAAGGTGTGAGTGAAGCAGAGCTGGAGGAGAGAGTAGAGTGCTGCCCTTTAGGAACGAACAAGACACAGGTATGTGAGGTAGAGGTTACTTTGGGAGGCCATAAGCTTTCTTAAAGAGATGGGTTTTAATGCACTTTTTAAACTTTTGAAGCCGTCCACGACAAGTCCTGCAAGCATGAGTTGGCCGTACGGGCGCAAGCAGCGGACAGGAGAAGGTCACGGGCACAGTGGAGAGACCAAGAAGTGGTACACCTATGGATCTGTGAAGAGATATAAGAGGGGCTAGAATTGTTCAGTGTTTTATAGGTATGGGTTAGCACTTTTAATTGACTCCTATAGGATACAGGAAGCCTAGGTAAGGACTGACAGAGGGGTGAGGTGTGAGAGGACCGACTAGAGAGGAAAATCAGTCTGGCGGCAGCATTCATTACAGACTGTAGCGGAGAGAGTTACAATATTCCATGCAGGAAATTACTAGTGGATTGACAAGTTCCTTGGTAGCCTCTTGCGTAAGAATGGGGCAGATGCAAGGCTATGTTTTTAAGATGGAACCTACAGAATTTGGCAAGATACTGGATGTGAGGCTCAAAGGTGAGGCCAGAATCAAGTATGACGCCAAAAAAGCGCGCTTGCAAGGATGGACTTATGTGGATACCACTAACTTGAAGGGAGAGCGAAAGAGGAGGATCAGTATTAGGAGGAGGAAAGACAAAGAGCTAAATTTTAGAGAGATTGAGTTTGAGAAAGCGGTAGGACATCCAGTCAGAGATGGAAGAAATGCAAGCAGTGACACGTTGCAGGACAGCAGGGGAGAAGTCTGTGGAGGAGCGATATATCTGGGTGTCTTCAGCGTGCAGGTGGTAGTGGAATCTAAAAGAGGTAATCGGTTGCCAAGAGAGGTAGTATAAAAAGAAAATAGAAGGGGACCAAGGACAGAGTATTGGGGGACTCCAACCAAAACAGGACGAGGGGAGGAGGTGACATTAGAAAAGGAGACACTGAATGAGCGTTGGAAGAAATAAGAGGAAAAACATGAGTGGACAGAGTCACAGAAACCGAGTGATTGAAGAGTTTGAAGAAGCAGAGCATGATCAACGGTGTCAAAGGCAGCAGAGAGGTCAAGAAGAATTAGTATGGAGTAGTGGCCTTCAGATTTAGCTGTGATTAGGTCATTAGCAACTTAGATAAGAGCAGTCTTAGTAGAGTGGAGGGGGCAGAAACCAGACTGAAGAGGGGCAAGGAGAGAGTTGGAATTGAGGAAGTGAGACATACGGGAAGTCTTTTCAGAAGCTTTGAGTAAAAAGGAAGCTGGGATATGGGACGAAAGTTTGAGGGGGAGGACGGGTCAAGAGATTTATTTTTTTCAGAATAGGTACTACAGTGGCATGTTTAAGGTCAGCATGGACAATGCCAGATGAGAGAGAGCAGTTGAAGATGTGTGTCAAGGAAAGCACAAGACAAGAGGAGAGAGATCTGATAAGGTGAGATGGGACAAGATCGAGTGGCAAGTGGTGGGGCAAAAGGAAAGGAGAAGCAAAGCCACCTCTTGTTCAGTAGCCGGGGAGAAAGTCTGAAGGATAGGAAAGGCATGATATACATGTGGTTGAGAAAGAGAACGACAGGGTGGGGAGAATACTTTCCTTAGCTGTTCAATCTTGTCGGTAAAGTAGCATGCAAAGCTATCGGCTGTAAGGTTAGTTTGGGGGGGGGGGTGGCCACAGCAGGGCAAAGAAGAAAGTTAAAGGTGTCACAGAAATGCCTGGGATTGCAGGAGCATGGACTAATGAGAGAGGAAAAGTATGATGGTTTGGCTAGGACAAGGGCTGTGCTGTATGAATCTATAATGGAGAAAGTCTGCCTGGGTGCGAGACTTCTTTCAAGAGCCTCCAGCACAACGGGAGCATCTTTGCAGGTAGCGTGTTGATTTAGTATGCCCCAGTTTGGGGAGTGTCCTCCTCGAGGTGCATGTTTGTAGCAGGGCTGCAGCGTTCAAGGCAGAGGTGAGGGTAGTGTTATATGTGGAGATGGCTAGTGAGGGACAGGAGAGGGTAGTGATGGATAGCAGTTGTGAATCAATATCAGCTGACAGCTGCAGGAGGTCAATAAAATTAAGGTTCCTCCTGAGTTTAGGGGGTTTAGGGCTGAGGTTGTTGGATGAGGGGTACTTGAGAGCAAATGGTAAGAGATGGTGATCAGAGAGAGGAAATGGAGTGTTGCAGATATTAGATACTGTACATGCATAAGAGAAAATTAGGTTGAGGGTATTGCCAGCTACATGGGTGGGAGAATTAGCCTACTGTGATAGCCCGAAGGAGGAAGCAATTGAAAGTAGTTTAGAGGCTGCTGAGGTGAAAGGTGGTTTAATGGGAATATTAAAGTCCCCAAGAATTAGGGATGGAATATTAGAAGAGGGAAAGTAGGGTAGCCAGACAGCAAAGTGGTCAAGAAAGAGGAGAGGGAAACCAGGGGTGCGATAAATAATGACAATGTTATCAGAGGGTTTGAAAAGCCAAATCGAATCAATTTCAAATGATAGGAAAGAGAAAGAGAGGGAAGGGTGGGATGGGTAGAGGCTTGAAGGAGCAGTGAGGTGTGAGAAGAAATCCTACACCACCACCTTTACATTCAGAGTGTCTTGGGCTGTGGGTAAGTTGAAGACCACCAAAGGATAAAGATGCAGGGGTAGCAGTGTCAGAGTGGGAGAGCCATGTTTATGTTAAGGCTAGTCAATCTAGGGGAGGAGAGATGAAGAGGTGGACAACAGTGGATTTTGTAATATTGCAAACAGAGCGTGCATTCCAGAGGGCAGTATTTGAGGAGGATTTAGAGGAAGAGTACCATGAGATGGGTATGAGATTGGTGTGGTTCCTTGAGTTAGTACGTGGTGGGTGTGCTGAGATGGGACCGGGGTTTGGAGAGACATCACCAGCAGCTAGGAGCAGAAGGATAGAAAAGAAGTGAAAGTGGAAGTAGGGTTTGAAAGTTGTGTAGGAGGGCATGTATATAGAGGATTTGGGAGGAGCTGGAGGAGATAGGCTGGAAAGGTATATGTAGAGTGAATTGGATGAATAGAGAGGGACGGGGAGTAAAGAGGAAGAACTGAAGATGGTGTTGCCAGGGAGAACATTATTTAGAGAAATGTGTTTTGTTATATAGATATGAAGATTATACATTAGCACATATATAATCATAGACACACACACTAAATGATGCAATACTGTAAGAAAACAAAACAAAATTCAAATAATTTAGCAACAAACATCATCATAAACTTTAATGGCGGCATCTGTAGATATATTGTTTGGAGATTTTTTCTAACATTATCAAATCATTTGGAAAGTTTGGTAAATAAAGGCTATAGTTTATAGACACATACATTATCCATTGATGTATTGTAGATTATATTCAAAATTTTACAAGTAAAATTATGTTAAATTAGTTTTATATGGGAATATGTTATTCAATTGCAAGAGATAATCTAATATTTAATTACATAAAATAATCTAACCGTAGGTGAAAAATTAATGAATAGTGCTTGGCGTTTCCTGAAGGTAAATGCTAGGCTGTATCAAGGTTTAATTTACAGATTGTTTTAATTTTGTACAATTGATAATTTACAGATATTAAAAATCTATCTAAACAACAGGAGTTTATTTGCTACACACATAATTGAAGTGACTTGTGAAAGTATGATAAAAACAAACAAACAAACAAAAAACAATATGTAACTGCATTCCTAAGCTTTGTTAGCAAAAATATGATTAATATTTGAGTTTACAGCAATTTTTAAAATAAATGTGTATATATATAATGAAAACTACTAAGTGGTCAGAAAACACATTCAAGCCTTTTATTATGAATCCTGGGTTGAATTATCAATTTGCAGTAAGTAAACAATATAATAATTGGTATGTTTATTTTTGCATTTGTTTTATATAATTTTAAACTAGGAATAAACATAAGTAAATTCTGCCATACTGTTATTAAAAACAGCCAAGTGATATGTTTTGAAAAGAACACCTGAATTACCTTTTCATGTTAAAGCCAAAAAAATAAGAGAATTTGGCACAAATGTATTTACAGATCTTGCTACTGAAATGTCCTGTTAATAAGGTGACATTGGATGTGTCTTTTACTTCTTATAAAAAGACTTCACAAGGCCAATTTCTAGAAATTCAGCTTGTCATTTGAAGATCTACAGGAAATCAATAATTTTGCACTTAATTAAATCAACTGTCAGCTACCAAAATAAAAATAAAAAAGCAAAGGTAAAAAAATATATACATTAACAGTATCTGTTACAGTTTTTTTTGTATGTTCCTTCTTTAATGTTCATATTATGTAGAACAAAATATATATTTTGTGTCCAGTTATTGTGTTCTTTTTATAAACTTCTTGTGACTCAGTAAGTCCAGGACAGATCTGGAACAAGTTAATTGCCAATCCTAATATTTCACATTATTTTCCTATACAGGCACACAATTCCACAAACTACAACTCAAGTGGTTGCAGCTTCCTGGTATTGAGCAGACAGACACAAGAGAATTAATTATTGCCAGCTGGCATTCAAACATACCTTCCCCAATGTCATACCAAAATGAAAAGCTTTCTAAAATCACGTAATCACTGTATAATGTTGAGGCAAATGTTAAGATAAATATGATCATGTACAATTAGATTTGAAGATTTGTTTTATATATATATATATATATATATATATATATATATATATATATATATATATACACTATTGCTATTTTATTTTCATAAAGCGCCAACAAATTAGGCAGCGCTGTACAATGGGTGGACTAACATACACGTAATTGTAACCAGACAAGTTGGAAACACAGGTACAGAGGAGTTGAGGGCCCTGCTCAAATAGCTGACATGCTAGAGGGAGTGGGGTATAGTGACACAAAGGGTAAGGGTAGGGTAGAAAAGTAGGTTACTTGAAAAGTATTCACTGAGGATCTAGTGGGTTATTTTTGACAGTTCCAGGAAAGGAATCAGGGTGTGGGGATTAAAAGCTGTTAAATTGATATGCTTTCCTGAAGTGAAGTAAACTTCCAGTGATTTTTTTTGAAGAAGAAGTGGAGACTGGGTGAAAGTCTAACGGAGAATGGAAGGGAGTTCAACAGAAAAGGTGCAGCCCTGGAGAAGTCTTGGAGACTAGCATCAGACATGGGAGTACGGACAGAGGATAGACATAGGTCTTTAGCAGAACACAGGGGACAAGACAGGACATACTTGTGTATTCGGGAGAATAGGTAGGTTGGAGCAGCATTATGTAGAGACTTGTAAGCAAGCACCAGAATCTTAAATTGAGCCTTATATCTTACAGGAAGCTAATGTAGAAACTAACAGAGGGGGAGGCGTGTGAGGTGCGGACAAGAAGATTAGCCTCACCGCTGCATTCATTATAGACTGCAATGGGGCAAGCTGAGAACACGTAAGACCACTGAGAAGGGGATTGCAGTAGTCAAGGCAAGAGAGAACAATGGCATAGACCAACACCTTAACCACGTCCAGTGTTAAATAGGGGTGGATACACTCTATGTTTTTGAGATGGAAGTAGCAGGATTTGGCTAACAGATGGACATAAGGGGTAATGGAGAGGTTGGAGTCAAAGAGAACACATAGGCAGCAAGCCTGTGAGGTAGAGGTGATGGTAGTGCTGTTGACTTAAAGGGAGACAGACACGGGAGTAGCAACACTTTTTGGACAGGTTAAGTTTAATAAAGTGAGCAGCCATCCAGTTGGAAACAGCAGAGAGGCAGTCAAAGATGCGAGTCAAGAGGGGCAGAGAGAGATCAGAAGACGACAGGTAGATTTGCATGTCATCCACATAGAAATGATAACGGAAACCAAAGGAACTGATGAGTTTACCAAGGAAGGCAGTATAAACCGAGAACAGTAAAGAACCAAGGACAGAATCTTGTAGAACACCAACAGAGAGGGGTTAAGGAGAAAAGGCAGAGCCAGAGAAAGAAACACTAAAAGAGATGGAGCACCAGGAGAGAGCAATATCCCATGAATGAGCTTACAGAGGATGAAAAAAAGCTGTTGATGATCAACAGTGTCAACAAACATACATAGATAGTAAAGGAGAATTATGATAGAATAGTGACTGAGATTTAGCAGCGTTTACGTTGTTAGATACTTTGGTCACGGGCATATAAACAGAGTGAAAAGTGTGGAATCCAGACTGTGTGTCAGAGAGATGGATTTAAGGAAGTCTGTCAATGTTGCATACACAATTCTCTCTTGGATCTTGGAGGCAAACGGCAGTGGCGAGATAGGGTGGGTGGGGAGTTGGGGTCAAGGTTGGGCTTTTTCAGAACCTGTGTTATGGTTGCATGTTTGAAGGGTGAAGGAAATTGGCTAGAGAAAAGTGAGAGATTCAAATTTTAGTGAGAGGGAGAGCAAGAGAAAGAGACAGAGGATGAGATATGAGGGAGTAGGATTGAGGGAACAGGTGATGGGGCAGGAGGACCGGAGCAGAGCAGAAACTTCTTCCACTGTAGTAGCTGAAAATTAGATGAGCATAGAGCAGTGGAGGGAGTGGGGTTGGTAGAGTAGGGAGAGAAATTAGAGATCTATTCCATGATTGTAGAAATCTTCTCAGTGAAGTAAGTTGCAAAGTTTGCTGCGGACATGTTGGTAGGAGGAGTGCAGCAACTGACATCTGTTCTAGTTTCAAGCAGGGAACTTTATAACTCAGACTGTGGAAGACAGAGATTATAGGGTCAAACAGGCCTGCAATAAAGCTATGGAATGGAGATGCACAGAGGAGGTAAGTATTGGTCAAGCAAAACAAACATTTGGGTGGATATCAATATAATAAGGAGGGGGGATGCAGAAATAACATGGATAGTTTTTTTTAGAGATAAGTATATAGGTGAATAACATTTAAGTTAACAATATTAAGTAGGGATGGAAAAAAAGTCTCTCTCTCTCTCTCTCTCTCTCTCTCTCTCTCTCTATATATATATATATATATATATATATATATATATATATATATATATATATGTGTATATATATGTTATAATGACAAAAAAATTGGAGATTAAATATACATTGATTTAAATTTACACAAGTAGGTAAAATACAATAAAATTATAACGTCCAACATTAAGGGTTAATAATGTCCTCCATAGGCTACTAGCTGTATGTGATATGGGATCTGTTCTGGTTTCAAGCAGAGAATGTTTTAACTCAGACTTGCTTGTGATATATAACCATCTTTAATTGTTCTACACTTGCAATATATTTTTATTAGTGAAAAAATCATCATCCTTTTTGATTTGTAACAATGATTTAATATAACATAAAATACATTATTTGTTACAAACAGCTATGTGGTTATATTGAATATAAAGTCGTATAAATTTACAAAAGTATTTAGAGTAAAACAAAGTAACAGCCAGATTCCTGTAAGAATAAACACAGGCACTGTTCAATTGGGGAACAAGTGAAATATAACCTGGTATGAGTAAGATATAGAACGGGGGATATTTATAAAAGTGTCACTAACACAAATGTGGATCATCCATATTGAAAATAGTATTACTGTCAGGACTATGTATTGAGTTGGTGAGCCACAGTTTTGTAAAATCCTCCTAATGTGAGTTATGGGAGTTTTTTCTCAAATCACAAGTATCTAGTTTTTATCCCTATCCTTATTGCAAAATTATCCACAAATTCTGGACTTTTACAGAGTTATTCACTAAAGTGTAAAATCAAAGTGAATTTGAAATTTAATGCCAGAATAGCCAAACCAGTCACTCTCTGGTGCTGGCAGCACCAGCGAACCACTAACAGAGTTCAAAGTGGAATTAAAAGGCCTTAAGAAGCTGAACTAGAAGCACAGGTGATATAGAGAATGTTTTCAGTTCAGTTCCTTAAATTTGAAATTCACTTTGAATTCTCATTTTGGTAAATAACCTTTAAGCTTTTATTTACTAAAGTAAGAACTGTCGGAATTCAAAGTGAATTTCACATTTGAAGTCAAAATAGCCAAAGTGGAAACATTTGAGTATTGGGTACCACATCTCATTAATCGCTAGAAATCAACAAAAATATAAATTGCTTTCAACACCATACACCTTTATCACTTTTAATTTTATAAGTTTTCCTTGAAAATATGTGAAATAACTCTAGATTTTTTCCAATTTTTTTTTTATCACAGAACATTTTAGGCTGATGTTAACCACGCACTATTATGAAATTACTATAGAATAAGAATAAACATCTATGTTTTAATAAACACTACTTTTTAAAACAGTTGTTCAGAAAGAAATCATCTATACCTTTTGCTTTGTATGTACATGACATTTTACCTCCTGTCTGAATAAGCTGGATTTGAGAAAAAAAAAATAGTTCTCTAAGGGACCGAAAACCCAGTCTTCTCTCTCCAAACAGATAAGTAACTTTCTTCATTTTCAAATATTGAGTGTTAAGGTCAGATTTCATTTTATAGGAGTCAAGGCTGCAGCTATTATTGGTCCCAAAGGTAAGGAGATCTAACACTGTTTAACAAGCAACGATTGTACAAAACCTCAAGATATTTCATTTGTCAATACATGGCGTATTTGTTATGTGACCAGGGAAATCCATGCTAAAGAGTTTCATGCAAGATTGAACGCTTATAGAGGAACTGTCATATGTTCGGTAATCACAAAACATACCCAAAATGTGCTTTCTGTTAATCTGCATTCTTGTATATTATTTCTTACATATATTTGAATTGTTTAATATAGGTATATGTGTAGATGAAAAATAGTAGATGAATTTAGTATCTTACTTTTTTTTTTTTTTTAACCAATTTTACTGGATTAATGGAATTAATTGTATAATGTTAGGTTTTATGCTTGGCTGATCTTCATTTTTTTCATCTCCCTCTCTTGAATGGTGCCAGCGTTGGAACGTATAGCTTTGATTGCTAATTGTGCATTAAAATATATACCTTTCTTATTAATATATTGCACTTAAAGGGACACTATAGTCAACAGAACCACTACAGCTAAATGTAGTGATTCTGGTTCCCCCCCGCCCCCCAGCTCCTCAATGTGTCTTATTTCTCCCTCAGCATGTGTCTCCCCACCCCCAGCTTCTCCATGTATCTCATTCCCCTCCAGCTTCTCCATGTGTCCCATCTCCCAGCCCCCACACCCCCCCCAGCTCCTTCATGTGTCTATCCCTTATCCATCTCTCCTCTCATATCTGCTTAACTCCATGTAGCATGGCCAAGTGAACCACGATACCGGGTCTAGCAGGAAGTATTTGTTGCCTTCAGTGAGCACTTCCTGTCAAACCATGGTCCACTCGGCCATGCTGCATGCAGTGACTGACAGGAGACAGAAGCACTGTGCTGTGCGCTTGCCGGTCACCAGACGACTGCGCCCCTGGGCCGGTGTACCCTAGGAAATCTTGGTAGGCCAGCCCTGCCCTATGCATCAGCAGGGGTCAACAGGGCAGCTGGGTCCCTTGAGCGACAGGCCCAGTCGCAGCTGCGACCCCTTGCAACCTTGGTTTTTCCTTCTTTTTTCTGTTATCTGTAGAATGCCAGAGTGCTTTTTATAAACAGTGGTACCTTGGTTTACGAATTTAATGTGTTCTCCAGGACATTTCTTATTGCGAAAAATTTGTAAACCGAAACACGGTCTCCTATAGGAATGCATTGAAAACCAATTAATCCATTTCTGGAAGTCAGAAAAAAGTTAAAACAAGCTGGCTTGGAAACCAACACACAATGCAGAACACACAGTAAAATGCATGCAAACAGCCCACTCAGCTCCCTACCTTTCCACCACTTGAAACCAAAAAACACCAAAAAACATCCAAGAAGTTCCAAAACCACTGCACAAAATTTCCAGAATGGCTCCAAAACTCAATGCAAACTCAACACCTCCACACTCCACAACATGTGCTACCTACATACTCCAGCATGCACAGGGGCAGCGCTATAAACCTCCCAGGCGCAATGCATCCTGGGGAAACTTGCTTTCTTATGCCAAAAAAATTGTAAACCGAGGCATTATTTTCAATGGATTTTCATTTGTAAACCGAAAATGTAAACCGAGGCGTTTGTAAACTGTAAACATTTAACTTAATCTGTACATATTGTATCTTTTATAAAGAGATCTGAGTAATTGTAATTTATGAGCCAAGCCTTTGTGCCTTATTTATATAATCACTGATCATTAAGCAGTATTATGATATAATATATCTATCTCTGGTTTCCTTTGTACTTTTAGACTATCATTAGGCTTTTCTTCTTGAAGTTCATCTTACTGTTGTATTTATTTAACTGTCTGTTATCTATAGGCCCATTCAGGTAGCCCTTTTTGCATTGAATAACTGAACTGAAATTACCTACTAGAACAGGTAGAATCTAAACAGAATAATGGGAGATGCTAGCCAATTTGTACACTTAACCTTTAGAACACTTCTGATTCAGTCTGCAGTGTGGAAACATTTTTAACCAGGGCTCTTATATGTCTGTCCTAGTTCTTTTCTGTCACAGGGACCAACGGTCATCTAACAATATCACAGACATCAGAGTAAGATAGTCTGAGGTCACAGTTTCTCAAAATGCAGAGAAACTGTTCAGATCTTGACACCTTCTACACCCAGGCGAATAAAATAAAAAATCAATTTGCGGAGAATGGTTATGATAAAAATATGTTAGAAATGACAATAGATCATATGCCCCTTCTCCAATATAAACCAAAAACAAATAACAAAAATACCGATATTCCATTAATTTGCAATTTTGATTGCAATAATAAACAGAATAGACAAATCACATCTAAATTTTTGCCAATTTTAAAAAACAACTCTGCACTTTATAAGATTTTCCCAAACTAGCCAAGAATAATTTATAGGGGAGCTCCTAATCTTTAGAAAAGTCTAGTCAGTAATCATAGAAAAAAAAAGATCCACCTGGCACTTTTTCATATCAAAATGGTTTATTTGGCTGTCGACTAGAAAAGTGAGATAAGGCATATAAAAATGTCGACATAATAAAAATTAAAAATACAAAATATAAGAGATGCGTACCCTTTAAAAAAACAACAACAAAAAAAAACGTTATATATCTCCTCACCTGTACATGTCATTTATGCTACGTGGGGAGGACAAAATGTCATGTAAGAATGAATAAACATGTACGAAATATAAAAAACGGCTATGAAAAACATAGTGTTTCACAACACGTTAAATCTGTACATAATAGTAATCCACATTTTTTTTTTAAATGTATGGCTATACAAAACATTTAAGCAAATCGGAGAGGAGAAGATATAATTAAAAAGATGCGAGATAAGATGGATCTTCAATCTTAATACCTTTAAGCTCTTCAGGTCTTTGACATTGTTTATAATCTGATTTTTTTTTTAAATAAATATTTTTTGATTTTTTTTAATATTAATTGAAATAGTATTTGCATTATGTTTACATATAAAGAACTATTAACATCATTTTTATGTTTTAATCTTTCTTTTATATGTTGAAATGATTATAATGCTATATGTTATTCACTAGCTGTTTCTTTATCTTTTATACATATGCACTGTGGAGAAGTACCTTGGAATCTGACCTCAGAAGAAGGTGGTGGTTGCCACCTATTTAAGGCGCAGAAGCTGTATTGTTTAGAACCTATATCACGAAAAAAGGCTCTTGTTTTATGTACACTCACTTTATATCTATACTATATGTTTTATACAATATTACACTATCTGTATTATTATTATTTTTTTTATTTTTTTTACTTTTTATGTATATGGTGATACTTCCCTACATGTTTGATGGGTACGTTTTCATGTTTTAAGTGCTGCACTCTCACTTTTATGTTTGGGTGGTGGGGTACATCACCTAAACATTGAGTTTAAGTTTGTGGTTTGTTTTTTCTGTTTGTGGATATTTAGGGGTATTGAACAGCTGCTGGTATTTACCCTTATTTTCTTTACTAAGCACCTATTTAGACTTTTTAGAGTAAGAATCATTTATAATATTCATCAGATAACAACATGGTCAGTTGATTCAACCATTGGTTATCAATGTATTGCTATCAAAAGTATTTTTTCTTGTAATACTCACAGACCTGCTTGAATTGTTTTTAGAACACTAACTGTTGATTATTTGTTAAAGGAAGTCTCCAAACACTGTAACCATTACAATTTAGGGTAGTTATTATGGAGCAGGGAAGCATATAGGTGTAGTTGTATTTGTTTTAACCCCTTAAGGACCAAACTTCTGGAATAAAAGGGAATCATGACATGTCACACATGTCATGTGTCCTTAAGGGGTTAAACCATTTTTACGCTGCAGGAGAGTTGGCAAACAGAATAACACCTGCTATATGTCAACATGCATCTACAGCTGGATGGCATGTATCCTCAAGGCCAATGAATTCTCCCCTTTGAGCAGGTCATTTTTAATCTAATTGCAGATTGTATTATATTATTATTATTATTATTATTTGTTTTGCACATTAAATTGGTACATTTTCATCTGTTATGTCAATTTTTTTCTGTTTTTATGATGCAGGAAAGAATCATACAATCATAGCAGGAGTCTGGGATGGGAAATTAGGTGCTTTGGGAGGCTTTGTCCTGCAATAGGGATGCGCACGGGCAAACAATTCGGTTTGGTTCAGAAATTCAGGTAAGTAAAAAAAAAAGGTCTGCATCGGCAATTCGGACCAATGGCGTTCAATTCAGCAATTTGGAACTTCAGTAATTCGGACCCTAACCCTAACCTGAAACCTAAATCCCTAACCCTAACCACTTGTTTTGCCCCTAACCCTAACCACTTGTTTTGCCACTTTTCAGAAATCACTTCAATTCGGCACTTTGGCAATTCGAACTTCAGACATTCGTATGCATCCAAATGTCCAAATTGCACGAAATACGTCCAAATGTACATTCGGAGCAAAACGAATTGCACATGTCCATCCTGCAAATACTCATTCATTTATATAGGAGTTTGTTGCCAAAGCAAATTATTTATTATTATTTATAGCAGGGTTAGAAATACTTACCTATTGTGAAATATCCAGGTTTCACTGTTGCAAAATATTGAAATCTATGTAGTGGGATTTTTAACTTAAATTATTCTAGAACATGTACATCCAGGCTTCCTTTTGACATCCCATTTTTGTCGGATGAACCCGATCAGTTCCAGAAATAAACAAGTGTGTGCATACATTGTGCATTGTGTATGCATGTACTACTACTGAAATTGCAGCTGACATCAGCACTGAACTCAAGAGGAAAATTAATCCTGCCCTGGCTGTCAACATCAGCAAAAATGATGTCCAAATATGACCTTTCTCTTTCAACTGCCTTATTGTACCCTGCAAATAATCGATTAATAATATATTATTTGAGCAGGGTCCTTATTGGCATTTCTGTCCCTGAACGTCCAACTTGTCTTGCTGCAATTGCTTCTTAGTTTGTCCACTTATTAAAATATTGCTGTGAAATCTGTTGGTTCTTAATATATAATAATAATAATAATAATAATAATAATAATTAAACTATTAAACTACTAAACTACAAAAACTCGCCTTGAGTATATTATTATATAAAGGCAATGCATGCATAACAAAAAATCAATGCCGATTTCCGTTGTTATATTAAACAGAATTTAAATGCAGAACATCACTGCCAGCCTTGTAACATATCAACTATGCTGGCATAGATGTTATTTGTTGCATGCAGTTATCACATTTACTAAACAATGTTTTTCTTATCAGCTGCATTTTATCATCCCTTGATAGGCAGCGGATAATGAACACGAAGTTCTCTACGGCAAACATATTACTGTCTTCCTGGCTAATTTGGCCACAGACAATGACATATTAAAAGCTGTCCGATTATTAAAGGTGTCACATAGACAGAGTGAATCACAGAATTCTGATAAGGGCTATCACCTTGAACAGCAGTGAATTGCCACCAGAGGTTTTATACAATTTTCATTAATAACATCTCTTTTTCTAGCGATAAAGAACTTTGTTATAGAAGTTAAGATCATTCTAAGGTCAGCCCATTAAAAAGACCTAAAGTCGTAAGACAACAGATTGCTTATGCTATTATTGTTTGTACAATATTAAAAGATTCATATTACATATATAAAATGTTATTATCATGTTCCTGGGGGTTTTATTTAATGCTAAAGTTTACTTGAACAAAACACATTTTTATAGTTAAACATTTAATAGTTATATTACTATAAGGTAAAATATAAAAATCTTGCATTCCAATAATACTATTCATTTAACCTATTTTGAAATATTACATGTTATACAGATACTTTGCCCCCCTTCTCCCCTCCCCCCCTTCGCCCCTCCCCCCTCCCCCCCCCCCCCAATCAAACCAGGGCACACAATGCATTTGTAAAGGAGAAGAGAAACATTGTTTTAGTTTTTCCTCTTCCACTAATTGTGTTCAATGACAAATAAGGGCTAAATTTATAATGATGATCTACAGGGAGGAGAGAGAGAGAGAGAGAGAGAGAGAGAGAGAGAGAGAGAGAGAGAGAGAGAGAGAGAGAGAGAGAGAGAGAGAGAGAGAGAGAGAGAGAGAGAGAGAGAGAGAGAGAGAGAGAGAGAGAGAGAGAGAGAGTTCTAGGATAGATTTGTGGATATCTGCTTTTATTATTTTTTTGTTTAGACCTCATAAATACATTTTTGCAAAACATAGAGTTAGAGTAAACATAATATTAAAAATCTTGGTAAGTGACAGTTAAAGAGACACTATAGTCACCAAAACAACTTTAGCTTCATGAAGCAGTTTTGGAGTATAGATAATGCCACTACAGGCTTACTGCTGAAATCTCTGCCATTTAGGAATTAAATCACTTTTGCTTCTGTTTATGCAGTCCTAGCCACACCTGCACTGGCTGTGACTGACAGAGCCTGCATGAAAACAAAATGTTCAATCAGATGTAACTTACTTTAAACTTTTTATCTTCTGCTCTGTAAATTGAACTTTAATCACACACAGAAGGCTCCCAAAGGGCATAGCAAGCTATTAACAGAGCATGAGATGAAAATTCTAAATGAAATAGAATTTGTAATTAAAGAAGTGTAAACATTAGATGACTCTTTACAGGAAGTGTTTAGGAAGGCTGTGTAAGTAACATGCAGGGAGGTGTGCCTGGGGCTGCATAAATAAAGTGATTTCTAAATGACAGAGAATTGAGCAGTGAGACTACAGGGGCATTATCTATACAGGAAAACTGCTTCATTAATCGACAGTTGTTTTGGTGACAATAGTGTCCATTTAAACTGTGTCCTCTCTTCACTATATATTAACCCTTTAAGGATAGAGGATGTACTAGGTATGTCTGACAAAAAACGGTCCTTAACGACTGGGGATGTACCTAGTTATTTAATGATGTCCGTTATGATGAGATAAGAGAATAACGTGTCAAGTCTGCTTAACAAAGGTTCATCAGTGAGCAGCAGCATTTGGTTTGGCCACAAAACAGTCAACTCTTTAAAGATACAGTTGATTCTAAGGAAATAAAATCTTACCTGTCTTCTGACGTGTACATTTCCTTCAACTGGCATGTTATATGCACTTCGAATCAAATTTTTGGCAATAAAATAATAATAAACTGAAATGATAGACAGAGGGATGATGTAGAAGATCAGAAAGGATGTCATTGAATGGATTCTTGGATGTAACCCATCAGAATGTGGGTATGGAGCGCAACTGACAAACGTTTTGTTGTTTTCCTTGTCATGAAACTGATGCATGTCTGAAAATACAGCTTCAGGGATTGCAAGAGTCATGGATAATATCCAAATAAGTGCAGCTTTGATGCAGATCCTGGTTAATGCATTGTTGGTCTGAATGTCCATGGGTTTCACTATCGCCGTGTACCTAAGAGGAAAATCAGAAATATACATGTTGATGCATGTACTTTTAATACTGCAAGAACTGGAAAAAAAAATAGAATTAAAATGCAGCAATTGTAAAATACAGTTCATGCTAAAAGTAAAACGTAAAAGGACAAATAAAACCAACAAACCATACAGAAGTAAAATAAAGTGCCCCTTTGGTATCGTTATACTTAATAGCCTCTGTGCCTAAAATAACACTGGATAATAGCAGAGATGCTAAAACCAATTTCACCAGACTAGAAAGTTGTGTTATGTGTGATTCCTTAACCTTGAAACACTGTCACCTGACTCCAATTTCTGACCACTGCATTTGTGACAATTATAGCAACACTAGAAAAACATAGGTATTGCATCAGCAGTGAACAGAGTGCCATTTATTTTTGATTCCATCTGTACAAAAAAATAAAAAATAAATATTTAGCTTGAGTCAAAAGGAAAGAATTTATAGTAATATTTGCTACATTGATGTTATAGTATTTAGATCTTATTTGAAATGTGACAGAAACACATAAGGCACTTCTTTTTTTTTTTTTTTTTTTTAAGTAAAAAGCCTCCTTTAATTATTCATTTTGAACAAATATAAAACTAGGGACAGGGATACCAAAGTGTTAAGAATACAGGTTTTTTTTTTTTTTTTTCAATTCTCTTTTTATTTTAATTTTATCACCATAATTTCATTGTACAAAAAAATGTTTAAAAATTCATATTCATGCACATAAGGACTTAGACAAAACACAACACAGCCCACCCCCCCACGAGAGCTCCACATACTTTCAAATTATACTTATTTTTTTTCAAATGGTATTGATATTACATTTGTAGTAATTTCTTTTCCCAATTTGACCATAGGCTCAAATTATCATTCAGAAACTTGCAGTGATCCTTCTCCATTTTGATTTGGTAAATCAACTGTATTGTTATTAATTTAATGTTAAATGCGGTATCTCCCTTCCAGTTCCTTGCTATTATTATTTGACAGGCTGTTAAACAATGAATAATTAAAAATTGATTTATTTTATTTAAATTTGGCCATTGATAGTGTAATAGCACTGTTTCAGGTTTTAGAAATATTTTTACTCCACACAGTGTATGGATGATAAATTGAGCCCACTGCCATACAACAATCACTTTTTTACATGACCACCACATGTGGATATAATTTTATAACATAAACTCCCCTCCCCATGCATCATTTCCTCTTTCTTTGCTGCTCCGCACCAGTACAGGTCAGAGTACCACTGCCTCCTGCTTATAGTGGGTGGCTTTGGGATTTATTGCTTACATTCAGTTTTTTAGACTCTATTTTGTAGATTGCACTTGTTAAATTTGGTCATAGATATATTTATCTTCAGTAATCTATTTATTTATTTTCTTGTGAGATTTTATTCTTAGGTATTTATTTATTTATTTAATTTTCTGCCCTTGCTGGTTTTGTTCCATCATGGTGTTTTATATCTTGTGTGATTTATTTGTCCCCTGCAACTTCGCCTGTAGTTTCCTATATATTTGTGGGGGGTCTTTGGGGTCCTTGCTGCCTTTTTCTTGGGCTTGTGCCCCCCCTGCCCGTTTCCCTTGGATTGTGTATGCCTGTTTTTGTTCATGCTATGTGATTCCGCCTTTTACTGGCGGTGTGTGGGCCGCTCGGGGCGTCAGGAGGCTTACTACATCTGCCTCCTTCGACCCCCGAGCTCCGGGACCGCAGATTTCATCTCCGGCGGTCCCATGTACTTTGCCGGCCGCGGGGGTACTCGCGTGCGCTTCCCGCTAGTACCCAGCGGCCGGATCTTCTTTCCCCACGTGGCCGCTCGCCGCGGCCGCCTCCGCCCGCGGACCTCGTGTGTCCGACCGGGCGGGGGAGAGTTCGACCGGGAGAGAGTGCAACCGCACTCCCCCCCCCCCCGTCGGTACTATTCTTTACTTTGCTTGTTGGAGGTCTACCTCCACCCAGTTCGGTTTTCCTGCTGCATGTCAGTTTGTTCTTTCATTAACTGACTACATGCAGTTTGTGCTTTATGCAGTTTGTGTCATAGGGGACAATGTAGTGATTTTTTCCCTTGAGATTTTATGTCCAGATAGATGTATGTACTTGTATATATGTATTTATGTAGATTTGTGTGTGTGTGCATGTGTGTGTGTGTATAGATGTTGAGCTGTGTATATTTAGATTTCTTTTACTGGGGGTACATGCCTATAGGCAGTATACCATATACTGCTCTGTCTGTGACACAGAACTTATTTTACCACTGTAGGCGTACTTCATACGCTTACTTCCTATGGGGGCCTGTACCCTGCATGCACCATATCTACTGTATTAGTGGCCTACGTCTGGCCCATTATTGCATGGTACACCAGGACCTATTATGTCACTCTGATTACTGTGGGTTTAACTGTCATGTATATCGCGGATTGCTGACAGTTGCGTGAACAGTGTATATCACAAATTACTGTGAGTCTTTCCTGACAGTCTACGTTACAGATTGCTGTGTGTTTTACTGTCAGTGTATATTACAAATTACTGGGAATTTTTCCTGACAGTCTACGTCACAGATCGCTGTGAGTTTGCTACAGTGTATATCACAGTTTTTCTGCGAGTTCTGCTATTCGTGTGCTTCTCAGTATATATTTTTTATTTATTTATGTATTTATTTATTTACTTTTTTCTGGCCCAGTTATGAGGACTCAGATGAGTCTACTCTGGTTTGGATATCCTGTCCATGGCACATATAGACATGACTGGACCGGGCTCTGACTACCTGGTATGGGAGACCAGTCTACGCTGTTACTATACAATTTAGTCAGGTCCTTGGGGAGAGCCATTGAGTTGGCTACTTAGCCCTACTCCTGGGAGTTTCCATGGACATGAGGATCACTGGAACAACTGCCGCGTCTACCCACTACAGCTGGAATACCACTGTTTGCCTGCTGGGCATTTAGGGGCTGCCAGTCCCGGTTCAGCTTACCCACACGGCATTACACTGTCTAATAGGGTTGGTGTCTAAGGGTCCCATGTCACAAGTTGCCCTGAGGATCTGCAATTTTTAGGGACCTCTACCCGAACGCGGAGGTCCCCGTTGCTCATTCAGTACCCATTGTAAAGCGCTACGGAATTGGAGGGCGCTATATAAATACATGGCTATAATAATATCGTGGTATACACAACCCATTGATTGGCCTGCTATGTCAGTGCCCATAAGAATGGCCTGCTTTGTCTGTGCCCATAAGAATGGCCTGCTATGTCTGTGCCCATAAGAATGGCCTGCTATGTCTGTGCCCATAAGAATGGCCTGCTATGTCTGTGCCCATAAGAATGGCCTGCTATGTCTGTGCCCATAAGAACGGCCTGCTATGTCTGTGCCCATAAGAACGGCCTGCTATGTCTGTGCCCATAAGAATGGCCTGCTAATGTCTATGCCCATAAGAATGGCCTGCTATTGTCTGTGCCCATAAGAACAGCCTGCTGTTGTCTGTGCCCATAAGAACGGCCTGCTATTGTCTGTGCCCATAAGAACGGCCTGCTTTTGTCTGTGCCCATAAGAACGGCCTGCTATTGTCTGTGCCCATAAGAACGGCCTGCTATTGTCTGTGCCCATAAGAACGGCCTGCTATTGTCTGTGCCCATAAGAACAGCCTGCTATGTCTGTGCCCATAAGAACGGCCTGCTATGTCTGTGCCCATAAGAACGGCCTGTTGTGTCTGTGCCCATAAGAACGGCCTGCTATGTCTGTGCCCATAAGAACGGCCTCTGTGCCCATAAGCTCGGCCGGCTATGGCGGTGCCCCATTTATTGGCCTCCTATGTCGGTGCCTATTTGTATGGCCTACTATGTCGGTGCCTTTTGCTTGGCCAACTATTCTGTGTCCATTAGTTTGGCCTGTTGGGCCTGCTCTATCCCCTTTTGGCCGCAGGCCTGGGGGAATATCACTGAGGAGAAGTCAGTGCCCACCAGTGACATGGAAATGGGCGGGTGTCCGGACAAGCACCATTGCCATACTACCCAAGAGGACACCAATATACGGCCATCTGAATATGGTAGGTAGGGTGAAGGCCCTAAACCTCAGACCTGAAGGGCAAGTTTTCTTATTAAGACCCCGGACACACTTCCGCGGTTGCGCCAGTCCGGCGACGGCACTTCTCCGAGGAGAACTTTGCAAGGACAAGGACCGGTACTCAGACACCTACAGGAGAACGAGGTGTTTTCCTTGTCTTTATCAACTAACTCCGTATCTGTCTCCCGGTGTCCATATAACTATCGGTAGTTATTCCTGCGTAAGGTTAGCTCCTGGCCCTGTTCAGTGGGGCTTACTTGTCTTGCCTTCCGGCCTGCCTTTTGCCTTCTAGCTGAGATAGAATTTGCGTTCTACTCGTATCTACGTTTTTGTTGTCTTTTTCGTTTTCGTGACTTCCTTTTCCTTTCGCTCGGGTCGTCGAGAGGCCTGACTTGACCTCCTCCGACCTCCCAGGTGCTCGTGGATTGTGGAGAACGTCTCCAGCTTTCCTCAGACTACCAACGGTTCGCCTGGACCCCGCGCGCGCGCACGGGATCCGGACGGTCAGTTGATAGTTTTTCCATCGTTTTCCCGTATATTGCCCTTAGCCTTATGCTGATACTCGTATTTGGTGTACCCTTTAGTTGGTCACCCTGAGTCCCTAGGGACCCTAGCTTGGATCACAGGAGGGTGCGGCCCTCCATCTCTTCAATCCGAGAATATTTTATCTGCTGGAGCAGAGAGCGAACCCCTCTCAGATACGTTACCGGACACTGATTTGTTATTAGAGGGCGCAGCCCCCCCTCAACCTCAGCCGGAGACTGAGCTGGATACAGGGGTCATGTTTGGAGGAAGCATTCTCATAGAGAGGAACGGTCACGGATGCTGACTCTACTGTTTGGTTATTTACGGGTGCGGCCCGCTCAGGCTATCAGCCGGACGTTAGCACGATATTTGATCACATTAGTAGAGAGCGCGGCTCTCTCATGCACTCAACGCTCTACGGTGCCATCCATTTGTTCATCACACAGGCTTGTACCTGTGCAAGACACCGATGACTACAGGGAGGGGCGTCCCTCCTGCATTCAAGTAGTTCTGACATCCGTGCTACTGATTTCGATATAGAGGACTGCCTGGTCATGCAAGATATCCATAGGTAGACTGGTTCCCTCTAGTCTATCTCCTGTAATGGAGGGATATTCTCACAGTGGTATAACGAGGGGTGACTCCCACTTATTTATACACATTCCTGGAGATGGTACGGCTATCGGATGGAACTCAGGTATTATGTGAGTGCAGGTTTGGGTATATTCTGCACCATAACAAGCAGAGGATTGCTTTCTGTTTTTGGATATCCGGACCATTGTGAACAACTGCTCAGACAGTTTCTCCCATATTTAGGTGGCAGGAGATACGGGGACCTTCAGGGAGCAAACGGGCTCTACCTTGCTCGGGTAACAGGATTAAGGAGAGCCTATTACCCGCTCTGAAGGTAAAAAGCCGTACGTATGGTTCACAGGGTACGACCGGAAACCCCCATTTTGTCTTGACCTCCCCGGTCCTCAGATCTTGGGATAAGATGGCAGGACTGCCCCGTCTCCTCGAAACGCATACCGGGTGATCAGGGTTCGGAGATGGAGGACCCTCCGTCTATACTCTAGTTATTCCTCACGGGAGCCATCTTGTTGGATTCGCGCTACCCTACTTTTCAACTATCGTCGAGGAGACCTACGAGACCTTATGGTGGTACCTGGTATACCCCGACTCTCACACAGACATCTTTCACTCTTGGACGAGGGCATTTCAGGATGGAAATCTGCGTTCCTGTTTGCACTTCCCATTCCTTTGAGGTTTTCTGGGATTCCCTATTCCCAGAATAGTCGACCACCGTTCCTCCACTCAAGTTCAGTTCGGAACCCTGAACGGACGTCTTCTGGAGCTTTTTCTCTACGGCGTCCGAAGTTTACACGGTCCGTTTGGACTATTGGAATCACTTTGTATACGGCTGGTCTGGCCACACTCTCATTGTGTGCGTTATGAATTTATGCTCGGATGAGTCACCCCACCGGGTAGGACAGGAAGGTACGAAGATCCTCCTCGGCTTCTATTGCGATTTTGGTGGTGGTCTTCGGTGCATTCCTTGAGATTGGAGATCTCCCTGCAAGGCCGCATCGCCGAATGGCCCTGGCACGATCGGTGGAGCCGCCTTATGGGTCATGAGTTGAGACTTGGTGTCAGTTTTCTTCTCGCGACCCTAGGTCATAGAGCGGATTTTGAAGTTATACAACTACAGGAATGTGACTAATAGGTCAGCTTGCCAGCTCATGGACCGACTTCTAGGAAACAGTTTGCTACGCCACGTACAATGGATTTACCGACGGAGGGTGCCTTTTTCCGTATTTGAGATACCTTGTCGGTTGGCATCTTCTTTGACCCGTCGGCTGTCATTTATCGTATTGGGATGTCCAATTAGGATTACTCTGATATTTCCTGGAATAATTACCAGCGACACAAACAGCGTTGGATTGGTGAACTGAGCTTTCAAACAGCAAATACGAAGCCTCCTGTCATGTTATAAAATTGTAGATTATGCTAGCTTTAGTGTACCTATAATCTTAATTTTATTAATGACAGGAGGCGAGTATTTCCCACCCATTCTTGTCCCTCCCTTGTTTTATGTTATAGTTTAGATTATCAGGTAAGTATGCAACTCTGTTTGTTGTCTCTGCTACCTGTCGCTTGTTCCTTATGTCTGTTTTTTTCCATTAATAGGGTTGGGATATTTACATATTAGGTTAATTTGGTTGCTACATTGGATATCTTCATGTTTATTCGGAGTACATTTCATTGGATAATCAACCTGTTCGATTCTGTTTTTTATCTCGTTTCAGTTTACAGTCCATCTACACTATCGAGTTTGACGGTTACACTTGGATGGTGGACATCGTTATATTCATCGTATCTAGGACTTTGTTTCTTCCCCATGATGTTCTCTGCCTTTTATTCTGTTTTGTCGCAGCTTGAAAGAGGAAATGATGCATGGGGAGGGGAGTTTTATAGTACCTAACTTTTTTCTGATTGGTTGTTTTTTCTGTGCTGCTGTGGAGTTCTAGTAAAGAGAGACTTAAGCAAATACTCGCCTCCTGTCATTAATAAAATTAAGATTATAGGTACACTAAAGCTAGCATAATCTACAATTTCCTTTTTCCTCTCTACACTTCCAGCACTTTGTGTCCATGGATGTATCAAATTTAGCTATTTTAGTTGGAGTCATATACCATTGATAAGCCAACTTGAAGTGTGTTTCTATCAATATAAAAGAATGGACATATTTATTGATTTTTTTATAGAATAGCTATCCATTCATCTAATTCTATATTTATTTTTAATTCAATGTTCCATTTTTTAATAGCGCTTGTTAGGACTGAATCATTCATTGGGACTAACATTCTAACACATCTAGAGAACAGCTGCTTTGTTTTATTCTGGTATAAAATTGATTTTAAAATGTCATACATCTTACCCTCTTTTACTAACTCAACTTTCTCCCAAAAATATTTTACTCTAAGGTAAGTATATACATCTTTAGCAGAGAACTTAAACTCTTCTATCAACGTTTTATAAGGTTTGATTTTACCCTCTTTAGTCAGATCTTTTAAAGTACTTATTCCTTTTTCCTTCCATGATTTTAAGGAAATATTCTCCATGTTTAATTCGATTATATCTAAATTTTGAAAATCAAATATTTTATTTACTAAATCGATTTTTTTCCTTATTTTTTTCCATATTGGAATAATCTGTCCTAGGATGTATGATCTGGATAAATTGCATTTTTTTGTTATCCAGAGTAAGTCTAGAGGATCTCTTAATTGACTAGATTCTACTTCTGACCACCACCATACTTCCTCTTTATTTTGTTTTGTCTGTCCAGCCATAACATGCATTATAATCCCAGCCTTAATAATATTTTCTTATAATTGGATATCCCAAGCCTCCCTTCTTTATTCCTCTTGATAGTACTTTATTTTAAATTCTGGCACTTCTTAACATAAAAAGGATAACATCAAATTCCATATGTACATCTATGAATTAAAATTATATCCACTATACCAGTTATTTACTATCTGCTCTTAATACTGTTACTTTTTCTCATATTATTATGCACTCGTCATGTTTCTCATATTATTATGCACTCGTCATATCTCATATTATACTGTCATTCCTCAACCACTATCCAGCTATATAATTAACCTTTCCATTTTCGACTTGTCATCATCCTTTATATCTACCCTGTGCCCTTCCTGTTCTCTGATTTCTGGTAAAGTTGAATTTCTTATTCTGTGTATAGTCATCCCCATGGGTGTAGGAACCCCAACAAATCTGGGAGTTAGCATTTTTACTCAATAGTGGTGAGCAGTGTGTGTATAATGGGGGTAATAATGTTTGTGTGGTGGAGAGTGGCCGGAAGGGTGACATGGGGTGCTAGAAGCCGTTATAACCAACCAGCCCTTACTCCTCAGCTCCCGGTAAGACATGATGTTATGCCAAATTTAACTTGGGGGGGGGGGGGGAATTTCCTCTCGTCCTCAGGTCTGAAGCAATACTGATCAATTTGTTTAACACTTAAAACAACTGATGTTAGAGAAGGGGAGGGAACACTTAAAACAACACTTGTTTTAAGTGTTAAACTCTTTCAGACTGATCAGTATTGCTTCAGACCTAAGGAAGAGAGGAAAACTCTCAAAAGCTTGTCTTTGAAATATTATGTTTGTCCAATTAATAAAGGTATCATTACATACTGCAATACTCTGGTATTTTGGCATCTTGTCTACTGGACTTACACGGCTAATCCAATCTACACTATATACAAAATACACAATCCAGCACACTCACTTATTCGCTAAACAATGATTAGTTGGTTTAATTGATATACACACACACACACACATATATATATATATATATATATATATATATATATATATATATATATATATATATATACAGAAAACCGTTGCATCATCTGTATTTCTCAAGTTGGATTTTCCAAAGTCCAATTAGAGATATGCAGGTAATGTTTTTTTTTTGTATTACTCATATTACCAATATAGTATGCAGCCCAGAGTGTTATCATTTCATTATGGGTGAGAAAAATACAGCTCGGAAACTGATTGCCTAGAGAACCTGTGTAACCATGTTCAGTGGATGCCTTAAAATTAGGCTTGGATACTTTTCTCTAGCAAATATATACATTCTGATTATAATAATCTCTAAAGATTGCAATTTTGAAATCAAGAAATACATATATTTCTTTTTGCAAAGTACACGTGTAATCAGTTGAAACCAGGTTGTTTTTGCCTATTTTTCAGTCATCAGCGGAAACATGGATGTGTTGAAGATTGAAGATTGATGGACTTGACTCTCTTTAGACTTATATTAACTATATATATTACTGTTACTATGTTACCGTGCGGAATGCATTTTGCAAAGATGCGTGACACCCATCAATCTTCCTTATAATACATAACTTGACTTTTAGTCTAAGGCGGTACACTCTCCCCGAAGGATTTCTTTAAGCGAGCAGCACTGGGTGTTCTGCTGGGAAAAATGACATGGCAAGAAAACCTTCCTCTGACAACATTAAAGGTATTAAGTGCAACCACTCAGTTTCTAAGAAACACACCTTGTATTTAATATTTTTCTTTTTTTGAATGACCGTAAAAAGAACTCTGTCATTGCTACATCCATAATTAATGTGTCTATATATCAAGTGCTATTGTTGAGTTAAAACACATTGAGCGAAATAAAAGATATTAGCGAATGATCAGAATTGATTTTCGTTGTGCATCTGCAATGCGTCACTGGGAAATTAATCACTCTTCAATAAGTATCAATTTAGCAATTAGAGCACTAATCCACTTGTTAGCATTTATCTGGCATTGCATTATCCAGTGGAAGGAATGTTGGCAATAAATCTTACTTATTGTTTATTCATGTTGACTGAGCCTTGTTCTAAATGGACTGTACCAGTTTTGAAACTTGATCTTAAATTAACAATGTATAATTAATGTTTGTACCTTCAACATGTTTGTTATTATAGTAAGATAAAAAAAAATTGGAAGACGACCATAAATATTAATTATGAAACAAAACTTGCAATGGGCTCCTCTTACAGCACTTTGAGGAAAATGTCTCTTGAAATGTTGGCATATGTAGGATTCATTAAAATGCTGAGAAAAACCTTCTCATGAGGATCTGCAGGTCCACATTTGCCTGTATTGACATCATCAGAACCAATGCAGGTGCATTTTTTTTTTTTAGTTTAGAGACCTGTCTCCTTTTTCACTTATCAGAACGAAAGCCAACAGAACAGCACACAGGATGGAATAATGAAAATTTAACATAGAGAAGTATAGAACAGGTGCGAGACTTTGGAGAGCAGAGGGTGCTACAGGATATAGAAGAGCATTAGAATGTCACCAACATGGTAGAGACAGGTGCTAATCAGCCCGATTAAAAAAATATCAGGGCAAGAAGTGAAAGGGCTGAGATTTTAAATAAAGTATCACATTTTAACGGACAGATCATATTGTCGAAGTGCTAAATATTTTTTGCATTCTTGATACAAAATAATACTTAAATCATTTAAAATGGTCCATTTTATACTTTTACAAATTATAACTTCATCTTTGTATTTATTAATAAAATTTAAACTGATTTTGAGGACTTAACATCACTAAGAAAACAGATATTCCTAGATTCTCTGAATTGAGTTTCAAAGTCCCTTCCAGCTCAATGGCACACTAATATACGGAAAGGTCAGTACTTTCTGTGTCAGGGAACTGTGCATTCTATTACAATTGTATATGAGGGGGAGAGTGCTTTTTACAGGTTAGAGTATAAGGACAAACACTTCGGATGGAAATGTGTATTTTATATCCCATACTTTTAAGGGGAACCTTAAGTGTAATTTCTACATTATCCATGTGGTTACAGAGAGGTCAGGACTTGGGTCATCGAAGGAGCATTGAGTTCATAGGCTCCTAGTACATTACCCACTACAAAGATGACGCTTATACTCTTTAACCAGTGTGGGTAGGCAACTTCTTTTCCAGCCTAAATGTCTAGTGTTGATGTGCTGAACTTGGCATACTTCATTTAGAGTAACACTGCAGTCGGTGTTTTACCTAGTGTCCAGATATCTCATAGAGAGATCCCCCAAATATGATGCACAGTTTCCCGAAGGACAGGGCATTAGAATGTCCCCCACTTGCTCAACCAAAGGGTAAGTGTGACTGCTCTGTACTAGACTAGACTCTTCCTTAAAAAAATTGAAGTTTGTTCGACAAAAAATTGATTCATCAGGCTTAAAACCAAATTAAAAGAGGTTCTGTGCTGGATTAATAATTTTATGGACAAACAAATCAATTAATTGAAGGAAAAGTGTAACTTTTGTTAATGCTTAATAAAGATACTGTTTTAAAAATGCAAAAGAAAAGAAAGAGAATGAAAATGAGTTATATTTCAAGCTCTTAAAGTTTCCATCAATTTGAAACCTTTAAGTCTTGTCTTCGTATTGGTCCTCATTTTTTGTTATTCTATAATCCTGTTTCCAGCTGAGATTTCTGTGATCTATGGTTGTGCCGTCATACTTTCACCTACCACATAGAATGAGTAAAACTGCTGAATAAGCTGATAAGCAGCCAAAGCACAGCTACAGTGTGTGTTCTCTCCAGCATCGTCGAGGGGAAACAAGGGATGTCCATCCAAGTTTCTAAATGCTGAGTCCTCTTTCTGGAAAAAGTTGGACAGATTTTGGACAGCAAAGAAAGAAGTAAATTCCATGCTCCACTGTGCAACAATAGAAAATTGCTGGTTATAGCTTTTTAAATAAGCGATTCATGTGCATTGAGAAACATTTTTTCTAAGATGTGAGTAAAAAAACTGCTAAGCAAATTGACCAAAAAAAAAAAAAAAAAGGAATTTCTTACATTCTACAAAGAAGATGAAAATATTGCACAATGTTTGTTCTTCTTAGACCAATGCTAATCACGTTATAAAGAAATGATAAAACTAGACTCCACTGTAATACCTGAGAATTGAGAACTAATATGGGTTCGGTTATGAAAAAAAAATGTGCAAATAATTGAGGGATCATTGTCCTGATCTCTCAGCAGGGTGTTCTTTGAAAGGTTATTTAAAAACAATAATATACCAATAGTATTATTTGCATCATATAGCGGTTAAATCCCGAGGTGAGTGTTACAAAACCACCAATGCATTTTTTTTAATGATTAAATGGTAATAACAACTTAGTACAGCTAAATAATGAAACATTGAATTAAAATCTGAAGTAATTAAAATGAACAACAATCCAAAAATATTATAAAGGCAATTTATGTAAAATGGTGCATGCTAGAAAAAATGATATGTTTGTATGCCATTGACCTTCCTCTGTAGCTAAAACCATTGTTTTACAGAGAACTCCACTGTACAATAAATGTGCTATGGCTTTTGAATCATAGCAATATGTTAATTTGCAATGACGGGCAACATTACAGCAGCTATATTTGACAGAGAAGCCACTGTTTATAATTTATAGTAATATGTTCATTCTCACTGCCCTATGCATAACGTCTACTTCAAACAATGCATACCAACAGTGTGACATTGTTACAGTGAGCGAGACCCACACATTTTTTTCCAGTAACATTCTATTGAGAATGAAAAGCAGTGTACAGCACAGAATATGCAGACTGCAATAAAAGGCAGACCAGGTATCAGTGAATGTGCATTAAACATTTTACAATAGATAAAGACAGCAATCACTCTTTTTTTTTTTTTTAAACTAGTCACTGTGGTCTCAAGTTCTCAACTGGATTGGGGAAAGTTAGAACAAGAGGATTAATAGAAATATAAATATAAATAATTATTCCCTTCACCTTCAAGAAATAAAAAAAAATGCTAACAAAACGGAAACCAATGTATATTTCATGGCTGGGTAGAATAACTATAATTAAAGATTATTTAATTTCTAAGTTTGAATATCTAATGTGATCAGTACCCATGTCTGTTCCCAGAAAGATTCTTTGGGAATATAAAAATACATTTTGGAAATTTGTATGGGGACATAAAAAAACCTAGATCTTCATACAAAAATCTATCTCACAATTTAGGGGATGGGGGGAACATCATTTGCAGATGGTTTTTTATGTTACATGATGCCATTATGATCACACACATAGCTTGGAAATGTAAAAAAAAACATATATTAAGCCTCCTGGACAGGAATCGAAAAACAATCTTGTAAGAATTTTGAGCCAATATGGTTGATTTCGCTTGATACCTTTGCATTTATAACTAAATATTTCCAACAAAATAGTTATGGAACAATTTAGGTTTTTGAATAATTTCAAAAAAAGATATGGCATTGGGGAGAATCTATCTAGCAAGATATCAATAGATATTTTATCATATTTAATAATTTATCATTTTAACATACATTAAAATAAAAAATATATTTAGTCACAAAAAGATAGATAATAGTATTATCAACAATATCCTCTCAATAGAAGGAAGAAACAAAATGATATCGATGATTAAAAGGATACTATATTAACAAAAACTTAAAGAGAAGTTAAATAGCATCATCAAATGGGAACAGGAAATGGGATTTATGCTCTCGCAGGAAGAACGGGCAAAAACATTTAAATAAAAAACACAATACACAACATATTACTTTATGAGAACTTTAGAAAGATTACTTTCAGATGGTATATGGTACGAAATACAATTGCAAAATTTCTAAATTATGTCCATAATAGTCAAAACAAGTGTTGGAGGTGTAACTCTAACATTGGTTCACACAAACATATATGATGGGATTGTACAAAACTATCCTCGCTAAAAAATAGTTTGGAATGCGCAATAGGAAAACTGTTGGGCTTATCATATACTCTAACTATTTAAAATTTCCTCTTTCATATAGACTTTCCAAAGATAAATAAACCATCACAAATGCTTTAATACAGATTCTCATGACTACAACAATTTGTATTGTCAGATGCTGGAAGACCTCAGAAATTCCACGTTGGTCTGAAGTTACATTTCTGGTGGATTTTCAGCGATTAATGGAGAATGCAGTATACACAAATTTTGAAAACCTTGATTTGTATTATAGAATTTGGAACCCTTGAGAGAAGTAATTTATACATCGGGGGCTTAGTGAGTGCCCCTCTATCTCCTCATTTCTCCCCCCTGATGAGTGTGCCCGGCAGTGTAGATGTGTTAGGATTTGAATGTATGCTTGATGTTATTAATCCTACGGACATCAAATTTAAGATAACTCTGTATGCATAGTAATAAGACTAATGTTTATTAAGAGTAGCATTACATATGTGTTATTATTAATATAAATTCAAAGCTGAATGTTAAGATATATAAATTACATATATGTTTTTAAAAACTGGAATTAATGAAAGTATATAACAAATGATGATTTTGGTAGTCAATATTACTTCAGATTAAAAAGTCACCAAAGGAATAGAATACCAATGTCTGATGTTTAAAAAATAAATTGAAAAAAATATGAGTATAGATTAAGAACATCTGTAAGATTATAGCTGGATAGTCATGAGTCAGTCATAAGAAAAAAGAAGAAATAATAAAAGAAGAAGAACATTGAAAGGTCCATGCAACCGTTCCCTGATTTAAACATATTGGATGATAGTTTGAGAGGTTATATGTTAGTGGTGAAGGCTATTTTATTCTCCAGCTGCTCTCACACCATAAAAGTTGGGGTGGGGTTGGCTTTCTTGGAAGCTGGGATTGTCAGTGGAGATGTAATGCTATAGTAGTATGATGCCAAGTTTAGAGTAAGACAATGTAGCAGCAAGGAAATGGAAAAGGGTCATCATTTTGATGAGTAGGCCCATCAATGTCATCTCTAGTTTGAGCTGTCAAGTTGTACTCCTGCACATTAAGGAGTCAATGAGATTTATGATGGGATGTATTTCCCTTCCACATAAACTGTCACAAGTGTCTATTAATCTGGGATTCATCTTTGTAGGTGAAGAAAATATGAATGACTTGAAGAGATTAGAGAAGAATTGGGATTAAAATAAGCTTGTAATTTGTATAGGATAGACTAATCTGAAGAAGAGGGGCATCATACTCCATCTTTCAAAGTCCTGATATATTATTTGTAGGATTGGAAGAATATGAAGTGTAAAAGATGAGATAGATGTTTCAGCAAAACATATTCCCAAACACGTGACTGTGTTAGGGTACCTTCAATGAAAGACCACTGTAGTAGAGGAAGCTCAGTGACCATTACTAATTTGAATGTGCATGTGACCTTGTGTGATAGAGAAAGCTCAGTAACTATCATATTTCTGAGTGCATGGTCTTTGTAATAGAGGAAGCTCAGTAACCATTATCGATCTGAATGAGCACATGGCCTCTGTGCTAGAGGAAGTTCAGCAACAATAGCAATTTAAATGGGCTTGTGACCACAAATAAACATATACACAAATACATACCCTGATATACAGAATCTATCCATATATAGCTGTGAGGAGCATACTGTCACTCACAAGTTATCATTACACCATTATTGAAGAACATAGGGACATAGTGATCACGAAATAAATAGCAACATCAATATAAAATAGTTAAGTAATATTTTAATAGGTTGATTTTCAAAGCCTGTTCCCACTCCCCGGTCAAGTGGGGTAACCAACTGTGGCTGAATACCGACCTGCAAGAAATGTAATCCCCTTTAAGAAATGCTAATAGATAATAACTGTAGCATGGCTGAACATGGCCCATGTCATAATGTAGTATGGAAAGTGTTGGTAGCAACATAATGTACAATGTAACATGACCGAAAGTTGGCCCTAAATAACTGAGCGAATATAGTGCAGCTTAACAAGGGCCGAATGAAACGAACTGACTATTAAGAGTGTAGCATGGCAGAACGCAGGTCAGATTATCTTTACTGTGCTCCCACAAACTGTTTAACACGACCAAACATGATTAAAAAAAATAGGTGGAATGTAGTGTGCCACACTTGGCCCAGACATGAGGTACAGAGACATCACACATTAAAAGAGTTGATGAGCCTTACCCATGACTACCAGAATATGGGGAAAGGTTACATTTAAAGCGGCACTGTCATGCCGAACTTACCTTTCCTCAATCTCTTCCTCTTCCCCCCCTCTCTCAGGATCTGTTCTTTTTTTCTTCCTGTCTTCTTTAGTTTTCTTTAAAACCATAAGACAAAGTAGGGACTCTTTGTCTTATGGGATTCCTCCGCTTGACCAGCTCTGACCAGCGGAGGAGCAAAGTGTGCTTCATTTCCGCTGGTCAGAGCAATTTTCCCATGATCCCTAGCTTTCCTCCCTGTTCCCACAATGCTTCCTGTCAGTATTGCCGAACGTCCTGTCACTTAGACAGAACGCCGGCAAAACTGCCGAATTGCATCCTAACAGAATGAGCACTGTTTCTCCATTGGTGTTAGGATGCAATTCGGTACTTTGTTTGTATCGGAATTTCATTCTAATGAATGAAACTCTGATCCTATTCATTGCCGCGGCTGCATCTTGCAGCCGCTTAGTAGATAACTCCCTAATTCCCACGGTATCAGGGAGCTATCTACTAAAAGGCTGAAATACCTGAATTGGTCTTTCAGCCAACTTTACTAATACTAAGTAAAGATTACTTAGTATTAGTAAATAATATGCCCCTACTCGCTATACCGCGAGTAGGGGCATGTCTAGTAAGCAGTGAGCAGCCTGTGGCTGCTCACTGTAAAAAACAAAAAACAAAAAAAAAACTAATAAACACCCCCCCTCCCCTGCGCGGGGGTTAAAGATTGGGGGGGGGGGAGGCTACTGTCTTCCCTCCTGGCCCCCACCCCTGCGCGGTGGGTGGGGGCCCTAATAAAACAATAAGGGGGGGGACCTACTGTCCTCCCCCCCTGGCCCCCACCCCTGCGCGGTGGGTGGGTGCCCTAATAAAACAATAAGGGGGGGGGACCTACTGTCCTCCCCCCCGGCCCCCACCCCTGAGCGGTGGGTAGGGGCCCTAATAAAACAATAAGGGGGGGGACCTATTGTCCTCCCCACTGGCCCCCACCCATGCGCGGTGGGTGGGGGCCCTAATAAAACAATAAGGGGGGGGACCTACTGTCCTCCCCCCCCGGCCCCCACCCCTGAGCGGTGGGTGGGGGCCCTAATAAAACAATAAGAGGGGACCTATTGTCCTTCCCCCCCTGGCCCCCACCCCTGCGCGGTGGGTGGGGGCCCTAATAAAAACAATAAGGGGGGGGGACCTACTGTCCTCCCCCCCGGCCCCCACCCCTGAGCGGTGGGTGGGGGCCCTAATAAAACAATAAGGGGGGGGGACCTATTGTCCTCCCCCCCTGGCCCCCACCCCTGCGCGGTGGGTGGGGGCCCTAATAAAAACAATAAGGGGGGGGGACCTACTGTCCTCCCCCCGGCCCCCACCCCTGAGCGGTGGGTGGGGGCCCTAATAAAACAATAAGGGGGGGACCTACTGTCCTCCCCCCTAGCCCCCACCCCTGCGCGGTGGGTGGGGGCCCTAAATGACCCCCCCCCATCAAAGTGACTAGGGGTCCCAAACATTCTATCCCCTACCTACCCCCCTCACCCTAAAAATAGTGAGGGGGGAATAAAATAACTAACCTGTAAAAAAAAAAAAAATTAAACTTACCATTTGACGTCTTCTTTTTTCTAAATTCTTCTTACTTCAGCCCCCCAAAAGGCCAAATAAAAATCCATAAACCCGTCGCACTTTAAAAAAAAAAAAAAAAAAAACGAGCGCAAACAAAAATTAATCCATCTTCACCCATGGAGGGCACGCCGCGTACTGAGCTCCGCAGGGCGGGTCACAGCTTATAAAGCCTTGCCCCGCCCTGCAATTAGGCTTAGAACACAATGATTGGTTGGTTTAAGCCAATCAGAGTGCTCTGTGTCATTTTACACAGCGTGGGAAAATTCAAAAGAACTTTCCCACGCTGTGTAAAATGACAGATCACTGTGATTGGATGGTTTTCAAACCATCCAATCACAGTGCTCTGTGTCATTTTACAAGCGTGGGAAAATTCCAAAGAACTTTCCCACGCTTGTAAAATGACACAGAACACTGTGATTGGATGGATTTCAAACCATCCAATCACAGTGCTCTGTATCATTTTACACAGCGTGGGAAAGTTCAATTTTCCCACGCTGTGTAAAATGACACAGAGCACTGTGATTGGATGGCTTGAAATCGGTAGCTCCCTCCTTGTAATAAACTGAACGAACAAACTAACACTGATACACAGTGTTAGTTTGTTCATCTGATTTTTTCTATTCATTCATTCGTCTGTCTGATGAATGAATGAATAGGTGAAATTCCCGTTCGCATGTCCAGGTGTTTCACTGGGCATGTGCGGGAATCTCACAGTCTGTGTAGTGTGGGTAGATGACGTGTCCCACAGGGACTTCACCTACCCACACAAAGATGGCGGCGCCCTGAATAAAGATCGGGGCAGAAGATAAAGAATTAAAAAGAGGTAATGTGGGGGGCTTAGGGGCATTTGGGGGTGACTAGGGGGTCGATTGGATGTAGTGGAGGCGGGAAGGGGGTTAAAAAAAAACGGGATTCGGCATGACAGTGCCGCTTTAATTTAATGGCCTCTGTCTCCTAAAATATGTTTATGTGTGAATTTAAAGCACAGCAAAATCACGGTACTTGTTAATTACACTCAATTACACGCCTGACAGCCATTTCACCTCACAGGCTGCTCAGGTCTTACCTCCTACCTACAAATTATCACGAACAAGTAGAAAAGTCATTATCATAAGGATTGCATAGCCCACAAATTAGCTAGCTATAGATGGAGCTAACAATGAAAATTATAGTTTTACTGTTCTGTGAATGTAGTTTAGCTACCAGCAGATAATATTAGATATTTAGACAAAGCATATCAAAAGAAATTTCAAAATATATGACATATACATATGTCATACATAACTATAGTGTAATAGGTAAAACGTCTACTGCAAACAGTGAGAGGGCACGATATGTAAGTGAGGAATGACAGGGATATGAAACAGGGATATATGCAATAATCTGAGTTTTAGATATTTTCTAAAGAATTTGAACTAAAATAATATCTTATAGGACAAAGAAGAACTGGAGGTCAGAGTGTGAGTACAGGACAGTGACAGGTCTTTGGTAAAGTAAAATAGTGACATGCTATGCAAGCTGAGATCAGTGAATTTTAGCTGCAATAAGCTTTGCAACTGAGAACCCAGAGTTAAAGTGAAATGTACAGAAAGCTATAGCACAGCTTAACAGAAGGATAAGGTGTAAGAAAAGGATCACATATGAAGGATAAGTCAGTACATATTCATATTATACAGAAGTAAGGAGGACAGTGTGATAGCAATTATTTGAAGATTTAATTAATTAATCTGCTAAATAACGATTAAGAAAGAACTAAGGTTAGAACTAGTCTTAGCATTGAACAAATGCCTGAAGTATTTTAACCATGAAAACAAACAGTATTTGGAGTAAAAACGGGTTTTAAGGCAGCAAGCTTGTAGGCCAAAGTTAAAGAGCACTATTGGGTCAGGAACACAAGCATGTATTCCTGGCCCTATAGGGTTAAAACCACCATCTAGCCCCCCGGGCCCCCTCGTGCCCCCCTAAAAATTGTAAAATCTTACTTGTTTTCAAGCCTGAAGCTGCAGGCTTTGTCCATGTTTCCTGTAGACCTGCCCACTGCCTGCTTACATCAGGAGAAGTAGTAAGAAAAAATGAAGGGTTGCACTCAATCATATAATTTAACACGGGGTGCACTGAGCATGTGTCAGCAAATCCCATAAAGTCTATGAAAATGAAAAAATTAAAAAAATCTCAGGCACTCACTGTGATATCTTCAAGGCAGTTTTATTGGATTTGCAGATCCAATAAAACTGCCTTGAAGATATCACAGTGAGTAGAGCATCAGCAGAAGTGGTAGCCTGATCCAATCACAATGCTTCCCCATAAGATTGGCTGAGACTGACAAAGAGGCAGATCAGGGGCAGAGCCAGCACAATTCAAACACAGCCCTGGTCAATCAGCATCTCCTCATAGAGATTAATTGAATCAATGAATCTCTATGAGGAACGTTCAGTGTCTGCATGCAGAGGGAGGAGATACTGAATGTTTGGATGCATTTTAGGCAGCCATGGCCCAGGAAGGATCTCTAACAGCCATCTGAGGAGTGGCCAGTGAAGTTATCACAAGCCTGTAATGTAAACACTGCATTTTCTCTGAAAAGACAGTGTTTACAGCAAAAAGCCTGAAGGTAATAATTCTACTCACCAGAACAAATTCAATAAGCTGTAGTTGTTCTGGTGACTATAGTGTCCCTTTAAAGTTAGCTCCATTGATTTGATAGTGGAGTAACATAATAGGTTTAGTGGTCTAATATGGTAAATGATTACTTATTTTGAAGAGATGTGATTTCAAAATGTTTATTGAAAGTCATTTAGAAAAAGAGCAGAGAAAAAACTGAAGTAGGGATTTTGAGTGCAAGAAAAGCATATCTTCGTGTCATCCTTATATACTTGGTACTTAAATACAAAATAATCTAGAATTGCAAGTGTATGATTACAGAGAAAAGCAAAACAAGCAAAATACTATAATATAATATCTAGTATAGTATAATGCTATACTATACTAGACCCCAGAGGTAGAAGGAAAGTGCCTAGGTGAGAGCTGTTAAAAACATGAGAATAGAAACAAGAAAGAACAATTATCCTGATACAAAAGCACACCAGATGGCTGGTACCTCTAGTTTTGGATTAAATAATTATTTTCTTTGGTTACAATAGTTTTCTTGTGTATGTAGCAGAAAACAAATGTAGCAGAAAATGTAAAGATTTGCAAAATATAAAACTCTTGTTTTTTGTGAAAGTGGTCGTAATAAAATAATACTTATTGGGATTTCAAAGTTCTGTAGAATACACCAGGCAGCAACACATTTACACAGCAACACACATTCACACAACATACAATCACAAGCCAGCAGACATTGTATCCCCACCCCCCAAAAAACCTCATAAACAAATAATTGTGCAAAGCAACACACGGCAAACAGGCACACACAAAAAGGCATATTATTATCAGACATGTAAGCAGGGCCGGTGCAAGGATTTTTGCCGCCCTAGGCAAAACAATTATTTGCCGCCCCACCTACCCCCCATGTAGTGAAATCACAATGTCTTACCCATATGATCCGTCCATGTCAAGACATCACATATGCCCAATCCCTGAGGGACTGCATCTATAGCAGTCTCACCATCTAGCCAGTATTAACGCTCTTTGCTGGATCTGCCTGGGCAGCTCATTCTCCCAGACTTCAGTAAAGCCGCCACATGTGCGCATAGGCATTCACAGCCCATTTTATTTGGGTGTGCACCAGGAAACTCTTCTGTTATTGTTTTATTGCTATGTAATGTGAATATTTTTTAAAAATGTTGAGTGGATATGTGGTGTGGCTGTGTGTGTTGTGTAGGGTGGCTGAAAGTGTTGTAGCTATGTGTGAAGTGTATGTTGTGGCTTTCTGTGTATTATGTATAAGACTGTGTAATGCTGTCACTGTCTGCATGTGAGTAGCTGTGAGTGGTATGTGTGGCAGTGTGAGAAGCTACGAGTGATACGTTTGGGCCGCTGTGAGTGTTGGCAATGTGTGACGTGTGGGAAATGAAGGAAGAAGTGGAATTTCCATTTAGTACGATATGGGAAGGGGGATTCAAGTTAGCACCCCCTCAGCCCAATATAGCTGGGGGGTGGGGGTGTTTATTTTCTGTAGTAAGGGTTTAAAGGCAGCAGTTAGGGTAAGGGGCTGTAGCAATGGATAGGGGCAGTAGTGAATGTTAGGGGCAGTGGGGGCATAGGGGCTGCAGTGGGGGTGTAGTCTGGGGTTAAGGGGGGTAGTGAGCGGTTAGAGGATTAAATAATGGGGTTAGAAGCTGTAGTGGATGGTTAAGAGCTGATGTTATGGGGTAAGGGGCTAAAGTGGTAGGCTGGGACCTGCAGTGGGAGGTCAGGGGCAGTATTAGGGGGTTAGGGGCAGTGGTAGGAGGTAAGGGGAAGTAGTAGGGGGTCAGGGGTACTGTTAGGGGGGCAGGGGTAGTGGAAGGGGGGCAGGGGCAGTAGTAATAGGGCAGTAATGGTGAGTTAGGACCTGCAATGGGTGGCTAGGGGCAATAAGGTGCTAAGGGGAATGTAGGCGCTCCTGGTGCCCATGCCTCTCTCCGACACTGCCGACATGGCACTTCTACAAGCGTTCACAGGGTGCCCCTTCCAAACGTGCTCCCTAGGCCGGCGCCTACTTTGCCTATAAGTGGTGCCAGCCTTGCATGTAAGAGAGAATGTGAGCAATTTTGAACTGTTTTATAAAAACGTATTGCAATAATAGCAACTGCACATCTAGAATTAGTGATTAAGAAGTTTCTGGTTTATTTTTGTGATTGCTTGTAAGCTATAGATCCAGTTAGATTAAGACATTTTCTAAGGAGGGTAGCTGTCAATTCAAAAAAAATATTGAGAATACAAAGCTGAATAGAGCAAGTTTGTACTTTGGCTGTTGTTTTAATTTAGGTACTGAGTGTCGTGACTATACTCTCAGGGGATTCAAAAAGCTGATGCACTGATGGAAGTTCATTACAAAGTCATAGAGTGACAAATACAAAATACCAGAGCAGGATATGGTTTGAATATAAGATTTTGTGGAGGTAGATAGATAGATAGATAGATAGATAGAAAAAAAAAAGAAAGAAAGAAAGAAAGATCAATACATTACAAGCAGCAGTAAGAAACTACATCTGGATGTATGCAATTTTCAAATGTGAATTTATATTTATATATGGTGGGATGCGACACATTAATTAATTTAGGAAGGATAGAATAAAGAGGAAAGGTGGTGGGGTATGTTTGTATGTCAACCATGAATGTGACAAGGAAAATGTGGAAGCTTTATGGGTAGATTATTGGTTGGGATATGTTATAAACCACCTAATGTTAACATTGATGAGGAAGGACAGCTGTTAGGGCAAATTGTGAAATTTGCACATCTGGATAAAATTATTGGAGATTAAAAAATGTATCCAAAATGTATCCAAAATTTATCCAAAATTTATCCAAAATTATTGGAGATTTTAATTACTCGGACAAAATATAGACAAAAAATGGGAAAGAGGGGGATCCGTTTTTTGTATCTGTTAACCCCTTAAGGACCAAACCTCTGGAATAAAAGGGAATCATGACGTGTCACACACGTCATGTGTCCTTAAGGGGTTAAATGACACCTTCAAACAAATAGAAATAGAACCAGAAACAAGGTATAACCCTAAACGAAAAGCTGCCGCCCTCAAGGCACACTCTGAAAGTCTATAAAAACACAAGTTGAAAAGAAAGAGAAGGTGAAATAAATCCCACCTAATGGGGGCGCTAAGCGTAAGAGATAAACAGTGTCCTGTAGGTAATCAGAAATATTGAAGATATAATGAACCAATAATGCATACAAAATAGGTGATTAGATTCACTCAGTGATAGCCAAAGAGAGTAAAACCAACTCCCAACATATTTTTTTTTTATATATAAATCTTTATTTTCATTTTTTTTAAAAAATTCATTCAAGTACAGATACAGCTTTCAACTATAAATTTTAAACACAGTACAAAAAGTTACTTTACAATAGTAATACAATAGATAATAATTATAAATAACAGTAGGGCCGTGCTTCTAATAAACTACTACTACTGCCTGCGGGTAGCTATCTATATAGGGGGGACAGGGGGGGGGTGAGTTTTATGGTTAATAAATCTAACCCAAGGAACCCAGACTTCATTATATTTTTCTCTAGATATCTTGTTTGTTTAGGGCTATCCCAGCTTCCATGCTGCGTTGGTAATCAATCTGTGTACATATATCCTGCCAATTTAACGCACCCATATTTCTCCAATTTCTGGCCATAACTATTTTTATTGCCATACAGATATGAATCATAAGAATTTTTAGTTTTATGTTGCTTTTTGGTAAGTCTAAATGAAACAAAAACATTTGAGGCGTGATCGCAGTCCGAACCTCGAACATAAAGTCTACCAATTCCGCTAGTTTCATAGGTTTCAACTCCTCACAGTCCCACCAGATGTGGGAGAATGAACCTAACTCCCTACCACATCTCCAACAGTCTGGTAGGAGTGTGGGTTGAAATCTATGAAGGCGAGTAGGCACCAGGTACCAACGGTATACTAGTTTGAAGTACACTTCCTGTATGTTCACCCCGTGTATATATCTTTTTACTGCTTGTAAACCCAACAACCAGTCCTCCACCGAGGATGAAAAATGAAGTTCTTGCTCCCATTTATTCATTGCTGGTGCTTTATCTATTTGCCTTTGACTTCTTACGAATTGATTATATCTGGAGGCAATTTTTTTTTTTAAATGAAATTCTACAAACTGGTCAATTAGAGAACTTTCCGAAAAGTATTTTCCCATAGTAAAGGATTTTATTCTTAAATAGTTAAAAGTTTCCTTCGAAGGGAGGTTATATTTGGATTGTAATATTGGAAATGGCAACATTTTATTATTATTTAAAAGTTCCGCTATTCTTACTACTCCACCATTTTCCCATTCTTGGATATTTATGTCCTTTATATAAAGTTTTAGGCTTGTTAATGGGGCATTTAGTGATATGTGTTTTGTTCCGTATTTCTTTTTCAAGTGCTTAACGATATAAATCATTGTATTATTCATCGGATTGCTAGATCTTATATTTTTTAAAAATTCACTGTCGCACCACCAGAGCAATAGAGGTTCAATGTCACCGAGATCTGATTTTTCAATATCTAACCAATTTGGTCTAGCCATTGTAAAATTGTCGCACTTAATTAGGTGTGCTACCATATTGTTCATATATAATTTGTGTATGTCTGGGAAACAAATCCCCCCTTCTTTCCAGTCTCTCTGTAGTATTTCCAATGAGACTCTAGGTCTCCTATCTTGACAAATATAATTTGATAATTGCCTTTGAAGACCGCGTATCGTCTGGCATGACACCCTCAACGGGAGATTACTAAATAAAAATGTCAACTTAGGAAGGAGATAGAAGTTTACTGCTTCAATCCTACCCAACCAAGAAAGTTCCAATCCCTGCCAATTTTTTAAGATGTTCCTAAAGTGGATGGCAATATCAGTATAATTAAGTTCTCCCGTTTCTCTATAATCTAGAGATAGTTTTACCCCTAAATATTTTATGTTCCTTACTTCCCAGTCGCATTTAAAATCTTTTTTGAGTTTGTCTACGCCTGGTCCACTCAGGCCTTTTATCAGGATTTGTGTTTTCTTTATATTTATTTTATAACCTGAGTGTATACCAAACACGTTAATAAGCCGAAATACGGCTGGGATAGATCTAATAGGATCTGCAAGGGTCAGTAGAACATCATGTGCATATAATGCAATTTTGTTCTCCATCTTATTCACTTTTAGCCCGCTGATGTCTTCGTTCTGTCTAATCGCGGCTGCCAACGGTTCTATGGAAAGGATATATAACAGGGGTGCCAAAGGGCATCCCTGTCGCGTCCCATTTCTAATAGGGAACCAGTTTGATTGAAACATATATCCTGATACTTTGGCTTGAGGATCCTTATATAGCGCCATTGTGCACTCCTTAAAGAAACCCTCGATGCCGAAGGCCCTCAGTACTTCTTCCATGTACTTCCAGTTAACCCGGTCGAAGGCCTTCTCGGCATCGAGGGTAACCACAGCAAAAGGAGACAAACTTTGGTCTGCATGATATAGGACATTCAGTAATTTCCTAATGTTATCAGATGTGCCACTACCCTCTACAAACCCGCTCTGATCTAAATGTACAATGTTGGGTATGATTTGTTTTAGTCTATCGGCCAAAATTCTAGAGTAAACTTTGATATCCAAATTGATAAGAGAAAGGGTGCGTTCGGGCAGCGCTTATGGGTGGGCGGAATGTGACGTAGGTGCATACGCGCGCCTTCACGGACCAGGAAGTGGGGCAACGAAGCAAATGAGGCAGCGAGGACGCCAGGCAGAACGGCGTGAAAAATTTGAAGGCAGCGAGGCAAAGATCCTGTTATGCGGCTGAGCAGCTGAAGATTTTTCAAAGCTGCAACAAAGCTGCTACAAAGCTGCTATAAAGTTGCCACAAAGCTGCTACAAGAACCGATACTACAACCCTCAGCTTGAAGGTATTTACGTCTGGTAAATGGAAGACTGATTTGGCAGCGTTCAGATGGGAATGAATGCGGTCCCAGCGAGTATTAAACAAGCGGCTGAGCAGCTGTCACAAAGCTGCTACAATGTTACAAACTATTACATTGAGGCATTGATTCCCACGAGCAGGATAACCGGCTGAGCAGTAGCTGTAAAGCATCTACAAAGATACAAAGTAGATACATTGAGGCATTCATTTGACACTGATTCCGACTATATGTCTGACAAACAAGAATTCTTGGGGGTTGCTGATATACAGAGGAAGAGAAGACGCTGAGTTTTGATTTGGGCTGACAAGTACGCATAAATCTCCAGTCTGAAGGTATTTACGCTTATAGATAGAAGATTGATTCTGGCAGTGATAGGGTGGGAAGGAAAGTGGTCCCAGCGGGTATAAAATAAATTTTGTGTGTTAAAAAAAAAATATATATATATGCTTCCATTATCCACTGATCTCTATTTCATATTCGACAAACAAGAGTTAATTTAAAGAGACAGTTGTCTGGTGTTGCAGTGAAGAGGAAAGGAGACAACTGGGTTAAATGTGATAAAGCAATTTAAACCACACAGTCATCCTTAGTGGAGTGTAAAGTTTAATCTAGCGTTTAATACAGTGAAGAGGAAAAGGAGAGAACTGGGAGATAACTGGTCGAAAAGCGACAAAGTGACTTAAAAGTGATTTAAACTCCACAGCCATCCTTAGTGGAGTATAAAGTTTAAAGTTCACTTTAGGAGCGCTAGAAATACGTATGGCTACTAAAAAAGAGAGAGCCAAAAATATGGAGAAAAAGAAGGCAACGATTGGTGCATTTTATTCACCTAAAGCTGTTTGCACAGAACCAGAGAGGCAACGAAAATCTCTGCCTCTAGAAAATGTTCAGCTTTCTGCACATCAATTATCCAATATATCGGAGGACGACTTACCACACCTGTCAAAAAACCCACAGGGATTGACGCAACAACTCTTAACCCAAATGCTGGACAATCTACATAAAAAGATTCAAACGGACATTGAAAATAACTCTAGAAGATATTAGATCGGAAATCGCCATTCTCTTTGAGAAATTCTCAAATCAGGCAATCATATTACAAAAAGTACAAGAGGAACATGAACAAATTAAAATAGCTAATATACAGCTAGAGAAGAGATTGCAGGATACTGAGACCAAGCTGACCGACCTAGAGGATCGCTCCAGGAGAAACAACGTAAGAGTCAGAGGCATACCGGAATCAATCTTACAAGAAGACTTATATTTGTACTTGAACAGTTTCTTTTCAAAAATACTATCCAGACAGACGCTGGGCCCTGAGACCTTTGAAAGATTCCACAGACTGGCTAGACCAAATGGAACCGACAAATCCTATCCAAGAGATGTCATGATTTGCTTCTCCAGTTTTTGGATGAAAAACCAAATAATGCAGAAGATAAGGAACGGGATCCTAGATACGGAAGAATGGAGACACTTAAAAGTTTATCAGGACTTATCTCAAAAGACAAGACAAGCAAGAAGAACTTTTTCCGAAGAAACGGTTATTCTCAGGAATAAGGAGATCAGATACAAGTGGCTGTTCCCGACGGCAATTATGGTCTTTTTTAAAGATAAATCATATATCTTCAGAGACAACTTGGCACTAAAGCAGAAGATGACAAGTTTTAAACTTATCTCTTAGTCAAACCGAACTCCTCCTCCTTCTCCCTTTTTTTTTTTTTTCTCTCTTTCACATATAGAAATGTATAGAAATGGTAAAATTTATAGAGGGGTAATCACAGATTTAAAGTTATAATTAATATAAATACATATAAATTAACTCAGTAGTATGAAGTGAACGAAAAAGAAGTTTATAACACTTATAAATCTAGAAAATAATTTATAAGATTTTTTGATACGGGTAGAAAAGGTGTTAAACTGTTTAGGAATGATACAGGCGCTACCCACACACGTATATAATGAATATAATTATAGATTCACATATAGAGTAATAATTATAGATTCACACATAGAGCAATGTATTGGGAAAATGAGCTTAAAGCATAAGTTACACTTATTGACACATTATTTAATGTATGTGAATGAAATGAATGAAGTGAGTTTCACAATAATCACAAGCTTATACAAATTTTGTATGAATGTCACATAAAGGGAGGAGAAGGGAGACTATAACCAAGGGCTAGTGAAAGGGAGTATTGGAAGATAAAAATAGGAGGATAGAAGTGCCCCAGATAAAATAAAAGTCAGTAGAAGGGGGACTTAGTAGATAGATCTTGTGGTCGGATAAAGGGAAAGAACATCGTAACGCCTCTAGAAATAGGATTTGAAAGAAAAAGGTAAAAGAAGGGCAGAATCATTTGAAGGATAGAGGGAGTATAACAAAGAACAAAATGCCTACTACCCTGGTCCAGGGTCCTGCGACGGTAGCAGGGTTAAATATGAAGACTGTACACAGAACTTCATATTATGGATTGAATGTGGTAATAGAAAGTTGGAGTTTCACCAGGAGGTCCAAATATATAGGACCGACTGGCGAATGTATGAATGGATTTGAGTGTTGGATGCTATCTGAGGGGAGGATAGAGGGGATGAGGGTGTGGGGTGAGCTGCGGTAGTATGTCATTAAACATACTATCTATTAACACAAGGGGCTTAAATTCGGGTCAGAAAAGAGGCTACTTGTATAAATTATTGATTGACAGTAAAACAGATATCGGTTTCGTTCAAGAAACACACTGGTCTAACTCTACGCCTAAACTATGGAACTACAAAAAATTCCCAGTGGTCCATAGATCTAATTTGGCGGGAAAGAACAAGAAAAGAGGGGTGGCAATTTTTTTTCAGGTAGCTTAAAATATGAGCTGATCTATGAGGAGACTGACCCTGGTGGCAGGTTTCTTATAGTGATAGTTCGAATTAATGATATTTTGTATACTTTAGTAAATGTTTATGCTCCAAATCAATCCCCATACAGATTTTTGGGAAATTTGATGCAAAAGATTGACCGCGTATCGTCTGGTAGCCTAATCATCGGGGGGGACTTTAACTGCATCATAGATGATAAAATAGATAGGAATAGAACCAAGTCCGTTCACACAGACGGCAAGCAAAGAACAGGTCTATCAATGATGCAGACTATTTTGGCAAAAAACTGTTTATATGATGCCTGGAGAACGTCTAATCCAGAAGCGAGAGATTATATGTTTTTTTCAAATGTTCATCAGACATACACTAGAATTGATTACTTTTTGGTAAAATCTGAAACTTCGGAGCGAGTTAAGAAGGTGACAATATGGACCATGCACCTGTAAGTTTAGTCATAAAAAATAATCCTGAATATAAATGTAGAGACAAATGGAGACTTAATGAAAACTTACTAAAATCAGAAACTAATGTAGAAGAACTCCGCACTCAGACTAGAGAATTTTTTGAAATTAACGATACAGGGGATGTCTCCAATGCCATGCTATGGTGTACTTTTAAATCATATATGAGAGGATGCCTCATAAAAATGGGAGCTATTATAAAAAAAAAGAAAGGAAAAGAGCTCAACGAGCTTTATATTGATCTGGCAAAACAAGAACGCTTACATAAACTCACCATAGATTATAAAATTTTGGAGGATATTAAAGAGATTAGGGGAAAAATATTAGTAAGAACTCAAGAAAAGATTAACAAAGCTATGTTAACTCTAAAACAGAGATGGTACTATGGAAATAATAAAACAGGGAAAAGTCTTTCAAATAAATTAAAAAATAAAGATAAACTTCAATCTATAAACTATATAACAGTTGGAAGTAAAAAAATGTTTTCTCCAACCCAAATAGCCAAAGCATTTGAAGACTATTATAAAAGCCTATACAATATAAAATTTAATGAGCCATCTGAGGGCGAAACAAAACAGTTTCTGGATAAATTGAGCTTACCAACAATATCTTTGGAGAAATTGAGCCAACTAAATGCCCCTTTTTCTATTCAGGAGATTAGTAATACCATTAAAGCACTAACAGCAGGTAAAGCACCAGGCCCAGATGGCTTCTCTTCAATCTTTTATAAAAAATTAAGTGATATAATCTCTCCATATATATTAAGAACATTTGAAGATTTTGCTAATCATAAAGCCATCCCAACGGAATTACTCCAGGCCTCTATAATACCAATCCCTAAGATAGACAAGGACCCTACGTACACTTTGAATTATAGACCAATTTCTCTTAACTCCCAACATATTTTAAGTAAATAAATTCTAAAAAAATAAATAAAATTAAAGTTTAGGTACACTAAAATGTTAGTGTTAGCTAATAAAGACCAGGAAAAGGCAGACATTTTTATTAAATATTTCTCCTTGGTACAAATTAAATAAGAACCTATGGCTAGATATATGCAAATAACTGCTACAAAAAAACGTGCATAAAAAATTTGATTGCATGACTCAAGACAAGGTGCTGTGGCAACTAAAGAAAGTTAATATAAAACAAAGTTCCAGGGCCTGACAGTATTCACCCACAAGTACTTAAGGAGCTAAGTGTATAAATAAGTAAACTTCTGTTTTTAATCTTTCAAGATTCTTTTCTTTCAGGAATTGCACCAGAGGATTGGAGGAAGGCAAATGTAGTTTCTATATTCAAAAAGACTTCAAAATCCTTGCCTTGAAATTGTAGACATGTGGCTGGGAAAGTATTTGACAGGTTACTAAGGAATAATATTCAGGAACTCATTGAGAAGAATATTGTTATTAGCAAAAATCAGCATAGCTTTAGGAAACAAAAGTCATGTCAAAGTAACTTAGTTGCAAAATATGAAGAAGTATGTAGAAGTATAGATCAGGGTTTTGCAGTGAATGTTATCTATTTGGATTTTGCTAAGTCGTTTGATACAGTTCCATACAATAGGAAGGTGTTCAAAATAAAATAAATTGGTTTTCAAATAGAGTACAGAGAGTTGTCATTAGTGATAAATTTTCAAGTGGTAAGTGGTGTCCCTAATGGTTCTGCTCTAGGAACGCTTTGATTTAACATATTTAAAAATGATCTTGAAATAAGCATTGAAAGTCATGTTTCAATGTTTGCAGATGGCACAAAACTCTTTACAGTAATACAATTTGAACAAGATATTACTTTGCTACAGAGGGATTTAGATAGACTGGGGCATTGGGCACTCAAAAGGAAAATTAAATTTAATGTGGAAAAATGCAAACTTATGCATTTTGGGGTAAAGAAAGCACAATAAACTTACACCCCAGATGGTGGTGAATTAGGAATAACAATGCACGAGAAGGATTTGAGAATTGTTATAGACAACAAACTAGGCAACAGCGTGCAATGTCAATCAGCAGTTTCTGAGGCCAGTAAGGTATTGTCATGTATACAAATGGGCATTAATTCTCAGCATGAAAATATAATGTATCTTCTTTATAAATCACTGGTAAAACCACATCTTGAATATGCTGTACAATTATGGGCACCTGTTCTAAAGAATGATATTATGGCACTACGAAAACTGTAGAGGTAGCCTACAAAATTAATCATAGGAATGGAACATTTTAGTTATAAAGAAAGATTAACAAATTTAAATCTCTTTAGTTTAGAAAAATGGTGCCTCAGAGGGGATATGATAGCTTTATACAAATATATTCAGGACCAATGCAATACATTGTCTGGGAATCTATTCATAAGCAGGACTATACATAAGACATACGGTCATGCGTTTAGACTGGAAGAAAGGAGATTTAGTCTAAGGCAAAGGGAAAAAAATAACAGTTGGAACACTAAGGATGTCGAATTATCTGCCTAAAGAATTGTTTTTATCAGAGTTTGTAAATGTTTTTTAAAAGCAACTGGATGCATACTTGCAAAAACATAATATTCAGGGATATAATTTTTAAATTGTGGAGTAATAGCTTCTTGATCCAAGGATAAATCTGACTTCCATTCTAGTTTGTTGCACAGTTGCCTTATTTTGTATCAACATCAAAAACAGATGTGAAAAAGGCTGAACTTGATGGACACATTGACATTTAACGACAGCCCTGAGTAGAGAAATAATTGTGCTGAGAGACAGTCTGATGACTGTTGCCAGTATCTCAGCACATTTACTGCTCTCCCCTTCTCTATATCAGCCATCCTCCAATTGTCTTCTTCTCTGGGAGGGAGAGTGGACGTTCCACTGCCAGGCAGCTGCAGCAGGAGTCCATATCACATCCACTCAATGCTCTCTGTAAATACAAAGTAACGAGAGGTACTGATGCCCCCCCCCCACACACACACACACACACCCTCAGACCACAGCAGCACCGACACTGTGGAGTGCTGTAGACAGATAGCTAGTGTGTCTGTAATCAGCCTTTGGATGCTTACAGTGTCATGGCTCCTGTCACAGTGATGTGAGATGTAAGAAAGTTGTTAGTGGACAATATGCAAATGAAGTTAGTTTGCTAAATTCGAATTTCATGTGCAGTTGCTTAAATCATGCATCTACAATTCTGAGAAGAAAGAGAAAAAGAGGAAAAAAATAGACAAATATTTCTTTTAGGAGGAGAAAAAGCTAACTTTCAAAACCTGAATCTTAAATCTTTTTGACTATATTGTTTCATTGTTGCTAACTGTGATGCAACATTTTTGGATGGTGGTCCAGGTGTCAATACACATGTACTCATGTTATCCATATCTATTGTTTCTGCCACCATGGATTTCACTGTAGACATTTTGGAATTTTTATGATACGGTTCCCCCTAGGTTTATCTAAATTACTATTTCATTTTGTTTTCTTCTGGTTTTTATTGAGTTGTTCCATTGTTTTATGTAATAACAATACCCACACTGATAGAGTTATTGGCATTTCTATCATATTTGTTTATAAACGTTGCAACTTGTTCCAGCATTCTGTAATGTTTGGTCATATCTTTTGCTTATGGCAGTAAGTATCCTTTTTTTCCACAGTCTTTCCAAAAAATTTTATCTACCTGCTTTTTCACTTTGGCCAGGTAGGTCATTATTACATCCCCCTTATTGGAGGTGCATAGAGCCTTGTGGGTTTATTTGGGAGGGATAGGGTGGTTTGAAGTGCACAGACTAATTGTATATTTCCCTTCGTAACTTTCCTGCAGCGATCTCTGACCGGGTCCTCATGGGCTGCTGGGAAAGTTATCAGGACAGATCAGTGGTGTTGGGGGAGCAGGTGGGAGGAGCCCTGATGCAACAAAGATAGCGCTGGGTCCTGGTTCCTCCTTTAGAGTCACTAGTCTCTAAAGGAGCCACCTAGTATCATTGTTCCTAATTCCTGGTTCTTGATCCTTGGTTCCTAATTCCTAGTTCTTGGCTTCTGATTTATGTTTCCTGATTTCTGGTTCTTGACTCTTGGTTCCTGATTTCTGGTTCTTGATCGGTTTTGACCTTCAGCTTAATTCTTTGACTGCCAGTCCTGACTATTGAAATGCCTGACTTCACAATCAAGAATTAACAAAGATGGCTGCAGCATCTAGGAAACCAACGAATCCGGAGGTTAGACAAGAGGACGCCCACAACTCCACCAATGACTTTTAGTAGCTAGCCCTATATAAAGAGAACTATGGGGAGGGGTATATAGGTTGTACATTTTTAAAAATGATTGTTTTTACCTAAATGGATCCCTGAGGATGTTCTCATGTGAGAACAAAACTCGTAGGACCATTGTATTTTAACACTATTTTGAAATTTATTTTAATTTGTTCAATAAATATCCTTTTTTGGGGATAATCTCTGGTAAATCGTTTTGGTGATTCATAAGACCGGTCCGGAGAGGAATCCGAAGGAGGGACTGTAGCCCCATATTGATATTGTGGGTGGCACCCATAAGGCGCTTTAATCATCTTTATTCTGTGAGTGCAACCAGGAATTTGTGTTTGTCACTTATTTTATAATATTACACTATGTTACATTTGTGTTTATAGGTTCACCAGCAAGATCCCTAAATTATGTGTGTATATATACATATCTGTTGTAGTTGGTTACCTTATAAGTTAAGTTGTATTTTATTATTTTTTTTTCTATTTATTTCACTGGTGTCAGGTGGAATTGTCACATTTATATGACTTCACCTTCTGCCTGATCCTTTCTAGTTTCATTGCTTCTTGTGTAAATAAAAGCCACCCATGCCTTCATAGATCTCCCAGGTTCTCCCAGGCTCCCGCATGACTCTCAGGCACTTGGGAAGGTCTTTTTTGCAAGGGATTGCCTTTCCACTTCAACAGAGTTCCTCTGCAAGCAAACCTACCGTCACAATCATCACCTGTTTCTTCTGTATGGTATGGAAGATTTTCTCTAGATTTTGTTTTTGTTTTCTCTGTTATATTGGTAACATAATCTCCCCAATAACACTGTGGAAAGATGCAGAAACACTGTAAACAATATCCCAGTTGGTCCTTTGAGTTTAAATATGGATATTATCCGAATGAACTAACTGCTGTGCTCTTCCCTGCCCAGCTACAGGTTATCAGTACAAACAGGAGTGCATTTTACTCTCCATGTCAGCTAGATGTTTGGACCATGCCCTTCCCTTGGAATGTCAATGTTTGTTCAGTACAGATTTCCCAGTTTGTTGTCTGGCAGTTTCACTTGTTTCCCAAATTATCTTTAGTCTAACAATGCTTAGTATGTGGCTTTATATGTGCCGGACACAGCACAATAATAAATAACTCCAGTGTTTAAAAAAAATAAAATATATATATATGTATATATATATATATATATATATATATATATATATATATATATATATATATATATATATATATATATATATATATATATATATATATATATATATATATATATATATATATATATATAATTATTATTATTATTAGTTTGTACATGTAATCCTTGTGGTCAGCTGCTTGGTAAGCATTTCTCTTAAAAGGATTATTGTTATTGATCGAAGATTTCTCTGTGATCCATGATTTTGTTGTGTTTGTTTTTCTCTGTAATCAAAGATTTTGTTATGTTTGTTTTTCTCTGTAATACAGGATTTTGCTGTTTTTGTTTTTCACTCTGATCCAAGATTTTGTTCTGTTTCTTCTTGCTCTCTGTTTTTTACCTTAACTTGAGAAAACCTATATAGGTGAAACCCGCTGTGGATATTTTAATATTGTGTTAAATAAAGGTACTTTGGCTACTTTTAAACTACATTGATTGTGCCTTTTTTACTGTCCCTGCTTGGTATCTAGATTTTATTATTCCTGTTGAGTATTACTGCAAATAAATCCTAGGTGGGGATTATACCACTCACGCCTGATTCATTGAACAGTCCGCCTGCTCAATTAAATGTGAGTAGACACTTTGATAATTATACTCCTACTATATTATTTTATACAGTGAGCACTATTAGTTGTCTCCTCTTTTTACGTTTTTATGGTCTACGAACTTCTGCATATGTACATCTCATCACGTATCCTATAAGTAGGGATTGTACCACCGTATGCCATTCATACTAGAGCTGGTTTATAGCTCTATCAAACAGTAGGACTACATTAGACCCTATTGCTTTTAGACCACTTCCGTATTGGACTTATTGCACTATCACCTTTTCTCATACGGATCCCTCAAGTTGTTTCCATCCGACTGCTACAGAAAATATTCTCCCCATAAGACTGTTGGCTTTCCCCCTATCAAGATTTGATCTAGGACTCCTTTTGGTATCTTTTGTGTTTTAAATTTTACATCAATATTGGACTCTTTTTTAAATATACTTTTATATACGTACTTCTGTCTGTGATGCAACCTTTCCTCTTTTTACCTCTGTATTATTCCTACTAGTAGGCCTTACAGGGAACCCTACGTTAGGTCTGCTGCACCTTTTTTAGTATTGGTTTCTCTAGCGCTGTTTATTTTGTTTTGTATTTTACAAAGCATGCTTAGCTTCTAGTGAAAACATGTTTGGGCCGAGGTTCATTGCAGGAAGCTGAAAATGCTGGGGAGTTGCAGCCGACGCAAAAACTTTGAAGGTGAGTAGCCTTTATTTTAATTCTTGAATTCTTCAAAGCATTACCTATATAATGGAATTAAAATTATTTAATCTATTTTGAGTATCCCATTCAAATGTAAAGGCATTACTACCCTATTATTATTAATTTGAAGTACACGTTAAGACGGTGCAATTTAGGGTAATCTACTTCACATACTTGTCTATCCTTGCTGCAAAAGTATCCCAGTGTACCAATTAGTCCATAATATGCTAGTTATCCTAACAGAATCCTGTTATGCGTGCGATTTAATACACCATTGTTCCCTTTGCGCACAATTTTGAGCTTAAAACCTACATTTTCAAATGCAAGCCAAAATCAAACATTTTGAAAACATTGGTACATCTCCATCAGTGCTCCCTCAAGAATTGTTAGCAACGATAATGATGATAGCGTTGTTTGAATTTCCCTTCTTTACCCCCCAAAAATTATATTTGCTTCGATAAGAGTAGGCTTTCAAGTTTGGCAGCCATAACATTTCACAATTTCCTGCATTATTTATTAGGAATCATTTATTTATATGTTTGATTAGAGTGTTGTAAAAATATGCATATTAATAATTGCTTTTAAATGCAAAATGGATTTTTTTCTGTCTGAAAAAGCCGATTATTATAAAAAAAGTGCTTGTACAGTAAGTTATCACCCAAATATATTTAAAAATGTTCATAATTAACACATTACTTTAAAAGCAAATAATAAAATAGTGCCTGATATGTATCAAGATAACAAGGATCTATATTATTATTTACCCTATTATTTATTATTCTATAACTTAAGTAAAACATATTTTTTTTAAATGTTTGCATAGTTTGCGTGATATATTTTTACCTAAGTCTGTTTGCATTTGATTGTGTTTTAACTGCTTACATATCAACAGTAAGTTCTCCCATATGTTGGTAAATATGAAAGTAATATTATTTTCTGTTTATATGCACAATGCTTAGATGCCCGAGAGCTAAACATTCTATTTAAAAAAAATCTATTTGCAATCTTATGAGTGAACTGATTGTCCCCCCATAAGTCAAACTGATGGCTTTTTTTTTGTGGAATGACATAACAGCAATACAATCTCTAGTTTCATAGTGTACACCAATCTTTCTTAAAATAATCTTAAAGATCAACTCACTTTCCCATATATATAGATAGATAGATATATATATAGATAGATAGATAGACAGATATCTTGGCACTCACCCTTTCAGTCCATATAACGATTAGATTTAATGCCCTGGTGCAATCCCACGTTAAAAATATATTTGAAAAAAGATGCACTCTATGGTCTTTATAAAGTGAAGTGGTACTTTAATCCATACAAGAGTTTACATCCATTCGATCAACGTTTCGACCCATTCTTGAGGAAGACCCGAACGCGTCGAAACGTTGATCAATTGGATGTAAATTCTTTTATGGATTAAAGTACCACTTCACTTGATAAAGACCATAGAGTGCATCTTTTTTCAAATATTATATATATATATATATATATATATATATATATATACAATATACAAATGAAATACAAATGAAACAAACAAATTGAGTAGTTTATATATGTTGAAATATTTGATACAAATTTGAAACTCAATTTTCCATTCAACTAATGCAACCATAAACATTGCTATTTTATTAATATTAATAGGAAAAGCTAGTGAAATAAATAAATTTAAGCGCAGTTGAAGAAAAAGGTCAAAGTAAATAAGGCTGAAAAACATATATAGCAGAAATATCTTTTGCAAATGCGTAAATGTCAAGTGGTTTGTTTTGTTTTTTTTTGCACACAGATGGCACATACAAACATTGTAAATTATTTGTACAAGGTTAACGTGAGAATACTAAACAACGAGCTCCCCTGACTTGTCTTTGTTTCTCGTGACTAACAAACATGTAATTGTAACCAGACAAATTTAAAGCACAGGAACAGAGGAGTTGAGGCCCTGATCAATGAGCCTAGAGGGAGTGGGGTAAAGTGACACAAAAGGTAAGGATAGTATTAGGGAAGTAGATTGGTAGAATAGTATTCACTGAAGACTTAGTGTGTGTGTTTTTTTTTTTTTTTTTTAGATGACAGTTGCAGGAGAGGAATCAGTTTTAGGAAAGATCACAAGTTTTGTTTTGAACAAGTTGAGCTTAAGGAAGTGGGTAGCCATCCAGTTAGAAATAGCAGAGAGGAAGTCAGAGACACTACTCAAGAGGGGTGGGGAGAGATCAGAAGAGGACAGATTCATTTGAGTGTCATCCACATAGATGTGATATTGGAAGTCAAAGGAGCTGATGAGTTTACCAAGGGAGGCGTTTTAGTTCAAGAACAGTAGGGGACCAAGGACAGAACCTTGGGGGACACCAATGGAGAGGGGTTGGGGGGAAATGCAGAGCCATTAAAAGAAACACTAAAAGAGCGCTGGAAGAGGTAGGAAGAGCATAAGGAGAGAGCAATATCTCGAAATCCGAAATTACAGAGGATGAGGAGTAGCTGTTGATGATCAGCAGTGGAAGGGTCAAGGAGAGTTAGGATAGAATAGTGATCATGAGATTTTGCAGCAAATAGATCGTTGGATAATTTGGTCAGAGTTTGGTCAGAGTATTATAAAGGGAAGGAGAGGGAAGAGTGATCTCTTCCCTGATTGTACAGATCTTGTCAGTGAAGTGAGTTGCAAAGTTTGTGGCGGTTAAGTTCATAGGAGGAGCAACAGGGTGAAGAAGAGAGTTAAAAGTATGAAATAGTCGTTTGGGTTAGCGGGAGAGTGTGGTTATGAGGGTATTATAGTAATTTACTTTTGCAGAGGAAAGAGCAAAGCTGTAAGAGCACAGCATACATTTATAGTGGAGAAAGTCAGATGCGGAGTGAGACTTTCTCCAGCAGTGTTCAGCAGTTCTGGAGCTTTTTTGGAAGTATCAAGTCAGTTTGGTCTGCCAAGGTTGTAGTTGGGGGGCGCTTGCTGCGTTCAAGTGTAGGAGGTGCCGTGATGTCTAGTCTCAACAGGCGACGTGAAGGTTGGAATTGTAGAAGGAGGTTTGGGCAGGTGAGGTTTGAGATAGGTAAAAGGAGAGTTTGGAGGTTAGTGGAGAATTGCTCTAGGTCAATACATTGGAGCTTTCTGTGAGATTAATGTGCTGAGGGTGTTGTCAGTTGTGTGCATTTATATAGCTGCGCTATAGATGATAGTAGTATTCCACTGGATGAGATTGGCGTCAACTTGCTGGGTCAACTTTTTAGAGATCCCTTTTTCTGTACTCCAGGTGAAAAAAATTTTTTTCCTCCTATATACTATTCAGTATTTTTGCTATAAATTGTGTTTATCGATACACCGAACAAAGCATTTATTATACATTAGGGTTCCCTGGACCATGACTATTTAGGTCCCTGATGTAGACCTTATTACTTTTTACAATTCCAATAACAAGTATTGTCTAAGCATGTAGTGGGAAGAAATGAATAAAAAAAATATTTTATATAAAAGACATTTATATTCGTTATTCCATTATTCCCACGGTTCATCCTATGATAATAAATTGATTGCTCGCATTGATTGCATCCATATTATGATTCCATGCTGTATGCTTCTCCCTCATACATAATCACACATTATACGGGCTAAAGAAGAACTTATATACAAAAGTAAAGCAACACTAAGTAATAGTAAGGCTAGAATCTATGGCAAAAATCAACAGCTGAAAGCACCCTAAAACATAATCTCCAGCAACGTTCCCAAAGTCTTTTCTAATTTCTATACCATAACTACATATTTAAGGGAAAGGTAATACAACACCCTAAGCACATGTGTTAAAAGAGGGTAGTTCCTAAATTATTAGAGAAGGATGTATGGATGTATGGATACCACTGGGTAATGAGTGGTTGAGAAAGGGAGTTGGTATGTAGGAGTAGAGCTGGGAACTATAGTTCATGAACTACAAACCAATGGTAGATATATGACCTAATTTGATGAGAGATTGAATGTTAAGGAGGGCAATATCTCACAACATTATCAAAAACAAAACTAAGGTATATGAAGATTATACGATAAGACCACAAAATAAATGGACTTTATTCAATTACGAAGGAAGCCTTAATTATACTCCATCGCCTAAAAGTATAGATTACATTTATATTTAGTGGTCCTGTATTCTGGGAGAGTGGGAGATATATAGTCTCTAGTTAGGAGTAGAGACCGCTGAGGGTGAGTTTATTTTGAAATATGTAAATAATCTTTGCATTTTTTTTATGATTTATTTTATATTTCGATCCTGCATGACCTTTACAAATGTAATTAATTAGAGACCTGCGTGTTTCCCTGGCAGCCCAGATACTTTGGAGTTATGGTGTATTTACCTTATTTATATATTTATTTTTCTTGTATCTTTATCTTGAAAATCAATAAAAAAAAAACGACAAAAAAAACATTCCCTAGTCTAAATTCCATGCTTTTATGTGTTTATGTTTTTATGCTATTACAATTTTGAAATACAAAATATGAATGACTATCATTCATATGACAAGATATATTAATGTTGTGGAAATGAAGTAGAGATATTTAATCTGACTTGTACTCAATATGCAAAACCTCCTTGATTATAGTTATAGCTTCAATGATCAGCAAACAAAGACAGCCTACTGAGCCTGTCCTAATGCCGCTAAAGATTCTGAGCTATAAACCTTATTCTTTCAGAGTTTCTAACCAGACACTGGGGTTGGAAATAAATCCTAGATTCCAAGTGCAGCTTACTGTAGTAATGTGAGACATGTAAGAAAAGACACAATTGATGTGAATGTTGCTGTAGCAATCATCCAGCTGCTATCACCTCTCAAAAAATGCGAATGAGGTGCAAAATAATCTCCAGGTTTGTCTGATGCCTGCACAGCAAATATATGACAATGCCAACTGCAATATAAAGGAGTCTTTTTTTGAAGTAAACACTAGAACTAACCATTTTTTTTTGTCTATGTAGATTTTGATATTAAATACAAAAAGAAGTTCAGTAATGCTGCTTTTATATATAAAGCATCAACGTTTCAGTTCTAGAGGGACAAAGGTCCATGCAAAGACTGAAACATTGATGCTATATGTCCTTACCTGACTGGGGTGTAAATAAAACAGAAGAGTAATGAATTATTTAAATCCTGTTGAATGAGTTCATTTTGGCTACACATTCTGTGTGTATATAATATATTGTGGTGAGGTCAAGCACGATGCAACTCCCCACATTACCAAAGCAAAAAATGACTGTCGTGCATCACCTGTATTTCTCAAGTTGGACTTTGAGGGTTCCTTCTTTGGCATAGACATTTAGGAAACTATTTCACAACTATCCCAGAGTTCTCAGCAAATGAGCACAGGTGGACATTATGTTTCAGACTTTGTACTGTATTTCTGCAGATACAGATTGCAGTTTCGACCTTGTGGGTTACATCAGCATGGCACTGGTTCTAGTCTAGTTGAAGTCTCTCTGAGAGTGTTTAGCTAGGTACCAAAAAGATTGTGGTGAGGCATTAAAAAAAAAAAAAAAAAAAAATATATATATATATATATACATTAAAAAGTATTAAAGGGGGGGGCGGGGCCTGGATGCCGAGCTGACTGGTCGCACTAAATCAGAGCTCCGTGTAAAGGCCTGCAAATAGGCGATTTAACTCGACAAATCACACCGAGCTCACTAACCTGGCACAGCAGAGCAGCGGCGGTACCCCGGGACATGTCTAGCCAGACCTCCGGGAGGCATTTTAAAGCTAACGCAGAGTTGCGGCCTACCAGCGGGCGCAGACGTGTGAGTGGCGGCCATCCTCCACGCCGGCAAACCTGCGGGAAAACGCGGCGGCGTTGAGGCCCGGATCACCCCCCCCCCCCTGCCGGTGTGGGATATCCCGGCACAACCAAGCGAGAAACGAGCTAGCAGATTACTGGATTAGGAAGACCAAAACTACAGGGCCCAGCCAAGATGGCGGCACAGACCAAACGCACACTCACAAAGCCACCCAAGAACGCACAGGAGTTCATCGACCGACTAGGTACCTACTTATGGGCAAAGCTCAGAGCCCAGAAACGGTTGTACAACCTGGCAATGAGAGAGGTGGTGGCATGGATCCGCCCGGCGTAAGCTAAAGAGGAACCCCCCTCGCAACATTAGAGTGGCCCCCAGACTGGAACGGAGCCGAACCTCGAAAAAGCAGGCAGGGGCGCCGGGCCCCTCAAATAACGAAATACCCGAGACAAAGACACGGCACAGGACCCGACCTGCCTACCACTCAGCGGTCCCCACAACCACCGACCGGCACCCAGCGACAGATCGTCCATACACCTCCCCAGAAAGCAGACCACAGCATGTAACCTGTCAGCTCCAACAGGATGATACCCCCACAGACAGCCTACCAAGGCCGGTGCGGGACGTGAAAAGGGGAATCGGCTGACCGCTATTAAGCAGAGTCCCGCTGCCCCACACTGGACACTGGGAGCTGTATCACCTTCTGTCGATGCCGACTCATTGCTATGGGACCCTTTTTTGCTAAGATGACGCAACTAACTGCTTAAGCACACATTTATATGTCTGAAAGCTACTTTAGATGCTAACACAGCCTGCTGCTATCTACGATCTATACACAGAGAAGCCCTTCATACCACACACTTAATCCTCCATGCAACATGCAAACATGCTTTGAGACCACACGAGAACACCAGCGCTAGGCTCACTAAGCCATCACTTACACTGTCTAGACCACCTTAACAGACAACAGTTTATTTGTGCCCAACAAACCTAAGCATACATGATTAACAAACCACAACTTCCAAATACACAGTAAGTTTCGCTAAGTAAGTTCATGTCACTCATGATACAACCTCTATGCTTAACTTTATTCTAATTTTTCGTTTGTTTCACGTAGTCGAATTACACACTAGTTACTCGCACTAGAACCGACCTCACTTATTATTCTAAATTTGTGCAACAGCTACCATGTACCCCATTGTAATAATTGTCGTTGAAGCGTACTTGGATTGCCGTTGGGGCACCACATACGCGTTGTTATTTCAATATGCACTACAAAAATAAATAATAAAAAGTATTAAAGGACCACTGATGGCACCAAATGAAATGGTCTGGAAGCAGCAGCCCGGTAGTTCTAACCCTGCAATATAAAGCGTTGCAATTTTATAAATGATGCAATGTTTCCAATGCATGGTTAATACACTTCTAATGGCTGTCTTCCAGCCCATAGAGCAGCATATGACTGGAGCACACTAGCCTCCTGAAGTTTCCCAATGGAGAAACACTGGATTGACTGAGAGCATCAATCTTGATGATCTCAGCCAAGGAGGTGGAGTGGCAGGATGGAGACAGGCGCAACAAGGGCTGCAAGACTTACAAAACCTCACATGTACCAGGGTGGGAATAATCTAAATAGGTAGATTAAAATGTTTGTATTCCAGTATTAAAGCTATAGTGTTCCTTTAACCCCTTAAGGACACATGACATGTGTGACATGTCATGATTCCCTTTTATTCCAGAAGTTTGGTCCTTAAGGGGTTAATATAATTTACTAACACATACAAAGTAATACAAACATTAACATTTTTAAGTGAATAGATAGAAAAATTAGCCAGTAATCAGCAACAGTATATAGCACCTTTGAAAAATATCTACTCACTTAAAACTAAACTTTTCACAATAAGAAAAAAAGATAACACAATAAATCAAAACCTTCTGTTATGGTACTATTATACAAACAACAGCTTTATGAGCATCAAATATAACCAAAGAGGTCAGCTAAAAAATTCTGGAGGGAGAAGATATGTTTACTAGGAATTACATTTGGTATTTTGAAGACATAGCCACTTAATCTGTGTTACCTAAACCAGCAAAGATTAGCACAGAAGAAGATACACATTCATTCAAATCCTTTCAGAATGTAGAAAGATGTTCCATCTATATGACTACTAACTCATGTTTGCTTCTTTGGTTCTTATAATTTTGTGGTAGACCCTATTGTGTAATGCAAAGACCTTTCTGTGAAATAATTTGCTTTGATTCCAAGGTTCAAGCATATAGGTGTCATATTAGATATCCTATATTAAAATTGGCTAACTTGGACTCAGGAAATGCTTAATGCTTAAAACGACACTTACGACCATATATGTCTAGTTCCAGGAGCAAATAGCCCCCACCTGAGCTGTCTCTTCTAAATCAGTCTGTTCTTTCTCTTTCTCTGAACGTATCTGTTATATGTACATGATGTTCATCCCTATGTCTTATCTGTACTCCTGTCCACTGGCAATGTCAAATATCTATCTTATCATTAAACTTAATTTAGGTCTAACGTTTGTTAAGAAATGAGTATCAAGCCACTCTGATTTGTTGATTTACAAGCCACTGACATTTAAAAAAAAAAAAAAAAGGAAAGGCCTTTATAAAGGGTTTTCCTGCCTTGAAATGTCAGTTAGCATGGAATCCTCGAAGGGCCAACCTGAATTTTTCTTTTGCATCACAATTTTTTTTTTTTAAAGGTTTTTGCTGATTTGAGTTTAATTTTAATAGTTGCGTTAGGTTATGATGAATTATCTATGGCCTGTTTTGGGGCTGAAGAAAGAAGATTTAAGAAGAAAGAAAAATACAGAAGATAAGTATGGTTTTTGTTTACTGGATTATATTTATTACCCCCTAAGGGCTATGGGGCTATGGGGCACAGATATGCTAACTTGTGCATTATATTAATAACACCCCACATCACCCATGTATGGGGGCTGGTTGGACAGTGAGAAGCAAAAGTATCCCCCCTCCCCCCCCGCCATATATTTTTTTATAGAGTGACCTGTCCTCCCTTATTATTGGATATACTCCCAAACTAAATGACCAGTTGCAGATCACCCCAGTAATCGTAGTTACTGACTGTGCACTGCTTGCTCACTGTAAATGTAATAGGCTTTCCACCTCCCTATTAGACTGGCATCAATAATATGTTTTTTAATTGTTTTTTACTTATAAATGTGGTGGCTGGTGAGTTATTGCAGTGGTAAGTAGTCACATGGTAAACCCTTGCTCTTTCACTGGGCAAACAGTGCTTTAAGTTATCATTGAGCTCTACTAGATGTATGTGTTCCCTATTTTGTTTAAAATTAGTGCTTTGCACATATTCTGGATCCTATACTTTGTATAGTTTTCAATTAAACCAGACACCAAATGCATCTTCTAATTGCCAGCTTCCTTGTACACACGTCTAATGCTGTGATGTGTTGCTGCTTGATATTGCATTGCACATTCATGTTTTGCCAATGCTTCATGGACTGACCGTGTAATATTTGTTTAGCAATGTATGTGGATTTACCTAATTAATCTGTGTATACCAATGCATTTATTGGATTTTTATTTTTAAAAAAAATTAAATCCTATTACAAATGAACACCTGTGATCTGAATAGCCCACAAAACTGGGCCATGTGAGAAACTTTGTTATACCAACTAAATGGCCATTATTATAGTTTAAGAAACCCGCTGGGGAAAACGACACACACAAAAAAAGACTTTTTTTTTTTTTTTTTAATTCTTTATTTTATTGAGGCATGTGATTATGGTGGTACAGAAAAAAAAAGAGAGGGAGACTTGCAAGAGTTGTACAGATTAGGGTCACAATAACAGATTGCAGAAATCTCCTAGGATTATCAACCTCATTTTATATTGTATTAACAAGCTTAGACCATAGGTGAATAACAGGTGTAGTATTTGCTAAACCATGCGCTTTACCTGATAATAGTATTTTCTGTTTCTAGCTTAGTTGAGTAGGTTTTTGCTTTAAGCCTTTGAACACAGGCTAAACAAACGAAAAGGGATTAGCGAACATGCTCACTATTAACGTGGAGCTAGAAATTAGTATGGTTTAAGTATGTGGGATTACAGGCTGTGCAAGATAACATCAGTTACAGCATTCTATATACTGAGTAGATTTAACCACCAGGGGACAGTGGAGAGCCGGGCTTGTCAAGTTGGGTACATATGTAAGCTTAGTCATGTTAAGTGCTTTCTATGGGGGGCTGCATAGATAAGATCCACTGTATTGAATTCAATTTGATGGTAAGAATAGTGCACTAAAATAGAAATTACACAGTGTTATGTTGTAACTTTAGGTGTATGTGGTTGGCATTCGCTTGGTCATCTCTGTAGCTGTGCCTGGTCGGCTGGCTTTCTGTTTGTGATCAAGTTCCTTGTTTCACGTTGTGAAATGCTTGGGTCCCTGCCAGCCAGGAGTGTGTTCGCTGTTACCAGCCTTGGGTTGGGAGTAGCGTTTGTGCCCTGTGTCCTTCGCTTCGCTATGTCTCGGCAGGGTCAGAGTCCGAATATAGTCCCCACAGACCCGCCAGTGGCAGTGGGAGGTGTTGTTACGGATGCTGTGATTCTGCTCTTGGAAACGAGCTAAGCCGGCGTGGTAAGTAAGTACCTTGTAGGGTTATCCGATATACTCCGTTGCCAGCGGGCCGCGTTCAGTACACTGTGTACTTGTCAGCGTCAGTTTCCAGACGGCGCCCGATGTTGTGGCTTGTAGTAGGCGCGGCGGCCATCTTGTGTCATGCGGTTTCAGGTTAGATTTTACCCCCTGTTCAATTGTCATGGGTGGTGGTGATCTCCATCTCCCCGGTGGGGTCCGGGATAACCCCCCCGGCCCACAGGGGGGGAGAACGGGGCCATCTGCAGGCAAGCGAGAGGTCCCGCCGGACCAAGCGCAGGGGATCGGCCGCTTCCCCCACCAGGGCCTCACGGTAGGCCGCAATCCCGCCAGCCTCTCAGTCCGCGTCGCCGCAGGACGGGAGCCACCAGCCGCCCCGAGGGTTCTAGCTTAGGTCCCCTTGCCTTCTTATTAGTGCTGAAGGTTTTTCAGGCGAGATGGGGTTGTTTGGGGCTGATTTTCGGGGGTTCCTCGGGGAGCCGAGGTGCCCCGCGTCCATCCAGTTCGGCGGTCAGGCCCCGCCCCCAAAAAAAGACTTTTAATACCCCAAATGCAGCAGTCAGAAAATATAATTTTATGCTAAAAATTGTACAGTTATTCAAATAAAAATTATAATTACACAGAGAAATGGAAGACTGATTATATTAAAATTCAACGTGAATAATATAACCTAGAATTAATATGCTCAGAATATATCTTAATAAAGGCTTACTGAAGGTAACATCATTACAGTAAAATATATCACTCCTTCTATAATAGTTTCAAATGTCACATCCAATAAAGCCTTGTTGGAAACTAAATGCACCTACAAAATCTTTTACGAAAGTACAAGGTTACATGATATATGACTAATAAAAGAAACTTGCAATATACAAAAATATACTGGGGGAAAAAACAGCAACATTTTTTAACTCCAATCCATCTTATTTTATTTCAGGTTAGATAGTATCCTTTTCTGCAACAACTATAAAAGAAAATTTTGAGCAAATTAATGCTCACATGGCTCCAGAAATGTAAGATCAGTTATTATAAAAGGCACGTATAAGTCATGGTGACTGATTACGATTAAAGGTGAAAAAATCCTAACCAGATTGAAGATGAATATGGAAGACATCTTAAGGTGAAATAGTGACAGAGATGTCAGGCACACAGGCGTGTGGTGGAACACTGAAGAGTATATTAAGGGTGGCACTTTAACAAAACAACTATTACGAAGGAATAACTAAAAGGGGAGCAAATGTCAGCTTTATATAAAGAGTAGCACTGAGATGCGTAATAATATTTATGCCTTAGGATATTCTGTAAAACTAATGAAAGATCCCTGCATCCATTTTAGTTAAGTAATAGGATATCGGCGTAATGGAAAAAAAAAATCAGACAGGAACGAGCAATATCTGAATTACAAAAACGCATAAGGAAAATAATAGAATAAAAAATCAATTTTAGAACATGAAGATTGAAACCGCAATACTATTATTCTGTCAATAGAGCAGGTATAAATCGAGAAAGCCAATCTGAAAAGAACAAACAAACAATCAAGAAATTCAAACAATGATTGCTGGTGGCTAAACAACAATATCACCAACAGATAAAATATATAATTGATAGTGGACAGCAAAATTTTTGGGGAAAAAAACAAAAACTAAATCATAACACTTCCCCTTAGCAGTTGTAAAACAAGCATTTATTTGCAGAATACTTATCTTTATAGAATACTTATAATGATAAGACATGTCTACTTGTTGTTGTTCCTTTTTTTGAAAAAAAATAAAAGTCCTTCAGATTTTAAAATTGTAAAGCCATCCCCAATGTATGTGCACCCATTTACTATGTATGTCCCTGCTCTTATCTTGATATTACTGGTCCGAAAGGTACTGTGATGGGAGTTTTTAACTTAGTAGCAAAACACAAACGTATTTCTTATCTAATGGTCACCATTTAATTCACTCACGTTTTGTGTCTCACGTACAGCAATTTTATCTCTTTCTTAATCATAATCTTGCATTTTTTCCTTGGTGAAATCTTCACATATTTACTGCTTATTTTCCTTCTTTGTTCTGATAAATATTCTTGTTAAACTTTAGTGGGCAAATGTATTCCCAAGTGAATGGTCTAGGTGGAAAAAAGTAAATTTTTCATTATGTAAAGTGTGACATTGACAAAAGGACTTTAGAAGCCAGTTTTAAATTTTTTACCTAAACCTTAAAAATAAGAAAGGGGCATTTAAAGCGTTTAAATAGGACAAATCAGAGGTGTCCTATATAAGATATAAGAAAGCCATTAATGCTTGCATAAAGGCAATTAAAGTGGCTAAACTAGAAAAAGAGATATTGATAGCTAAAGAATGCAAAACCAACCACATTTTTTTTTCAAGTACATCAATTCTAAAAAAACAAAAAATGAAAGTGTAGGTACACTGGAAACAGAGATGAGTCTGTTAGCTAATGCAGATCAGGAAAAGACAGACATTTTAAATAACAATTTTTCTTCAGTTTATCTTAATGAGGATCCTATGGCAAGAGCTTGTGATTGGATGACTCGAGACAAGGTGCTAAAGCTGTTAAAGAAAATTAATGTAAATAAAGCTCTGGGGCCTGATGGTATTCACCCATGAGTACTTAAGGTGCTTAGTGGGGAAATTAAGTGAACCTCTGTGTGGTGAAAATAACCTCGCCACTGGTTTTTGGAGGGGCCTGTTTGCCAGCCTCCTACTCTGGGACTATGGGCCCTGTGATAACCCATGTTCAAACGTACTGTCTCTGCCCCTTGGACTTTTAACTGAAACAGATTCAAGCATGTGGCGACGGCCATCTTAAATTGTCCAGCAGTGTTTTGTCGTCGAGTGTATGGAACTGTTTTGGGCATGGGACCATGTGCACGGTGGGGCAAAAATAAGACTTCCAGGAAATTCCGATCTGGGTGATTTTTGGATATGTTGTTCACCCAGATCGGGGCTATCATGGGATGTGACTTCTTGTGGGGATATGTTTTACTTTGGTGTGTTTTGGGGGGTTTGTAAAAATTTATTTTTTTTCTGCTTAGAATTAATTGAGTTAGTCCATTGTCTTCGTTAATTATATCACAAGCAGAGGGGAGGGAGTGTGTACACTGTATGGGAGTGACTGAATGTAAAACTATGTTTTTTTTGGCTTGTTGTTCCTGTGTCCCTGTGCCCCACAGGGTCCACCTGGGTGGTAACCTTGTGGGGAAAACTGTATAAAAGACCAAGCTGTTCAATAAACCCTCAGATTTGCTGAGTTCCTGTTTTACCCTCAACATAGAGCCTTGTCTCATGTGTGGGGGAAAGGTTAAATCTACCCTGGGGATTTCTATATCACTATACTCCCCAAGGATTATAATCACTAAGCTCTTTTAAGAGCTTGTTCCTGCTACTGTCTCTTGGAGGAGAGGTTCACCCACTGGAACGGGGTCCTTGTCGTAAGTCCAGGGTGGGTAGAGCACGGCGGGTTCCCAGCCAAGCTGTAACAAGCTGTAACACTGGATGTGGGGACTGCGGTGCTGATGGTGTCTGGTGGAGTGCTTGGAGTCCTCGGTAAGAACCAGGAGCATCCGTCGGCAGAGGTACCCAACCAGGGTACAGGAAGCTCCGTTACATTCTGTATTTAATTTTTCAAGATTCTTTTGTTTCAGGTATTGTACCGAAGGATTGGAGGAAGGCAGATGTTGTTCCTATATTTAAAAAGGGTTCAAAATCCTTGCCTGGAAATTATAGACCTGTGAGCTTAACTTCTGTGACTGTGAAAATATTTGGAGGGCTATTAAGGGATAATATTCAGGAATTCATTGAGAGGAACTTTGTTATTAGCAATAATCAGCATGGCTTTATGAAACATAGGTCATGTCAAACTAAACTGCATTCTACGAAGAAGTAAGTAGAAGTATAGATTAGGGTGTTTCAGTGGATGTGATCTACTTGGATTTTGCCAAGGCATTTGATACGGTTCCTCACAATAGGTTAGTCTTCAAACTAAAAGAAATAGGTCTAGATGATTATTCTTGTTCTTGGGTAGAACATTGGCTTAAGGATAGAGTACAACAAGTTGCCATTAATGGTAAATTTTCAGGCTGGAAAAAAGTGGTAAGTGGTGTCCCTCAGGGTTCTGTTTTGGGACCGCTAATATTAAACATATTTATAAATGATCTTGAAATAGTCATTGAAAGACATGTTTCAGAGTTTGCAGATTACACAAAACTGTGTAAAGAAATAAAATATGAGCAGGATATTGCTTTGGTGCAGAGCGATTTGGATAGATTGGGGGATTGGGCACTAAAATGGCAGATGGAATTTAACGTAGAGAAATGCAAAGTTATGCACTTCGGGGTCAAGAATGCACAAGCAACTTACACCCTTAAATGGTAGTGAATTAGGGATGACCACACACGAGAAGGATTTGGGAATTGTTATAGACAACAAATTAGGCAGCAATATGCAATGTCAATCTGCAGTTGCTAAGGCCAGTAAGCTATTGTAAATAGGGGCATAGATTTTTGGGATGAAAATATAATTTTGCCTATTTATAAATCGCTGGTAAGACCACACCTTGAATATGCTGTGCAATTTTAGGCACCTGTTCTAAAGAACGATATCATGGCACTAGAAAAGGTGCAGAGACGAGCTACAAAATTGATACAAGAAATGGAGCATTTTAGTTACGAAGAAAGTTTAAAAAAGTTAAATCTCTTTAGTTTGAAAAACGGTGCCTCATAGCGGATATGATAACATTATACAAATATATTCGGGCCAGTACAAACCATTATCTGGAAATCTATTCATAAACAGGGCTATACATAGTACACAAGGTCACACATTTAGGCTGGAAGAAAGGAGATTTCCTCTAAGGCAAAGAAAAGGATTCACTGCCTGAAGACATGGTTTTATCAGAGTCAATACAAATGTTTAAACTGCATACATACTTGCAAAAACATAACATACAGGGATATCATTTCTAATTACCGTATATACTCGAGTATAAGACGAGGACTTATACTCGAGTTAATGTCTGTATTATGGCAACTTACATTGCCATAATACAGACAGGACCGCCGGGCCTGTTGGGGGCTGGCAGCGAGCTGTAACTTACCTTTCCTGCAGCTCCTGTCAGCTCCCTTCTCTCTCCTCCGGTCGGCTCCCTTTGCAAGTCTCGCGAGAGCCGCGGGGTCAGAGTGTTGCCAGGGGTTACCGTGGCAACGCTCCGCGCGGCCGCAAGACTTGCAGTGGAGCTGACCGGAGGAGAGAGAAGGGAGCTGACAGGAGCTACTGTGAAGGTACGTTACAGCTTCCTGCGAGCCCCCTACTACACAGTGCACACCACTGGACCACCAGGGAGTGAGAGCCCCCCTCCCTGCCATGTATCAAGCAGGGAGGGGGGACAAATAAAAATATAAATAAATACAAATTTAAATAATAATAATATAAAAATAAAATAATAATATAAAAAAATAATAATAATAATTGAAAAAAAATGCCCACCCCCCACCAAGGCTCTGCATCACACACACACACTGCATTCATACACACACACCGCATTCATACAAACACACTGCATTATACACACACACACACACACACTGCATTCATACAAACACACTGCATTATATACACACACACACACTGCATTCATTATATACACACACTGTAAATAAATATTCAATTAATGTAATTTTTTTGGGGATATAATTTTATTTAGAAATTTACCAGTAGTAGCTGCATTTCCCACCATAGTCTTATACTCGAGTCAATAAGTTTTCCCAGTTTTTTGGGGTAAAATTAGGGGTCTCGACTTATATATTCGGGTCGACTTATACTCGAGTATATACGGTAGTGTGGTAATAGCTGCTTGATCCAATGAGACATAAAACTGCTATTTTGGGGTCAAGAAGAAATTTTTTGTTGCACATTTGTTGCAAAATTTGAAGCACTTCAGACTAGATTTTTTGCCTTCTTTTGGATCAACAGCAAAAACATATGTGAGGAAGGCTGAACTTGATGGACGCAAGTCTCTTCTCAGCTATGTAATTATGTAACTATGTAACCTAAATAATTATACTTGTTTTTTTAAATCCTTGAATGTTTTTTCTTTACAGTTTAATAAATGTGTGTAAAAAGGTAATTATTATCATTATTATTATTATTATTATTATTAATAAAGTTATTACAGGTCTCCCAATTAACCTGATTTTGGTGGGACAGTCCAGAATTTAGCGTCCTTTACTACTGTCCCAGGTTTGGTTCCTAATGTCCTACTTTTAGCAGAACTAGTTGTGCCCAACAGATAGGTCTACCCTATAGGCAGGGCCAGCGATACGATCCGCATCATTGGCATATCCTATTCATCCCACCCACTGACATCCTGGAATGCCAGTGTGTGGTAGTATGTTATTATTGATATTATTATTTTCATCACTATTATTATTCATTGTTTTATATCACAGAGAAGAATATACATATGTAACGGATCACCTGGCACCCTGACTGGGTACCTCCATTGAAGGATGCTCCTAGTGCTTCCTGAGGACTCCAAGTGCTCTGGTGGTACCTGTAGGGTATAGGGTGACTGACTGGAGCTGATCAGGTGCTGGTAGTCCTGCTCCAGTTCCCATTCCTGGACAGCCAATTCAATCAGGTCTGGCCTTAGATCTTCAGCCATACGGAGGTCCAGCATGGCCTCTCTGTAGACAAATATGTCCCAAAGTCGTGACTCAGCCGCACTCCCAAAGTCCGGTTCTGTAAAGGCCCCCCACAATAAAGCAGGGCCATTGTAATCCTTGCCCTCCGGTTTGTCAAATTTGGTCAGTACGGGAACACGCTGAAACACGTACCAACGTAGCGCTTGGTACGCATCATCAAGACCCAGTTCCCTACATGCCAGTGATTCAAGCTGGATCACAAACTCCTCCCTGGGCTGGTCTCCCAACATAGGCATTCGTAGGGCCACATGGGCTTGTAGTCGCTGCTCCTTGTTGGGGAGACACTCACCCCGCCAACACTGGACACCCTCTAGGGTTTCTTCCCACATCTCCGGTCGGGCGTCCTCTATGCATGTCAACCTGGTTGCCTCTGCTATAGGCTTATCAAGTGGGGCCAAGATGCTCTGTAACCTCCGGTTAAACTCATCCTTCACCTCGAACGTTGTCCAGGGACTCGCTGGCTCTATATCGCTCCATAATAATTCCGGTGTCTCCAGGGTGCTGTTCCTCTCACACCAGGACGCCATCCCGCCGCTTGCCACCAATGTAACGGATCGACAGGCAATCAGTCTTCTCCAATGCCCAGTGGCGAAGCTGGTTTCGCCACAACCTATTTTTTTTATTTTATTTTTTTACCATCATGGCTGGATTACCTTTAGCTTCCTTTTAATTTTGACTTTTAATTTTTGTATTCTAGAGAAACTTACCTCTGTTAATACATACATTGATGAGTAACCATCACTCTCGCAACATATAATATATGCCAGATTAATATAATCTAAAATTGTATTCGACATTTATTAGCTAGCATGTAAAATCGTTGCATTCGATTTTAGTAAACTCTACATACTGTTAGGAGGAAAAATTTGCGTTTTCAAGCCGTTTATAACTTATCTTCACATTCTTGGTGATAATTTTATGCCATACCACGACCTAATAATTCCAGCATAACTGCAAAAGCAGATTACATCTAAAAAATAAACGGTTTCCAATTGTAAGACTGAAATAATATAACTAGCAATTATTATAAGGGAAATATTAAACTTTTATTCCATGTGCTATGTACCGTATATACTCGAGTATAAGCCGAGTTTTTCAGCACATTTTTTGTGCTGAAAAACCCCAACTCGGCTTATACTCGAGTCAGTGTCTGTATTATGGCAATTTATATTGCCATAATACAGACAGGGGGCTGTGGGGTCTGCAGAGCGTTTACTTACCTCTCCTGCAGCTCCTGTCAGCTCGCTTCTCCTCCGCGCCGGTCCGTTAAGCACCTCGGTCAGCTCCCAGTGTAAGTCTCGTAAGAGCCGCGGGGTCATAGTGCGGCTCTCGCGAGACTTACACTGTGAGCTGACAGAGGAGCTGCACGGACCGGCGCGGAGGAGGAGGGAGCTGACAGGAGCTGCAGGAGAGGTAAGTAAACTCTCAGCCAGTCCCCCTCCTCCCCCCACTGAACTACCGATGCCACTGGACCCCCAGGGAGTGAGAGCCCCCCTCCCTGCCATGTATCAAGCAGGGAGGGGGGATGGAAAAAATAAATACATAATAATAATAATAAAATATTAAAACTAATAATAATTAAAAAAATAACAATATAACAAAAAAATTTTAAAAAATAATTAATAAAATAAATAATAATATAACAAAAAATGATTAAAATAATAATTAATAAAATAACAATAATCAAAATGCCCACCCCCACCAACACATACACAAACACACACTCACACTTCATTCATATACACACACTGCATTCATATACACACACTGCACTCATACACACACTGCACTCACACACACACTGCATTCATACACACACACTGCATTCATACACACACTGCACTCATACACACACTGCACTCATACACACACTGCACTCATACACACATACTGCATTCACACACACACTGCACTCATACATACACACACTGCATTCATACACACACTGCATTCATACACACACTGCACTCATACATACACTGCACTCATATAAACACACTGCACTCATACACACACACTGCACTCACACAAACACTGCACTCATACACAAACACTGCACTCATACACAAACACTGCACTCATACACAAACACTGCATTCATACACACACTGCACTCATACACACACTGCACTCATACACACACACTGCACTCATACACAAATGGAAAGAAAAAAATGGAGTAATAGGCGCTCTCTATAGTAACTAACGTGTAGGCAGCAGTATACAAACAAGGATTCCCAAACCTTGTGAACAATGTACAGAAAAAAGAAAGAAAAGTGTATCCCGCGCCTAATATATTATATGTGAAAAAAAGTATACATACATATATTCACAAATATATCTGGAAAAAGCCGAACCTCAGGATAAAAACAGAGAATAAAACACAATAGTGCAATACAGTAATAAAAAATATTTTATGGTGGTGAGTACGGCTATATAAAATCCACTCACATTTGTATGAGCTATAACAGAGCTCAGCTGTGCAGCGCTTGGACGGTACAATCCCCGTCTTGTGATATGTTGTAGTATATGCAGGTGCTTCCAAAGTGCAATTTGCGTGGTATATGCAGACAAAAGGAAAGAAAGTAGCCAATAGTGAAGTACGTCCCAATAGTGATGCAAATAACGAAAAGTAATGTACTTACAATTACTAGAGCATGTAACCTGCTCTAGTGTAGTCAGCTTAGGTGGTATAATCCCCACCAAGGATATACTGGATCCAGGAGGTAAAAGAATGAATATAAAAAGTAACTTAAAAAGTATACTTTAATATTAATACAATATAAACAAAAACCATAAAAGGTATAAAAAATAATGTCCCACTTAACGCGTTTCGCCTCACAGGGCTTCTTCAGAAGTGTGGTACAACCTCCTCTCAGATCCGTTTTTATATGGTGGTAGATTGGTTAATCTTCGTCCGGTGTGTTCCTTTTTCCTAGTTCCGGGTGCCAGTGGAACGCATATGGCGCACCGGAAGTGACGCGGCACAAGCGTCAAACCGTAAGTGACGCGGTGCTCGCGTGTAGTTGGTGGCCGGCATTTCGCTGATGTTATTGCGCTGGAACGCACGTAACGCCCATAATTCGGCGTACGTTGCGTTCCAAAAGTTCTTGTGGAGAGCCGGCTTGTGTCAGGGTACCTGAAGTCTCTACCTCCGAGAGAGGTAGAGACTTAGACGTTCATCCGTCCGGACGCCATGTTTCCTCTGTTCCTCGCGGTCGACCCGGTCACACAAACGCCGGCCGCGAGGGAGTCTCTTCCTTTTGTAGCATGGTGCCCGGAGGCCGACGTCATCACGCCAATCCGGAACGACCTGTCACTCAGTCCGAGACAGACTAATCAGGTTTCGTCGGAGGCGTGTCTATCCTCTCTAGCCAGGGTATTTAAACATACTTCGCCCTGTTGCTCATTGCCCTGTCGTGGTTCTAGCCTGTCTAGTCACACAGTGCTCTGGTGTTTCTCAGTTATCCTTTTGGTTTCGACCCGGCTTGTTTCCTTACTCTGTTTACCTCCGTTATCCTTGACCCGGCTTGTTCCTCGCTTACCTGTCTTCTCGTTCCCTCGACCTCGGCTTGTCTCTGACCATTCTCTATACTCTCTGTACGTTAGCCCGGCCATTCTAAGGACCGGTATACGTACCCTGTACCTGTTTGTACTTTGCGTGTTGGATCCCTGTCCCGATCCTGACATTACGACAGGGCCAATGGATCCTGCAGGTACAAACAGTCAGGTTGGTTCCTCTGATTCCAGGTTTGACGCCATGGAACACAGAATGGACCAAATGGCCTTAGCACTACAGGCATTGTTGTCTCGTGCTAATAATCCTCCAGAGGAGACGCGTCCTACTCCTATTTCCTCTGTAGGTTCAGGCCTAGAGGTAGCTACTGTAGGTGCCTCTTCCCGTGTTACTCCACCTGTACGTTATGGTGGGTCACCTGAGAAGTGTCGTGGTTTTTTAAACCAGATCAGCATTCACTTTGAATTGCAACCTCGCTCCTATCCTACCGATAGGGCAAAGGTTGGGTTTATTATCACCTTACTCATTGAGAAAGCTCTGAGATGGGCTAACCCATTATGGGAGAACGATAACCCGTTGGTATACAATTATACTGCCTTTGTAGCTGCTTTTAGAAGAACTTTTGACCCCCCTGGTAGAAAGGTCAATGCAGCCAGATTACTGTTGCGCCTGAGACAGGAGAACCGAACATTAGTGGATTATGCACTAGAGTTCAGGTCTCTGGCGTCAGAAGTTAAGTGGAATGAACAGGCTTATATGGATGTATTCTTGAACGGGTTATCAGATGTTATCCTTGACGAAATTGCCACTAGGGAGCTACCAGAGAATTTAGAGGACTTAATTTCGTTCATTTCTCGTATTGATGAACGTATAAGAGAAAGACAGAACACTCGAGAGAGGAACCTAAGACCTGCCTTTAAATTAGCACCTGCATTTCTAAGTCCTGAGTCCAATACCTCACTAATTCCTGAACCTATGCAGATAGGCAATACTCATCTCTCAGAAGAGGAGAGACTGTACAGGAGAAGGGAGGGATTGTGTATGTATTGTGGAATCAGAGGTCATTTACGCCTGAATTGTCCTGTCCGCTCGGGAAACGCCCGCACCTAAGTTTCTCTAGAGGACAGGCCTTGGGTGTTTCTATTTTGTCCTCTACGCATAATTACAAAAATCACAGGCTTTTACTACCAGTTTCTTTAACATGGAAGAGGGAAGTACTTAAGACCGTGGCATTGATAGATTCCGGCGCTGCTGAGAATTTTATCGATCAAGCCTTTGCCACTAAGCACACTATTCCTTCCCAGTTAAGAGAGACCCCCTTGGCCGTTGAGGCCATTGATGGTAGACCACTACTCGAGCCTGTTATTACTCGTGAGACTATATCCATGAGCCTGTCTGTTGGTATCTTACACAAGGAGAGTATATCTCTTATGCTTATTTCGTCCCCTTCCGTTCCCATAGTCCTGGGGTATCCATGGTTAAAGAGACATAACCCTACTATCGATTGGGAGTTAGGGGAGATACTCTCGTGGGGTCAGGGTTGTCAGGAGAGGTGTTTACAGAAGGTATCCCCTTTGGCTGTAATTTACACACCTGACACTACTACCCAGCCTAAAGAGAGACAGATACCTCCTTTGTACATGGACTTAAAGGCAGTATTCGATAAAAAGAACGCTGATACTCTACCTCCACACAGGTCCTTTGATTGTAAAATTAACCTATTACCTGGTACCATGCCTCCTAGGGGCAATGTATACCCTCTATCCACTAAAGAGAATGCTGTTTTAGAGGAGTATATTCAGGAGAATTTAGACAAGGGATTTATCAGGAGATCCTCATCTCCTGCCGGGGCTGGGTTCTTTTTTGTTAAGAAGAAGGATGGGTCACTCAGACCTTGTATCGATTATCGAGGGTTGAATAAAATAACCATCAGGAATGCCTATCCTATCCCCTTGATTACAGAACTCTTTGATCGGTTAAAGGGCTCTAAGATTTTCACCAAGTTGGACCTCAGAGGGGCGTACAACTTGGTGAGAATTCAGCAAGGCCATGAGTGGAAGACAGCGTTTAATACCCGCTATGGTCATTATGAGTATACGGTCATGCCTTTTGGTCTCTGTAACGCACCTGCAGTTTTCCAAGATTTGATTAACGAAGTTCTTAGGGAATTTCAACATGATTGTGTTATTGTCTACCTGGATGACATACTCATACACTCTAAAGAGGTTGAGACCCACCATCGACAAGTCAGACAGGTATTATACAAACTTTTACAACATGGTTTGTACTGTAAACTTGAGAAATGCAGTTTTGACCAGACCCAGATAGACTTTCTTGGATACGTGATTTCTGGGGAGGGCTTTAAGATGGATCCTGACAAACTCCAGTCTATTTTAGATTGGCCATTGCCTCAGGGACTCAAAGCTATTCAGAGATTTATTGGCTTCTCTAATTATTATAGACGTTTCATTAAGGGCTACTCGTCTATTATTGCGCCCATCACCAATATGACCAAACAAGGGGCGGATACTAAGACATGGTCTACTGATGCTCTAGCTGCTTTCAAGAGTCTCAAAGAACTTTTTGCTTCTGCTCCAATACTAGTCCATCCGGATACGACCTTACCGTTCCTGCTCGAGGTCGATGCCTCTGAGACAGGAGTAGGGGCGGTTCTGTCACAAAGATTGGGGGTAGATAAACCATTGCACCCATGTGGTTTTTTTTCTAAGAAACTTTCGGGCCCTGAGAGCAGATATGACATCGGCGACAGAGAACTCTTAGCAGTCATTAAAGCCTTAAAGGAATGGAGACATTTATTAGAGGGGACCTTACACCCTATTACTATCCTGACGGACCACAAGAACTTGTCCTACATTGGGGAGGCTAAGCGCCTGTCCTCTAGGCAGGCTCGTTGGTCCTTATTCCTGACTCACTTCAACTACGTGCTGACTTATAGACCTGGTTCAAAAAATTCTAAAGCCGATGCCTTATCTCGCCAGTATGAACCTTCTACTGTACCTGAGCCGGTCCTTTCCTCTATAGTTCCGAAATGCAATATTGTTGCTAATACGAATCTCAGGATTCATTCTCCGTTACTGGCCGAGATCGTTAAGCTACAACATTTAGCACCTAGACAGACTCCTGTGGGTCGACATTTCGTTCCTCCTGCTCTTCAACTGGAACTGTTGCAGTGTTTCCATAACAGCAAGATGGCGGGACATCCTGGTATTCGCAAGACTTTTGCGTTGATCTCTAAGGATTTCTGGTGGCCTGCTTTACGTAGGGATACTAAAGATTTCATCGCTGCTTGTGAGGTTTGTACTAAGACCAAACAACCTCATACGCTTCCTTGTGGATTCCTGCACCCCTTAGAAGTTCCAGAGAAGCCGTGGTCCTGCTTGGCCATGGACTTTATTGTCGATCTACCTATCTCTAAAAAACAGACTGTTATCCTCACTGTGGTTGACAGATTCACTAAGATGGCACACTTCATTCCTCTGCCTAAACTTCCATCTTCTCCCGAATTGGCCGAGATATTCGCTAGGGAGATTTTTCGCCTACATGGGATACCCTCTCAAATTGTGTCTGACAGAGGTTCCCAATTTATTTCCCGTTTTTGGAGGTCCTTCTGTTCGCAACTTGGTATCAAATTGAACTTTTCTTCTGCCTATCACCCTCAGTCGAATGGAGCTGCTGAACGTACCAACCAGAAAATTGAACAATATTTGCGATGTTTTGTTTCCGAACACCAGGATGATTGGGTCGGTTTGATTCCTTGGGCAGAGTTTGCACACAACAATCTCGTTTGCGATTCTACTCATTCAAGCCCCTTCTTCATGAATTATGGCTTTCACCCGTCTATTCTTCCTTCGGCTTCTCCTTCCCAGGGGGTGCCGTCGGTTGATGTTCATGTTGCTAATTTGAGGAAGTTGTGGGATCAAACTCGGCAAATCCTTACGCACAATTCTATGCTGGTTAAGAAACATGCTGATAAACGTAGAAGGGCGGCTCCGCTCTTTGTTCCGGGTGATAGGGTATGGTTGAGCACGAGGAACATCCGTTTAAAGGTGCCCTCCATGAAGTTCGCTCCCCGTTATATTGGACCTTACAGGGTGTTGTCTCGTATTAATCCAGTTGCGTATCGTCTAGCTCTTCCTGATACCTTACGCATCCCTAACTCGTTTCATGTGTCGTTGCTGAAACCTCTTATTTGTAACAGGTTCTCCTCCACAACAGCCCCTCCTTGTCCTGTTCAGGTGGAGGGTCAGGAGGAGTATGAGGTTAACTCTATTATTGATTCTCGTATCTCCCGGGGGAAAGTACAATATCTGGTCGATTGGAAGGGATACGGTCCTGAGGAGAGGAGTTGGGTACCTCAGGAGGATGTTCATGCTCCTCGTCTCCGCAGGGCGTATCACTCTCGCTTTCCATCTCGTCCCGGTTCTTTCCGCCCGGTGGGCGTATCTGAGGGGGGGGGTACTGTCAGGGTACCTGAAGTCTCTACCTCCGAGAGAGGTAGAGACTTAGACGTTCATCCGTCCGGACGCCATGTTTCCTCTGTTCCTCGCGGTCGACCCGGTCACACAAACGCCGGCCGCGAGGGAGTCTCTTCCTTTTGTAGCATGGTGCCCGGAGGCCGACGTCATCACGCCAATCCGGAACGACCTGTCACTCAGTCCGAGACAGACTAATCAGGTTTCGTCGGAGGCGTGTCTATCCTCTCTAGCCAGGGTATTTAAACATACTTCGCCCTGTTGCTCATTGCCCTGTCGTGGTTCTAGCCTGTCTAGTCACACAGTGCTCTGGTGTTTCTCAGTTATCCTTTTGGTTTCGACCCGGCTTGTTTCCTTACTCTGTTTACCTCCGTTATCCTTGACCCGGCTTGTTCCTCGCTTACCTGTCTTCTCGTTCCCTCGACCTCGGCTTGTCTCTGACCATTCTCTATACTCTCTGTACGTTAGCCCGGCCATTCTAAGGACCGGTATACGTACCCTGTACCTGTTTGTACTTTGCGTGTTGGATCCCTGTCCCGATCCTGACAGCTTGGAAAAAATAAGAGCATGGAGAGGTGCATATCTTCACTCTCCATGCTGGTCGTGGTATTGCGGCGGCCATCTTGGTTGAGGGCATAAAGTATAAACATATGGGAAAACACATATTAGTCCATGGGGGTACTTAACCAAGATGGCCGCCGCAATACCACGACCAGCATGGAGAGTGAAGATATGCACCTCTCCATGCTCTTATTTTTTCCAAGCCGGCTCTCCACAAGCGCTTTTGGAACGCAACGTACGCCGAATTATGGGCGTTACGTGCGTTCCAGCGCAATAACATCAGCGAAATGCCGGCCACCAACTACACGCGAGCACCGCGTCACTTCCGGTTTGACGCGTGTGCCGCGTCACTTCCGGTGCGCCATATGCGTTCCACTGGCACCCGGAACTAGGAAAAAGGAACACACCGGACGAAGATTAACCAATCTACCACCATATAAAAACGGATCTGAGAGGAGGTTGTACCACACTTCTGAAGAAGCCCTGTGAGGCGAAACGCGTTAAGTGGGACATTATTTTTTATACCTTTTATGGTTTTTGTTTATATTGTATTAATATTAAAGTATACTTTTTAAGTTACTTTTTATATTCATTCTTTTACCTCCTGGATCCAGTATATCCTTGGTGGGGATTATACCACCTAAGCTGACTACACTAGAGCAGGTTACATGCTCTAGTAATTGTAAGTACATTACTTTTCGTTATTTGCATCACTATTGGGACGTACTTCACTATTGGCTACTTTCTTTCCTTTTGTCTGCATATACCACGCAAATTGCACTTTGGAAGCACCTGCATATACTACAACATATCACAAGACGGGGATTGTACCGTCCAAGCGCTGCACAGCTGAGCTCTGTTATAGCTCATACAAATGTGAGTGGATTTTATATAGCCGTACTCACCACCATAAAATATTTTTTATTACTGTATTGCACTATTGTGTTTTATTCTCTGTTTTTATCCTGAGGTTCGGCTTTTTCCAGATATATTTGTGAATATATGTATGTATACTTTTTTTCACATATAATATATTAGGCGCGGGATACACTTTTCTTTCTTTTTTCTGCACTCACACAAACACTGCACTCATACACAAACACTGCACTCATACACAAACACTGCATTCATACACACACTGCACTCATACACACACACTGCACTCATACACACACACTGCACTCATACACACACTGCACCCATATACACACACTGCACTCATACACACACACTGCACTCATACACACACACTGGACTCACACTGCACTCATACACACACACTGCACTCATACACACACACTGCATTCATACACACACACTGCATTCCTTATATACACACACTGTAAATAAATATTCAATTAATATAATTTTTTTAGGATCTAATTTTATTTAGAAATTTACCAGTATTTCCCACCCTAGTCTTATACTCGAGTCAATAAGTTTTCCCAGTTTTTTGTGGTAAAATTAGGGGCCTCGGCTTATATTCGGGTCGGCTTATACTCAAGTATATACGGTAATTGAAGCTCAATACTCTGCTAGAAAAACATGTGTTAGCTATATTTGACTCAAAACACCCTCATGCATTATTCATATATCACTATACAATGGATGTTAGTAGCTTTTGTAACTAGTCAAACTATATCATCTATATTAGCTCCCAATTAAACATAAATTATATTCATCAAAATTAAACAATATAAAAGACTGTTTTGTATAAAATAATAAAGTGCAGTGTATAAAAGTGAAAAGGATGTTTCTCTAAATGTGAAGAAAAACTCCAATCCTATAAATAAACACCCATGTCTATTATTTTTAAAGGGATATGACAACCTAAATCCCAAGTATGGAGTGTTTGACCAAACAATTCATTATATATCCCCATTCAATGGATCCACAATAATTGTTCTGTGTCATATATATAAACCCTTGGAACAACTTATAAAAATAATCAAAATACAAAAGAAGGTTTTATAAACACATATATATATATATATATATTAACAAATCCCCATTATATGCTATTTTATTCTACATGTGTTGTCTTTGGTTTAAAAGCTAGCATTAGGGCTTCAAACCAGACACCCATACACGTATATTTAACATAACACATAATGTATTATTGCACAATGCACACATGATCTGTAACTACACAAATATACATTTTGAATAACAGAATTACTATATAGTAAACAGATGTTCTCATTAGAGGAAAATTCATCAGAATTTACTCTTAACAATGACCGGTGCTTAGTTCTTTGACAGCAAATTGAATATATTATGTACCTGTCATGTTGTATATCTGTGACATTGTTCTCAGACAGAACTGAATCTCATATAATAAAAATATCAGAATGTGATATCATAGTTTGTGTTCTGAGTATTATCTCAGAATTCAATGTACTGCAAGGATTCATCATTACATTAATATTACACAAAAGCATAAAAAATATTATTCTTTTATTAAATGTTAGTATTATAAGGTAAAACACTAAAAAAAAAAAGATCACATGTACATAATGAGGGCTTCATACAACTTTTTAAAGGAACCAATCTAGATTTATGGATTGATATAAAAACTTATATCGTATATGACCTTCACATGCAGAGTCTGACAGTTAATTCATGAATGAACCCTCTATTTGATAGAGGGTAACATGAATACTCCACACTCACATCAGCTTACGGAAGCTAAAAAAGAAAATGTATCTCAGTATGCCCCATTTAAGATGCAGCATTTGAAGAGAAGTATATTAAATATCATAATGGGGACACATCTAGCTGGGAAGCTGTCAAGACACATCCTGATTGAGCTTCCAAATTCGGCTTAAAATAATTAATTGTATTTCAGATAGCATGCCATATTACGTGTGGCTTCTATATCCAGGGTTCACACGTTTTTTTTGCTTCGTCTTACTTTAGGTATAATTGTCAGCGAGTGATGGCTCGATGACTGGGTCAGAGGATCTCCAAAATGAGAAGTCTTGTGGGGTGTTCCAGATATGCAGTGGTTAGTATCAACCAGAAGTGGTGCAAGGGAGAACAACCTGTGAATCGGCATCGGCCCAAGGCTAATTGAGCCTTGTGTGGAGCAAAGGCTAAACTGTCTGGCTGGATCACATAAGAGAGCTAGTGTAGCTCAGATTGCTGAAAAATCTTGCTGGCCATGACAGAATGGTGTCTAAATACAGTGCATCGCAGTCAAAGTGCCTATGATGACCACTGCCAAAAGTACCTTCAATGAGGACGTGAGTATTTTTAGAACTGCACCATGGATCAATGAAAAAAGGATTCCTGGTCTGATTACTCATGTTTTCTTTTAGATCAGGTTTATGGCCGGGTGCATGTACACCATTTACCTGGGGAAGAGGTTGCCGCAGGATGGAAAATCCATTTTGCATAGGGAAAACAACCCATGTTTTCCTCTAAAAATTATCAGATAGGATACCATTCTCACTATAAATGCAAAAAGGGGGGCTTTGATCTACACTTGAACTAATAACCAATTTGTGGTTAACAGCCAGGGGTGGTCGGTGATTAAGAGGTGCGATCAAGGTGCCACACAGTGAGGGGGTTTGGTAAACGAACGGGGTATACAGACAGCCGAACAAAAGGAATAAAAGTATCTTTGGGTTCTCCATTCCGCTACACATAACATAATATAATATAACATAAACCAGAATAGAAAGGTTTTTGGTTACTTGGGATCGCTTCTAAAGATAGGAGGGACTAGTATAGTTTAGATAACATAGTCTGATCATGCTCCAGTAGTTTTGAAACTGACTGATTCTAACCAAGGAAAGGCATGGGAAAGTGGCACTCAACAGAGAAATTATTTGAGAATTCTTAATGGAAGACATTCAGAAAGAGTTGAATTCATTTTTTAAACACAATGATAATGGATACACACCTATAAACTTTGTGTGGTTAACTCATAAGGCGTTTATTAGAAGACTATTTATAAAGTGTACCTTATTTAGAACCTACAGCTATCGCATTATGAACGCCAGGAGAATATTTCAGGAGTGCTCCATAAGGGGACAGACCATTTATTAACTTTATTTGCGGACAACATTCTTCTTATTATCACCAATCCCAATTAATCTCTACCAGCACTACATACTTTACTGAATATATTTAGGAAACTATCCTATTGTAGACTGAATGTAGCAAAAACTCAAGCTTTGCCAGAGCCGATTCCAGTTTCAGACCTAGAGGTGCTTAAAACATAATATTCCTATGATTGGCACAAATACATTATTAAATATCTGGAAAGTTCCCATCCATAAAAGCATTTTAGATGTAGTAAAATTCAACTACCAGCTGCTTCTTAACCAAACAAAAGCAGATTTTCATGCATGGAAATATGCTACATCATCCTGGTTTGGTAAAATCATTGTGTGTATTGTGCATGCTACCATTGCCATCCCCTTCTTCTTTCTTTAACTCTTTACAACTATTTACAAGGTTTATTTGGAAACACAAAGCCCCTGTGTAGCTCAATCCATATTCTCTTTGCATTCCTCTAGGGGATGCTTGGGAATTCCACATGTCAGCTATTTTCAAACAGCCTCGGTGTTGGCACAAGCCATGAAATTACATGTTTCTGTAACAGATGCACATTGGGTGACAAAGGAGACGAGTAACATATCCCCTAAAAATAATTGACATTTACATCTGGAAATCTTTTCATAATCAGGGCTATACATACGAGGTCACACATTTAGGCTGGAAGAAAGGAGATTTCATCTGAGGCAAAGAAATTTTTTTTTTTTTTACAGTAAGAGCAATAAGGATATGAAATTCTCTGCCTGAAGAGGTGGTTTTATCAGAGTCCATACAGATGTTTAAACTGCAATTGGGTAAATACTTGCAAAAACATAACATACAGGGATATCATTTCTAATCAGTGGGGTAATAGCTGCTTGATCCAAGGAGACATCTGGCTGCTATTTTGGGGTCAAGAGGGAATTTTTTCCTAGTTTGTGGCAAAATTGTTTTTTTTGCCTTCTTTTGGATCAACAGCAAAAATATAAGTGAGGAAGGCTGAACTTGATGGGCACAAGTCTCTTTTCAGCTAGGTAACTATGTAACATGTGGCTTCCAAAAATACTTTTGAAAACTACTAATCACTACTGGACACTTTTTTGATATCTGGGATCAGCATGTGGCTGCCTGTGGGGTCAAAAACATTTTACCTAGATAGACTCCCATAGATCCACTAACTTTTCTAATCCCTGACTCTCACCAGGCCCAATGGAGGGGAAAGTAAGATCTCCACAGTGCAAGATTTACTGGAGAAGAATTCCCTAAACTAAAAGAGAAATTTAACAACCCAAGCCAGGGTATCTTTCTGGACTTGCAAGTTGCCATTAATGACTAGATATGTACTATCTAGAAGCAGATCCCAAATGGAGGAATCACTTAACTTTTCATCATTGATAGTGAAGCCAGGAGTATATTCCCCTAACAAAATCTATACTATCTCAGTTTTATGGTAGTGTATCCCAAAAGAACATGCAAACCTCTAAGCTGGCATATGCACAATATTATTATTATTATGTTATTATTTAAATAGCGCCAACAAATTCTGGAGCGCTTTACAGTGGGTGGATGAACAAACATTTAGTTGTAAACAGACAAGTTGGACACACAGGAACAGAGGGGTTGAGGGCCCTGCTCAATGAACTTACATGGTAGAGGGAGTGGGGTAAAGTGACACAAAAGGTAAGGATAGTATTAGACTAATGACAGCTGCAAGGCTTTGCACAGTGGTCAACTCTCCCATCATCAATACAAGATCTTGGTGAAAAATGAATGCAACACTGGACGGTAATAAATCTTGTGACATTGCAGAAGCTTGTTGAAACAATGCCACATCGAATGCATGCCGTAATTAAAGCTAAAGGCGGTCCAGCAAAATATTAGAGTGTGTGACCTTTTTTTTTTGGTGGCAACTTTTTTTTTGGGGCAGGCAGTGTATATTGACTCCCAATAAGGAAAATTTTTGACAAGTGGTTCTGTGTGCCCTTTTTTTGCTCTGCATAATATGTTCCTGTACAATGAACCTCTGTGTTACCTGTGTGTTACAAAAAACAAAAAAAGAAAAATAGCCAATTTCAATAGAAATAGAATTTCTTCAATTGGGGGCAGAAATAACTATTTGGCTATCAATCAGAAAAAACATTTTTTGTGCTGAAAAGCCTCAACTCGACTTATACTCGAGTCAATGTCTGTATTATGGCAATTTACATTGCCATAATACAGACAAGGGGCTGAGTAGGAGGGGGGCTGGCAGAGAGTGTTTACTTACCTCTCCTGCAGCTCCTGTCAGCTCCCTTCTCCTCCGCGCCGGTCTGGTCAGCTCCCCTGTCAGCTCCCAGTGTAAGTCTTGCGAGAGCTGCGGGGTCATAGCACGGCCGCGAGACTTACACTGGGAGGGGAGCTGACAGGGGAGCTGACCGGACCGGCGCGGAGGAGAAGGGAGCTGACAGGAGCTGCAGGAGAGGTAAGTTACAGCTTCCTGCCAGTCCCCTCCACTGAACTGCCAATGCCACTGGACCACCAGGGAGTGAGAGCCCCCCTCCCTGCCATGTATCAAGCAGGGAGGGGAGACGGAAAAAAAAAATATATAAATAATTATAAAATAAAAAATAATAATTTAACAAAAAAAAATTATTAAAATAATAATTAAAAAAAAAGAATAATAAAAATGCCCACCCACCACCAAGGCTCTGCAACACATACACAAACACACACTGCATCACACACACTCACACTGCATTCATACACACACACTGCATTCATACACACACACACTGCATTCATACACTCACATTGCACTCATACACACACACTGCACTCACACACACACACTGCATTCATACACTCACATTGCACTCATACACACACACACTGCACTCATACATACACACTGCATTCATACACACACACTGCACTCATACACACACACTGCATTCATACACACACACTGTATTCATTATATACACACACACTGTAAATAACTATTCAATTAATATAATTTTTTTTAGGATCTAATTTTATTTAGAAATTTACCAGTAGCTGCTGCATTTCTCACCCTAGTCTTATACTCGAGTCAATAAGTTTCCCAGTTTTTTTGGGGGTAAAATTAGGGGCCTCGGCTTATATTCGGGTCGGCTAATGCTCAAGTATATACGGTAGCTTTTGCAAACAAGTTTTAGGAATACCCCCAATGAAAAACATGCATAAATAAAAGCATGTGTGTTTTCATTGGTCATATGTCTATTAAATAGTCATTTAAAAAAAAAAAAGGGGGGTGGGGGGATAATAGAATCCTTATAAAAAAAAACTGACATTTATCTCAGATGGTGAACTGATACTTTATAGCTAGAGGCCAGTATGATTGACTGAGTAGTTTCAGACCAGCTGCCATGTTCATTTTTTTGTGGCAGTGAATGGAACGCAAAGAGATCCCTAGGTATAATACTACATTTTAAATTCTGACAAAGGCAATTCCCCCCCAAAAAAAAAAACGTTAAAATGGTGCAATGCAACAGCAAAACACATCTTTAGTGGCTATCTATTCCAGACTTGCCAAATAAGTTATAGCTTTAGAACTAATTAAGTGGGAATTAAATTGTAAGGGCAATACAAAGGGAATTAAATGAATGTAGTAGAATGGTGAATATGCAATTGTTAATTACGGTCACACAAACCACAGCAGATCAATTATAAAAGCCAAATCCATGCATCATTAATACGCATAGAGGCTGCAGAAATTTAAAAAAAAAAGAATCTTAATTAACCTTCAGGGTTCTCTAGCAGTAAATATTGCATTGCAAATGTAACTTTTCTGGAAATACATGGGCTAAAACTATGCATGCATTCCAAAAATAAACTGCAAAAACAGATTCCCTACACATATCATTACCTGTAATGTACATGGAGACTATAAAATCTGGGCCCGCACAGTGCAGTATGATATTTTGCGCAGTTCAGTGCCATGACCATTATTCTGACTATATGAAAAATATATTTTTTTTTTCCTCTCCAGGATATGGTCATAGTCTTTTTTAATGACACAAAAAAGCAAAGGCATGCTGGTTTCTAAAACAATTAAAATACACAACGAGAAGCTGATTTTTAGCCAATTAAACATCCATTTCATTATAAATTAGAAGAACATCGAAAGTCAGTTCAGGCGTATACACATAGGGGTTTGATTCTGTAAGCAATGAAAAACTGGATTTAGGAATAAACTCTACTTAATATCTCCCATCAACTCTAGCTGTTAAATTGTGCCACAGCTGAGCATTGTTAGACCTACAGAAAATAGCAAAAATAGCACCAAGAGTTGCTTTTCAATTACCTGCACAGACTTTGAAAGATACAGCAATGCCTGGTTCTTTTCCAATCTAACACACACTGATATATATTGAGAATACATGTAACGTGGATACAGCGCTAACAAACTGAGATGAGGCTGTGAGGTAGCAAATACTGAGTGTAATGGGACCCTCCAAACCCAAACAAAAATAGACAAACAACACAAAGAAAATCAGGTTGTGCCTAATGTCAGATGGAGCAAGAATGTTTAACAAAACAGCTCATACAACCTTAAATGTCCAAGTTTTTTTTGTCTGTATCTTGCTGTCTGTAGCTGTCGAATAGTCATCATTAATTTTATTTTTACTTTGTTTTGTAAAAAATATATTTTATTTACCGTATATACTCGAGTATAAGCCAACCCGAATATAAGCCGAGGCCCCTAATTTTATCCCAAAAAACTGGGAAAACTTATTGACTCGAGTATAAGACTAGGGTGGGAAATGCAGCAGCTACTGGTAAATTTCTAAATAAAATTAGATCCTAAAAAAAATATATTAATTGAATATTTATTTACAGTGTGTGTATAATGAATGCAGTGTGTGCGTATGTGTGTGTGTATGAGTGCAGCGTGTGTGTATGAGTGCAGCGTGTGTGTATGAGTGCAGCGTGTGTGTATGAGTGCAGCGTGTGTGTATGAGTGCAGCGTGTGTGTATGAGTGCAGCGTGTGTGTATGAGTGCAGCGTGTGTGTATGAGTGCAGCGTGTGTGTATGAGTGCAGCGTGTGTGTATGAGTGCAGCGTGTGTGTATGAGTGCAGCGTGTGTCTATGAGTGCAGCGTGTGTGCATGAATGCAGTGTGTGTGTGTATGAATGCAGTGTGTGAATGCAGTGTGTGCAGGGCCGGTGCAAGGATATTTGCCGCCGTAGGCAAAAAAATTTTTGCCGCCCCCTCCCCCCCCCATATGTCCTGACTTCCCCTCCTCCTCCCTCAGTGGTCCTTACCTCCCCACCCCCGTGTTCCTTCACCCCCCCCCCAGTGGTCCTGACTCACCCCTCCCCTAGTGGTCCTTACCCTCCCCTCCCCTAGTGGTCCTTACTTCCCCCTCCCCTCCCCTAGTGGTCCTTACTTCCCCCTCCCCTCCCATAGTGGTCCTTATCCCACCCCCTCCCTCTCATAGTGGCCCTTATCCCCCTTCTCCCTCCCATAATGTTCCTTACCCCCCCCATCCCTCCCATAGTGGTCCATATACCCCCCCCCCCTCCCTCCCATAGTGGTCCATATACCCCCCCCCTCCCTCCCATAGTGGTCCTTATACCCCCCTCCCTCCCATAGTGGTCCTTATCCCCCTCCCTCCCATAGTGGTCCTTATACCCCCCTCCCTCCCATAGTGGTCCTTATACCCCCCTCCCTCCAATAGTGGTCCTTATCCCCCCCCCCTCCCTCCCATAGTGGTCCTTATACCCCCCTCCCTCCAATAGTGGTCCTTATCCCCCCCACCACCCTCCCATAGTGGTCCTTATCCCCCCCCCCTCCCTCCCATAGTGGTCCTTATACCCCCCTCCCTCCCATAGTGGTCCTTATCCCCCCCCCCCTCCCTCCCATAGTGGTCCTTATACCCCCCTCCCTCCCATAGTGGTCCTTATCCCCCTTTTTTTTGTTATTAATTTTTTTTTTATTATTATTTTTTTTTATTTTATTTATATATTTATTTATTTTCGTCCCCCCTCCCTGCTTGATATATGGCAGGGAGGGGGGCTCCTTCCCTGGTGGTCCAGTGGCAGTTCAGTGGGGGGGAGAGGGGGGCTGGCAGAGCTGTAACTTACCTGTTCTGCAGCTCCTGTCAGCTCTCTCCTCCTCCGCGCCGTCCGTGCAGCTCCTTCTATCAGCTCACACTGTAAGTCTCGCGAGAGCCGCGGCTCTCGCGAGACTTACACTGGGAGCTGACCGAGGTGCTGAACGGACGGCGCGGAGGAGGAGAGAGCTGACAGGAGCTGCAGGAAAGGTAAGTACAGCTCTGCCAGCCCCCCTCTCCCCCCAGTCTGTATTATGGCAATGCAAATTGCCATAATACAGACTCTGACTCGAGTATAAGCCGAGTTGGGGTTTTTCAGCCCAAAAAATGGGCTGAAAAACTCGGCTTATACTCGAGTATATACGGTATATCCTAGAAATCACTTCAAACATAACGAAAACTGTATAAAACTTTTTCTCGTTAGGGAAATAAATGATTTAGCATGTACTTAGTATACCGTGTAAATGACTGAATTATACATGTTATCACCACCCATCTCTTTTTTTATCTCTAACAATGTAATTTACTATACACTTTGCTATGAAATGTTGACATTATACAAAAGAGGTCAATGTCTAGTGGCAAATATCCATGCCTGCTGTGTGATTCAATCAAGAATCCTTTTGCCAACATTGATATCAGACTGAACACCTTTGCCTCTGTTTGTGAAGGGAGGGTGCATGTGCATGGGATGATGTCATAGCTGTATTGTTCAATCACATGGACAAGTTATCATCTTTGACTACTGTATATTTAGTAATGTAGCCTTAAGCATCGCTACAGTATTATGTAACAGATATATGAATATGCCTTAACACTCCATCCCCGGCATCATGTACTCTGTAGGGCCAGAATAAACTGTGGATTTGGAAGGGGACTATAACACAATGTTAACCTAGAGCAGGGGTCCTTAAACTTCACCCCCCCCCCACCCCCGCCCCCCAGATGTTGCTGAACTACAACTCCCATGATTCTTTGAATTACACAGATAGCCAGAGAATCATGGGAGTTGTAGTTCAGCAACATCTGGGGGGCCGGAGTTTGAGGACCCCTAACCTAGAGGATGATCTCACATTTTCTCTATTCTATACCTAACCTTGAAATACCTTAAAAGGGCTTCCCACTGTCCCAATAAAAAGCACTATTTAGTAGATTTTTTTCACTCTGCAGCCTTTGCCTTTCATTCTGCTGTTTTTGCTAATCGTCCCCTTCTTCCACAGGCCAGAATTTCTGTGGCTGTCCAATCACTGACTTCCCAAATTCAGCCCAAAGAGAAGTCTCTCTAAGGCAGGTGCTCTGAACTATTGCTGCTTCTTGAGTTTAGCTCCAATAAGCTAAGCAACTAGGAAGTAATAGGACTGGTTGTCTTATTGACAGACAGGGGTGTGTTACAAGGTTCGTTTATAAAAGTGACAATTTGTATTGAAATCAGCACTTTTTTTTGTAAAATTAAAAAAAAGAGGACAAACTCTTCAAACATAAATCATTTCAGTGATCCTTTAAGAAGGCCCCAACATAATGCAAGTATCCAAATGGTATCAGAAATAGATTAGGCTGAATTGGATGAGCACATTAGGTGCAATTCCTTGAATAAACCCTCAATTGCATATATTACAATTCCGTCTAAAATTCTGGAGTTATCGCTGGATTGTCAATTCGGGGTATATTTGGAGCTAAGTGATTTTTGTAGCAGTGCTCCAATACCCAGCATAAATATCCCCACTTTTCCTTCGTCAAAGCTATAAGAAGTATAACAATCCAAGACACTTTCCCCCCAGCAACTAGACGACACATAGTTCTGGGAGTCAACTGATTTTATTTTGGCCACACACAAACCCCTACATGGGGTCTCTTAAACAAAAATACAGGGCTTTTCCTCCTAAGATCCTCTGTGTCTAAAAGATAATTGCGTAAGAATAATACAGTTGCAAGAAAAAGTATGTGAACCCTTTGGAATGACTTGGATTTCTGCACACATTGGTCATAAAATGTGATCTGATCGTCATCTAAGTCACAACAATAGACAATCACAGTCTGCTTAAACTAATAACACACAAATAATGAAATGTTGCCATGTTTTTATTGAACACACCATGTAAACATTCACAGTGCAGGTGGAAAAAGTATGTGAACCCCTAGACTAATGACATCTCCAAGAGCTAATTGGAGTGAGATGTCGGCCAACTGGAGTCCAATCAATGAGATGAGATTGGAGGTGTTGGTTACAGCTTCCGTGCCCTATAAAAAACACACACCAGTTCTGGGTTTGCTTTTCACACAAAGCATTGCCTGATGTGAATGATGCCTCACACAAAATAACTCTCAGAAGACCTACGATTAAGAATTGTTGACTTGCATAAAGCTGGAAAGGGTTATAAAAGTATCTCCAAAAGCCTTGCTGTTCATCAGTCCACGGTAAGACAAATTGTCTATAAATGGAGAAAGTTCAGCACTGCTGCTACTCTCCCTAGGAGTGGCCGTCCTGTAAAGATGACTGCGATAGCACAGCGCAGACTGCTCAATGAGGTGAAGAAGAATCCTAGAGTGTCAGCTAAAGACTTACAAAAGTCACTGGCAAATGCTAACATCCCTGTTAGTGAATCTACAATACGTAAAACACTAACCAAGAATGGATTTCATGGGAGGATACCACAGAGGAAGCCACTGCTGTCCAACCAAAACATTGCTGCACGTTTACAGTTTGCACAAGAACACCTGGATGTTCCACAGCAGCAGGGCCTGCGCTACCCTAAGGCGGCCCAAGCGGCTGCCTTAGGGCGCACGGATCCAGGGGGCGCGATCTCCGGTGACCAGAAGGAGGAGAGCGCCATTCGCATCGCTCTCCTCCTGTCTGTCACTGCGTGGTGCGTGGCTGAGCGGGCGGAACGCTACTTACCCGGTCTGACAGGAAATGCAACGAACTGCTTCCTGTCAGACCAGAACAGGAAACCGGATAATTCGCCACGGACCTCCAGCTCAGACACATGGATGGAGGTGCGGAGGGGTCAGTGAAAGGTACGAGGGGATAGGTACAGTTGGGAGGGGGGGCAATAAAAGATAAAGAAGGGAGAACAATAGTAAAAGGTACAAGAGGGGAGGGGTACAATAACACTTACAGGACAGGAGAGAGGAGGCAATAAAAGGTACAGGAGGGGAGAGGAAGGAGACAATAAAAAGGTATAGGAAGGTGGGGGCAATAAAAGAGACATGAGAGGAGGGGTAACAATAAAAGGTACAGGAGGGTAAGGGGACAATAAAAAGGTATAGGAAGGGGGCTATGAAAGGTTCAAGAGGGAAGACAATAAAAGGTACAGGAGGGGGAACAATAATACAAGGTAGAATAGGGGAGTGGGGGACAATAAAAGATACAGGGGACAACAATAAAAGGTACAAGAGGGGAGGGTGACAATAAAAAATACAGGACAGAAGGGGGGAAAGGGTATAGGAGGGTAGGGGTACAATAAAAGGTACAGGATGAGGGGACATGAAAAGGGACAGGTAGGGAGGGGGGACTATGAAAGGTTCAGGAGGGGAGACAGTAAAAGGAACATTAGGGGGATTATGAAAGATACAGGAGGGGGGGCAATGAAAGGTACAGAAGAGGAAGGGGGGCAATAAATGGGACGGGAGGGGGACATTAAACAGTATGGGGGGGCATCGAAAGACACAGGAGGTAAAGGTCAACTATGAAAGGTTCAGGAGGAGAGGAGGTGAGACAATAAAAGGTACAGGGGGACAATAAAAGGTACAGGAGGGACAATAAAAGGTACAGGAGGGGAGGGGGCACAAATAAACATACGGGGGGACAAACACAAAGGGGCTGGGGGAGAGAGAGTCACACAGAAGGGTAAGGGGCTGGGGGGAAAGATGCACAGAGGGGCTGTGAGGGAGAACGAAGCACAAAGGGGCTAGGGGGAGAAAGAGCTGCACAAAGGTACTGGGGTAAAAAGACGCACAAATATGTTGGGGAGAAAGAGCCACACAAAAGGGCAGGGGGAGAGAAAGGCAAAGGTGCTATGGGAAGTAAAAATACACAAGGAGGATTGTAAGAGACACAAGAGAGATAAAATACAGCAAAGGGGACACACAAAGGATAAAAGGGGGGACAGGACATAAAACAAGGGATATAAAACACTAAAGGGGGTAAGTTAGTCAAAGGGGGGGTAAAAGACACACAGGTGAAGATACATTTTTTTTTCGACGGGTAGGGGGCTGGCAAAATGCATCTTCGCCTGTGTAGTCAAAAATCCTTGCACCGGCCCTACACAGCAGTACTGGCAAAATATTCTGTGGACAGATGAAACCAAAGTTGAGTTGTTTGGAAGAAACACACAACACTATGTGTGGCGAAAAAGAGGCGCAGCACACCAACATAAAAACCTCATCCCAACTGTGAAGTGTGGTGGTGGGGGCCTCATGGTTTGGGGCTGCTTTGCTGCATCAGGGCCTGGACGGATTGCTATCATCGAAGGAAAAATGAATTCCAAAGTTTATCAAGACATTTTGCAGGAGAACTTAAGGCCATCTGTCTACCAGCTGAAGATGGATTTTGCAACAGGACAATGACCCAAAGCATAGAAGTAAATCAACAACAGAATGGCTTAAACAGAAGAAAATACGCCTTCTGAAGTGACCCAGTTAGAGTCCTGACCTCAACCCGATTGAGATGCTGTGGCATGACCTCAAGAAAGCGATTCACACCAGACATCCCAAGAATATTGCTGAACTGAAACAGTTCTGTAAAGAGGAATGGTCAAGAATTACTCCTGACTGTTGTGCACATCTGATCTGCAACTACAGGAAACGTTTGGTTGAAGTTATTGCTGCCAAAGGAGGTTCAACCAGTTATTAAATCCAAGGGTTCACATACTTTTTCCACCTGCACTGTGAATGTTTACATGTTGTGTTCAATAAAAACATGCCAACATTTCATTCTTTGTGTGTTATTAGTTTAAGCAGACTGTGATTGTCTATTGTTGTGACTTAGATGATGATCAGATCACATTTTATGACCAATTTGTGCAGAAATCCATATCATTCCAAAGGATTCACATACTTTTTCTTGCAACTGTATATAACTCAATTATCTCTCAGTTACAGAAAAATCTACAATATTTTAAAACACGCCAAAAATAAATTTTAATACTTCAGAATCCCACGAAATCATATCACTGAATAGCTTGGATCTGAGCGCACACTTTGACAAAATATCACTCAGATCCCTTCAGTGTTTCGGGAACGCCATTCGAATGAAGTTTTGACTCGTCCACGAGGTGATGCCCCAAAACAGTTCCAGAGAAAACAAAACAATGACCGATCGCGGGGTTCTCGCACCGGGTGTTCGTGGGGTTGTGTATCAGAAATTAGTTCCACTCTGTCGATTACCCTGTACTGCTGCCCGTGTTCAGGAGACAAGATGGCCGCCAATTGTTGGAACAAGTGTGTTTGGTTATACGAATGTCGGCCACACAGGGAAAGCACTTGTACGAATGATCAATTTGTGGTTAACAGCCAGGGGCTGTCAGTAAGTAAAAGGTGCAAACAAAGGGACCACACAGAGTTGATTCGGTAAACAAATGAGCCGTACGGACAGCCAAACAAAATGGAATAAAAGTGTTGCTAGCGCATCAATTCCACTATTATAATAATTCCAATTATTTTTTATAGTGGGTAGAGGTTGGCTGATGGGATGGAGGGGGAGGGGTTAACGTGGTTAGTGAGGCTGGCTGACAGGGGCTGGAGGGGAAGGGGTTATCAGTGTGTAGTAAGGTTGGCTAATGGGACGGAAGGTAAGGGTTAACAGTGGGTAGAGATGTTGGCTCATAGAGGTTGGAGTGGAAGGGGTTAACAATGTGTAGTGAGGTTGACTGATAGGGGCTGGAGGGGAAAGGGTTAGCAGTGGGTAGTGAGGCGAGCTGACAGGGGCTGAAGGCAAAGGGGTTAACATTGGAAAGTGAGGCTGGCTGACAGAGGGTGGAGGGGAAGGGGGTAACAGTGGGTCATGAGGTTGGCTGACAAGGGCTGGAGGGGAATGGGTTAATATTAAGTAGTGAGGTTGGTAAATAGGTGCTAGAGGGGAATTTATTATTTACATTACAGGGAGGGAATGAGAGAAGAACATATGGGGTGACTAGTAACTCGGCAGGATATCAAAGAAAAGAAGGAAGGGAAGGAGAAGAGATAAGGCTACATCCATAAAACATAAAATCATTCCTGGATTAATTGATCATTACAGCGTTAGGAATACAAACATGCTAACGTTATAGCAACCTGTTCAATGTTTAAGTTCCCAGCCCCACTCCGAATGCCTGAAAATGTGAGATTAACTTACCTTGTATCTCACTCAATGCTGCTCTTGCCATGACTGGCCCTGCCTCCCTGGCTGAGATAATTAATCATGATGAGGAGATGCATCTTTATGGGGAGAGTTTAGCGTCTCCACTTAGTGCATGCAGATGCTGAAAGTCAGTCCTGCACTCTTTGCAGGACCAATACCAGGAAGTCCCTTAGTGGTCATCTGAGTGACAGCCACTAGAGGTCTTACTAGGCAGCATTGAAGGCACTGCCTTTCCTCTAAATAGGCAATGCTTACAATGCTAAGACTGTAGGGGCCAGCTATAGACACCAGTACATTGACATTAAGCTGCAGTGGTTCTGGTGATTATAGTGTTCCTTTAATAAAAACATAATATGTGAGATGCCACCCGTTACAGTTTGTTTGTACCCCCACTCCCCATATTATATTTATACTGTTTAATAGTTAAATTAAACTCATTTCAAGCCTCTTGCATTCAGTTAGTGAACTGTTTATATTACAAATTAAGATAAGTATTTGGTGATTTTGGATCTAAACCTTAAGAGTGCGCTATATTGAATCTTTTGATATGTGCTACAGAGTTAAGAAATGTAATGTTGGTTTTACTTGTGGTATCATTTTCCCAAGGTTGCTTGTTTAGTTATGCATTTCGGTAACCATTGAATATGATAACACAAATTAAATCTTACTTTAAAATGTCATTCTGTGTTTGAAAATCTCTTAACCCCGATGAATATTAGATAAGCGTGAAAGAAGGGTTATTTCAATTAGGAGGGAAAAAAACTATGAATTTTTGTTTGCTGTACTTTCTCCTATCGCATGTTCTTTAAAGTGATTATACTTTCACTTCATGATATTTGTTTTGGTTGATGTTTAAACAGCAGGTAGAGTGGACAAAGCATTTACAGGATTGAAAACATTATGAAGATATGAAACAGTTGCAGGTACTTAAAATGAAAACGCAGTAATTAATTATGTTATACAGTGAGAAATGTTGGAATGATTTATAATCTAGCTAAATCAAAGTGAATTCAAATGTAAAGCCACACTAGCCAACCTGGAAAAAATATTCTAAGTCAACGCCCCCTCTACTTCAGTAACGTTGGACTTAAATGTGAAATTTTATTTGAATCAACTTTGAAATCCCACTGTAGTGATTAAGCCTGAATACGTTCTGCATACATACCAACTAAGATGGCACGAAAAACTGTGTGATGGGTCTGATGTGCAGACAAACCGCTATTAAACGGACACTATAGGAATCAAAACAGCTTTAGCTTAATGAAGCAGTTTTGATGTATAGATCGTGCCTCTGCAGTTTCACTGCTACATTTTCTGCCATTTATAGTTCAGGCTTCACTTAACTTCGGCCCTCCAGATGTTGCTTAACTACAACTCCCATGATTCTATGAATGAAGTAGATAGGCTGAGAATCATGGGAGTTGTAGTTCAGCAACATCTAGAGGGCGCCGGAGTTTGGGGAAGCCTTACTTAGGTTATACAGCCTTAGTCACACCTCCTTGCATGTGACTTACCCATCCTTCCTAAACAGTTCCTGTAAAGAGACATCTACTGTTTACACTTCCTTTCTTGCACAGTCTGTTTAATTTAGAATTTCTTATCTCCAGCACTGTTACTAGCTTGCTACAGTCTGCAGGAGCCTCCTGTGTGTGTGTGTGATTCAAGTTTGATTTACAGAGCAGGAGATAAACACTTCTAAAGCAAGTTAACATCTCCATTTCTTTCATGTAGGGTATGTGCGCCGCAGCCAGGGGAGGTGTGGCAAGGGCTGCGTGGACAAAAACAAAAGTGATTTAACTCCCAAACTTGCAGAGAATTGAGCACTAAGACTGCAGATGCATGATAGAAACATAGAAACATAGAAACATAGAAAGTGACGGCAGAGAAGAACCATTCGGCCCATCTAGTCTGCCCAATTTTATATATACTTTTATTAGTCCCTAGCTTTATCTTATAGTTAGGATAGCCTTATGCCTATCCCACGCATGCTTAAACTCCTTTTCTGTGTTAACCTCTACTATTTAAGCTGGAAGGCTATTCCATGCATCCACTACTCTCTCAGTAAAGTAATACTTCCTGATATTATTTTTAAAACTTTGCCCCTCTAATTTAAGACTATGTCCTCTTGTTGTGGTAGTTTTTCTTCTTTTAAATATGGTCTCCTCCTTTACTGTGTTGATTCCCTTTATGTATTTAAAGGGAATCACCTGAACAACTTTAGCCCAACGAAGCAGTTCCGGTGCACAGAACATGCCCCCGCAGCCCCACCGCTCAATCCCCTGCCATTCAGGAGTTAAATCCCTTTGTTTATGAACCCTAGTCACACCTCCCTGCACAGCCTTCCATAAACACTTCCTGTAAAGAGAGCCCTATTTAGGCTTTCTTTATTGCAAGTTCTGTTTAATTAAGATTTTCTTATCCCCTGCTATGTTAATAGCTCGCTAGACCCTGCAAGAGCCTCCTGTATGTGATTAAAGTTCAATTTAGAGATTGAAATACAATTATTTAAGGTAAATTACATCTGTTTGAAAGTGAAACCAGTTTTTTTTAATGCAGGCTCTGACAATCATAGCCAGGGGAGGTGTGAAACTGCTTCATTAGACTAAAGTTGTTTTGTTGCCAATAGGATCCCTTTAAATGTTCTGCTAGCAGAGATATTTACAAATTATAGTAAGAACATAGGAACACTCCTTCTCACTTAGCCCAGTATATGTTCCATCAGGTGTCCTTTCTCATGTTTATTACATTTTAAACTAGGATTGCTAAACGTAAGGACTGCTAAACCTACCTAATCCCCTAAGGCTATTCAGAAGCAGAACTTCTCTGGAATTGCTCTCTATTGGTATTTTTCACAGTAAAGAAACATCTATCTCTACAGCACCTGTTCTCTTCAATTCAGAAAACCCAAAGTGATCCCATGGAGAATAATTCAAGAAGCAGTAATTGCCATGGGAAAGATTAATGAATATTTTCATAGTTAATTTACCATTTTCCTCATGTCACATTAAGCAGAATAAATCAAACTCTCTAACTGTGCCCAGTTTCTTAAAACAAAAGCTTCTATGATGAAAAAACACATAATTTCCTAAGTTCTACCACCTCTTGTTTGTTCCACATGCACAGCTGAAGATCCTCCTGCAGATCATTAAATGATTCCAGATATTAACTTCAGATTTGTTTAACCCCTTAAGGACACATGACATGTCTGACATGTCATGGTTCCCTTTTATTCCAGAAGTTTGGTCCTTAAGGGGTTAAACCTATAGCCCCTTTAGCTGCCGTTAGGCTGCGGTTTTAACTTAGCAAGCTTGTCTGTAATTCCTGGCTTAGTTTAATGTTATTGATGTTTTTTCTCACTAGGTAACACCATTGTCATATTTTTAAATTCTGAACCTAATATGAACTATATATAAAATTACTATTTTAAAAGCAGAGGAACAGTGAGGTCCAAGCCTACTGTGGCACATCTCTGTAGCTTTTTCTGTAGCTGTCATGTTACTCCAGGTCCTTTATAGCTGAAGAGGAACCATTATATCAATCCTAGCACGTCTACTAATTCAGGGACCAAGAGAAGAATCTTATGTTCAACTGGAATCCAAGATCTCACTCCATGACGTGTTAGCTACCTAGAAGGGTTCAGGTCTTTGACGCAGCCATGGAATTCAAGAACCTATAGCAGCTAAAAGCTTTTAAAACCCCTACAGGCACTGCAGCGCAAATATCTGTCTTGTGAAACAAACGTGATCTTTGGTTACCAGTGCCACCAGTAGAGATTGCTCTCCATGACAAAGCCATGTGAATTGAATCATGTTCCAGTAGTAGTGGTTTGACGATGATGCTTACATGATTTATATACCGTACCTAAAGACATTGGCCTCTGTTAATGAATTGCCAGACATATAGTGAACATGTGAAAACTATTATTGTTCTCCTCAGAAGTGATTATCCATCTAAAATTATTACATGATCAAAAAGTATAATCCCCCAGAAGATCCAAAGAACAGGGCATAAAGGCATCTCTTGCACTGATTAAAGTCAAAGTTTATGAGTCCACCATAAGCAAACCACATAAGAAATAGTTTACAGAGGAGTACAACAAAAAAAGAAAAGACGAGACTACCTCCTCCACTTCACATGTCCCAGTAGTTAAATGGAAAATCCAGATTGTTATTCTAGAATGTATTATATAAACATTATATACGTGGAACTTTTAAGCACAATGGACATATTGATAAAACTGAACACTGCATTCAAAAAAATAAAAATATATCCATGAACATTGTAATGAGATTTTAATGCTGTGTGGATGCTTCAAAGACTTAAGACTCTGACAATGGATTGTATCAATTAATTCTGTAGAATTTCAAGTTGTCCATTAGCTGAAGAGTAACATAAGATAAACTGGCAGAATTGTGTAAAACATACAAGAAAATATACTACCAAATGTTTTTTTTCCACAGAATAAATATAACATTCTGGAATGGTCAAGCCAAAGTCCTGACCTTGAGCTAACTTAATTTTTTTCTCATGACTTAAAATAAGCAATTTATGCAAGACCGCTTTAGACCAGCGATTTGAACCACTTCTGTTAACAGAAAACAGATAATAAACATAGAGAGTTTAATGAATATATAAATAATATATCAGCTAGTTCTTTATTAAATATGTGTAGCATATCTATAAGAATACATGGAAAATATCTGAAAAGGCACTCGGGAGTATGTGGAATATATATCTTTAGATTTACTAACTGGTCATTAATAATATGACAATAACAAAAACAGATATAAGCAAAATGAGAAAAATACATAATGTAATGTGTTAAAACCACCGTACTCAATCAGCCTTATTTTAAAGGTTGACTTATGTAATTTAGGGTCAATTTGGATCAGTTTGGAAATTATAGAACTGGGGCTAAATGGGGAGAATTTGTGTTTGGTATGCTCAGATTACTCTGCTCAGTTTGCATAATAGTAACACGCCTCCAATTTGTCCTGGATTACACAGAAGTACTTTTACTGCTTCTGCTAATATAAATACAGAGTTTGTAAATTGTAAGGAGAACGAAAAAACAGGGTGCAAGAAGATACTGAGAATGGACAACAGCTCAAGCAGAACTTGCCCTTCAGGGGCTCCCCGCTCAGATTTGAAGCTAGTTGAAGCTCATTTTGTGCCATTACAAGGAGAAAGTAGACCATTTGCACATGAAAATGATCCCACCCAAAAGAGCAGTCTAGATCATGAGAGATACCGCAACCCCAGATGATAGTTTTGGCCTTGGTAGGCCTCGTCAGTGAGATGAAGCGTAGGCACCATAAGCTAGGGGTCTGTAATTCCGTCTGGATTACCCTTTAAACTTAAGGAGGGAAGAAAAACAGGATGCATGAGAATACCGAGAATGGACAAATAAAAATTGTAACCTTAAAATGAATTCTTGTGGCTTTCTGTAAACTATTCACAGCTCATGTGATAGATCGCTAGACAAGACCCACACAAAACTTTTTTTACATGAACTTAACACATGTACATTGCCATTAGCATGGCAACTCATTTCACTTTAGTTCTATGACAATTTTTCTTTTGTGATATAGTGTAAAACAAAATCAACTATAAATTTGTTAGACTTTCCCCACTGCAAAAGGTTTCTCCATTGCTGATTTAAAAAGAAGTTTGTTTTGAGACATTGCTGAGGCCCTAGAACCTTAATACGTATAGTGAGCTTTTCCAATCAAAGGGAATCCATTTAAAAAGAAGAAGATACTTTCATGGTCATGATCCAGTAATTAAAGGGACACCCTAGACTCCTAAAGCACTCTCGCTTGCTGAGTATGTCTTCCTTTTATCCGTTTAAAGAAAATTTAAATTTAAATAGAAATTGCCACTTTCATAAATTAACCTTGTTACACCACCCGACTGTCAATCAGGCAACCGGTTGTGTTGTCTTCCTGGTAGTTTAGCTCAATGTAGGAATGTGCCAAGACTTCTCATAAAGCTACATTTGGAAGTCTTTAATTGGTCAGCCACAGAAAATCTGGGTTGGGTTACAATGGGAGGGCTTACAGAGGCTTCAGACTAGACACCTGCAGCTTTTGCAAGCTGTGTTTAGAAATGCATAATAAAATCCATGCATTTTATCATTGGGTTATATCTATTATACAGTGATTTATTTTTATTTTTTATTTGTTCAGTGGAGTGTGTCTTTAAGAAATGCAGCACTAGTACATCTTATTCCCTCAATATTTTTCAAATAGTTTTCTTAAAATTGTTTAAGCATTATTAATATTCTAGTAATGCTTCCCATACGTCAAATGGATCACACGTTACTTTCTAAGCCCAATGAAAACTGGATTCTGACATTTGTTAGTAGAAAGGTAGTGAAAGCTCTAACAAATTCTTCTAACAGATTTAGTTAATTAACCACAAAAGTCAGTTTCTTTGATAGAACGGTACATTTCCTGACGCAAAGCACATGTTCAAGTATTAACATTTTGTTCATAAGGTTGCAATCAGCTATCAGCTATGGCGTATTAATTATCAGTCTAGCATGAATGTAATTGCTTTAATTTGCTTTATTTTAGAATGCTGGAGTTTTTATACTGTGAACTGGAATGAGCAATGAGAGTTGGTGAGAGCATTAATCTGGCTAAAAACACCAGAGTACAAATGCCTGGTACAAATATCACACAGGCATAAACTGGTACAAGTTATATAAGTCACACGGCTTATCATTTCAATGGATAACATTAGAGGCGGCTCTCTAATTAGGGGATTTAGGCGGCCGCCTAAGGCCCCACGCAGACTGGGGCCTCACAGCCGCCTAAATCACCATATGGCAAACTGACATGTCGGGCCCTCTGTTTGTGACGGCCCCTCCATTCACTCTGCCCTGGGAGAAGAGCACCCTGTACAGCCTCCGGTCTGCAGCTCCTCTGGGTGCAGAGCTGCAGACTGAGGTGTCACGCGATCTCCAGCAAATCAGAACGTTGCCGAGGGTTACCACGCAACGCTCTGATACTTCTGGAGATTGCAAGACACGTACCACATGGTCTGCAGCTCTACACCCAACGGAGCTGCAGACCAGATAGGAATCCACAGGACCACCTGTGGGATAAAAAGTATGTTTGACTACCCACCTTATACACACAATGCAACCCCAATTTATTTTCACTTTGGTTATTAGTTGGGGCCTCATGTTTGAGTTTCGCCTAAGGCCTCACAAAGTCTAGAGCTGCCACTGCATAACATTATTTATTAATCATTCAGTTTAATAACCATTTCTAAATGTGCTTTATTTTAACTCTATAGTTATGTGATCACCCAAACGGCAGCTCTCAAGTCAGTTCATAATGGTGTACAGCCGCAGTTTAACAAGCTTTTTGGTTCGTAAATCACCTCATCCTTCTGTTCACTTCCCTTTTTTTTAATACCAATTGTCCTGAAGTAATTACTTAAAGGGACACTGTAGGTATTTATTTAACTAATTCGAGTGCCTCGAGTACTGCCCCTCCATTCAGTGTTAAACCATTTTCAAGCAGTTTACATTGGTGAGGTGTCTCCTACGCACCACCCAGCTCCCACTGGTGGTATGGCTAAAGCAAAGATTATACACTTCCTCCTAACCATACTAATTCATAACAACAAAGGGCACTGTGATAGGCTAAAATTGGTCAGCTCACACTCTCAACCAATCAAAGCCAGCCATTGCTAGCTACTCAGATTAATGCTTCCTTATTATTTCAAACAGCACAGTCATGGTCTGCTGGTGACCCTTGTTTAACATTAAAACATTACAAATATTTTAACACTGAATGGTAGGGTGGTGTTAAAGGACTCCAGATACCATAACCACTTGAATGAGGGAGCTTGGTGCCTCCCCACCCCAGTGCTTCTCATTGATTTAGAGGACCGCAGCCAACACTCTAAATCACGTACTGAGTTTCAGACCACAAGGGAACTCTGAAAGTGATCTACACCCAATAGGAATGCAGACCCCAATGCTCCCCCATGAGACCACCAGGAATCCAGCTCACCAGAGTACTTCACTTGATCATCAGGGACAACACCTCCTCCAGCTAAAAAGGTAAGCAGTAGGGGTGCAAGTAACAAACACATACATAAAAAACTCAGACTCATCCAACAAACACAATTTTCAGCCACCAAACACTCAACACTCAACCAGGACATATAGGTACACTCAACCAGGACATATACAGCTCTAAGTCACATCTACTACAAATATTCACACACATGCAACACTCAGTCACCACACAACACTCACAGAAACAAAGCTTCTTGGTGTTTTGAAACTTTTTTTTTCTGGCAACTTTTTGGGATGTAGTTTTCCAAAAAATTACATCATGGTAATTACTGCTACTATTACATCCTATTTTTCAGTGTTATACAATGGCACTATAAAAAGGAAACAAACAAATTATTGTGAAGAGAAAAAAAGTTTACAAGGATCTTATCAAGCAATCTAAACGCCATGTATCAAAATACATACAAAAAGCACAGTACCATTGGCAAACCAGGCATCACAACTATACAGAGCATTTGGAGAAATTTTCTTCCAAAAAAAGAGCAGCTCTGTAGTCCACAGGGACATAAATGGAGCATTGCGAGACTAAATTTAAAACGTGTCCACAATCCTCTGTTTAACAATGGACTCCATTCCTGTCCCTAGCAATTAACAACAGCCTCAGAACAAGAAATGTCCTCTGTGTGACATCTGTTGATGGCATTCAAAATTGTATGTTTGAAATTTCGAGTATCATTTGAGTAAGGATGTAATGTCCACTTCATGCCAGATATTGTGGACTACATTGTCCATGATGCTTTGCCAGAATTATGGTTGTAAGAGCATCATGGGAGATGTAGTCAACAACATCTGGAGTACCAAAGATTGCCTACCCCTGGTCTATGGATTATCTTGATACACTCAAGATTTTGTGTATTGTAGATCTAAACTTGGCTCGCTGAGAGGGATGAAATACAAAGTCCCTAGAATCTCCAGTACTAAAGAGGATTAGCCCACTGTACCTCACTCTGCAATGACATGTGCCGTAATAAATGGCACGTTAATAATAATCTGATGAATGCAACATCATTATAGTGCTGATAATGGCACTTGTGATGGAAATGAACTTTTAAAGGTAACATTCAAGCTGAAGTCCTCTCACAAGTGTTCACAGGATCATTATAAATGATGTATCATATCCTCAGTACATCAAGTACTCACAGAGCTCTACAGCGAGTGTCCGTATAGTAAATGTAATTCATGACACTTTATATAAACACGCCCACACTGTTCTGTATGAGGGTTATTGTATAAGACAATATAACAGGTGCCCACATCCCTCCATATAATGGTTATTATATAAAATAATATATATAAAAAATGTGTCCCACTCCCTCTGTATACTGTCCTCTGTATAAAGGTTTATAAAGCCCACAGCCCTTTCTATATAAAGGTCAACTTATTATCAACATGTAACAAATGTCAAAGCTCTCAGTATAATAATTATTGTATAGAACAGTATATTAGACAGTATACCACACTCAGTATAATGATCAAGCTATAGGAAAATATTTAACAACTGTCTATAGTTTTCTGCAAAGTGTTATTATATAGGACAATATAGAATTAGAATGAGTAATATGTAGGAAATAATCTAAATCATTTTATATGCGGGTTTATAACAGATATGCTGTATATATGTATATATATATATATATATAAAATGTTTACAGCCCTAACTGTATTAATATTGTAGAAAATATTGAGCCATTGGCTGAATTCTTCTTTATGAGATTATTATATTTGACTATATTGTCTTAGGTGTCCACATTTCTCAGTATAAAGGTTATTATACAGGGCACTCTGTAACAAGTGCTCAGATTCTTGTGTATAATGTTTATTATAGAAGGCAACTTATAGCAATTACATTCTTCAGTATTCCAATGTTCCAGACTAACAGAAAGTGACCCACTTTATCCAATTGTCTAAGTCCTGTAGATGTGCTGTAATTACATAGCTAAGGTAGGTCCATTACAAAACCAAATTCTGTCATTTGTTTATACATGCAAGGCAGTTTTGATCACTTCTAAATGATTTCTTATCCTTTTACATGTAGTGCAAGTAACAGGTTAGTGCCAATAATGGGGTTACATACAAACAATGCAATGACCCACAACACATTAGCCTAAACAGATGTACCTACTAGAGGCATGATTTGACTAAATGAATAAATGATGTTGTGCAGTATCACCTGCGGTAGGACAGTCCCTGTATTCAAGTATTCTGTGTTCCTTTATTATTTTTTTTTAACAGTTCCTTATTTTTAAATACCACAAATAACTCTGAGCATTTAAGGGTAGCAGGATCATGTAGATTAATTACTCTTATTTATTTTTTTTTTCTATTTTATTAATGAATTAATTAATAATCATACATATAGTATGCCAGAATATTAAAATATGCATGTTCCTATGGACAGACCATATATGAACAATTAATGTACATCTAAACAGAATAAGGAATTTTAAGTGCAATAGATAGATCTTAACTGGGTATTTAAGGAACATAGCATTATCTATGTAAATGTAAAACACATTTAAGGATTATAAGGTTATATAGACATAGCTCTCTTACTGACAGATATTACCCTAGTATTTAAATCAATATAATATCTTAGATAAATCACTATTTAATGATAGCATCCCAGGGATTTTATGTCACTATAGCACTACATCATTAAATAGAATATAGTAACCCATAAATGGATAAGCAAAATTTAGCAGAGTTAATGATATATTAGATAGATAGATAGACAGACAGACAGACAGACAGACAGACAGACAGACAGACAGACAGACAGACAGATAGATAGATAGATAGATAGATAGATAGATAGATAGATAGGCAGACAGTCTGATACTATAGTCAGACAATTCATACATTTGTTAATTTACATTTTTAAAATATAATCTTAAGCATGCCCTTGTGCCTTATGTTAGGAGCTCATCCAGCATTAGATCCTATCTCTATGTGGTTATTTCACGCAGTATTAATGCTTTTTAGGACTTAGTGTGACCGATCGTCCAGTAAGGTCTATAAGATGCCACTGGCACTGGGACAGGAGACGAAATGACACATTTTGTAACTATTACAAATTAAAAATAATACAAATTTTGCAAGCTATACTGTCTGGTGGTTAAAAGATAGAAGAAGCCCAGTTGCTGCATCACTACAACTCCTATCATGCTTTAAGCCATACGCCTGGCTAGTAGTTCTAGTTCTACAACAGCTGGGGATGTTTGTCTTTTTGTATTAGAACAGGTTTATAACAAACAACCACGATGGTTAATGTAATAAACCCTGTGCCATTCGGCACTGTCACAGTGTATCAATGACGGAGTAACTACATTCTATGCAGCTGTACCATATGTATGGAACTTTTAACAGCTGCTACAGAGGCTCCTATATAAACCACTCACTTTCATTACATACCTGTCTGCAGAGAGGGCTGTCAGGGTGAACACAGACACCCCCACAGAGGTGAGCTGAATAAAAGGAATAAGTTTGCAGCCCACCCTGCCAAAGATCCATTTATCTGCCAGGTATCTGCTGGCATCCACAGGGACACAGGTCACCAGTAGTAGAATATCTCCCAGTGCCAGGCTGGAGATAAAGAGATTGGGGACATTTCTCATGGATTTCACTGTGCAAAAAATCTTGATGAGTGTTATATTCCCAATAAGTCCAATCAGAATGAGCATCCCATAGGCTGGAGCAATGGCATAGCTCACTCCAGGTTGAAATGGAACTTCAGATGAATGGTTTGTGCTTTGGTTCAAACAGGTGCTGGCTAGGGGAAAGTTGTCTGTTTCAAAGTCAAGCAAAAAGCAGTTTTCTGGGCTCATTGTCTGATTGTGTTGCAAATGCCTTCCTTCAAAAGTAAGCAGGATTATTTTCTTATGTCTTGGGGAAAAAAAGCACTTTCAGCTCATTGTCTCAGCTCATTTTCACATTATATTCTAAATGGTTTTTTTCTTCCTTTTGTGTGTTGTTGTTTTTGTTTTTATTCTGTTGTTTTTTTTATTTTCTCTTAGATCCCATGTCACAGAAGAAAACAAAGTCCTTTGGAAAATAATTTGTAAAATAAGTCAATCCTCATTTAGATATTATGTGATAAACTTCCTTGTCCTTTAACAGCATTTCCAGAGACACACTGTTTGCTTCTGTCTTCTTACATCTGGATCAAGCTTGTGTTGCACACTGCATTTAAAAGAAAGTGAGCACTTGTAAATTGTCTGAATAGAATCCTGTGAATGTCATGTGTCCACCTGCTCTCTCTCACACACACCAGCAGCTAAGACTTCCTAGCTGAGACAGTGATTTTGTAATGCAGCAAAGTGTGGCTTCTGCTGGGAACTGCAAGCAAAGCCATCTACTGGGCAAACAGCAGATCACTACCAATAAAAAGGGATTCCTATTCTACTTCTTTCAGGAAAATGTCCCTGAAAGCCAGGCAAATGTCAAGGGATTGGTAGAAAATATAAACACAATTCTTGACGCCACTATGACTCCTGTAATGACTGGTATAAATTGCAGGTTTTATCCATCAGCGCACAGTCTTAGCAACACTATAATTTTACAATATATAATTCTACAAAAAAAGGAATAATAAGGAAAATGCATGTCTTGTGTCTAAGTGTACAATCACAAAATGGAAAAAAAAGGAAAATGATTGTCTATACGTCATGTGGCTAGTCTATATAATTCCAACAAAAATACAATTATTTTATGTGTCTGAAATGGGGAAACATCATCTGACAGGTTGGATAATTTGAAACACAGAGGAGGTCTGATAATAATTTGCATCCAACAATAATTCAGATGACAATGTTCAAGACAATCAAGATTGGTTAAGTTATGTGTGTATCACTGTTTGTTTAATATCTGTGTAAACATTTCAGTGGTTCTGTCGGTTTAACCCTTCAATATAAACCATTGCCAGTTTGTAGAAATTGCAATTTTTGCATTGTAGGGTTAAAGATACCGGTACCTCTAGTAGCAGTCTTTCTGACAGTCACTGGAGACGCTTCCACCTCCAGAACTGAGTCAAACATGGTCCGGAGATCAAACACCTAGCATAGTGCTGCATTGACTTGGAGGAAAGCAGCATTTGGCTCAGAATGTCAACACCTTGTCAACCAATGCTTTTTTTAAGAGAAGCATTGAATTGGATGAGATTATGGAAGATTGATTGCAAAAAAAAAAAGAGTATAATACACACACTAAAAAAGGGGGAATACTTCCTGCAGGGTGCTCCAGATTGGGGAGGCCAATCCCTGAAGACATCAAATGGAAGAAAAGAAATATCCAACATCTTGATAAGACTTGATAAAGGCTCAGAGAGGAGCCGAAATATTGTCTCCACTTTCTTGTTTCAAATAAAAATACTGCCTTTTAGAAGAAACTTCAGGTGTGCCGGGAGATTATGGAAGATGCCAGCCGGCATGCTGATGAAGATGAAGGCGGAGCGGGTGGCTGCAGCGGAGTTGTCTTGCCACTGAAAATGTGGTAAGTAACCTTTCTTTGACTTTACTTTTTACTTTTTTTACTTGCAAATGAAGGTGGACAGTGGTCACAGTGATAGAAGGAAACCTATAGTCCCCCTAAAAAGACTATTGTTATTTTCGGGACACTAGCTAGGTTCCCTTTAAGCACGATATAGTTTGTGTCAAGCAAAAGAGAAACAAAATGATTTGTAATTAAGATTTCAATTAATGTCAGTTCAGTAGATATTCCCAATAAGAAAGCATGCATGTGATTTGTGCATGAATCTTTATGGTTCTTTGAAATTGTGGCTATCAATTTCGACAGCTATTGCAAACATCCTCCATCTTCCCAAGTACAGACAATCTTATCTCTGGCTGTATATTAACCAATCAGAGAAGATTAATAAATCACTGAGAAGCACTGTAGATTAGCCATAGGTGTGTGCAACTGACCAATCACAGACTCCTCAATGAGCTGTATTACAGTTTATTGAGAAACCGAAAGGCGAGACAAACACCTATCACTTCTGTTTAGCTCCGTAGAGATCAGCAATATGGAAAACAAATCTCAGTCACAAAGCTGGGAAGGTGTAACTGGAAAAAATTATAAAAGTGCCAATTTCTGCTGAAGCAGCAGTTTTACAAAATGAAAAAAGAAAACACACTTTCAACACATAAGGTACCTTTTGGCAAGCTGGAGTGCTTTATGTGTTAAAACAACCAATGAGCCGTTAATATCGAAGGAATCATAATCCCACTGTTCCAATGCATTTCAGCAACATTTTTTTTACCACTACCAGACTACCACTGTCCTATACATTATGGTAGACACTCAAACACATTTCAGAGATCACAATACTTCTATAGAAGAGCTATTGACACATTAATGCAACCTTCCCACACTTCACAAACTCAACACATAAAACGTAAAAGTCTTTGCTGGCGACCAGAAAAAAAACGCTGCAAACATCAGCCCTTGTCTTTATGAATGAGAAGCTTTTTTATGAAGCTTTTTATGAATGAGGAGCTACTGATTGTCTTGGAGCGTTGGCTGACTGCTCTCAGCCAATCAGCAGCACCCTCGCCCAATGCCGTCTGAGTCTTTTGTTATCTAAGATATCACACTGCGAAGGAAAGGGAGGTATAGTGATCCTGCACATTTTAACCCCTAAATGTGAATCAGTGCCAAGAACTTCCTAACACCAAAACAACATTATTTCAATTAAATTGTTATGGTGACCAAATTAATCCTTCAACCAATTATTTCTCATACAGTTAGACCAATTAAAGGGCTAATAAACACTGTAACCATAAGATAACATAGCAACATTGGCCACATAGCAACACATTTTTACAAATAAAAAGGTCACACATACACTTTAATTGTGTTACTGAACATATTGGGCTAAGGACATACCTGCCAAATAATAGCATCATCAATGTACTTAGCTCTCTTCAAAAGAAACACTCCACTAGAAAAAAATAAATATATATTTATATATATTGAGAGAAGAAAAAGAATGGGTAGTATACCAATATGGGGGTATTGGAAACATATAAGAGGTATTATTAATTCTAATACCAATGGAGGCTAAAGATACCAATCAGAAATAATGATTGAAAAATAAAAAAGAATTTATTGAAAAAAATATATATATATGTTAAAAATTGCCTAACAACTTGGCAATCACCCAGAGTGTCACACACTAGCTAAATATAGTGAAAAAAAACTAAAATAAATAAAGTAGAATAAATTAAAAGAAAAGGGCTTGATAACTGAAGATTCAGGAGTTCCAAAGGTGCACTCCAATTAATGTCTGTAAAGCACACGTCTGTGTTACAGAAAAATAATGATACACGTAAAGTATTGGGGGGGAAGGATAAGATGCTTTTGAAAAAGTGTGGAAAGATTGGCAGAACCTGTGTAAATATAATTAAGGAAATTGCCTCAGTAGACAAAAAAGCCTTGATACAAAGTCTGCAAACAGCAGGCTCAATAAGTTGGCATGTGTGTTAAGATATAACAATTCATCAGAAAATGTTGCCAATATTTACCACTGTCAGTTCGCTGTATGTGTAGACTGGCAGTAAATCTCAGTAAAACACCAAGCACTATAAGGCTATCGCAATTCCCAATGAAGTAGAATGTACGCAGAGACAATACATCAATACGTGCTGCCAGTTAAACTGTCCGTTCGTTAAATATATAGACTAGTAATGGATAACTGTAAACTGCAGGGCAAGAAAGGCTGTCACATTCCCCCATACGATAAGAATGATGCTGGATAGTGTGACAAGGTATTGTAGTCTCTTTGTAAACATAGAAAATCAGATCGATAGCCAGAGTTCTAGATATAAGTAGATGTAGAACTGAGAAGGTTGCCGCCAGAACACAGGATTCAAAAAAATCACATGTATATTAAATATTCACAGAATGGGGGGGCGGGGCCTGACAGCCAAGATGGCCGGTCGTGCTTTCTGAGAGCTCCTGCAATAGAAGGCACAAAAACACCAATCTTGCCCGAACTACTGGTGCCAACACCAAACGGATCCCATTGAACGACACAGGACCACAAGGGGCACACAATGATCCCTGACCCGCGTCGAAATCACCTGAACATGCCTGAACCGGCCACGAGGCCTACTTCGGAGCGGAGCCTGCAACTTGGGCGAGACGGCCGATCCCCTGACACAGGCCACACTCGCAAGCAAACACTCAGCACGGCCCTGCAACCCCCCCCCTCTGGACCGGTGGGGGACATCCCGGTCCTCGCTGGGGGCGACTACCCCCGCACTACAGCCTGACACACAACGGCTTCGGAAAGCACCTGGGATTGAGGCGAGGATGACGCCCAAGCAACCCGGAGAGAGCACAAGAGAGCCAAACACGATCCTCACTGATCAAGCTGACTACACAGCAAGGCTAAATAAAATCTTTGCGGCATTATCGCGCAGGCTGGCACGGCGCCTACACATCCCAGCCGAAATCAAGCGTGACAATCACTCCTCACCGCAACCACAAGGTGGGCACAAAATGGCCGGCGCAAAGCGAGCACAACAGAGCATACGTTCCTGTCCACCCCTACAAGCCCGACCGCAATCTCGCTTAACCACTCGGAGTAACAAGTCTCCTTCTGGGCAGGGGAGCACACCGGAACGAAATCTGACCCACCGTCCACATACCCACAGGAGCATCGGGAGAACGAGGCTCCGGAGGGCCCACGGTCCCCCCACGTATGGGAAAGGGACCCGAGGATTAAAATTTTAATCATGTTACACAACTGGCCCATTTTACAGTATGACAAAGACCTTAAAGACAATATCAGCAACTTACCAACCATTACTGCACGCAGAGCAAGAAATCTCAGGGACTATCTGGTGCATAGTCATACTGAACCGAACACTTATAACCCAACATGGCTAACACCAACAGCAGGGATTTATCAATGCGGCCACTGTAAGGCCTGTAAATACGTTAAACCATCCAAAACGATTGAGAGCACAACAACATCAAAGGTCTACAAGGTGAAAGAATTCATCAATTGCAGTTCTACCAAAGTCATCTATTTGATAACATGTAGTTGCAAGACTCAATACATCGGCAAAACATACCAACAATTTAAGCGAAGGATCCTTCAACACATTGGTTCCATTGCTAACCTAAAGATTTCCACCCCTGTTGGAAATCATGTGAGACTACATCACAGTGGCGAACCCTCTCACCTTACCTTCCAAGCAATTGAGAGACTATCCATGAACTCCAGGAAAGGCAATTACAACAAGATACTGTTAATGAAGGAATCAAGATGGATCTATCACTTTAAAACTCTGACTCCGAATGGCCTTAATGAGGAGTTTAATTTTACTCCTTTTATTCATAAGTAAATATTAATATATTCTTTTTGAGGAACTCCCACATAGGCGCCCATTATATACCATTCATTTCCAAGTTTAAATAACCTTTTCATCTTATACTAGAGTGTTGGGTTGACTACACTTTTTTTCTTCATGGTCTGGGTATCCAACTTTGTTATCAGGTTCATTTTCCCTTCTATGGATGGCGACAAGACACATACTTACCTGTGTATATAAATTTACATCACCGTTACTTAATTCAACCTTGGATGCCAAGTAAAAAAATACACTCTGTGATTTGGGTATATAGTCTTATTTCTTTCCTATTTTTAATTATTTTATTATTATTTTTTCATCTTTCTCCCTGTACTGACAAACTTGTCTTTATTCAGTGAAATTAATTTTACATTGCAACTAATGTTGCCCCACTATTCCAGCTAGGGCACCAATTTTAAGTCCCTTTTCTCTTCTCTCATTACAGAGACATCTTTTCTCTCTTTCTTCCTATTCATTATCATCTATTCTACTATTTAGGACTCTATTCTAATATTTATTACTTTCCACAGAAGGTTTTTTTTTTATTACTAGTACCAATTATTTTCTTCTTGCATGCTTAGATCTACTAACATCATTTTTGGATCTATTCTATATTTATTTATTCGCATTGAAACATAAACGTTATTGTATTTCCTTTCACATGTCTGATTAACCTTGGATAAACTTTCCAATAGTTACTCTCTCGGTATAAAATATTTTTCGTAAGTGCTCCCTTCTGTCTGGGAGCGGAGGGGTTAACATTCTCCCCCTCCTTCAAACGTCACAAAATGGGAAGACTCATTCCCGTGACGTCAGATTTATTCACCAATCACATACACTCCCTGTCAACCAATCATGAGCTATGTGTTCTCTTTTAAACCGAGTGCTTCACACCGACCGGTTCCCTTCTGACGAGCCTGGTCGGGTGAAACGCGCGCGTCAAGGGAATTACCATGTGGCTTATCGTACTCAGCTAACCATTAGTTTCCATGTTTGCACTCCATTCTTTCTGTACATCTTACTAGTGGGGTTGGATTTAGGTGCACCTGAAGGCACGGGGGGGCTATCTACGGATAGCTTATTTAGCTAGTTCGTTTTTTTATTATTTATTTTTTCATTTCCTCCTCCCCCTGCCATTCTGTGAATATTTAATATACGTGTGGTTTTTTTGAATCCTGTGTTCTGGCGGCAACCTTCTCAGTTCTACATCTAGTTATATCTAGAACTCTGGCTATCGATCTGTTTTTCTATGTTTACAAAGAGACTACAATACCTTGTCACACTATCCAGCATCATTCTTATCGTATGGGGGAATGTGACAGCCTTTCTTGCCCTGCAGTTTACAGTTACCCATTACTAGTCTATATATTTAACGAACGGACAGTTTAACTGGCAGCACGTATTGATGTATTGTCTCTGCGTACATTATACTTCATTGGGAATTGCGATAGCCTTATAGTGCTTGGTGTTTTACTGAGATTTACTGCCAGTCTACACATACAGCGAACAGACAGTGCTAAATATTGGCAACATTTTCTGATGAATTGTTATATCTTAACACACATGCCAACTTATTGAGCCTGCTGTTTGCAGACTTTGTATCAAGGCTTTTTTGTCTACTGAGGCAATTTCCTTAATTATATTTACACAGGTTCTGCCAATCTTTCCACACTTTTTCAAAAGCATCTTATCCTTCCCCCCCCAATACTTTACGTGTATCATTATTTTTCTGTAACACAGACGTGTGCTTTACAGACATTAATTGGAGTGCACCTTTGGAACTCCTGAATCTTCAGTTATCAAGCCCCTTTCTTTTAATTTATTCTACTTTATTTATTTTATTTTATTTTTCACTATATTTAGCTAGTGTGTGACACTCTGGGTGATTGCCAAGTCGTTAGGCAATTTTTAACATATATATATATTTTTTTTCAATAAATTATTTTTTATTTTTCAATCATTATTTCTGATTGGTATCTTTAGCCTCCATTGGTATTAGTATATATATATATATATATAATTTAGTTTTTACAATTTAGTAGATAAAGCCCAATGAAAACGTGCATGTATTTAATTATGCTTTTTTTTTTTCCATTGGGGGTAAAATTAAAAAAAAGCTTGCAAAAACTGCAGATATCTTGTCTACAGCCTTTGCAAGCCCTTACCTCCTAACCCCATCTTCTTGTGGCTGTCCAATCATAGGCTGTCCAATCATAGACTTCTCACTGCAACTCAATGAGAAGTCATAGCAGGTGCTCTGAGCAATCACCTACCTCTTGTGAGCCATCCATTTCTATAAAAATCTGCACTTTGTACTTTGTACTTTTGCACTTTGTACTTTTGCACTTTGTAAATTGAAAAAAAAAAAAAGAGGGCACTCTATTCACCAATAAATCACTTAGGCAAGCTAAGGTGTGTGAAGTCTTCCTTTAACCTCCAACCTGTGATGTAATTAAAAAGCTGGAAAAGCAGTTTTTATTTGTTGTTTACTAGCCTATCAAGCTTGACATTTTATAAGATTAATAAGTAGATAAGGCATTTGGTCTGACTTTCACTTAATACATTTGAAATTGTCCAATGTTTTTGTGCTAGCTATGCATCACTTGTGTCAAATATTTGTATGTTCTTTTTGTATTAGTGAAAATAAGCAGGGGACGGGGGTTACATGATTTATTATGAACTGAAACGTTTATGTCTATAGATCAAGTAAACCCTGACATGATGTATAACTGGATATCACAGACACATTCAGAATTTAATTTACGCAAAGTCGTTACATGCACGGCACTTTTACTGTTGACATTGCAGTGATGATATAGTACTCCTAAATAATAACAGACAGTCGGCAGGAAAAACAATGACAAATTCATTATGAATTACTTTAACATTTTTATATTTTTTCATGTAATATTTTATTTTTAATGCATACTTGAAAATAAGAGAGATGTCAATGTATTCTTCCGGTTAAAGCCTTTGAGATATTTACATATAGATAAAAATACATTTTACTTTCATGTATTGATGAGCCAACATCAAACCGAGGTTAAGTGGAAATGCGATGTCGCTAATAGCTGTTATATTTGAAAGGTTATTGCATTTGTCAGAGAGATGTGTCAGTTGTATTGTCATTTTTAATTTGTACCCCTGTGTGTAACATTCCACGTCTTCAAGCTTCATTCATTTATTTTAATTATATATAATGCGTTTCTGGAATGCATTACATGCAAGCAAGCACAAGTCTTTTAAAATAAAACATGCCTAATTAACACAATGTTAATTGGCATTTGGTATAATTTCAAAATATAAGTATATGCTATGATTTCTAAGTACAGGCAATCACAAATATATTTGTGACAAAATTCTGGTTAAAACACCGCATGTATGGCCTATTTGCTAAATACTGAGTTGTAGAGAATTGAGAAAATGTGTCCAAAATAGTCAAGTATTAAATAATCAGGTTGGCTATTTAAGTACAATGTTAGCAAATGAATAAACACCGCACCAAAGTGTTCTCTGCTGTTATTTTGTAGGTTGATGTGATTTCCCCACTCAGGGATTGATTTGCCACAAGGCCATTGAGGCCATGACCTCGGAGTGGAAGGCAGGAGAGGGGAGGCATGATCGGTAAGGGTAATCAAAGATCTTCCTAACTGGCCAGCCCATTCTTCTGCTGTGTGTCTGAGGCATTGATATGATATATTTCCCGCTGCCGGCCTGAAGGAATTTTCTGCACCGTCTGGGGTAGGGACATGCTGCATCCCTCACTCTCCCACCACGCCTGGGAACCAGACTCTCCCCTTCCAGGCTCAATATAGGAATAAGGGAGGGGAGAATACACTTCTATAAAGCCCTAGTCATCCCACCAGAGCGACTGTCAGTATAAGTCCAGTAAAATCCCCTGCCACCCCACTATAGCTACACTATAGTTATTTATTGGATAAAGTCTTTTTAACAAGTTGCTACACCCCTAAGTTCATAAAACAATACAAATCTGCTTTAGGATTACCAATCATGTGTGTTCATTATGGAGAGCAAATTCCAAACAAGGATATATTTTTGAAGATACACTGTATTTCGCATTTTGTGGACTATTCCTATTTTCTTTATAGCTCCAAAATCTGGCTTACAATCTATGCCAGCAGTTCCATAGGATGTTTCTTGAAGGGCACCCACTCCAGTGATCCATTCAATAAATATTTGCAGGAACATTTCCCCAGTATAACAAATCATGCATATTGGTCGCATGAATCGCAAAGAAGAATATAAATCCACTTCTATAACCTCAGCTAAAGCCATTACCTGCACAGACACCTACCTGTTGAATAATGCCAACTTTCATCTATTAAAGGTTCAGAAATATATTTATTGATCTTATTGGGGAGAAGTGCATACAGAATTTTGGCTGAGGATGTTTTCTGTGGCAATGATGATGTCTGAGAGTGATAAAAGCAATTAGCAGAAACTAACACAACTGCCAATCGATAACCACCACCCACTTCCTCAAAACATAAAAATACAGCAAAATGTATTGAAAGGACACTGTAGACATTGTAGTTGATTCATCTTAATACAATTAGTTGAAACGGGTATAGTGACTGGGATCCCTTGTCACCATACTTCCATTCTGCATTAAACCAGTAAGGACTCAATAGCCTGAGCAGCAATTGGCAGCAATGATTAGAGTGTAAACTCTCTGTTTGCATACTGTAACAGAACATATGACTGGTATGAATTGGTATGGCCAGAAGGAAGTGTGTAATCTCTGCCTTAGCCGTGGCTCCATTGGGGGCTGGTCTGTCGGTTGCCAGTGACCCTTATTTAGGGTTACACTACTCGAAAATGGTTTAACACCGAATAGAGTGAGAAATTAAATAGTTGTAGTGCCTACAGTGTCCTTTTAAAGAATAATTATAACATTAAACACATCACCATAGGCAGTGGTGTATCCTGGTTTTGTGCTGCCCTAGGCATCACAAAACTCAGGCATGCTCCCATACTCCCATGCTCCCCCCCCCCCCCCCGCCCCACCATCTAAATACACGTACACACTCACTGACAGACACATATAAACTCAGCATCAGACACACGCATTCACTGACAGACACACATACACTAGCTATCAAACACACATGCACACACACTCCCTAATATACAACATACACACTAACAGACACACACACACACACTCACTAGCAGACACGCATACACTCTCACTAACAGACATGCATACACACTAACAGACCCACACACTAACACACTCTCTAACAGACAGACACACTAACACACTCACTAACAGACACACAAATAGTAACACACTCACTAACAGACACACACAGACTAGTAGACACACACATAGTAACACACTCACTAACAGACACACACGCACACTGACACACACATACTAACACATTCATAAACAGACACACACATAGTAGCACTCACTAACAGACACACACACTCTCTAACAGACACATACACACTAACACACTTACTAACAGACACACACACTAACACACTCTCTAACAGACACACACACAGTAACACACTAACTAACAGACACACACACTAAAAGACACACATATAGTAAGACACTCCCTAACAGACACACACACACACTCACTAACAAACACACACTCACTAACAGACACACACACACACACACACACTAACAGACACACATACACACTCACTAACACACAAACACACACTTTAAAAAAAATAATAATAATTTCAATCCCCCCGGCCTCCCTACCTTTGGGAATGCTTGGGTGGATTCTCGTTTTCCCTGGGGTCCAGTGGGCCTGCTGGGCTGCTGGGCTGCTGGGCTGCTGCCCCCCCCAGAAGGTGCCTTGTTTGCCTCGCAGGAAATACGCCTCTCACCATAGGTGCATTTCCTTTGACATCTCCCCTAGAAAACATTCTTGTCTCAAATGTCCATAGATCCAAAATTCAGCATACATCTAACATTTACAGGATCAGTTTTTATATGTGGGATTATGTGTGAAAGAGTAAATTCAGATACCATTCCAAATAGAACACAGTGGCTCTAAAATGATAATATATCTAGACTTCCTTAAAGGGATACTGTAGGCAACCAGACCATGTCAGCTAATTGACGTGGTCTGGGTACAGTGTCCCTATTGCACCTAGTGCTGCAATATAGAACAATGCAGTACCAGAGAAACTGCAATCTTTACATTGCAGCACTAAATCTGCTTCCAGTGGCTGTCTAATAGACAGCCACTGGTGGTGCTTCCTGGATCCTAACAGACTTTTAGTCCGGTAACTGACGCTGGACATCCTCACGCTCTGCATGAGGACATCCTGCTTCAGCTATTTCCCCATAGGAAAGCACTGATTCAATGCTTTCCTATGGGAAGGCCTAATGCGCGCGCTGCATTTGCTGCGCATGCTCATTAGCGCCCGCTCATTGCGGTATGGTGGAGGAGGCAGAGCCATGACCCAACGCAGAGGGATTTGGGTAGTCGCTCATATTGGCAAACATGACTCTGGGATGACATGTCCCTTTCAAAACTCTACATAGTTCCATTTTTTTTTTTTTTTTGGTATAATACTTAGGAACTGTTTAGTTGTTGGGTAGGAAGGAAGTGAAATTAGATTTATTATAGTTAACAAGCGAAATTAATAGCAATAGCAAGATAATAACTTCAAAAAATTCCGCAAACTTAAATTCATAAAAAAAACCTTATTTTTAAAGAGGAAATATTGTTTTTCCTTAGTCAAAAGCAGCAGTCAGTTTGTTTCCTGGCTCAGTTTTTCCATTATTTTCACGCTGAATACCCATGTATACCACGTTGTGCCAAAAATGTATCCAGTGTTTAATGAGAGGAAATTATAATCCAAAAATAACTGTGGCTTCAAAATGTGTTGTCTTTCCTGACATATATTTTTCCTACGGATAACCTCACTTTTATATTAGCAAAGTTGCAACAGCAAGATTTTAGGAAGAGGCCCCATTGCTATAAAAGTAGACTTCATTGAGTTTATGTCTTTCAGTAATGTTACTTTATATGCATACTTGTTGGAAAAGCTTTGGTATTGTATATATTATTTTATTACTATGCAGAGAATCTGGTAAAATATGTTGATTTGTGTGCTTTGTCACGCTGCTCTTCCGGACAAGATACCTTGTTACTTTTCAGGAATATGCTTGCTACAAAATCAACTAAACTGTACGTGTACAGAAAAAATATATATATAAAGAATACTTAGCTGGAAAAGTTTAGACAGTCTCCCAAAGTAACCATTTTCCCACTGGGTCACTAACAAATGGGTGTTTAAAATATGAAGCAAACTGGGATACGGCTGTATACCTAAAAAAATATAAAACAAAATAACATAGTGTAGTATCCTGAGATATAATATGTGACACGCTAATAGAGCACACTCACAAGATATCCAGATAATAAGCACCTGTAGGATATTTATTGAAATGAATAACAAGGTATCCCTGGATACATTGTTATATTGTATTCTGTATTCTCAGATTTTATTGTTACTTTTTTTACTAAGTTCCTGAAGAAGTTCCTGCACAGGAACGAAACGCGTAGGACTGGACTTAAAGTGGTATTTTAAACCTTTTTTATTCATTTTAATAAATATCCTTTTTTACTACCTTCCTGGTTCCTGTGCCAATTCATATGCTGATTTGGTTACAAGAAGGACGATAGGAGGATCCCTCTGAGCCCCCCACTGCTATCGGGTAAGGCACCCTACAGGCGCTTACAATCAGGATATCTTGTGAGTGTGCTATATTGGCGTGTCACATATTATATCTCAGGATACTACACTATGTTATTTTGTTTTATATTTTTTTTAGGTATACAGCCGTATCCCAATTTGCTTCATATTTTAAACGATACGTGTACCGGTTGTGCATGCAATGCTTTATGATTGTTCAAATGATCCAATTTCAAATCAAAAAACCCTAGAGTTTCCCTGGCATCACCTTGATATGTGTTTGTGAATGTACGTCTGTATGCAGGTTTCTGAATGTGTCTGTATGTGTGTATATAAATGTGCATTTGAATGTCTGAAGTTTGTATCTGCTGTTAAAGTTATTTATTACGATTAGGAGGGGGACACAAAGAGGATGGAGATCATAAGAAAGAAAAAAAGGGTAAGTCACAAATATTTGTTAAGAGCATGGTGACAGGATTAAAATAATGGGGGAGGGGGATTTAATGAGTACCCACTCTTTTTATTTTTAGGACTTGCTCTGGTAACAGTCAATGGGGAGTCATCATCACATCGTGTCACTACCATGTCATAATCTTAAATGCAAAGGTACCAGCGAGGGGCAAGTGCTAAGACTAATACCATTAAAGGGACACTCCAGGCACCCAAACCACTTCTGCCCATTGGAGTAGCCTGGGTTCCGACCCCCACTACCCTTAACCCTGCAACTGTAATTATTGCAGTTTTCATAAACTGCAATAATTACATTGCAGGGTTAACTCCTCCTCTAGTGGCTGTCTACTATACAGTCACTAGAGGGCTCTTCCGAGATCATAGCACAAATTATCTGTGCTATAGCGTCGCTGGACGTCCTCACGCTGTGTGAGGACCTCCAGCGTCGCTAAAATCCCCATAGGAAAGCATTGAAAAGCATTTTCAATGCTTTCCTATGGAGAGGTCCAATGCGCATGCTTTTCTGTTCAGATTCTCCTCTCAGCAGCCAATTCTAAAATGATTGTTTGACCAGTTACACTGAGGGGGAGGAGGAGAGGGCAAGGCACTATTTTCAGTTTAAGAGGCTTGGAGTGTTCCTTTAAGATACTTTGCACCATTTTTGTGATAAAACTTCTTCAGGTTAAAACTTTGGCAACATACTACATATCACTTTGCTCAAGTCACTGCTTTTCTACTGTGTTTGTGTGAGCGCAATTTTGGAGTGTGGACACATTTTTTTATATTATATATCTTTATATATTTTTTATGTTTTACAGCTCACGTACGCCATTTTTTTTTTACATTGCATTAGTCTACAAAAGGTATCGGATGAATTCCTAATATTTGCAGGTGTAAGACAATTTGTCATCAAGGAAAGTATTTTTTATAGTGCAATCAAGCAGATAGCCTGCATCAAATTAAATTACTGTTAATATTCAATATTATTGTTAATATTACCTTTGGTCGTCAGAAATTTACTTATTTGATTATCTGTGAATGTAGCACTCAGTTCTGCAAACATTTTATGTTCTTTTTTTTAATAATATATAACTTTTATTGATTTTCATATTGTTTGGATGTTATAATGAACAATACTGACTCAGGCAGAGGCTGTATTCAGTAGTATTTAGTAGGATGAAATAAACTATCCTTTTCTGCAATGACAGTGTTATGAAGAATAACTCAAGAGGAGGAATCTGTTATATGTGACAAGAAGGAAAGACAGACAGGAGATTAATTATAAGCAATATAGGCGTGTGTGTTTATGTACTTGTTACAAAGTCTTTGCACTGAGGGCAACTTGAGTGGGAGAGAAGGAAGTCATCTGTCACTGATTATTTGCAATACAGGAAGCTACTGCTAAGGAGAGAACCGATTTCTGCTGTAATTGCTGTCACTGAGCAATTCTTACGTAGGATCTATTGAGTTGAGATATCAAACACATTTGTTCCCAGGGCTTCATTTTTGTAAAATAAATTTTATAATAATAAAAAAAAAAAAAAATCACATTTACAAATAAAATTAATGATATCGAATAACACAGTAAATGTAATGACCCATATTAAAAATAGAATTGAAATAGTTAAATGAGTCACATTAAACATATTTCACTTTATGTTTTTAGTTAGGCAACAGGGCTTTGTCTAAACTGGGAATTGTACAGAACTGAATAAATAATTAAACATTAAATTAGAAACAAATATTACAATTCAGCTGATTTCCACACTCTATTTTGTACTAAAATATACAATTTCCTGTTCAATTTTCGATTGAATGAACAATTAATTAATTAACTTGTTTATTTATTTTACTTCTGGTTTTGAATTTTACTGGCGAAAATATGAACTTATGTGAGTAAAATAGTTGTAATAGCACAGATGTCATCAACATAAAAATAATTGCTCGGCATACAACAATGCAGCGTTTATCTGACTATCGTATACAGCTTAGAACGCTCTCGACTTGTAAAGGAAAACTGTAAAACTGTTACGTTGTAAACCTAATAATAAATGTCATGTTTTGCAGCTGTTGGGACTCAGCAAAGTGCCTAAATAACTGTAACAAGGCCATAAAACACATTTCAGATGTTCCACAAGTTTGATCTATATCTAAATGCAAAATCTATCTCAACATTTTCATGACAAAAACAACTGCAGTTTTAAGCACAGTGTGTTGGTAAGCAACTGGAAAAATGTCCCAGATTGGCAGAATTGGAAAAGATATATAAGCTCTCCAAAATAACCATTAATGCTGTTGACTTTGAAATACTTAATAGAATCGTCTTTAAAGGGATTCTTTAGTGCCAGGAAAATAAAGCCATTTTCCTGGCACTGTAGAATCCTACAGTGCCCCCTCCCTCCCGCCCCCCATCCCACATCGCTGAAGTGGTTAAAACCCCTTCAGTCACTTACCTGAATCCAGCACAGATGTCCCTCGGTGCTTGGTCTGGCTCTGCCCACGCTCCAACCCAGCCAACGTCAGCCAGCGGGAGAGACCTATTGCTTATGCGCGGCAATGACTGCGCTCGCAGTAGAATTTCCCCATTATTCTATGCTTTCCTATGGGGATTCTGGTGACGCTGAAAGTCCTCATGCATAGCGTAAGGACGTCCAAAGTCGTTTAGACAACCAAGTTATAAAATGGGGGAATCTAGTGTCCCACCCATGCCAGCAAATGGGCACCCTAATATGAATAATAGTGGGGACCTAGTGTCCCCTCCCCTAGCCCCCACTCAGGCCAGAGGATGAGGGCCCTTATAGTTATTCTTAAAAAGGCAAAAAAAACCTCCAGAATTCCCAATGCCAATAATTAAATTTAAAAAGATCCAATTGCAAAAAAAAAAAAACCTGCCGCATATATAAAACCCAAGCCTCAAGAAAAAAGAATCCATTTTAACCCATGAAGTGCTCGCCGCAGAATGTGCACTCCTAGTGGGGAGAGCCATTTTATAGGCTCCACACGCTATGATAGCTCTAGTCAAGCTTTTGAACATTTCACTTTTCTCGAGGCATGTGAATGATAGGTAGGGACATATGGAGGAACACTACCTCTATTATAGAAATATTGTGGTCTTATTGAGCCCCCATAGTATATTTATGTATTTATTTTTTAACTATTTCTATGTGGTGGCCAGGCACCACATAATTAACCCTCGTGTTGCAGAGATTCTTTAACTTTTTGCCCGCTGGCAGTGCAAATTATTTGTCTGTTTTTTAATCTGGTCTCGGAGTTGAATTATCTGAGCCTGGATTTTCCACATTCGGCCTGGACTTCAGCCATTCGGCGGAGATTGGTCCGGCTGAAATCTGTATCCGAATCTGAACGTTCGGGACCTGATTCACAAAATCCAGACATGAATTATTTCCTCCAACAATGTTCAACAATTAAATAATCCTTCAACAATTACAAGTCACCTAACTCTTGTAAGACATATACATATGGATTTTAGATAGTTTTGCTTAGGAGTGCAATTGTTATGCAAATATGAAATAATAGCATGTTTTAGACAATAAAATTAAATATGTGCGTCTTACTAACCAAATTGCTCATAAATGTACAAAATTGCATTATAGTATTACTTTATCATTTAAGTTTACACCTCTACACCACTGCCATAAAATTTAAGCATGTACTTTACTCATTTTATAACCGCTATAAAAAGTGAAATATATTAAATAATGGTTTAGACACGGTTATCTGAGTTAGAATGGGCAAGTCAATTAATCATCTGTAAATAAAAAATTTTCTGCTGAGTAGATTTAAACACTATTAGCAAATAGGCACTGTAAAATTATTACGATTTATAGCACAATTTTCCACTGGCAGTAAGTTGGCATCGTGAAAGGAATAAACCCAGATCAGATATATAATACCGTATTTTTCGCTCCATAAGACGCACCTAGTTTTTAGAGGAAGAACCCCAGAAAAAAATATATTCTGAACAAACTGTCCCATAGTGTTTCTTACTATGGGACAGTTTGTTCAGAATATTTTTTTTCTCCCCTGTCCCATAGTGTTTCCCCCCCCCCCATAGTGCCCCCCCCATAGTCTTCTCCTCTCTCCCATAGTCTTCTCCTCTCTCCCATAGTCTTCTCCCCCCCCTCCCATAGTCTTCTCCCCCCCCCTCCCATAGTCTACCCCCCCCCCCTCCCATAGTGTTCTCTCCTCTCCCATACTGTCCCCCTCCCCTCCCCTTGTCCCATAATTACTTACCTGTCTTGTAGCGTGGGCTGGCCTTACAGCGCGCACCGTGGTACTGGAACATCAATTTCAGGTTCCAGTTTCCGGCGAGACTGAAAGGAAGTGTGCACACTGACTGCGCACTTCCTTTCAGTCCCGCCGGAAACCGGAACCTGAAATTGAAGTTCCTGTACCGCGGTGGGCACTGTGAAGCTACAAGACAGGTAAGTAAAGCTTCATATTCGCTCTATAAGACGCACAGACATTTCCCCTCACTTTTGAGGGGAAAAAAAGTGCGTCTTATGGAGCGTAAAATACGGTATATAGCAGAACCGGTAAAAAAGCATTAATATCCTTCACATAGGCGTGTGCACGGGGTGTGCCGGGTGTGCCTGGGCACACCCTAATCACACCCCCGTGCTGCACTACCTCTGGGCAGACTAACATGTCGGGTCCTCGGTCATAGACCGCCGGGTGCGAGGCCCCTCCTGTCAGTCTGCCCTAATCCTCAGTCTGCAGCTCCGCTGGGAGTGAGCTGCAGACTGAGGTGTCTCGCGATCTCCAGCCTGTCAGAGCGTTGCCGCGGCAACGCTCTGACTGGAGATCGCGAGACTCACCATGTGGTCTGCAGCTCACTCCCGGCGGAGCTGCAGACTGAAGAGAGAGGGTGCCTACTGGACCACCAGGGCAGTTATTTAACCCCCCCCTCTGCCCCCTGTCACTCACTGCCCCCCCACCCTGCCTCTGCCCCCATAGCCCCCTAACCCCTGTCACTACCCCCCTAACCCCTGTCACTAACCCCTCTAACCCCCTAACCCCTGTCACTACCCTTCTAACCCCTGTCACTACCCCTCTAACCCCTGCCACTACCCCTCTAACCCCTGTCACTACCCCTCTAACCCCTGCCACTACCCCCTAACCCCTGCCACTACCTCTCTACCCCCAACCCCTGTCACTACCCCCCTAACCCCTGTCACTACCCCCTAACCCCTGTCACTACCCATCTACCCCCTGTCACTACTCCCATAACCCCTGTCACTACACCTCTACCCCCCTAACCCCTGTCACTACCCCCTAACCCCTGTCACTACCCCCCTAACCCCTGTCACTACCCCTCTAACCCCCTAACCCCTGTCACTACCCCTCTAACCCCTGTCACTACCCCCTAACCCCTGTCACTAGCCCTCTAACCCCTGTCACTAGCCCTCTACCCCCTAACCCCTGTCACTACCCCCTAACCCCTGTCACTACCCCTCTAACCCGTCACTACCCCCCTAACCCGTCACTACCCCTCTACCACCCTAACCCCTGTCACTACCCCCATAAGCCCTGTCACTGCCCATCTACCCCCCTAACCCCTGTCACTGCCTCTCCACCCCCCCAACCCCTGTCACTGCCCCTCTACCCCCCTAACTCCTGTCACTACCCCCTCATCCCCTGTCACTACCTCTCTACCCCCAACCCCTGTCACTACCCCCTAACCCCTGTCTCTACCCCCCTAACCCCTGTCACTACCCCTCTACCCCTGTCACTACCCCCATAACCCCTTTTACTACCCCCATAACCCCTGTCACTACCCCTCTACACACCTAACTCCTGTCACTACCCCCTCATCCCCTGTCACTACCTCTCTACCCCCAACCCCTGTCACTAACCCCCAAACCCCTGTCACTGCCCCTCTACCCCCTAACCCCTGTCACTACCCCCAACCCCTGTCACTACCCCTCTACCCCCAACCCCTGTCACTACCACTCTACCCCCTAACCCCTGTCACTGCCCCTTTGCCCCCCTAACCCATGTCACTGCCTCTCCACCCCCCCTTAACCCCTGTTACTGCCCCTCCACTCACCCACCCCATGTCACTGCCCCTCTACCCCAACCCCTGTCACTACCCCTCTACCCTCCTAACCCCTGTCACTACCCCTCTAAACCCTGTCACTACCCCCTAACCCCTGTCACTGCCCCTCTACCCCCCTAACCCATGTCACTGCCTCTCCACCCCCCAACCCCTGTCACTGCCTCTCCACTCCCCCCACCCCCTGTCACAGCCCCTCTACCCCCCTAACTCCTGTCACTACCCCGCTAACCCCTGTCACTACCCCTCTACCCCCCTAACCCCTGTCACTACCCCTCTACCCCCCTAACCCCTGTCACTAACCGTCTACCCCCACTACCTCCTGTCACTGCCCCTTCACCCCCCTACCACCTGTCCCTCTACCCCCCCAACCCCTGTCGCTGCCCCTCCACCCTCCTAACCCCTGTCGCCCACACAGTGCACCCCTCACAATCATACACATTGTACCCCACACACACTGAATCCCTCACAATTACACAAACTGTACCCCTTACAATTACATACACTGTACCCCTCGCAATCACACACACACTGCACCGCTCACAATCACACACACACTGCACCGCTCACAATCACACACACTGCACCTACGTATATTTGTATTTGTGTATATATATATATATATATATATGTATATATGTGTGTGTGTATGTATGTATGTATGTATATGTATGTGTATATAAAAATACATATACACGCGGCGTGTGTGTTTGTGCTTTAGGTTGCACACTCAGATTTTACCTAGACATTTTCTTTTACATTTTCATCTCTATACAATTAACAGGCTTATACACTGAAGAAAGAATTAGAATTAACTTTAAATTTTCACTTTACTGAATAACCCTGTTGGGTGCTCCTAACCCTAATTGTAAAAGCCCTTTTAGGTTCTACATATTAAATGGAACACGGAATGTTATTAATGTTTGTTAACACAGCAGCTATATTTAAAGTTAGCATCACTTCTGCAGAGGACTCTGCCGTAACATGCTTCCTCTCTAATCCCAGCCCTCTGATTAGTCTGCTCTCCCTTTAAATGCCCAGGCTGAATATTTGTCCCATATTTCCCATGTTTCTCATTATGTAATTGCTCATGTTTTATATGAGAGGTTAGATTAATTATGTACAGTACTTTTCCTTCTTACCAGATTCTTTAAAATTAGACTTTAGAAGAAGACAGTCTGTTTGAATTGGATTAATAATTTCCTGATTAAATTACTTTTATAAATCTATGACCAAACAGTACAGACCTATTGAAACCTGCTATATACATTGCATGTTTACAGTTCAATATAGATTGGGTTTTGAATATAATTACTGAATATTATAATTCCAGAAATAATTTTAAAACATTGCCTCTCCGTTTAAGGTATTATTTAATGTTTTTTTTTTCATTTATTTATTCTTTATTCATTTTATCTCTGTTATTATTGACAAAAATACAAAAAAATAAATAAACATAGAATCCAAAAATGACCGTACAAAACATAAAAATCATGCTGGACAGTCAATTTTAAAACACACATCCCTTCCTGTAAAATCCCACATTCCCAATTTATTCCGTACCTTTATACTGAGAGGGAGTACAGAACAGCTCCTAGAGAGGTTAAATATTATCTCATCTTATTATAGGTTTATTTATTTAGCATGCTCACTCAGGGATCGGTTTTACCCTTAGATCACATTTATAATTCCTCTTCTGAAATTCCAGATTTTCTCTTTTAAGGGCCCAAATTCATCTTTTTAAATTGGTCATGTAGGTAAAAATAATATTTCAACTGGATCCCCATATTTCGTATTCGTTCTGCGCTTTTGATGATGACAAACTGCTTCATTTATTATAATAAAACAAAATCATATTATGCGGACATTGTGCTAATAATTACAACATGATTATTGACATTTTAGCAATCTTTTGTAAAGCTAAAAACAATTGAATATAAATCTACATCTAGAACATCCATCACCTGAGTCCTGAAGATATGTCTTCAACTCTCTCAAAACGTCAAGTGATATTGATAATTTTTTAATGATCTCCATTGTTATCAATCCTTACCTTTGTCCAATTTAGTGGTTAAGAATCTGTTGCCTTTCTACTGTATAGTGAAGTGAACAAAGGATACAGATTTCAACGTAACCTGAACAGAAGTTGATTAAATTATAAGATTGACCAAAACTCACAGAATTATTCCCTGCCATAACAGCCGAAATAGAAAAAAAGTCACCTAGTCAGCAATGTTTTCAGTTTAATTATTTTGGCCTTAATAGTAAAATTAACTTAGAATGCACCTTGAGTTCCAACAAGTCACATCTTAGGTTTTAATTCAGAAATAATTTAGATTTTTCCACTATTTTTATTTTATTTAAATTTTTTGAATACTTTTGTAGTGCACGAATAAACTTAGAGGCTTATAAGAATGTTTTACATGAGCATGCACACAGGGCCGGTCCAAAGAATTTTAGGTACATAGGCAAAGATGCATTTTTCCGCCCCCCCAAAAACATCTTCACCTGTGTGCCTCTTAACCTCCCTTTTGTGTTTCTTATGCCGTCTTTTAAATATCTGACTCCCTTTAGTGTATTTTATCTCCTATTTTTGCCTTTGTGTGTCTCCTATCTCTCCTCTTTGTATGACTCTTACATCCTCCCACATTTTGTGTGTCTTACTCCTCCCAGCCCCTTTGTGTGACTCCTTTTCTCCCAGCCCCTTTGTGTTTTTCACTCTTCCCAGCTCCTTTGTGTGTGTCTCTTTCCTTCTCAAGCCCCGCTGTGTGTTTCTTTCACATCCAGCCCCTCTCCCCGTCCCTTAATGGTCCCCTTCCTTCTCTGACCCTTACTGTTCCTCTCCCCTCTCTCCTCCTTTCCCTGTCCCTCAAAGTTCCTTTCCCTTCTCCCTTCCTTTCCCTGCCCCCTAGTGTTCCTCTCCCCTCCGTCAGGGGTGTATAAACACTGACAGTCACACACACACTTAATGACAAACACACAGACGTCTCTGACAGCCAGACTCACTTATCTGACACACCCATTCATTGACAGACACTCACACGCACACTGACAGACACACAAACACTGACAGACTAATTGACAAACACACACTGATAGACACACACTCACATGCCCACACATACACACACACACACACACACACACAAACTCACAGACACACATACTCACACACACACTGACAGACACACATACTCACATGCACACACACACACACACACACTGACAGACACACATACTCGCATGCACACACACACACACACACACACACTGACAGACACACACACACAGACATACAAGCGCACACACACACACTAACAGACACACTCACATGCGCACACACATACACACAAACACACGCTCACAGTAATTAATAATATAAATTTAATTTAAATTTCCCACCCAGCCTCCCTACCTGGAGAGCTGGCGTGGGTCTCTCATTGGTGGTCCAGTGGGGCTGCTGGGAGGCGTGCGGCTGAATTGGATTCCGAGGCGGCGAGGGAGCTCTGATCTCTCTGATCTGCTCCCTCACAGGCTGTTTTCTGATGCCGCGGGAGCCGGAATATGACGTCATATTCCGGCTCCCGCAGCATCAGTAAACAGCCTGTGAGGGAGCAGATCAGAGAGATCAGAGCTCCCTCGCCGCCTCGCAATTCAATTCAGCCGCACGCCACGCTGGGGATCCAGAAGGTGACCTGGCAGGAGGGAGCACTTCCCTCCTGCCGGTCACTGGAACCTTATGCCCCCAGAGCCTTATGGACGCACCGGTCCTGCATGCACAAAAAGTTGAAATCTTGTTGAACATAAAACATTGGAGGTACAGCACTTTTTTTTTATAGAACTTACAAATATGTCTAGAGGCAAAAGGATGTCATGACTATCCAGTTATATATTCTAATCTAGACATTGTGAAGAAAATGCTCAACTTATGTAGTAATGATCATGTTTGAATAATTGGAATATGACAAAATATAGGAGCATAAGTGTTCCACCCCAGAGGTAAGATGCGTCCTAAAGCTAAGCACTTTGTTTAGCCTATACCCTTCATGGGCACGATGCGGACCCCTCAGATGGCGCAGGTATCCAGTGTTACCGGGATTGGCTGTAAGCCATGCAATGTCAGGCAGCTTCCCCTTTTGTCCATCATCTTGCTTTGGTTTTGCCAGGCTTGCCTGTCGCTTGTGCAGTACCGGTACCTGCTTGGTCTCCACTCTCCTCTTGGTGCGCTGATGCAGTCTCCACCGTCTCCTACTCACACTGCTAATGGTGAATTTCACCGGTCGACGTGGGATGCGGCATGAAGGACTCACCAACTTTTGGTAGGCTTGTGGAGCAGGTAAGTTCGGTCTTGAGGTCAGCTTTACCCAAAAAGCATGAACAATTGCATCCAGACGTTCAAGAATGGGGGTCAACTCTCCAGTAAGTGCTGGACACGTGCGATCACCCCCATCGGTCCAGAGGTGGGTGGGTTGCGGGGCACCATTGTGATTCTCTCTGTGTCCTGCTCATGCCTGATCAGGAGACTGGCTGCCTCTCCCTTACACTGCACAAGCTAGGCCGCACAGATAATGTCGGCTAAATGGCTGCCAAGGACTGCTAAAGACCCTTTCAGGTCAGTCAGTTGATTCGAGGATTTAGGCTGATATTGCTTGTCCCAGACTGAGGGCTTAGAGAGCAGTGTGCCAGGGATTATTTGTTTATACAAGAGGAGCTCTCCAGAGATGCATCCTGTCTCCATTGCAGTCAGTCCATTGTTGTTTTAGCTTTAAAGTTTCCTGAGGAAGTTATATACAGAACGAAACGCATAGGACCTGAGCCTATTGGCTTCTGCTATTTTTAAGATTTGTTTTAATATTAACATTTTGTGAATAAATTATTATATTGCCACCTGGATTACTGACTTCTCTTGACTCCTGGATTGCAACAACAGTGAGAATGAGGAGTCCTTCGAGCCTCCCATAGACATCATGGGAGTTACCTTTAAGGTGATTCTAAGCTTTACACTTTGTGAGTGCAACCAATAATTGTGTTAGTTTTACACAGTTGTGATTGTATTACACTATGTTTTTTTTAATGTTTATCTGCAGATTATACAGTTGTATCCCTTGTTCAACATATATACAGGCATCTCAGTTTGTAATATATACTCTAACATTCTTTATGTTTTTTTATTTTCACAAGTATAAATGTTCACATTTTTATAAGAATAATACATACATATTCAACAAATATAATAAATTTTAAATGTAGCATATAGCATATTGTATGATAGTAAACGAAAAAATATATAGATAGTGTAGCGCTTCTATGAATATAACTTAAAAGTAGAAGTTACCTAAAAGGTGGATGGTAGTCTACATCCAAATACAGACTTATAAGTGTAATGGATCAAATACAATCAGGCTCTGTAATAATGTAGAAAAAATATCCACATAGTGTAAAACCTTACTGACATAAAAACAATTCAAAAGTAGTCATAGGAACACTCACAAACATAGAGCTATAAACCTAGCTCTGGTGTGGATAGCTTCGGGTCCGTTTAGGCGACCCACCCCTATATTGGAGTTCTGTGTGTGGTCCTAGGAGAGTGGGAACAAAGGGAGACCGCAATAGGGTAGCACAGTATATATCCAAATGCAATAAAATGGTATGTAAGAAATATACTTACAAACCTAGAGCCCCTATGGCTCTGCAGTCTTGTAGTGTGTAGTAAGGGACTACACTCCCTAAGATGCAAGAAGTCACCAGTCACCAGGATAGAAAATAAAATACTTTTATTTGATACACTTTAAATATAGTAAAACAATAAAACTGAGCAATGTCCACAGTGAAATCCCAGGACGCGTTTCACTACAGCGTGTAGTTTCCTCAGCTGGGTTGAAGGACGAATGATAAAGACCTGCGGGTCGAAACGTCGATTTTCTTCAAACACTGATAAAAACTTTAATCAACAAGTCCTCTGGAGTGCTCTATTTCATCATTTCTCTGTGTATCCACGCCCTGCAGCACCGAGGCGTTTTTTTGATGGACAATAATTTTAAGGTAGAGTGCCAGATTCTGGATATAATTATATATATATATATATATATATATATATATATATATATATATATATATATATATATATTGATTTTCTCACCCTTCCTATGTGATATGTTTATTCCTCATTCTCGGGTACTCTACCAGAGGCCTGGGAGTTTGAGCGTTCGTCATGGGTTGTTCCATCGGCAGATAGTTGATGTGGAACACCTAACAAAATCCTACCAGTGGTCTGAAAGACAGCACTGAGGCACTAATCCTAGCAGCACAGGAGCAGGCACTCAGCACCAGATCAATAGAAACAGGAGTCTACCACACCAGGCAAGAACCAAGGTGCAGACTGTGCAAAGAGGCCTCCGAGACAGTCCAGCACCTAGTAGCCGGATGCAAGATGTTAGCAGGAACAGCATACACGGAGAGACACAACCAAGTTGCTGGGATTGTGTACATCTAGGAACAGCTATGATATATATATATATATATATATATATATATATATTTGTGTAAGGGGCAAATAGCCGTATATGGAGTAAGGATCCAGCATAAGTGTAGGATAGTATAAAGGGAGCAAGTCGGTTGTGGTGTGCCGAGACCGACGATACGGTAGGCCTGTAAATAAAGAGGGCCCACCAAGGAGTAAGAAAGTAAAGTAAATGGAAAGAAAAGAGAAAGTGTTGAAATGAGGAGTGGGTGGGAGGGTCATTCTGATGCTGACCTCAAGCGATATGAGTCAGGTAAGGGGTGTCCCTTATATAGGGGAGTGAATTAATTTAAGCCCCTCCCACAAATACAGGCCAAACGGCCTTAATACTTGTGTAAGGGGCAAATAGCCGTATATGGAGTAAGGATCCAGCATAAGCGTAGGATAGTATAAAGGGAGCAAGTCGGTTGTGGTGTGCCGAGACCGACGATACGGTAGGCCTGTAAATAAAGAGGGCAAAAATGAATAATCAAAGATTTAATACAGTCAACAAATATATACAAATTAACCAGACATTTCCTTAAATGCATTACAGTATTTAATTCCTGGAAGAATTTTGAACGTAGGAATCTAGGACCGAAAGTGAACACCATTTGTTGTGGGTAGGATAGTATGTTATCTCTACTGTTGGTCCGTGTTGACTCGTTTCGGAATGTGGTAGAGCCAATAGGTAATGAAATATGTGTTTACGTACGTGGGATCGTTGAAGACAATGATCTGTCTGAGTGGTGGTGATGGTAGTGAATTCTCTGGCCTGAGAAAGGCATAAAAGGCAATGTGCATGGCTGGTAATGGCCGACTTGGTAGTATAATTGAATGGTTGTAGATCTAATAGGTCCGATAAGGATGAAAAGTTGGATGGCTATTGATAATCTCTGAGAGGAACGTGGGAGAATGGATTCCTGAAAACCTCTGAGCATATTCTTGTCTGGTATGATAGCATGAAGTTATGGTAGTTTTGGCCATAGGTTATCCTGTGTTGTTGAATGCCTGTAAACTATATAATTAATGGTGTGTGAGATAGTTGAAGTTTAAGGTGGCAAAGAGAAGCAAAACCTAGGAGAAATGTTATGACACAGGTTGAGCTATGTCGTGTTCCAATGAGATTCTTTAACCCTTTAAGGACCAAACTTCTGGAATAAAAGGGAATCATGACATGTCACGCATGTCATGTGTCCTTAAGGGGTTAAGCCAGGTGAAAAGCTGTGTTATGTGTTCTACAAGTATGGGACGAAAGTGCTAGGTGGGATAGTGCATGCTATGCTGCATGAGTATGTCTAATCCATGATTTTGTCTCTGGAACGAAAGCGTGGCCATGACTGTATGGGCGGCTGTAGGAAGCGTATGATGAACATGCCTGGAATATAAATGAGACAATTATCGGCAGGGATGTATACCCCCGTCTGGTACATGAAAGTGAAATGTGATAAGTGGCCAACCAAGTGAGTTCCCCAGAAATATCATGACCTTATGGATGAGTAGTGGCGATTGTTGATGATATGACATGTGCCTAGTTGTCAGAGTAATAACAGATTGATAACCCTGGCCATGATTTACCACATGCCACAGCAGCTGCTACAATGGGGTAGATCTCCCAAAGGGGCTGAGGTGGTGGAAAAATTTCCAAACCTGGATGCCATGGCCAACAGCTCCAAAGCAATCGTTCCCGGTAGATCGCTGCCAAACCCGTGGTAGACGCCGCATCTGACCATCTGGTTGGAGAAGTGTCAGACAATCCTGGAAGGAACATGCTTTTACCATGCCAAGTGGTTAAGAAATTCCCCCCCATGTGCAGGTCTGCTGTTGCTGAGGTGTCTAGGGACATCCTCTGATCATCATGTTGGAAGTGTGGAAAAAAGGGGAAAGTACTCTGGATGTGAAAGCGTGGTCTTGTGGTATGATTGGCATGGCAAAATTAAGGAACCTGGTAGGGATTGTAGTTCCTTGCAGTTGTAAGTACTAAGCAGGAGGTAGTGATTGATGTAGATGAGAATGTTCCCTATTTGTCTTGTGGTAACTTGCGTGTATGGATGCCGACTCAAGTCATATGCCCAGTAATGTGATGATAGTGTCTGGGCCTTCTGTTTCTTATGGGGTACTGGGACGCCCAAGTGGTCAACCAGACTAAGCTGCCGTGAGGCTTCTAGTGAAAATATGTTATCTTTGATCAACAAGAAGTCTTCTAGATAGTGTATGACTGTAAGACCTCTGGATATGTTATCATAACCAGCACAGAGTATCTGCGAATATCGATAGTAGGCTAATCTGTAGCTCGAAAGTTGAGCGGGGAAAGGATTGCCCAATTTATGCCATGTAAGTGCCAGTGTGTAGGGTAGATGGTAGCCGTTTACTGCGTTGATTATATTGGTCTTACTTAACCAAGCTTCAACCCATGCTTGAGTGATAGCTGTAAAGGTAGATCAATTGTGTTGTATAGTAAGAAAACTCCTCGGAGGGTATGAAGGAGTTGAGACTTGGGGTAGCGGAGGTGTGTGGTGCCAATAAGTCTATGGTTAGTCTTTGTTTAAGGGAAGATTCATTGTCACAATACCAATGTGTTTGGTGCCCTGCTGTAAATGGTGGAGATTGGAAGGCCCCTCTGCAAATCTTGGCTATGAGTGTGTTACAGCCAATGGTTTTGTTGTGCTGACTGTAAGTGAGGGCATGCTATATTCCTTGAAGGTGTGTTTATGATACCTGTATGGGAGCCCTTTGAAGCTCCAGAGCTTTAGTAAATCTACTACAAGTCTGGAAGGGTGATGAGTCAGTAGTGTTGAAAATGCATTGGTGTGTACGTTATTTGTAAGTTGTATTGGGACACATGGTTTGTCATGTGCCCTGAACCATTTGAACATATATGCAACAGTCTATATGCAATGCAACTACTCATATCAATGGTCTCTGGTAGTTCAGAGGTGCTGGTACCTGGAGCCTGAGAGCGCTCGTCCATTTGTTTGGGACAAAATCCCTTCTGTATGGGTACCTGCAAAAATAAACATCTCTACATATTCCAATTGCCAACCCAACCAAGGGATGGTCAGTTCCCGATTTACCTGGAATCCCTGGATCTGACCACCACAGATACATCATCATACATATATATGCCTTGCTTCCCCAATGTGCTGCGATCATACGTGCAGGGTTAACGTCTTGTGTGTCATAAGAATTGATTGTACCAGGTAACCGAGTTTTGGTTGGTGCTGGTTGTACAGTAGCGTGAGGCCCAGCCTTGTGAGGGCTGTGGTGACCAACTCGAGATTGCCAGTCTGTCATAAATTTTTTGGCTCATGAGTTTATGAGTGAGGCTAGTATAGCCTGGGTGTCACCTGAGTTGATGTAGCTGGGCCTTCCCCTGCCTCCGTGTTGTCCGTTGATGTATGGAGGAGTTTGAATAACTCTGCTTTCCTTGCTGTAGCAGGGTAGGGGATTTGTCACCTCCTTAGGTCGGTGGTAATGTGTGGGATCGTCCAGGATCTGATTGCTGCTGGACTAGCAACATCTCCTCTGCTTGAAGGTGTATCAATTCTAGCCGGGGTGCTAGGAAGAGGTGATTCTTCACCATCTTTTTGAGAAATACTTAAATAACAATAAAGACTGCAATTATTATTTGTAACCAGGGTTCTTGTACTGGCTTGCTAGCTAAGCCGTAAGGCGAAACGATTAGGCTTGGTATTTTTTGGTGACTGGTGAGGCCCTGCTAGTTGCCAAGTGGCTTGAGAGGCTCTATCTATGCTTGGCGCGAGGGGATTTTGAGTGGCCACCGAACGTTGTGGCAGGATGTTGGCCTCTCGGTGACAGTAACCAGAAAATAGGAAGGGGAGTGACAGGTGAGGCCCTCTCTATGATACAATGCGAGGCGGCTAGCTCACGAGTGGCCCGAGGGGTGTATGCCTCAGAGTGTGAGGCGGGGTGTTGGCCTCGCGGGACCACTAACCGAAGCATAATGCAGAGAAAAAAGGGGGTAATACCTATTGGGCCCTAGAACCCTAATTGCCAGTATACTATTACTATTCCAGGGAAGGTAAGAGATGAATAACTACGTGAGCAGGTGTATGTACTTGGTAGTATGGTATTGAACCTGACAATCCCTATAGGTTTTTTAGTAGTAACTGTAACCTGAATGGATAAAACTGTATGGCATAAGGAAATATGGCATAGACCAAGCTTATCTTAATACGTACAGTATATGTGAAAAGTAAAGTGCCGTGATGTGTAAATATTAAACATCGTAGCCATACTGGTTAAATATGTATCAATCTTAACCCATTAAGTGCCGTATGTACAAGTGAAAATGTGGTCTGTCTCCACCTTGTATGTTGTATGTCCCCTTGCTAGGGGAAAGTCTGTTGCGTGAGCAGCGTGCTGTGAAAAATGTATGTGAACTATATTAACCAGTTACGTATATAAAGATGCGTCGGCTATTGTGTAATAATATATGTATTTATACCAGATGTTGATATAGTGCTTGCTATGTGAATTGTTGGATGTCTTATTGAATGGTAGGGGTCAGTGAACATGGTGTTACAAAATGCAAGTGCACTGGAGATCTGCCGAGTGCCCTATAGGTGGCAGTGTAGTTGGATACTGATTGGTATGTTAGATGTTGTTTGTCTGTTGACCTATAGGTGTCAGTGTTTTGGTGTTTGTAAAACCCCATGAAAATTGTCAATGTACTTGACAGACCTGTAGGTGGCAGTGTTGATAGAACCACTGTTGGTCTTGATGTGAAATGTAAATTATTGTGAATTAAACCTGAAGTTGAGCCCGTGCTGGAGTTTAATTTATGGTTTATGGTTATGTTTAAAACAATCTTATGTGTAATTTATATTGGCTGGTAAATTGGATATGACATGTGAAGACTGTTTTGCTGTTGACCAGTAGGGGTCAGAAATGCTGATTGTATGTTAAAATACCCTTTAACCCCTTAAGGACCAAACTTCTGGAATAAAAGGGGATCATTATATGTCACACATATCATGTGTCCTTAAGGGGTTAATCCTACCGTTTGACAGATAGGAGTCAGTATAAAAGCGAAAATGCTGTAGTTAGTTTCTTTGCTTATGAAGTGAAATAAAGTCTAAGAAGCCTATAGTATACCAATTGACCGGTAGGGGTCAGCATGTAGGCGAAAATGCTGTGGTTAGTTGGTTTGTACATGAAGTGCAATAATGTCTGAGAAGCCTGTAGTACACTGAATGACCGGTAGGGGTCAGTGTGTAGGCGCAAATGCAGTGGTTGGTTGGTTTGTACATGAAATGCAATAATGTCTGAGAAGCCTGTAGTACACTGAATGACTGGTAGGGGTCAGTGTGTAGGTGAAAATGCAGTGGTTTATTGTTTTGTACATGAAAAGCAAAAACGTCTAAGAAGCCTGCAGTACACCGAATGACTGATAGGGGTCAGTGTGTAGGTGAAAAATGCAGTGTTTTGTTGGTTTGTACATGAAATGCAATAATGTCTGAGAAGCCTGTAGTACACCAAAAGACCAGTAGGGGTCAGTGTGTAGGCGAAAAACGAGTTGTTCGTTGATTTGTACATGAAATGCGATAATATCTAAGAAGCCTGTAGTACACCAAAAAACGGTAGGGGTCAGTGTGTAGGTGAAAAATGCAGTGGTTGGTTGGTTTTTACATGAAATGCAATAATGTGAGAAGCCTGTAGTACACTGAATGACCGGTAGGGGTCAGTGTGCAGACGAAAATGCAGTGGTTTGATGGTTTGTACATGAAATGCAATAATGTCTGAGAAGCCTGTAGTACACCGAATGGCCGGTAGGGGTCAGTGTGTAGGCGAAAATGCAGTGGTTCGTTGGTTTGTACATGAAATGCGATAATGTCTAAGAAGCCTGTAGTACACTGAATGACCGGTAGGGGTCAGTGTGTAGGCGAAAATGCGGTGGTTCGTTGGTTTGTACATGAAATGTGATTATGTCTAAGAAGCCTGTAGTACACCCAAAGACTGGTAGGGGGTTTAAACAAATGATATGCATGAACATGCAATAGTTTTAGAACAGACTTAGACAAAATGCAGCCGTAAAGTGAGGACCTGACCCGTGAATGGTGCCGTGGGACTGATGCCTGGCGTAACGGGTAGGTCGACTTACGGTTTGTGAGTCACTTGGGCACCATCCCCGTCGATGGATTGAAGAAAGAAGGTGGTAGGCCGGAAAAGCCTGTGGCTGGATTCCTGACACAGCTCTGCTTAGAAAACCTCATGGAGTAATCAGGTAAACTGGCGTCTGGATGACCCGGAAGTGGAAATCATTCTGATGCTGACCTCAAGCGATATAAGTCAGGTAAGGGGTGTCCCTTATATAGGGGAGTGAATTAATTTAAGCCCCTCCCACAAATACAGGCCAAACGGCCTTAATACATATATATATATATATATATATTGGAAGGCAGGGCCTGAATTTGTGGGAGGGGCTATAGATCTACTTAAGGGACTCCCCCCTTCCCTCACTTACCTTCGTTGGTCTAGACGAACAGCCTGTTACTCGCAGGCCTCCGTTGCTCCCGACTTCCTGGTTGAATTCGTCCTCCTCTGACGTCACGCGCCGACTTCCGTCTGCTCCACCAGCTCCTATTCCGGCACGAACGGCGGTTTCCAGCCCTACTCGCCTACCCGGTCCGGTGCGGTAAGCGGAGCTCCCACACGGGCACACATTACAGAGACTCCACTACCGCGTAGGAGTCTCTGTTTTTCGGCCACCAGGGGTGTTATGAGTGTGGGGAAAGGGAGGGGGGGGGGGAAGACGGGCAATCTCCTTACTGCCGGACGGGAACAGGCTCAACCAGACCCCTATAACGTTAGGGGTCCCTGTTCCCGCCGACCACACACATGGGGTGGGGTACTGCCATTGCTTATGCATAAATAAGCAATATGGTCACAAACTGCTTTATGTATATGTGGTATTAGTATTTACATACATAAAGTCATATATATATATTTATAAAATCTTGCTGCTGGTTGACCCTTAGTTCAGCCAGCCACCACCATTTGTTATGCAGTTAAATAGGCAATAAGGGTTACAAACTGTTATATGTATATGTGGTATTAGTATTAACATGCATGAAGTGATATATATATATATTTATAAACCATCTGGGTTTTACGCATATATTGATAAATAAGATGCTGGTTAAAGTAAACTATAAACATTTTAAATATAATGTATGATTTGTTTGCTAAAATCTCATACCCCCAGGAATCCGCATAACCTTGGACGGTCCACCTAAACTAAACCCCCCCCCTACTCAAGAGACACCCGAATCTCTTACACAGGACCGGTGCTCAGTTTTCTGCAGGTATGTTGGTCACACGCTCTTCTGTTCTACAAGGCCTTGTTAGTTAATTCCCTGCCCCTTAATCAGAGGTCCGCGAGGCCAACTCCCATCCTCCACTTCGAGGTACTTTACGCCGCTCGGGCCAAATCATAGTTAGCCGCCTCGCAATTATATAGAGAGGGCGACACCTGTCACTACCAACCCCCCCCCCCTTTTTCCTCGATACTTACCCTTGGAGAGGCAACATCTCGTTTCACTGGGCAGGTTACCATACCCCTCGCGCCAATTCATAGATAGAGCCTCTCTAGCCACTTGGCACTATCAGGGCCTCACCTGCCACGAAACCTAGATTTAATTTTTTCGCCATCTGGCACTAGCTAGCTACCGGCTATTCGCCAACAAACCACCAACAATGCCTATTATTACTTTCAGTATGTCTCTGCTCCCAGGCGATGGTGATGACATGTCAATCCCTAGCACCCCGGCTAGGTCACTTACCCCGACACGTAAGGACGACATAGGAAGTCCCTCGTCCATCAGATCGTGGACTATCCCTCGCATCACGGCGGAGTTGCGCAAACGCAGTATCCCTTTCCCGGTCACGGCCAGGAAAGCAGAACTGTTCAAGTTGCTTAGAACAAACACCCTTATTACGGACGCGGGGGAAGGCACTAGTAGCTCCCAGGACCCGACTCTCCATGCTATGGTTGCCTCCCTAATTTATTCTATGGGGAAGGTCAACGACAGACTGGAAAGGCTGGAAGCACGCAGCTCCACCATAGAGCCACCTGTGCCTCTCGTTGTAGCAGCCCCGGTCATACCCACAGAAATAGCGGGTAATCCTATACCTAACAAGGCAGCGGCACACGTTATATTAACCCTGCCCACATGGTTCCGGCTAATCTTAAAAAAGACATCCTGGAGGGCAAGGACGTTAACTTGCTCTCGTTGCTCATTGCCTCCCAGGATGTAGTGGAAAACCGCTCTTACGACTACAGGGACATCTCTGTTGTTCTAAAAGCCAGAGACCCCAGACTCAGTAAGAAATTGACCATTCCCGATTTTGTCCTGTCTTTTGGTATCTTTAGGGATATCCTGTGCACAGTTCATCCGCATAGGAGAGAGGAACTGGACTTATATATGCATAAGTTGGTGGACCTGGGTAGCAAATATGGTGGTTACACTTTTTACGACTACCACAAGTCTTTTTCGTCTAAAGTGTCAGCCACATTGTCCCAGTATGGCATTCAGATGGATTGGAGCCAACTGGACAATAAATTGTTCCTCAGACACTTTGCGGGGCTCAGGACACCAGCTTGTGCCATATGTATGTCACCCGCTCAATCAGCTTATTTGTGCCCTCTCTGCCCGGACAGCGCTCCCAGCATGTCCCTACAGCACCCCTTTAAAGCTGAGAAACAGACCAGAGACAAATTGGGTCGTCCGGTAGTGTACCTAGGCAAGTCACAAATTTGCAACAACTTTAATGAAGGCTCCTGTGGTTACAGCGCTTGCCGCTTATTACACGTGTGCTCACACTGTTTTCGGGCACATGCGAAATCCATGTGCACAAATAAAATGTTTCAGAAACCTTATTTGTCTCCAGTAAACGTTCCTGCATTTGAACACATGCTGTCCTCTCACCCCTCTAAACACCTGGTGGAATTTTTATGCACAGGTCTCACCCACGGGTTTCACACGGGGCTCATTTACATGCCAACAGGGGTGTTAGAATGTCACAATTTACAGTCAGCCACTAATAACCCTACGGCAGTCACTAACTTGCTACAATTGGAAGTGGACCAGGGATTTGTCATTGGGCCTTTTGGTAATCCCCCCTTTTCCAGCTGGAGAACTAACCCTATCGGGCTGGTCTCAAGCAAAAATTCAGATAAACAAAGGCTCATCATTGACCTATCTGCACCTCACTCTTCAGCCATCCCCAGCCTAAACTCATTGATTCCTTCTGAGGAGTTTTCCTTACAGTACTCCACTATTGACCACGCTATTGCAGCTATCAGGTCAGCAGGGGTGGGGGCTGGCTTAGCAAGACGGATATAGTCAATGCTTTTAAACTGTTACCTATACACCCCTCGTTATGGCACCTGCATGGAGTTAAGTGGCAAGAAGCCTACTACTTCTTCACAAAACTCACTTTTGGGGCCAAGAGTAGTCCAAGGATCTTTGACACGTTCGCAGAAGCTTTGTGTTGGCTCCTCCTTAATACCTGTAGGTGCCAAAATGTGATACACTATCTGGATGATTTCCTGTTCATCTAAGCCAATACCAACCTCCCGTGTAGCCTAGACAAAGCTGTCAAACTATTCACCGCACTCGGGGTCCCCGTATCACCCACCAAAACTGAAGGTCCAGACACAGCCATCAATTTTCTAGGTATTCTGCTGGATTCAGCAACGATGATGGTCAGCCTCCCTAGTACAAAGATTGATAATATTCTACATGACATTAACCACTACATGCACAGAGGGTCATGCAACCGTAAGGAACTACAATCACTCTTGGGTTCACTAAATTTCGCCATGCGCATAATCCCCCAGGGCAGGGCTTTAATTTCCAGGCTCCTCGCCCTGTTCCCCACCTTCACCAATGACTATGCCCGCATATCCTTGGACTACCCTGCGACTGCCGACCTTCAGATGTGGTACAAATTCCTCTCTGACTGGAACGGTAGGAGCATGTTCCTTCCACAGCTGGATTCTTAGTCACCTGTCATTTGGACAGACGCAGCATCATCCACGGGATATGCGGCCATTTTTGGCACAAATTGGCTCTGGGGCACGTGGCCAACAGAAACACAGGGCATCGAGGGGTTTCACACTAACTCGGCCCTCTTTGAGGTATACCCAATAGTTGCCGCAGCTGTCACTTTGTGTAGGTTGTGGGAAGGTCAGTCAGTACGCTGTTTCTCTGATAACATGGAAATATGCCACATTATCAACAAAGGCCGCTCTTCCTCCTTGATAATTATGAACTTTATTAGGAAACTGACATGGCTGGCAGCTACCCATCACTTTCACATTGTATGCTCTCATGTTCCCGTCATATACAATACTGCAGCTGACCAGCTATCCCGCTTTCAATTTCAGGCTTTCAGACGGTCCCTACCCTCGGCAGCTCGCATGGCAACCCCAGCGCCAATCTTCCAAGACCTTGTCATGGAGTAGAGGAACTACTCCAGCACAGCCTCACTCTCACAAAATTAGCAGTCAACACTCATATCATAGAGCTTTTCACCTATATAAACGATTCATGTCTGACCATCACCTAACCAACTGGTTCGAGGTAGTTTCACTAATGGCTTTTGCATCCTTTTGCCACCTTAAGTTAAATTTCTCACACAACACCATTAAGCTTTACCTCACGGGGATACAACACCACATGTATTACTCCTTCCCTAACCACAAAGGGTTCTTAACCTCATACCCCATCCGCACACTACTGAAGGGTATAGCAAAGGCAGACAGGCCATCAACACTCAAAAGATTGGCTATTGACATAGAGATGTTCAAATCCTTGTCCAATCTACTCGGTCAGGCACCATTTGAACCCAATACTAATGCGGTTATTAAAGCCGCCATGTATCTGGCCTTTTATGGGTTTCTTAGACCACGAGAATTCACCGTTAGTGGTCAACTACATAGCCAAGGGTGCCTCCTCACGTCACATCTCACGAAACACACAGACTACTACGTCCTGTCTCTACCTAAGACTAAGACTAGTCAGATGGGGGAACCAGTCCACATAAACTACTACCCCACGGGTAACATTTGGTGCCCTGTAAAAGCACTAGACGTTTTCTTAGCCACGAAACCAACGCAACCCGCAAGGCCTCTACTTATGTTGCACTATGTCATTCTCACCACGGCGAAATTCATGCTTTACGTTCGAATGCTTATCACCAGGCTTGGTCTGAACCCTAGTAGCTACTCAGGGCACTCCTTCAGAATTGGAGTGGCCTCCACAGCCTCTAGCCAAAACGTTCCCGTTCATGTCGTTAAAACACTGGGTCGTTGGAAGTCCGCAGCTTACGCCACCTACATCCCGCACCCAGTCCAAGAGCTTAGGAGGGCTTTCATTAAGATGTCTACATAATAATGTATATATGTTTATGTATTTATGTTTACCAAATAAATGGTTATCTTGCTTTTCTCTTTTTGCCCACTTTATTTACCGGCCTACAGCATACATCGGTTTAGGCACACCTCAACCGACTATTTCCTTTTATTGTATTACTCTCCACCAGAGTATTCCATATCATATGAGAATGCCCCGAACACAAGTTGGAATGCAGGGCCTGAATTTGTGGGAGGGGCTATAGATCTACTTAAGGGACTCCCCCCTTCCCTCACTTACCTTCGTTGGTCTAGACGAACAGCCCCACCCTCCACTCCCATTATTCATATTTACTCTATGTAAGCCCACTTTATTTACCGGCCTACAGCATACATCGGTTTCGGCACACCTCAACTGACTATTTCCTTTTATTGTATTACTCTCCACCAGAGTATTCCATATCATATGAGAATGCCCCGAACACAAATATATATTTATATATATATATATATTGTATTTTTTCCCCGTTATATTATATGGCTTTTTTTTATTGTATCGTTATATTATTTGGCTTTCAAAGTAATCTTTACATTTCTTGTGTGGTCCTTTCTAAACTCCTAGAAATATTTTAATTAAATAGTGGATTTTTCTAAAATATTTATATTATACTTTAAACTGCAAACTATGTTTAGTATGCCAGACAAGTGCAGATCTTGTAATAGCTTAGCTGGAGTAAAGTATTAAAATGGGTACATTATATTATTACCAACATTAAAATTTAAATTATTAGGTTGAGAGCGTCTTCCCTTTGGGAATAATAATTCACCTGTGTATGGTTCTTTTGCAAAATATAAAAAGTAGACTGTAAATGTAGAGAGTTTGTGGTTTAATAATTTACTGTGGCAAGGAAAAGTGTGTGAACCCTTTCATACTACCAAGATGTCTACATAAATTGGTCCTAAAATTTTATTTGTCACAATAATAGACAAATTGAGTCTGTTGTAACAAATAACATATAAAGAAGTATACATGTTTATGCCTATTGAACTCATCATGTAAACATTCACACTGAGAGGTGGAATATATATATATGTGAACCCCTAGGCTTGGCATCCTCAAGAACAAGTTAGACTCAGAATTTAGCTTTACCTGGGGTCCAACCAAAATATCAAGATTTGTACTGTTGGTAAGAGCTGACCTGTGGGGTTTCCTTTGTCTAATAGCCACTACTGCACAATGCATATCATGCAATAAATTTAAACAATATTTATTATACATGTATTACACAGTTGTTGTGTCATGCTCAATCACCTTTTTGACTGCATTCCTGCTTCCAGGCTCCACTCCAGCGGTTCCAACGCCGGCCGCTGTGACTCCGCCCTCTTTTATAAAGCGGCGCGCACACGTCGATGTCATGACGCTAATGACGTCATGAGGCCGCATGCGTGCCGACGTCATGCCGCCGATGACATTGCGGCCTGCCATGACATCCGAACTCAATAGTTTTGGGGGCGTGGTTTCCACTTTAATGGGTCAGCCTATAAAAGGCTGACTCACGCATAGGACTTTACCGTGTTGTGGTTCTTTTGTTACTTCCCAATAGCGCTTCCTACCTGATTGTTCTTTTTGGTATCGTGACCTTGGCTATCTGACTACTCTCCATTCTCCTGTTCTTGACTCGGCTCTCGTACCTCAACTATTCTCATATCTGGTTCCCTGACTCGGCTAGTATACAAATTTTTGTGATTTCTGTATCCCTTGAACCCGGCTTGTTCTTGACTATTCTCTTTCTGTCAATCGTAAAGTCCGGCCACTCTAAGGTCCGTTTTTTTTCTATTACACACTGCGTGTTGGGTCTCCTAGGAGTCCTGACATATTGCAAGCATGTGCTTAACTAATTTCTTAAAAGCTCTAAAATAGTCAAGATTATAATACACTGAACAAATATAAATGCAAAACTCTTGTTTTTGCCCCCATTTTTCATGAGCTGAACTCAAAGATCTAATACTTTTTCTATGTACACAAAAGTCCTATTTCTCTCAAATATTGTTCACACATCTGTCTAAATCTGTGTTAGTGAGCACTTCTCCTTTGCCGAGATAATCAATCCACCTCACAGGTGTGGCCTGTCAAGATGCTGATTAGACAGCATGATTATTGCACAGGTGTGCCTTAGGCTGGCCACAATAAAAGGCCATTCTAAAATGTGCAGTTTTACGGTGTGGCAGGCTTATGCAATGTATGATCATATAATGTAACTAATCCCCCATTATTTTTGCCTAGATTAGGTGTTTTTAAAAGAAAATAAAAAATCTTTCAACATTAAAGTTGCTGTTTAGTGGATAGGTGAGTGCGCTGGATTTTGTGTATTGTATGGTTTGGCCCCCAGCAGCACCCCATTTATGCATGTTCAGGTGAGTGCAGCCACACCCCTTTGTTTCATATATATATAAAAATGTACCCCCAAGGTGACTAGGGGTCCGCAAACCACTAGTTACCCCCTCCTCCCCAATAAAAAATATCCCCCTACCTACCCCCCTCACCTTAAAAACTAATGAGGGGGGGACCTTTAACTAAGTACCTGTAAAAAATAAAAATAAAACTTACCATTCGATTTTTTCTTTCTTCGAAAATCTTCTTTTTTCAGCCCCCACAAAGGCCAAATATATATTTTAAATATTCTTTCTGGTTTAGATAGAGATTTTTTTTTCTCTTTGAACTAGTATCTAAAATATACATCTCAAACTCTGCCCTAGATATTGTACTACAACTATTGAACTACATCTCTTGTCATCTGTTGCATTTAAAGAATTCTGGGAGATGTAGGCTATCAACATATGGGACCAGAATTTGACTTATAATAAAGAGTCTTCAAATGTTGTAGTTCATATAATGATGAAGAACACAGAGGATTCTTTTTTTTGTGCATGGCAAAATAATTTGGTTTGCAAATTGATTCATCCTAAAGCTTTTTTTGGTATGGATGAACTGACTTTCGTACATGTGACAATTCAGGTCATCCACATGTTGTATATGCAATCAGTTTGGACAAAAACTATTCAGATGAGCCAAAACCTGTTGGCAGTGCAAGGGTTAATCAAGTGACGGCTGGCCAACGCCTGCTAACTAGCCAACAAATTAAAATATTAAAAATAAATAAAATAATATGGTGGTCATATTAGTATTATAGAGGTATAAACGTCCCTTGGGTCCCCACCTGTCATGCCACAAGTGGGAGCATGTCTACTGCACAGTGTTGCTGCCCAGTTACTATAAAAGGCCCCATCACATGTGATCACCATGGTAGTGGTTATGGTGATAGGAGCACCCTGTTGCTCATACAGATAACTAGTCTAACCTTTTAAGACTATATCTGTGGTCCGCTAGCAGTGCAGCCCCATACTCATTAACAGAGATCTCTCAGCTGCTGCTCTTAGCCAATGAGCTGGCTTTTTTTTTTTACAAAGTTTAGCTCAGCGTAGCTAACAAAAGCTCCCTATAGGAGCTTCCAGCTCTAGGGAAGAAGGCAACAGGCTCCCAACATACGTACACAAGGAAGGCATTGTAAGAAATTATAACCCTTTTACAAGGATATTCTTTTAGGGAATGTTTGACAAATAAGACACAAACACAAGTGTATAATAAAATGTATTGTAAATATTAATTTAGGATACTGTTATAGATTTAAAAGGGATATACACAATACACATTATAACCACATCCAGTCCAAAACCAAAAGATACATAGTAAAAGGGCAATACTTAAACATTTAAATGAAGATCTTCCCCTTGCGACATTTTGGTAGTCTGGGACAGCCTCTCTCAGTTCACCATGGCACCTGTGGTTGCTGCGCTGTCCCCTCCAAAAGACTGATTCTTGCAGTCATTAACTACAAGTCCCAGAATCCATTTTCCCTCCCAAAAGTGGTTTAACCAGACCCCTTTTTCCAGAGAGTTCTGTCTTTACACAAGTCTTTCCATTTGATCTCTTCCCTCCAGCTAAACTGTAATGTTCTGAAAGAAGTGACCAGTTAGAGTTGGTTTCTTGGTAGATTGGACAGGATGGCTTAAGAAAACACAAACTTCATGGTTACACCTAGATGTTAATTACTCTGATCTTCTGATAACATGACCCTTGAAACCTTTATAGTAAAGATGTACACAGATGTGTACCCTTTGATGACAACCTCCTTTGATATGTAAATGGTTAACTTCTGGACTATACGCTGGGCATATAGATCTGGAGCTCTATCAATACTTGAAGATAGAACAACCACGAACACCCATCCTATATATCCTACCAAAAATTCATAAAGACCTAACGAATCCTCCTGGACGTCCAATCGTATCGGCTACACAAGGCATCTTGGAACCCATAGCCAGATACTTAGACTACCTGTTCAAAAATCCAGTAACCTCCTTAGAAACTTGTATTAAAGACACCCCGGATCTCCTTTCAAGATTGAAAGAAGTTGGCACCTTCAACGGCATTTTGATGACATTAGATGTTGGTAGCCTTTATACTATCATCCCCCATGTTGAGGGCATCCAAGCCATGCGTCATCTGCTTTCCCACTCACAACACTATAAAGGACCTGCCATTGAGATTGTGCTAGAACTTTTGAGCATTACCCTTCAAAACAACTATTTTCGTTTCGAGAAAGATTGGTTTTTACAGTTAGCGGGCACATCAATGGGAGCAGCGATGGCTCCTATGTACGCCAACACTTTTATGTATGAATATGAAACCTACAATATTCTTCAGACATATACACACCAAATTGTGCGCTACTTCAGGTTCATCGATGATGTCCTAATTTTATGTTGCGGTACAAGACAGGAAGCTGTTCAATTTGTGCACAACCTAAATGAATTACCTTCTCCAGTGAGATTCACTTCCAACATTAGTGAGTCCAAAATCCAATTTCTAGACATCGAAATTATGATCATCAACCAACGACTGGAATAGACTTTATTTTCCAAATCGACAGACCGGAACACTCTATTGCACTTTAGCAGTTTCCATCCTACACACCTGAAAAATTTGTTGCCTTATTCACAGTTTTACGAGTCCTAAGAAATAATTCCCTTGGTGAAAACAGTGAACAACAACTCGTACAAATGTATGAGAAATTCCAAGAGAGGGGGTATCCTCGAAAGGTGTTAGATAAGGCTTTAACGAAAGCTAAATCAATGTCTGGTCCAAAAACGCAGATAGGAGATAAAGCTGTGACAACAAGATGCAGGTTCGTAACACAATTGAACTCCGCAAGTTCTGAATTGAGTACAATCATCAAGAGAAATTGACACACATTGGAGCTGGATCCTACACTGCCTGAGATTTTTCAACACACACCGATGTTCTGCTACCGAAGGAACATGAACTTAAGAGACTTGTTGGTTAAGACTGATCCTCGACACTGTTATGACAGGACGAAAATGGGGTATACAAATGCTGGGTGTGTAAGATGTTTGGGATGTGTGACATGTGGCCATCTCATCCCATCCAAAACCTTTACACCCCCCTACACAGGCCAAGTGTATAAGATTCGGCAACGTATACACTGCCGTACTGACCATGTAATTTACAAACTCACTTGTCCTTGTGGTTTGAATTACGTGGGTAAAACAGAGACAGCTCTCTGTGAGAGAATCAGAGGCCACAGATCTAGTATCCGGCTAGCCTATCATGATGGCAAGTCGGACAAACCTGTGGCCAGACATTTTTTAGAGTTGCAACAACAACTCTCCTCTCTCAGATGTATAGCAATAGAGCATGTCCCGATGCCAAACCGAGGTGGGGATAGAGCTAAATTGTTATTACAAAGGGAAGCTTATTGGATCCACCAATTAGGTATATTGTCCCCAAAGGGTCTCAATGAGAAATGTTCTTTTATAACATTTCTATGAGACTGGTAGAGGAAACACATAAGAATTAATTGGTTTTGGGCTGAAGTCCTATTGATAACAACAGGTCCAATCTATTTTGGACAGCAGGTCTTGTTATTCTGTTGTTTTTTATTATATATTTTTTGTTTTGTATGTATAGTGTGGGGTTGCTTACTTACTTTTTGATTTTATATTTTAATTTTAATATATAGTTTTTTTATATTTTGGTACATACAGCTTTTTACAACATATGGGACAGAGTATTCTTAGGCCATATATACCTACACTGTGTACATATTATCAATATATTTGCTGATTCACTATGTTTGGGTTATACTTACCTACACAGTATACACATTCGTTAACACATTGTTTAATATATTTGTCATATCTCATAGTCATCACATTGAAGGTTTAGACACAGTCTTCTCTGACAACTCAATACTCTGTATTTACATCTAGTGTTGAACAGAGTTTATACTTAGCTTTTTTTTACACTTATTTTTTACACTTATTTTTCACATATAGATTCAGATACTAGAATCTATAGTTTGTACAACACAGTTTTATTAGACTGGTTTTATAACACCAGCATTTCTTCCCTTCCTAGGTCCAATATCTCTTTGAGATTTAATAAATTAATTACACTACACTGTATATATTTTTTGCATAATCACTAGCATATGTGGATATAATAATGTACATAACAAATTACACTGCACTGCTTATTTTTTGTACAACCACTAGGATATGTGGATATAATTATATGTATAATTTTTTGTATGTTTATATCTGTATAACATAACTATTGTATAAGATTCTTTAGTTCCCTAGGATTGAACTGCTCGTTTCCGCGAAGTTTAGCTATGTCTGATCACCTAAAATGGATAATTGCCGCTCGAAATGCGGTTGGAATTGTCCCTACTAAATTTGTCCATCTCTGGACACCGTAGAAAAGCGCTTTAACCAATGGGACGTTGGCGTCCTTGGTTTTTAAGCACCTACGAAACTTATCCAATCAGAAGGCGAACAGAGATCAGATGATCAGACCCGGAAGTGAGTCCGGTCCTGAAACACATGGCGGCAAACGGCAACGAGCAGCTTGAGATAGCCAGCTGTATGTAAGTACCCAATTTATTGCTTAATTTACTCCTTATAAAAGTGTGTTTTTTCATATTGAGATTATGTATGTCCTGAAGAAAGCTCCCAAGAGGAGCTGAAACGTCGAACTTCTACAAACAGTAAATAATTTTGATTGAATTCCTTGAGTGCCGTTTTTTTGCTATCTTCTATATATATATATATATATATATATATATATATATATTATTATTTATTTATTTTTTTCCATTCAGATACTATTGCATATTTGTGGCCTGTTGCAGTTCACAAGATGTGAACACCAAAGTGCCACAACTTATAAAGTTGCTCTGGATGTAGCACATAGCACCACTGATACACTGTTCAGCCACAACATTAAAACCACTGACAGGTGACGTGAATAGCATTGATTTTATCGTTACAATGACAGCTGTCAAGGGGGTGGGATATATATGAGACAGCAAGTGAACAGTCAGTTCTTGAATTTCATGTGTTGGGAGCAGGAAAAATAGGCAAGCGAAAAGATCTGAGAGACTTTGATAATGGCCAAATAGTAATGGCTAGTAGGCATGTGCATGGGGAAAATTTTCGGTTCGGTTCGGCATTCCGAAATTCGGGATTTTAGCAATTCGGGACTTCGGCAATTCGGCACTTCAAGACTTCGGAAATTCGGCAACTTCGGAACTTCGGCACTTCGGAACTTCGGCACTTCAGAAATTCGGCAACTTCGGAGCTTCAGCAACTTTGTAACTTCGGCACTTCGGCACTTCGGAAATTCGGCAACTTCGGCACTTGGACACTTTGGAATTTCGGAACTTCGGCATTTCGGAATTTCGGAACTTCGGCATTTCGGAATTTCGGGACTTCGGCACCTCGGGACTTCTCTTGCAGGCGCTTGGTAAATAACTCCCTAATTCCCACGGTATTAGGGTGTTATCTACCAAAAGGCTGAAAGACCTAAATTGGTCTTTCAGCAAAATTTACTAATACTAAGTAAAAATTACTTAGTATTAGTAAATTTTGCCCTTACTCGCTATACCGCGAGTAGGGGCATGTCTAGTAAACAGTGAGCAGCCTGTGACAGCTCACTGTTTAAAAAATAAAAATAAAATAGTACCCCCCTGGCCCCCACCCCTGAGCGGCGGGTGGCGGCCCTAACGTAAAATGTTGGGGGGGACCTATTGTCCTCCCCCCTGGCCCCCACCCCTGAGCGGTGGGTGGGGGCCCTAAATTATAATAAGGGGGGACTTAATGTCCTTCCCCCTGGCCCCCACCCCTGAGTGGTGGGTGGGGGCCCTACAGTAAAATAAGGGGGGGACCTAATGTCCCCCCCTGGCACCCACCCCTGAGTGGTGGGTGGGGGCCCTAAATACTAATAAGGGGTAACCTAATGTCCTCCACCCGGCCCCCACCCCTGAGCGGTGGGTGGGGGCCCTACAGTAAAATAAGGGGGGGGACCTAAGGTCCTCCTCCCTGGCCCCACCCCTGAGTGGCGGGTGGGGGCCCTAAATACTAATAAGGGGGATCTAATGTCCTCCCCCCTGGCCCCCACCCCTGAGCGGCGGGTGGGGGCCCTAAATTGTAATAAGGGGGGAGCTAGTGTCCTCCCCCCTGGCCCCCACCCCTCAGCGGTGGGTGGGGGCCTTAAATACTAATAAGGGGGGGACCTAATGTCCTCCCCCTGGCCCCCACCCCTGAGCGGTGGGTGGGGGCCCTAAATACTAATAAGGGGGGGACCTAAGGTCCTCCCCCCTGGCCCCCACCCCTGAGCGGCGGGTGGGGGTACTAAAAAAAATGTCCCCCCAGGTGACTAGGGGTCCCCAAACCCCTAGTCACCCCCTCCCCCCATAACAATTATCCCCCTACCTACCCCCCTCACCTTAAAAACTAATGAGGGGGGACCTTTAACTAAGTACCTGTAAAAAATAAAAACAAAAACTTACCATTCGATGTTTTCTTCTTCGAAAATATTCTTTTTTCAGCCCCCAAAAAGGCCAAATAAAAAACCAAATAACCGACGCAATTATAAAAAAAAAAAATAGAGCGCAAAAAAAATAATCCATCTTCACCCATGGAGGGCTCCGCGCAAACTGAGCTCTGCAGGGCGGCGGAAGGCTTATAATGCCTTGCCCCGCCCTGCAATTAGGCTCAGTGCACTCTGATTGGTGGGTTTAAGCCATCCAAATAGAGTGCTCTGACAGGTAAATGAAGAGGCTGACAGGTAAGTCTCTACATTTACCTGTCACAGCACTCTGATTGGTTGGTTTGAAATCCACCAATCAGAGTGCTCTGTGTCATTTTACACAGCGTGGGAAAGTTCTTTGGAATTTTCCCACGCTGTGTAATTTGACTCATAACTCTCTGATTGGTGACTTCGGGATCCACCCTCAGAGAACGACTCGACCGACAGGTAGCAGACTACCTCGCCTTAACTGCAGATATTGACACTCTGAGGAGCGATGAACCCCTTGACTACTGGGTGTGCAGGCTTAACCTGTGGCCTGAGCTATCCCAATTTGTGATAGAACTTCTGGCCTGCCCCGCTTCAAGTCTCCTGTCAGAAAGGACCTTCAGTGCAGCAGGAGGTATTGTCACTGAGAAGAGAAGTCACCTAGGTCAAAAAAGTCTAGATTACCTCACCTTTATTAAGATGAATGAGGGATGGATCCCGAAGGGACTGACAGTGGGCGGTACATTCGACTAAAAAAGCCTGATAAGATGAGCTGCCTTGGGCTAAAAATGGTCCACACGCTGCTGTATGCCGGTTGACTTGCGTGACTTATCCGCCACCAACTAGGGTTCAAGCCGCAATGTTTTAGGGCACTTTCTGCCTGGGAAACAAACATCAATTTTTATGGCCACTGCTACAGCAGTGGCTGCAACAATACCTAATTTTTCAGGCATGTGTACATGGCTAATTTTTCGGCCCTCTGGTGCTGCACTGTGGCTTCAAAAACCAAACCAAAAAGAAGGCACATAACAGGTATTAAACTGATAGGAATAGTACTACTTAACACACCACTCCTATCTGGTGGCACATTAGATTGCATGAGCAGTGCCCCAAATTTGAAGTAGGAGGAGCGACCAAGCATCTTTTTCCATCTCTCGGTTCCTAAAATCGATTCCATATACACGTCCCCTGATAGGGCGCCAGCTCGTTATTCTCTTGGGCGCCAGCTCGTTATTCTCTTTTTCACTTCACTAGGGACACTTTACTGCACTATGGGCACTTAGACCCACTCTTTGTCTTGCACACTGTTATTCCTAGCCAGCATCTGTGATGGGAAATCAGGCAGTCATCTAAACGTTTAGAACACCCTTGAAGGTGTTTAAGGAGATTAGGGCTAGTTTAGAAAATTCTTCTTAGACCTCTCTGAGTCTTTATAGCACTTCTACCTATCCAGCATTTCTGGAAACTAGCTAAGAGAAAGGGTGGCTGTGTGTCTGTGATACATTTAACTTTATATCACCTTATTGACACTTTATCACTCCGGTCTCCATACTCTCTGCCTATACCCATCTATTTAGAGGGAATTTCCTTGCCCCTGCCAATATTATATAATAGGTAATAGTATTACCATTATTACACAATTAGGTCTCTGAGGACAGGTGTCAATCCATATCTGCCAAGTGACCCTATGTAGGGGGAACAGTCCCTATTCTGCTCTGTGTCAGTGTGTATCAGGGATCCTTAGGATAGGTGTCAATCCATACCTGCCAAGTGACCCTATGTAGGGTGAACAGTCCATATTCTGCTCTGTGTCAATGTGTTTCAGGGTCCCAGAGGACAGGTGTCAATCCATATCTGCCAAGTTGCCCTATGTAGGGGGAACAGTCCCTATTCTGCTCTGTGTCAGTGTGTATCAGGGATCCTTAGGATAGGTGTCAATCCATATCTGCCAAGTGACCCTATGTAGGGGGAACAGTCCATATTCTGCTCTGTGTCAGTGTGTATCAGGGATCCTTAGGATAGGTGTCAATCCATATTTGCCAAGTGACCCTATGTAGGGGGAACAGTCCCTATTCTGATCTGTGTCAGTGTGTATCATGATCTCTGAGGACAGGTGTCAATCCATATCTGCCAAGTGACCCTATGTAGGGGGAACAGTCTCTATTCTGCTCTGTGTCAGTGTGTATCATGGTCTCTGAGGACAGGTGTCAATCCATATCTGCCTAGTGACCCTATGTAGGGGGAACAGTCTCTATTCTGCTCTGTGTCAGTGTGTATCATGGTCTCTTAGGACAGGTGTCAATCCATATCTGCCAAGTGACTCTATGTAGGAGGAACAGTCTCTATTCTGCTCTGTGTCAGTGTGTATCATGGTCTCTGAGGACAGGTGTCAATCCATATCTGCCAAGTGACCCTATGTAGGGGGAACAGTCCCTATTCTGCTCTGTGTCAGTGTGTATCAGGGATCCTTAGGATAGGTGTCAATCCATACCTGCCAAGTGACCCTATGTAGGGTGAACAGACCCTATTCTGCTCTGTGTCAGTGTGTATCAGGGGCTCTGAGGACAGGTGTCAATCCATATCTGCCAAGTGACCCTATGTAGGGGGAACAGTCTCTATTCTGCTCTGTGTCAGTGTGTATCATGATCTCTGAGGACAGGTGTCAATCCATATCTGCCAAGTGACTCTATGTAGGGGGAACAGTCCCTATTCTGCTCTTTGTCAGTGTGTATCAGGGCCTTTGAGGACAGGTGTCAATCCATATCTGCCAAGTGACCCTATGTAGGGGGAACAGTCTCTATTCTGCTCTGTGTCAGTGTGTATCATGGTCTCTGAGGACAGGTGTCAATCCATATCTGCCAAGTGACCCTATGTAGGGGGAACAGTCCCTATTCTGCTCTGTGTCAGTGTGTATCAGGGATCCTTAGGATAGATGTCAATCCATACCTGCCAAGTGACCCTATGTAGGGTGAACAGTCCCTATTCTGCTCTGTGTCAGTGTGTATCAGGGTCCCAGAGGACAGGTGTCAATCCATATCTGCCAAGTTGCCCTATGTAGGGGGAACAGTCCCTATTCTGCTCTGTGTCAGTGTGTATCAGGGATCCTTAGGATAGGTGTCAATCCATATCTGCCAAGTGACCCTATGTAGGGGGAACAGTCCCTATTCTGCTCTGTGTCAGTGTGTATCAGGGATCCTTAGGATAGGTGTCAATCCATATCTGCCAAGTGACCCTATGTAGGGGGAACAGTCCCTATTCTGATCTGTGTCAGTGTGTATCATGATCTCTGAGGACAGGTGTCAATCCATATCTGCCAAGTGACCCTATGTAGGGGGAACAGTCTCTATTCTGCTCTGTGTCAGTGTGTATCATGGTCTCTGAGGACAGGTGTCAATCCATATCTGCCAAGTGACCCTATGTAGGGGGAACAGTCCCTATTCTGCTCTGTGTCAGTTTGTATCATGGTCTCTTAGGACAGGTGTTAATCCATATCTGCCAAGTGACTCTATGTAGGGGGAACAGTCTCTATTCTGCTCTGTGTCAGTGTGTATCAGGGATCCTTAGGATAGGTGTCAATCCATATCTGCCAAGTGACCCTATGTAGGGGGAACAGTCCATATTCTGCTCTGTGTCAGTGTGTATCAGGGATCCTTAGGATAGGTGTCAATCCATATCTGCCAAGTGACCCTATGTAGGGGGAACAGTCTCTATTCTGCTCTGTGTCAGTGTGTATCATGGTCTCTGAGGACAGATGTCAATCCATATCTGCCTAGTGACCCTATGTAGGGGGTACAGTCTCTATTCTGCTCTGTGTCAGTGTGTATCATGGTCTCTTAGGACAGGTGTCAATCCATATCTGCCAAGTGACTCTATGTAGGGGGAACAGTCTCTATTCTGCTCTGTGTCAGTGTGTATCATGGTCTCTGAGGACAGGTGTCAATCCATATCTGCCAAGTGACCCTATGTAGGGGGAACAGTCCATATTCTGCTCTGTGTCAGTGTGTATCAGGGATCCTTAGGATAAGTGTCAATCCATACCTGCCAAGTGACCCTATGTAGGGTGAACAGTCCCTATTCTGCTCTGTGTCAGTGTGTATCAGGGGCTCTGAGGACAGGTGTCAATCCATATCTGCCAAGTGACCCTATGTAGGGGGAACAGTCTCTATTCTGCTCTGTGTCAGTGTGTATCATGATCTCTGAGGACAGGTGTCAATCCATATCTGCCAAGTGACTCTATGTAGGGGGAACAGTCCCTATTCTGCTCTTTGTCAGTGTGTATCAGGGCCTTTGAGGGCAGGTGTCAATCCATATCTGCCAAGTGACCCTATGTAGGGGGAACAGTCTCTATTCTGCTCTGTGTCAGTGTGTATCATGGTCTCTGAGGACAGGTGTCAATCCATATCTGCCAAGTGACCCTATGTAGGGGGAACAGTCCCTATTCTGCTCTGTGTCAGTGTGTATCAGGGATCCTTAGGATAGGTGTCAAACCATACCTGCCAAGTGACCCTATGTAGGGTGAACAGTCCCTATTCTGCTCTGTGTCAGTGTGTATCAGGGTCCCAGAGGACAGGTGTCAATCCATATCTGCCAAGTTGCCCTATGTAGGGGGAACAGTCCCTATTCTGCTCTGTGTCAGTGTGTATCAGGGATCCTTAGGATAGGTGTCAATCCATATCTGCCAAGTGACCCTATGTAGGGGGAACAGTCCCTATTCTGCTCTGTGTCAGTGTGTATCAGGGATCCTTAGGATAGGTGTCAATCCATATCTGCCAAGTGACCCTATGTAGGGGGAACAGTCCCTATTCTGATCTGTGTCAATGTGTATCATGATCTCTGAGGACAGGTGTCAATCCATATCTGCCAAGTGACCCTATGTAGGGGGAACAGTCTCTATTCTGCTCTGTGTCAGTGTGTATCATGGTCTCTGAGGACAGGTGTCAATCCATATCTGCCAAGTGACCCTATGTAGGGGGAACAGTCTCTATTCTGCTCTGTGTCAGTGTGTATCATGGTCTCGGAGGACAGGTGTCAATCCATATCTGCCAAGTGACCCTATGTAGGGGGAACAGTCCCTATTCTGCTCTGTGTCAGTGTGTATCAGGGATCCTTAGGATAGGTGTCAATCCATACCTGCCAAGTGACCCTATGTAGGGTGAACAGTCCCTATTCTGCTCTGTGTCAGTGTGTATCAGGGTCCCAGAGGACAAGTGTCAATCCATATCTGCCAAGTTGCCCTATGTAGGGGGAACAGTCCCTATTCTGCTCTGTGTCAGTGTGTATCAGGGATCCTTAGGATAGGTGTCAATCCATATCTGCCAAGTGACCCTATGTAGGGGGAACAGTCCCTATTCTGCTCTGTGTCAGTGTGTATCAGGGATCCTTAGGATAGGTGTCAATCCATATCTGCCAAGTGACCCTATGTAGGGGGAACAGTCCATATTCTGCTCTGTGTCAGTGTGTATCAGGGATCCTTAGGATAGGTGTCAATCCATATTTGCCAAGTGACCCTATGTAGGGGGAACAGTCCCTATTCTGATCTGTGTCAGTGTGTATCATGATCTCTGAGGACAGGTGTCAATCCATATCTGCCAAGTGACCCTATGTAGGGGGAACAGTCTCTATTCTGCTCTGTGTCAGTGTGTATCAGGGATCCTTAGGATAGGTGTCAATCCATACCTGCCAAGTGACCCTATGTAGGGTGAACAGTCCCTATTCTGCTCTGTGTCAGTGTGTATCAGGGATCCTTAGGATAGGTGTCAATCCATACCTGCCAAGTGACCCTATGTAGGGTGAACAGTCCCTATTCTGCTCTGTGTCAGTGTGTATCAGGGTCCCAGAGGACAAGTGTCAATCCATATCTGCCAAGTTGCCCTATGTAGGGGGAACAGTCCCTATTCTGCTCTGTGTCAATGTGTTTCAGGGTCCCAGAGGACAGGTGTCAATCCATATCTGCCAAGTTGCCCTATGTAGGGGGAACAGTCCCTATTCTGCTCTGTGTCAGTGTGTATCAGGGATCCTTAGGATAGGTGTCAATCCATATCTGCCAAGTGACCCTATGTAGGGGGAACAGTCCATATTCTGCTCTGTGTCAGTGTGTATCAGGGATCCTTAGGATAGGTGTCAATCCATATTTGCCAAGTGACCCTATGTAGGGGGAACAGTCCCTATTCTGATCTGTGTCAGTGTGTATCATGATCTCTGAGGACAGGTGTCAATCCATATCTGCCAAGTGACCCTATGTAGGGGGAACAGTCTCTATTCTGCTCTGTGTCAGTGTGTATCATGGTCTCTGAGGACAGGTGTCAATCCATATCTGCCTAGTGACCCTATGTAGGGGGAACAGTCTCTATTCTGCTCTGTGTCAGTGTGTATCATGGTCTCTGAGGACAGGTGTCAATCCATATCTGCCAAGTGACCCTATGTAGGAGGAACAGTCTCTATTCTGCTCTGTGTCAGTGTGTATCATGGTCTCTGAGGACAGGTGTCAATCCATATCTGCCAAGTGACCCTATGTAGGGGGAACAGTCCCTATTCTGCTCTGTGTCAGTGTGTATCAGGGATCCTTAGGATAGGTGTCAATCCATACCTGCCAAGTGACCCTATGTAGGGTGAACAGACCCTATTCTGCTCTGTGTCAGTGTGTATCAGGGGCTCTGAGGACAGGTGTCAATCCATATCTGCCAAGTGACCCTATGTAGGGGGAACAGTCTCTATTCTGCTCTGTGTCAGTGTGTATCATGATCTCTGAGGACAGGTGTCAATCCATATCTGCCAAGTGACTCTATGTAGGGGGAACAGTCCCTATTCTGCTCTTTGTCAGTGTGTATCAGGGCCTTTGAGGACAGGTGTCAATCCATATCTGCCAAGTGACCCTATGTAGGGGGAACAGTCTCTATTCTGCTCTGTGTCAGTGTGTATCATGGTCTCTGAGGACAGGTGTCAATCCATATCTGCCAAGTGACCCTATGTAGGGGGAACAGTCCCTATTCTGCTCTGTGTCAGTGTGTATCAGGGATCCTTAGGATAGATGTCAATCCATACCTGCCAAGTGACCCTATGTAGGGTGAACAGTCCCTATTCTGCTCTGTGTCAGTGTGTATCAGGGTCCCAGAGGACAGGTGTCAATCCATATCTGCCAAGTTGCCCTATGTAGGGGGAACAGTCCCTATTCTGCTCTGTGTCAGTGTGTATCAGGGATCCTTAGGATAGGTGTCAATCCATATCTGCCAAGTGACCCTATGTAGGGGGAACAGTCCCTATTCTGCTCTGTGTCAGTGTGTATCAGGGATCCTTAGGATAGGTGTCAATCCATATCTGCCAAGTGACCCTATGTAGGGGGAACAGTCCCTATTCTGATCTGTGTCAGTGTGTATCATGATCTCTGAGGACAGGTGTCAATCCATATCTGCCAAGTGACCCTATGTAGGGGGAACAGTCTCTATTCTGCTCTGTGTCAGTGTGTATCATGGTCTCTGAGGACAGGTGTCAATCCATATCTGCCAAGTGACCCTATGTAGGGGGAACAGTCCCTATTCTGCTCTGTGTCAGTTTGTATCATGGTCTCTTAGGACAGGTGTTAATCCATATCTGCCAAGTGACTCTATGTAGGGGGAACAGTCTCTATTCTGCTCTGTGTCAGTGTGTATCAGGGATCCTTAGGATAGGTGTCAATCCATATCTGCCAAGTGACCCTATGTAGGGGGAACAGTCCATATTCTGCTCTGTGTCAGTGTGTATCAGGGATCCTTAGGATAGGTGTCAATCCATATCTGCCAAGTGACCCTATGTAGGGGGAACAGTCTCTATTCTGCTCTGTGTCAGTGTGTATCATGGTCTCTGAGGACAGATGTCAATCCATATCTGCCTAGTGACCCTATGTAGGGGGTACAGTCTCTATTCTGCTCTGTGTCAGTGTGTATCATGGTCTCTTAGGACAGGTGTCAATCCATATCTGCCAAGTGACTCTATGTAGGGGGAACAGTCTCTATTCTGCTCTGTGTCAGTGTGTATCATGGTCTCTGAGGACAGGTGTCAATCCATATCTGCCAAGTGACCCTATGTAGGGGGAACAGTCCATATTCTGCTCTGTGTCAGTGTGTATCAGGGATCCTTAGGATAAGTGTCAATCCATACCTGCCAAGTGACCCTATGTAGGGTGAACAGTCCCTATTCTGCTCTGTGTCAGTGTGTATCAGGGGCTCTGAGGACAGGTGTCAATCCATATCTGCCAAGTGACCCTATGTAGGGGGAACAGTCTCTATTCTGCTCTGTGTCAGTGTGTATCATGATCTCTGAGGACAGGTGTCAATCCATATCTGCCAAGTGACTCTATGTAGGGGGAACAGTCCCTATTCTGCTCTTTGTCAGTGTGTATCAGGGCCTTTGAGGGCAGGTGTCAATCCATATCTGCCAAGTGACCCTATGTAGGGGGAACAGTCTCTATTCTGCTCTGTGTCAGTGTGTATCATGGTCTCTGAGGACAGGTGTCAATCCATATCTGCCAAGTGACCCTATGTAGGGGGAACAGTCCCTATTCTGCTCTGTGTCAGTGTGTATCAGGGATCCTTAGGATAGGTGTCAAACCATACCTGCCAAGTGACCCTATGTAGGGTGAACAGTCCCTATTCTGCTCTGTGTCAGTGTGTATCAGGGTCCCAGAGGACAGGTGTCAATCCATATCTGCCAAGTTGCCCTATGTAGGGGGAACAGTCCCTATTCTGCTCTGTGTCAGTGTGTATCAGGGATCCTTAGGATAGGTGTCAATCCATATCTGCCAAGTGACCCTATGTAGGGGGAACAGTCCCTATTCTGCTCTGTGTCAGTGTGTATCAGGGATCCTTAGGATAGGTGTCAATCCATATCTGCCAAGTGACCCTATGTAGGGGGAACAGTCCCTATTCTGATCTGTGTCAATGTGTATCATGATCTCTGAGGACAGGTGTCAATCCATATCTGCCAAGTGACCCTATGTAGGGGGAACAGTCTCTATTCTGCTCTGTGTCAGTGTGTATCATGGTCTCTGAGGACAGGTGTCAATCCATATCTGCCAAGTGACCCTATGTAGGGGGAACAGTCTCTATTCTGCTCTGTGTCAGTGTGTATCATGGTCTCGGAGGACAGGTGTCAATCCATATCTGCCAAGTGACCCTATGTAGGGGGAACAGTCCCTATTCTGCTCTGTGTCAGTGTGTATCAGGGATCCTTAGGATAGGTGTCAATCCATACCTGCCAAGTGACCCTATGTAGGGTGAACAGTCCCTATTCTGCTCTGTGTCAGTGTGTATCAGGGTCCCAGAGGACAAGTGTCAATCCATATCTGCCAAGTTGCCCTATGTAGGGGGAACAGTCCCTATTCTGCTCTGTGTCAGTGTGTATCAGGGATCCTTAGGATAGGTGTCAATCCATATCTGCCAAGTGACCCTATGTAGGGGGAACAGTCCCTATTCTGCTCTGTGTCAGTGTGTATCAGGGATCCTTAGGATAGGTGTCAATCCATATCTGCCAAGTGACCCTATGTAGGGGGAACAGTCCCTATTCTGATCTGTGTCAGTGTGTATCATGATCTCTGAGGACAGGTGTCAATCCATATCTGCCAAGTGACCCTATGTAGGGGGAACAGTCTCTATTCTGCTCTGCGTCAGTGTGTATCATGGTCTCTGAGGACAGGTGTCAATCCATATCTGCCTAGTGACCCTATGTAGGGGGAACAGTCTCTATTCTGCTCTGTGTCAGTTTGTATCATGGTCTCTTAGGACAGGTGTCAATCCATATCTGCCAAGTGACTCTATGTAGGGGGAACAGTCTCTATTCTGCTCTGTGTCAGTGTGTATCATGGTCTCTGAGGACAGGTGTCAATCCATATCTGCCAAGTGACCCTATGTAGGGGGAACAGTCCCTATTCTGCTCTGTGTCAGTGTGTATCAGGGATCCTTAGGATAGGTGTCAATCCATACCTGCCAAGTGACCCTATGTAGGGTGAACAATCCCTATTCTGCTCTGTGTCAGTGTGTATCAGGGGCTCTGAGGACAGGTGTCAATCCATATCTGCCAAGTGACCCTATGTAGGGGGAACAGTCTCTATTCTGCTCTGTGTCAGTGTGTATCATGGTCTCTGAGGACAGGTGTCAATCCATATCTGCCAAGTGACTCTATGTAGGGGGTACAGTCCCTATTCTGCTCTTTGTCAGTGTGTATCAGGGCCTTTGAGGACAGGTGTCAATCCATATCTGCCAAGTGACCCTATGTAGGGGGAACAGTCTCTATTCTGCTCTGTGTCAGTGTGTATCATGGTCTCTGAGGACAGGTGTCAATCCATACCTGCCAAGTGACCCTATGTAGGGGGAACAGTCTCTATTCTGCTCTGTGTCAGTGTGTATCATGGTCTCGGAGGACAGGTGTCAATCCATATCTGCCAAGTGACCCTATGTAGGGGGAACAGTCTCTATTCTGCTCTGTGTCAGTGTGTATCATGATCTCTGAGGACAGGTGTCAATCCATATCTGCCAAGTGACCCTATGTAGGAGTAACAGTCTATATTCTGCTCTGTGTCAGTGTGTATCATGATCTCTGAGGACAGGTGTCAATCCATATCTGCCAAGTGACCCTATGTAGGAGGAACAGTCTATATTCTGCTCTGTGTCAGTGTGTATCATGGTCTCTGAGGACAGGTGTCAATCCATATCTGCCAAGTGACCCTATGTAGGGGGAATAGTCCCTATTCTGCTTTGTGTCAGTGTGTATCAGGGATCCTTAGGATAGGTGTCAATCCATATCTGCTAAGTGACCCTATGTAGGGGGAACAGTCCCTATTCTGCTCTGTGTCAGTGTGTATCAGGGTCTCTGAGGACAGGTGTCAATCCATATGTCAAGGTGTCAATATGTCATATGTCAGGTGTTGTAACGGCTACCCAGGTAGTGAGGGGGTATCAGCCATTGGAGACGTTCTTTTCCTGACAAGCTGCTGTGTAGTAATGGAGCTCTTAATCCCATCCACAAGATCCAGGGGGAGAGTCAGTTTCAGCTGTATTAAGGCAAGGTAATAATCCAATAAAATCCCCTTTCAAGAACGAGACGAGGCTACGTTTTGAAGGGTCAAGAATAACTGAGTGCTGGTACACCCAGCCTGGTTGTTATTACAGTTGTGTACACACAGAACACTCCCATGGGGAGGTATAAAATAACCAATCACATACATGGTACAACCCCCACATCTCCTCCCCTTAGATAAACCTTTAACATAATTAACGCACACATCATTTTACCCAAGTTCTGGATGTACCCCAAAAACACATCTTTAAATGTGGTATCCCCAGATAGCCCTAGTTCAGGGGAACCACATATCCAAAATCCAGCTCATTCGGTTAAAGGGTTCGGGAGTTATGGTTCTTTGAAGTTTTGACCGACCGCACAGACTTTCTGGCCGAAAATAGTTCCACAAGTTTTGGCCTTGCGGTCGGTCTCCGATCGTACATAAAAAACCCACGAAATCCTTGCCATCCACAGTTGTCTCGGTGTTCGCTGGAATCCCCATTTAAGGTGTAGTCTTTCTACCGAACGGCCGGTCGGTCGGTAGTTCCAGCACGAAGCTACGTTATCCTGGAGGTCTCAGCGTTGTTCGCCTGTTTGCGTATCCATTTTTAGTTCCAGGCGATTGATGGCAAACACCGCTGTTCGTGCGTAAGATGGCTGCGAACAGGTGCAAAGTCCCGAAATGGCGGCCACCTATGCTTAACACAAAGGATTCATGCTGAACCATACGAACAGCTGAAATAGAGCTGGGAGGTAAAATATCACTTAATTGTACACCAAGGTGGTCCGGTGTTCGGTGTTTTGGATTCATTCTTGGGTAATAGTAATTCTCATGTAACACGCAATTCGGTCCTTTGTATGTCCAGCTGCATTATTATTATGGGTGTCCAGGCAGAATACATAGTTCCGTCACAGGTGTCAATCCATATCCATTGTGATTTACGAATGTTAGGTGATTTCTGCCCTTTATGGATTAAAACCAGACTCTGCATCAGCTGTGTAATTTTCCATGGGAGTTTTGCCATGGATCCCCCTCCGGCATGCCACAGTCCAGGTGTTAGTCCACTTGAAACAACTTTTCCATCACTTTTGTGGCCCGAAAGAGTCCCTGTGGGTTTTAAAATTCGCCTGCCCATTGAAGTCTATGGCGGTTCGCCCGGTTTGCCGGTTCACGAACGTTTGCGGCAGTTCGCGTTCGCCGTTCGCGAACCGAAAATTTTGTGTTCGCGACATCACTAGTCAAAAGTTCTACGAAAAGCCGTAAGGAAACTATTGAAATCATGCACCATAGGTCCATTAGCCTCCCAAATAGGATTTGCCCACTCAAGAGCTTTATCGGTAAGTTAGTGCATAAGGAACCCCATCTTTCTGTGGGAAAGGAACGTGGATACATCTCAAAGTGGAATTCTATTTGATTAATGAAACCTCTGCATGTCTTAGAGTCCCCTCCATACCTAGGAGGAGGTGTTAAATGGGCCGAAGTATTAGGCAAAGTAGATACTTCAGGAAAAAGAGGTATAGGAGGGTTAGGTGTGGTTGCTGGAATAGTTCTAGATAAGAGTGTCTGGAGCTATCTGATCCATACGGTGATCCTGCTCTACAAATCTAGCCTCATGAGACGCCATCTGCTGAGCTAAATCTGCGGGGTCCAAGGCCCTATCGTAATGTAATGAAAATATACCCCAACACACAGAATTCAACTAAACAGAAGACAACACAGAGGGGAGATACGTGTTCCGGATTAGAGTGGCCGGACTCGACGTAAAGGAGAGATATACAGAGTCAGGAGCGATCCGAGGTCAAGGGCATAAAGAGACAGCATAAACTAGGACTAGCCGGGGTCTGGTACACAGTAAACAGCAAGCCGGCAAACAGAACAGATAAGGATAAAGAGATAACGTAGTCAGAAACAAAGCCAAGGTCAAGTACGAAGGAACACAACTGAACACAACAAGCACTAAAGGGAACTGAAACAAAAACCACGATAGGGCAAGGAACTAAGGGAAAAAGGTGAGTATATATGCCTAAACATCTATTTTGATTGGTCCCTGTCACATCCACGCCCCCAAAAGGTAAGTGTATGGGGAGTGTGGCATGACAGGGACCAATGGGAGACCTTTGCCAATTTAGGCTCCCATTGTCCCTTTAAGAGCGCGCCCGAGACCCGCGGCGCGCTCTTAGAGTCTCGCGGTCACTGCCCGCCTTCCTGTTGCAGCCGTTGGATGAGCCGCGCATGGCTCGTGCAGCAGCAGAGCCGCGCGCGGCTTGAACAGAGGACCCCGGCCGGCCCCTGGAAAGGGTAAGTACCGCTACAACTACTTACAAACCTTTGGCAGTGTAAAGGAGGAAGTGGGAACCTTAATATCCCACAACGCTGGATCATTGAGCCTTATTTTCAAGGCTCCCTCTTTGTGAGTGATATTTCACCCATTTTCTACATTATCCAAACATTTCACAGACAATATTGCACTATTATGTGTTTTTATTTGCTTTATCTCTAGGATAATTTACCATTATCATTTGTTTTGATAAGAAGATACTCCGCCTTATACTGTATGTAAGAAATGAAAGAATGTAGTCTGCTCTGATGAATCACGTTTTTTTTTAGATCAGGTGGATGGCTGGGGAAGAGATGGCAGCAGGATGCACTACTGGAAGAAGGCAGGTTGGCGGAGGCAGTGTTATGCACTGGGAGCACTACTGAAGGATTTTAATATTTGATCTACATTTGTGGGTTTTTTAAAAATTGTAATAAATAGCATTTTTTTTAAAATTCTTTATTTTTCTTGTGCATTTGATTTGATAACAGAGATACCTGTAGCGCCACGACAGCGTTTACAGGCGTTTCATTGGCATACATAGTCATGGCATAACTTAACCGCACAATTTATTTTTTAAAGAGATAAAGACACAGGCTAGTAACACATTTAGGTTCATAAACATTCTGAATGCTGGCTAGCATTGCCTGTCCATTGAGGTGGCTCACGGTGCTTCATTAATTCTACAAGCTATGATTCCAACATGTACAGTAGTAATTAGAGCCATTTAAACTTTGCCTAACTGGCTGAGAGTATTATTGCGGTTACTCGTAAGTATGGCATTAAACCGACGGCATATTGTCGTCAACTGAGCAAGTAATATATAAAAACATGGAATAACATGAAGTAACAGGAGATTAGTTCTACAGTTTAAAGCGTTGCTACTCAGGCTTATAATGCCATTAGCTATAACAGAATACCCTAAACCAACCTATGGTCTGAGTTAGTCAGTAGTAGGCTGGCAGGATTATAGGGTACAGGCTTTCCTGGTCATTAGTAACCCTAGTGTGCACCGGGGTTCACGCTGATATTACATGCTAAATTGATGAGTATTACACTTTATTAGTTGCAGTTCAGGATTCTTTCCCCGGACACACCAAGGACACCAGTCAAACAAATATCTCCCCCCCCCCCGTTGCCTGGGATCAGCCGATGCCTTGTCTGCAGAGTCACTGGAACTGGGAGTGTGAGTCCTTTGAGGCCAGGATCAGGGGAAAGTTCAGTAATGCAGGTGGTGTGTCTTCAAGCCGGGCTCTTCTTAGCCACATCGACTCAGGACAGGCAGAGTATTTGAGTAGTGAGCGATCCTTCAGGATCTGGACTGGGCTGAGATCTGGGGTGTTGCGTGTTGGGCGCCCCCCAGGGTACCCTCCTCGCCGCAGTAGTGTCCCGTCGCCCCGTAGGAAAGAGAGGGGAGAGCCCGCGGCAGTAGGGTGTTCGCTTGCCCGGCCTCCAACTGCTGATCTCGGCTGTGAGGCAGGAGTGCTCTCCTGTGCTCGGGCGGTGGGTGGTCGACTTTAAGGTAAGCTGTTACGGAGTTGGTCTCGTCTGTGAGTGCGGGGCCTTCTGGTATGGCGCTGCCTCCCAGATGGGACTGTATGCTTGCGATGGGAGCAGCGAGCGGGCAGCCCTGGGGTGAGTCTCTGTGGAGGTTTTTGGTGACTCACCAGCGGTCGAGGGTTGGGGTGTTGGGGCTTGCACTGGGATTTCGGTCTCCCTCTCCCTGCCGTCCGGGTCGCTCTCGGGGCCCGTGTTGGCACTGTAGGCTTCTGTGTGGAGCTCCTGGGGATTGGCGTTGGTAGGGCTCCCTCTGAATTGCCCCTGCGTTGGTGGATCTTGGCCAAGAAGTCCTCGAAGATGCGGTCTAGCCGCTCCGATAGTGGGCGTAGACAGGAGTCGGGTGCTGTGGTCCACGTGGCTTCCGCCATGTTATGTGTCGGCGGTCCTATGGTGCTGGTGGGCTTAGGTTGGTGCCTCCGTTCTGGCTTGCATGCTTTAATTGCCGGGATATCCCTCACCGGCAGGGGGGGAGGGAGGGTGATCCGGGGAGACCTATTGTAGAGTAGGTTGTAGTCGGCTGAGGGATCGGCCGCCTTCCTCCTGCCTCCTGTGTAGGCCGCAAGTAGGCCTCTGGTCTATCCCCTGGATGCGGTCGCCTGTTTTGGTCATGGGCTCGGCTTTGCATCTTCACCATATTAAGCTCCTGTCTCTGGGGCTATAATGTAGGCAATATGTAGTTTGTTGCTGTAAATTAGGCTGATTTTGTGCTTTCCGCTCAGTGCGACCGCTCAGCTTGGCTGTCAAGCTCCGCCCCCCATAAATAGCATTTTTAATCCTTCCCGTGGACTCCATTCACCTGTCTTTGTCATTTTGTCATTTTAGGATACTGTACCTTACCCATATAGTAAGGGTGAGTGACCATATCTATAGTGCTCCACAGTTTGACTGCGGTGGGTGTATATACCAAACAGTTAAGGTTTTTTTTGTTTTTTTGGGGTGTGAATGTGAGAGACATTTACATATAGGTGGTAGCAGCCTACAAATAAAATATTACTTTGTTCACTTTTATTAAGCGCCTGTCACACAAATCTACACTTTTTCACTCTGGGTGCGTGTGTGTTGTTTACCTGGGGAAGAGATGTCAGCAGGATGCACTATTGGAAGAAGGCAGGCTGGCGGAGGCAGTGTTATGCTCTGGGCAATGATCTGCTGGGAAATCATTCAGATTGTTGCAGACCACATATACACCTTCATGGCAATGCTCTTCCCTGGTGGCAGTGGCCTCTTTTAGCAGGATAATGCACCCTGCCACACTGCAAAAATTGTTCAGGAATGGTTTGAGGAAGTAATCAAAGTGTTGTCTTTGCCATGAAACTCTCCAGATTTCAATCCCATTGAGCGTCTGTGGGATGTGCTGGAACAACAAATCTGATCCATGAAGGCCCCACCTCACAACTTGCTGGACTTAAAAGATCTGCTGCTAATGTCTTGGTGCCAGATAGCACTGAACACATTCAGAGTGAAGTCCATGCCTCTACACATCAGTGTTGTTTTGGGAGTACGAGGGGGGCCTCCATGATATTAGGCGGTTGGTTTTAATGTTGTGGCTGATCAGTGTATACTTTTCCAAATTCAAGAGTTACTCCAAGCACCATGACCACTTCAGTGATATGAAGTGGCATGATGCTCAAAATCTGTAAGTGCACATACAGACATATTCTGTTTTACTACTGGAGTTGTAAATCCATCTCGGCAGCATCATTAGCCAGCAAGGAGTGAGATTATCAGGGTAATTCACTAATGTGAGAATTGAAAGTGAATTTCAAATTTAAGAACAGATTAGCGGAACTGAAAGCTATTTTGGCCATATATTTGATTATCATTTCTAATACAAATTTTGTGCATAAAAAACATCCATCATCTGACCACATAACATGCAGGTGACAGACATCCAATGGCATCATGCTCCATACTCCATACTTACCTAAGTCCTCCCTTAGCCTGTACTCCCTGACAGCACTGTATTTAATGTGAGGCTGACAAGGCAAAAAAGTCACCCTTCAAATGCCCTGTCAAATGCCTTGCCAGCCTCTTGCCCTGGGGAATTAGAGAGCTGGCTGGCAGGCCACCTCAGGGCCCCCCCTAGGCTGGCATGTACTCATGTAGGAGCAGTGGCGGATCCAGAGCCTGATCTCGGGAGGGGCACTTGTAGATTATTTAAAAAAAATAATCCTAGCACAATAACCACTACAGCTCAGTGTAGTAGTTATGGTGCCAGTAGTGCCAGGATCCCACCCCGGAGTAAGTAGTCATACCGTTTAAGAACAGTTTGACAACTTACCTGGGGTCTGCTGGGATATAGGGCATAGGAGAAGTGGTGTGTGTTAGGGGTGAAGTGTGTGTGAAAGGTGCAGTGTGTGTGTGAGCGGTGAAGTGAGTGTGAGTGCGTAAGGGTGGCAGTGTGTGTGTTAGGGGGCAGTGTGTGTATGGGGGCACTGTATGTCTGTGTGGGGCAGTGTGTGTATGGGGGGGCACTGTATGTCTGTGTGGGGCAGTGTGTGTATGGGGGGCACTGTGTGTATGGGGGGGTCGTGTGTGTGTGTTTGGGGCAATGTGTGTATGGGGGGGCAGCAGGGTGTGTAGGGCACTGTGTGTGTATAGGTGTGCAGTGTGTGCGGGGCAGTATGTGTATGGGGCAGTGTGTATGGGGACAGTGTTTGTGGGACAGTGTTGTATGGGGACAGTGTTTGTGGGGCAGTGTGTGTATGGAGGCAGTGTTTGTGGGGGCAGTGTGTGTATGGGGTCAGTGTGTGTAGTGTTTGTATGTGGGGCAGTGTTTTTGGGTCAGTGTGTGTATGGGGTCAGTGTGTGTAAGGGGGAAGTGTGTGTATGGGGCAGTGTTTGTGGGGCAGTGTGTGTATGGGGCAGTGTTTGTGGGGCAGTGTGTGTGTGGGGCAGTGTGTGTATGGGGACAGTGTGTATATGGGGACAGTGTGTGTATGGGGACAGTGTGTGTATGGGGACAGTGTGTGTATGGGGGCAGTGTTTGTGTGTATGGGGGCAGTGTTTGTGTGTATGGGGGCAGTGTTTGTGTGTATGGGGGCAGTGTTTGTGTGTATGGGGGCAGTGTGTGTATGTATGGGGGCAGTGTGTGTGGGGTCAGTGTGTGTAGTGTGTGTATGGGGTCAGTGTGTGTATGGGGTCAGTGTGTGTATGGGGTCAGTGTGTGTATGGGGTCAATGTGTGTAGTGTGTGTATGGGGTCAGTGTGTGTAGTGTGTATGGGGACAGTGTGTATATAGGGACAGTGTGTGTATGGGGACAGTGTGTGTATGGGGACAGTGTGTGTATGGGGACAGTGTGTGTATGGGGACAGTGTGTGTATGGGGGCAGTGTTTGTGTGTATGGGGCAGTGTTTGTGTGTATGGGGGCAGTGTTTGTGTGTATGGGGGCAGTGTGTGTATGTATGGGGTCAGTGTGTGTAGTGTGTGTATGGGGTCAGTGTGTGTATGGGGTCAGTGTGTGTATGGGGTCAGTGTGTGTAGTGTGTGTATGGTGTGTGTATGAGGTCAGTGTGTGTATGGGGTCAGTGTGTATGGGGTCAGTGTGTGTAGTGTGTGTATGGGGTCAGTGTGTATGGGGTCAGTGTGTGTAGTGTGTGTATGGGGTCAGTGTTTATATGGGGACAGTGTGTGTATGGGGACAGTGTGTATATGGGGACAGTGTGTGTATGGGGACAGTGTGTGTATGGGGTCAGTGTGTGCATGGGGTCAGTGTGTGTATGGGGTCAGTGTGTGTAGTGTGTGTATGGGGTCAGTGTGTGTATGGGGTCAGTGTGTGTATGGGGGCAGTGTATGTTGGGCAGTGTGTATGGGGGCAGTGTGTATGGGGGCAGTGTGTATGGGGGCAGTGTGTATGGGGTCAGTGTGTGTATGGGGTCAGTGTGTGCATGGGGTCAGTGTGTGTATGGGGTCAGTGTGTGTAGTGTGTGTATGGGGTCAGTGTGTGTATGGGGTCAGTGTGTGTATGGGGTCAGTGTGTGTATGGGGGCAGTGTATGTTGGGCAGTGTGTATGGGGTCAGTGTGTGTATGGGGTCAGTGTGTGTATGGGGGCAGTGTATGTTGGGCAGTGTGTATGGGGGCAGTGTGTATGGGGGCAGTGTGTATGGGGTCAGTGTGTATGGGGTCAGTGTGTGTATGGGGGCAGTGTGTGTATGGGGTCAGTGTGTGTATGGGGGCAGTGTATGTTGGGCAGTGTGTATGGGGGCAGTGTGTATGGGGTCAGTGTGTGTATGGGGTCAGTGTGTGTATGGGGTCAGTGTGTGTATGGGGGCAGTGTATGTTGGGCAGTGTGTATGGGGTCAGTGTGTGTATGGGGTCAGTGTGTGTATGGGGGCAGTGTATGTTGGGCAGTGTGTATGGGGGCAGTGTGTATGGGGGCAGTGTGTATGGGGTCAGTGTGTATGGGGTCAGTGTGTGTATGGGGGCAGTGTGTGTATGGGGTCAGTGTGTGTATGGGGGCAGTGTATGTTGGGCAGTGTGTATGGGGGCAGTGTGTATGGGGTCAGTGTGTGTATGGGGTCAGTGTGTGTATGGGGGCAGTGTATGTTGGGCAGTGTGTATGGGGGCAGTGTGTATGGGGTCAGTGTGTATGGGGTCAGTGTGTGTATGGGGGCAGTGTGTGTATGGGGGCAGTGTATGTTGGGCAGTGTGTATGGGGGCAGTGTGTATGGGGGAGGGGAGGAGGGAAGGGAGGCTTTTTAATAAAAAAAAAAAAAAAAATGTATTTAATAAAATATATTATGTCCCCCCTCCCTTCTTACCTTTACTGGGAGGAGGGGGGACATCTTTCGTTCCCTGGTGGTCCCAGTGGGGATTCCCTGGTGGTCCCAGTGGTAGGAGTGAACTCTAGCCCGCGCTCCAGGGCTAGAGTTCACTCTCGCGAGATTTGGAGCGTTGCCGTGGTAACCGCGGCAACGCTCCAAATCTCGCGAGAGGAGGACCCGGAGGAGCTGCTGGTAACAGCTCCCGTGTCCTCTCTCCCTCCCCTGCCGGTCGGCTGTCAGTAATGTGCCTGCGGACCGGGGAGGGAGATCACTGATCTCCCTCCCGGTCTGCAGGCACAATGCAGGGCTGGCACTTGGGCAATGTCAGCCCTGCACTAGCCGGCAGGGGAGAATCTCGGGGGGGGCAATTGCCCCGTTGCCCCCCCCCTGGATCCGCCAATGTGTAGGAGGCGGCCGGCGAGGGAGAAATCTCCTGAGCTCTTCCTGCTCAGCTCCCTCGCGGGCACTGCAGTGATGCCGGAGCCGGAATATGACATCACTCCGGCTCCTGCATCACTGAGAGGTGTGCGAGGGAGCTAAGCAGGAGGATCAGTGCTCCCTCGCCGCCCGCCTCCACTGCTCACCGTGTGACCGCTCGCCTGCCGAGCTGCAGCCAGTCCCACTGGACCATAGGGAAAAATCCACCAAAACGAAAGCAAAAAAACTAAATTGTGAGTGTGTTAGTGTATGTTTGTTAGTGAGTTTGTTAGTGTATGTCTGTTAGTGAGAGCGTGTGTCTGTTAGTGAGTGTTAGTGTGTGTCTGTTAGTGAGTGTGTGTTTGTCTGTCACTCAGAGTGTATGTGTTTGTCAGTGAGTGTGTATGTGTGTTTGTCTTTGAGAGTGTATATGTGTTTGTCAGTGAGTGTGTATGTATGTGTGTCTGTCAGTGTGTGTATGCGTGTGTCAATGCGTGTATTTGTGTCTGTCAGTGAGAGTGTGTGTGTCAGTGTGTATCTGTCAGTGAGTATATGTGTGTCCCAGTGTGTGTGTGTGTTTGTGTGACACTGAGTGAGTGTGCGTCTGTCAGTGAGTATGCATGCGTGTCTTTTTAGTGAGTGTGTATGTGTCTATCAGTTAGTGTGTGTGTGTCACTTTGAATGAGTGAGTGTGTATGTCTGTGAATGTGTATGTTTCAGTGTAAGTGTGTGTTGGTTAAACAGAGTGTGTGACAATGACTATGTATCTGTAAGTGAGTGTATGCCAGTGCATGCATCAGTAAGGCTGTGTGTATGTCAGGAAGAGAAATTTGGAAGATTTTTTTTTTTTTTAAGGATTCAGATTTTTAAGGATTAATATTGTGTATTTTATTTCACCAGTTATTAAGTTTTTTTTTGTTTTTTTTGTTTTTTTATATATATATCAATATTTCAAGTGTTCAGTTTCAAGGCTGTGCATTATATTTTCATATAGGTACATATAACATTTCAACTACATTTGGGTAGCGCCCAAATTTTAATTTGTCTCCCAAAAATTTTTTGGCCGAACCAAATTTTGTCTGTCTCTGTATTTTTTTCTGGATGGAATTCGCCCATTATTTTCTGTTTTGAACTTAATTAGGACAAATTCAATTCTGTGCCATGGCTGCATCATGCAGCCCTTTAGTAGATAACTCCCTAAATTGCTACCCAGTGTGGGATTGCCATATTTAAAGTTACTAAACTAGGGAGCTATTTAGTAGATGGCTTCTTTTTGGAAATCACATATTAGAATTAGGAACTATCTTTTAACCCCTTAAGGACACATGACATGTGTGACGTGTCATGATTCCCTTTTATTCCAGAAGTTTGGTCCTTAAGGTGTTAAAACAAAAGACCATAATAACAAAATCCCTTCTATTTCGTAATTTAGGTATTTCAGACACCTTTACTAATACTAAGTACAAAATACTTAGCATTAGTAAATAAGGGAGGTTAAAACCTCCCTCCCGCCCTTACACGCCATGCTGTGAGTAGTGGCACGTCTACTAAACAGCAAGCAGCCAGTGGCCCTGTTAAACGGGGCAACTAATACATTAATTAAGGGGGGCATAGTGTCCCCCTCTAGCCCCCACCTACAGACAGTGGGTGAGGGCTAATAAATAAAATAAACAGGGGGAGATAGCATCCCCCAGCCCCTACCCACTGGCGACAGGTGGGGGCTCTAAAAATAATAAGGGTAGACATAGTGTCTCCCCTGCCTCCACCAATTGGCTATGGACTTTTAATAATACAGTGTGAACCTATTGGCCCCCCATCCCCCCCCCAATGGCAGCAGGTGGGGACTCTAAATATTAAAGGGGGGTGGACTTAGCCCCCCCAGTCCCCACTCATTGGCAGTGATGGGGGCTTGTAATATTAAATCTCCCTCCCCCAGAGGCTCAGGGTGACTAAAGGACAATATGTTCACCCCATTTATTATATAGGATCCCTACCAGCCTGCTCGCAGGATGGTGGGTAGGGGTAGGAGGGAGGATATAACCTCCCTTATACTAATATGGGGGTAATATATTGAGCCCCGTAGGCCAAGGGTGAGGGGAAGAATAGGGGGATTTTGGAAGCGGAACACAGCTCCCTGCCACTTCTATTTTTAAATAGTACCCCATGATGGGTCGCGGAGGGGCAGGGCAGGAGGGAGGATTTAACCTAACTTATACTCATATGGGGGGGGTCATATAGACCACCATAGGCCAAAGGTGAAGAGGGCATGGGGGGAGTTTCTGCCGCTTCTATTTTTAAATATTTCAAGTAGTGAGTCATGAGCTTGTAGCTCCCTCCTTGTAATAACTAAAACAAACAAATAGATTAAATTTCATCCAAAAAGCTATTCGTTCAACATTTAACTCATTGTAATTTGTATTCACCCATTCTTCTTTCAGATGAATGGATGAATTGCCAAAGGATGAATTGCCAAAAATTCTTCCAAAAACGTGTTTGGTCAAAAACAAATGCTCAAGTCTAATTTTAATTGGATCCTTATAATTAATTAACTGTTTTCAAAGTATTCAGCAAAGATAAAACACTTCATCAGGTATAATTAAAAAAACAAACAAACAAACACATTATATATACAACTTTAACTTGATTCCGAGCATTTAAGACTGTACTTTATCAAATTACATACGAACATCAAGCTTGATTGAATGCAATTCTACTCATAGTTCATTTGTCTTGAAGGTATTTCTTTCAACCCCTAATACTGCCAAAGTGAATGACAAATCAAATGTGTTTTTCTTTCTGATTTCCTGGATATATTACACTTGCCTATTAATTAAAATTAAATTGTCCTTCTACTGTGCAGTGAAGAGATAGCGAACAAATAAATATAACAGAGTATTGATTTCAATGTAACATCACAAGATGATAAACGTTCATGTAAACACAGGAAAACTTTTTTTTTGGTTGCCTTCGGAAGGATCATTTTCCATACACACAATGATTGAACATGACCAAACATTTATGCTAGCCCTTTTTCTTTTCTACTTCTAACCTTCCCATTCTTTTTTCTCTTTTAGGCTGTTCTTTTTTTAATCTTTTTTATCATTTCTCTTTTAGGCTTTCTTTCTTTCTTTCTCTGTCTCCGTTATACTTTTACAACTTTTCTATAATTTTCTTTATATTTGTTTTGTCCTGCATTGATTGTGTTGATCTTAAACTCTTCCCCTGCTTTTTGCACTTATCTTGTACTCTTCTTCATTAAAAGGGTAAGCCCGCCCAGGGGCTCTGTGTCTGGGAGATAAGTGAGTATGCTGTAGCTTAAACTAATTATCTCCCAGGCACTAGAGGTACAAACTATTACAAAAAACACCCCAAAATACACATAATATCGCTAGGAACCCCCACAAGTATTGTATCCCTAGATAGCCTGGATCCAAGAGCCCAAGGATTCCAAATAGTGCTCAGAACCATGTATTCTAGCCATATTGCTACCAGGGTAAAGTTTTGACTGGCCGCACATGTGGTCCCATGCAGTGGTGTATCCTGGTTTTGTGCTGCCCTAGGCAGAACAAAACTCAGGCCCCTCCCTACCCCCCGCCACCCCCACCCCGCCTTCTAAATACACACACACACAAACACACACACACATTCACTGACAGATATGCATACATTAGCTAACAGAAACACACAATCACTAACAGAAACACACACACTCACTAACAGACACACTCACACTCACTGACATACACACACACTAACAGACACACTCACACTCACTAACAGACAGACTCACTAACAGACAGACATACACACTCACTCACTAACAGACAGACATACACACACACTCACTAACAGACAGACATACACACTCACACTCACTAACAGACAAACATATGCACACACACAGACACACACACACACACACACACACTCACTAACAGACACACACACACACACACACACACAAACAGACACACACACACACACACACACAAACAGACACACACTCACACTTACTAACAGACAGACATATACACACACACATTAACACTTTTTTTTGTTTAATTCCCCCTCCCTCCCCTCCTTACCTTTAGGAATACTGGGGGGGGGGGAAGGGGGGTTCTATCTCCCTGGGGTCTAGTGGGGCTGCTAGGCTGGTTGCAGGGCGGGCTGCTGGATGTCATATACCGGCTCCCAGTCTCACTCTGCGGCGCGCGAGGGAGCTGAGCAGACAGCTCAGGGGGAGCTCTCCCTCGCCAGCCGCCCAGCAGCCCGCCCTGCAACCAGCCCAGCATGTCAGTTAGCCGCAAGGCTAACAAGGCATTTGCCCTGGGCATTTGGGGGCGGTTTCTTTTGCCACCCCCTGGAAAATGCCACCCAAGGCAAATGCCTTGTTAGCCTCGTGGCTAAAACGTCTCTGGTCCCATGCCCAAAACAGTTCCAGGGTGTTTGGGGCTTTTGCCGGTCAACTTTTGGGAGTTCCCATACAAAAACAAACGAATGTCCCCCCTGGCTCGTAGGGAGCAAATGGTCTCTTTGTTCAGGAGAGTCTGTTCACTGAAAAGTGCTCTTCGGGCTTGTCTGGAAACGGAGTAGACAGTGGTACGATCTTCCATGGGGTTCGCGAGTTCACGTTAGCCGAACCAGAGTTCCATATACTCGATGACAAAGTTTAGAAAACAAAATAGGGGAAACTCGTCTTAATAGATGAGCACTAATGAGTTCATCACAACTACATTGACAGAAACAAAAGTGATTTAACTCATAAATGTCAGAGAATTGACCAGTAAGACTGCATGGGCATGACCTATACACCAAAACTGCTTCACTGTTTTTTTGGTTCCACTAGTATGACTTTAATCCATTGCATGCCAATGTTATTGTCTTGTTCTTTATTCTAATTCCAACACATTTTTAAATAAAGTTTATTTTGAAGCCATATGGAATAGAAAAAAGACGTTTTCATTTTAACATGGATATCTGTTTGAATTTCCAACATTTACGTTCACTTTTCTATGCTTTTTTATTCACTGTTTATTTTCCCATATTTCCGCAATCTTTCGCTTCCCTACAATCTTCTTTGCATCTAAATGTGAATTATCCTTCATTATGTAGTCAGATATGCTTTCATCATGTGATCAGACATGCTTCTATCAAGTCATGTTGGTGCGAAAGTTCTGCTTTAGAAAATGATATATAACACAGGCAGCAATGTTAATGTTTGCTTCACAAAATAGAATGAGCAACTGGCTGCATCAACAACACAAATAACATAAGCCGTTTGGGCAAAATACACCCCCTGCAACCAAACTATTATGCATTTAATTTATTTCCTTTTGTATCTTATAAAGTATTAGACATGTGCAATTCGTTTCGGTCTGAATTTATATTCGGATGAATTTCGGCAATTTGGACATTCTGATGCTTCCAAATGTCCAAAGTTCCGAATTTCAGAAGTGCCGAGCCATACCGGATTGCCGAAGTGCCGAATTTCGGAAGTGCTTTGGATTTCTGAAAAGTGGCAAAACAGGAGAGAGAGGGAAAATTAAGGGAATGATGGCAGGAATCTAACCCTAACCCTAACCTTACTCCTAACCCTAGCCCTAACCCTAACCCTTCCCTCTACCCCTAACCCTACCTCTTACCCCAACCTTCCTCTAACCCCTACCCCTAACCCTTACCCCAACCTTCCGCTAACCTTAACCCTAACCCTACCACTAACCCTGACACTACACTAGTAGGGTTAGGGTGAGGGGTATGGGATGGGATAGGGGTAGATGTAGGGTTTGGATAGGGGTAGGGTTAGTGTTAGGGGTAGGGGTAGGCGTAGGATAAGGGTTAGGGGTAGAGGTAGGGATAGGGTTAGGGGTAGGATTAGGGTTAGGGTAAGGGGCAGGGTTAGGTCAAGGGATAGAGGCAGAAGTAGGGGTAGGGTTAGGAGTAGTGTTAGGGATAAGGTTAGGGGTAGGGGTAGAGGTAGGGGTAGGGTTGGGGGTAGGGTTAGGGGTAGGTTTAGGGAATTGCAGCAGTCTTGAATTCCCAAAGTGCCGAAGTTCCAAAGCTCCGAATTGCCGAATTCCTGAATTGCCGAAGTCCCAAATTTTGGAAGTGCCGAACTGAACCGAACTTTCAAATTAGGTAAAAAAAAGAAGCTTTTTTTATGCATATAAAATAAATAAAAACAAATGTTTAGCAGCTCATTTTAAGACAACTAAAGTCTTGCCCCCACACTTTAGAATGAAAATGAGATTGTCAAAGAATAACCTAATATGTTGTTTCTTTTATTTAGTTTGAAATATTAGATTGTTTCAATTTTTTTTTCATTACTCTGCAATTTTTGAATACAAACATAAGAGATAATGTTTATGTACGATTGTATTTCACTACTTTGCTTTTGAAATAATCTTTAAATATGCATGTGTGGTTAAGCTTTAAATATGCATGTGTGGCAAATATTGGATTTTGCGGGTTGCATTGAAATGACCCTATTTCTTCCAACATATTTACATTTACTGTAAATTCCAATCTTGTTGGATCTTGTAATAGCTTAGATAGGGTAAAATAACTTTTTACTTAAAGGGACACTATAGTCACCAGAGCAACTAAAGCCTAATGTAGTTGTTCTGGTGAGTATAATCATTCCCTTAAGGCATTTTCATGCAAACACTGCATTTTTTTGTGTTTACATTGACCCCTAGGGACACTTGCAAGTAGCCACTCCTCAGATGTCCACTGGAGGTGCTTCCTGGAGCAGTACTGCACAGTAGGCAGCACTGCCATTCAGCATCTCCATGCACTGCATGCAGACGCTGCATTTTGCTCATAGAGATGCATTGAGGAGGTGCTAATTGTCCAAAATGGTATTTGGCCCCACCCCCTTGCCAATTTCAGCCAATCCAATGCTTTCCCTGATGTCACCAAGGAGGCGGATCGAGAGTGGAGCCAGCACCGTCGGACCCGCACCTTGCTGGAAAGAAGGTAAGTTTTAACACCTTGTAAAGGGGCTAAGGAGGGGAAAGCCACCTAAATGGTGGCTTTAACACTATAGGGTCAGAAATGCATGTTTGTTTTCCTGACCCTATAGTGTTCCTTTTATCATCAATGTTAAAGTTTGGAATTATTATTAAAGGAAAATGTAACAATATGCAGAAACTGTGCAACAAAGTATAGCTTTACTATACTATAACTATAATATATTAGAAATGGTGATGTTTATTCTTGGCACTGAACCACATTTCCTTTAACTCCTTAAGGACCGCTGACGGTTCAGGACCGTCAGCGGTAAAACGTGCGTTTGGACCGCTGACGGTCCTGAACCGTCATAACGGTTTTGGGCAACTTACCTGATCGCCGTCGGTCCCACGGCGGCGATCAGCTCTCCTCCCGGTCCAGGGGGACTGCCTGTCTGCCCGGGCAGTCCCCCCTCGGCAGATCAGGACCCCACGGCCATGTGATCACTCGATCACATGACCGCAATAGGGGTCTGTGTATCTGCCTGCAGGGGGACTGTCTGTGCTGACAGGCAGTCTCCCTGCAAGTAAAAAAATCATAAAATAAAGTGTAAAAAAAAAGAAATCAGTGTAAAAAAATAATAATAATATGTGTATATATATATGATATATATACATGTATTATATCTATATATACCTATATATAATATATGTATATATATATAATATATATAATGTCACACTAAGTGTATTTTTATATTTATATATACGTATATTAATATAAAAATACACATATTTAAATTACACACGAATATATACAATATATATAATAACTATATATATGGTATATATATATTATTATAAAATACAAATAATATGTTAATAAAAATAAATAACAAAAAATAAAAATAATTTTTAATAAATAAAAAAAAATTATATATATATATTCAATTTTATTCTAACAGTATTTTGATATTGATATATATATATTTATATCAAAATACACTTAGAATGTAATGATATATATATCTATGTATAAATAAATAAATAAAAATAATACAAAATATACATATGTCCACATACATAATTACATAAATAATTTCATAAATATACACGTAGACGTCAAATACATAAATATGTATATATATTAAAATTCTACGTGCATATTTATGTAATATTTTTACCTAATTAAGTAATTTTAATGATTGCAATTTGAGGGACCTGCCTGCCAACCCAGGCCAAAAGTCCAGATAATTTAATTTGCTAGCACTGTGTTTAACCCTGTAACTTTCTATGACACCCTAAATCCTGTACATGGGGGTACTGTTTTACTCGGGAGACTTCGCTGAACACAAATATTAGTGTTTCAAAACAGTAAAACATATCACAGCGATGATATTGTCAGTGAAAGTGAAGTTTTTTGCATTTTTCACACACAAACAGCTCTTTCACTGAGGATATTAATGCTGTGATATATTTTACTGTTCTGATACACTAATATTTGTGTTCAGCGAAGTCTCCTGAGTATAACAGTACCCCACATGTAGAGGTTTTATAGTGTTTGTGAAAGTTACAGGGTCAAATATAAGGCTTGATTTTACTTTTTTTTTTTTTTTTTTTGAAATTTGTCAGATTGGTTAGGTTGCCTTTGAGAGCGTATGGTAGCCAAGGAATGAGAATTAGCCCCATGATGGCATACCATTTGCAAAAGAAGACAACCCTAGGTATTGCAAATGTTTTTTTTTATTTTTTTACCATATTTTATTATGTTTTTTAAATACAATATATGACATAATATAAATACTGGTATGTAAAGAAAGCCCTTCTTGTCGTGAAAAAAACAATAACTTGTATGGGAACCGTAAATGAGAGAGCGGAAAATTACAGCTAAACACAAACACCACAAAAGTGTTAAAACTGCTCTGGTCCTTAAAGGGACACTCCAGGCACCCAGACCACTTCTGCTCATTGGAGTGGTCTGGGTGCCAACTCCCACTACCCTTAACCCTGCAAGTGTAATTATTGCAGTTTTTCATAAACTGCAATATTTACATTGCAGGGTTAACTCCACCTCTAGTGGCTGTCTATTAGACAGCCACTAGAGGTCACTTCCTGGGTTCTAGCACAGGTTTCCTGTGCTAGAGCGTCGCTGGACGTCCTCACGCTGTGTGAGGACCTCCAGCGTCGCTCAAAAGCCCATAGGAAAGCATTGAAATTATTTTTCAATGCTTTCCTATGGGGAGACGTAATGCGCATGCGCGGCATTTCCGCGCATGCGCATTAGGTCTCCTCGGCCGGTGAGCGAGATTAGTCTCGCCCACCGGCCGACGTAATCACTAGGAGGAGCGTCGCGGAGGCGGAGACAGCGGCGAGGGACATCGCCGCTGTCCCAGGTAAGTGACTGAAGGGGTTTTCACCCCTTCAGTAACCGGGGATTGGTGGGTGGGAGGGAGAGGGACCCTCCAGTGCCAGAAAAACGGATCGTTTTTCTGGCACTGGAGTTTCCCTTTAACGTACAAACATCGCAAAAACAGGCCGGTCCTTAAGGGGTTAATGCAATTTACATATGTTGTCTCTGACATGCTATTACAATGTAAATGTAAGTTATTTTTTGTAATACAGGCAATATGATTTTGCCATTGCACTAAAATTAACTTGGGTTATGTTAAAAGTATGTTCTATGCCATTGAGATAACAGATCTGTCTGGTTTAAATATTTATTGGATGTTTATCTTCTTTAGAGCTGTGCATTGACTGTGGGGTGAGAGTTTTCAGCAAATTGGCAAGGACTTGGTCAAATGTCTGCCCCTCCAAAATTATGAGTTAGAGGGCTGCATGCCCCGGAATGTCCTGATCCCCCTGCAGAACCCCAGGCGCCAGCGCATGCCAACTCACCAAATGAGGGGAGGCGCAGGGGCCGTCCTCCATCAACTTCTCTCTCCTCCTCTGACTCCTCCTCCTCTCCCGAATCCCCGTGGAGCCTCCCAGCTCCCAGGGGGGCTGCAGCCGACACGGCCTCCCGACCGCCGGCATCCTGGCAGCACAGAAACCTTGGGGCTGCCGCCTGATCCGCGGAACCCCGTGAACCGGCCGGTCCTGGTGACTCCCACCACCCCTATTGCTGCTGTCTTCTGCCGGCGCTTCTAAGTTCCGAGCGCCCGGCGGGCACCCACTTCCGGGTTTTGCCTTTCGCCGGCTGCTGATGTCATCTCCGGCGCGCCGGCTGTGCGCGACAGGCGTTGTGACGTCACTTCCGGCCGTGCCGGAAGAGAAGGTGGAGAGCTCCTGGATCTTCCCGCCGCTCCACCATCTTGAAAATGGCTGCCGGACGCAGCCGCAGCCCTCACCTGGGACCGGACCACTCGGGGGGGACGACACAAGGCTCGGACCCACATCCCCAGCCACTGCGTCGTCTTCCTTCACGCCCTCCCCTCACCGGGCTGGGAGACAGTCGCAACGGCGGCCTCGAACGCCTGGCCCGCCGCCCTTCATCCACTGGCCTTGCCTCTTCACCTGGGACACCATCCATGCCGGCCAACACCGCTGCCAACGAGCCTGCACCATGTGCAGCCCGGTAAGCCTGCAACAGGGCCACCAACGATTCCTGGGAAACTTCCATCACCCTCAGAAAATCAGAAAAAAACAGGTAAGGTGAAAATTCTGAAGAATAATTGTTTTTTTTTTTTTGTTTTGTTTTTTTAAAGGGTCAGCCAATACGGACAGATGAAAGTCAGGATCCCTGCACTTCCAAGAGCCGACTGGTAAGTCCCCTCCCCTAACTGTCCTTATAACTGTCCTTCCATCTTGCAACTATGTATCCATCTATACCCCTCCCTTCTCCTACTCCTTCAAGACTCCTTAGCCTAGCCGCAGTCATGTCCCCCCTTCCTTGTCAGTCCAGGGAGGTGTCTTTCTTAAAGTGACAATATCAAATTTATTCTTTCACCTGCAGTTGAGTTCCAAATTAAGTTTTTCTAAAAGTATTACACCTTGTTCAAATTGAACACCCAAAACATATTTTATGTGAAGCAAATATAACACAAGGATTTGTTTAAACATTAGCATTACAAAATGTAGTTTTCCGTAGATAAAATATATAACAAAAAAAAACAGCATTTTGATCTCATCAATCTTTGTCAACATTAGAGCAAAATCAAATACATACACACTTTCATCTCATAACAAAATGTTCAACACTGAAAGTAAGCCTGTTTTTCTAAAATATAAGCTATATTCAAAGTGTATGGACCGGAGACAAGCTCTACTGATACTGATTATCATTTATTTTGTGAAAATGTATACCATATCTAGATATGAATCAAAAGATAAATCTCAACAAGAATGTTAATGCAGTAATTTTGGCTGGCAAGCATACCGAAAATCTAACTTCAAGTAAACCTGGATAAAAAAGAAGGTATATGGTGCCAATGAGATAACGGTATCACAATGTACAGCAGTTTTAACGGACACTTTTTTTTTTACACAAACATTTGTGTTCATGTATAATTTTAAGATGATGTTATGGATGGAATTTTTAAATATATTAAAGAGAGAAACAAATATTTTTTGCACCAAATGAATAATCTGAAGAAAGCATTGATGTTACAGTATATAATGATGTAAATGTATGCTACTACCTATCTTTTTGCTTACAAAGACCTGTGCCATTTTACATTTCCGACTAGTGATGTCCTGAACGGTTCGCTGGCGAATAGTTCCTGGCGAACATAGCTTGTTCGCGTTCGCCACGGATGGCGAACATATGCGATGTTCGGTCCGCCCCCTATTCGTCATCATTGAGTACACTTTGACCCTGTACCTCACAGTCAGCAGACACATTCCAGCCAATCAGCAGCAGACCTTCCCTCCCAGACCCTCCCACCTCCTGGACAGCATCCATTTTAGATTCATTCGGAAGCTGCATTATTTTTTTTGTTTGTTTTTAGACAGAAGTGTGTTATATTTGAGCATGCTAGGCTGAACGTGCGTATATCATGGCTAGTTGCACTGAGGGTATGAGTATATAGCAGTACATTGTTGTGAAAGATGGCTGTCATGTTTAGGGTGTAGCTTGCACGTCAGAGGCGGCTCTCTAATTAGGCGGTTTAGGCGGCCGAATAAGGCCTCGCGCTGGCTGGGGCCTCGCGGCCACCTAAACCGCCTGTGGGCAGACTGTGTCAGGTCCTCGGTTACTGACCGAGGACCTGACACCAGGAGGGGGCCCAGCGGCTTGCCCGGTATGCCACCGGGTGCGAGGCCCCTCCTGGCTGCCCGGCCAGCCACCGCCGGTTAGACCATGTGTCTCGCGAAAACCGGCCAATCAGAGCGCTGCCACGGGTTACCACGGCAACGCTCTGATGGTCTCACGAGATTACATGGTCTGCAGCTCTGCGGAGCTGCAGACCGGCAGCAGTGGCCACCGGACCACCATGGAGCCCACTGGATTACCAGGGACTAAAGGTAGGCTATCTCACCCCCACCAGACTCAGCCTCCCTACCACCCTCCCCACCACCCTCAGCCTCATCACCCTCCCTACCACCCTCAGCCAGCCTCACCACCCTCCCCACCACCCTCAGCCTCACCACCCTCCCCACCACCATCAGCCTCATCACCCTCCCTACCACCCTCAGCCTCCTCACCCTCTCTACTTCCCTCAGCCTCACCACCCTCCCCACCGCCCTCAGCCTCCCTAGCACCCTCAGCCTCACCACCCTCCCCACCACCCTCAGCCTCACCAACCTCAGCCTCCCTACCACCTTCAGCCTCACCACCCTCCCCACCACCTTCAGCCTCACCACTCTCCCCATCACCCTCAGCCTCACCACCCTCCCTTCCACCCCCACCACCCTCAGCACCCCACAACCCTCAGCCTCACCACCCTCCCCACCACCCTTAGCCTCACCACCCTCAGCCTCCCTACCACCTTCAGCCTCACCACCCTCCCTACCACCTTCAGCCTCATCACCCTCCCCACCACTCTCAGCCTCACCACCCTCCCCACCACCCCCACCACCCTCAGCCTCCCTACCACCTTCAGCCTCACCACCCTCCCCACCACCCTCAGCCTCACCACCCTCAGCCTCCCTACCACCTTCAACCTCACCACCCTCCCCACCACCTTCAGCCTCACCACCCTCTCCACCACCCACAGCCTCACCACCCTCCCAACCACCATCAGCCTCACCACCCTCCCCACCACCCCCACCACCCTCAGCACCCCACAACCCTCAGCCTCAGCACCCCCACCACCCTCAGCCTTAGCACCCCCCACCACCCTCAACCTCACCACCCCCACCACCCTCAGCCTCCCCACCCTCCCCAATACCCTCAGCCTCACCACCCTCCCAACCACCCTCAGCCTCACCCCCTCACCACCCTCAGCCTCACCACCCCACCAGCCTCAGCACCCCCACCACCCTCAGCCTCAGCACCCCCACCACCCTAAGCCTCAGCACCCTCAGCCTCACCACCACCCTCAGCCTCACCACCCCCCACCACCCTCAGCCTCACCACCCCACCACCCTCAGCATCACCCTCCCTCACCACCCTCAGCATCACCCTCCCTCACCACCCTCAGCATCACCACCCTCACCACCCTCAGCATAACCCCCTCACCACCCTCAGCATCACCCCCCACCTCGACCACCCGCAGCATCACCCCCTCACCCTCCTCAGCATCACCCCCACCCCCCTCAGCTTCACCCCTCACCACCCTCAGCCTCACCCCCCACCCCCCTCAGCCTCACCCCCTCACCACCCTCACCTTCAACCCCCCTCTTTCTCACATCACCCCCCTCACTCTCACATCACCCCCCCTCACTCTCACATCAACCCCCCCTCACTCTCACATCAACCCCGCCCCTTCTCACATCAACCCCCTCCTTCTCACATCACTCCCGCTCACTCTCACCATCACCCCGCTCTCCCTCTCACCATCACCCCCCTTTCCCTCTCACCATCACCCCCTCACACCATCACCCGCCATACACACAACACACTTCAGTCTCAGACAAAAACGCAAACATGCTCACAGAGACATACATTCTCACACACAAGGATACTCTCTGTCAGACACTCTCTCAGGCACATACACAGGTAAACTGTGCATCAATGTGTATATGTGACACTTTTTTGTTAGTGGGGCCTCATGTTTGAGTTGCGCCTAAGGCCTCATAAAGTCTAGAGCCGCCTCTGTTGCACGTCATCAACTGTGTATTTATATCAGCAGCTCCACCACTAGTTATAAATCAAGTGTGAGTAGCCCCATGAGAAGAGACTAGTGAATAACATAAAACATGAACGGTTAAGGTAAAGGCATATAAGGAACTACGACAATAAGCTCTTTAGGAGGTGAAATAATTACATGTTTAAACGCTTGCTACTTTACAATTAGTTAATGTGCAGAGAGCAGTTCATGTGATCAAAGGCATGGTGTGGAGGATCGGCTATAGTGGGACATGCTTGGCAGCCTGCTGTTTACTGCTTGTGCTCATCCGATCCCTTCTGGGCGCCAGGTGCAGACCCTGGGAGTCCCTGATACCTGGAACAACAAAAGCAAGTCTCTGGCTGAGTGCCGGGTTCGCGGCTTGAGGTGGTGGAAGCTTGTTTTGTCGGGTGGTCGGATCTGTCCCGGTGGTGCTTCACGTCCGGTGCGGAATTGTGGTGGCTTAAGGTGGAGGCGAGTGCTTGATGTGGGGCAGGCTCTGCATTTCTGTTTGTGCCTCCGGTCATGTCATCGACGCCTTTTGCGTTGGTGGATTTTAATGGGGACTGCTTTGCTTAGCTGTGGTGCAGCTTGTTGGGGCTGTGGTGGAGCTTGTTGGGGCTTCCTGCTTGTTATTTGCTTCCAAAATTGATTAAAGAGTCTGTCCAGCTTAGACTTAATATCCTGCCATGCTTTGCTGGTACCAGGAGGACACGCGGCTGCCGCCATTTTGGGAGAGTCGCAGATGAGTATGTCAGCCTGGGCGGCTGTGCTCTGTGCGTCCATTAGCTCCAGACAACCTCTCAGGGGTGGACCGGGATAACCCCCACCGGTCTTTGGGGGGGTGGGTAACGGAGCTCCTGCTGGGAAGTAGCTGCTCCTGGGCATCCCAGGATCGGGAGATCGTCCGCCTCTCCCACCCGGTGAGCACCAAGCCACACTTGCCACGCGGAGGTAAGTAAGACTCTGTCGAGTTTCTGACCGCTATTAAGCATGTCGGGTCGGTCAGGTAGGAGCAACATTGCTGGGTGAAATTCGCTTGTTGATAGCTGCTTAACCCCTTAAGGACCAAACTTCTGGAATAAAAGGGAATCATGACATGTCACACATGTCATGTGTCCTTAAGGGGTTAAAGTGAGATATTGAGGGAGCTCACACGAAGTGCGTCTTTCCTCCATGACAGCTAGGCCCCACCCCCCGGAAGCTGCATTCTTAGTGAGAGGAGGGACAGTGTAGCTGCTGCTGATTTAATAGGGAAATCGATAGCTAGGCTAGTGTAATCAGTGTCCACTACAGTCCTGAAGGACTCATCTGATCTCTGCTGTAAGGACAGCACCCCAAGAAGCCCTTTTTAGAGCGAGAACATCAGTTTTTGTTTTTTTTCCTGTGTAATCTAATTGCAGTTGCCTGCCTGCCAGCGTGTGTGTCAGGCTCACAGTGTATACTGTGCCCACTTGCCCTGTGCCACCACTCATATCTGGTGTCACAATACCTTGCATTTAAAAAAAACGAAACTATTTTGACTGTAGTATAATAGCAGTCAGTTTCCTTCACACGTGTGCGTTTCAGGGCCTGCCAGGGCACAGTGTCACACCAGTGCAACTCATATCTGGTGTAACAGTAGTGTACATTTAAAAAAAAATACAGGGGGCTTGTTGTCACCTTTCGGGGACCCTTGGTGTTGTACGTGGCTGGGTGGAGGAAGAGACCTTCAATGACATCAGTGAGGACAAGGAACGGGACATGGCTAGCTTGGTATCCAACCTTGTGCAAATGGGGAGTTTGTGGTTGTGCAAATGGACTGTTTGCGGTTGTTTGCGGTGCGTTAAACGGGGAGTTTGGTCTGTCACTGTGAAGCGGGCGTAACCCTTACACTACCTGATCGATACAACATCATACCTGATGTTTTAAAGCACGTTATTCCAAACAATTTAGGAATGTTAGGTGATTTATGCCCTTTATTGATTAAAACCAGACTCTGCATCAACTATGTAATTTTCCATGGGAGTTTTGCCATGGATCCCCCTCCGGCATGCCACAGTCTAGGTGTTAGTCCCCTTGAAACAACTTTTCCATCACTATTGTGGCCAGAAAGAGTCCCTGTGGGTTTTAAAATTCGCCTGCCTATTGAAGTCTATGGAGGATCGCCCGGTTCGCCCGTTCGCGAACATTTGCGGAAGTTCACGTTCGCCGCTCGCGAACGGAAACTTTTATGTTCGCGACATCACTATTCATTGATTCATAAAGCACAATTGTGTGTACTTTCTGTACTTTAGAATCCATTTGGCGGCTCACATGTGTGATCTTTTGATGTGTATGATTGCAGTTTCTATTCTTTCATTTCAGGAAAGGTAGTTTATGTAACAAATACTGGAATTAGTTTAATCTTTGGGCAGAAATGGTTTGTTTGTAGCTGTATGATACATATTCAGTTATTTTCTTTGTAACAGATTCAACATTAATCTCACATATTTGACAGGCCAAAATTATTTGTTTCAGATTATTCCATATGATATTAAATAAAAGCTGGCATTGTATTGATCGCATTGATTGTGTCTTCCGTCATTATCAGATAACTCATGTCATATTTGACCGTTTCCAAGGTCAGAAATTATATTGCATGTTTATCTATACATGCTTTTTCACAATTCATATTTTTTATGCATGTTATAGTAATTAGCGCATCTTGTATATCACTGAGATCTCCAGTTATCTACCTTCTACTACTGTGGAAGGAATCTCAGAACCTTTTTAAATTGTTGCCATGACTTTAAATATGTGAACTTTAACCATAATTCTACTTTGTTTATCCATATAAATGTTTAGTGTAGTCTGTTTAACTATTTATATACACTAGAGTCTCTTTAAATGACTTTAAAAAGATTGTCGATCTCACTTAAGTTATAATTTTTTTTTTCCATCGGTAGACTAGTTAATTAACTAGATTTTCCATATAAAATGTGTCATGAGCGCTTGTGTCTCTCTCTATGTGTTAGCTCAAGTGAAACGGCTTAGATAGGTTAGCCTGCATACTCATGCCTTTCTTAACTCATTTACAGTCATTAGATATGTTTCTGCATATTTTAATGATGTTGTAATGAGTTGTAAGTGTCACATTTTTCTTACTCTCTGTTTGACTCATTTTACAACTAGACTTAAAAACTAATGGCGTGATTGCACTAAGCTGTTTGTTTGTTTGTTTTTTGTCAATCATTTTTATTTTATTATTTTATTGAGGCATTGATAAGACAAACATTGTAAGTATGACAGATGTATTGTGGTAAGACAACACAACCATTATGGTAATAGCTTTTATAACAATATGCAGTTAAACTATCGTATTTCGCACTCAGTCATGCACAGAGTAATTATACCTCATTTTAAATAAAGAAAAAGAGAAGTTTTTAAAAGAAATAATTGATCTGCTCAATGCACTGAAGTATTGAGCTTTAAGATTTTTAAGGCTAATAACTGCATGCTTAAACACTTAAAACAAAGTATCGCTTAGTGGAATGTATTTGGCCCGCTTTCATGAAGTCATAGTAAGGAGCACTATCTATCCTGTGGGTCATCAACATGAAGAAGCAAAAGCACAACAGAAAATTTGCAAAAAAAAGATTTTAATGGTCTACACTAAGCTCACAGTCCACTGAATAATTCATCCAATTCCAGTACTAGGATAGTTGCTCACAGTTGTAAATACAGTCACAATAATATGTCTATTCCACTGGCCCTAAACCTCAATGAAAGCCAGCATACAACGCCAACTGACGTGGCTACTTTCAATGCCAAAATCAATATCTCAAGAGGATCCAACAGTAAGCATTCAATGGCACCGGACAAAGGCCCTCTGTGAGCTGTGCCGAGGGAGCGATACCCTGAAAGGTTTTCTTGGCCCGGCAATGTGGAAACAGACATGGGGTGTATTGTGGATTCAACATGTAATTGTCCTCTTGATATCTGCTACTGGATGCTGAGTTAAGGCACTGTCAGCATGTTGTCGTAGTGTAGCTCAAAACTGTAGACAAAGTTTGCATAAGATAATACATGTGAGATAACAGGCTGGACAGTAAGCCCCAGGTCAGCGGATATCTTATAGCTGTAGAGCTGTGAAGCAAGAGTCTCTAAGAGGAGGTAAGGTAAACCATCCAGTATGGAACAGGATCACCTCCACTGGTTCAGGCGGTGGGGGGGGAAAGGCCAATGGTAAAAGCCAGAACAGATCCAGGGCCTCAGACAACATGAGTGCTGGAAACACCCAGAGATCCTGGTAAAATTCAGGCCCAAAGTACTGCAGGACTTCCCAAAGTTAATACAACTGGGTGACTTCTGAAAATATCGATGTTTTGATTCTATAGGAAGTACCTGATAGAAACAAAGTAAAAAATATTGTAACTTGGCAAAAGCATTTGTCACACCATGGCATGAGAAATGGGGTATTTTCATTGTATTATATAGACCATTTACGATATGCAGCATAATCATCCATGCTTAGTTAAGTACCAATCTATGTATGTATGTATTTGAGCCTTTGACCAGTTAAGCAGAAATTTTCCTTCATATAGCAAATTAATCATCTTGTACTTGAGCCTCTCATTTGATGAAACTATTGGCAATATAACTTGAAATTATTTATTTTAAAAAATATTACCTATGACTGACAGGTCAGATAGAAGAATAAAAATAGAAATGTATTCAATAAAACGTAATAATTGATCAAAATAATCTGTATCTTATTCTTTATCATATTTGAGAGAAACTGCACAATAATATTCCCTGTATTTACCATTTGAGAGTGCAGAGTCTGCCCAGGAAAGGACTTTGTCCATTAAGGCTTGCAGCCTTTTGTGTGAAATGATGTGTGAGCGACACTTGAAGAAAGGAGCAGGTTCTAATTCACAGAATAAAACCTGCAAGCCATCTCTGTGCTATAAGCATTGTTCCGTGTCTCAGTGCAGCCCATTAAGAAGCCAAGCAGTGCCGAAGGAGACCATTACAACTTCTATATTTCTAATATCTACTTAATCTACTTATCTACTTAATTTTCAAGGGTAGGGTTGTTTAGCAATTCAGTTTGTGGTGTAGTGTATTTTTCTTTGTTTGTTTTTTCTGTGTTATTTACCTGTTGTGGGTTCTGGTACTTGAAACTAATGAGAGGTACGGAACCTTTTGTAGCAATAAAATTGCTCTATTTAGACATAGTAGGTCTGAGGATCAGATGGTGAAGTTGCAATGTGTTGTATTTCTAGGTGTACCAGGAACATATGAAGGTTAAAAAATAAAATAATAAAAAACTAACTGGTGCAAATTATTAATGAACAACAGTAGTTTATCGAAACAAAACAAAAAATAAGTCAAAACATGGGCTTTATAAAGTTGAAATTGTTTTACTTTATTTTTTTAACCTTCATCTTTCCACATGGAGAAGAGAAGCCAGGCCACCCAGGATTGTAAATGTCTCCCAGCCACCACCTTCCTCTAAAAGAACTATATTCACACCCATTTGCTTCTCCAGCGCGTGCCTCCCAGATCAGCGCCCTTCTCAACAGCCCAGGACCCCACCAACAAAAGAATGTACAGAGTTTTGCAGTTTAGTTGGGAGAAGGGTGTCCTGCAAAGAGGTGGACTATTTGTCAATGTTATTATTATATATTCTCATTATAGCTATTTTACATACTTGTATATATGCTGCAGTAGACGTATATTCAGGACAGTAACGAGCTGCAGCATTTATATAGGGACTCTATAGGCAGCTAGAGCACATCATGTCAAGTGGTCAGGGTGCCATCTCCCTGTCATTTTCAACCCTGAAGCTCAAAACATTGCTGTTTCATTCAGGGATAACCTGCTCCTAGTGGATGTCACAATGACAACAGCTAGAGGCACCTCCGAGAGACCTCCTTATTGGTGCAGCATGGCATTTTGACGCACATGCATATTGATCTTCCAATGCTTTTCTATGGTTAAGCCTTGTATTGGCTGAGGTTATCAATTTGCACGCCGGACAACAGCACTGCAAGTAATAAAAGATAAGTAAAATCAACTTTTAGCTCAGGCAGCGGGGGCCTGGTGACCTAGATGGTGGGTACTATAGCATTAGGAATACACATATATATTAATAACACTTTAGTGTTCCTTTATTGAATTGCATTTTATTCACATTTGAATATATTTGGTATATCTTTCCCCATTGCTGCCTATCTATTATGAGTATTGTATTCATAGTCTCAATGCTGTAGGTTCCACAAGAAGTATAAAATCACTGAGTGGAGGCACTGTACATTAAGTTAGTCAAGATGTCCCAGACTCCCTGCTCCAGCGCAGACTCAGATTATTCCTGCAAAGCATTAAGGGTAACTACCCAGCCTGCACCACCTTCATAGAAGATGGGTAAGTAAAGGGGTTACATTACTAGTATTTTCTATACCTTTATCTAAACATGTAAGTTGTTGAAATGTAACTGTCTTCATAAATTCCTTCTATCAGCTGATATATATATGACATATACTGTCGTATAATAGATTTACTGCCTAATATTTTTCCATATATCAGTTAAATCTTTTAATCAGTGGATGTTTTGGTTAAAAATCCAAGAGAGTGCGTGAAAAGCACTTTAATTCCCTTGGGGAATAAAGCATATAAAAAATAGATTATTAATGTCATGCTTCAGAAAATTTTAACGTGGAGCAAAATAACACTATAAAACAATGAATAGCCAGAGAAAAATCCTCCAAGGCTTCTAAACCTGACAGATATCTCAATACATAAATCTGGAAGTGTAAAATGTAATTATCACAACTTTCACAAGAAATAAATATTATTTTATGGAGTACAATCTCACATATTCATTGGGAAACAGTAGTCAAACTATAAATACTCAAAGTGTGAATGTAGAAAAATTTACAGATACAGCGCTAAATAATAAATCCCGAACATATCCATTATGTAAATCTGAAGTGAGTGGAAGTGATTTATTAAACGCAGTATAAAAAATGAAGAATGTATGTAGTTCTAATAATCCAAGTCTTATACATTACTTTTGCCGGCTTCAGTTATACATCGTGAGTGTTCGATTGTTGTATTATTCATCTATACATCTCTCTCTGTCTGTCTAACTAGCTATAAAATGCAAGCCCTTAAAGAATGACGTAGAGGTAGAATCTTACAAGTTCACTCAATCAAAAGCTCCAGTGATTTGGTTCATATCCAGTAGACGATATTCACTGGACTTTACTCTTAAAATTTTTACGAGATAGATTAGACAGGATACAAAAAATGTATGTTGGTGACCCTAAGGTATATGATCGACTCCAATATACCATACCATATTTGTTATTTTATATGTTTGTAGATAAAGCTTTTAAAATGTAGATCAACAATTATTTTGTAAAACATTTTATGGCATTAATAAATGTTCAAAACAGTGTTTTGTTTTTTTTAAATGTGTCCATTTTATAGTCACAATTACCCTGTAATGCTAAAGTAACACCTAAGAGGCATAATTAGAAATAAAAAAAGAATCATCATATACTAACGCTCATAATTCTGATAATCTGTTAATATTTGATAAAACACTAAATGTAGCAGCCCCTTTGGCATCAAGTAAAGAAAGTAAAGCGCTACGGAATCTGTTGGCGCTATATAAATGGCAATAATAATAATAATAATAATAATAATAATAAAGGAGAAGAGAGCTTCTGACGGGTGCAGTATTTTATTCTTTGCCTCAGGAGTGTGCTGGAGTACTCTGAATACCGTGAAACCATAAGCACTGTAAACACCGTGAAAAATTGTAATAGGACATACAAATACATTTGTTTACAGAGTTCAGCAAAAAGGGCGTTACAAACAGGATTACAAATGTGGAGTTTACTTATCTGCAGGGCCGGTGCTAGGATTTTTAGTTACACAGGCGAAGATGCATTTTAGCGCCCCCAACCCTCATTAAAAAAAAAAAAATGCATCTTCACCTGTGTGTCTTTCCTCCCAAGCCACAGGCACACAGGCATCATTTTTCAGTCACACAGTCAAAGTCATACAGGTACACTGTCATACAAAGACAGAAATAATCATACAGAGACATACAGACACATACAGTCAGAGACATACAAGCAGAGATATACATGCATACAGAGACATGCAGGCATATAAAGACATACATGCATACAGAGGCATACCGTCATACAGACACATACATACAGACAGGCATACAGAAACATACATAGAAAGACATTCAGGCACATACATACAGACATACAGGCATAAAGAAACATACATACAGAGACATACAGGCATGCAGACACATGCATACATACAGAGGCATACCGTCATACAGACACATACATACATACAGAAACATGCATACAAAGACATACAGGCATACAGAGACACACACATACGTACATACAGAGACATAAAGGCATACAGTTACATACATGCATACAGAGACATATATACAGACATTCAGAGACAAACATACATCCAGTTACATACATGCATACAGAGACATACAGAAACATACGTACAAGACATACAGACACATACATACATACAGAGGCATACCATCATACAGATACATACATACAGACAGGCTTACAGAAAAATACATACCCACACACACACACAAACTCACAGACACATACTCGAACACACACATACTCACATGCACACACACACTGACAGACACACACACACACTGACAGACACACACACACTGACTGACAGACACACACACACACTGACAGACACACACACACACACACACACACACACAGTAATTAATTATCTAAATAACATTTAAATTTCCCACCCAGCCTCCCTACCTGGAGTGCTGGCGTGGGTCTTTCATTGGTGGTCCAGTGGGGCTGCTGGGAGGCGTGCGGCTGAAGTTGATTAGGAGGCGGCGAGGGAGCTCTCTGATCTCTCTGACTGGCTCCCTCGCAGGCTGTTTACTGATGCCGCGGGAGCCGGAATATGACGTCATATTCCGGCTCCCGCGGCATCAGCAAAAGGCGCGTGAGGGAGCCGGTCAGAGAGATCAGAGAGCTCCCTCGCCGCCTCCTAATCAACTTGTGCCGCACGCCGCTCCGCTCCGCTCCGGGGATCCAGAAGGTGACCAGGCAGGAGGGAGCACTTCCCTCCTGCCGGTCACTGGAATTTTGCGCCCCCAGCGCCGGTGCGCCCTAAGGCGGCCGCCTGTGCCGCCTTATGGACGCGCCGGCCCTGCTTATCTGCACACATCGATATTACATGAAAATTCTTCAATGAATACAACTATATGTACAGAGATATGGAGTACAGTACTTAATATACAAACATTGACTTATATACAAGATATACTTAATGTTAACGACATGAACACACTTTAATGACTAAAACATATACTTTATAGCATCCCTTGCTCCGCTTGCCAGGGGGTGCAACTTTAAACTTTAGAAAAACCTTGATAACAATCGCCTTCGCACGAGGTGCTGCTGGCTTGGCATCTGAATGCGGGGTCACATAGAGCTTTTGCCGCCAGAACTTGAGGAAGGTGGTGTCTGATGATCAAACATTCCCCGGGGAAGCAAGAGGAAGGCAGAAAGGTTCTGCCTGAAGCAGTAAGTGCGGAACAAAGATTTAAACTTATAAGCGGACACTTACACTAAATATCATTCATTTTATGGACTACCCTTTGACTCAATATTGCATCAACCAGAACATTTTTAAAAGCTTATGAAACCATAATATTGATTATATGATTGATTATTGTATGCATTACATTTGTGAATGCAAAAAAAAAAATGGTAAAATATGATTTCACAAATGTATCCACACAATTTATTGGCTGGGGGGGTACTAATCTATTATTTTTGTTAATTGACTTGAATTTGTCTTAAATTGTATGCATAGCCGCTATCAGCATCCTTTGAATCGGGACACTAGTGGGTGAGATAAAAGGGGGGGGGGGGGGGGAGGAAGGTGGCCAGTGACATGAATTCCGAAGGGGGAGGAACTTAAAGGAAGATATAGGCAGAGGCGTATTACCAGTCCACAGGGTTCACTGGGCTTAACACTAACAGAAATGTAACAAGCACAGAGAATGTTCAGTAACTAGGCGAGGTCAAGGAAAACAGATGGTGGCACTAACGGAGAGAGACAAGCCAGGGTCAAGGATTACAGAATAGAGAATAGTCAGGGACAAGCCAAAGTCAAAACACCAGGAATAAATACACTATAAAAACAAAATTAGATCACCAGAAGGAAACCACAACAGGGCATAGCATATAGTTCACAGAGGGCTTAAATAGGGCTACGAATCCTGTGTTCGATGTCATTCCTGAAATGCCAAATACTGCAAGATCGATGTAATTTCCAGCGCACGCCTACGTAAATTCTGCAACATAAAATGACGCGGCCGTAAAGTAACCAGCATCCTAAATGACACCATGATGAGCACGGTAGCTGTTGGTGTCAGAATTTACGCATCGATATGGACATTTGTATGACGCACTGTTCTATAGGATACCGATACAATGAGTTTACATATCTGTGTGATTAACCAGTATTGTGAGGATTCTATAAAATGTGCTGTTAAGCTATTGATGTCACTGAAAATGGTACTGTAGGTTCCAAGTCATATCATAAGCATAAAAGCACATTATATATTAGATATAATATGCTAAATGCCGGCTTAGATCTACACTATGGAAAGATTTAGTAGACTAGTTTTTAAGGCCTTTGTCTATTTAAACATTACAATGGAAAGATTTTTAAGGTGTCGTTGCTAATTTGATGTCATACTTTTATCCCTGACATAAACTGTAGATGTAAAGCAGATATATTTATTGGCAGTTTCTCAGTGCAGCCTCCTCTGCAGATATATTTTTGGCAGTATTGTATGGGTAACAAAGGAAACTTCATGCAAACAAAAGTGAATCTTTATTTGACCTTCACCTTATGGAACTCCATCTGTTCGCAGCCTACCATAAAGCCATAAATATATCAAGATCCTGGTGGGAAAAAATAAAATCGGAATTACTTTATTTCATTAACTCTTGTTGGAAATCGTTTTATCGCAATCACATCTTAATTAAAATAGATTTTTATTACATATACATAGATACTATTTCAATGTTAACTGGCTTTTCTCAGATGCAATTTAATTAATTTCCATTCGAACATGCTAAAGCCCTTTTGGCCAACAAATGGCTAACATGAGACGATAGCTGCGAAAAAAATAATAATTATGCAAATGGTGTATAATATGCTGCCACATAAGCACAGCAGGATTTAATTTAAATTGCAGTTGGTGACAAATGATAAATATCTACTTTGCCTCCTAGCCAGTGAACATGGTGTACTTCTATTCAGTGAAATTCCATTAAAGACTGGCTTCAGTAAGGTTCCATTTGCGTTTCCATAATTTCATTTAAATGGGTTTCAGCCTCCCTTACAGTTTTTACTTCCCAGCTTACATTTTAAGGCTATCAAGTTGATTTACTAGCACTCAATTCTGTATTTGTTGGGTTTGCTTGCTGCAAAGTTATGGCAAAATACTATTTACTAACTGGTTTAAGACATTGCTCTGCAGCTATTCACAAACAGGACTTTACATAGGACACAAGGTCATGCGTTTAGACTGGAAGAAAGGAGATTTAGTCCAAGGCAAAGGATTTTTTTTAAAGTAGGAACAAGAAGGACGTGGAATTCTGTGCCTAAGTGGTTTTATCACAGTCTGTGCAGATGTTTAAACAGCAACTGGTTACATACTTGCAAAAACATACTATTCTGGGATATAATTTTTAATTAGTGGGGTAATAACTTCTTGATCCAAGGGGAAATTTGACTGTCATTCTGGGGTCAAAAAAGATTTATTTTTGGGGGGCAGGGCCGGACCGCCGAACTGGTCGGTCGCAAGCAAGTGAAGCTCCTCCAACACATAGCCACAAAACGCTAATTAAACATGCCTTTTCACTCCACAGCAGACCAACAGCAATTGTGCCCAAAGCATGGGGAATACTGGATCCAGGGAGAGGCTGGCTCACCGAGTTTCAGTCCCCTGGAGGAGAAATCTTCATTGCTCCAACAGAGGCCTTCTCCGGCGGTGAGTGGGGCTGGCGGCCGCAGCCCCGTATCCTGCAACACAGCACCCGGCCAGAGGCACGAACCCGAGCGGAACCCGGCCCTGCTCCCCCCCTTTGGGCCGGTGGGGGTGATCCCGGCCCTCACCCTGTGACCCTGACCAGGCTGCCGCAGATGGGGTCAGAGAGCCCGACAGCTGCGCCCAAGATGGCGGACACCACGTGCACGGAAGGCAGGGGGAAGACCAGCTCCCTCCCCGCGAGCACAGTTATCATCGCATCCTGCCTTCCGACCCTGCCACACAGGGAGGTGGGACAACCCTCGCCTACCCCCGCAGCCATCCAAACCAGCGACGATAGCAGCTCCACCGAGGGGGTGGCACTACACTGCACACCAAACATTCCTGCCTGGAGGGACCGAGCATACTGCCAAGCGAGAAACCCCTGCATACCGCCCGACCTCTTACTCACCTCCCAACCAGCTTGCACCAAGGCGACACGGCAACCGGCAAACTCGAGTAGCCGACACCACACCCCCTACCATGGCGGTCACCAGCTCCAACAAGGGAGGCAAGCACAACCAGCTACAGCAGCAACCCAAGGGATTCCAGCAAGCAACCCAAAGCACAACATGGAGGGACTGCGCCCAGATGCCTGCTCTGACGGACACTCACTCCCGACTACACAGAAACAGCAGAGCAGGTATCGGGTAGTGGCGGGACTCCCCCTCTCTGTGAGGTCTCCAGACCACCATGATGGCAGTCCTCTCCACTGGGGCGGTCCGTCCACCAAAGCAACCTAGACATAGCCTGAATATACTGCTATAATTTCAATGCACTAGCCTGTTAAACTAGGTAGAGATTTGTACATGCTCCACTTGGAACACTAAAAGTCTAGTTTATATACGAACACAGCCTAACTATGACTTACACCTACTCCTGAAATTGTTTGCTTAAGCTTGACTGTACCATAATAATCTTAGGCTCTGCATGTTAAGCGCTACATCTTGAGTTCTATTGTACAGCATACCGTCAAACTTACTAACAGCCTTAGGGAACATCTATGTTAATTAGTGTCTCCTCCCTAATGTTTAACCTAGGTTACTAGACAAGCCATTTTATTATTGTACTCCTCACTCTTGGATTCAACAATGCTGCATACCTTTAACGAGCAGGCAGTATATGGCAACATACTCGTTTCCTCCTCAAGCATGGAACACAACTACGTCATTACTATTTCTTGTCTAACCTGTTATTGCAATATAACTACAATCTGATGTGCAACTAGTCGTGTTAAACGCAATTTTAACCTAGCATGTTATACCATAAAGCGACACCTATTAGCTTGTTATCTTTACGTAATATGTAAAAAAAAAAAAAAAGTGCATTGTTTATCTACCCCCCACTGTAACTAATGTCTTGAAATCTGCATATGGAATGCCGTTGGGATACCATATGTATGCCTGTGACAAATAAACGCACTGCAAAAATAAAGAATACAAAAATAAAAATAAAAAATAAAAGATTTATTTTTCTCGTTTGTTGCAAAATTGGAAGTGTTTCAAACTGTTATTTTGGCTTCTTTTGGATCAACAGCAAAAACAGATGTGAGAGGCTGAACTTGATGGGCACTTGTATCTTTTCAACCTATGTAACTCACTATATTACCAGTTTCATTCCCTGCATAGTGAAGACATACACAGAGAGCCTGAGAAGGAAGGAAGGTAGGTAGGTTGCACTACAACAACAAATATCTTGTGAGTGCTATTCTATTTGGCCCAATTTTGCGTACATTAATTGTATTAAGCCATGTTATGGTCATTTTGGTTTTAGGAAACATCTGATCTCCCTATATATATCCAGTATATTAGATTAAGGAAGGGAAAGAACGAAGGAAACATCCAAACTAATGGCAAGCTTTTTCATGATTCAGTAGATGTTGGTATTTAAGGTTAATGGAACTCTAAGAAGATACATTTTATGTCTGCTATTGTTTTATTTGTTGCACTCAAATTTAAAGTGCTTACAAAGTCAAAGTATTTTAAAAGCCTATTATACGTTCTCTTATAAGAAGCAGGAATATATGTGATTATCTGTCCAAATAGAAACCATTATCAGAATGGTACCATCATTTTTTTAAATCATCCCTTTATTGCCTAAAATAAGTTTAATGATCCGTAAAAGATAACCCACGTGGACCCACTACAAATGTAAATCTTTTTTGCATTTAGGAATGAGCACACGTCACATTTCATTTATTTTAATGATGGGAAAAAGTTAATTTTATTCAGGGACCTGGAATTATTTTCTTTTGCTGTTGTTGACAGTCTTGAAAATCAATATAAGAATTTTTTATTTGTGCAGCCAGTATTTTCACATAATGGGAGATTTCCACGACTGATCAACATGGTCTTTCTGAATAATAAATGGAATGAAGCCATTCAAGAGAAAGTGAAATATTAAGGTTTCAGTGCTAAACAATGCAATTCCACAACTGGCCTGGGATTTTTCACAACATTAAGAAGTGCTTCAGGATAAGTACGCACTATACATATATTTTCTTTTAAGATTATTTTTAATTCAAAAACAGGAATAATACATTTATTATTTATTATTTTTTATTTATTTTTCTTGGTAAATTTAAAGGTTACATTAAAGGCTGCTCTTGCTCTGGAGTTGGTCTATAGCAGTGGTTCCCAACCCAGTCCTCAAGTACCCACACAGGTACAGGATTTACGGATGTGTTTTTAGAAAGAAAACAAAAACACTTTAGACACAACAGAGTAATCCCTGAATCCTGGACTGGTAGGGGGTACTTGAGGACTGGGTTGGGAGCCCCTGGTCTATAGCATAGTGATTTCAAACTTATTACTTAATGAATGTAGTCTTTGTATAATGTGAACTATTAATTTTATTTTATTTATGTGGCATTTCTTTTCTTTCAATTGCTAATTGTCTAAGTTATTAATATAGGATGACATAATCTGATTTATGATAGGATGGTTTTTGTTGTTTTTCTGTGATTATAAAAAAAAAAAGTGTTGCATGATTGAAAAAGCTAATCAAGGGGGGCAGAGCCAAGCAACTGACCTGAACGGACACACGATAGATGAGCTCCGGGCACATACTATCTTGGCGATATCAACCGTTTTTTAAGCCACAAAACCACAACCCCACCGCCCCTAACAAATATGGGTAGGAAAACTAAAAAGCTAAAGCCCGAGAGACTGAAGCCGGGTATGAATATAGGAGATCTTCTCCGCCAAGCACATGGTGCATATGGAGGAAATGGAGGGTGCAACTGGAAACAGAAAGGAATAAGGAGCTGGACAAATCCAGATGTAATATATAAAACTTAACGTTTAATCAATAAGATAAAAAAGTCCCACAATGCACTAAAAGACAAGACTGACTACAAGTACAATGAGAAAAAATAAAAATAATATATATTGGCTAAAAGACCAAGTTCATAAATAATCTACAATAAACCCACAGTAGTAAGTGTACATGGAATGCTAGTTGGAGCAAGACTATTTCCAATGCTGGATAAGTGCTGCGGATAGCATTGCTAAAACTGCCATATATCTGTTCTAAGTTCCATCCCTGAAGGAAACAGATCTATATCATTGGACTGTCTGTTGTCAGTCTGTTGTCAGTGTAGAAATGAGTTGCTAGTTAGAGAGAAACTGCCCCTGCCCCTGACACGCATTTCGCGTATTCAGATCATCAGAGGGGAGGCCCACAGAATTTTCAGGGTCCCGAACCCCGGTAGGTGCCTGAATCAGCTCCCAGAGATTTGACTGTGCAGTTCTGAAGTGGAACAGACAAGGCGATAGCACAGGCGGCACTTAAAGGGGCTACCTCCTACAACTTAGAGAACATTGCACTCTCTCCTTCTTCGCGGATCTCTCTGGTGACACACTGCAATGGCGCAAAATGCTCACAGCTTTAAAGTTCTCTTAGTGCGGCCAATATATTGTTTGCCGCACGGACACTGCAGTAAATTTTGTGGTTTATTTACTGCAGTGTCCATGCAGCAAACAATATATTGGCCGCACTAAGAGAACTTTAAAAATTCGGATTTTGGAACATATAAACAACATCCAAAAAAGTCTCTTGTCACATTCGGTCCCCGTACACTGTAATTCATGTCGCCTTTTTTCCTTTAAAAACTTAAAACTTCTATCTCAATTTCTATCTCTATTTCTAATTGAAATGCAAATCACATTTTCTTTTATTATGATTTACTGGTATAGAGAATATACGTACAGATTTTGATAGGTATGAAACCTTACTAAGTTAATAAAATAAAAATACTAGACCAAAGAGTCTTTGAAATTAACTAAAATCATGGAGTCATTGGGAAAAATGGATATATATGGCTATATATATATATATATATATATATATATATATATATATATATATATATATTTATGTCTAAATTTATATATTTGTATGAAAATGTAATTGTTTTTTAGCATAATCAAAATATTCAACACTCAAACATATTGTTTGTATGATAGGCTTAAAATAAATAACAATGATGCACTATGGAGAAAGTAGTGTAAAGATAGACTGCCTATATGATAAGTCTAAAGGGATCAATAATGATGCAGCACAGAGACACTAATGTGCATATTGTAATATTGGCTATATAGCCCTTGTAAAGATTATACATTCAATTTTGTTTTATTTGAAATATTAGATCTAATGATGCCTTTTTATTTAAATATAATCTTCCAGTTAACTCAATGTTATTTTTTTGAGTATCATGAAAGCCAATTCCCTTTGAGTACACCAGGGGGAGACCGACTCATCTTTTGACATCAAAATGGAACGCAAGTTGGAATGCACGGAAGTGGATGAGATACATCACTTCCGGTTTTGCTATTCTCAAAATATCGATCAGCTGGAATCACAACATCAATTTTCTCCGAATGAATAACAGCTGAAGATGATCTGGAAATCACCAATAAGAACATGGACAAGGTAAACACCCACTGGAATCACCAATGAACTGAAGGGACTAGCCCTATTTAAGGGGACTGATGGGAGGATGGAATTAGGCTGTTTTTTTGGGGAGCAGTACTGATAACATTATTGTCTTTTATTGTATACTGGTCTCTGAGGGTCACCCAGATCAGGGCTATCAGGGGATATAACTTTTGTGGGGGTTTTATGTATTTTATGTGTATTTTGGGGTGTTTGTAAATTGTATGTTTTTCTGTACCTGGAGATAATTGAGTTTGTACAGTTCCTGACTCAATTATCTCCCAAGCACAGGGGAGAGATTATCATGTTTTGTGTAGGAGTGTCATAGGCGTGTTTGACTGTGTCCATAAATGTATAAAAGAAGACCATCTGGCCAGATTAAAGCATTCCAGCATGTACTCCCAGAACTGTATGTCGTCTGGTTACTGGGAGGGGAAAGGGCTAATCACTACTCCAGCTTGTTCCAGTGTGGAGGATTCAATGGAGAAAGTCCCTGTAAGGAATACAGCTCCCAGAACTGAGTGTTGTCCAGTGCCTGGGAGTGGATAGAGTGAGTCCCCTATTTGGCTCCAGCTAGGAAGCAGTCTTTGGCGGAAGTACCCAGCCGGGGTACAGGGAGCTCCGTTACAGGGATGGCATTGGTGGGATGGATTCCTAGCCATGGGAAAACCAGCACTACTTCAGAAATATAGAAGGCAGGTACTGTCAGGCTGTATCCCCCTTCAACGCCAGGCTCCAGCAGCAAACTACAGGATCTTCTACGCCGCAGTGACAAGATCCTACCAGAATGGAGGTTTGCCATCCGAACCGAGCTCTAGAAGGAGGTCATCGGCGAAGTTTTTCCAAACTCCAACCAGCGCCAATGGGACCAACTAGAACTGCAAATGGCGTTCCTGGGAGAGCAGCCAATAGAGGAAAGGGTAAGAGAACTAGAGAGGCTAGTCGCAATGGAAGTGTCGTCTGGCGTTTGGTCCAGGGTGGAAAAGGCCTTTAGTGATCCCAGTCAAATCTCGGCAACTGGGTCTGAAGTGCTCCAGGGTCCCTGATAGCTACGAGGAAGCAGACTTGGCGTAGGTACTCGGTCGGAGTACTGGAGCTCTGTTACACTAATCAACCATATATAATTATAAATGTTGACAACATCATTGAGTTGCTTCCATTGTACTAGATAGAGTACTAAGCATGTGATAATTTTAGAACCAATCTAAAAACCAGATAGGAAGTGACCGATACACTCTTCCAAGAACACAAAACAGTGTTCATTTATCTTTAGTGTAGACAAAAATTCAATAAAATGATCTAAAGCAATTTATCTTCATTTGGAAGCTTGCCTAGAAACAACTCTCTACTATAAATTCACACCTATAAGTGTCTCCTTCAATACAATACATTACATTTTCATAGATTAGATTTTGGCATTGTGTCTGACTCTGATAGTAGAATAAATGAGATCCTAATTGGTAGTCCATCCACGCAGGGTTTGCTAGATGACATGTTGAAAACAAAAGGGAGTCTATAAAGTATATAAAAATGATAACTCCTATTTAATGCAAAATGTTAAAGACAATATGGAATTCTGTGTGCAAGTCATGAATTAAGACATTTGCACACAAATGGAAAAAGAGAATTGTACAACACTAAAAATGTAAGCCAGTTAATGCACAATTTGGTCCTTTGAAGTATTAGCAATTTAGTTAAATGGCTCAATCCAATGAAAACTAACATGGGACTGAGATTCATAAAAAAATATAGCTAACTTGATATTACTCTCAAGTACCCTCAAATCTGGTATTTTAATGTGGTATTCTTGATATCCTGAATTACAGACTCTTGTATAAAATGTCCACTAGCATGACATGTAAATAGAGCTGGGGCCCCTAAGACTTTCAATAAAAAGCGGGCGAGCACATGGTTATCGCCTCATCCACCAATAACATGTACTGCAGTGGTGGAAGCTGTTCAGGGAAATAATATAGCAAATATAGTATGACTAATCAGTAGAGGCCTACATTATGGTTTCCTTTATGGTAATATCCAAATATTTCCTTGGGCCTTTACAGAGAAATTTGTTTCTCTCCTGGCTATAAACAGCAGAGCAGCGAAGTGTATGATACGTAGGGTTTATGGGCTAAATTTTGCTAGGCATTCCTTTTGCTGATGGTTGGGTGGGAAGGAATTAAATGGTTAAGAATTGCAGAATAATATACAGCTTTGCTTCTTCAAAACTGTCTTATAATGTTCAATAAAAAATAAAAAAAATACACATTGTAAGAATTTTTGAAATATGCAATCACATTAGTTTTTTCTATTGTGTGTCCATTTGTGGCATATAATGGGTAATTTCATGTCCATGTTGTGTTCTTTATGCCATTGGAGTACTTAGTACGAATCAACTTTAAAGCCATGTAAATAATTACAGATTTGTGCTACCTGTAAATAGGGTCCAGAAGAATCCTGTTATAATTGGTGCAGAGTGGGCAATGGAAAATTGGCTACTGATAAAAGATTTTAAAAAAAATAGCATATTTTCCTACAATGTCTTATTAGAGCCACCAAGATAAATTATTCTTCATTCGAAGGCTTTATCCCTGCACTGTGAATTCTCTCCGGAGCTATTACTGAGACAATGTGTTTGTTTTTTATTGTTTTGTGAACTCTTGTTTTGAGTGCTCGCTGTTATTTATGATTGTGTTTGCAGGAACAGGCGTGATTGTAAGAATGTGTTTATGCAAAGATTGCATTCTGTAGAGTTACTCATACCATGGTTGTTTACATTACTATTAGAGAATAATGCTGAGTTTGGGTTATGTGTTGAATCCATTGCATTGTTTACTGGATGCTAATGTTGATTGTATATGGTCGATAAGTGTGAAGATACATTCCAGGAAACAAAGAAACTAATACTTGTCTAAGCGATGGTGGTACATTATAGTCTTTGAAAAAAAAAACGCAGAGAGTAATCTATCATGCTATGTAGTCTTAGTGCTGTGTTATCATACATAGTGTCTGATGGTTAACAGAGATCAATAGTGTTTACATCAAGATCATTTATTGCAGTAGAAAGAATAACCCTCAAATCAATAAATGCTACTTGGCATTTGTTTGAAAGGGTAAGAAATCCCATCTCTATCTATTTAGAGATCTCATTTTAAGTACATTACTTATTATAAAAAAAGTTATACATTCAAAACCATCCTTTACAAAATAATTTGGACTGCAAATGCATCACATTGACTCCTGAGCTTACAATCTAAAGGTAATAATGAGAAGTTGAGACATGAAGTTGATGGCCAAAGATCTGGGGACATATGTAAATACTTAATAGTAGTGTGTGTGTGTAGCGCATGTAGTGTGCGTAGTGGATGCAGTTTCTGTGTGTACTGCGTGTGGTGGATGCAGTGTCTGTGTGTAGTGAGTTTAGTGGATGCAGTGTCTGTGTGTAGTGCATGTAGTGGATGCGGTGTCTGTGTTTAGTGCATGTAGTGTGTAGTATCCTACTTCTGATGCTCGCCCTAAAGACTTCTCTAGGGCTGCACCATTCCTATGGAATGTTCTTCCCGTCTCTGTTAGACTTTCACCCAATCTCCACTCATTCAAAAAATCTTTGAAAACTTACTTCTTTAGGAAACCATATAAATTAAACTGTGAACAGCCTTCCCTCCCCGTACCCTGAGTCCGCTCCTGCAACTGTCATAAAAAAAAACCACTAAGCCCTCAATGAATATTATGCTAGCCACCTACTTTTCTACCCTACCCTTACTGTAACAAATCCCCGATACTCTGGCACAGTATATCCGCTGTAAGTCTCCCAAGTCCCAAGTGCTGCAGTGATTATGGCTCCTGGTTCCAAGCAGAGTAGTGATTATGATTGTGAGTATAGCTCTCAATCACCCAAACATGAGCCTAGACTTCACAAAGGGGTAAAATTATCTCATTTATTGGGAGCCATACACAGCCTTTTATGCAACTCCCAATGCAAGGAGTTTTCAAAATCATATTACGAGGGCATTCCCCACTGGACCTGAGACGGAACTAGTTAGTTACAAGCAAACATTCCACATACTCCTCCCCTGTGCCTGAGAGATAATTACTTTAGCACAAAAACATATAATTAAATTATCTCTCAGTTACAAAAATATACAATTTAACAAACCCCACAAAACTCACATCCCCTGATAGCCCTGATCTGGGTGACCAAGATATCCAAAAATCACCCAAATCGGTTCAGAGGTTTGGTATTTTCATGGAAGTCACTTATTTGACTGACCATGCACGTGGTCCTATGCCCAAAAAAGTTCCAGGGAATCAGGGCTAACGGTCGATCTCTTTTCGGGAGCACAAAATACATAAAAACACAGAACGGAATACTTAAATTACTTGTGTAGCCTGTTCCCCTTGTCCGTGGGAACGTTTCCAACGAGCAGTGCCTTTCTAAGTGGGGTAGAGCCAAACGCAGGCTGTTATGGAAGTCCAGCGGTATTCTGGAGTTTATGTGTCCGATTTTAGTTTCATTAGATTCATGTCCAAACACCGCTGCCTCGTTCGTGGGAACAAGATGGCTGCCACCTCGTGGTCGTTCATACAAAATGCAGCCACCCACACTTAGAACACTGTGATGGAAATTGCTACAAAGTATCAATTCTGTTTGCCACATATCTCCCCCCGGGCAGTAGTAGGGCAGAGGCCAGCTGCGCTCTGCCCTGATGCCAGCTCTTCCACTGGGATGGCCAGTGTATCATCAAGAAGGGGAGGGCAGAGGCAAACAGTGCTCTGCTGCTTGGTGCTTGGTAGTGGGACCGACCATCTCCACTCCCAGTGCTGCTCGCTACTGATGGGACGAGGGACCTACAATCTCCTCTCCTGGTAATGCTGGATGCTGCTGGGGAGAGAGACCATTTGTCTCCTCTCCCTTTGAACCATACTGCCGCTGGGGAGTCGGACCGCCTGTCACGACTCCCGGTAACACTGCTTGGTGCTGGGTAGTGTGAATGACCATCTCCACTCCCAGTGCTGCTCGCTGCTGATGGGATGAGGGACCTATAATCTCCTCTCCTGGCAAGGCTGATGTAGGGACCTCGGTCCCACCTCCACCAGCCAACTGGAGACCTCTCCAGGACCAGTCTATGAGTTCTTCTGTTTCTGGAGTGGGTAGTGGGGTAGGGGTTACAGCAGCATAGTCTCCCAGAGTTGCAATCTCCCCTCCAAGTAAGGCTGAGGTAGGGACCTCAGTCCTACCTCCACCAACCAACTGGAGAACTTTCCAGGACCAGTGGATGAGGTCTTCGTTTCTGGAGTGGGTAGTGGGGTAGGGGTTACAGCAGCCGAGTCTCCCAGAGTTGCAAAATCCATCAGCTCCATCCCCTGTGTCATTATCCGGTGAAACAGGTGTGCATAATCCTGCTCAAGCTCCCACTCCTGAGTAACCAGAAAAGTCACGTTCTGTCTCACCTCGTTAACGGTAGACAGCCCATGTATGGCCTCTTTTGTCATATATGTCCCAAAATCGAGCTCCTCCAGAACTCCCGAAATCTGGTTCTGCAAAGGCCTCCCCCAACAGGCCAGGGCCATCATAGTCCTCACCCTCGGGCCTATCATGCTCAACCAACCATGAGCAAGGCTGGACCGTGGACCACCATAACACCCGGTATGCATTGTCCAGCAGTAGAAATTGCTGCAAAGTATCAATTGGGCTTAACAAGCTCCTGGGTGGTCTCTTCGTGCGGCTGTTCGGTTCCCGCAGCATATAATCCCAATTGCAAGAACAGCTCCTTTTTAAAGTATATTAGCCAAGGTCTATTGCAGGGGCCATAGTCCTGAGGCAGGAGGCTGGCAAGCAGGTTCCTCCAGGAGCCCATGGCGAGGTTCTGTTTGCCAGACTTACCTTTTGTGTCACTATACCTCATTTTACTATCTACAGCACCTGATATTGACTCAACATTGCCTGGTACTGAAACTGAAGACTGGATCACAGCAAGTACAATCCCTGTATAAGTCTCCCTAAAGGTAATCCTGAATTAATTTTAAATAAAAATCCAAACATACTTTTTATTATGACAATTATGGACTAAGATATGACAATATTTGAGGTTTTACCACCAGCGGATGACCAGGCGGAGTAATTTACACTGACACAAACCTGGTATACTGTGTAATGAGAGTGTCAGGATCCTATCCTGACAACTAAGTTTGTTTGTTTGTCTACTCCTGTTTCTTTAATAACTAGTTCCAGATCTGCACCACTAGTGGCCTCCCTAACCACTAACCTTGGATTTCACCTTCGTCATCCACACCTACCTGGACTAATCAAGATTCTACAAAAGGCTACACCCAACTTACCACATGGCATTTACAATAAAGTTGATGCTTATCCTGAAAGACTTCAGTTCCTGACTCCTGTAAACCTACACCTCTATCCTGCTAACCAGCTTTATACCAACCTGTTCCGAACTAGCCTAACCTACACTTCTATCCTGCTTTATCCTGCCAACTAGCGTTATAATGATGACCTGCTCCAAGCCAGCCTAACCTACACTTCTACTCTGCCTTATCCTGCCAATCAATTTTAGCACAAAACCTGCAGAACGTTAATCTGGACTTTGTCTCTAATATTGCAAGGTGTTATTTTCATACTTTATCCGTACTACTTCCAAGAGGGGGCTGATTCACAAATGTCTTATTTTCCTGAAACCTTGTTGTTCTGTTCTTTTATACTTGTCCCTCCTATATTCTACCTATACTTTCATCTATAGGTTATCTTATTCTCTACCTACATCCTGTTTATAATATGTATAGAACATATTGCCTAAACCTTTGTTTCTCTTATTTTCCTTCTCCCTGTTATTTCATTTATACGATATACTGCTGTGTTCTATTATGTCCAAGCTCACCAATAAAGCCTCTGATGTTAACACTGGCCAAAGTCTCTTACCTGACCTGCTCAAGATCATGACCGAGTCTAAAAGCTCGTAAATAAGTTACAGAATTGGGACGTGTTGAAATCAGATCATTATAAGAATGTTTCACAGTATACCTTGGTCCAACATAGTACCATTTAATTTTAATATATAAAACATTGTGCTCACATATATATAAAAAAAATGTATGCCTTGCAAAAGCAGGCATTCAGTGGGGTATATAGGTAGCAGGTATTATCAAATAAAACTTGCATCCCAACGTGACCATGTGACAAAACAAATTTAAGTCCTAATCTCATGTTGTAAGCATGACTTAAAATACAAATTATATTTGTTTGCATTTCCATTTTTAAAAAGACAATAGATCTTCGGGGGCGGAGCCAGCACCCAAGCAAGCTAGACGCGTCCTGCAGCAGCTCCTCTGGGAAATCCACCCAAACACTGAATAAAGACGAAAAACGTCACTCTTACCAAGCCGCAAACCGCCTCCGGTGTGCCTTACATCATGGGCAAGAAGGCGAAAAAATATAAAGCTGATTCCGGCTCGGGCTCCCGAGATATCGGAGCTTTTATGCGCACGACCATGCGGCCGGACCCGAGCAAGATGGCGCCGGCCGGGGCCTATACCTCGCCTTCGTCGGATGACGAGAGCCAGATGGCCTCCCACTCACCTCCACCTAAGGTACCAACGAAGCCCGCGACTCACACGGAGCTAGGTGACTCAGCTCCAGCCACGAAGGCCGACATTAAGGCTTTAGTAAGGGAAATACAAGCAATGTTTCATGCTGACATGGCCCTTATTAGGGAGGAAATATCCACGCTCACAGGGAGGGTGAAAATGGTGGAAGTTAAAAGTGTTGGAGTAGCCCAAACTGTCACAGATGCAGCCCTGGGATCACTGCAACAGCAATGCAGCACCCTGACTGCACAAATAGCCAGTTTGGAAGATAATGCAAAGGCACGGAACGTGAGGGTTCGAGGAGTGCCTGACGCGGTCACTGACTCTGAATTACCCCATTACTGCCGGAGGCTGATAGCCACACTGCTACTACCAAAACAAGCGAAGCAAATAGGAGTGGACTCTTGTTTTCGGCTCCCTAAAGCACCTAAAGCTCCCCAGGGGGGCTCCCAGGGATGTACTAGACAAATTTATTCGGGACTCTGACTGGGGGGTTTTCATGGGAGCCACAAGAAGCTCACAGACGGTTCCCTTTGAAGGGGCACACCTAACTTTATTCAGAGACATTTCCAGGCACACCCTGACATGGAGAAGGTCTCTCAGACCAATTACACAGCAGCTTCGAGAGCACACCATCACATATAGATGGGGGCAGAATCGACTGATGGCAGAGAAAGCACGCAAAATGCATCTCCTAACGCACAAATCAGAAGCACCGGCTTTCCTTCAGGCCCTAGGCCTACCAATGGAGGCGGCCCCAGCGGACACAAGCCATTCTTGGATTGTCGCAAACATCAACCCATTTGTGCCCAGAGGACCAAGAACGAGCACTGTCTCACCTACCTGACGCCAACATGGTCTGCAGCCCATGCTGCCGCTCATAGTCTTGCCAAATAATGTTTGATATTATTCTTATATTTTTATTGTATTATTTTTCTGCAAGTTCGCAAATATTTTATGTACTCTTAGTTAGCATAGATGTATGACCGCTACCAATAACTGGCTCCGCATGCTGACAGCCAGTCACTAGACCCACCCCCACATCCCCCCCCCCACCCCTCTATTTTAACGTGCTCCATTCCCTAACAAGCGAGCTGGCACTCTGGGGCATGTAAATCAGCCGACCTAGCTGGCACAATTACCTACTGGCTAACCACCAGGTAGATACTAGGTTTTTACATGACCTATGACGACCTTTATCACTTAATACGCACCCTGAACGGTACTACTTTGAGGCATAGCCTATACCCTGAAAACCTTGAGGGTGCATAAGCAACCTACCAATAACCTCCAGTTCATAATTAGTCAAATAGATAGTGCAGTCATGAGGAATTTCAGCTAGAAAATAACAAAACTGGGTCTATAGTATGCATGTGATGCTGTTGTTGTTTAAATATGTGATCTCTGATGGCTACCTTTATTGCACACACTGTAACCTGTTGATCTTGATTACCCGGAAAAAAAAAAGACAATAGATTAATATTAGAGAAATGTAACTCTTGAAATGTATTGGTTGTTAATGGTACCTTTAAAATTCTCACCTACTTAATATTCCAGCAGGCATGTACATGATAAATCAATACATCACACTGGACAGGAGTGCTTGTAATAATTTAATTACCATATGGAAATAGAGTTTCAAGTAACCCTGTGTATTGCCCTTATACTGTTCTTGGGTTTCATCACTATCAATGTTGCAACCAATCTAACATAACAAAGAATATAGTAAACATAGTGAACCATGGAACATTTGTCTGCTTTTAATCATAGGTTTTAATAACCTAGAATTGAAACATTTAGAAATCTGTATATTCTAATACACAATTCCCGGAACGATTCATGCATCTTTCAGGACATCAGGTGTGTCCCTCATCATTTCCCTCATCAAGATCTCATTAACAAACAATGTAAGATCTCATTAACAAACAATTTCAAATCAAAACAGAGATTCCTTTACGTTTGCCATAATTTCTACCTTGCTCATTCTAGTATAATGAGCACTTTGTTATATTCACTAAAGAGGGAACTTTGGTGAAATTGCAGTATTCAGGCAAAAATATCCAAGCAGGAAAAGCATAAAAAGCATGACGGAGTAGGGGAGTTTTATAAAAATCGTTATTATGGCTTAAAGCCGGGGTAGGTAACCTTTAAAGTGTGCCGGTCCTATTTTTTATATTGAGGTGTGTATGTTGTCGTATTCTGCCTCTGTTATTTATGGGTGCTGCAGTTCATTTGTGCGTTTATGGACTGTTATATTGTATATGTTCATGAGTAGTTTGTGATCTTGTGAATGATACCTGTGTATGGGCGCTGCTTCTGGAATTGTGTGTGTGAATTATGTCATATTGTGTGTTTGGTGGAGTATATATGTGTGGGGCTGCTTGTGGTATTGCACTTGAGAAGCTCCTGTCAGTGGTGTTGTGTTTGTAAGTGTTGTGTATATGTTTGTGTGTGTGTATTCTATTTGTATTATTTATAGGGGGGGGGGGTATTCTGCAGCTTTCTGTATATCTAGCAGTGTGAGTGGCTTCCCTGGAGGCTGGCCAGGTACAGGTCAAGAGCTCTGATAGCTGCTGCAGGCTGCTCTACTCAATTTCTGGGAGGAAGTGATCTGAGATAACTTCCTCTAAGTAAGTGCTACAATGCATACATTTTTGTCCCTCACCACCTGTAATTTTCGCTTGGGTTCAACTAGCATATATATGAAGTGGGACTCCTGACAAGCCAGAGCCTGTTTGTCTCTGGCAACCTTGAGTGCATTATAGTCACCAAAGCAACTTTAGTTTAATGAAGCAGTTTTGGTGTATAGATTGTGCCCCTGCAGCCTCACTGCTCAATCCTCTGCCATTTAAGAGTTAAATCACTTTGTTTCTGTAGTCCTACTCAAACCGCTCTGCATGTGACTCCACAGTCTTCCTAAACATTTCTAATGTTTACACTTCCTTTGTTGCCAGACCTTTCAGGCAATTCCTATGTGTGATTAAAGCTCAATTTACAGAGCAGCAGATAAACATTTTTAAAGCAAGTTAACATCTGATTAAAAATTAAATCATTGTTTTAATTCAGGGTGTGTCAGTCACATTCAGGGGAGGTGTGGCTACGGCTGCAAGGACAAAACCAAAAGGGATTTAACTCCCAAATGGCAGAAAATTGAACAGCGAGACTTTTAACCCCTTAAGGAACAGACTTCCGGAATAAAAGGGAATCATGACATGTCACACATGTCATGTGTCCTTAAGGGGTTAAAGGCATTATCTATACACCAAAACTGCTTAATTAAGCTAAAGTTGTTTTAGTGACTGTAGTGTCCCTTTAAATCTTCGCATTGTAATTTTGAAATCATTACAATTTAAAGTTTATATTCTTTACCTTTATCAACATCTTCAGCATGCAATAATAATTTTTGATGGACGTTTTTTGCCAATGTCCTTTGCACTTGCTCACTTTTTGTTGCCTAAAATGAAACAAAGTTACTTTTAGTTGCATTTCACGTGGGCTTCTTTAAATGTGAGGTGACAAGAACTAACAACAGAAGAAAAATATGGTGCCAATGGAGTACATTTCAACTTAGACCAGTCGAAATATAATTTTGTGCCGTACAAATGGAGTGACAAAAACATAAACAAAATGGTCAAATACTCTATTACTGGTGTTTGCTAGAAACTTGAGAACCGAGAAAGGTCTATGGTAGGTATTATTAGAAGAGAAAACACTGAATGAATGTTGGGAGAATGTAAGGATCGGGACCAAGGGAGAACAGTGTCACAGAGAGTTAGGGAGTCAACTGTTTGCAGAAGGAGAGCCTGATCAAAAGTATCATAGGCAGCAGAAAGGTCTTAAAGAATAAGTATGGAGTAGTGGCCTTTGGATTTAGCCACAATTAGATCATTAGTTATTATAATCAGAGTAGTGTCTGTAGAATGGAGGGAATGGAAGCCATCAAGAAGAGAGTTGTGGTTGAGAAAGCATCTCAGATGGGTAAAGACAAGTCATTACAGAAGCTTTGTAGAGAAAGGAAGCAGAGATTTTGGACAGTAGTTAAATGGGGAGGGTCAAGAGATTACTTTCTTAGGATAGGTAAGATAGTAGCATGTTGAAGGGTAGCAGGCAATGCCAGAACAAAGAGAGGAGTTGAAGGTATGTGTTAAGGATGGCACAAGATAAGAGGAGAGAGATCTGATCAGGTGAGATGGAATGGATAAAGTGGACGAGTAGTCATGTGAGAGGAAAGGAGAAGCATAGCCATCTGTTCAGTAGCTGGAGAGAAGACCTGGAGGGTTGGACGGGCACGATCCAGATGTGTTTGAGAGATGAGTAATGGGGGAGAGTTGTTTCCTTAACCGAATTATCTTGTCAGTAAAATCGCACTAAGCTGAAAGATTAGTTTCGGAGGTGGCCATGGCAGGGCACGGAAGGGAGTTGAAATCATCAAAGAGACAAGTGGGATTGTGGGAGTACATAACAGTAAGAGAGGAAACGTATGATTGTTTAGCAAGGTCAAAGGCTGCACTGTATGAGCGCAAAATGAATTTGTAATGGAGAAAATCTGACAAGGTACAAGACTTCCTGCTGCAGCATTCAGCTGAATGAGAGCATCTCTGCAGGTAGCGGGTCAACTTAGTATGCCATTGTTGGAGGCGTTCTCTTTGAGGTGTGTTTGGAGCAGGGCTGCAGTGTCCAGGGCAGCGGTGAAGGTAGTGTTGTAGAAGCAGATAGCCAGAGAAGGACAAGAGAAGGTATAGATGGATGAGAGTGTCAGGATCGTATCCTGACAACTATGTTTTATCTTCATTTATTTATGTTCCTTTAAAAGAAGTTCCAGCTCTCCACCACTAGGTGCCTCCCTAGTCACTAGTCACCTCAGTCCTCACCTGCCTAGGACTAATTACAGAACCTACAAAAGGCCACACCCGAGAAAACCAGTGGCCTTTACATTGAAGTTGGTGATTTACCAGAATCACTTCATATCCTGGCTCCTGTGAACCTGCTTTAGACTTACCTTCAAACCTGCTCTATAACAACCTACTCCAGACCTGCTCCTAACAATAACCTACTCCACCCTTATCTATACTTCAAACCAGCCTGCCTCTGTTACCAGCCTTCCACTGTTACCAGCCTACCTTTGATACCAACTTGCCTTTGTTACAACCCTACCTGGAAATTACAGACATTCTTTATTATTTGCAAGTAACCTGTTCTGTGGCAAGTATCCTGTTTTGTGGCATATTGCCTAAATTCTGTTTGGCCTCAAGTTTCATAATATGTCTAAAAACACTAATAAAGTACCTGAAGTCAACCCTGCCATAAGTCTCCTACCTGACCTGCTCAAGATCATGACAGAACGTTGGAAATGGACTTCAACTTACAGTTGCTGTCAGATTCCTTCTGAGTAGAGGAGGGTTAGGTTGAGGATTTTGGGTGAGGGGGGCATTCAAGAACAAAAGATAAGAGGTGGTGATCTGAGAGAGGAAATGTTACAGAAATTAGAGATTATGTATGCATCTGAAAAAAGCAAGATCACGGGTGTTGCCACTTTCATGCGTGAGCAATAAGCCCACTTTTGAGGCTACTGAGGTGAAGTGCAGGGCTTGACAAATTTGCTTGGAATCTAGGAGCCAGCTAAAAACGTTAGGAGCCATGTTTATTTTAAACTAAGAATTTATTATTTTCAAGGACAAAAATACAATTCTTAAAGGGACACTATAGTGACCAGAACCACTACAGCTTAATGTACTGGTTCTGGTGTCCTTACCCTGTCCCTGCAGGGTTTTCAATGTAAACACTGCCTTTTCAGAAAAAAGGCAATGTTTCCAGTGCTGCCTAGTAACACAGACGGCCACTAAAGGTGCTTCTTAGTCCAGTGCTGCACAGTGTGCAGCACCTGCTTTCAGTTTCTCCATGCTCTACATGGAAGCACTAAATGCTCTGCATGGAAGCACTAAATGTTCCCCATAGAGATGCAATGATTAAATGCATCTCTATGATGCCGATTGGCGCAGCACTGCATTTTGTTGCGCATGTGCAATTTTAACCTCCAAAAAAACATTCCTATTGGAAAGCAATGGCTTGTATGAGATCATCAAGATTGATGATCTCAGTCATAGAGGTGGAGCCAGCCACTGTGAGAGTGGCACAGCGTGTACCACCTAAAATAACTTTGTTTAATTGCACATCGGAAGGTGGCGATAAAGCCTTCCAGGCACTATTGAATAGGACTGCTGACTTTTTTCAACTTCTTTTATAAGGAGCCAAAAAAGTCCATATTTCTGACATGTTACAATATCTTTTTCAAAAACATTTCCCTGATAAATTATTAGGCAACAGATGTCATGGACTTTTTAAGTTTTGTTTTTTTAAATTAAATAAAAAGGGAAGACCGTCTACTCTGACAGTGGTAGAAAACAAATTGTCAGACAGAAAAAGGTGCAATTTTGCATTTCTTGTTTTGCATATTGGAATCAACAAGTTAGTGAACCAAAAAAAAAAAAAAAAATTAAGAAATGTGGAATAGAAAAATAAATAAAGGGAAAATCAAAGAAAGGAATGTTTTTCACAAAGAAATTAATAATTGGTCAAAAAAGTGAGCACTACATTTTTATACAAAACTACCATAAACTTCACGAGATAGTTTACTGATCAAATGAAATGGATCTTCTTTAGGAACTGCTTACAAAGTTTTTCTTCAAAGGTCAGAGAATATTAAGATGGTGTGAAATTCTTAAAGTACTCTGTTCCGAACTTAATATCTTCAAAGGTTAATGCTTGTCTGTGAAATCTAGAATTCTATCTACATTCCACAGCAGATGGCAAGGAATGAAACATCATCTTTAATTTATCTTTCACACAATAGTCCATAACAATTAATGAATATGTTCAAACTTGTTAGAATTTCTATTTCAAAGATGACTTCCAAACTTGTCTAGAAAAATGTCATATATCTATGTAGAATGTATTATTGTAGAACATACAATATCAAATTCTTATGTCAAGAAAACCCACTAGCCGTCACAGAAAGTATTACCTTTTTGATTTTTAAAGGATATCTTTATATACAATGTCTGTATTTGCATATATATTAAATGTTGCCAAAAAAAGAATGTAAAGTAGCTTGCCTAGAGGTAATTACTAATTAATCAAAATTGTGACAGCGCATGACGATGCAACAAATTACACATTTACATAAATACCAAGGTGTCAATGTACATTCCCCATAAATAATCAATATAGATGTTATTTTAAAAAAAAAAAAGGGAATGCTATACAGAAATCAGATCCTTAAGCCAATGTTCCCGGAACATGAGAAATATATTGTGTTTAGAGTATTCATGAATTATATTGTAAAGGTTTGGGGTCCCTATCTTTGGTAAGTGGGGTCCCTGTCTTTTACAGGCAATGTTTACAGTGCTGCCTTGTAACACAGACGGCCACTAAAGGTGCTTCTTAGTCCAGTGCTGCACAGTGTGCAGCACCTGCATTCAGATTCTCCACGCTCTGCATGATAGCATTAAATGTTCCCCATAGAGCACAGCACTGCATTTTGCTGCACATGTGCAATAACCTTCCAAAATACATTCCTATTGGAAAGCATTGGCTTGACTGAGATCATCAAGATTGATGAACTCAGCCATGGAGGTGGAGCCAACCACTGTGAGAGTGGCGCAGCGTCTACCACCTAAAGTAGGTGTGCACTCATACATAGTGCTAACGAAAACCTAAATTCCATTTAGTCTTTCAGCTGTTGTTTTTAGCTGTGTGGATGCAAAATCAACAGCTGGAAGACTATTTAGATCAAATAGGGATGTGGTAGCATGGATTTGAGCAAGGGGTGTTCCAGATGTTCCCAAACAGTGCACTGCCCACTAAACTCCCTGTTCCTCAAATTCCTAATAGACTTTTTGTTTCAGTTTAGGTTAGTTCATTATCTGATTGAAAACAAAAATCATGAAAATTGACTGCCTCTGTATATATAATACCATGTAAAAAGCACGTTAATAAGGGTTTACACACTGAAAAAAAAAAAGAATATCTATGGATTCCTGTGCCTGATTTTAGGAAGTATACACAAAAGGAAGTACATAAGAAAAGGCAGAAAACAGTCTTGTTAAGCAGGTATAAAGCAGATCTAAAGCATACTACTTAGATGAAGAAGGGTCTGAACAAAAACATTTGATATATGCCAAAACACATTTCACATCTCGACATCTATCCTGAAAACTCAGGTATATTTACTAAAGTGATAATTCAAAGTTAATTTAAAATTTGAAGGGTCTCTACAAGAACCCACACAACATCATCTTTATTAAGTTGTCTGGGTGCCATGCCCCTGTCTTTTTAACCCTGCAACTAAAAACAGCCACATAGTAAATGCAGCGATGTTTACATTACAGGGTTAGCATGCCTCTCGTGGCTCTCAGGTAGTTATACTTAGATATTCAGACAGATGGTCTCACAGAGACCATTCAATTGGGCAGCACAGTGTTTTGCCATTCATGCACACTAGCCTCCAAATGTTTCCCTATTGATGATCTGAGGAAAGTGGGGGAGTAGCATCATGGAGACCAGCGAACGTTGAAAGGTACGTAATACTCACCTTTAAAATCCTCACATGGCAGGAGGTTTACCAAAATTGGTAGATTAAAAATAAAGCGTTAAGAATACATGTCTATTCTTATAGTAGTGTTCATTTAAGGTCAAAATAGCCTTTGGGCTGTACACCCTATTCCAAATTATTATGCAAATTATATTTTTGCATAACAGTCAGCATAATTCTCATGTTATGAACTATTAAAAGTACAATTCAAATGTTATTGAACAAACCTCCTAATGATAACAGTATTTTTTTTTTTAAAACAGAAAAAACTGACAATGCACTGTTCCAAATTATTACGCACAATAAGTTTAAAAACACTTTATAGGTTGTAAAGAACTGAAAATTGTCATTTGTTGTGTTTGCAGCATATTTACTGAAATCAAAAGCTATTTCAATCAAACTTATAACAACATTTTAGCTTTTTCAACATTTTAACAGGTCACGTTACATTTTAACATAGGACCCCTTATTTGATAGCAGCTTCACAAGTCTTGCATCCATTGAACTTGTGAGTTTTTGGACAGTTTCTGCTTGAATTTGTTTGCAAGATGTCAGAATAGACTCCCAGAGCTGCTGTTTGGATGTAAACTGCCGCCCACCTTCATGGATAGTTTGCTTGAGGATGCTCCAAAGGTTCTCAATAGGATTGAGGTCAAGGGAGGATGGAGGCCACACCATGACTTTCTCTCCTTTTATCCTCATAGCAGCCATTGATGCAGAGGTATTCTTTGCAGCATGAGATGGTGCATTGTCATGCATGAAGATGATTTTATTACGGAAAGCATAGTTCTTCCTTCTGTCCCAGGGAACAAAGTGGTCAGTCAGAAACTCCACATACTTTGCAGAGGTCATGTTTACACCTTCGGGGACCCTAAAGGGGCCAACCAGCTCTCTTCCCATGAATCCATCCCAAAACATGACTCCACCACCGCCTTGCTGACGTTGCAGCCTTGTTGGAACAGGGTGGCCGTCCACCAACCATCCACTACTCAATCCATTTGGACCATCCAGGATTGCACGGCACTCATCAGTGAACAGGACTGTTTGAAAATTAGTCTTCATGTATTTTTCTGCCCAATGCAGCGGTTTCTGCTTGTGAGCATTGGTTAGTGGTGGCCGAATAGAAGGTTTATGCACAGTTGCAAGACTCTGGAGGACTCTACACCTTGATGTCCGTGGGACTCCAGAGGCACCAGCAGCTTCAAATATATGTTTGCTGCTATGTAATGGTATTGTAGCAGCTGCTCTCTTGATCAGATGCATGGATCTGGCAGAAATCTTCCTCAATGTGCCTTTATCTGCACGAACCCGTCTGTGCTCTGAATCAGCCACAAATCTCTTAATAGTGTGTTGATCACGCTTAAGTTTTCGTGAAATATCTAATGTTTTCATACCTCGTCCAAGGCATTGAACTATTTCACACTAGTGTGTGAAAATAGTTCACAGCAGAGAGATCCTTTTTCTTCCCCATATTGCATGAAAATGGTGCTCTGCTTAATAATGTGGAACACCCTCCTTTAGTGTTTTTTCCTTAAATTGGGCTCACCTGGCAATCTAATTATCACAGGTGTCCGAGATTGTTTTCAGTGATCAAAAGAGCCCTGAGACACAATGCCATCCATGAGTTAAACTGAAAAATAAAATATTTAATCTTTGTGACACTTAAATAGAATTTGCATAATAATTTGGAACTGGGTGTATAATCCTGAATGGTAGGAGGATAAGAGAACCAAAGTTTAAACAATTTCCTCAACTGAAGAGGCAAATGGCTGTCATATGGCTGTGAATTATTATATGAATTAATGCTGTGGAAAATTCTCTTATACCTTATTTTTCTGGTTTCAGTTTAAGTGAACGCATTCTCTAGAAATTAGTTTTACGTATGTACATTTTTTTTGCATACACTGAATTTCAGTTATCTGTGGTTATTATTACCACATCTGAGCCATTATTACCTGTTCCATGTATTCATAGAAGTGTTAGTATTTGGGGACGTGGCATCACTTTTCATGTTCGTAATATGTATACTCCAGATTATCAGAGAAAATGTGTATTTTATGCCGTGTTTGTTATGTTCATTTTTAAAATGTTTTTAATATTTAGTTGGGAATTAAAAAAAAAAATACATTGTTATATTTTAGTTATATTTATTAAGCAAACTAAAGATCTATTGTGACCAAATTTTGCATAGCTGTTCATCTATTTTAAAAATAGAAAAAAAATGGGCGGGGCCGGGCGGCCATGCTAGCAGGCTGCAAGTCACCACGGCTCCCGAGGGAAATGGCTATTTCTGGCTAGAAACCGGCCTTCTAAAGCTGGTAACACCCGTGGAACAAGACCCTGAAGTGTCCCAGTGCAGCTGGAGCTCCTGATACCGGGGGATTCTGGGTCCTGGTGAGATGCTCGGGGACTTAGGACTGAGGCCTACCCGGGAGGGGAGTGGGGCGGACGGCCGCTGCCTCGCTTTCCGTCCCGGCCACTACTACCAAGCGACTGACCTGAGGCTTGCACGGCTCCGTTCACCCCCCCTTTGGACCGGGGGGGATATCCTGGTCCCCACAGGGAAGACGGCTACCTGGCTGATCCGGAGCTGCAACACCGGAGCGAACCGGCTCACCCTTTAAGATGGCCGCCGACACAACTGCCCCACATGGCGCGGGAGAAAGGGGAACTAAGCTAAGTTCCCACTCGCGGCTACGAGACTGACCGGTGGGGTTAAAACCACACAAGGCACAGGCAGTCGTGGAAGCGACCCCCTGCAATGGGTCGGAGGCGAAATGGACACTCACCTCTCCAGGTACTCCATCAAAGCACACAGCTACACCAGCCTCGCGCTGCTCCGCTGGGCCAGGGGCCCGCCTGGACTGTAAACTAAGCTGCTGTCCATACCCATCAAACGGGCCCGCACACCTAGGCACACAAACAGAGAGGACGGCATGCAGATACTGGGAGACGGTCCACACTGACGCGGTGAGCCGAAGAGGCATACAGGAAGAAACACGCTACCCTGCAAATGGGTCTGGACTGTGCCCGACAGCTATGGGCTTAGGCTGAGTGTGACAGGCACTGGGGGTCACTAGACATGCCAGAACATTAGCCTGTCGTCCCCTCTCACAAACAGCACTGCTCTCTAGCTACTGCATGTGATTTTTATGCCTAAACTCGTATGTCTCCATTTCCATCTGATCCCACTTACCCCCAGCACCCAGATACTAAAATGTCTGATGGCCTCTTTTCCTTAAGAGATGTATAGTACCCGTGTATAACTAGCTGGGGCAGTCTTAGCATTCAATTTAAGCACCAACTTGCTAGGAAACCATGTTTAGAGATCTTTGCACTGCCACTGCTGTGCCCTAATTTTGCAATTTAGTTGTTTTAACTCAACCCACTATTCAGTAGATAAACCCTCTGTAGTTTTGTAGAACCAGTGAATGTGCAGGCTGTGCTGCCCAATCCTCTCATTGCAAGGCACCTAACTAACGCTATAACTCCAAATCTTGCCTAGCATAGACGCTAATACCCGTTTTAACCCTGTACTGGTTTCTGTGCACAGCAATTCGCACGCGCTCACGACTTATAGCCGATTATACTTTATGCTTGCTAAGCGATAACTATAGTTAAAAACGTGCAGTTAATCACTTATATGCATCTCATAACTAGATCTGTTTTATGCATGTTTTATCACAAAAACGTTGTTTAAGAGCTTGCTATCTTCATATAATATAAAAATGTGCCGTCTAAAATGCCACACTGTACAATGTTATGGAATTGCTTGTAGATGCTGTTGTGGCTCTACACGCTTGTTGTCAATCTATGCACAAGAAAAATAAAGAATTAAAAAAAAAAAAAAAAAAAAAAAATAGAAAAATAGGGGACTCAAACCCTAATGATATGGGCTGCACACACCTACACTGATCAACCACAACATTGAAATCACTGACAGGTGAAGTGAATGGCACTTGCCAAAGAATGGGATATATTAGGCAGCAAGTGAACAGTCAGTTCTTGAATTTCATGTGTTGGAACCAGGAAAAATGGGCAAACGCAAAATTGCGTGACTTTGACAAGGGCCAAATAGTGATGGCTAGACGATTGGTTCAGGGTATCTCCAAAATGGCAATTTTTGTGGACTGTCCCTGGTAGACATGTGCAATTTGTTTCTGTCCGAATTTAAATTTGGCCAAATTTCGGCCATTCGGAATGGCCGAATTGCGAAGAGCCGATTTGCCGAATTTCCGAAGTGCCGAATATCCGAAGTGCCGAACCGAATTGCCGAAGTCCCAAATTGCAGAAGTGCTGAATTTCGGAAGTGCCAAACTGAATTGACTAAGTGCCGAATTTCGGAAGTGGAAGAACAGGAAAATGAGGGAAAATTAAGGGAATGATGACAGGAATTTAACTTAACCCTACCCCTAACCCAAAGTTAACCCTACCTCTCCAATGGGGACGTGAGCGTCAGAACTGGACCATGGATGCGTGTGTTCTTTGTCTGGGGAAGAGATGGCTGCAGGATGCATTAAAGAAATAATGCGGGACGGGGGAGGCAGTGTTATGCTCTGTTCAATGCTCTGCTAAGAAACCTTGGATCCAGGCATTCATGTGGATGTCACTTTGACATGTACCACCTACCGAGAGATCGTTGCAGACCATGTACACCTGTTCATGGCAATGGTGTTCTCTGATGGCAGTGGCCTCTTTCAGCAGGATACTGCACCCTGACACACTGCAAAAATTGCTCAGGAATGATTTGAGGAACATGACAAAGATTGCAAGATGGAACTATTTGATACTGACATAAAATTCACATTACTTTCTTTGCTAACTGTGGAGCTCTGTGACACACAGCTTTGCACACTGCTGTGAGTTTTTCTGCTGTGGAGCTCTGTGATACTACATACCACCCAACAATTCAAATGGACAAAGAAGGACACTTTAATTTTAGGGGTGGGGCTGGAGGAATGGTCAAGAGTAGGGCTGAATAAATTAGTTTATTGACTAATAATTTTTGCAACTAAAATGTTATTTAGAAGAATAGCAGTAATGATTTCTAAACACATTGATTGTAGTTTAAAAACACATTACTGTGAGTATTTTGGCTGTGGAGCTCTGTTATACACTCAGACACACCAACAATATGGAACTCCAAAAATAAAAGGGGAAGAGGGACAGAGGGATTTGGGCTCAAAAAATTGGACTGTCCCTCCTAAAAAGGGACACTTAAGAGATATGATACACTCCACGTATTTTAATGCCAAGGAAGTCAAGGTTTATTCCATAGTATGGAGATGCCAAAACACATCTTTGCCTGTGTATACGAAAGTCCTTAAACCTGCCTTGTGGAGTGAGCCCTGTGGTGACATTGCCGTTAACCCATTACTATATTTGCATATAAACATCCACCATCCATTTCTGGTAGAAACGCATCTACTCATGTAACTCTTTAACCCCTTAATGACGAGTGACGGACCTTGTCTGTCACACGGTAAAATTAACCCCAGATCGCCGCGATCGTGTGATCGCGGGGTTTATGGTGCTCCGGTCTGCCTCTGTATTAGAGGCAGACTAAGAGCACCTGATCAGCCTGTCAGAGTGAGCACATGTGCTCAGTATACTCACCTTCCGCCTCCCTGCACTTCCAGGTTCACTGTGAAGTGCAGGGAGATGGATCAGTGCTGATCCTGCCCCCTGTGTAAAATAAAGTTAGAATAAAATTCCACCCCCCCCCCCCTTACCCATTTTAATAAAAAATTAACCCCTTCCCTGCCAATTGATCACTGACTACTGACTACAGTGATCAATTGGCAGGGATTACATTTTACTATGATCTGATTATTTTTTTTATCCCTCAGGGGTTAAATTTATTTTATTAATTAATTTAAGTATTTTAAAATGATACATTTAGCTAGCTGGGGTGGGTGGAAGTTAGTGGGGAATTGGGGTATTTGGTGTTAGGCTAACGTTAAAGGGGTTAACGTTAGGGGTTAACGTTAGGGGCTAACGTTAAAAAGTTTTAAAATAAGCTTTAAAAAGTTAAAAATGAAGTTAAAAAAGTTTTAATAACGTTTAAGTAAAAAATAAAAAACACCCCCCATTACCCAGTCCAAATACAAATTAATCCCTTCCCTGCCAGTTTATCACTGCCTACAGTGATCAAAATACAGATGACAGTATTATACTGTGATCTAATTTTTTTTAACCCCTGACGATTAACTTTTATTTATTTTTTAACCCTCAGGGGTTCAATTTATTTAATTAACTAATTTAAATATTTCATAATTATATATTTTGCTACCTGGGGTGGGTGGGAGTTATGGGAAAATTGGGAATTTACTGTTAGTGCTGCTTACTGCTAGTTAGGTGTGAACGGTAAAAAAAAAAAAAGCTTAGAAAAATGTTACATCTGTAAAAAAAGTTTTAAGAAAGTTTAGGAAAGTTTAAAAAAATTAATAAGCAGAACAAAAGTTTAATAACTAGTTTTAAAAAGTAAAAAAATACATTTAAAAAAGTAAAAAAAATACATTTAAAAACGCTCATTACCGGGGGGCCGGGCCGGGCCGCCACCTGGACGGTCGCAAGTCAGAGCGGCTCCGGCCAAACACAACGAAAAACACGCCAAAACTTCGTATATTTTTCATATAATAACCAAAGCGACCCGACAGCACTGATGCCCAGTGCCGCGATACAGATGGACCTGGGGAGAGGCTGGCTCGCTGAGCTACAGTCCCCCAGGGGAGAGGAACGCGGCGCCATAACCCGGGCCTTCTCCGGCGGTGAGCGAGGCAGCCGGCCGCTGCCTCGCTATCCTGCACCACTGAGCCCGGCAAACGGGACTGATCGGCTCAGACCTGGCTCCGTTCCCCCCCCTATGGACCAGGGGGGTGATCCCGGTCCCCACCCGGTGACCGTAAGCGAGAACCTGCATCTGAGGCTGGGGAACCTGATCGCTGCCTCCAAGATGGCGGGCGCCACGTGCGCCGACTACATAAAGGTGAAGCCCCCCTCCTGGTGTCCTCTACCCACAAAACGGCTCCCAAGAGACGATCCCGCTACACAGGGAAGCAGAAACTACCTTATCAATCCCAGCAACCACGCATGCCACCAACGCAAGCAATAAGAGCTTTGAGGGTGACCAAACATCGACCATTCCAGTCCGGGGTGATATCTGCCCAGCGAGACACCCCTACTAACAACCCAACCCTGCACCCGCTTTCAACTCATGAGTACATGAGAATCTGGTCCCGGACAACACCCGAGGCAGTAACGAGTGGCACTACACAGCAAAGAGGGAGATCTCCAACATGGCAGCGGTTCCAGCAACACGCCTCACCTAGACGCATCACAGAGGCCACTCAGGAAAACGCACAGCAGGTCACAACTGCAGCGGGAGAAGAGTAAAGGAACCGCAAAAACGATCATCTTACTTGCCCGCAAATAGGGGCTTCGCCAAGCAATGTGACTGCTCGAGGTGGGACTGTGCTGTACCCCTGGCTGGCATAGGCTGACGGGGGCTCCAGGACTGAGCTGTGAGTAAGGCCACTAGCTGCTCGCAGTCACAACCTATTTACACGGCGGTGCTGGTGCCTATCACCTATATACAATGTTGGAAATACCAGTAATATCTAAAAGGCACACTTAATGGGGGGGCCTTCTGGGGGAAAACAAAAACCTGTAATAAATCTTAAACGCAACTAGTATTGATACACGCAAATAAAGCGTAACATATATATGGGCATGCTTCCATTCATCTCATACCATAACCACAAAACGCGCTGAAAAAGCTACAGGAACCATAGACACGTACATGCTTGTTAAACTACGCAATACTCATAAATATATACGTCAGTTAATATAGAATGCTTACCAAACCAGTGTGTTTACCTCACTAACTGACATTTGTTATGTTATTGTTCTGCGCCTGTTATCATCATAACATAAAAATGTGCAACTTCTATTGACGCCATACTAATAATACCCTTTATTTGTTATACTATGTTGGATAATGCTGTTGTGGCATATAAAGCTTGAATGTTGATACTTGCACAATAAAAATAAAGAATTAAAAAAAAAAAAACGCTCATTACCACTACACCTGGAACAAACTAGAGAAAAAATGATCCCACGCCAAGGTTCAAAATATGCCTTTTGAATTACCCCAGGGTGTATTCTTTAATAAATAGTATGTGTTTGTGGGGAAGTGTCAATAACCAACCATCTAAACTACTCCAAAATGGAACATGGACACAGCGTAAAACTTCAAAGTTAGAAAAAACTGAATGGCTGTGTCTCAAATGTGCCCCTTCAGCATCCACATATACCTGGCAAAGGCACATACGGGGGTATTGCTGTACTCAGACCACATAGCTAAGCAACATATGAAGTATTATACAGTGTTAGCACACATAAGGTTTGCAAAATATACTGTGCAAACTCACTTTGTGTGTCAAAAAGGCAGAAAAAACGCTTATTACCACTACACCAGCTACAAGCTAGCGGAAAAATTATCCCACGCTAAGGTTCAAAATATACCTTTTAAAATAACCTGGGGTGTCTACTTTAAGAAATGGTAGGCCTTTGTGGGGTAGTTTGAATTTAAAACCTGTGAAGATGCTTGGAAATTGCACATAGGCCCAGCGTCAAAATTCAAAGTTCGGTAAAAACTGATATGGCTTGGTCTCCTATATGGCACTGTAGCTTCACGAAATAGTGCCAAAGATAACTTTGTACAGGAATAGCACACACCAACTTTACAAAATACACATGAGAATTTATTTGTTATAAGTTTGTGTGCCAAAAAACACAATTTTACTCCAATATTTAGCAGAGGTTGGCAGTGAAATGGCTACGTAGAAAGTGTCAAAACAACCTTAGGTAAATAGCCTGTGATGTCTACGTTATATAAATATATACTTTTGTGTGGCAATTTTGTTTTCTTTTATGGCTATTAAGCTTACAAGACAAACATACCAAATTCTAAAATCGCTCCACATTAAAAGTTTATTTTACTCCTTGTGCTTTGTGACCTGTAACTACCAAAAAAAACTGAAAATCCCAGACACATTATATATTCTGAAAATCAGAACAACTAAATGAATTTATTATTACTTTCCTTATTACTTTCCTTATTACTTTCCTTAACCTTCACTAATTGTGCACACATTATTATTGCAAAAACTGTAAAAAAACACATTTTTAATTTCTTTTGCAATTTCTTTATAATAAATAAGCATTTATATATATATATATATATATATATATATATATATATATATATATATATATATATATATATATGTTACATCAAATTAAAGCCCTTTATGTCCTTTAAAAAACAGTAAATAATATGTGACGGTGCAATAAATTAGTAAAATGCAAATTGCAGTTGAACGTAAACAGCAAAAAATGCCGTTGTCATTAAGTGAAAGACAAGCTTCTGAAGCTCTGTCCTTAAGGGGTTAATTTAGTCTTTGTTTTCCTGCTGATGCTGTTCAAATCTCTCCATCTCGTTCCAATAGTAGTCTGTCTGATATCTAGCTTAGTGCTGTCTCAGTAATAAGGGGGACTACTTCTATGTAATATAAATATTGTATATATTTATGTGTGTTGTAATGTTTAAGTATGCTATGTGTATTTCCACATAAATGTTTAATGTAGGAGACAAACCGCTCTTGTGTTATATATATTTTGGTTTTGTTAGTGGTGACCAATTGCGTTATTGATAAGTGAATATAAATAGTACCACAAGCACAAAGACTGTGCTCCTCCAGCAATTACAGGATTCATTCTAGACTAACCAGCTGCTTCCTGCACCTTTCACGCAGTCAATAAAATCAGCAGCTCAGCATGATCTGTCCGAGGAGGTATCTTGCTCATTCTACCTTTCCTCAGCCTGATTATTATTACTCGGCTGAGCTGAAAAACTAGGTCACCTGAGGCAAAGAAAGAGATAGGATAAAATATAGATTTATGGATCAAGTCTGATGGAACCCTACAGTATGATTCTGTGATATAATATTAGAGGATTCTCGACAGTATTTCTGTAGAGACACCGTTTTTTGAGGAAAGCACAAGTTTTATCTCCTAAGACTGACTCTGTGCAGAAGGGATGGGGAAAGGAGAGGTTGTGAAATACATACCACAAATAAGTATGTATCATAACGTGTTCTAAAAACAACAGCACATGGAGAGACAAAGTGTTATTAAAATAGCCAGGTGCAAACCATATAAACACTCCCTCAAATGTTTCAAATATCTATAGAATATGGAATGCACACTATAACAATCTCAAAAATCTTAGCTTTATTATGTACAAAAAGTACCAAAGTGAAAACATACAAGAAAAATAAACACAATGACAGAAGCAAGGGCAAATACAATAAAGTAATGGTAAAATACCAAAAAGATTCTTACAAGCCACAAGACAGAAACACGAGTCACCAAATCCCCAACGTATCGGCACCAACTGGCTGCCTTTATCAAGGGTACGTGTTCTATCCACATGTAATATCTTTCTTATAATGACACTTCAACTCTATTCATTATTGTCAATATTCAAAGTTAAACTATTACACGACTTTACACACTCCTTTTTTGTAACCTTCTTCTCTATATTTCGATGCCCCTGTGTGTAGTAATGGATGTGAGGAAGCTAACACTGAAAATGCAATATATAGACTAAAACATAAATATAACCTTTGTATGTACATGAAGATGTGTAAAATAATGCTGAGATAGTAATATTATTGATAAGGTAAACTTTTTTGGCTAGTAAAGTCATGACAATATGTGTATTTGTCTGTTAAATACCCCATTATTGTTTCTCTATACATGATACAGCCTCCCATTCATCGTCTTAGTGTTGTGGATAGAAATTTAGTGGTGGAAGTTTAATTGTCAAAAATAAGAATATGACCTGAAAAAAGCCATTTATAAAGCATTAAACACATTCAATATAGATAAAAAATATAGTTTTAGCACTGCTAGTTCATTAAAGGCTCGGGATGCCTGTTAATGGGCTAGCAAATTCCTGACTGGATGTCAGTCTGAGTAAAGGATGTCTGCTTTATGTAAAGGGAAAAGCACAGGATTGTACACAGAGAACTCAATTTAAAAGAAGCATAGGAACACAGACACAGGTAAAACACATCTTCATTTGCTTCTCTGCAATTTTAAAAAGCCCAGTGTTCCGCTCGAATGTTCCTGTACCATAAGCAGTATTCCTCGTTTCCCAGCAGTTCCCGATGCAAATATAGTAAGGGAACTAAGCTCCCATGGATTTAGACTGCACTAGAGCTTTTCATTCCTTGGATCCTTCTTCTAAAAGATATATAACTGCACGCTGACACGACGTGTCGAACTATGTGAAATGTTTCCACATCTATCAGGATGGGCAACTGTATGAATCCTGTGTGCATCCTATGAAGATTCTACTCCCAAGAGTTGCTAAAGTATGTTAAGCGTACTCACTGCCTGACAGCCACTAGAGGCATAATTTAGACAAATGTAAACATTACTTTTCCTTAGAAATGTTTTACACTGTCTAAGAGAACACACAACATCTATACACCAAAACCCACATCATTAAGGGGAAACCGTCACTACTCTGGAGCTTGCACTATTGAATAAAACATTGAAAATCACATATAGTGTATAATCATGCTCAGCACAGACACAGACAGAGCAAGCACTGCAAATGAAAAGGAAAGAATCTAAAACCTTGCTTAATTTCTCCTCTTCTCTGTATGCTTTCTCTATGCGGCCAAATGCAAAAGGACCACATTTCTAACAATGATTGACAGGCAGCTTTGATGAAGGTACCAGTAAATACATATTTTCTAAATATGAGGATAAGTAAACATAATATTAGAAATCCTTGGACCTGATAGTTAAAGGACCACTAGAGGCACCCAGACCACTTCAGCTTAATGAAGTTCTCTGGGTGCCAGGTCCATCGAGGGTTAACCCTGCCTGCTGTAAACATAGCAGTTTCATAGAAACTATGTTTACATATGGGTTCATCCAGCCTCTAGTGGCTGTCTCATTGACAGCTGCTAGAGGCGATCCAAGCTTCTCACTATGATTTCCACAGTGAGAAGACGCCAGCGTCCATAGGAAAGCATTGAGAATGATTTCCTATGGACTGACTAAATGAGCGCGCGACTCTTGCCGCGTGTGCGCATTCCGTCGAAGAGGGAGGAGAGACCCCAATGCCGAGTGCGTAAGTGTTTAACCCCTTCCTCCCCCTAGAGCCCGGCAGTAGTGGGACCCTGAGGGTGGAGGGGACCTAAAGACCATATAGTGCCAGGAAAATTAGTTTGTTTTCCTGGCACTATAGTGGTCCTTTAAAGTGCAGTGGTTTTTGTTCTTAGAATGTTCCGTAGAATGTCCATTTAAAAAAAAAAAAAAAAATCTTGATATAGCCTACCTGATTAAACACATTGATAATACCATGGAGATAAAGAAAGACTGGAAGAGACTTCAAATTGGGCTTTGTTCAAACTGTTTGTGGCGGTGAATTAAAACCAAATTGCATCAACTAGACTAAAATATTCCAGCTGTGACTACATCTCGGTTAGAGAAAGTTTCGAAATCAGCTATTGTTGCTTAAATGTTGCAACACAGTTTTTAATTCACTATAATTCTGTGTTTAGTGAATTTACTGGAAGTTAGAGAAGGAGAGCCGCATGAGTTCTGGCACTGTGCTTATCTCACAGCGGCCAAATGGTTTTGTACACAATTCCGTTTCAGGCTTTTTTATTTAGTGATTTTGTTTATCTCTGTTGACTGGCAGTTAGACACACATATTTAAGGATTGTTCCTGTTCTCAGAGGCTATAGAGCATGTCCGTTGAAACACAAAATAAACTGTCAGCCTGTGAGTTTAATGTCAGTCTCCTTCCATATCTGCTATTTCTAACTGTTTTATAGAAAGTAAAAAGCATAGATTCAATTACGTCTAAAGTTAGATGCCCAAGGTATATATATATATATATATATAAAGGGATGAATCTAAACTGTAAACACATTCAAAGGAGCTGTTATTTACATTAGCACAGGAAAATGACATAGTGATCATCTCAAGATAATTGTCATATGAATAGCAATTTCAACAATTTCAACAACATTTTTTGCTCCCATGGATTTAGACTGCACTAGAGCTTTTCATTCCTTGGATCTTTCTTCTAAAAGATATATAACTGCACGCTGACACGACGTGTCAAACTCTGTGAAATGTTTCCACATCAGAATGGGCAACTGTATGAACCCTACTCCTAAGCGTACTCACTGTTCAGTGAAAATTATACTAATGAGTCTAAAAATGGCACTTGCTAGCAAGCATATTAGTGTTACACCGATGATAATTATACTCAGAATTAAAGTGGTGGGTTAGTGTTGTTTTACAGGTTGTGCACATGTTATGTTTTATTTGGGAGCACACATAGTGTTCTTTTAAAAAAAATTATCTAAGGGGTTAATCTGTATTACAACAAGCAGGATCACAGAAACTCCAGATACACATAGATTGTACGCACTAGGTTTACTTTTGTTTTCGTTATATAAGCACAGAGCTTTACTTGCGTTTACAATACGTATACTCAGTTTTAAAGTATAGGTTTCCTTTTGTCTCCTGTTGTGATATATCCCATCTCCAGACACACTAGTTTAGGCTGAGAAGAAAAGAGTGAGCTATTAGGAAACTCTAGGAAAATAAAGAAAATAGAGGGGTATAACCCCAATATTTTGTCATAAAAAATTATTAATAAAAACAGGATCTAGACACCAATAATAAAAGGATTGCACTTGCAGTGTAAATGGCATCAAAATTATATATGTTAACCCAGTTTATTAGGCCAAATATGTTGGATATAAAGGTTAACGTTTTGCTAATGGCTTATTACCTCTAAAAATTGTGATACAATGTCTCAATCTATTGGGAAATATTTGTTGCAAAATCTATGAAGTAGTAGTTAAAGCTTTAGTGTACTAATAATCTTAATTTTAATAATGATAGGAGGCGAGTATTTTGCGTTAACTTACTTTACTACTCCAATAGCAGCAAAGAACATATTAAAAACAAATGACCAATAAGAGACAAGCAGAATATATAACAAGCCCCTCCAAATGAGGCACTGCCCCTTTAAAATAGCAACATCACAAGTCAAAACGAATCATAAATCCGAACCAGGAAACGTCCAACAAGTTCAAATGAATAAGGATTGTCCCCATAAAATCCATATGACAATCGGAATGCAGAAACATCTTCTCATGAATACATCCGAGTCAGGTGTCGAGTTGCATTAAGCTGAAACGAGACCGAAAATGGACCACCCGGGAAGTTATAATGGCCATTATTATTTATGGCCCACCTATAGGCAGTCAAGTTCTGGGGCTCACCCAAAAATAAGGAGACTGCGTGAACAGCTCTGCTCAGCAGCAGCCAATAAAATGGGGGCTCACCCCAAGCGGGAGTACTAGGTAATAACCTGACCGACTGACCCACCCTTAAGGTTTCTACTTAGCTGTAGCAGGTCCCTGAGACTGGCAGTAAATGGTAAGCAGACTTTTGAAAAAATATTCCACAATTTTTTACACAGCACTCTGAATACATCCACACAGCACAAACTCCTATACACACTCAGCATTTAAAATGGCCGCCGGAACTCTCGTGATGCGAAATCCAAAATGGCCATTGAAAACCCCGCAAATCTGCAATAGGATTCCCTGGAAAAACTCACCATCGGGGAGGTTAAAAAAAAAAAACATCGAACAGCATTAAGCCGCAAACGCCGTTGTTCATGAACAACTGCTCACGGCGAACACACAAACCCAATGGGAAAACTATCCACCAAACACAAATGGTTTGCTAGTCATGTTCGGTAGGTACGATGTGGACAATAGGCGAACGCTGTCGAAAACCAGCGAATGCAAAGGAGGGAATTTCACAAAACGCGTAACGTAATGTACTGGGTCGGGTGAAATAGCCCAAACAGGCGAACGTTGCCGAACAAACGCGTGTTGTGCGTGAATGCCTGACGGATAGGAGATCCTCCCGGGCTCTTTAACCTCATCTTTGTAAGCGTGTCATGCAGTGAGGACTCTCCAAAGTTGCGAGTGTAGCCACAGAGGGCAGGAATATACCCAGATGGATGAGAACCATCAGTATAACCCAAAATCTAGAAACCTGTGGGGAAAAAAACTGAAGGGAAGGAGGGAATGGGGGGGAATAGGGAAAAACCTAGCCCTAAGGCAGCCCAGAAAAAAGTTTGCAGGATATCCCTCAACTCCCCACAGAAGTAACACAATCAAATACAGTTGAAACATAGTAATAATGACATAATAATAATGACAAGACAAGCTAATGACAATATGAGACACACAATATTCTGACCTGACTTGTGATGGAGCAGCAAACAAAGAGGAAGTGCCTCAGTTGGAGGGGCTTGTTATATACGCTGCTTGTCATCCAAATGAAATTACGAAGCAAAAATTATGGTCGAATTTAATCTGAAAACGAGTGCACTACTAGGTGAAATCCAGATTGGCAGAGAAGAATATTTTTTTTCTCTGAATATATGCGCACAAAATTAACATTTAGGTGGCACCCATGTCTAAAATTGACCAGGTCATTATTCAATAATTTTCTTGAAAACACAGTCCAAAACCAATATTTTACACTTAAAAAAGAGACTAAGGCAGATTGTTTTCCTCTTCGCCACTCTCTGCAACTGTGCAAAAACTGCAACAGTCATCAAACAAGTGCACTCTGTCTGCACGTACCCACAAGCAGAGACACAGGCTAGCAATAAAAAATAGAAAAATTACTATAAAAAGTATAGGAAAATTCTAAAATAAAAATAAAAACAACTAGTTACTTTCACTAGTTGCTGTACTAAAAAAATAAAATTCAACTAAACTGATTTGCTGAATGAATCTTACTACACAACAGTTAACCTCATTGGCAATTATAAAGAAAAAATTAATGAAACCACTAACACAGACAGTTACATCACTGGATGTGTACAACTAAAATAAACAAACAATAAAATGAAATTAACTGCAGAAACAAGAAGGAAACTAGCTTGCAACTAAACTTCTCTACACACAGCAGACTTAGTAAGCAAATTAACTAAAAAAAAAAATTCCAATAAATATAAATTTGAAATACTAAAAGTAATTTAAATTAACTCTTACACTTCAGCGCACAGTCATTCAATCACGGCGTTTGCACAAAACTGCCTACTAATTAAATTAAATTATACTAGTACTATGAGTGTAGAATAAAAAACATCAGTCAGAAGTCAGAATTAAAGGGACATCATAGGCACCCAGACCAATTTAGCTTATTGAGGTGGTCTGGATGAAGTGTGCCAATTGTCCTTAGATTTATAGAAATGGCAATGATACGTTGCAGCACTAAGACAGTCCATAGTGGCTGTCTACCAGACAACAGCTAGAGGCGCTTCCAGGATCTTACCGGCATCTAGGTGACCTAACTGATGCTGAACGTCCTCACGGTCCCCATGAGGACATCCAGTGTCAGTTAAATCTCCATAGGAAAGTATTGATTCAATGCTTTCCTACGAGGAGGGCATATCACGCTCGTCGCACTTGCCGTACATGCTCATTAGCCACCATCGCAGTATGACTTTGGAGGAGGCAGAGCACCGACCCAGCGCAGAGGGACATCAGCGCTGGAATTGGTTGAGTACAGAAATGGCGTTTTTTAACCCTTTATTGCCAGGGAGGCACAAGGGAGTGGGGAGGAAGAGGGAACTATAGTGTTAGGAATACAGCTTTGTAATCCTAACACTATAGTATCCCTTTAACCCCTTAAGGACACATGACATGTGTGACATGTCATGATTCCCTTTTATTCCAGAAGTTTGGTCCTTAAAGGGTTAAATAAATTTTACTTTCTACAGAAACAGCACTTCTAGAACTGGTACTATTTATTTAATTTTTTTCTGCAATACTTAAAGAAAATCACTTGGTCTATCACTTTAAATAAATGTAATAGGACCTAAGTAGTGATGTCGCGAACATAAAATTTTCTGTTCGCGAACGGCGAACGCGAATTTCCGCAAATGTTCGCGAACGGGCGAACCGGGCGAACCGCCATAGACTTCAATAGGCAGGCAAATTTTAAAACCCACAGGGACTCTTTCTGGCCACAATAGTGATGGAAAAGTTGTTTCAAGGGGACTAACACCTGGACTGTGGCATGCCGGAGGGGGATCCATGGCAAAACTCCCATGGAAAATTACATAGTTGATGCAGAGTCTGGTTTTAATCCATAAAGGGCATAAATCACATAACATTCCTAAATTGTTTGGAATAACGTGCTTTAAAACATCAGGTATGATGTTGTATCGATCAGGTAGTGTAAGGGTTATGCCCGATTCACAGTGACAGACCAAACTCCCCGTTTAACGCACCACAAACAACCGCAAACAGTCCATTTGCACAACCGCAAACTCCCCATTTGAACAAGGTTGGATACCAAGCTAGCCATGTCCCGTTCCTTGTCCTCACTGATGTCATTGAAGGTCTCTTCCTCCACCCAGCCACGTACAAAACCAAGGGTCCCTGAAAGGTGACAACAAGCCTCCTGTATTTTTTTTTTAAATGTACACTACTGTTACACCAGATATGAGTTGCACTGGTGTGACACTGTGCCCTGGCAGGCCCTGAAACGCACACGTGTGAAGGAATCTGACTGCTATTATATTACAGTCAAAAAAGTTTTTTGTTTTTTTTTTTAAATGCAAGCTATTGTGACACCAGATATGAGTGGTGGCACTGGGCACAGTATACGCTGTGAGCCTGACACACATGCTGGCAGGCAGGCAGGCAACTGCAATTAGATTACACTGGAAAAAAAAAAAACAAGCAGACTGATGTTCTATCCCTAAAAAGGGCTTTTTGGGGTGCTATCCTTACAGCAGAGATCAGATGAGTCCTTCAGGACTGTAGTGGACACTGAATACACTAGCCTACCTATCGATTTCCCTATTAAATCAGCAGCAGCTACACTGTCCCTCCTCTCACTAAGAATGCAGCTTCCGGGGGGCGGCGCCTAGCTGTCATGAAGGAAAGACGCACTTAGTGTGAGCTCCCTCAATATCTCACTTTAAGCAGCTATCAACAAGCGAATTTCACCCCAGAAGGGGATGACCCAGCAATGTTGCTCCTACCTGACCGACCCGACATGCTTAATAGCGGTCAGAAACTCGACAGAGTCTTACTTACCTCCGCGTGGCAAGTGTGGCTTGGTGCTCACCGGGCGGGAGAGGTGGCCGATCTCCCGATCCTGGGATGCCCAGGAGCAGCTACTTCCTGGCAGGAGCTCAGTTACCCCCCCCTCGGACCGGTGGGGGTTATCCCGGTCCACCCCTGAGAGGCTGTCTGGAGCTAATGGACGCACAGAGCACAGCCGCCCAGGCTGACATACTCATCTGCGACTCTCCCAATATGGCGGCAGCCACGTGTCCTCCTGGTACCAGCAAAGCATGGCAGGATATTGAGTCTAAGCTGGACAGACTCTTTAATCAATTTTGGAAGCAAATAACAAGCAGGAAGCCCCAACAAGCTCCACCACAGCCCCAACAAGCTCCACCACAGCTAAGCAAAGCAGTCCCCATTAAAATCCACCAATGCAAAAGGCGTCGAAGACGGGACCGGAGGCACAAACAGAAATGCAGAGCCTGCCCCACGTCAAGCACTCGCCTCCACCTTAAGCCACCACAATCCCGCACCGGACGTGAAGCACCACCGAGACAGATCCGACCACCCAACAAAACAAGCTTCCACCACCTCAAGCCACGAACCCGGCACTCAGCCAGAGACTTGCCTTTGTTGTTCCAGGTATCAGGGACTCCCAGGGTCTGTATCTGGCGCCCAGAAGGGATTGGATGAGCACAAGCAGTAAACAGCAGCCTGCCAAGCATGTCCCACTATAGCCGATCCTCCACACCATGCCTTTGATCACATGAACTGCTCTCTGCACATTAACTAATCGTAAAGTAGCAAGCGTTTAAACGTCATTATTTCACCTCCTAAAGAGTTTATTGTCGTAGTTCCTTGATAACGTGCAAGCTACACCCTAAACATGACAGCCATCTTTCACAACAATGTACTGCTATATACTCATACCCTAGTGCAACTAGCCATGATATACGCACGTTCAGCCTAGCATGCTCAAATATAACACACTTCTGTCTAAAAAAAAAATAATAATAATAAAAAAATAAAAAAAAAGAATGCAGCTTCAGAATGAATCTAAAATGGATGCTCTCCAGGAGGTGGGAGGGTCTGGGAGGGAGGGTCTGCTGCTGATTGGCTGGAATGTGTCTGCTGACTGTGAGGTACAGGGTCAAAGTTTACTCAATGATGATGAGTAGGGGGCGGACCGAACATCGCATATGTTCGTCATCCATGGCGAACACGAACAAGCTATGTTATGTTCGCAAGGAACTATTCGCCAGCGAACCGTTCGGGACATCTCTAGACCTAAGAACTAGTATAGTAATTCTCTACTAGGTTAACCGTCATAATTAAACCAGTAGTCTACTCCTATTAGGCAGAAGCTTTAAGACAACCCAAATCTTTCTTCAACTAAATCCATTAAATGTATTTAAATCCTGAAAATTTGCAGTATAGGCGTACCTAACTGCTGCAATAAAGGCAGGCACAGTGTGTATGCAAACAGTTCCACACAGTAGTGCACAGGACAGAAAGCAAGGACGAAAAAGAAAATGTCTTCGATCTCTTTTGTAATCTTTGAAATAGGCTCAGTCTGCTGTGTAAATAGCCTCAGAAAAGCAGCTCACTCGCCCTGCTCTCCACTTTGTGTATTGCAAATGGACAAATTAAATAACGGTGCACAGACGAATTGCACTCCCTCCTGCCGGTCACAGCATGTTGCATAGCCAAGCCGTCGATCAGGGTAGGAAAGCTCCTGTATCACCTACTCGGTCTAACAGAAAGTGCTCACTGGAAGCACTGAACTGCTTCCTGTCTGATACGGTAGGGGGAACAGAAGCTTCTCTATTGCTGTCTGCTCGACCCTCTAATTTGAGGAGGGAGGTGATCTGGCACGTGTGAGAAACCACAATGGGGGGTTGAGGTGAGGAGAAGCACAGAGAAAATATTTTTGTACAAGTGTTTCTGATCTTGTCGTCACCAGGTTCAATTATCTTGTTTAATTCAGACAAATAAAAAAGAAAAGATAAACCTGTCATTCGCGATCGTTGCCATCTTCCTCCTGCGGGTCCTCTTCGAGAGTACAGCATTGAGGTCTGTGGAGGACCTTATGAGACAATGCGATCCTCCATAGACAGAGTCAATTCTCTGCAGCCATCGCTGGTCTCAGTTGCTCAGTGTCTAAAAAGTCAAGCGTAGAAAAAATACAAAAGACAAGATAGTCCCGACTTTGTCTTATGTCTGTAATTAGAATTAGATAAAAATTAAAAAAACAAAAGGAAGATTTGGAAAGAGGAAGAGAAGATAAGAGGAAGCGATTGGGAAAAGGCATGTACGGCACGCAAGTGCAGCTTTAAACCAGGGTTTTTTCCAGAATATTTATCATTAAAAATGTTCACAAATAACTTTAATTTTTAGTACTAACTATATATATGGCAAACCATTTATTTCTAATCGTGCATTTTGTATACTTTTATACATCAAGCAAAGAAGGCCATTACAGAACTCTAACATTGCTGCATTATGTAAAAAACGAAATGTTTCTCGTTAATGTATTATAGATTTTCTTTTTTATAAAATGTGCTTAAATCATTTGAGCTCTTTCGACCGGTTCTTTGGTAGCAGATACAAAGTACATTTCTCCATGTCCATATCACGTGCATTAAAAACAAAAACCTTTTACAAATTAGTAGATTTCTTGACAAAGGTTTTTAGCTTTCAGAGAAACTCCAATTCTCATGACAAATAATTTTTTTACATTTCAGAGAGCATTTAGTGTTTCATTATGATCTATTATAAATGTGTTGTACATTGGCAAACAAGTCGAAACATGTAGGCTAAAATATTATGGGGGGGATTATCAATTCTTAACACGTGCTATTTTGGGGCAAGGTGCTAAATGTTGTGAAACATTCTTTTGGTTTTCATGGTGATTACTCCTCATATAGCTCTTTCCCACAAAGCAGTACTTCTTATATTCCCAATAAATGTGCCCCCATATTTTGAAGTTTCTCCCCCTGTATCTCTCTGTGTTTTCATGATTAAAGCAATAAATATTAGCTACTTTTTGATATGATGTGAGACATTGAACACCTCCGAGAAATCATCTTTGCTTCCGTTATATTTTGTAATTTTCAGCGAGTCACCATTTAATGAATAGCCATGTCATTGTTCTATTCAGTAAACACTAAATTGGAGTGACTTGACAACCAAACAGCACAATTTATGATACTAAAGCCAAGCTGTTACTAGTACTGAATTGGAGAGGTTTATTTTTATAACCAGCTGTTTTGCCAAGAGTTTGCAACTCGGGTTTCACGTCACTGTGTTTAGTGAACACATTTCTTAGTCTATGTGGTGAACATATAATGCCAGAGGTGTGGAATTCATGCCACATAACTCCCAACAAGACACGTACTTGGCAGGAAGATTTTTCTGATTTTTAGCCTTGCCAGGCGTGAGCGGCAGGAATGCTGCGAGATCGACTGGGGAGGACAGGGGTAGGGAGTATGTAGACTTCAGATGACACTAATAGCTCCCTCACTAATGACTCAGAGCACAGGCTGGGAATCCTGATAGCTGAGCTCTGAATCACTGAGTGCTGGTACCATGAGGGAGCAATTACTGTGGTCTGCACTCGCTGGAGGCACAGACCACACTCGATCACTAGGAACTTTTAAGCCAAATGGACAACCATGGACCAGAGCTAATAATGTGTGAAGCAGTGGTGTGTGTTGGCTGTGTGCTTTGCTGTGCACCACAGCAGCCCATAACACAGCCACACACATTACACATAGCGAAAAACACACCACAGCACACACATAACAAAACAAAGACCACACATTAAATCCAGCAAACACACACATTACACACAGCCGACACATCTTACACATAGGCAATACACACCACATCCACACACATTAGACACCCAACACACACAACATCCACATCTATTACAGACAGCACACACAAGCATTACACACATCCAACACACACTACAAAATGTACATACACCACAGACATTAAACACCGCCAACACACACCAGATGTGCATGTACAGCCTTCACACACTATGGGGCAGGATACAGGGGGAGAAACTATGGCAGCAGAGTACGAGAAACTCACGGTTATTACAAACCTCCATATATTTGCAAATTAAATTCAAATGGAAAAAACAAAGGCAAAATATATGACTATAGTCGAGTTAGAGAATTTTTACAGATTACCTTTTTTACCTCAGCTTTTCTATTTGGATTTAATTGAGTCCAAGGCTCTAGGCAGCCAATCTAAACATCATTTTGTATTTCTGGACAAGTAGATTGTCTTGACAGATAAGTAGTTTGGGCTACCACCTTAGCCCTAGGACAAGTAGATTGTTTTATTTTTATTATTTCTACTCCCTGTATTCTAATCTAGTTTTCATTGGACTAAAACATTGTAGTTCCTAATGATTTCAGGAAAGAGAATGATTGATTTCAGGAGGAAAAATGTTGATAGATACAAGTTGATTCCTCAAGCTTACCTTCAAGTATAATTTTAATTTAATTTTAAGAATCCAATCTTGTAGGTCAGTCAGGGTTTGTTGTGCATGTTGTGTATTGACATGAGAATTTGTAAAAATTCTCCCTTCATGCTATGTCGGTGTATTCCGAGAAAGAAATAGGAGTATAGATTTACAAATCAATGTTACTGAAACATGATTGGATACAACACAATAAAATGATAAAGCAATTAATTAAAATTTGGATAGAGAAAACCTCAGGGTATGATAGATCTTTGTCTACTAATATGCAGATCATTTCTTCTAGTCTACATTGATTTTGTTATTTTCTGGTATGGCGACAAAGGAGCGAAGTAAAGGAGAGGGGCGCACATATTTAGAAATGAGTCAAAATCATAAAGAATGTGTACTTGCAAGTTTCTTGCTGTCTACAGTAGCAGAAAATGGTGCATTTTTCAATAGAAAAATACTATTTTGGGGATTATTGTATCTTCCCTGATATTTTCGGGGATGGTAGGGTCTTGCTGTGTAGTGATATAACTGAAGATAATCTATAATTATTTTTGTTTAAGGTTTCTTAAACTCCAGGGCTTGATGGGTTTTATACAAAATATAATTTCCTTGTGCCGAAAATCCCCCTAATGTTGCAAGTAAAAATCGCGCATATTCCGACACCAGGCTTTTGTTACAGAATTACATGAATTACATGATTTATTAACAGTAATGTCACTAGAAGGATACATATCTATATGCAAAATACAAATAGGCTGGACCCTCTTCTTTATTTGGTGACCCATCCCAATCAGGTGGCCTTCACTTCTGGAACAGAAGCCTCTATAACTTTAAGCATTCTTTAAACATAGTCCCCATGGATAGGAGGCAACTTCTGGCTTCAATGTAGATGCCTTTCAATGCCAAAAAAAAAGTGTTAGATACTTAGGGTTTTTTACTAAACTTTTTTTTCAAAATAAATTCAAATGAAAAAAGCACAGATAAAAAGTTATGCTTATAGCCAATGTGAATAATAATAATCCCATGCATCTATTTCTCAAATCAGCTGCTCCATAAGTTTGGCTCCTGCTCAAAGTTTCATTGCATTACATAAATGTCCTCCCACTGAAGGCTATGCTAAACAATGACATACTTTGAGTACTTGGGTAAAAAAACGACAGAGCCTTATGCTTAAAGGTAAACTATAGTCACCAGAACAACTTCAGCTTATTGTATTCATCCTGGGGAGTAGAATCATTCCCTGAAGGCATTTTGCAGCAAACACTGTCTTTTCAGAGAAAATGCGATGTTTACATTGCAGCTTAGGGATACCTCCACTGGCCACTCCTCAGATGGCTACTAGAGGTGATTCCTTGGGCAGTGCTGCCCAGTGTGAAGCACTGGCATTCAACGTCTCCACCTTCTGCATGGAATCACTCAACTTTACTCATTTATTATGAGGAGATGCTGATAAGCCAGGGCTTTGTTTGGCTTGTGCTGGTTCTGCCTCCTTGATGCTCTTAGCCAATCCAATGTTTTCCTATGATGCTTCTGACGATTTAAGCCAAGCAAGCAGATCAGTGGCAGAGTCAGTAGCAGCAGCAGGCTGGAATAAAGGTAAGATGTTACTATATTTATGGAGGGAGGGGGGCAAGGGTGCTAGATGGTGTTTCTAACACTATAGGGTCAGGAATTCATGTTTGTGTTCCTTTAAACAATAGATATTCCATCTTATGTTTGTAATTCCTGAATTATATAATATTATATTAAAGTATGCAAACAATCTTGTATTTTGCGTGTTTTAAAAGGATAAAATGTTTTTTTTTTTTTACTAACTATAAAACGGTATAGCAGTTCAGTAATCCTTTTTATCATCCATAAATATTACATCAAAACTCTTTCCCTATATATGTCTGTTTAATTTTTCTTTGTTTATTTTTCAAACTCTCCAGCATGTTAAGTAAAAAGAAAATTACTTTTATCAGTGGAATAAAAGGCGGCAGTGTAATGTCATGTATCTTAAGTGCTGTCAGGCTATAGAACTGTTTACACAAATATGCATTGGTATATGATAAAAAAAAAATTCTAAAAGTAAAATAAATATGAATCTCTAAAGTGTTATTTGTATCCTCCTCGATTTTCAAGTTGTCTGCTATAACTGATATAACGCAAAAAAATATTTTCAGTTTATTTACATATAATTTCACCCATGTGTCTAGATTAAGTAAATAATTGTACGATATATGTCTTATTATTTACATAATTACTTTTTCACTTTACTTCTGAGGAATGTGATCTGTCTCATCTCCACCTTGTCATGGCTTTTGTTCAAACGAACAAGGAATTTGAAAATTAAACATTGTCCTGCTTGGCATTAAGCGTATTTGCATTTAAAAAATTATTTACGTCACAGCATATTATTGTTGAAGAATTGTGGCATATTCTCACAGACTAAAGTTTTCACACTAAGGCCTTAATTTATTTAATATTTTTGGGTAAGCTTTTCAAATGATTGCAAATATTTGGATATACTTTTACAATTATTTAAATAGTTTGGATAAACATTCAACATGGCTTTTTCAAAATATTAGAATGTCAAAAATATATAATTGAAAAAATATATATATTTTTTCAAAATATTCCATTATCCAAAAATATTGTCACCTGAAAAGCTTATCCGAAATTATCAAATGTAAGCCTAAAATCGATAGTTGGATTTTGAATGACAAAAAAAAGAAAGTCAATACATTACATGCAAACTAATATCAGTCTGAACATATTTTCACAATGGTAGCTGTTTTATTAATTCTTTCTCAAACAAGTATTTTTATTATGAAATAAAGGAACACATTTTTTTGAGTCATGAAATGCATGTCTTGCATATAAACATAGGAACAGTGGTTTTATTATTTAAAATGTTTTTCAGGGATATTTAAAAAAAGATACAATTATGTAAATATACAAAATTGTATTATTTAGTTACGTATTCATCTATTGCAGTAATAGAAGAAGGATACATTTTTTGATATTAAATGTCATTCCTAATCTTGCAAAATTTCGGACAGGGATATAAAAATTAGGATAAATACGTACAGTAAATGGGAGAAACAAATATTAAAAGTGTTTGTAGAGAACCTGATGATTTTTCTTTTTTGTAAGCAGCTTGAAGGCATTTAGAATCACTTGCAGAGATGCAGGGGAATACAATTGAGCCCATGAAAACATTTTGGTTTCTCTAGAATGCAACAGAAATGGTAAGGGAACTTTTGGTTTGTGGTTTACATTTCATTTTGCATTGCCAACAGTATGCACATTAAGAGGAAAGGGTTAAACTATGATAAAAATTAATTTAAAGCAAAATTTGAAGATTTGAATTACTCAATATTCAAGACATTGTGAGTAGCAAACAATTTTCTTAATCACAGTTTTTCCTCTGGGACAATTCCAGGGAGGGTTGATAATGTTGGAGGGTTGATAATGAATAGTGTCCAGCAGGACATTTTACACAGAAAACTTCCCCTCCTCCCCCACCAAAGGGTTGGAGTAGTACTTTAAATTTCAATGTTTAGACCAAAATAAAAGTGAAACTCATAACTGATAGGAAAATTACTTTTAAAAAACCTTCACTTGACCCACTTATGCAGACTGACACACATGGTGATTTAAGCAGACACACACTGAACTATAAACCAAAGGAAAAAAGTTACCTGCGCTCTCTCCTTAATCCCTATGTATATTTAAACAAATGGAGGTAATTTAGTTACTCCAATGGCCAGTGGAGGGAATGCCCGCTTGCAAACATCAAGGCAGACACCCCCTAGACGGGTCCTACTCTGACCCTTCAACTTGCTTCCTTGGGCTTCTGGCTGAAAGGTAAATCTGCTACTCTGGTGACTCGGTCCCTCTGGTCACTATTCTCCAACCCTCGATTGTCAGCTGAATATTCAGGGAAGACTTATGGAAGCGTATTAACCAGACACACACTCTTTGCTTTCCAAAAATCTTCTAATCATTTATTCAAGATGCTCTATATTTATACTATACTTGTCACGGACATTGGTTACAAAAAGTTACACGAGATACATAAAAGAGGAAGTAGTTTCTGCTGTTACGTTCAATATTCAATAATCTATTCTTACAAAATATCACATGTACATTGTGGTTAAGCGTATACTGTTACATAAAAACTGTTATAGCTTGTGACTTCCTTTCAGTTGTGTTTTGTAAGCGGTTCTGCAAAAAGAGCTTGCTAATACATTTACAAAATAATTCAATTTATACAATACTGACAGATTAATGTTTAATATTCCTTCATTTCCCCCTCTTTGAGCAATATATTGCTCATACCCTATTTAAGGAGTCCTGGTCAGACAACTAGCCATCTGCCATGGTATATTCAGGATTGCTAGCCAATCCTGCAGGTCTTTCATTATGTCTTCAGCCACTATTCCCATAGCATAGGACTAGGCATTTGACCAGTACCATAAACTTATAGATATGTATCAGCATGTTTACCATTGCTTCGGTTATGTGTATACATTTGGAGATATTCATCATAGCAAGCTGGGGATTTTACAGGAACAGTGTTGCGTGTATGTTTGTAAATGCAGAATACAATAATCTTGAAAATAGCATAAACAAGTAAAGCAAGGACCATAACCATAACAATAATTATTGCAATATTCTTTAGCCAGTCTAGAATACTGTCAAACTTAAACATATCTTCCCATGGGTGATCAATACCTGAATTCCTCTTCATTTCTATGGACAGGTCTTCCAATTTCTTTATAGCTAGGGTTACTTTACCATTAGGGCCAGTGTTCTCTGGAATATAGGTACAACAAACACCGGAGTCAAGTAATTTACATACTCCTTCCTTTTCTGCTAAACTCATATCAAGGGCCATTCTATTCTTGAAAGTCATTTGTGAGGTAGCCTGTAATTGTTCAGCAAGACCTTGTAATGCATCTCGTGTATAATTTACAAATCTTTGCTGATTATAATATATATAATTAATCCAGTTAACATTCTTGTTAGCTGTTATAATGGGAAATATTGATTCAAATCCTGCTGCCACCTCGTCTCTAGCTTTAAATTCATTAGGGACCCCTCTTGGAATACCAATGGCATCTAGATAGATATGTGGGTTGAAACTACCTTGTGGGGATTCCCTTTTCCTTCTTGTGGAATTAGTTACAACCTTAGTTTCAGGGAGAGAGTCGCCAAATATATGGAGGGGCATGATTATTTTTGCTGGGGCACATTCTCCTCTCCAGGGGGGTGGGGAGTCTAGAACGTTTTTTTATATCTCTACATATCCAATAAACATCTCCAACAGATTGTGTTTGATTCACTAAGGTAATATTACTGTAGGTGGAGCAGAATCCTGAAGAAAAGTTATCAAATTGTTTACCCACCTTACCATCATTATTTCCCTGAAAACAAGTATAATTACCAGGGTATACTGAGACAGCATCATTTAATTTAAACTTGGGTTCACCAATAGGGTGATCCCTCTTTCATTCTGCACATCCTGTAGTATTAACAGTAGTACCTGTAAACAAGCTTAGGAAACATTCCCAATACGCATCAGGGACATGTAAGGGTACGGTTCCTAGATGAGGTCTGGCACTACCACATACATAACAGTTTGACCTGTTATTGGAGTGGGCATTATATCTCATCCATTCTAGCCATAGGTTTGTATCTGTATACCCTGTTTCTAGCGCTACGGTATCTTCAAACGTGGGATGTGCTATAGCCATCATATCACCAAGGGTTTGAATGTGGGGCTTTAGAGAATTAACAAGGGTTTGTCTAGAGGTGAGGCTCTCCCATTCTGAGGAGTTCCACATATCTTTTAACTGGAATTTTCCTCGATTACCTCCAATGCCTCCTCTTAAAAAGGTACTGAGAATATAAATACCTTGATCTCCAGGACTGGGGTTTTCAATATTTAAGGTAAATTTCATGGAGTGCCCAGTTTGCCCTGTAGAGGTACATGTACCTGACTTTGTTAGGGTCATTCTAGTCAAGAGGGACTTCCCATTCTTATCCATTTTATCTAATGCATTCTGTGGCTTATAACCCCAATCTGTCCTGGTGTTCCATCCAACTGAGCCCCAATAATCACAATTGTTACCCCTCTTTGAGCAATACATTGCTCATATTATTGGTTAACATTCTCCCAAGACAGAGAGATTTATACATTATGGCATTCCCAAGCAATCATGTGGTCTACAAGAAACAGAAACTCAGCAGAAAAAAAAGACACTTAATACTTTTGCAGACAGATATATAGAAAATGGATGTTTAAGACAGAATGGAACTTGGGCTTATAGCAAATATATTATTGCACAACCAGGACCTTGCGTCCTATATCTTTTAACCATTTCCCTATTCCAAAGGTCCAGTCAAAACCAGTCATATCCTCACGCAGTTCCTCAAAACATGGGAATCCATCCTTGGCACACTCAACATATATCAAAAACACACATAGTACATCCATCCCTGTGTCAGCTAACACTTCCGCTCTCTCTGGCTAACTCTACAAAAATAAAAATAGTTCAATAGTTCAGCATAGTTCAGAAAAATAGAATAAGTCTTTCACAGAGTATAAAGACCAGCGGTATTAGACAGCACTGCACCTTCAGGACTTTCCAGGTTCTTGCGTGCAAAGTTTATGTCCTCATAAATAAGTATCTCAGTTTCTTCGGCCTGCATGGATAATGGCCAAACAGATGTAATTGCAAAATACTTATTGCATGGTCAGCCAGAGAGATTGGTGTGTAGTCACAGAAATCAGGCGGCACAAACACTCCAGGATGGTCTCTACAATCATACAAACACAAGGATTAATACAACATTAATTAATCACCTAGGCTAAAACTTAAATTAGAGATTAAGGTTAAACCCTTAATTTGTGTAACATGTACTTCTCTTATATTTGCTTATATTTTATGCAATCTGTCTTCTATGAAGTTTTACATAATACCCCTTTGGAATGCCTTTGTACGGATGAGAGAAGCACTCACTCTATAGACATGCTTGTTAGGATGAATATTAAAACACTAACATATACATATGGGGATAATTCACAATAAAACTCTGTTCCTAAACTGGAACCTTGATTTGATACTCAAAATTAATTACTTTAATAATCCTGAATAATTCAATACTCTTGGATTAACACCTAAAACTATATAAAATATTAAAAACCATGAACCATTTGTGTATTAGGCTGGGGTTGTTGGGTGTGGGTATAGGTTGGAAGCTATGGTTGGCATTGAGGAATCTGTGGGGGTGGGTTTGGGCACTCATTTTTCCAGTGACCCTGCTAGCCACAATTAGAACAGTGTGTTCCACCAATGCTGAAGTTGTTACCTCTACAAAAGTTAGACCCTTTGACCAAATCTTCTACCTCTGCCTTTATTCCATATGCAGGATGGGATTACCTAACTCACACCCCCCTCTTTGTGTACCACACAGATATAATATGAATAAGCTTTTAAAGGTTTAATGGATAGTTAAATTGTGTATAAAGCCAGGTTGTCTAGGGGTATATACACGACAATGGAAGCATAGCCTTCATATAGGGCTTGCAATACTGACAGTCTGTGTCATGAGCGTAATGTAGACACGCAGTTAGGTACTTTTCCATTGTTATAATATATTGAAAACACTAAGACCTTGCAAACTTTTAAAAGGCATATTGCTTCCTGTACCTGGTGCTGTGCAAGGATGTAGTTGGGACATATTTCAAATTGAGTATCAAAAGTCCAACCTCAAAACTAAATTTTATACGCTTATCAAGAAAACAAGTTTTAAACCGTTAATGCATACTTTGGATAGCCTCTTTGCATAATTTGGCACCTAGTGAGATTATTATATTATTTATTAATCCTCTTCTGGATCTTCAAAATGCTTTCAATTTACCCATACAAATATAATACAGTAGTTTAGGAGATTAAAATTAGCTCACTTATACATTTCAGAAATTGTCTAATCTCTATTAAAAATACCATGTTATTATTATCCCATAATCAATGAGGCATACTAGATGAATCTTACTTTGACACAAACAATGCAATATACTTTAAAAGTAGAGTTAACTCTGAGCTGGACAATACTCCCCTATTAGAACTCCTTTATGAGGGAGAGACATCTTGTCCATTCAATCCTTTTTATCAGTAAAAGAATGACTTTCAGGATTAATCAATTTGCAAATGGAAACGTGGACCCACGATTTGAACAGCAGAAGTTTGCGGGGCCCCTTTCACGTAGGATGTAACAAGCGCTTTTCTTGCTCCAGGAGCGATAGCATACAATTGTTTCATTCTAAACGGCTGGACAGCATTTCACCTTTTGTAAAAACACTAAATGCTTACGTTAATGATATGCAAATCACTGTGCTAGTTAAACTCCTACACAATGGATAATAAAATACATAAAACACATAACACACCAATTCATTTCAAACCATATAACTCATACTCAGCATCCAATGTAATATTACATGTCATCTCACAAAACAGACATCTCACAAAACAGACGTAGCAGAAACACATAATGGATACCCAGCAGATATGCCAATACAGAAAACACATTCATTGGCATGCAACTACACACTCTGTGTCCCTCCTAGGAAACACGGGTAGACACAATATGAAAGCAGTCTTAAACTAACACCTCCAAATCTCCATTCCCATATAGCTCTATCAGACCACAACAGAGAGCCTCTCTGAGCTGATAGAACTACTCCAACTCCAACTACTCTTGGCCAAACACTAGTATTCAACAGCTAATAAAACAGTTATTTGCTAGGTTATTTGGCTGGCATTCTTATCAGTATCACTAGACTGAGACAAATTGATTCAAATATAATTTAAAACACAGCAACATATAAATTAAACCACTTTCCAGTTAAGCTGCACACTTCACACATTATCACAATCACCATTTACACAGAATAAACAGTTAACAGCTGTATTCAGAACATATTATTGTAAGGTATACCAATTGTTTTTTTTTTTTAATTAACTTCATTACTTTAATCTACTATAGTATTGTATATAAAGAAAGGATCCATTTATATAGCGCGCTCATAACGAAAATATTTGTATGAAACTTCCATTAACTAATCTGAGATGATACTGCATCAACTTAAATCTTCTAGAAATTGAGCAAACCTCTGGACCAGATTATACAGACATAGTTTCACCCGAATCTTTCAGAACTCTCAGAGACTTAAAAATTTATACTAAACCATGTTTAACCCCTTAAGAACCAAACTTCAGGAATAAAAGGGAATCATGACGTGTCTCACACGTCATGTGTCCTTAAGGGGTTAAAAGGCATGGCAAACCTTAGACCGGTCAGTCTCCAAGAGCCTTAGTACAACAGGTAGAAACCTTTGTCCGTGATCTCTGATTCAGGCTATATACCACAATTTAAAAGAACACATATAATGTGAGACATAGAAGACACAAAAGATATGCAGTAGGCATCTGTAGCAATAAAAAGGTTAGCTTACAGCACAAAATGAAGCATGTGTTGGACCACTGAAAATGTAAATGTTGCTCTCAAACAAAAATCATATTTACAGTATGGATCCTTTGCAACAAACACACAGGGCAGAGAAGATGTGCTGATTGGTGTTCTATACAATTAATCCCATATGGGGAATTAACTTTCAAACAATCATACCAAGCACACAGATCCCATGAGGAATAACCTACAATAAAACGGAGTAATACGCTTATACTTCTATGTGACATAAAGAATAAAGCAAAAAGAGTTTAACTATTTCATATCCTTACAGTCAGCACTAAGGATTATAAACCTTATCTAAGCATAAAATACATATGAACAACAAAAGTTAGCTACTTCATATTCTTACATGGTTATTTCCCATTCCTAGGACAAATCTTTCAAACACTTCGTCACACACACACAATCACCACCAGACTTAACTAATGACAATTAGAGGGTGGACAAGGTGAACCTATTTATCTGTATACACTTTTTATTTATCCTAGTATATTCACTTATATACTAAATCCTTTGTCTATTCACTTATAGACACCTTAGTCTATTACTGTCTAGTTCTCTTACTAGACCTATCTAGTTCACTTACTAGAAATATAGACTATTACTGTCTAGTTCTCTTACTAGACCTATCTAGTTCACCTACTAGAAATATATATATCCTGTCTAGTTCCCTTACTAGACTATTTAACGGGACCTTATTTAAACTGAGTCACATATACTACTACTAATACATATACTAATACTAGTCACATATACATATAACTGAAACACATATACTAAATAACCTTTCCTAAAATGTTGTAGGCTTACAAAACCATGGGGATCATAGATTCAGGGCGTCAAGATAGACACAAGGAATTACTACTCACCCGAAATGGTTTGGCTACAATCCCACTTCTGACACCAAGCTGAAAGGTAAATCTGCTACTCTGGTGACTCGGTCCCTCTGGTCACTATTCTCCAACCCTCGATTGTCAGCTGAATATTCAGGGAAGACTTACGGAAGCGTATTAACCAGACACACACTCTTTGCTTTCCAAAAATCTTCTAATCATTTATTCAAGATGCTCTATATTTCTACTATACTTGTCACGAACATTGGTTACAAAAGGTTACAAAAAGGTTACACGAGATACATAAAAGAGGAAGTAGTTTCTCCTGTTACATTCAATATTAAATAATCTATTCTTACAAAATACCACATGTACATTGTGGTTAAGCGTATCCTGTTACATAAAAACTGTTATAGCTTGTGACTTACTTTCAGTTATGTTTTGTAAGCGTTTGTGCAAAAATAGCTTGCTAATACATTTACAAAATAATTCAATTTATACAATACTGACAGATTAATGTTTAATATTCCTTCACTGGCAAAGATCTCTAATGAGACAGAAAGGGGTGTTTTTTATATAACCCTTAATAGGGTACACATGGGATGGGCGGCAGCATTGTAACAAGGCTGTGTGATACAAAAAGTGAATACAAATACAAAAAGAAAAGTCCTGCGCTCACTCCCATCACTCCTGGGCAGCAGCAATGACCACAGTACACATCAGCTCAAAGAAAAAAGTTACCTGCGCTCTCTCCTTAATCCCATAGTATATTTAAACAAATGGAAGTAATTTAGTTACTCCAATGGCCACTGGAGGGAATTCCACACTGAGCTATGCAGTCACACACATACACACACTGACTTATGTAGGCTGACACAGTAGCCCAAGAGGACACACATATACACACACACTGATCCAGAGTTCCTGGGTTGTTGTGCAAAGGAGCACAGGCATTGTGTTTTACATTTCTGCAGGTACTCTTAGCAATGCATGCTGTTTTAAACACAGCTTTTTTAAAAAACCATAACATGGATTGTAATCCAAAACAACCAGTGACCAGAAACCACCTATAACTGCAGTTTCAACCTTTTGGGTCTCATCAGGGGATGGCCAGTAACCAGAAACCAACCATAACAGCAGTTTTGATCTTTTGGGTCTCATGAGGGGATGGCCAGTAACCAGAAACCAACCATAACAGCAGTTTTGATATTTTGGGTCTCATGAGGGGATGGCCAGTAACCAGAAACCATCCATAACTGCAGTTTTAACCTTTTGGGTCTCATCAGGGGATGACCAGTAACCAGAAACCACACATAACTGTAGTTTCCACCTTTTGGGCCTTATCAGGGGATGACCAGTAACCAGAAACAACTCAAAGTTTTGACCTTTTGGGTCTCACCAGAGGATGACCAGTAACCAGAAACCACCCATAACTGCCGTTTCCACCTTTTGGTTCTCATCAGGGATGACCAGTAACCAGAAACCATCAATAACAGCAGTTTTTACCTTTTGGGTCTCATCAGGGGATGGCCAGTAACCAGAAACCACCAATAACTGCAGTTTCCACCTTCTGGGTCTCATCAGGGATGACCAGTAACCAGAAACCATCCATAACAGCAGTTTTGACCTTTTAGGTCTCATCAGGGGATGGTCAGTAGCCAGAAACCACCCATAACTGCAGTTTCAACCTTATGGGTCTCATCAGCATTGCTAGTTCTGGTCAGGAAGTTGAAGTGAAAGTTTAAGCTGTGAAAACATAATTTTTTTCTGTTGCACTGTGGTGAGTTGTATTGTGTAACTAGCTATAAAGTCTCAGAAAGACTTCACCTTCTTGACCAGAATCGGCACCATGTTAATGTAAATATGTTATTATGTTATTGACAGTTGATTCCTATGATTGGATAATTGTGCTCTCTCAATTATTTATTAATTACTTTGTTTATGTATGCATGCATATGTATGTTATAGGAAAAGGATTAATTATACACCTTAATTTACGTTTTATTCATTTTAGAACAGAACAGCCAAATAGCCAAACTGGGGAGGAAAAAAAACACACTTTTTTATCCCAAAATTTGCAAATCCTTTGTGAAATCGCCACAATTGATGGCATATAGTGAATAGATTAAAAGGGATTTAGTCAATACATTCTGAATTATAGTGAATTGAAAATCACATTGCAAAATTTGGGAAATAGCCACGTTATGGCCATAGCTGAGTCTGGGACCTTTTCCAAATGAGCTATTTTGCCTAAATTTTGTGACAAGTTAACAAGACACATTGAGCTTTGTCTAGATTTCTTGCATGTCAAGAGACACTTTTGAATTTGATAACAAAGTCATAAATACAATAGTATTACTTATTTAAGGATACTGAGGAATAATTTGAACTGTTGATTGCCTTATATCCCATTGCAGTATCGTGCAAAATGTCAAACTATTGATTAGATCCGACAATATTGAACATGCATTTCTCTGCAAGATTAAAAATAAACGTTATGTTGCTTTACAAACGTTGCATTTATTATTATAGCAATTTTCCAAATCCAGCTTGTCCCATTTTATCTTAATAATGTTTACTTACTAGACACTCTTGAAGGTTTGTGGCTGAAATAATAGATACATTGTATAAAGAGCGAAGTATGTTAAAAGCACATGAGGTTTTGAAGCACGGCACTGGATCAGTAAAAAATACTTTTAAATTAATCAGTGCTGAGTGAGTGTTTTAGAAAATATGCAGTATGACTGGGACGAAAGAGCATTTTTGTGTATAGACTGCTATTAAATAACCCCTAGAGAAGCAAATGCAAATGTAATTTTTTTATGTTTTTTTTCTGATATTCTTTACACACCTCAGGGCCGTTTGAAGGAATTTGGGGGCCCCAAGCAAAACGGACATGGAGGCCCCCCCCCCATGTGACATCACAGTGCCCCACCCATATGATCTGCCATGTTAACTAACTGTCAGGGTACCTGAAGCCTCTACCTCTGAGAGAGGTAGAGACTTAGAAGTTTATCCATCCGGACGGCATGTCTCTCCGGCCCCTCGCGGTTCACTCGGTCTTGCTAACGCCGGCCGCGAGGGAGTCACTTCCTTTTATAGCAGGAGGACCGGAGGTCGACGTCATGACGCCAACCCGGAACGTCCTGTCACTCAAATCTCGGGAGACGAATCAGGACTCGCCGGAGGCGTGTCTTCTCTCTCTAACCAGGATACTTAACAGTGGCTCTCTCACTTACTCATTGCCCTGTCGTGGTTCTAGTCTGCCTAGTCACACAGTGCTTTGTTATTCTCTTGTCTTTTGGTTTTGACCCGGCTTTGGTATTTACTCTCCTGTCTTTCTGTTATCCTTGACCCGGCTTGTCTCTCGCTTACCTGTCTTCTCGTTCCCTCGACCTCGGCTTGTCTCTGACCATTCTATCGTAGTTCTACGTTAAGTCCGGCCATTCTAAGGACCGGTATACGTATCTGCTACTCTTTGTACTCTGCGTGTTGGATCCCTGACCCGATCCTGACACTAACACAGTGCTGCAGTGCCGCCGTGTTTACAATAAAAGGCCAGCAGGGACAGGCTATAGACACCAGAACCACTACATTAAGCTGCAGTGGTTTTGGGGACTATAGTGTCCCTTTAATGTGAGGTAAATTAGAGAATAGTGCCACGAATAATATACTACATTGCCTACTTACAACCAGATGAGGATGATGATGGGCTTCAGCTGCCGTCTGGCTCCACTGGTCTGGTGTAGAACAGGCTCTCTGGAGGCGGTTTGTAACTGTGGTCACAAAAATCAATGTTCTGGGAGAACGGGAAGCAGATCCATTTTTTGAGTGCCATTTACACAGCTCAAGGTCTGGGTCCCAGGGTCCAGCTTCATGTTCCACCAATGAGTTTGTTCACAGGGGTGTGTGTGGGGGGGGGGGGGGGGGTGTCCTGATGTGTGTAAGGAATGCATTGTGTGAATCGGTGTTTGTATGTGTAAGGGCTGCAAGGTGAGTTTGTGTATGTATGGGATGCAGTGTGTGTGTCTGTAAGGCAGTGTTTCCCAACCCAGTCCTCAAGGCACACCTACCAGTCCAGGATTTAAGGATCACCCAGTTTTGTCTAAGGTGTTTTTAGAAAAAAAGAAAAAAACACCTTAGACACAACTGGGTCACCCCTAAATCCTGGACTGGTAGGTGTGCCTTGAGGACTGGGTTGGGAAACACTGCTGTAAGGGATGCACTGAGTGTGTGGAAGGGGTGCATTGTGTGTTGCTGTGTGTAAGGGATGCATTGCTTGTGTATGTGTGTCTGTGTGTAATGCATTGTGTGTTTTTCTGTGTGCAAGGGGTGCATTGTGTGTGATGGATGTCAATATCTCCCCCTACCCCCATCAATTTCCTTCTTCTCCCCCCTCTCCAATTTCCTTCCTTCTCCCCCCTCCAATTTCCTTCCTTCTCCCCCTCCCTCTCATTTCCTTCCTTCTCCCCCCCTCCAATTTCCTTCCTCCCCCTCCAATTTCCTTCCTCCCCCTCCAATTTCCTTCCTCCCCCTCCAATTTCCTTCCTCCCCCTCCAATTTCCTTCCTCCCCCTCCAATTTCCTTCCTCCCCCTCCAATTTCCTTCCTCCCCCCTCCAATTTCCTTCCTCCCCCCTCCAATTTCCTTCCTCCCCCCTCCAATTTCCTTCCTCCCCCCTCCAATTTCCTTCCTCCCCCTCCAATTTCCTTCCTCCCCCTCCAATTTCCTTCCTCCCCCCTCCAATTTCCTTCCTCCCCCTCCAATTTCCTTCCTCCCCCTCCAATTTCCTTCCTCCCCCCTCCAATTTCCTTCCTCCCCCCTCCAATTTCCTTCCTCCCCCCTCCAATTTCCTTCCTCTCCCCTCCAATTTCCTTCCTCTCCCCCCTCCAATTTCCTTCCTCTCTCCCCCCTCCAATTTCCTTCCTCTCTCCCCCCTCAAGTTTCCTTCCTCCCTCCCCCCCTCAAGTTTCCTTCCTCCCTCCCCCCTCAAATTTCCTTCCTCTCCCCCTCCCTCAAATTTCCTTCCTCTCCCCCTCCCTCAAATTTCCTCCCTTCCTCTCCCCCCTCCCTCTCCCTCAAATGTCCTCCCTTCCTCTCCCCCCTCCCTCAAATGTCCTCCCTTCCTCTCCCCCCTCAAATTCCTACCTCTCCCTCCCCTCCCTCAAATTTCCTTCCTCTCCCTCCCCTCCCTCAAATTTCCTTCCTCTCCCCCATTCAAATTTCCTCCCTTCCTCTCCCCCCAAAAAATTTCCTCCCTCCCTCTCCCCCACTCCCTCAAATTTCCTCCCTCCCTCTCCCCCCCACTCCCTCAAATTTCCTCCCTCCCTCTCCCCCCCACTCCCTCAAATTTCCTCCCTCCCTCTCCCCCCCACTCCCTCAAATTTCCTCCCTCCCTCTCCCCCTCCACCCACTCAAATGTCCTCCCTCTCCCCCCCACCCACTCAAATGTCCTCCCACTCCCCCCCCACCCACTCAAATGTCCTCCCTCGCCCCCCCACCCACTCAAATTTCCTCCATTCGCCCCCCCCCACCCACTCAAATTTCCTCTCTCCCCCCACCCACTCAAATGTCCTCCCTCCCCCCCACCCACTCAAATGTCCTCCCTTCGCCCCCCCCACACACTCAAATTTCCTCCTTCTCCCCCCCACCCACTCAAATGTCCTCCCTCCCCCCCACCCACTCAAATGTCCTCCCTTCGCCCCCCCCACACACTCAAATTTCCTCCTTCTCCCCCCCACCCACTCAAATTTCCTCCCTCTCTCCCCACCCACTCAAATTTTCTCCCTCCCCCCACCCACTCAAATTTTCTCCCCCCCACCCACTAAAATTTTCTCCCTCCCCCCACTAAAATTTTCTCCCTCCCCCCACCCACTCAAATTGTCTCCCTCCCCCCCACTCAAATTTTCTCCCTCCCCCCCACCCAAATTGTCTCCCTCCCCCCCACCCAAATTTTCTCCCTCCCCCCCACCCAAATTTTCTCCCTCCAGCCCCCCCCCCCACCCACCCACTCAAATTTTCTCCCTCCCCCCTACTCAAATTTTCTCCCTCCAGCCCCCCCCCCCACCCACCCACTCCAATTTCCTCCCTCCCTCTCCCCCACTCACTGAAATGTCCTCCCCCAACTGGCTGTCCCTGACACCCGGCAGGCGCGCGAGGGAGCACTCTCCCTGGCTGAGTGCTTCCTCTTCAGCTCCCTCGCGCGCCGCGTACTGATGCCGGAGCCGGAAGATGACGTCATCTTCCGGCTCCGGCATTAGTACGGTGCGCGAGGGAGCTGAAGAGGAAGCACTCAGAGGAGTGTCAGCAGGGCCGGGTGTCAGCAGGGCCAGCCTCTGGGGGGCCCTGAGGTGACCGGCTGCTGGGCCCCACAGGAGAAGAGGCTGGCCCAGTGGGTACATACCGGGTCCCCTGCGACCCGGTATGTACCCACTGAATGTGGGGCCCGGACGACCTGAGCAGTCCGGGCCCCCCAGGACCGCATGCCCCTGCCGGCTCTGCTTGGGGCCCCGGGCCAGCTCGGGGCATTATAGAATATATAGAACCATTTCTCTTGTGATATTTCATATAGGTGATACATTATTACAATAGAAGAAAACAAATAACTTTTATTATTATAATTAAAGTTATTATTATTATTATTATTTTTATTTCTGGTATTTATAAAGCTCCAACTTACTCTGCAGTGCTGTACCATCGAGGAAGAAAGACACATTAATACGAAAGGAATAGAGGTTCCTGCATGTGAGCTTAGATCTATCATTTACAGCCATGTTTTACAAAGTGCTAAACTGGATAGAGTGTGAGCTTACAATTTAAAGGTTATGTTTGGTACTTGAGGAAGCAGGGGATATTTGAAGGCATTGGACAGGAAGCCTTGTAGCATTTGCACACACTGCTAATATGATGTGATTGAGGAGGTAATTAAGGAAAATGACAAACACCTGTAAAGGCATGTGAAAAAGAATGGATGCAATAATTACCTTTGAAGGTTAGCTCCACCTCTAGTGACTGTCTACCAGGGACTAGAGGAGCTTCCGTGTCGTTAGGTAACGTTTGGTCACCTAACTGACAGTGGACGTCCTCATCCTATGCATGGAGCCGTCCAGCGTCATGTAAAACCCCAAGGGAAAGCATTATACATGCTTTACTATAGGGGAAGTACTAATGCGAGCGAGGCCACTAGTGCGCATGGCAGTGAAGGGGAGGCTGACGTAGACAGCGGAGGAGGGAAGGCGGAGACTGAACCAGCTTCAACAACTTTATTTTCCTGGCACTGTGATGTCCCTTTAACACCAAATATGATGCTCAGAATAGGAACGATTAAAGCTTTAAGTCCGGAAGGCGTACATTTACGTCCTTTTTAAAGCGGCTCTAAACGCCGCAGGACGTAAATGTACGCCCTCCGTTTTTTTTTTAACTTACCCGGTCGCCGGCTATCCCACGCCGGCGATCGCGGTTGGGGGGACTCCCAGGGAGCCCCCCCGCGGCACGTTTGCCCTCTTCAGCCCCCCCGGGCCATGTGAGAGTGAGGTCCTTGCGAGGACCTCACAATCACATGGCCGGGATAGCTGGCTGCAGCAATGCCAGCAGGGGGACTAACTGTGACAGTTAGTCCCCCTGCTGGCTGAAATCAAATAAAATTAAGTTAAATAAGTGTAAAAAATATATATACTTAGATCATATATATATATATATATATATATGATCTAAGTATATATATACGCATATACACACACACACACACACACACACACATATACATACACACACATACACTGTCTAGGTGTATTTTAATATTAATATATATATAATTATATATATATATATATATATATATATATATATATATATATTAATATCAAATTACACGTAGACTGATACTGATTAAATATATATAATTATTGTTATATATATATATTTATATATAATATAAAAAAATAAATATGTAAATACGTAAAAAAATAAAATAAAAAAATAATTGAAAATAAAATATAAAAAAATATATAGATGTGTTTTATTTCGTTCTAACTGTATTGTGATATTAATATATATATATTTATATCAAAATACACGTAGAACGAAATAATATATATATCTATATACATAAATATATACGTACATATCACTATATTAATACCTATATATAAATAAAAATATTTTAAAATATATATATATATATATATATATATATATATATATATATATATATATATATATATACACGTATATATACACATATGTATATATATATATATATATATATATATATATATATATACACACACATATATTAATTCTACACATATATTTATGTAATAATTTTACATAATTAGGTATCCTAATTAATTACAATTAGCGGGACCTGCCTGACAACCCATGCCGAAAGTAAAGGGAATTTAATTTGCGAGCACTATATTTAACCCTATAACTTTCCAAGACACCATAAAACCTGTACATGGGGGGTACTGTTTTACACGGGAGACTTCGCTGAACACAAATATTAGTGTTTCAAAACAGTAAAATGTATTACAACCATGATATCGCCAGTAAAAGTGAAGTTTTTTGCATTTTTTCACGCACAAACAGCACTTACACGGACAATATTATTGATGCATTTTTTTCACATTAAAATTCGCCAGATTGCTTACGTTGCCTTTATGACCCTATGGTAGCCCAAGAATGAAAATTACCCCTATGATGGCATACTATTTGCAATAGTAGACAACCCAAGGTATTGCAAATGGGGTATGTCCAGTCTTTTTTAGTAGCCACTTAGTCACAAACACTGGCCAAAATTGGCATTTTTTGTATTTTTCACACACAAACAAATACTAACGCTAACTTTGGCCAGTGTTTGTGACCAAATGGCTACTAAAAAAGACTGGACATACCCCATTTGCAATACCTTGGGTCGTCTACTATTGCAAATGGTATGCCATTATGGGTGTAAATGTATTTCCTGGGCTACTATACAGTCTCAAAGGCAACGTAACCAATCTGGCGAATTTTAATTTCAAATGTAACACGCTATATTTGACCCTGTAACTTCCCAAAACACCATAAAACCTGTACATAGGGGGTACTGTTTTACACGTGAGACTTTGCTGAATACAAATATGTGTATTTTATTGCAGTAAAATCAAACAGTATTATGACATTGACAGTTAAAATGTCATGTAGAACTAACAAAAAAAAAAAATCTTATTTTCTCCCATTGATTTCATATTAAATTATGTTTCATAGCTAAATATTTGATATTAAATGAAAGCCCTGTTTCCCCTGAATAAAATGATATATAATAAGGGGGGGGTGCATTTAATATGAAAGAGGTGAATTACGGTTGGACAGACATATAGCGCAAATGCCAGGTTTTGTTAACGTTTTGTTTCGTTCACAACTTGTACATTTGGCTGCGGTCTTAAGGGGTTAAGCAGGCATGTCAACAACTGTGTAAATATATGTCGGGTGGTGGAATCACACTATAACATGAAAAGATAAGGAGGATTCTTACAACAACACACCAAGTTTTGAAAACCTCAATAATAAACTCTCATACTATGAAAATATGAAAAGGAGAAAAAAAAACGCAATATATGTTTAAAAACAACGGAAACAATCTCCAAAGTGCATAAAATGTCAACAACAAATTACTTGTAAACACAGATAAACAAAACACTCAATAAATTATTAGCAGCAGTCTAACGTGTTGTCATGAGTTACTTATCAAGAAAGCTTAGCAACAACCTATTTCAGATTTATCATGTTGTTTATTGTTTTATTTGTACTAACCAAGCACCTATTAAACACTTGTATTTTGGGGTTTTTTGACGCTGGGCTTGATTATAGATGATTACTTGCCTAGACAGATGCAACTTATTATATTGATCACAGAAGAAGGGAACAGAATGCTTGACCCACAGGCAGGGTTTTCTTTGCCAGTTTTGTATATATATCCATACATTCAAATGCAAATATACACATATATATATATGACTTGCCACACATACTAAATTACCTAATAGAACACATATGCAGTATACACAAATGTACAAAGACACTAGCATACAAATATACCTTGGTACACAAATATAGATAAGTACACACTAGCATGCATATAATTTATACTATAAATTACATATTTATGTTTCTGGGTGCTAGGCAACCAGGATTTAACTTTCTATCTAGCACCCAGAGAAGTGCTGAAGATCAAAATATTGTTCAGATTAAAGTATGGGACCCTGGACTTGTCCCCATCCAAAAGGGGTTATAATAGACTCTTGTCATGCCCCAACTACTGATATTTACTTGTCTCTTCCGGGTTGACGGAGTTTAGCCACACCCCCTCTCTGACGCGGTCTCGCCACGCTACATAATGCGACCACGCCAGATACAAGACGCTGGATTAATGAACAGCGTTACCGCAATATCAAACCGGCTAAAAGTTTCCCTGCAACCATACCTGTGTACCGAACCGGACTGGAACTCAAACTAACCTCCTTCTCCTCTCCTCGACCACGGCTAGTATCTGGACTTCTCTCATCCTGTCTCAGAAAGAACCTCCCGGGAGGAGAACTCCGGGAACCTGACATTTACCCTCAGGAAGCTAAGTCAATTGTTTCACCCCTCTCTCAAGCCTGCTGAGCATTCCTTCCATAGTCTGCTCTCAACTCCGTTAAGCATTCAGGCACCAGCTGCTTCCTGGCCTGCTACCTCTAAACCAAAACGAATCCCTCTTGTTACAACTTCAATTATAGCTCTCTATATTTTCCTAAGGCTTGCAAACACCAATGTGCTAGATTGCATGTATATATGAAGCTGCTGACTCCAATTAAACCAACAGCGAAGTAATTAAAGAGACAGTACATGTATTTTCCAATCTTAAATAATACAATTCCTATATTATTCTCTAATTTTCATAATCATCAATTTAAGTCCAAAGAAATCTGCAGTTGCGCTCCATATCAATCTATGTAAACGTGACAACTCTACAGTAGGTGCACTAACCAAATGAGCTAATTGACAGAACCAGAATGTATATTAACGGAAATAAAAAAAAAAAAACATATTGGAGATTGTTGTGTTGCTTTTTTGTGGTAATGACTGGTATTTATCATTGTAGAACAAATGTACTTGTCAGCCCAAAGTTAATAATAAACAGCACGTTCTGTTCATTTACTCTAAAAACTTCAAAACACATTCACAATCTTCAAAATAATTATTTCTAAAGCCTGATTAGATTAGAATACCAGTTATAAGGAAAAAATATAGGCAGACATCTTCTCTTCATGTTCAAATGATTTAAGATGTAGAACAGTAATTGTTTTAGATAAGAATCTAGCACTGTTACACAATCCGTTTTCCTGGCACTGGAGGTACCCTCTCCCTCCCACCCACCAATCCCCAGTTACTGAAGGGGTGAAAACCCCTTCAGTTACTTACCTGAGGCAGCGATGATGTCCCTCGTCGCTGTCTCCTCCTCCGCGCCGCTCCTCCTACTGTCTCGGTCGGCCGGTGGGCGAGACTGATCCCGCCCACCGGCCAAGGAGACCTAATGCGCATGCGCGGCATGCGCATTAGCACTCCCCTTGGGAAAACATTGAAAAAGAATTTTGATGCTTTCCTATGAGGAAATGAGCGATGCTGGAGGTCCTCACACAGTGTGAGGACGTCCAGCGACGCTCTAGCACAGATAATCTGTGCTATGAAGGAGGAAGTGACCTCTAGTGGCTGTCTAGTAGACAGCCACTAGAGGTGGAGTTAACCCTGCAAGGTAATTATTGCAGTTTATAAAAAACTGCAATAATTACACTTGCAGGGTTAAGGGCAGTGGGAGTTGGCACCCAGACCACTCCAATGGGCAGAAGAGGTCTGGGTGTCTGGAGTGTCCCTTTAATGAAACAAGCAAACTGCAGTGATATTCAAAAATATCTACGGTTTGCAAGTAGTATATGTACAAAAGGAAGAAAAATGTAATAAAATGTCTCATTAAAAGACAGAAAAGCTGGCAGATATCTTAAATATAATCAATTCTTAGTGGTTTAATCAGCCTCCTTCCCACAGACTTTGGGCCCTGACCTCACCTGGAATGGGGTTATGTTTTCGGGAGACAGGTACATGGGAATCATTCGGACTATTCCCCCCTGGTTGTGGTTTGTGAGGTTAGGATATTCTTGTTTTCAAAGGGGATTCTTTCAGGCTCTCCATTGCCCTCTGTTGGTGGAAACTGGAAATATGCAAATTAGGAAAGTGCAAAAATATGTTCCATCTATATGCCTCTGTTTTCACATAGTTTAGAAAGTTGTTATTATATTATATATTTGATAAATTATTAGGTTGATTTATCTCCGCCTTATGTATGGTGTTTATATTTTTATAATTGCCACCACATGCTTAAGGACTAATCCCCAAAGGCTAGACCTTGTCCAAAGTAAAGAATGTATTTTAGTTCATTTTGGAACTTTGTGTTCTGTGTGGATTTGTTCAGGGATCCCAGTGACAGAGTCTTCAGAACTGCTGGCTGGTTGTATGATCCCTGTAGGAGGGAGCTACAGCTTGGTCCAGGGTGGAAGAGACCCAAGCTTTGGCAAATGGGTCTGAAGCACTCCAGGGTCCCTAATAGCACTGAGGAAGCAGACTTTGCAGTGGTACTCGGTCGGAGTATGGAACTCTGTCACACCCAGGCTGGGTAAGATCTTTCCATTTTCAGACTTCTGTCCTGAGTCCTTGGTTTGTTCCCTTGTGTCCTGCATACAGATACCATTGGCAACAATCTTTGTAGAACAAGCACACCATTTGACATGTTCGCAGTACACCAATAATACTCAGAGCAGTAACCCCATGCCCAGAGTGTTTCAAAAGTGCTCTGCGCATTAGCTGCCCTGACTGGCTCTGGTCTAACAGACTTCCATTCAGCCTGGCATGCATTAATGCAAATCTCCATTTGCCCACCCTATGTACAAATGTTATTCCTCCAAATGTTGGGAGGTACAATTAATTAAAAAGAATGTTCTTGCTGGTATGGGTACTCACACTGGGGTAATATGAATCTAACACTAGGTATTCTCCTACTCTTGCAGCCCATGAAGAAACAAAATATAGAAACAGATTTCAGGCACTACAGGCAAAACATTTTTTTTTTAAAATCACAGTGTACTAAACGCTCCAGCAGAATAGCCAATGCCAGCCTACGTGGTTCGTGCTGTTAACACACTTTTTCAAGACTTTACAAATTAAATGTGAGATTCTGCACAGATATAACACGTAGCTGCAGGCCAGTATCTAACTCCCACAGTTAAATACCAAATGGTGAAAGCTAAAACCTTGCTCCCAATGTAACGGAAACCAAAATAATAATAGCAAATGTAATAAATCAATAAATGTGTAGAGGCACAACCACTACTGTACTCTGTCTCTCTGAACAAATAAATTAAAAGCAGAGTTAAAATAAATAAAATAAACTAAACAGAATGATTTAAACCACAGTGATACAAAAGTGCACGTAAGTAGCAATACTAAAAAGTATCTAAACCACATACCAGGTTTGCATTCTAGCACAGTTAAACTGAAAAACAATGTAACTGACTGAAAGCCCCCCGCAAAAATGGGTACCCAAGGATTAAGAATGGGGTGCACTGCCTGCAAAATAAGGCACTGGATCCAACTACAAAATGACAGGTAGATCGATATCATTAGATCGGTGTAGGGGTGCAACTACTAAACATTGATATGTACATACTAATAAAAGCTAAAATGTAATGAAATAAACTGAACTCAATAAATGTATCAAGAACAAAATAATACACCCACAGATTTAAAGCCCTCATTGGGGTTCTTATTAAGGACAGAGTATGTATCCCTATCATTAAATTGGCTTATTGCCTCATCCACATACGAATTAGCATCAAGGATCACTACATATCCCCCTTATTGGCAATTTATGCAACTAAACTAAATCACAATCTGCCACCTTCTATAATTTGTCTACATATGGACCTATGAAATGTATCAGATAGAAAAATGATTTACTTTTCAATCTAAAATCCTTTATAGGGTTAGAACCCTCTCCCTTAGTTAAAGGATCACTATAGTGTCAGGAAAACAAAGCGTTTTTTCTGACACTATAGTGCCCTAAGGGTGCCCCCATCCTCAGGGTCCCCCCCCCCCTTGCCGCTAAAGGGGTTAAAACCCCTTCAGCCACTTACCTTAATCCAGCGCTGGGCTCCCTCGGCGCTGGTGACCTCTCCTCCCCCGCCGACGTCAGCTCCCGAGTGGAGCGTAATGCGCATGCACGGCAAGTGCCATACGCGCATTCAAACAGTCCATAGGAAAGCATTTCTCAATGCTTTCCTATGGACGTTCTGCATGCTGGATGCGAATTTCTCATCCACCATCGCAGTTGTGCCTCTAGCGGCTGTCACGAAGACAGCCACTAGAGTTTGGATTAACCCTGCTATGTAAACATAGCAGTTTCTCTGAAACTGCTATGTTTACATCTGAAGGGTTAAGACCTGAGGGACCTGGCACCCAGACCACTTCATTGAGCTGAAGTGGTCTGGGTGACTATAGTGTCCCTTTAACCTGTCTGATGAGGACAAATCAATAGCCACTATTTACTATGAAGAGCCAAAATAAGTTTAAGGCTGGCTTATTAGCTGGTTGGACTTTGTTCAAAGAGAGAGCTCTTCATAAAAAATGTTTTACTCCTTACAATGGGGATGGGGGCACAACAACTACAGTACACAAATAAAAAATGTGTATACTGAAATATCAATGTCTTAAGAATAAAATGTCATGCGTTGGTATCTAACAGAAAGATAATGACATGTCATATTTATAGAAACAAATTATAGAACCCACTCAGTACAAGGATGAGATCAGAATGGATAAAACAATGCTAATTGTTGAAATGGTTAAAAGCATGTAACAAGTCACACCGTCAGCATCAGACTGCATGCAATCTTTTTGTAATAAAGCAGTGGAAGGTGGAAGGAAGTCATGGAACTCTGAAAGACCAATAAATCATACATTGTTACCTCTGTATTGTCACTGGTTTTAATTTAATGTAACACAGATGTTCTGATGAATGATATAAGAATGATGTGTTTAATTTTGCCTTGATTATCTAGTGACTGATATGTTTAGATTATACTTTCCCATCACTTTTTTAGACAATGAGCTAGGTGCGTCACAGAGAAGTATGTTAAGCAATCAAGAAGCAAAAGGCGTAAGCCAACGTTCGCTGGTCGATAATGAGTTCTTCTTTGAGGCAATGCAAGGGTTAATAGGAGATTAAATAAGTATCAGGTCTTCTTCCTGCCGGTGAACTTTGAAATGATGTTATATAAGTAGAGTCACATCCTTAATAGTCGTTTAATAAGGTAGTGGAGTGTCCTGATTGTTGACAGCATTGCCATATGTGTCTAACAATATTATAAGTAACTCAACTGGATTATAGACATATACACACAAGAAACATGTGGTTCGTCAAAAATCAATTGTTCCAAACTTATCAACTTGTCTGCTCTCTCAAACTACCTCAACATGGTTAATATCTAAGAGGTCTGGTCCGTGGGATTGGAAAAATATTCTACATCCATGTATAGCAGATGAGGGCATAAAAAATAGAGTGGGGTAGGTCCTGTACATTTAAAATCTCCACTCGCTAGTTATGTTAGAATGTTGCTTTTAAAAAGGGCTACATTGTAATTACGCTACATTCGTAGGACCACTGTATTGTTAAGATGTTTTAAGAAATTATGACCCTCTTACAAGGATATTCTTTTAGGGAATGAGTGACATAAGACACAAACACACGTGTTTAATAAAATGTATTGTTAATATTGATTTCCAAGTGGTGAAACCAGTCACGTGCACAGAGAGTTACAATATATAGATATAATATATACAATGTTTTGCATAGCAATTTCTTACAATGTCACAAAAAAGGTGCAGTTAAAAAAGCAACATTGCAGTAAATTTGGGAGTTTAGAGCAGGGTTGACCATTTAAGGTTCATTGTCAGGGTTGAGATAGTGTTAGCTGGTATTTAGAATTTGGGAGAACCCATAGTGTAAGACTTAATGTGGATTTAGGGTTAGGGGCCATGTGCACTAGGCTGAAAGCTTTGTCAGGAACAAAAGGAGTGTGTACTCTCTGCACCTCTAGCATTAGATTAAAATTACTCTCCACCCCACTAGTTTAGAGAGGAGAAAGTGTAAGAGCCCATTTAGTAGACCCCATAAAAGGTATAGGAATGGGCAGGGGGTCATAATCTTGGAATCTGGTTGACCTCACCATTTCTGTTTAATTCTCACTTGCTGTGCAGTCAGCACATAGAAGCCTGTACTTGGCTTTCTCGTGGTTATTGCCGTAGTCTCAAATAACCCAGATGTGTTTTAATTTCAAGGGAATTGCAGCGTAATGGTCAAAAACAACTAAAATGTATTTCTGGTTGAGGCTGTAAATTTTCAACTTGCCAGCATTGTGCAGACTCAAACTCAGTACACACACAAAGGAAAAAAAAAACATATACTGAGCTCAATAGTTAACCAGCATCACCATGCAAGCAAATGGCATGGATGTTTTTTTTTTTTTAATCTAATGTCTAAGTACTGTATAACTAATTTTACAAGATAAAGTACTAATAAATTACCTTCACAATGATTCAGTCCACTCCGTAACTGTCCATTACGGGGATCCTGTTTTTTTTTTTTATAAAAAGTATAAGTAAGATGCTAAAATATTCGTGAAAAGCAACCGATAAGGGGCGCCCTTCTTCAAAAGGGTACATGGATTTTAGAAGAGCCAAATAACCAGGAAAGTGAATGTGACGGACTACCTGGCACCCCGACCGGTTGCCTCCGCCAGTTGATGCTCCTAGTGCTCACAGAAGACTCCAAGCACTCCACCAGACACCATCAGCACTGCAGTCCCCACATACAGCGTTACAGCTTGGCTGGGAACTCGTCGTCCTCCACCCACCCTGGACCCAAAACCAGGATCCAGCTTCCAGTGGGTGAACCTCTCCTACTCCAGAGAGCGTAGCAGGAACAGCTCTTAAAAGAGCTAGTGATTATAATCCCAGGGGAGTATAGTGATATAGCAATCCCCACACTCTTTTCCCCCACACATGAGATGAGACTCTATGTTGAGGGTAAAACAGGAACTCAGTTTTAATGGAGGCACACTGGCCTTTTATGCAAGTTTCCCCAACAAGTGTGACACCCACATGGACCTTGTTGGGCACAGGGACACAAAGTTAACAAACCAATAAAAATAGTTTTACATAAAGTTAACATACAGTGAGACACTCCCATACAATATACACAACCCCTCCCCTCTGCCTGGGAGATAATTAAGGCAGATAATGCATTAACTCAAGGCAGAAAAAACACATAAGTACCCCAAGACACAACATATCCCCATAAATGTTACATCCCATGATAGCCCTGATCTGGGTAAACAACATGTCCAGATCACCCAGATCAGGGGTTCAGAAATTTTATGGAAGTCATAGTTTTGCCCAGACACAGGCATGGTCCCATGCCCAAAACAGTTCCATAGAATCGTGGTTAAGTGCCGCTGGACGACCGACCGGGAACCGCAAGGTTTTCATGCTGAAAATAGTTCCAGGACATTCGCAGCTAAGTCCTCCTGTAGTCTATTCGGGGTTTTGGTCCCTGCGAACAAAATGGCTGCCACCACGTGTTCGAATGTCGAAGGCAGCCACTTCGACTGTTCGGGAGTTAGAAGTGCCACTTCGAAAGTACGATCTGTGGCCATAAAAATCCAAAAAGGCACGAACAGTGATTTAAACCAAGTTTTATCACAGGGTCCATAGTCACAGGGTAGGAGGCTGGCAAACAGGCCCCTCTAAAAAACAGTGGCGAGGTCACTTTTGCCACGGTGGAGTACTATATGTTTGATGTTATCTATGCACTCATCACTGTCACCAGTGAATCATTAAATGGCCCTATTTAACCTTGCAATGCTGAGAGCCCCAGGAGAAAGATTTCCCAAGTAAAGGAAGAATAAAAAAAAATTTGAGCAATCAGCTCTGGGAGTGCACCAGGGCACTGCCGGCACCATAACCACTACAGCATGTGCTTCAAGTGTTCTTTTAAACAGAAAATGAACCCCTAAAACAACTGTGTTAGTTTCACTGACTGTACTTGCGACTTGTCAGCAATGACAAACTCCTCCATAGCTTCTGCCTTTATCCAAATCACACAAAACAAGCTGTCAATTACAGCCATGGGATTTGCTCTGATGTATGAGGGCTGTGATAGGTGCCCCAATGCTCCATGTAACTCATTCAAACAAAAAGAGGTAAACAAACACGGTAATTTTTTTAAATTTTTTTTAAATCTGCCCCGAGAGCACCACTTGCTGAGCTGCTACAGGACAGAGACAGGGCCGGTGCTAGGATTCTTGCCGCGCTAAGCAACAATAAATTTTGAAACCCCCTCATGAATGCAACTTCATTCCCTCAAAGGTTTATTCACTAAACTCTGAATTACACTAAAGAGACATTTAGGAAAAGAGTGATTGCACTGAGTAGATATTAAAGGGAAACTATAGTACAAGGAAAACAAACTTGTTATCCTGGCACTATAGCTTCCCCCTCCGTCAAGCGCATCCCCCCTCGTGGTGCAGCAGGGGTTAAAACCCCTTCTGTTACTTACCTGGCTCCAGCACAAGTGTATTTTGTGCTGGCTTGGGTCCGCCTTCGCTCCTCAATTGCCGCGCTCGCAGTGGTATTTCCGTGACTGGACGTCCCCATGCATAGCCACTAGAGGAGTTAACCCTGAACGGTAATTATTGAAGTTTCTTAAAAATTGCAATAATTACCTTTGAAGTATCACTTACACAATCTCACTAATACACACACTCTATCACTGGCATACACACTTACACATTCTAACTCTAACTTACACACTAACACATACTGCCATTCTGGGGTCAAGAAGGAATTTTTTCCTAGTTTGTTGCAAAATTGCCTTCTTTTGGATCAACAGCAAAAACATATGTGAGGAAGGCTGAACTTGATGGACGCAAGTCTCTTTTCAGCTATGTAACTGTCACAACAGTGACCCCTTCACACAGCGTGAAACCCACATGAAGACGGTTACCGGACCTTAGAATGGCCGGACTAGCGTCTGAGAATAGTTAAAGGAATAGTCAGAGGTCAAGGGATTACGGAAGACGGGCACACGATTATCCAAGCCAAGTAACGGGAAACCAGAAAACAGAATAGCCGGAGAGATAGCCAAGGGTCAAATACCAAGAAGGACAAGCAGAAATAAATAGCACTAGGGGACTTTAAACAAGAACCACACTAGGGCATCTGACAAGTGTCACGATAGCCCTTTTATAGTGTGGGTTCTTTGACTTTAATTTTGAAGCCACGCCCCCAAAAAGTCCGGGAGCGTGGCCACGTTTGAATTTTGGCGCCACTTTCATTCTGACGTCGGCGCGCATGCGCCGCGTCATAAAGGTGGGCGTGTTTCGAGTGGCCGGCGTCAGAAGGACTGAGCCGCCGGCGGGGAAAGGTAAGCGCTCGTTACAGTACCTCCCCCCCTCCGAGAACCGCCCGCAGGGCGGGCAGAATCAGACCCACGAGAACGTTGCCTCTCAAATAGACGAACCAGGCGAGGGGCGTGAACATCAGAGGCATCCACCCACAAATGTTCCTCGGGACCGTGCCCTTTCCAATCAAGGAGATATTGCAATTTACCCCGAGAAATCCGAGAATCCAATATAGACTTAACTTCGTATTCATCATGATCTTCCACGGGTGCGGCGGGAGGACTGGAGAAATTCAGAGTGTAACGATTTCATATTAAAGGTTTGAGGAGGGAAACATGAAAAGCGTTAGGAATCTTCATAGTATTCGGCAATCTCAAGCTATATCAGACTGGATTGATACGTTTGAGTATTTGGAACGGACCTATGAAACGAGGAGCGAATTTCATCGAGGGTACCTTTAACTTTATGTTGCGAGTACTCAGCCATACCCTGTCACCTGCTACGAATGTGGGAGCAGCCCTGCGTCTATGTGCATTATCCTTTTGAATCTGAGCCCTTTGAGTTAAGATATGTGTAACCCCTAACCAAGTTTCTTTCATATTGTTAAGAGTGCTGTCAACACTAGGCACTCCTGTAGATGAAAAAGAACTCGGCAAAGTTGTAGGATTAAAACCATAATTAATAAAAAAGGGACTATGTTGAGTGGATTCATGCATCAGATTATAATGGTCGAATTCAGCCCATGGAAGCAGTTCCACCTAATCGTCTTGGTGCTCAGAAGTGAAACAACGGATGTATTGTTCCAGGCATTGATTCATCCTTTCCGTAACCCCATTAGATTGGGGATGGTAGGAAGAAGAAAGGTTAAGGATAATGCCTAATTGGTCACAAAATGCCCTCCAGAACCGTGAAATGAATTGTGGCCCCCTGTCAGAAGTAATATCTTGAGGTATGCCATGTAAACGTACTACCTCTTTTATAAATAAAAGGCCAGTTCAGAAGAAGAAGGCAATTTGATTAGTGGGATGAGATCTTAGAGAATCTGTCGATTATAATCAATATAACCCTATGATTCTTGGAGGGAGGTAGGTCCACTACAAAATCCATGGCAATACTCGACCAGGGTTTATCGGGAATGGACAATGGCAAGAGGAGGCCCAAAGGACGACCTTTGGATGATTTCATGGAGGTACAGACCCTACAAACAAGAACGAACTCGCGAACGTCCTTCTTGTATGAAGGCCACCAAAATTGTTCTTCGAGTAAAGACTCCGTTTTGTGAATGCCCGGATGCCCTGCCAATTTGGAGTTGTGTACAAGGAATAAGACCTTTTTTCTATAAGCCAAGGGTACGTATAATTTTCCCCTGGGAACAGTTAATGAGGTATGATCCTGAAACTTTGATAATTCTTCCATTAACCCCGAAGAGATTTTGGCATGGACTGTGGCGATTATGTGGTTGGATGGGATTATGGAAGAAAAATGAGTTACTGGAGGCGATAAATGTTCATGTTGACGGGATAAGGCGTCGGCCTTAATGTTCTTTGACCCTGGTCTGTAAGTTACAATGTAATTGAATCGTGTTAAAAATAAAGACCATCAAATCTGCCTGTCTGACATTCTTTTGGTTTCTCCAAAATACGAAAGGTTTTTGTGTTCCGTAAGGATGGTGATAGGAATGGTTGACCCTTCTAATAGATGGCGCCACTCCTTGAGAGCTGAGATAATAGCCAATAATTCCCTGTCCCCAATGTCATATCTCTTTTCTGTCTCAGTTAATTTCTTAGAAAAAAATCCACAGGGATGCAATGGTTGATCATCAGATGGACATTGAGATAGCACCGCTCCAATACTGGTTTCTGATGCATCCACCTCTAATATAAGAGGACGTGAGGGATTGGGATGTCTCAATACCGGTGCTGAAGAAAAAGCCATGTTTAATCTCTCAAAAGCTTCCTTGGCCTCGAGATTCCCTTCCATGGAATTCCGTCCTTTTTTGGTCATGGCAGTGATAGGGGCAGTGATAGAGGAGAAACCCTTAATACATTTTCTATAATAAATGGCAAATCCCAGGAAACGTTGGATGGCTTTGAGTCCAACGGGCAGGGGCCAATTTAGGATAGCTTCTAGTTTTTTCTTATCCATTTGAAATCCAGACCCTGAAATTATATAGCCCAGGACATGCACAGTGTCCTTATCAAATAGACATTTCTCTAACGTACAGTAAAGCCAGTTTTCTAAGAGTTTAGAAAGAACCAGCCTAACATGAGTATGGTGGTCTTTAATATTCTTGGAGTAGATTAGAATATCATCTAAGTAGACAATAACAAACATCTGTAAATATTCCCTTAAAACATCATTAATGAAGTCTTGAAAGACTGCTGGGGCATTACATAACCCGAAGGGCATGACCCGATACTCGTAGTGACCATAGCAAGTATTAAAAGCAGTCTTCCATTCGTGCCCTTTCTTAATCCTGACTAGATTGTATGCTCCCCGCAGATCCAATTTCGTAAAAATTGTCGCCCCTTTTAATATGTCGAAAAGTTCTGTAATTAAAGGAACAGGATAGGCGTTACATATAGTTATTTTGTTTAAACCCCGATAATCGATACAGGGTCTTAAATCCCCTTCCTTCTTGGAAACAAAAAAAAAACAGTGCCAGCTGGGGAGGAAGATTTAGTAATAAATCCCTTTTTAAAATTTTCTGTGATATATTCTTCTAGTACTTTATTCTCGGCTTCAGAGAGAGGGTAGACTGTGCCTCTAGGGGGCATAGTGCCGGGTAATAAGTCAATGGGACCGTCATAGGTCCGATGTGGAGGTAATTTTTCTGCCTCTCGTGGTTCAAAAACCGCTTTCAGATCCCAATATTGTTTGGGTATCTGAGTGGTTAAAGGTTCCATAGTAGGTACATTAAGTAGACCTATGTGCTTAATAGGAGTAATACACTTTCTGCGACAAGTCTCACTCCATTTAAAAAAAAAAAATTTCTCCCAATCTATAGAAGGGTTATGTTTAGAGAGCCAAGGAAAGCCAAGAATAACAGGAAAAATGGGAGAAGTGACCTGTTGCAGGATTATAACCTCCCTATGCAGGGAACCTTCGGACAATGCCACTGGAAGAGTTTCTTGTGTGATAAAAGGGATTAATAATGGTCTACTATCTATGACCTCAACGGCCAAGGGTGTTGATCTGCTTTGAAATGGGAGAGCATGTTCCTGACCGAATTTGTGATCAACAAAATTCTCGGCCACCCCAGAATCTATCAAGGCAATGGTTGGCACCTTTTTTCCTTCCCACTCAATTACTATAGGTAGAAGAAGCCTATGTTCTTTTTTATCATTAAAGGAGGACATACACATTACACCCAAGGCCTGTCCTCCTTGAGGGCTTAGGTGCTGGAGTTTTCCGGCCGGTTGGGACAGGTTGAACGAGAATTACCCTTTCGGCCACAATATAGGCATAGTCCGTTCCCTACGACGGTATTGTCTTTCATTCTCAGACAAACGCGTAACTCCCAGTTGCATAGGTTCTGGGGGAGCGACTGCTTTTGTCTTGGATGAAGGATAAGTCAATGCCAGGCGTTCTGGCAACCGTCTAGGTCTGTCTCTGGTATTCTGTCTATGTCGGAGGCGCTCATCAATGTGGGAAAGATATGTGATCAGTTCCTTCAGCACATTCATAGGCGTGCGCACGGGGTGTGCCGGGTGTGCCTGGGCACACCCTAATCCCCGTGGCACGCCTATGTATTGAGTCCTGCAGGAACAGCGTTCCTGCACTTTTATTTGAGCAGGAACGCTGTTCCTGCAAGCACTCAGCTCCCCCTTCCTCACCCTATGTTCCCCCTGTCATTGGGGTCGGTCAAGCGCCGGTCTCCACTCAGCCGCGGTGAGAGAGCTATGTGCTCTCTGCTTCCTCCCGCCGCGCGCTGTTTGCTGATGCTGGGAGCCGGAATATGACGTCATATTCCGGCTCCCAGCTACAACAGACAGCCCGCGTGGCGAGAGGGAGCAGAGAGCACACAGCTCTCTCACCGCGGCTGAGTGGAGACCGGCGCTTGACCGACCCACTGGACCCCAGGGACAAGTCCACGCCAGCACTCCAGGTAGGGAGGCTGGGTGGACTTTTTTAATAAAAAAATAATAATTTGTATGTATGTGTCTGTGAGTGATTGTGTCTGTGAATGTATGTATGTGTGTGTGTGTGTCTGTGTGTATGTGTCTGTGATTGAGTGTGTCTGTGAATGTATGTGTGTGTCTGTGTCTGTGAGTGATTGTGTCTGTGAATGTATGTGTGTGTGTGTCTGTGTGTATGTGTCTGTGAGTGAATGTGTGTATGTGTCTGTGTGTCTGTGAGTGAGTGTGTCTGTGAATGTATGTATGTGTGTCTGTGAATGTAGGTGTGTGTCTGAGAGTGTGTGTGTCTGAATGTGTGTGTGTGTCTGTGAGTGTGTGTGTGTATGGGTGTGTGGGTGTCTGTGAATGTGTGTGTGTGCACGCGTATATATGTGTGTCTGTGTATGTGTCAGTCTGTGTGTGCACGCATATATATATATATATATATATATATATATATATATATATATATATATATATATACACACACACACACACGTGTATATGATCTTTTTTGGGAGGTGGGAAAAGAGTTCCCACACTTTATTCCCCAGGACTTCACCGGAGATCTCCGGATCTCCCCTGTCGGCTCACGCAGAGTCGGCGCTATCTGAGTGCCGGCTCTGCTCTAAGCCTCCATGGGCTGGCGGGGAGATCAAAGATCTACCTCACCAGCCCACAGCAACATGGAGGGAGGCAGTAGAGGACCCGGGGAGCTCTAGACAGCAGCTCCGCCAGGTTCCTCTCACGAGATCTGAGCATTGCCACGGCAACACTCAGATCTCGTGAGAGTTAACTCTAGCCCCGCAGGCTAGAGTTCACTCTCCACTGGACCACCAGGGATGGCACATGGCAGCAAGGATCCCCCCTCCCTATATAAGGTAGGGAGGGGGGATATTTACTAATCTGCCCCCACCTCCACAATCCCTCCAAACATACAGCCTGCACGCTCACACACATAGTACACTAACCGCACCCTCACAAACACACAACACCCTCACACACAGCACACTAACAGCACCCTCACAAACACACACAAACAGCACCCTCACAAATACACGACACCCACACACATCACACAAACGGCACCATCACACGCACACATCACACAAACAGCACCCTCACACACACAGCACCCTCACACAGCACAGTAACAGGACCCTAACAAACACACACACAAACACCCTCACCCACATAGCACACTACCAGCACCCTCAAACCACCCTCACACAGCACACGAGCAGCACACACATACACAGCAGTGTATGTGTGTGTGTGTATATGTGTGTATGTATGTATGTATATATATATATATATATATATATATATATATATAAATATATATTACATATATACACATGCGCCGTGTGTTTGTGCTTTAGGGTGCACACCCTAATGCAATAGGCTGCGCACGCCTATGAGCACATTGGGTAAGTCTCTAGTGGCAACTTCATCTAGAAGTTTATCAGAAAGCCCGTTCATGAATACGTCAACAAACGCTTGTTCATTCCATCTAACCTCGGCCGCATGGGTACGGAATTCTAGAGCGTAATCAACAAGAGAACGAGACCCCTGTCTCATACGTGACAAGGTCTTGGCAGCAATAGTCCTCCTCCCTGGGGGATCAAAAGTCCTCCTAAAAGCTGCGACAAATTCTACATAGTTAAACACTATCGGGTTGTCGTTCTCCCATAGAGGATTTGCCCAAACTAACGCCCTATCAATCAATAAGGTGATGATGTAACCTATTTTGCCCTATCTGTAGGGTATGCTCTCGGATGAAGCTCAAAATAGATACTAACTTGGTTCTAAAAACCTCGGCAACCTTTAGGATCACCCCCATAACGGAGAGGGGAGGTTGCGTGATTGGGAGTACCCATAGCAACCATTTCCATAGGTTGTTCCTGAGGTCTGAGTACTGGGATTTGCTCCTCCGGTTGGAGATGGGCAGTACGTGCTAGCAAAGTTTGTACCGCAATAGCGAACTGGTCCATGCGATGGTCCAGTTCTTCAAACCGGTCATCAGATACCGGCCCAAGAGGGTTAACACCTGCAGGGTCCATGGCCCTGGTGTAATGTCACGACAGTGACCCCTTCACACAGCGTGAAACCCACAGGAAGACGGTTACCGGACCTTAGAATGGCCGGACTAGCGTCTGAGAATAGTTAAAGGAATAGTCAGAGGTCAAGGGATTACGGAAGACGGGCACACGATTATCCAAGCCAAGTAAAAGGAAACCAGAAAACAGAATAGTCGGAGAGATAGCCAAGGGTCAAATACCAAGAAGGACAAGCAGAAATAAATAGCACTAGGGGACTTTAAACAAGAACCACACTAGGGCATCTGACAAGTGTCACGATAGCCCTTTTATAGTGTGGGTTCTTTGACTTTAATTTTGAAGCCACGCCCCCAAAAGTGGCCATGTTTGAATTTTGGCAGCACTTTCATTCTGACGTCGGCGCGCATGCGCCGCGTCATAAAGGTGGGCGTGTTCCAAGCGGCCGGCGTCAGAAGGACTGAGTCGCCTCCCGGAAGTATGGGAGGAGGACGCCACGCTGCCCGGGACCGGCGGGGAAAGGTAAGCGCTCGTTACAGTAACTAGGTAACACACACACATATATATAATTTCTCTGTTAACTTTGAACATTGAATGTATGGGATGTTAACCATTAAATGTTCATTTAGGAAGTGACCTGTGCCCAGCAGACCCCAGGTTAATTGTCTATTCATTCTTGAACATTTTGACTATATACATCAGGAAGGAACTAGTCTATCCATTTGAAACACTGATAATCTTAAATGTTATCATCATGTGAAAGACTTGCTACTATGAAATATACACCCCACTCAAGAAAACAGGCAGGCATTTAATTAATTGTGCTTTTTTTATTTTTATTTGGAGTATATCTAAAACATGCTTGAAAATGAAGCAGACCTCTTGTCTGCAGCCTTTACATCCTTTCAAACACTTCCCTTTCTAACCCAGCTCAGACTTTCTGCAGCTCAATGAGTAGTCTTTCCAAGGTAGGTGCTCTGGGCAATAGCTGCCTCTTGCGTTTGGCTCCACTGAGTTTACCAAACCAGACATCACATTCTAATTATTCTTAGGAACCCAACCACTAAACTTAGCATTGGATTAGAGTTATACTGTACTATCTTATAACTCATTCTGTATGGCATTGTGCACATTTTTATTTACATTTAAGCATGCTAGTTATAGCCTTGCTTGAATACAAAACCTTATAAAGGGATACTCTAAACTCCAAAACAACTTTAACATAATGAAATAGGAATCATCTGCCATTTAAGAGTTAAATCACATTTGATTACACAGCTCTAGTCACACTTTCCCTAGCTGTGAATCATATCCTCTATGATAAATAGTGGTTTCATTTTCTATCAGATCTTACCACGCACTGTGTTTACTTTAGAGGTTCTTATGTCCTGCTCTGTTAATTGAACTTAGTCACACACATGAAACGCCTGCAGGAGGCTCTATTCACAGTGCAGGAGATAAGCCATTCTAAATTAAATACACTGGGCAATAAAGAAGGTTTGAAAATTAGACCTCACTTAGCAGTAAGTACTAAGGGAGGCTGTTTTAGGTTTTATTCAGGGAAGGTGTGACTAGAGCAGCATAACCAACGTGATTTCATTTCTAAATGTCAGAAAATTGAGTTAGACTGCAGGGGCATGATCTTCATTAACGTAAAGTTGTGTTGGTGCTTAGAATGTTCCTTCTTACAACATCATATTTATAAATATATATATATCTATATATAGAGTTAAACACATCTGTGAATATGTGAAACATCTTCCTCACTGATGATGGCTAACAAGGCTGAAACGATCGTCTGGGGTTCTCTCTGTAATGGCACTAGATGAGCTAAAACCAGCTTGAGAACTGAGTGGGGACCCATCGAAGGGCAGGCTATTTCAGCTGCTGCACGTTCTCCGTATTCTCTTGTGACCTGTATTTTGCTCTACATCTGTGAATATTCTGTAGCATGGTGAGATATATTTTAATAATATTTTTTTTATATAATTAAAAAGATTATATACTTATACCGTTAAGCACCTCTCTTATTCTAACAATTTTGAGTTTATTTTGAAGTAATTCATCATATTTGTTTGCCATTTCTATAAAATGTAAATAGTTTTATTTAGTGGTTTGTTTTAATTAATTAATATGTAGCCAATATATATATATATATATATATATTTATATATTATTAAAAGCATTTATTTGTTGGGTAACGTACTGGGATTAACTTTTCTCACAAAAGTTGTATTGTTGTTATTGTGTGATCCTCATGCACTTAGTTATTTTTTGTCTGTATGCTTGAAAAGAATTGTTTCGTTCTAGAGTTCTGTAAGAATACGGTCAGCTCACCGCAGGAAAGCCTACGGCATGAACATAGCATGGATTAATTGACCAGTGGTGTTCTCAGTTTAGTTCTAACAAACAACTAAAAGTGGAGAAAGAATTGCACTCTGTTAGACATCTACTAATAAACTGAAATCAATTCTAGCATTTCTCACATTTAACACTTGAAGTAATCTAGTAGTCAGATAGCAAAATATCAGTACATTTTAAAACTGCATAAATAAAGCCATAAATTAGAACTAAAGTATTTAAGTGTGCTGACTGGTTCATGTTAAACGTGCACTACGCTTGTTTGCCTCATTGCATGTTATTTATCACAAGCAACATTTTATATACATGTATTTTTACAGCGACACAAATCAAGAAATATAAAGAGATGCCTCAGACGCTCACACGTTTGGTTACTGCAAGCATCATGACCACGTCACTTATTTAAAGTGGTTATGGTGCTCGGGGGCCGGAATGTGTAGAGTTTCAATAAGGGATGCTGCACAAAAAGAGATATTTAATGAAGCTACTAGAGGTTGAACTCCACTCCCAGCAGCATCACTTGTACGTCATCATGCCAGTCCAGGATGAGCATTCCAGGCTGGCTGTAGTCAATCCAGAGTCAATGTTAGAAGCTCTGTACCTGATATATTATTTACCATAAACCATTTTTATATATGCCTAGTTTATACAACTATATGGCCTTATAGTTACCAAAAGGAAACTGCAATGGAGGAATAATTTTGTACAATTCGGAGAGGAAATCTATTCTATTGCACAAATTCATCCTTTTTTTCAGATCAAATATATGACATAGTATATTGACTTACTAGGCAAATACCTCCCAAGTTTCCCCATTTAAAATAGGCAGTCCCTATTTTGGGCCATAATAGTTCTTTTATATTAATATATAATATAATATATATTATAGTCCATCTTTTGTGGGACTCAATAGTCTTGCTGTATCTGAATTTATAACAGAGCGCAACAGCACAACTACTAAAATTCCATTTAGAAATCAGTCTGTGTAAATAAGATACATTGTTTTTGTAGTAAAATACATTTCAGTAGCATATATTGTTATTAATAATTTACCTAAAATTTCTCAGAATCTTGACCACAGCCTAACGCCCTGAAAATGAAAGTGTCCCACATTAGATTTATTGAGAGGTATGGAAGCAATGTACTAATAAATTCATTGCATTTAACTCTGGTTTCAATATCTAAAGCTTAGAGATTAATAAAACAATGTTTTAACTGGCCCCGGCGATGCCTTGATATATGAAACAAGTTATACACTGTGTGATTCAATATGCACAGTTATTTCAGCTGCTATGTGAAATATCCATGTGCTGCTTAACGTCATTGAGAGCATGGAATCTCTATGGTCTGGGTTGTATATTGAAAATAACTCATATGCAGTATCAGAGACTAATCAACGCAAATTGCAAATAGTTTAACTGAAAGAAACACAATAAATACATAACAAAGGAAAAAAACACTTATTCGAACGTGTGAATGATAATCAGCAAACACTCAGACCCCCCTCTTGTATCTGCAACAGTCTGACCCCACGTGCGTCTTGCTCTTGTTTCCAAAATTAATACGACATTGTAAATTACATTTCCTCTTCACCTCATTTTGATCATATGTGATTAACATAAAAAGAAAAATGAATTAGACACAAAGCATGACTGATAATATAGCACAAATGTACCACAAATATAAACCTGATATTGGGAATATTACATCGCACGAGTGATATATAAACTACAAAGAAAAATGTGTGGCTTTAGACTGTGACTGTTTCATATCTTGCTGGTATATTTTTTACTTATAAGTTTAATAAGGATTATATATATATAATCTCATATTTTTATATATATATATATATTTTTTTTTTATCTCTGGATGAGAATTTCTTACTGGGATACTCTAGACACCTGCACATATTAAAGGGACTTCTTCCTATTGAGGTGGTCTGGGTAAAGTGCCTCAACACCCCTACATTTGCAGAAAAACTGAAATGTTTACATTGCATGTTTAAAGGGACACTATAGTCACCAGAACAACTACAGCTTAATGTAGTTTTTTTGGTGAGTATAATAATTCCCTGCAGGCACTTTCATGTAAACACTGCCTTTTCAGAGAAAAGGTAGTGTTTACATTGATCCCTAGGGCTACCTCCTGTATCCACTCCTGAGATGGCTGCTATAGGTGCTTCCTGGGGCAGTGCTGCACAGTAGGCAGCACTGTGGTTCAGTGTCTACTGCAATATTCTCAGAGAGATGCATTGATCCACATGTTTGTGTTTCTGACCCTATAGTTTACCTTTAACACTGCCTCTAGTGTCTTCCAAACATCCTGCATGTTCACAGAGTTTTACTCTGTGAAACAACATCCTCACGCTTTCCATTAGGAAGTACAGCATATTTAAAATCCCCATAGGATTTACTATGCTTTACTATGAAGAAGGTCTAATGAACATGCCATGACGTTGCGGGATGAGATTAATTCAGCACTGATAGACCTCACTGCTGGAAAGAGGTAAGTGAAAATAAAGGGGGTATTAATCCCTTTAATCCTGGGTGGGGAGCAGCACAGGTAGAGGGATACTATAGTGTTAGGAACACCGTTTTGTATTCCTAACTCTATAGTGTTCCTTTAAGTACCATGTAAGCATATGGTTTCAGTTGGTTACTGTTTTTTTTACAGTTTTTATTAATATTCTCTATTTTAGTTTTTAGTTTTTGCTCGTCAGGCTACAGAGTTGTAGTTCGTCTGTTCTCTATTTTTTTAGAAAGTTGACATCTGAACTAAAACCAGAAACCTTTGCTGTGCCAAAAATACACTACTATACAAAACATAATGATTGTCAGTGCTGGATACAAAGCCGTTTGAGGCTGGCGCTGACAATTATGATGGGTTATATTACAGATAAAAAGCACTATAATCGCCATACCTCCTGAGTGTTGTGTGTCTGGTGGAGGTTGTGCTGGAGGCATACTTGCAGGGTGCATTATTAAGAATACACATATCCTATGTCTCTCTTTTCTATTGCTCAACTTAATCTACCTGTCTATCTTACAATCTCCACAGCTCTCTTCTCTCTCAGTAATCGCAAACATTCAATCCTCTCTGTTCAGGACTCGCTTGTCCATTTCTCTTCTTCTCTTCTTACTAGCAGACAGAATCTTGATCCTGGCAAGAGAAAGAGGTGGATATGGTGAGTGTAGTAGAAAGGGGATATTCCACACTGTCACATGATGGCAAGATAAGGCTGGGCTATTGGAAACTGGTCTGCTGATATATACCGTGAGGGAAAAAAGTATTTGATCCCCTGCTGATTTTGAATGTGTGTCCACTGACAAAGAAATTATCAGTCTATAATTTTAATGGTAGGTGTATTTTAACAGTGAGAGACAGAATAACAAATCAAAAATAAAATCCAGAAAAACGCATGTCACAAAAGTTATAAATTGATTTGCATGTCAATGAGTGAAATAAGTATTCGATCCCCTATAAATCAGCAAGATTTCTGCCTCCCAGGTGTCTTTTATACAGGTAACAAGCTGAAATTAGGAGCACTCTCTTAAAGGGAGTGCTCCTAACCTCAGGTCGTTACCTGTAAAAAAGACACCTGTCCACAGAAGCAATCAATCAGATTCCAAACTCACCACCATGGCCAAGACCAAAGAGCTGTCCAAGGACAAGATTGCAGCATGGTGAGACGGTGGCAACAGTTGGTACGATTATTCGCAAATGGAAGAAACACAAAATAACTGTCAGTCTCCCTTGGTCTGGTGCTCCATGCAAGATCTCACCTCGTGGAGTTTCAATGATCATGAGAACGGTGAGGAATCAGCTCAAAACTACACTGGAGGATCTTGTTAATGATCTCAAGGCAGCTGGGACCATAGTCACCAAGAAAACAATTGGAAACACACAATGCCGTGAAGGACTGAAATCCTGCAGTGTCCACAAGGTCCCCCTGCTCAAAAAAGCACATGTACAGGCCCATCTGAAGTTTGCCAATGAACATCTGAATGATTCAGAGGAGAACTGGGTTAAAGTGTTGTGGACAAATTAGACCAAAATCAAGCATTTTGGCATTAACTCAACTTGCCGTGTTTGGAGGAGGAGGAATTCTGCCTTTGACCCCAAAAACACCATCCCCACCGTCAAACATGGAGGTGGAAACATTATACTTTGGGGGTGTTTTTCTGCTAAGGGGTCCAGACAACTGCAACGCATCAGAGGGGCGATGGACAGTGCCATGTACCATCAAATCTTGGGTGAGAACCTCCTTCCCTCAGCCAGCTCATTGAAAATGGGTCTTGGATGGGTATTCCAGAATGACAATGACCCAAAACACACAGCCAAGGCAACAAAGTAGTGGCTCAAGAAGAAGCAAAATAAGGTCCTGAAGTGGCCTAGCCAGTCTCCAGACCACAATCCCATAGAAGATCTGTGAAGGGAGCTGAAGGTTCAAGTTGCCTCAAAACCTTAATGACTTGGAGAGGATCTGCAAAGAGGAGTGGGACAAAATCCCTCCTGAGATGTGTGCAAACCTGGTGGCCAACAACAAGAAATGACTGGCCTCTGTAAATGCCAACAAGGATTTTGCCACCAAGTACTAAGTTGAGGGATCAATACTTATTTCAATCTATGACATGCAAATTAATGTATAACTTTTTTGACATGCGTTTTTCTGGATTTTTTTTGTTTTTGTCATTCTGTCTCTCACTGTTAAAATACACTTACCATTACAATTATAGACTGATCATTTCTTTGTCAGTGGGAAAACGTTCAAAATCAGCAGGGGATCAAATGTTTTTTTCCCTCACTGAAGAAGTAGCAAGAACATTTGCTCAGTGTGCAAAGTCAAGTTTATGTTCACAATTTTATAGTCACAAGTTTTGTTCTACTGCATCCCTAAATTTCCATGTTCAGTTTCCTCTTTATTTATTAATCAATGGGCCTATTCCTTTGTTAATCTGGCTTAGTAACTTCCTGATCTGGACTGAGCTCACCTAAGAACCTGAAAAGTATGGAGATTTACAGAAATTGACAGAGCATCAAGTACAAGCAGAGCCGGTGCAACCATAAGATATCACAGGCAGCTGCCTTAGGGTGAGCCAGTCAGGGGTGCACAATGTCCAGGTGACTGGCAGGGAAGAAGTGCACATTGCTCCCCCACTTGCCAGTTACTCCATGCTGGGAATAACAAACAGCTTCCTTTCAGATTGGGGAGAGGATAAAGAAAATCCTCTACCGCGGTACAAAAGGCCATGCTATAAGGAGGTAAGCAGGCCTAACAGGGGATGAAAAGACCACAAAGAGAGCAAGAAGGGGTAGATAAAGAGGCACATAAAAGGGGCAGGGGGGAGAGACACATTAAAGGGAGAAAGAGACACAGAGGGAGGTCGAGAAAGGGAAAAAGGCACACACAGAGGAACTGGAGGGTGAAAGAGACACAACGAGAGGCTGGGGAAGTTGAGAAAAAGCGGCACAGGGAAGGTAAAAATAGACACACAAAGGGGCACAGGGGAGAAAGACACAGAAAGATCCTGGGAAAGAGATACACAGAGAGACTCACAAAGCAGCAGGGAGAAGTAATAGTTACACAAATAATACACAAAGGGTCTGGGGGAAGTAAGATACACACAATCGGACCAGGGTGAAAATAAGAGGCACACAAAGAGGCTGAAGGAAGTAAGAGACACACAAGGGGGCTGGAAGAAGTAAGAGAAATACAAAGGGGTGAACAAGGAGACACACAATGGAACTGTATGACACATCAAGCAAAATAATTGTGGATAAGATATGCTAAAGAAGGTAATGAGGTCATAAGAAAGATTAAAGGTGGAAAGAAATTCAAAAGGGAGGTTAAGAGACACACAGGTGAAGATGCATTTTTTTTACGGTGTTGGTAAAATGCATCTGTGCCTGTGTAGCCAAAAATCCTTGCACCGGCCCTGAATGCAAGTATCTTTTTTCTATATTTTTTTTTTACATTGTAAACTAGGTAAGATCAGACCACATGAACGGAGTTGCGGTGTGATCTCTTTAGATTGGCTAGTTTGGGTGAATCACTAGTGGTTAACCTTGCCACTTTAAGATGGCTGATACACAATCTTATTGAAGATATTTAGAGTTAAAGGGAAAGGATGTACTAAACATTGCAGCAAAATAGTATTTCCTACTCTGTCACCCCAAGTTCATCAAAGATTCTGCTACTTGACAGAACAAACAGCACTGATTGGGTAGATCTTTCTCACTTTACCTTGAGTAAATTCATTCTTTTAAATTATTGTGCATTTATCGTATTCAACCATATCTTGTATTCAACTGTATGGCAGATAAGAAAGAAGGTATAAAGTTCATCTGTTTAGCGTTACCCCAGTAACCAATCAGTAAGGCAGGCTACTTCTGTGAATTGACTAAACATATTTGCGTTCGTGTTTGCTTTGCAGTCCAAATCTTTGTTCATTTGATATAACTGCTATTTAAACCTCCCCTGAAAATGGTGTAATGTCGATATTTGATTTTATGCAGTGCTTTTTGAGATGTGAACATTCTTAACCCCTTAAGGACACACAACATGTGTGACATGTCATGATTCCCTTTTATTCCAGAAGTTTGGTCCTTAAGGGGTTAATCTGCATGGCTAAACTAATGTATATGGATATACGGCTTCATGAAATTGTTGAGGATGGATGAGCAATTTTACTCATGTGTACAACTGAATACATGTTGATATATGAGTTCATGTTAGGGTCCTTGATATGCAGAATAAATATTTTATACCCCTGCTATTAATATTCAATTGTTCTTTCAGTTTATTACAGTGTTTTTCTATTTTTTTTTTTTATTTTTTTTTACTTCATCAAGCACATATGTTTTAGTGAATGAATATATGAATCCGAGAAGAGAGAGATATAAGATGAAAATCAAAGATCAATGAATGTAGAGAGTGAAATGTAAGAATGAATTTGTTAATTCTCTCTCCTTCTATATTAGCTCACATTGTCATTCTTATTGTCACACTGTGAAAATGCCCCTATATAAATTATATGGAAAAGGCTATCATTTTTTTTAGAAATATGCTAAATATATACAGTATTCTGTATGTGAGATATTTGATAGAGGTCAGATAACAGGGGAAAAAAGAGACACTTTGAGGGGAAGATTAAAAGATATTGGAAATGTATTTTGCTATATATTAAATATAGTGATAATTTGACGACTGAGTGATTAATCTAAGGGAACTAAAACATACAATACATTTTATGTTAAATATTTTGTGACTATATCGTATGCCCGTTTAAAAAAAAAAAAATTCACGTGGTAATCAAGAATTATTTTCAGAAAATATTTGCAAATTTCTACAGCATGACCACAAATAAACGTAATATTTTAGTTAGATTCTGCAATAGTTTGCAAATGATACAAATGCAAAGTGAAATACTTCATACAATAGGAATGTGCACTCATGTAACCATAATCACGTATTTGTGGTATGTTTCACCTCTACAGTCAGCCATTCAATTCTGGCTGAATGACTAGTACAAGGTAAGATTATAATTAAACCACATCCTCATAATTCATATATTCCATATTCTATCTATTGTCAGTATAGACTAAGGCAGCCCGTAGATACATTTTCACAGGTTGTAAACTTTGGTCATAACAGATATACAGGGAGTGCAGAATTATTAGGCAAATGAGTATTTTGACCACATCATCCTCTTTATGCATGTTGTCTTACTCCAAGCTGTATAGGCTCGAAAGCCTACTACCAATTAAGCATATTAGGTGATGTGCATCTCTGTAATGAGAAGGGGTGTGGTCTAATGACATCAACACCCTATATCAGGTGTGCATAATTATTAGGCAACTTCCTTTCCTTTGGCAAAATGGGTCAAAAGAAGGACTTGACAGGCTCAGAAAAGTCAAAAATAGTGAGATATCTTGCAGAGGGATGCAGCACTCTTAAAATTGCAAAGCTTCTGAAGCGTGATCATCGAACAATCAAGCGTTTCATTCAAAATAGTCAACAGGGTCGCAAGAAGCTTGTGGAAAAACTAAGGCGCAAAATAACTGCCCATGAACTGAGAAAAGTCAAGCGTGCAGCTGCCAAGATGCCACTTGCCACCAGTTTGGCCATATTTCAGAGCTGCAACATCACTGGAGTGCCCAAAATCACAAGGTGTGCAATACTCAGAGACATGGCCAAGGTAAGAAAGGCTGAAAGACGACCACCACTGAACAAGACACACAAGCTGAAACGTCAAGACTGGGCCAAGAAATATCTCAAGACTGATTTTTCTAAGGTTTTATGGACTGATGAAATGAGAGTGAGTCTTGATGGGCCAGATGGATGGGCCCGTGGCTGGATTGGTAAAGGGCAGAGAGCTCCAGTCCGACTCAGACGCCAGCAAGGTGGAGGTGGAGTACTGGTTTGGGCTGGTATCATCAAAGATGAGCTTGTGGGGCCTTTTCGGGTTGAGGATGGAGTCAAGCTCAACTCCCAGTCCTACTGCCAGTTTCTGGAAGACACCTTCTTCAAGCAGTGGTACAGGAAGAAGTCTGCATCCTTCAAGAAAAAACATGATTTTCATGCAGGACAATGCTCCATCACACGCGTCCAAGTACTCCACAGCGTGGCTGGCAAGAAAGGGTACAAAAGAAGAAAATCTAATGACATGGCCTCCTTGTTCACCTGATCTGAGCCCCATTGAGAACCTGTGGTCCATCATCAAATGTGAGATTTACAAGGAGGGAAAACAGTACACCTCTCTGAACAGTGTCTGGGAGGCTGTGGTTGCTTCTGCACGCAATGTTGATGGTGAACAGATCAAAACACTGACAGAATCCATGGATGGCAGGCTTTTGAGTGTCCTTGCAAAGAAAGGTGGCTGTATTGGTCACTGATTTGTTTTTGTTATGTTTTTGAATGTCAGAAATGTATATTTGTGAATGTTGAGATGTTATATTGGTTTCACTGGTAAAAATAAATAATTGAAATGGGTATATATTTGTTTTTTGTTAAGTTGCCTAATAATTATGCACAGTAATAGTCACCTGCACACATAGATATCCCCCTAAAATAGCTAAAACTAAAAACAAACTAAAAACTACTTCCAAAAATATTCAGCTTTGATATTAATGAGTTTTTTGGGTTCATTGAGAACATGGTTGTTGTTCAATAATAAAATTAATCCTCAAAAATACAACTTGCCTAATAATTCTGCACTCCTCTACTAACTCTGTTACCCCGCCAACTCCAGTTGTAAACTACTGGTGGAGGCAAGAACACTTCACACAATTTCCCCAGAAATTGTAGCTTTTCTAGTTTCTTATGATAACACACACTATACCCCCCCATGATGATTTGGGAAAGCATATTTCTCCATTCAGTCATCCAACTACTTGTACCATGAACTGCCTGCTCATCCTCAGCAAAGCAAACGGCAAGGGTTTAAAGTAAAGTAAGATTGCAGGTACAGCTTTCCAGCACCATAAACACTAAAATAATATTAATCTTCAGTATGCATGTTGATAGCCCTATCTTTTACTACTGAGTAATATACCTACTTAGCATCCTCAACATTAAAACCACTGACAGCTGGAGTGAATAACATTGATTATATTGTTACTATGTCACCTGTCAAGAGGTGTGAATTATTAAGCAGCAAGTGTCAATCATCTTCCAGTTCTTGAATTTCACGTGTTTGAATCAGGAAAAAATGGCAATTAAATAGATCAGAGTGACTTTGACAAGGAACAAATAATGATGGTTAGACGACTGGGTCACAGCATCTCTAAAACAGAAAATTTTGTGTTGGGAGGGTTCCCTTTATGCTGTGATTAGTGCCTACCAAAAGTGGTGCAAGTAAGGAACTGCTGAATCTGCATCAGGATCATGGGCACATTGATGCACGTCAGGAGAGAAGGCTGGTCCATCTGGTCCTGTCAGGGCACCGCGGGCAGCTGTAAGGGGAGGCTGCAATCCACTTGCAGCACTCACCCTCAGTCCCTCGCCGCCCGCGGTCTCCCCTTCCCCTACCTGTCAGCGAGCAGCGTCCTCTCTGCTCCAGGCGCCGCTCGCATCCTCCTCCTCGCCTCCCAGCGGCAGCATGTATAACGCTGCACACTGGGAGCCCGCGCATTTATGCGAACGCCAGGGTCGGTCACGCGACCCGGTGTTAAAGTCACAGTACCATAATCACAGTGGGAGGTGTAAATATATCCCACGTGTGATTGTTAATTCTGATTGGAAGTTATCCAATCAGAATTAACCATAGGATTTATATACTTACCTTTCCTGTCTCTCAGTGCCCTGTTGTGGTCTTGTGATACCTGTATTGCAGTCTGTTCGTGCGTCTCTCTTTGGTTACCGATTATTTGGCTTGTTATTCCGATTTTCCCGTATTCTCCATTCCTTTGACCTCGGCTTGTTTCTCGTTCTCCTGTTTTCTGGCTCCCTTTACTTGGCTTGTCTCCTGACTATTCTTAGTATGCTTAACCCGGCCATTCTAAGGACCGGTATTGCACCCTTTACTTTCTGTGACCTGTTAGCGTGTTAGGTTCCCGAATCGTGACAGGTCCAATCACACAGAAGAGCTACTGTAGCTCAAATGACTGAAAAACCTAATGCCAGTCACGATAGAAAGGTGTCACGATAGAAAGTGCATAGCAGTTTGCTGTATACTGGGCTGTGTAGCCACAGACCGGGCAGCAGGCTCATGTCCACCACCAAAAGCACTGTCAATAGGGAAGTGAGTGTCAGAGCTGGACCATGGAGCAATGGAAGAAGGTTGGTTACCTGGTCTGATATATCCCGTTTTCTTTTAAATCGGGTGGATGGCTGGGTATGTGCATCTTTTACCTGGGTAAGAGATGGCAGCAGGATGCACTATGGGGAGAAGGCAGGACAGCAGAGGCAGTTTTATGCTCTGGGCAATGTTCAGCTTGAAAATCCCTGGCATTCAGGTGGATGTTAGTTTGACACATAACACCTACCTAGAGTTTTTTGCATAACATGTACACCCCTTCATGGCAATGGTGTTCCCTGATGGCAGTGTCATCTTTCAACAGAATAATGCACCTGCCACACTGCAAAAATGTTCAGAAATGGTTTAATTAACATGAGAAAGAGTTCACTGTGTTACCTTGGCCTCCAAATCCCCCAGCTCTCAATCCAATTAAGCATCTGTGGGATATGCTGGTTTAACAAATCCGATCCATTGAGGCCCCACCTTGCAACTTGCAGAACTTAAAGGATCTGCTGCTAATGCCATGGTGCCAAATACCATCAGCCACGTTTGGAGGTCTTGTGGAGTCCATGCTTCATCACATCAGAGTTATTTTGGCAGCACAAGGGACAGCTATACAATATTAGGCATGTGGTATTAAAGGACCACTATAGTGCCAGGAAAACATACTCGTGCCCCCACCGTCAGGGACCCCCTCCCGCTGGGCTCTGGAGAGAGGAAAGGGTTAAAATCTTACCTTTCTCCAGTGCCGGGCGGGGAGATTTCCTCCTCCTCCTCTCCTTCTTCCTAGCGACGTCATCGGCTGAATGCGCATGCACGGCAGGAGCCGCACGCGCATTCAGCCAGTCGCATAGAAAAGCATTTACAATGCTTTCCTATGGACGCTGGCGTCTTCTCACTGTGATTTTCACAGTGAGAAGCACGCAAGCGCCTCTAGCGGCTGTCAATGAGGCTTTAGAGGCTGGATTAACCCTCAGTGTAAACATAGAAACTGCTATGTTTATAAAAAAAGGGATAATCCTAGCTGGACCAGGCACCCAGACCACTTAATTAAGCTGAAGTGGTCTGGGTGCCTATAGTGGTCCTTTAATGTTGTGGCTAATCAGTACAGCTACGTATTATAGTATGATTTTTTTTTTAATAAGTTAAATGTAAGCAGTGACTCTATAACTCGACTTCAACATTACGTTATATGGCATTAAAATCATCTCCCATGATAAATACATCTTTGTAGGGGGTTTTTGCCACTAGGCATCAGCTCATCACCCTGGGCCCTCAATATTGATTGCTGTGAAACAAAGTGTTGTCAGATATGATACATAGGGCATATTATTTATGCCTTTTAACATGTAACATCTCACACAAATGCTATACACAATGCAGTTAATGTTATTGCATGTAAACAAAGGATATTGCTAAATATTTAATACTAGTCGGAAAGTCCTACAGCAGCATGTGTGCAATTTCAGTTCTAACAGATGACAGAATTTTTTCACAATCCTGCAGCTGTAAATAATGGAATACTGACATTTTTATACATTGGGAATTTGTGGCTCTTTTTATAGATTCGATCCAAATAGTTATTAAAGCCTCGGGTCACTTCCACAGCAGGGATTTAATATTGAACTAGGGGAGAAAAAAAAATCATGTTTTCTTTGTTTTGCAGATACAAATATATTAGCTTTTCAGCTCAGAGTATGTGAAACTCAAGGGGTTAATGTTTACAAAATCACTTTACTGGACAAATCTTTGCAATAAAAATATTTCATATTAAATGATTTTACCCAGTGGAATTCACATGAAATTTTAAAATTGTCCTTGTTGTTTTTCGAAGTTATTAGGTTAATGAAAATTACATATAATTAATCGATAACAAGTGAATTTGGTGCTTATAAAAATATATAGAGTGATGAGTTCTTTATTAAATCAGACATGATATTCTAGAAAAATAACAGCACGTTCCATCACATAAAATAATAGAGAACAATTATTTAAAAATAGGAAAAAATATCTGCTAAAAAGTTCACCTTTTTGGCTATTATACCCTGCCTTTCATATCATTGATCATCTATCTTTGGTCTAATTATCCTAGATATTGAAAATCCGTCTCATGTTAACATTGCTATAGTTTTCCTTTGTGGGTTAACTTGGAAATCCTGACAAGTTCTGTATCATTGCTTTGGATCTGAACATTTGATTTAACATTCTTATTTCTTTTATATATTTTTTTTTTATTACAAATGTATTATATTATAAATGTATTGTTTAAAATTTGAAACATTTCCTTTGGCTACAGGACATTTCCTTTGTCTATCTATTTCTGCATCATTCGTCCACACATGCTATAATCATGTTTGTTGAAGCCCAATACTAACGTCCAGTGGATGACCGATGATACTGAATAATTCTAAAACTACTGTGCCTTTCAGCTTCACTGGATCATTAAAGTGATACTGTAACTACCAAAGCAACTTTAGATTTAGTGTATAAATCAAGTGTATTGCCCTTAGAGTGTCACTGTTCATTTTATGGCATTTAGGGGTTAAGTAACTTTTGTTTCTGTTTATGCAGCCCTTGCCACATCTCCACTGGTTGTCACATTCTCCATGAACAAAAAAAGTTACATTTTAAATCAGATCATACGGCACAGTGTGTTTACTTTAGTCTTGCTCTGTCAATTGAACTTTAGAGGATCACTATAATGTCAGGAATAGAAACATGTCCTTATACCCCACTAGGTGTCCCCCCCAATGAAAGGGTTTGAAAGGTGAGTATTTCTCACTTTTCAGACCTCATTGTACAGCTCTCCTTGCTACAGCTCCACTTCTTTGGCAGAAATCATCAATGTTAATGATCTTAGCCAAACCAATGCTTCGCCAATGGGAGGCTAGTGCACATGCAAGGCAAAACACAATGTTGCATCAATCAAATGCTGCTCTATGGGCAGCATTTTATCTATAACCAAGTTTTATTTGGCTATAATAAAGGAAGCGCCTCTAGTCTTCCTAAACAGGTGTATTAAACCTGTTGTGTAAAAATTGCCGCTCCTACAGAATGGAAATGTTTTACATTGCAGGCTTCAAATGACAGGGACAGTAGACCCAGACCACCTCAGCGAGGCTCAGAGGTCTGGGTGCCTTTAGTGTCACACAGACTCGGCTATAGCAGGCAATTAACAGAGCAAGAGATAATAAATTCTAAATTAAGTACATAACTAAATATATCAGACTCTTTTTCAGGAAGTGTTTAGGAAGGCTGTGAAAGTCACAGCAACGGGAGGTGTGGCTATGGCTGAACAAGCAGAGTGATTTAACACCTAAATGGCAGATAATTAAACAGTGGGACTGCAGAAGAATGATCTATACACCAAAACTGATACATTAAGCTAAAGTATGTTGGTGCCTAGAGTGTCCTATTAATGCTGACTTCTTAAAACAATTATTTCTACACTAAAATGAACCACTGTAATCCCATTGATTGCAATATACGTACTATGTTAGCATGCGTCCCTGATAGTAGTACACTTCTCATCGCATGAAATAGTAAAAAGAACTCTCCACTATTATTGTTCATCTAAAGGAAGAAAAAAAATTACTTGCGCATGATCCCAAATTTCTATATACATTTAAATCACTGGAGGTTTTTCAGTATCACTCCAATGGCCATTAAAGCGTACAGTCATCTACCACGTCATGGCAAAACCTTTTATGTGAGTCCTGCACTAACAACTCACCTTGCGTCTTTCAGCTAAAGGGCAAAATCTCTAACAAGATTTTTCTAAATCCCGACACACTTATTAACACTTAATAGGCAATACATGGGTTAGGCAGCAGCACTGTAACATGGCAGTGTATTATAAAAGCAAATACAAACATACAAAACAAGTCCCTGCAAGCAAACTCCCATGGTCTAGATAAAAGTGAATTGTAGTTATGCCTCTGCTTTCTTTACATCATAGCCCAGCATCAGAGCATGCAAATTCATCACAATATTGTCAGTCACCCACTGTGCTCCATTCTGTTCTTCCAGATTTCTAACGTGAGCTTCAAAAGATGTGGTATGGATTCTCAAGTATTGAAACAATGTGCCAGAATTGAGCTCAGAATGAGACATTCAGTCAAGATTCCCCACATCTTAATTGTCAAAATAATCCATGGGAAAGAAGTACAAAAGGTTAAGTAGGAATACAAAATCTGTTAATGTAACAATACTACAGCAAAAGAATGTGCTCATCTATGCATCCCTCAGTCTATCTCTATATCTGTTTGTCTGTCCAAATGTCTATCCCTCTGTATGTCCATCTGTTTGTCTGCCTATCCATCCATATGTTATGTATGTTTTATTTGCAACTGTGGTGAAAGTAACCTCGCCATGGGCTCTTGGAGGGGCCTGCTGGACAGCCTCTTGCCTCAGGACTGTGGCTCCTGGTCCAGGACTGTTAAAAGGCTCTGTTCATGCCTTTTAAATTGCTACGGTTCGGATTGTACTTATTCTGTATGGTTACTGAACAGTTGGACAACCCGTAAGTGGAGTGTGCAGCTCATTACCCCCTATTAACACCTTTAAACCGCATCTTAGTGGGTGATCGTGTGGGTGGTCGTCATTCGTATGTGCGAATATGTGGTAGCGGCCATCTTTAGCTGCGAACACATACAGTGGTGTTTGGTCGTCGAGTGCATGGAACTATAATCGGACACTTGATGGCGCGAACACCGCTGGGACTTCCATCTCTTCTTACATTCAGCTGAATTCACTTGAGAAGAGCGGCATTCGGTGTAAACACACTCCCGAACAAGAGACACATACTAAGTGTACATACAAACTGGTTGCATTTGTATTCCTGTTGTATTGTGAACTCCCGAAAGAGACCAACCGCACAGCCTGATTTCATGGAACTCTTTTGGGCACGAGCCTTGTGTGCAGTCAGTCAAATTATGACCTACATGGAAATCCTGAACCCCTGAACCGATCTGGGTGATTTTTGGATATGTTGTTCCCCCAGATCGAGGCTGTCAGGGGATGTGACTTTTGTGGGGTTTCCATGTGTTTTGGGGGTACTTTGGGGAGGTTGTTAAAATGTGTGTTTTCTGTGTCTGAAGATAATTACCGTATATACTCGAGTATAAGCCGACCCGAATATAAGCCGAGGCCCCTAATTTTAACCCAAAAAACTGGGAAAACTTATTGACTCGAGTATAAGACTAGGGTGGGAAATGCAGCAGCTACTGGTAAATTTCTAAATAAAATTAGATCCTAAAAAAAATATATTAATTGAATATTTATTTACAGTGTGTGTATAATGAATGCAGTGTGTGCGTATGTGTGTGTGTATGAGTGCAGCGTGTGTGTATGAGTGCAGTGTGTGTGTATGAGTGCAGTGTGCTCCCTCCCATAGTGGTCCTTATCCCCCCCCTCCCTCCCATAGTGGTCCTTACCCCCCCCCCTCCCTCCCATAGTGGTCCTTACCCCCCCCCCCCTCCCTCCCATAGTGGTCCTTATACCCCCCCTCCCTCCCATAGCGGTCCTTATACCCCCCTCCCTCCCATAGTGGTCCTTAACCCACCCCCTCCCTCCCATAGTGGTCCTTATACCCCCCCCCCTCCCATAGTGGTCCTTATACCCCTTTTTTTTTTTTTATTAATTTTTTTTTATTATTTTATTTCTTATTTTATTTATATATTTTTTTTTCGTCCCCCCTCCCTGCTTGATATATGGCAGGGAGGGGGGCTCTCCTTCCCTGGTGGTCCAGCATTGGTAGTTCAGTGGGGGGGAGAGGGGGGCTGGCAGAGCTGTACTTACCTTTCCTGCAGCTCCTGTCAGCTCTCTCCTCCTCCGCGCGGTCTGTGCAGCTCCCTCTGTCAGCTCCCAGTGTAAGTCTCGCGAGAGCCGCGGCTCTCACGAGACTTACACTGGGAGCTGACCGAGGTGCTGAACGGACGGCGCGGAGGAGGAGAGAGCTGACAGGAGCTGCAGGAAAGGTAAGTACAGCTCTGCCAGCCCCCCTCTCCCCCCAGTCTGTATTATGGCAATGCAAATTGCCATAATACAGACTCTGACTCGAGTATAAGCCGAGTTGGGGTTTTTCAGCCAAAAAAATGGGCTGAAAAACTCGGCTTATACTCGAGTATATACGGTAAGTTTAGTACAGTTCCTGACTCAATTATCTCTCAGGCACAGGGGAGGGATTACCTTGTTTTGTATGTGTGTCCTGGACCTGAGAGGCAATGTAATCATGTATATATTTTTACTGTAGTCTACTCTCAGGTCCAGTGGGGAATGCCGCTGGAATATGTATTAGGAAACCCCTTGCATGGGGACCTGCATATAAGGCCAGTTGTGGCTGCCAATAAAACAGTTCCTCCTTACCCGTAACATAGAGTCTCATCTCTGACCCCACCCTTCCTTGTACTATAGTGCTCTATGCACCCAATTGTATGTAAATGGGGCTGTTGGGGTTTAAATGTGTGTGCCATGTCTATTAAAGTGAATTGCTGTTTAACCTTCACCAAGTGTCATTAGGTGTTTAGTCCAGGGTGGAAAAGACCCTCGGTGAAGTCTTGGTGACTGGGTCTGAATTGCTCCATGGTCCCGAGGAAGTAGACTTGGCGGAGGTACTCGTTTGGAGTACTGGAGCTCCGTCACAACCATCATGGCCGGATTTCCCATTAGGCAGAGTACGCACCTGCCTACAGGTGCCTGACTACTAAGGGGGACCTGTTTTCAGCATTTCAGACATCCCAAGTCTCCCGGAGGTTCTGGGAGACTCACGCATTTTGTATGCAGCTCCCTGTCACGCACAAATGATAAAGAATATCCCAGGAGATAGGGTTGTAGAGAAGGGGGCACCTTAGAATTTTGGGCCTACAGGCACCTTACATGTAAATCCGGTCCTGACCACCATATGACTTTTTGAAGGGAAACAATATTTGCAGGACAGATTTATTTTATATTATTTATTACTCAATGTTGAGACTGGATTCCATAATAAATGTTCATAATTCTATTCTTCCCAATGCTAGTCATATGTACTTCCAGATCTTTGTCATATTTAATTCAGACACGATATTTCCCATAATATATTTTCTTTTGAATAAATTATGCGTATTTCATTCTGTCTTTAACTAAATAAAACATTTACTTAAGAGATATCTGTATGCTATTTTTATGGGAACATGATATGATTTATTAGGGAAAGTATGGAACCATGGAATTGTGAATGAAACATTGAAGAATATCATAATATTCTTATATTTTACCAAATATCAGTTTTTTTAAATTACATGTATAAATGCATTGCAAACAATGTTTAATTATTTAAAGTTGTATTTTGTCCTTATAGCTGCTAGTTTGACTGGAACTTATCTGTTGCTTAGTGACATTATTGCTATTTTCCCTTTTTTTGTATGTCTGAACTTTTGATACACTGCATTATTTATTCATAAAATGTATTTATTTATAAAATATTTTACCAGGAAAGATATCTTGAGATTTCTCTTGTTTTCAAGTATGTCCTGGGTCCACAAAACATTGCATTGTTACATTAGGGTACAATAAAATACAAAAACAATATTAATACATAATAAATACAAAATTAACATAGAACAGGTAGGAAATATATAATCAACCATGACAGGTGCATTCTGTTTTGAGGTATGTAGAGAAGGATCTCTTAAAGGACTTTAGGCTTCGGGAAGATTTTAAATTGTGCGGGAGGTTGTTTCGCAATTGCGGTGCATTGAGACATAGATTAAAGAAACATTGAATTGGGGCTTGTAACTTATGTAGAAGTACAAGTAGAACAGATATCCTCTCGTGGAAGTAAACATAGAAACATAGAATGTGACGGCAGATAAGAACCATTCGGCCCATCTAGTCTGCCGAGTTTTCTAAATACTTTCATTCCCTGGCCTTCTCTTATAGCTAGGATAGCTTTATGTCTATCCCACGCATGCTTAAACTCCTTTACTGTGTTAACCTCTACCACTTCAGGTGGAAGACTATTCCATGCATCCACTAACCTCTTAGTAATGTAATACTTCCTAATATTATTGTTAAGCCTTTCCCCCTCTAATTTAAGACTATGTCCTCTTGTTGTGGTTGTTTGTCTTCTTTTAAATATAGTCTCCTCCTTTACTGTGTTGATTCCCTTTATGTATTTAAACGTTTTTATCATATCCCCCGTCTCGTCTTTCCTCCAAGCTATACATGTTAATATCCTTTAACCTTTCCTAGTAAGTTTTATCCTGTAATCCATGAACCAGTTTAGTAGCCCTTCTCTGAACTCTCTCCAAAATATCAATATCCTTCTGGAGATATGGTCTCCAGTACTGCGTACAATACTCCAAGTGAGGTCTCACCAGTGTTCTGTACAATGGCATGATCACTTCCATCTTTCTACTGCTAATACCTCTCCCTATACAACCAAGCATTCTGCTAGAATGTCCTGCTGCTCTATTACATTGTCTGCCTACCTTTAAGTCATCTGATATAATTACCTCTAAATCCCTTTCCTAAGATGTTGAGGTTAGGACTCTATCATATATTCAATACTCTGCCCTTCAATATTATGTCCAAGATGCATTATCTTGCCCTTATCCACATTAAATGTCAGTTGCCACAACGCTGACCATTTTTCTAGTTTACGTAAATCATTTGACATTTGGCTTATCCCTCCTGGAACCTCAATCCTGTTACATATCTTAGTATCATCAGCAAAAATACATTACTTGCCATCAAGACCTTCTGCAATATCACTAATAAAAACATTAAAGAGAATGGGTCCAAGTACAGATCCCTGAGGTACCCCATTGGTGACAAGACCATGCTTTGTCACCATTGACTACAACCCTCTGTTGCCTGTCACTCAGCCACTGCATTAGCCATTCAACAATATTGGAATCCAAACTTAAAGATTGCAGTTTATTGATAAGCCTTCTATGTGCAACCGTGTCAAAAGCCTTACTAAAATCTAGGTAAGTAATGTTTACTGCACCACCCTGATCTATTATTTTAGTTACCCAATCAAAAAAAATCAAGATCCAGATTCTTCTGGCTGATCATTAAAAAGCAGCTGCTTAAAGGAACACTGTAAGTACCATAACTACTTAATCTCATTGAAGTGGTTATAGAGTATGTGGCCCCTTGCCCTATCCTTCCATTCCTTATTAAATAGTTTTTTAAGTGGGCTGATGAGGAAGCATATGCCTGAGCAGCAATGGATTGCTATGATTGGTTGAAAGTGTCAATGGCCACAGAGTCATTATAGGTATGTATCCATGTGGCTTTAAGTGATCTCTGCCTTAGCCATACCTCAAGTGAGCGTGGTGCTATGGAAATAGGACATTTTCAACAATATATTTTGTAATTTAATTTATATATAGTAATACCCCAGAATTTCCAGCGGTTATGTTCCTAGATCCCTCGCAAATTTTGAAAATGCACGAATTGTGGACGGACAACTAACAAATGCCTATAAATACCTATCTTCATATGTTAAACACTAAATATGTCCTCAAAACACTTCAAGTTCATTTAAAAATTGATGTTATAATTTACACTATCCTTTAAAATTGTACAGGTCGTGAGACGTGATAAACTGACTGAGCCAGGACACCGATTTACACGTTGACAAAGGCATCACAGGAGAGCACCTAATAAGAAGCAAGGAAAGATTGAAGATGTGTTCTGATTGGCTACATCCACCAAAGCACATTTCATCTTCTTCGCAAGCATTCTCATAGTGTATGAGCATTCTGTTCTAATATTATGAGGGGGCTTAGTGTTTCCTCTACGATAGGACTAAAATATAGTAGTTTCAAGTTTTAAGTTCCAAGGAAAAAATTACGCAAATTTGTGAAGCCGCAGATTCAGAAGTGTGAATCTTTGGGATATTACTGTAGCTTCTTGGAGCCTCCTGGTTGCAAATGTTCTATAAATGGTATATTTCAAATCTCAGATGAAAGTCTCCGAAAATTTTACTCCAAGGACCATAACCACTACTGTGGTGGTTATGATGTGAAGACCCTGGTCTTTTCCTGGTAATGGGGCAAACTGTTTGGATGGATTGCCCTCTTACCTGGATCCACACCGGATGCCTGGTCTCCTTTAAGGCTGTCTGTAATGTGCTTCTGGTTTCTAGATTCCGAACCTGTCGGACTTTTTTGGCTAAGAACGTTAGTTGACCATTCTCAGTCAATTCTCATTCATTCTCAGAATTGGCTTTTGCCAGCCTGGAACTTTAGCCATGGTGTTTGTAGTAACCCTTTAACGTTCTTTAGAATGATTAATCTCACAATTGTTTCTTGATTAAACTATATATATATTTGTTTGATGGTCATCAGTAGACAAACCACAGTTCTGACATTTAATTTCTAGTATTTTCCTTTCTTAAATGTTTAGTGTTTTAGCATAATTGAGTCCTGATAAGTTCTTCACAACAAACAAATACAAGACCTGTTTAATAACTTTGATTTTCATTATACTGTATTATCTAATAAACCTAGAACCTTACAGCTACACGTGCATGTAAGTTTAAACACAATATTTAAACATCTAAATACTATAAAAATGATGTCAGATTAATTTAAGAAATAGTTCATATTTTGATTGAAATATGAAGATGAACTGGATAGCCCAATCATTCATATATTCATATCATTACCATTCATATAATTCAGGAAATATTTATTTAATAATGTCTACTTTTTCCAATGTATATGATAATCATAGATAATCATAAATTAATTGAACTTGATTATTATTCCATGTCAGGTTTATGGCAAATGATGTTAGAATAGGACATTAAAATGTATCTTATTTTGTTAATATTTAAAATATGGTAATATACTTAACTACTATTTAGAAAAGCTGCCTGTCAAGAGACTTCTTCAGAAGACTAATCTCATATCTATATGTCATTTACAGAATACTTAATTTATATCTAATTTCTCATATACACATTATACCAAAATTGCTTGTGCTTTAAGAAAGAAAAAAAAAAACTGTTGAGTACTGTGTATGTATTTGTATTTTCTATTGTTAAAATTATTATTTTGTTTTATTAGATCTGTATTATCATAATTAGCGTTGCTTTTGGAGAATATAATATGCAGAATACGTAGAAGAGATAAGCTGCAGGGAAATATTTTTTTTGCTAAATGTACAGTTTATGAAATGACCTTAAAAAAGCAACAAATCAATATTGAATCACTACATAATTCTAAAATATGTGTTATCTTATATATGCAGTATACATATGGACCAGTGATACGTTTTTCTAATAGTAGAATTTTCTTGGAAAAAGAGAGAGCAGCAACAAAGATAAATATTTTGGCAATAGACCTCGGAGAAGCACCAAAGGTTTATTATAACTTATTTGTGTTATGACAGTAAAGAAGACTCTTAGAGACTGTCATGTAGCCCTTGGAGCAGCGCAGGTAAGGGGAATGGGCCTTGACGTAGCTAGGAGACAGGCATAGAAGGGATGCAGAGACAGAATTGGCTAGAGAAATTGGAGGTAGGGTTTTGACTGTAGGAGTATATACAGTGGCCATTTTAGATCAGGCGCCATTTTAATTAATCCCCACTTACCTGTTTTTGTCCTACCCACCCTCCCTCCCTTTTTGTTTTAGTTCCCGTTCTGTCACGGCGGCGGGGAATGGATAGACAAGTTGGGGTGTAGGTTGTTTGTCCTGATGTAAGATAGTTTAGTTCACTAAGAACAGGTAGATTTGGAAGGGTATTGGTAGGTTCAAGTTCGTTAGTAGCTCCGGACCTGGTGTGTGTAGGGTGTATCTCGGTATACCCCTACATGGTAAAAACCTGGAAAATCATGCCCTATGTGGCAATGGTTTATGTTTATATGTTAATTATATGTTGTAATGTGGTATTATTTATTGTGATGTGGGTCATTGTCTGGGTTAGTATTGTTAAAGGAGTTGGGATTGATATGTTATGCAGAGAGTTGAGCGAACCCGAACTGAAAAGTTCGGGTTCGTACCGAACATGAGGTTTTTTGGACCCGGACCCGAACGCGGACATATCACTGTATGTTCGGGATGAAGTTCGGAGTTCAGCGATTTAATTACCCGTTTTGAAAGGCCCTAGGGCAGCCAATCAGCAAGCGTTTGACTCGTGTGCCCTTAGAAGCCATCACAGCCATGCCTACTAATGGCATGGCTGTGATTGGCCAGTGCAGCAAGTGACCCAGCCTCTATAGAAGCTGGTCACTTAGTATTAGTAAATTATGCCCCTACTCGCTATACCGTGAGTAGGGGCGTGTCTACTCGCCCCTGTGGCTGCTCACTGTTAAAAAAAAAAAAAGAAAACATTCCCCCCTCCTGAGCCCCCACCCGTGACGCGCGAGTGGGGACTTTTAAACTAAAGGGGGGTGGGGGCCCTAAATATCAATAAGGGGGGAGACCAATTATCCCCCCCCCCGGCCCCCAACCCTGAGAGGTGGGTGGGGGCCCTAAATAACAATAAGGGGGGGACCTATTGTCCTCCCCCCCACCCCTGAGTGGTGGGTAGGGGCAATAAATAAAAATTGGGGGGGGGGACCTAATGTCCTCCCTCAGGCTCCCACCCCTGCGCAGCGGGTGGGGGCCCTGAATAACAATAAGGGGGCAGGACCTAATGTCCTCCCCCCGGCCCCCACCCATGAGCGGCGGGTAGGGGCCATAAATAGCAATAAGGGGGGGACCTAATGTCCTCCCCCTGGCCCCCACGCCTGTGCGGCGGGTGGGGCCCTAAATAACCATAAGGGGGGACCTAAGGTCTTCCCCCCGGCCCCCACCCATGCGCGGCAGGTGGGGGCCCTAAATAACAATAAGGTAGGGGACATAATGTCCTCCCCTCCGGCCCCCACCACTGAGCGGTGGGTGGGGGCCATAAATAAAAAAGTGCAACCCCCAGGTGACTAGGGGTCCCCAAACCCCTAGTCACCCCCTCCCCCCCAAAAAAATTACCCCTACCTACCCCCCTCATCCTGAAAATAATGAGGGGGTACCCTTGTCTACCTGTAAAAAAAAAAAAAAAAAAAAAAACTTACCATTTGATGTCTTCTTTCTTCTAATAAGAGCCAAATAAAAATCCAGAATAACCGACACACGTAAAAAAAAAAAGCTCTGCAGGGTGGGGGAAGGCTTATAAAGCCTTGCCCCGCCCTGCAATTAGGCTCAGAGCACTCTGATAGGTGGGTTTAAGCCATCCAATCAGAGTGCTCTGACAGGTAAATGAAGAGACTGACAGGTAAGTCTCTACATTTACCTGTCACAGCACTCTGATTGGTTGGCTTGAAATCCAATTGGTTGGCTTGAAATCCAATGAAATTCCTGTGTCATTTTACACAGCGTGGAAAAGTTATTTGGACATTAGGTCCCCCCCCCCTTATTGTTATTTAGGGCCCCCACCCACTGCGCAGGGGTTCGGGGTTGGGGACTGGGGGGAAGACAGTAGGTCCCCCCTATTGTTATTTAGGGCCCCAACCCGCCGCACAGGGGTGGGGGCCAGGGGGAGGACATTAGGTCCCCCCAATTTTTATTTATGGCCCCCACCTACCGCTCAGGGGTGGGGGCCGGGGGGAGGACAGAAGGTATCCCCCCTATTGTTATTTAGGGCCCAAACCCGACGCGCAGCGGTTGGGGGCCGGGGGGAGGACATTAGGTCCCCCTCTTATTGTTATTTAGGGCCCCCACCCGCCGCTCAGGGGTGAGGGCCATGGGGGAGGACCGTAGGTCCCCCTCAATTTCTTATTTATGGCCCCTACCCACCGTTCAGCGGTGGGGCCGAGGGGGCAATAGGCCACAGGCTGCTCACTGTTTAATAGACATGCCCCTACTAGCTGGGTCACATGCTGCACTGGCCAATCACAGCCATGCCATTAGTAGGCATGGCTGTGATGGCTTCTAAGGGCACACGAGTCAAACGCTTGTTGATTGGCTGCCCTGCGGAACACCGAACTCCAACCCGAACATACAGTGATATGTCCGTGTTCGGGTCCGGGGTCCAAAAAACTTAATGTTCGGTACGTTCGGGTTCGCTCAACTCTAATCATATTAACCCCTTAAGTCCGGAGGGCGTACTATTACGTCCTTTTAAAAGCGGCTCTAAACGCCGCCGGACGTAATAGTACGCCCTCCGTATTTTAGTAACTTACCCGGTCGCCGGCGGTCCCACGCCGGCGATCGCGGTTGGGGGGACTCCCAGGGAGCCCCCCCGCGGCACATCTTCCTCCTCCGGTGCCTCCCGGTCATGTGAGAGTGAGGTCCTTGCGAGGACCTCACAATCACATGGCCGGGATAGCTGGCTCAGGCATTGCCAGCAGGGGGACCAACTGTAATGACAGTTGGTCCCCCTGCTGGCTGAAAATAAAATAAAAATAATGTTAAAAGTGTAAAAAAAAAAATTTATACTTAGATCATATATATATATATTATATATATATATGATCTAAGTATATATATACACATATACATACACACACATACACCGTCTAGGTGTATTTTAATATTAATATATATATAATTATATATATATATTAATATAAAATTACACGTAGACTGATACTGATTAAATATATATATAATTATTGTTATATATATATTTATAAATAATATAAAAAAAAAAATATGTAAATACGTAAAAAAATAAAATAAAATAAATAATTAAAAATAAAATATTAAAAAATATATAGATGTGTTTTATTTCGTTCTAACTGTATTGTGATATTAATATATATATATTTATATCAAAATACACGTAGAACGAAATAATATATATATCTATATACATAAATATATACGTATATATCACTATATATATACCTATATATAAATAAAAATATAAAAAAAAAATATATATATATATACGTATATATACACATATGTATATATATACATATATTAATTCTACACATATATTTATGTAATAATTTTACATAATTAGGTATCCTAATTAATTACAATTAGCGGGACCTGCCTGACCACCCATGCCGAAAGTATAGGGAATTTAATTTGCTAGCACTATATTTAACCCTATAACTTTCCAAGACACCATAAAACCTGTACATGGGGGGTACTGTTTTACTCGGGAGACTTCGCTGAACACAAATATTAGTGTTTCAAAACAGTAAAATGTATTACAACCATGATATCGCCAGTAAAAGTTACGTTTTTTGCATTTTTCACGCACAAACAGCACTTACAGGGACGATATTATTGCTGCAATACTTTTTACTGTTTTGAAACACAAATATTTGTGTTCAGCGAAGTCTCCTGAGTACAACAGTACCCCTCATGTACAGGTTTTATGGTGTTTTCAAAAATTACAGCGTCAAATATAAGGCTTGCGTTGCCTTTATGACCCTATGGTAGCCCAAGAATGAAAATTACCCCTATGATGGCATACCATTTGCAATAGTAGACAACCAAAGGTATTGCAAATGGGGTATGTCCAGTCTTTTTTAGTAGCCACTTAGTCACAAACACTGGCCAAAATTGGCGGTTTTTGCATTTTTCACACACAAACAAATACGAACGCTAACTTTGGCCAGTGTTTGTGACCAAATGGCTACTAAAAAAGACTGGACATCGCTTATTTGCAATACCTTGGGTCGTCTACTATTGCAAATGGTATGCCATTATGGGTGTAAATTTATTTCCTGGGCTACTATACAGTCTCAAAGGCAACGTAACCAATCTGGCGAATTTCAATTTCAAATGTAACACGCTATATTTGACCCTGTAACTTCCCAAAACACCATAAAACCTGTACATAGGGGGTACTGTTTTACACGTGAGACTTTGCTGAATACAAATATGTGTATTTTATTGCAGTAAAAGCAAACAGTATTATGACATTGACAGTTAAAATGTCATGTAGAACGAAAAAAATCAAAAAAAATCTTATTTTGTCCCATTTTTTTCATATTAAATTATGTTTCATAGCTAAATATTTGATATTAAATGAAAGCCCTGTTTCCCCTGAATAAAATGATATATAATAAGGGGGGGTGCATTTAATATGAAAGAGGTGAATTACGGTTGGACAGACATATAGCGCAAATGCCAGGTTTTGTTTACGTTTTGTTTCGTTCACAACTTGTACATTTGGCTGCGGTGTTAAGGGGTTAATACCTTCAATAAAGTGAAGTACAAAAAAAAAAACAGGAGACAAAGGAACATCTCCCCAATTACTTATCCAACATATGTGTTTTTGTGATATGCTTTAAATCTTCAGTAAGTTTTTATACATTACTCTAATTCAGTTATTTTTGTTGTAGATGCTCTACAGCCATAGCGGAAGTTTTGCCAGTTGTCGTTTTCGCTAGTCGCTTATTACGAGAGGTTCACAAGGCACTGTATTGCAAAAGCAAGAGCGAGACAACCAGCTGGGATAACTATTGGTATTCTGATGACTCTGGATGAAGTTAAAACCTCTATTTTGTTCATTTGTAAGAAAGATGATCCTATAGAAGTGCGTCTTAAGATCATGCTTCTTATTGAGCTTTTTATACTGCTGACAAACCATGGTAAACACTGTGGTTTTATTAATGGGCCACCTGGAGTCATAAGGTTACTTTAGAGAACTTCAGTTCCACTACAGAATTTGTTCGAGCAGAAGAAAAAGCAAGGTGACTCACATAGGGTCTCCAATATATCAAACAGGGAAAGGAGATCAACACTGCCAAAGAATGCAAAACATCTGCCGACACACACATCGTGAAGTGATATTTGACTGGAAAAGATCTTATAGCACTAACAGATGCTCCCGAACCAGGGGAGGCAACAATAAGTGCCAGTCAGCACGTGGGTAAGTTGTCGAGCTTTTCTTAAACAGTTTGACTACTTAAAGGGACACTCCAGGCACCCAGACCACTTCTGCTCATTGGAGTGGTCTGGGTGCCAACTCCCACTACCCTTAACCCTGCAAGTGTAATTATTGCAGTTTTTTTTAAACTGCAATAATTACCTTGCAGGGTTAAGTCCTCCCCTAGTGGCTGTCTATTAGACAGCCACTAGAGGACACTTCCTGCTCTATAGCACAGGTTTTCTGTGCTAGAGCGTCGCTGGACGTCCTCACACTGTGTGAGGACCTCCAGCGTCGCTCTATTCCCCATAGGGAAGCATTGAAATTCATTTTCAATGCTTTCCTATGGGGTGCGCTAATGCGCATGCGCGGCATTGCCGCGCATGCGCATTAGGTCTCCTCGCCGGCGGGCGAGATCAGTCTCGCCCACCGGCCGACGTAAGCAGAAGGAGGAGCAGCGGGGGAGGAGGAAGCAGCGACGTGGGACCTGTCGCTGCCTCTGGTAAGTCACTGAAGGGGTTTTCACCCCTTCAGCAACTTGGGATTGGGGGGTGGGAGGGAGAGGGACCCTCCAGTGCCAGGAAAACGGAACGTTTTCCTGGCACTGGAGTTTCCCTTTAAACTGGGAGGGAGGGCAGGGCAATATTGGTACCATAAACACTACAGAGACCTGCAGAAGTTATGGAGTGTTCTTTTATGGAACAAACAAATATATATATATATTAGCTGCATGTTATTATGTGTTTGAATAGACATTTATAACAAATAAATAACTAAATCTTTTTAGCTATTAAAAGAATAAGCCAGAAGTTTTCCATTAACATATGCACTGAGGTTTAATAGAAAAAATTAGCTTTTCCTTTTTTAGCACATGAATAATAGATAGCTAAAGTCTATCGCTAAAGGTCACATTTGTTTCATTCCATCAGTGTGGAATTTACAAACTTTGTTCTGGTTTTCTTTCTTGTGTTTTAATTTTCAAGTGTTTCTTCTGCAGGCTTTCTCCAAGGTCATCATGTTCAATCAGAATTGTCTCAAAAGATTTTACAACCCTGGTCTACATTCTTTGCTAAAGCGTGATGTCACATGTGCAAGAATAATGCTACACACTAATACTAAATTACTAAATGTGAGCATTAACAGTATAGTCATAAACAGTATAGGTCTCTTCATTCATGTGTGTGTGTGTATATGTGTATATGTGTGTGCGCGTGCATGTGTGTGTGTGTGTGTGTGTGAAAAAAGAAACAAGGGCGAGCTAAGAGATACACAAGAAGTCAGGGGGCAAAGGAGTACCATGTGGAATCATGTGTTGGCACATTCCCCTTTGTGTCTCTTTGCATACCTCACACCCTTGTGTCCCTTATCCCCCTCCCCATTAACCATTGTGTGTCTAACTTATGCCATTTAAAAGAAAAGCTTGAGATAGCCGTTTAACTTTTTCACCAACATAACTAGCCATGTCCAGCATTTAAACAAATTGATGTAATGTTTGGAAAGAAGAGATATGGCTTTTTCTGAATCTCTTTAGAAAGTCACATTGACCTACTTCACTTGTCCTCAAGTTCTAGAAACGCTGAGTATACTCGCAGCAAATATTTAACCTGTGTACAGCGAATGTATCCATAACAGTTATTACACACACAGATTACTTCTATTATTCAGATTTATTGAGCATAGTCAATTCTTTGTTCTTTCTCATAGACTTGTAACAATGCAATCTCGTGTACAGTTATGAGAGCCCAATATCTGTAAAGAAACATATTTTCTCAACATTTTAGACATTTCCAATATCATTTTTCATTGACGTATTATAGAGAATGTACAATAGGATGAGAACAAAATATAAATAAAAAAAACATATTAAGAAGAACAAAAAAATGCATTTCACTGACTTACATAACAACATGAAATTCAGCAGACTTTGTCTGTAGCATACTGAGGACAAGTGTCAACAAACTCACTGTTGTTCCCCATAGTGGAGGTGGACTGGGGTTATACGGTTGTGTAGATAGCATTTTGGACATTCTAAAATAAAATGGTTTTATATCGACCAGTGAAGAAGAACTTTTCCCTGCATTATCTTTTTGGCAAGATTGGTCATTGTAGATTCTCTAATATGGAAGGGTTGGTTTGGTTGAGTAGACATTTGACTCAAGAAACTTGTTTTTATTATAATTCACAGTGAGAAGACGCTGGATGTCCATAAGAAAGCATTGAGAAATGCTTTTCTATGGACTGTTTGAATGTGAGCGCGGCTCTTGCTGCCCATGCGAATTCGCCACTGACGTCGGCAGAGGTAGGAGAATTCCCCAGCGCCAAGAGAGCCTGGCGCTGGAAAAAGGTAAGTGCTTAACCTCTTCAGCCCCCTTTCACCCCAGTGGGAGTGGGACCGTGAGGGTGGGGGGGACCTAAAGACCCTATAGTGCCAGGAAAACAAGTTTGTTTTCCTGGCACTATAGTGGTCTTTTAAGCATTTATGTATGATTGATACTTTTTCCTTCCCTCCTCCCCCTCCTTCTTTCTTATCTGGCTATATGTTGGATTGGAATTTGGTAATAACAGTTTAAATTGGCATTGGACCCACGTCTGTGCCAGAACAGGTTTGTGTTTAATTAATGTACAAATAGGCCTTGCAGATAGCCTTTGCTCCATGCTGGAGACTCAAAATTGGATAGAACCCAAAGAATTGTCAGACCCCCTATGTCAGAGGATTCACAGACTAAGGGTCCTTATTCCAATAACAATAATTGTCCCTAATAAAATAGTCCTTTTACTGTATTCCACTAATTGTACTGATCATTTATTCACTAGGAGAAGAGAGATGCATTGTGTGAGGTTTAACTTTGCCTTTGTGTATATCTTGTACTTGCCACTGGAATAATATGAACAGTAAATACTTTTTAGTATTTTATATTATTTGCCAAACATTCACTAACAAGACAGTGTTTCTGTTAATAAAATTGCACTTACATGTAAACTTGACTTATCCAGATCATCATACACAACCTTTCAAACAAAAGATGTCTTAATAACGTGCACAGGCAGTAGAAAAAAGGGAAGCCCAGACCTTTGGTTCCAAGTCAAACATAATTGGCTCCCAGTGGTCCAAAATTCCTCAACCTATCTTACTTGTAATATATATTAACCCCTTAAGGACTGAGCCAAATGTACACGGTTTGAAAAAAAAAAACATAAACAAAACCTGGAATTTGACTATATGTCTGTTCAACCGTAATTCACCTATTTCATATTAAGTGCACCCACATTTATTATATATAATTTTATTCAGGAGCAACAGGGCTTTTATTTAACATCAAATATTTAGTTATGAAACATAATTTAATATGAATAACATAGTTTTAAAAATGGGAGAAATTACGAAATGTTATTTTAATTCTGCATGGCATTTTAACTGTGAATGTCATAATACTGTTTGCTTTTACTGCAATAAAATACACATATTTGTATTCAGCGATGTCTCGCGTGTAAAACAGTACCCCCTATGTACAGGTTTTATGGTGTTTTGGGAAGTTACAGGGTCAAATATAGCAAGTTACATTTTTCATTTTTTTCACATTGAAATTTCCAGATTGGTTACGTTGCCTTTGAGACTGTATGGTAGCCCAGGAATGAGAATTACCCCCATGATGGCATACCATTTGCAATAGTAGACAACCCAAGGTATTGCAAATGGGGTATGTCCAGTATTTTTGAGTAGCCACTTAGTCATAATACTGGACAAAGTTAGCGTTAATATTTGTTTATGTGTGGAAAATGCAAAAAACAAATTTGAACGCTAATTTTGGCCAGTGTTTGTGACTAAATGGCTACTAAAAAAGACTGGACATACCCCATTTGCAATACCTTGGGTTGCCTACTTTTGCAAATGGTATGCCATCATAGGGGTAATTCTCATTCCTGGGCTACCATACGATCTCAAAGGCAACGTAACCAATCTGGCAAATTTCAATGTGAAAAAAACTTATATGCAAGCCTTATATTTGACTCTGTAACTTTTGAAAACATCATAAAATCTGTACATGATGGGTACCGTTATACTCAGGAAACTTTGAACACAAATATTAGTGTTTCAAAACTGTAAAACATACCACAACAATTATATTGTCAGTGTAAGTGCCAATTGTGTGTGAAAAATGCAAAAATAGAATCACTTTCACTGATGATATCATTGTTTTAATACATTTTACTGTTTTGAAACACTAATATTTGTATTCAGCAAAGTCTCAACGTACAACAGCACCCCTCATGTACAGGTTTTATGCTGTCTTGAAAAGTTACAGGGTTAAATATAGTGCTCGCAAATTAAATTCTCTGGATTTTCTGCCTGGGTTATCAGGCAGGTCCCGCAAATTGAAATTAATAAAATGACTTAATTATGTAAAAATATTACATAAATATATACGTAGAATTAATATATATATATATATATATATATATATATATATAGGTTCTTGTTGAAGTGCACTCACAGGACTCAATAATATTTCTAATTGTGCTGTTTATTCAAGCATCAAGTAATACAAAGAAGTGTCGACGTTTCAGTCCTTGCCGGACTTTTTTCAAGACTTATATATATATGTATATATATATAATTTTTTTTATTATTTTTATTTTATATAGGTATATATATATATATATATATAGTAATAATAAATATATCTTTATATATAAATATATATGTATATATTTCCTTCTAAGTGTATTTTGATATCAATATATATATATATATATATTACTACTACTAAAAACTTGCAGAATAATTGTAATTGGTTAACTCAAGACAATGTGCTGCAGCAACTAAAGAAAGTTAATATAAACAAAGCTCCAGGGCCTGACGGTATCCATCCACGTGTACTTAAGGAACTAAGTGTAGAAATAAGTGAACCTCTGTTTTTAATCTTTCAAGATTCTTTTCTTTCAGGAAGTGTTCCGGAGGATTGGAGGAAGGCAGATGTGGTTCCTATATTCAAAAAGGGTTCAAAATCCTTGCCTGGAAATGATAGACCTGTGAGCTTAACTTCTGTGGCTGGTAAAATATTTGAAAGGTTATTAAGGGATAATATTCAAGAATTCCTTGAGAAGAATATGGTTATCAGCAAAAATCAGCACGGTTTTATGAAGCACAGGTCATGTCAAACTAACTTGATTGCGTTCTACGAAGAAGTAAGTAGAAGTATAGATCAGGGTGTTGCAGTGGATGTGATCTATTTGGATTTTGCCAAGGCATTTGATACAGTTCCACACAAAAAATTAGTGTTCAAACTCAAGGAAATCGGTCTCGATGAAAATGCTTGTTCTTGGGTAGAACATTGGCTTAAAAACAGAATACAAAGAGTTGTCGTTAATGGTAAATTTTCAAGCTGGACAGAGGTGGCAAGTGGTGTCCCTCAGGGGTCTGTTCTGGGACCCCTTCTATTTAACATTTTTATAAATGATCTTGAAGACAGCATTGAAAGTCATGTTTCAGTGTTTGCAGATGACACAAAACTTTGTAAAATAATACAATGTGAGCAAGATATTACTTTGCTGCAGAAGGATTTAGATAGACTGGAGGACTGGGCACTCAAATGGCAGATGAAATTTAATGTTGAAAAATGCAAAGTTATGCACTTCGGCGTAAAGAATACACAAGTAACGTATACCCTTAATGGAAGTGAATTAGGGATAACAACACACGAAAAGGACTTGGGAATTGTTATAGACAACAAACTATGCAACAATGTGCAATGTCAATCAGCAGTGGCCAAGGCCAGTAAGGTATTGTCATGCATGAAAAAGGGCATTCATTCTCGGGACGAGAATATCATTTTGCCTCTCTATAAATCACTGGTAAGACCACATATTGAATATGCTGTGCAATTTTGGGCACCTGTTCTAAAGAAGGATATCATGGCACTAGAAAAAGTGCAGAGGCGGGCTACAAAATTAATAAAAGGAATGGAACATATCAGCTATGAAGAAAGGTTAACAAATTTAAACCTATTTAGTTTAGAAAAACGTCGCCTGAGAGGGGATATGATAACATTATACAAATATATTCGGGGCCAATACAAACCATTGTGTGGAAATCTATTCACAAACCGGACTTTACATAGGACACGAGGCCATGCGTTTAGACTGGAAGAAAGAAGATTTCGTCTAAGGCAAAGGAAAGGTTTTTTTACTGTAAGAACAATCAGGATGTGGAATTCTCTGCCTGAAGGAGTGGTTTTATCAGAGTCCATACAGATGTTCAAACAGCTACTAGATGCATACTTGCAAAGACAGAATATTCAAGGATATAATCTTTCAATGTAGGGTAATAACTGCTTGATTCAAGGATAAATCTGACTGCCATTCTGGGGTCAAGAAGGAATTTTTTGTCCTAGCTTGTTGCAAAATTGTGCTTCAAACTGGGGTTTTTTTTTTTTTTTGCCTTTTGGATCAACAGCAAAAAACAGGTGTGAGGAAGGCTGAACTTGATGGACGCAAGTCTCTTTTCAGCTATCTAACTATGTAACTATAATATATATATATTAATATTAAAATACAGTTAGAACGAAATTACACATATAATTATTTATTTTTTATAATTTTTTTATTTTTAGTTTTTAACGTATTTATGTATTTATTTTATATTATATATATATATATATATATATATGTGTGTATATATATATATATATATATATATGTGTGTATGTGTATATATATATATATATATATATATATATATATATATATATATATATAAAATACAGAATCCAGCCCACTCGCTTATTAACTAAACAGTGATTTCAAATCTTAGAGATTGTAACAGTTTTATTTAAAAACACCTCACCTAGGCAAAAAATTATGGGGGTTTAGTTACATTATATGATCATACATTGCATAAGCCTGCCAACTACGTCAAAGTACCCCATATTCGGCAGGTCCTATCCTAATAGCAGCCTAATGCTTGCTCTTATGAGGTTAATCCACTTACTTGGGAAATACTTCCTTACTGGGACTCTCTGCAAGTCAAGGCTAAATAGGGTCCTGGAATGAGGCACCTGCATTAGGCTGCTATTAGGATAGGACCTGCCGAATATGGGGTACTTTGACGTAGTTGGCAGGCTTATGCAATGTATGATCATATAATGTAACTAAACCCCATCATTGTTTGCCTAGGTGACGTGTTTTTAAATAAAACTATTACAATCTCTAAGATTTGAAATCACTGTTTAGTTAATAAGCGAGTGCGCTGGATTCTGTATTTTGTATATTTTGGCCCCAGCAGCACCCTATAATGTATGCATGTTTAGGTGAGTGCAGCCCTCTTGGTTTCTTTTCTTTTATATAAAATTATATAAATATATATATTTAATGAATATCATTCTACGTGTATTTTGATATTAATATATATATATATATATATATATATAAAATTATATTACTTATATTAAAATACACTTAGACGGTGTATGTGTATGTATATGTATGTATGTATATATATGATATAAGTATACATTATTTTATTTTACACTGTTTTACCTTTTATTTAACTTTTTACAGGCAGCAGGGGGACTACCTGTCGTTCCAGGCACTCCCCCTGCTGGCACTGCTATGGACGGCTATTCCGTCCATGTGATCGTGAGGTCCTCTCAAGGACATCGCTATCACATGGCCCAGGTAGGCCGGATCAACAGCAGGGGGATTGCCAGCTAGCAGTAAAATCCCCTGGATGGCGGGGACGTACTATGCCGCCCTCTGCCATTTAGAGCCGGGTCCCCAAGGACAGCATAGTACGCCCGCCATCCTTAAGGGGTTAAAGAAGGCTATGCTAACCTGATGTTAGAAAATGTAGCTGTAAACAAACTTTTTTTTTAAACTTAAAAGGACTCTATAGTCACCAGAACAACTACAGCTATTTGTTCTGGTGAGTATACTCAGTCCCTGCAGGCGTTATGCAGTAAATAATGTATTTTCAGAGAAAAGGTAGTGTTTATATTACAGCCTAGTGATAACTCCACTCGCCACTCCTCATAAGGCTGGTAGAGGTGCTTCCTGTGGCATTGCTGCACACTGCATGCAGACAGTGAACTTTTCTCATAGGGATGTATTGATACAATGCAGCTCTATGAGGAGACACTGATTAGCCAGGGCCGTGTTCGGCTTGTGCTGGCTCTGCCCCTGATCTGCCTTCTTGACAGTCTGAGCCAATCCTATAGGGAAGCGTTGTGATTGGCTCAGAGAATCACTTCTGATGATGTCAGACAACCAGGGGGGTAGAGCTAGCAGCAGCAGACTGGAATAACTGTAAGATTTTACTATATTTAGGGAGGCAAGGGGGTGGGGCAGGGGGGCTTCATTGTATTTTAACACTATAGGGGCAGGAATACATGTTTGTGTTTCTGACCCTATAGTCCTCCTTTAATTCACAATGTTTTGATTTAGGTGTCCAGTACCAGTCCAATAGAATTGGTCAAAAAATAAATCCTTCCAGCTGTTGCACATCTAATATAAAATAAAAAAAAATAAAACACAACCATTCATAAAAGAGACAATAATCAAATTCTGATCCTTGAGCATGATGGCTGAAAAGTAAAGGATTGAGGATCTCTTTCATTTGCAGGAGCATTTATTCTAAGCAGCCTTTTTGATTAGAGAGATAAAATGTGAGTTTATTCATTAAGTGTTCTTGCATAGCAAGATCACTTAATGTTATCTCACATATATATTATTATTCTTATTATAGCTAAATTTGCCACCCTAACTCCTCCCACAACTTTTACACTACATAGACAGTAATATACCGAAACGTGCGGATTGTTCCCGATTGGATTGCTATTACTTTGTGGAACATTTAGCCGATTGGTTCACGGAATATCATCGTTCTTGTGGCGAAATTGGTCACATAGGATTGAATGGCAAAATGTTCAAAACTAGAGTGGGAGCCGGCAAAAGCTGAAAAATCAGGACATGATTTCTAAACTGCCACCACTCCCTCATTTTCAGGCCCATCTACACAAATCTTATATCAAAACGTTCAGCTATCCCTGCTGCCACTAAAAATCTCCACGGCTAAGCCATAGTCCTGATAGTTTTCACAATATGACCATTTGTTTGCAACTCACGCTGTTCATTGACATTCATTGAAACTCCACTCTAGCCAGCTAAAATTTGAAGGGCAATTTCTAAACTGCGACTGTGCCTTCATTTTTAATACCTCAGAGACATACAATGCATCAAAATGTAGGTCTGGGTCCTGTGATTCTCACAATATAAAGCTCTTAGGATGTACAGTTTTTAAAATATGACCGTTTGAAGATGGCAACCGCCAAAATACTCTGACCTGTGCCAGGCTGGAGCAGCACGTGATGTCATAGACAGGGCCTTTTGTACACCTGCTAATGTTTTTATAAATGTATGTTTTAATGTAACTGTGAAGCACTTTGGGCATCAACGTTGCAATTAAATGTGCAATTAAATAAATATTAACAGTTACTCCGCCCACTCCAGTTGTAGACTACTGGTGGAGGCAAGAACAATTCACACATGTTCCCCAGAAATTGTAGCTTTTCTAGTTTATAATTGTTGTTAGTTAAACATCTGACAGAACCAACGTCAGCAGAAAGGAAAGTTACCGTGCAATCGTTTTTACTGTGTTATTATACACCAGTTGCTTGGAAAGCCCATTACCAATAGCATGGTACGTACAGGAGTAAAATGTCTAAGTAAACATATAATAATAATAATAATAATAATAATTAATAATAATACATCCTCCCTTTAGACTTTCAATAATTAGTACCAGGCAAAACTATTTGGGAAAAATTACCCTAAAAGTCCAGCAAATAAATGTTAAACAAATAACTAAAAGAATGCAAAAAGGCTTATTGTTGGTGTTTATAAAAAATTACTGCAAGGACTGCAAAAATGATAAAATCTTCATTCCAATCTATCTAAATACTGTATTGTGTGTAAATAGTTTCACATTAAATGGACCTACTATCTTGGGCCCAGGATAATATTTATATTATTACAGTATACCAACCAATTATACTGAGCATTAATTATCTAGGAGAAGAGAGATTCATGGTGTGAGGTTTAACGTTGCCCTTATGTATATCTGATACTTGCTGTTGAATATCATGAACAGTAAATACTTTTTTAGTATTTCTAACAGTGCCACTTACATAATACATTGCTTATTATATTATTTGCCAAACATTCACTAACAAGGCTGTGTTTCTGTTACTAAAATTGCACTTACATGGAAACGTGACTTTTGACTTGACATCATGCACAGCCTTAAAGACGTAAGGTGTCTTAATTAAGGGCAGATGCAGCAGCAACTTTCTCTTCAAGGTTTATTCAGTAAAGTGAGACATTTTTTTAATTTAAATTGTAATACACATTTCAGGGTAAAATACTGAAAACATAGCTGAATTTAGAGATGTTTTCCATTTTTGTTTTACAATTCATTTAATTGAGCAAATAAATGCTGAAGGCTTTATTTCAAAGTAATCCAAGGGCATCGTCACTGCAGTTTAACAATATAATTATTATGCATTGTTAAATTCCATATGCCAGGAAATGGGGAGAATTTAAAAAGAATTGCGAATGTTGGGTCAAACTAGCCAAGCTAGGACTAAACTGTGCAATTCCTTTGTCAAATCCCACATTTTAGTAAATAGACGCAAAGCAATTCAACTTCTTCTCCCAGCTGAGGATTATGGGAACTGAAGTTTAAGAACAACTATAAAGCCACACTTATACAGCCGTGTTCTATGTAACGTTTCTAAACAAATTGCTTTGCTGTTTTCAGTTAATCCGTATATCTGGATTTTTAAAGGGGAGACAAAGAGATATAATAAATCAGTGACGGCTTCTGAGATGTCTCCTGCATCAAACGACAAAGTCATAAAATGTATTGAAGCAAAATGAAATATACCCTCCATATTGTCTGCTGACAATCTTCTTGAGATTTTATCACCCCATCATTATGGATGAGTACACCATGAAATTGATAGTGTGGACTGTTTTTTTTTTATATATATCTGCATTCAAAGTTATAATAATAATAAAAAAGTATTCAGGATGAAATAACAACATATAAACATAGAAACATAGACTGTGACGGCAGATAAGAACCATTCGGCCCATCTAGTCTGCCCAGTTTTCTAAATAATTCTAAATATAGTGTATTTTACTGGTGCAGGAATTAAGATTGTACAGGGGAAAAAAAAATACAAACAGTTATGATTAAACATAAGAAAAAAATATTATTAAAGGAGCAGTCTAGGATACATAATAATTATGTTTGGGTGCAGGTTAGGTTCTCAGTTTTTTGTCATATCGTTTTCAAGTAGTTTTTCCAAAATCAAAGTGAGGTGCACGTGAACTAGTAAAGCACTATAACCACTAGTTCTGAATATAGTGGTTATGGTGCCTGGTGAGATAATAGAATAGTGCTAACGATATAGCTATATGATGCAGCAAAAAGTGAAATACAGTAGCGTCAGCAATCCTGTAGAAACTAAAATGAAATAAACTAAAAAAAAAAAGTCTGCAATGAAAGGCACAACAAATATGTGAAAAAATAATTAGCTGAGTGTATGTTCATGTCCCTTTAAACCGTGGGTTCTAGACTAGTTCATCACTGTTTTAGGCATAATAAATAATAATAGAGAAAGTCTTTCTTTTCCATGCTTTCTGAAAAAGTCAGAAATATGGTGATATTTGTGACTTTGATAAGGGCTATGTGTAACATTGGGAAGACAAAAAGTTTCTTAAACTCTATGGGCTGTATTCTCTTCGCAGAGTAAGGGTTCGGCACATATATATTGTCTGTAACACTATAACACTGTAATGTGCTATATTTGTTTTAATGCTTAGGATTTCCCTTTCAATAGATATACAGATGATAAGCTTTAATGAACCCTTTAAAAATCAGTAACCAATATTTAGGCTTTGATTTCAGCATTAAAACACAGATACTAGTCCCTTAATGAAAATCTGGTTAGCTACGTTTAGCATAGTATTCAGCCTCAATATGTGCAGAATAGAAATTGGAACAAAATTGAAACAATTATGCCATTTGCCAAATACTATAAAGCACTGCAGGTTAATGAGTACTTTAATACTATTCTTCTGCAAGATTAAATGGCAGGAGGTGCTTTGGGATATCTGTTGGCTTCTGGAAGGAATGAAGATTGTGAGGCCATTTGACAACCTAGCACTGTGTGGATTTGTGCTCAAGCTGGTTGTCCACAATCTCAACATTTAATAGATCTGGGATATTTCCATGGAGAGATCAGTATGGCATTTATAGCACACCCTGGTTGTCATTGGTGACAGTGGGAAGCGGTGTCTCTTATGCATAAATATTTTTGTGTGTGTGTGTGTGTGTGTGTGTTCCATCATGCTTTGCAGGTCATACTGATGGTGGTTGTATGGATTAGGCATTTAAAAGCAAAGCGACCAATAGGATGGGGTGGGGCCAGAGATGGGATATGCTCACGCTGTGTGAGGACCTCCAGCGTCGCTCATTTCCCCATAGGCAAGCATTGAAAATCCGCGCATGCGCATTAGGTCACCCCGGCCGGTGGGTGGGATCAGTTTCGCCCACAGGCCGACGGAGTCAGTAGGAGGAGAGGCGCGGAGGAGGAGACAGCGACAAGGGACATCGTCGCTGCCTCAGGTTAGTGACTGAAGGGGTTTTCACCCCTTCAGTAACCGGAGATTGGGGGGTGGGAGGGCGAGGGAACCTCCAGTGCCAGGAAAACGAATTGTTTTCCTGGCACTGGAGTTTCCCTTTAATGACACACTTGCTCTGAATTTGCTGAAAAATATATTACATATAATCATATGATATACTCCTATTAGATCACATCATCATCAATAAAAAGCATGTGGGGTGCAAACTCGGAGAACCTGAAATACTAGTACTTGAAACAAATCAAGATCTATGGATACAACAGGTAGGATGTATAGTGCAATTTATTTAGGCAGTGAACACAATAAAATGGGACTTTTCTGCCCAATCGTATTTGGTTGTGTTCACTGCATAAATACATTGCACTTCGCATCCTACCTGTTGAATCTGTGGAGTTTCCTTTATACTCCACCTATTGAGAGGTTGCAGGACCGGGAGCTGCATTGGTTCCTATACCTTTTTTCCAATAGTGCCACAGCATTTCAAATTCAGTATTAGAAACAATACGTGATTATGCTGAGAACTGTCTGATTGCATCCACAGCACAAAAAGAAAACCAAAAAGACCTCAAGCATCTAACGTCAGACACTATGACGTAATCATGTGACTTTTTCGTGTCTGTCGACTGAACATTTGACATCTAAAAGAAAAAGTATTTCTCGAATAACAGTGCACCTCAAATTCTCATCATGCCCACATGCCAAAATGGACATCTCGCAAATTGACCAAGGGAGGAAATGACCTTCTCAAAAATATAGATACAAATCACATTTAGATTGGCGCCCTTTTCTTTTTTTTTTTTTTCCAAGAATCTTTTTTATTAAAGAATTTTCATAACAATAAAAAAAAAAAATGCACCAAATACAGTGACTATAAGATGCAGTGTAGAAGTCTATTTCTTTTTCTAACTGTAGTTTCTATAGATATTTTTTTCACAGAATGTACAAAAGAAACATATACAAAACAAAAGTTAGTTGGAATGACATGGTATTACTCTCCTATTAAATTTGTTTTTAGGTGGAATTTAGAAAAAAAAAAGTGAAAATGAGAGATAAAAAAAGAAAATAGATTAAGTCACTCTACTATTATTTTCCATCTGTGAATTATAGTACATATCTGACGTACATTGAGAAAAACATGACAGAATTACTCTTTCCCTTTGCCAAGGGTTAATCATTAGGCATGATTTATACCAATTAATCGCATTTCAATGAAAATATCAAACATACAGGTGCGAACAAAACAAGCTCTTGTTACCAAGCAGCCAGCCGGAACATCGGCAAACTCACACTGACTAAGAGCTGCTAATGTCAAAAGTGAACATTTATTTTAGGGATTTAAAAACTTGTCAAAAACGGCTTAATTATTAGAAAAACTATATTGTCACCAAAAACCCAGTGTTAGAAAGGTTAATAACCTATACATTGGCACCTTGCTCACTGTTATTCCCTATTGTATTATTCCAATGACTAAAAGTCCTGAATTAAAAGCATCTAGGCAGGTTTGAAGCATTGTGAGTGTAGAAAAGATGGAATATAACAAAGTTAGGCCAAAATTCAGAGACGGGTTTGAGAAGTCAATAACTTTTTTTGTTCATTAATCAATGATAATACAATGAATGTCTAACGTATGGAGAATTGTTTGACTGGGTTTTTCATAACATTAGTTAATGTTTGAGGCTCTAGCGCCCGAATTTCTGCACGAATATTTCCCTTGAATTGATCAAGTGTACGCGGTATGTTCACACAGTTTGTTCACGCAGTTTGTTCACATACACTCCCCACATGAAGTAATCGGGGCAAACATATCGACCAACTAGTCTGGGAATTTCTTCCCAACTAGTCTGGGAATTTCTTGAAATTATACGCTCGCCGAACAGTTACCCATGATGAATCACACAAGACTCGGTTATGATATGTATCTGCAACAACAAAAAATTAACTACTAACAAATGTTATTTACCTGTAAAATCCTACTCTGAATTTTTGCCCACCCTGTATATATTTATAGACCTGTACTGAAAGGTTAGGGGCAGTAATTGGGATTAGGACCTGTAGTGACGGGATAGAGGCTGAAGTAGGGGATAAGGGATGTAGTAAGGGGTAAGGGATGTAGTGGGGGATTAAGCGCTATGGAATCTGTTGGCGCTATATAAAAGGCAATAACAATAGTAATAATAATTAGGGATTTCTTGGGGCAGATAAAGGGCTGACAGGAAGCTACAATAAAAATATTAACTAAACAAACAAATGAATTACTGTTTATTCTCCCCTCCCTTAGGCTTATCTTGGGCCAGCAAGGCCGAATCCTGATCCCTGGTAGTCCGGTGGGAAATGCAGCATGTCTGCACCCCAAGCAGGTGCAGACGGGTTCTTATGGCCGGCGCCTGGATATGTATCAGTGTTGCCGCAGTAAACGTATGAGTATGTGCCAAACCAAAAACCAAAAAATGCCTATGCACCTAGACATCAAGTGGATATCAGTATATTGTATCCTGGGCTTAAACACTTGTTAATAGAAATCATCAAAGGTAGACAGAGTCTAGAAAATTGATGGCAAACCTTTTTGAGCCCGAGTGCACAAACTGCAATACATGACAACTTTTCCTCAAAATGCCAACACGGCAATTAAACTTGAATTCGGAGGTTTACGTTTAGAAAAAACAACTCGTACAGTTGTCCGAACTAATTAACATCTTTTGTTTTAAAAGAAGTGCACAACAACAGAGAGTTCAATTATACAAATTATAAATAATAATACAAATTATAGATAAAATTAAGCTTATATTTATTAGTATCTCCAACAAATGCAATACGTACATACAATACATACACACAGACTGCTGAATTCAGGCACAGACTGCTGAACACATACACACACCGACACACACACAGACTGCAGAATACGCACACAGACTGCTATATATACACACACAGACTGCTGAATACATTCACACAGTTCGCTGAATGCATGCACACAGTCCACTGAATACACACACACAGACTGCTGAATACACACAAACTGCTGAATACATACAGACTGTGGAATACACACACTGCTGAATACACATGCAGACAGACTGCTGAATACACACACACAGAGAAGGCAGAGTACACACAGACAGAATGCTGAGTACACAGAGACTGCTGAATACATGCACACAGTCTGCTGATTACATACACACAAACACACACACACAGATTGCTGAATACACCAACACAGTCTGCTGAATACACACTCCTACAGACTGCTGAATACACACACCTACAGACTGCTTAAAACACACACACACATACTGTGTTGAGGGGTGCTGTGTCTGAGGGGTGCTGTGTGTGTGTCTGATGGGTGCTGTGTGTGTGAGGGGTGATGTGTGTGTGTGAGGGGTGCTGTGTGTGAGGAGTGTTGTGTGGGTGTGGGGAGGTGCTGTGTGTGAGGGGGTGCTTTTTGTTTGGGGGAAAGAGGCTGTGTGGGGATGGGTGCTGTGTGTGGGGGGGAGAGTGCGGTGTGGGGCAGGAGTGCTGTGTGGGGGGGTGCTGTGTGTGAGGGGTAGGGGTGCTGTGTGGTCGGGTGCTGTGTGTAAGGGGGGTGCTGTGTGTGAGGAGAGGAGTGATGTGTGTGTTGGGGGGTGCTGTGTGTGCAGAGGTAGGGGTGCTGTGTGGGGGGAGGAGTGCCAGCCCTGGTGGTCTGGTGGTGGTAAGTATGTGTCTGGCTGCAGCTTTCCTGTCCTCCTGTGCAATGCTGTGTGGAGCATTGCCTTGGGAACGCACAGCAACGCTCCATACAGCCTGTTCCCAAGAGGACAGGAGAGCTGCTTCCCAGATCCCTCCCCCTTCCTCTGGGACTTCCCGATACGAAAGCAGAGTATGCACCTGTTTTGGGCAGGCAGGTGCCTACTCTGCATTGCTGCCGACCGGCGCCAGCGCCTCCACCCCCCCCCTCCCCGGCTACCTAGAGAGCTCGGTGTGTCACCTGTTGCACGCGTGCCATAGGTTCCCCATCACTGGTCTAGAATATGGAGTGCTTCCTCTACTCGTAAATCAAAAAGCTCCTCTAGCAAAACAACAATAGTGTATGTAGATTTATGTACACATTAATGTGAGAGATAAAAAATAGACAACGAATTAACCCTTAATAATAACGGCAACAAAAAGGAAAAAGGAAGATTGTACATGAAAAGATTAAAAAGCTTCAAAGAGTTTATTGCTAATTCCAAAGTAAAAATAAATCTATGTAAAAGTATACAATGTGTCCCAATTTGGCTTTTTTTTTTAGTATCCGTGCTGCAAGAAACATTATCATCATGCAAAATAGTAAAAAAAAGTTGAACAGAGCTGGATATAGTTAGCGGGAATGCTTAAACAGCTGCTAATTAAAAATAATGAGCAAACTAGGTTCTAGCCTATTTATAGTAATTCTCCTAAATATATAGTGTCTAGATATCTTTTTTTTTTTAATTCTTTATTTTAATAGTGCAGATAAACACAGTATTTCAACAAGCGCCACAACAGTGTATTTCAAGTTTCTTTTAAGGTAGACAGTGGCAAGATAATTTGCACAAATTTTATATTTAACAGATTAACTAAACAGTTGATTTATCCAAGTAAGAAAAAATTAAGTAATGATGCTGGTTGCTCAGCTAGGTCGCCTATGCTACACGTGTACCATGTTATGTTTTTGTGTGCACAGATATACAAAAAGGTATGCTTAGCCACGATAGCCTCTGCAAGCACAAAATATCACACAATGACATTGTCATGGCTTTGGTAGGCTAGCACATTTTTAGTTTAGGAACAGCACAATATGTATAGTTAAGGTATGTCCGCTGATTTTCAATGCTTGAGTAGGATATATAATCAGAAGAGGGACAAAGAGGAAAACATAAGATGCAGGGTCTAGATATCTTTTATAGTAAATTTAATTAAAGAGACACTACAGTCACCAGACCACTTCATCTCATTCAGTGTCCCTGTCCCCTTAACCCTGCAATGTAAAACATTGTGGTTTTAGAGAAACGTCCAGCAAAGTTTAAAACACTTTTCGTGTTCTAAGAGCACGGAAGTCCTTCTAGTGGCTGTCTTATAGACAGCCACTAGAGGAGGACTTAACCCTGCAAGTTAATTATTGCAGTTTATAAAAACTGCAATAATTACACTTGCAGGATTAAGGGTGGTGGGAGTTGGCACCCAAACCACTCCAATGGGCAGAAGTGGTCTGGGTACCTGGAGTATCCCTTTAAGTTGGTAAAGAGTGACTTTGGGTCTCCACTAGGAAGCACCAAATTTAGTCAATGATCCATTTTTAAAGCACTTTGACAACTGAACTAGGTAGTAGCACCATTTAGTTGGTAATCCCCTTTTAAAGTGTTTTGACAGCTACGGAACACATTAGAATAATGTGATAGTAAAACCAACTATGTGACCTCCAGTGGAATGCTCAATAATTCAAATTAGAACGTTATCTCGGCTACTGGTGCACCATGGCTTGGCTTCTGGGAAAAAGGTGACATAGAGCCTGTCAAGGAGAACATTTGATCCCTGTGCCGGCTTGATCAGCAGTTGGCGCTCTGGCTGCATTAGAATGTACATGCCTAGTAGCAGTTTGGATCTACACCAGGGTGTTATAGAGTTTCTGTCTTCCTATCTTGTACCTACTATAATCAAGAGTCATTAAGCATACTTAAAGGGTCACACCAAGTATCATGGTGCTTGGAGTGATTTGAATAGTTTGTGGTGCTTGGAGTGTTCAAAATTCTGAACATACAAAGTTAAAGAACATGAAAGTTAATCTCCACCATTGGCAGTATCATTATCCAGCCAAGAAGTAGTTATGGTCAGGTGTGAAACTGCACTTTGTCCCTTTAAGTAGTATGTAGCTGGGTGCCACTTAGACAGTCTCAGTATCAGAGACCAAATACTGAGTAACAAAATAGAAGAAAGGTCCAGGCACTCCAAGGTACAAACCAGGCAATTTTATTGAACCCACTCCATCACAATGTTTCGACCTACATGGTCTTTGTCATGCTTGACAAAGACTGTGTAGGGCTAAACGTTGTGATGGAGTGGGTTCAATAAAATTGCCTGGTTTGTACCTTGGAGTGCTTGGACCTTTCTTCTATTTTATTATCCAGCCAAGATTGAGAGTTATGTGCCTGTTAATTCAGTGCACATTGGGTCTCTGTGGGTAGCCTATATTGCATGCTGGCAACAGGCAACCAATGATCACTCAGTGCCGGAGTATCGGAGATCTACAGAAGATCCGTGGAGAGGACATTCATCTGGATTATGTATATTGTTACATCCGGTGATATTTTTACATGTTTTAGGCAGTTTGGATCTACTCTGGGGTGTTATAGAATTTCTGTCTTCCTATCGAGTACATGAACATTTTCACTGCAACCAATTAAAAATGGTAACTTATACCGTGGCTTCTATTATATTTTATATTGCAGAGTTTTTGTGGGTAAGGTATTCTGTGAAGCGATTCTACTGGAGCAATTATGAAGAAAAACAACTTAAAGGTCACTCAACCAAGGACAGAAAACTGACAGTTGTGATGAAATATGATACTAAAAATACAAGGGTTGCAACACTGGAAATTAGTTTATTTGTTGCATGCATATAAACATATATACCGTACATTCAGGTTTCTATGCTGCTGTATAAAGTAGATCTAAAGAAGATGTGCTTGTCCTTCATAGACTGATATTCGCACTGAGTCAGCCATTCCATGAATAAGTACTGCTGAACAAGGGAGGTGTTTGAAAAATTATATTAACCCATACCTACCAGATACCTATTAATTGCTGCCTTCCATATGAAATAAAAAAATAAACCATTTATCAGATCAAATAAAAGGCAAGGTTCATTAATGCATTAAGGCTTCTTTACTAATCAATTAGTTTCGGGAAACTATAAAACAATTAGTTAAACTGAAAAATAATACTTTTACCTATTGTATAGAACAGTACATACATACATACATACACAGACACATTAACACACAGACACACGTCTAAAAACATTGACAGATACACACATTCATATATACACACAGACACAAAGATAGACACCTTGACACATGCACAGACCTTGATGCACAGATAGACACACACACACACACACACACAATGTACACATACTGACATACACAAACCTTGACACACAGATACACACACTCAGATACACACATTGGCACATACAAGCACATCGACACACACACTGGCACATAGAAACACACTAATACAGACATACTGACATTTACAGACAGAGATACATACACTGGCACCTAATGGTGTTGAGTGATGACAGCATTCGGTCCCACAAAATGTATCATAACCAAAATACTTATAGAAAAGCACCCCCAGGTGCCCAGGAGTCTAAATACATAGGGATCACATTATCTCAATACCTTTATCTATACTGAGTACCATCCAAAAAGGCAGATGAGGGCTAGAGCAACATATTGTGTCATCAAATTCTTTTCTAGAGTAAGTGAGTCATAGTTAAGACTGTAGTAGAACTAAAACACATTTAGTTTGCATGGAAACAATTGGAAAGGATAGTCTGTACATATATAGAAGTCACTTCCTTGTTGCTGTAAATGAATAACCAACCACTTAAGATACATGTATTAAACTATAATTCAGCATCAACATTCTTACTATGGTGTACACTATATAGTTTGGATGAAATATGACAAAGCTCTCTACATCTATTCAGTTCAAAGGCTTCATTTTGATTGTGTTTTTCTTGTTCCTTCTGCTCGTTTGCGTTCTCTGATCTTTAAAATGTACCCTTTCTTTTATCACTAGATACATATATTTGTGGTGAAGCAAGGCTATAAGATTCATTGATTCAGAGTTTCTCATATGCAACTTCATTTAGTCAGTTGTGTTTCTTTGACGGTCGATAATGCTCATATGTAATGAGGCCTTTTAATGTTACAGCTTTGTGTTACATAATTAAAATAATGACATTTTGTATAGGATGTAAAATTCACTTTCTAACTATACCTTTAGTAATGCTTGCTTAACCCCTTAAGGACAGAGTCAATTGTACACGTTTTGATCACGTTTCGATCTTAACATCCAATCTACCGCAGCTTGAGGCTTTGCTCCAAGACCAGTTTACAGAGGTAGAAAAGTGGATCACAAAAAACAAACTCTTCCTAAACACTGACAAAACTGTCACAATGATCTTTGGAACAGAACCTAAATTACACAATTCCCACCTATCCATCAAAACTAATTCAAATAGCACACTGACCGCAGTCCACTCTTTCAAGTACTTGGGTATGTTGTTAGACCCCAATCTATCTTTTGGCCTCCACATAGATAAACTTGCATCTAAACTTTATCCAAAACTAGGTGCCCTGTACAGAAACAAATCCTGCCTAAGTCCTACAGTAAAGAAAAAGATTGTACAGCAAATGCTGATGCCAATCATTGATTATGGGGATGTAGTATATGCACCTGCACCGCAATCCCACATTAATAAACTTAATACATTGTATTACTCATTCTGCCGATTTGTGCTACAATGTAATTACAGGACAAACCATTGTAACACGCTAAAAGAACTAAACTGGTGTTTAAGAGCATTTCTGGGAAGCTCCCACCCTACCTGAGCAAAATGCTCTCCCTGGCTGTTCCCACCACCATCCAGTACCAGCACTTTATTTAGTCTACCTCAATACAAAAAGAAAGCAGACCGATCCTCCTCCTACAGAGCGCCTCAATTGTGGAACGAACTCCTGAACACTTTAAAATCTTCCCCAAGCCTAAAGTCCTTTAAGAGATCCCTCTCTACATACCTCAAAACAGAATGCACCTGTCATGGTTGTATATTTTATACATCTTCCATGTTAAATTTTGTATATATTGTGTATTAATATTGTTTTTGTATTTTATTGTACCCTAATGTATCAATGCAATGTTTTGTGGACCATGGGTATACTTGAAAACTAAAGAAATCTTAATTTATCTTTCCTGGTAAAATATTTTATAAATAATAAAAATAATAACATGTATAGCTTGGAGGAAAGACGAGACAGGGGGTATATGATAGAAACATTTAAATACATAAAGGGAATCAACACAGTAAAGGAGGAGACTATATTTAAAAGAAGAAAAACTACCACAACAAGAGGGCATAGTCTTAAATTAGAAGGACACAGATTAAAAAAAAATATCAGGTAGTATTATTTTATTGAGAGGGTAGTGGATGCATGGAATAGCCATCCAGCTGAAGTTGTAGAGGTTAACACAGGGATGAAGTTTAAGCATGCGTGGGATAGGCATAAGGCTATTCTAGTTATAAGAGACTAATGCAAGTATTAAGAAAATCGGGCAGACTAGATGGGCCTAACAGCTGTTTCTGCCGGCACATGCTATGTTTCTATCACAATAAAATCAACACAAAATCTGGAATTTGCGTAATATGTCTGTTCAACCATAATTTACCTCTTTCTTATAAGGTACACCCACAATTTATAAATGTTTTTTGGTTCAGGAGAAAAAGGCTTTAATTTCACATGAAATATTTATATATAAAGCATAATTTTATATGAATAAAATCTAAAACAAAAATGTATGAGAAATAATTAAATGTTATTTTCTTAGTTATACGTGGCATTTTAACTGTGAATGTCATCATACTGTTAGCTTTTACTGCAATAATACATATATATTGGTGTTCAATGATGTCTCACAAGTACAAGAGTGCCCTCTATGTCAAGGTTGTATGGTGTTTTGGAAAGTTATAGGGTCAAATATAGCACCTTCCCTTTTTCAGTTTTTACACATTGAAATTTGCCAGGGTAGTTATGTTGCCTTTGAGACCGTATAGCAGCCCAGGAATAAAATTTACCCCCATCATGGCATACCAATTGAAAAAGTAGACAACCCAGGGTATTGCAAATGGGGTATGTCCAAACTTTTTTAGAAGCCATTTAGTCACAAACACTGGCCAAATTTAGCGTTCATATTTGTTTTTTGCATTTTTAATAAAAGAAAACTGCCCATTCACCAGTGATATCATCAGCATTATACATTTTATTGCTCTAAAATATGCATATTTGTGTTCAGTAATGTCTCATGAGTACAACAGTACCACACATGTCCAGGTTTTACGGTGTTTTGTAAAGTTACAGGGTTAAATGTAAGACTTGCTCATTTCAGTTTTTGCAATGTGAAATTTGCCATGTTGGTTATGTTGCCTTAGAGACCGAATGGCAACCCAGGAATGAGAATTATCTCCATCATGGTATACCATTTGGAAAAGTAGACAACCCAGGTTATTCAAAATGGGGTATGTCCAGTATTTGTTAGTAGCCACTTAGTCACAAAAAGTAGCCACTTAGGCCAAACAGTTCCCCCGTTCCCTTCTCAGTTGTTTTAAGTGTTAAACTACCAGATTGATTAGTATTGCTTCAGACCTGAGGAAGAGAGGAAAACTCTCAAAAGCTTGTCTTTGAAATATTATGTTAGTCCAATAAAAAAGGTATCATTGCATACTGCAATACTCTGGCATTTTGGCATCTTGTCTACTGGACTAATACGGCTAATCCAATCTACACTATATATATATATATATATATATATATATATATATATATATATATATATATATATATATATATATTGGTGTTTTGGCACTACTAGCACAAGCGTCACACTGTTTTGTTGTAAATAGAACTAAACTTGTCCTATATTCATTGAAACACAACCATCATTTACACCAGGATTCTAAGGTATTTTTTACTTAAAACGTTCTCATCTGTTCTTAAAACGTTCTCATCTGTTCACGAGGTGCAGTCTAGGTGGGGACAAATTGCGTTTTAACTAATAATGCTAATAATGCCCCTTAATATATTATAAGTATATATATATATAATGTAAGGTGAGCACTTTACTAAACACCAAAACACCTTCCTTTACTCTCAAGTTTTGGCGTATTAAACCTAAAGAGTTCTCTTTTTACATATGAACCTCATTGGGAAAAATACATTTGAACAGTCACTGAAGAAGGTTGTTTGTTGCCACTAGTGATGTCGCGAACATAACATTTTCGGTTCGCGAACGGTGAACACGAATTTCCGCAAATGTTCACGAACCGGCGAACCGGGCGAACCGCCATAGACTTCAATGGGCAGGCGAATTTTAAAACCCACAGGGACTCTTTCTGGCCACAATAGTGATGGAAAAGTTGTTTCAAGGGGACTAACACCTGGACTGTGGCATGCCAGAGGGGGATCCATGGCAAAACTCCCATGGAAAATTACACAGTTGATGCAGAGTCTGGTTTCAATCCATAAAGGGCATAAATCACCTAACATTCCTAAATCACAATGGATATGGATTGACACCTGACATATGACATATTGACACCTTGACATATGGATTGACACCTGTCCTCAGAGACCCTGATATACACTGACACAGAGCAGAATAGGGACTGTTCCCCCTACATAGGGTCACTTGGCAGATATGTATTGACACCTGTCCCCAGAGACCCTGATACACACTGACACAGAGCAGAATAGGGACTGTTCCCCCTACATAGGGTCACTTGGCAGATATGGATTGACACCTGTCCTCAGGGACCCTGATACACACTGACACAGAGCAGAATAGGGACTGTTCCCCCTACATAGGGTCACTTGGCAGATATGTATTGACACCTGTCCTCAGAGACCCTGATACACACTGACACAGAGCAGAATAGGGACTGTTCCCCCTACATAGGGTCACTTGGCAGATATGGATTGACACCTGTCCTCAGGGACCCTGATACACACTGACACAGAGCAGAATAGGGACTGTTCCTCCTACATAGGGTCACTTGGCAGATATGGATTGACACCTGTCCTCAGAGACCCTGATACACACTGACACAGAGCAGAATAGGGAATATTCACTAAATGCCAAACATTGTTATACAGGGGAATATTCAGTAAATAAGGATAAGGGGGGGACCTACTGTCCTCCCCCCCCCCCCGCACCCATCCGTGAGCGGTGGGTGGGGGCCATAAAAATAATGAGGGGGGACCTACTGTATGATGTTGTATCGATCAGGTAGTGTAAGGGTTACGCCCGCTTCACAGTGACAGACCAAACTCCCCTTTTAACGCACCGCAAACAACCGCAAACAGTCCATTTGCACAACCGCAAACTCCCCATTTGCACAAGGTTGGATACCAAGCTAGCCATGTCACGTTCCTTGTCCTCACTGATGTCATTGAAGGTCTCTTCCTTCACCCAGCCACGTACAACACCAAGGGTCCCCGAAAGGTGAGTACATGCCCCCTGGGACACCTGCTGTGTTTGGTCTTCCACCTCCTCAAAGCCACCTTTTTTCCTCTGACTCCTCTTCTTCAGACTCCTCTCTCTGCGTTGCCTCTCTCTGCATTATTATAAGGTGTGTTAAGTAGTACTATTCTTATCAGTTTAATCCCTGTTACGAGTAGAGGACTATTTCCTTGTTTCGCCAAACCCATTCAAAGATGGAAAAAGCGGTATGAGTGGAAGAAACGAGGAAATGTGGTCAGGTGGTGGTGCCAGCCCCACCGTGGGCTTGTACCCAGGTATGCTAATAAACTGAAAAAAGAAAAAATCTCCCAAGAAGGAGATCTAAAATCATAGGAAAAGGTTAGACAACTATAATAAAGTGATACCTACAAATCCTAGTGAGCATAGGTGTATAATACAGGGAGAAAGGGAAAGCAGAGTAATGCTTCCTAATACCGTGGTTAGTACCCTTTGTTAAAGTAAATTGTGTAATGGCCAAAAGTCTTTATGGTATCATTTATAAATAACAAAGGGATACTATACTCATTCCCCTATAGTGGCTAATTGTGTAATAATGGTAATACTATTACCTATTATATAATATTGCCAGGGGCAAGGAAATTCCCTCTAAATAGATGGGTGTAGGCAGAGAGTATGGAGACCGGAGTGATGCTGTCATAAAAAGTGTCAATAAGGTGATATAAAGTTAAATGTATCACAGACACACAGACACCCTTTCTCTTAGCTAGTTTCCAGAAATGCTGGATAGGTAGAAGGGCTATAAATAAAGACTCAGAGAGGTCTAAGAAGAATCCTCTAAACTAGCCCTAATCTCCTTAAACACCTTCAAGGGTGTTCTAAGCTAAAGCTCAATCTAAACGTTTAGATGACTGCCTGATTTCCCATCACAGATGCTGGCTAGGAATAACACTGTGCAAGACAAAGAGTGGGTCTAAGTGCCCATAGTGCAGTAAAGTGTCCCTAGTGAAGTGAAAAAGAGAATAATGAGCTGGTGACCAAGAGAATAACGAGCTGGCACCCTATCAGGGGACGTTTATATGGCATCGATTTTAGGAACCGGGAGATGGTTGGTCGGTCCTCCTACTTCAAATTTGGGGCACTGCGCGTGCAATCTAATGTGCCACCAGATAGGAGTGGTGTGTTAAAGGACCACTCTAGTGCCAGGAAAGCATACTCGTTTTCCTGGCACTAGAGTGCCCTGAGGGTGCCCCCACCCTCAGGGACCCACTCCCGCCCGGCTCTGGAAAGGGGTAAACACTTACCTTTTTCCAGCGCTGGGCGGGGAGCCCTCCTCTCCGCCTCCGTTCCTCCCCGTCGGCTGAATGCGCACGCGCGGCAAGAGCTGCGCGCGCATTCAGCCGGTCACATAGGAAAGCATTCATAATGCTTTCCTATGGACGCTTGCGTGCTCTCACTGTGATTTTCACAGTGAGAATCACGCAAGCGCCTCTAGCGGCTGTCAGTGAGACAGCCACTAGAGAATTAGGGGGAAGGCTTAACTAATTGATAAACATAGCAGTTTCTCTGAAACTGCTATGTTTATAAAACAATTAGTTAACCCTAGCTGGACCTGGCACCCAGACCACTTCATTAAGCTGAAGTGGTCTGGGTGCCTAGAGTGGTCCTTTAAGTAGTACTATTCCTATCAGTTTAATCCCTGTTATGTGCCTTTATTTTGGTTTGGTTTTTGAAGCCACAGTGCAGCACCAGAGGCCCGAAAAATTAGGCATGTACACATGCCTGAAAAATTAGGTATTGTTGCAGCCACTGCTGTAGCAGCGGCCATAAAAATTGATGTTTGTTTCCCAGGCAGAAAGTGCCCTAAAACATTGCGGCTTGAACCCTAGTTGGTGGCGGATAAGTCACGCAAGTCAACCGGCATTCAGAGCTAAAATACAGCAGCGTGTGGACCATTTTTAGCCCAAGGCAGCTCATCTCATCAGGCCTTTTTTAGTCAAATGTATCGCCCACTGTCAGTCCCTCTGGGATCCATCCCTCTTAATAAAGGTGAGGTAATCTAGACTTTTTTGACCTAGGCGACTTCTCTTCTCAGTGACAATACCTCCTGCTGCACTGAAGGTCCTTTCTGACAGGACACTTGAAGTGGGGCAGGCCAGAAGTTCTATTGCAAATTGGGATAGCTCAGGCCACAGGTCAAGCCTGCACACCCAGTAGTCAAGGGGTTCATCGCTCCTCAGAGTGTCGATATCTGCAGTTAAGGCGAGGTAGTCTGCTACCTGTCGGTCGAGTCGTTCTCTGAGGGTGGATCCCAAAGGGCTGTGGCGATGCGTAGGACTTAAAAAGCTCTGCATGTCCTCTATCAACAACACGTCTGTAAAGCGTCCTGTCCTTGCCGGCGTGGTCGTGGGAGGAGGATTACTTTCACCTCTTCCCCTGTTAGATTCCTGTTGTGCTGTGACATCACCCTTATACGCTGTGTAAAGCATACTTTTTAATTTATTTTGCAAATGCTGCATCCTTTCCGACTTGTTGTAATTTGGTAACATTTCAGGCACTTTCTGCTTATACCGGGGGTCTAGTAGCGTGGACACCCAGTACAGGTCGTTCTCCTTCAGCCTTTTTATACGAGGGTCCCTCAACAGGCACAACAGCATGAAAGACCCCATTTGCACAAGGTTGGATGGCGAGCTACTCATTTCCCGTTCCTCCTCTTCAGTGATCTCAATGAAGGTATGTTCTTCCCCCCAGCCACGTACAACACCACAGGTACCAGGTAGGTGACAACGAGCACCCTGGGATGTCTGTTGTGGTTGGTCTTCCTCCTCCTCCTCAAAGCCACATTCCTCCTCTGACTCCTCTTCCTCACAATCCTCTTCCAACATTGCCGCGGGTCGAGCAAGCAATGCTGATAAGGCTGTTTCTGGTGGTGATGGTGACCACAACTCTTCGTCTTCCTCTTCACGCTCATCTACGGCCTGATCCAGCACTCTTCGCAGGGCACGCTCAAGGAAGAAAACAAATGGTATGATGTCGCTGATGGTGCCTTCGGTGCGACTGACTAGGTTTGTCACCTCCTCAAAAGGACGCATGAGCCTACAGGCATTGCGCATGAGCGTCCAGTAACGTGGCAAAAAAATTCCCAGCTCCCCAGAGGCTGTCCTAGCACCCCGGTCATACAAATATTCATTAACGGCTTTTTCTTGTTGGAGCAGGCGGTCGAACATTAGGAGTGTTGAATTCCAACGTGTCGGGCTGTCGCAAATCAAGCGCCTCACTGGCATGTTGATTCGCCGCTGGATATCTGCAAAGTGCACCATGGCCGTGTAGGAATCGCCTGAAATGGCCACACACCTTCCTGGCCTGCTTCGGGACGTCCTGTAAGCCTGTGTACTTATGCACAAAGCGTTGTACGATCAGATTACACACATGTGCCATGCATGGCACATGTGTCAACTTGCCCAACTTCAATGCCGCCAACAAATTTGTTCCGTTGTCACAAACCACTTTGCCGATCTCCAGTTGCTGCGGAGTCAGCCACTTTTCCACCTGTGCGTTCAGGGCGGACAGGAGTGCTTGTCCGGTGTGACTCTCTGCTTTCAAGCAAGTCAAACCCAGGACGGCGTGACACTGCCGGATGTGGAATAGTACCTGGGGAGCTGGGGGGGTGCCGTTGATGTGGAGCAAGACGCAGCAGCAGAAGAGGACTCAGCCGAGGAGGTTATGGAAGAGGATGGAGTAGGAGGAGTAGAGGAGGTGGCAGCAGGCCTGCCTGCAAGTCGTGGCGGTGTCACCAACTCCTCTGCAGAGCTTGTCAGCCGTCAGCAGGTTTACCCAATGCGCTGTGTAGGTGATATACCTGCCCTGACCATGCTTTGCAGACCAAGTATCAGTGGTCAGATGGACCCTTGCCCCAACACTGTGTGCCAGACATGCCATTACTTCCTTTTGCACAATCGAGTACAGGTTGGGGATTGCCTTTTGTGAAAAGAAATTTCGTCCGGGTACCTTCCACTGCGGTGTCCCAATAGCTACAAATTTTTTTAACGCCTCAGACTCCACCAGCTTGTATGGTAAAAGCTGGCGGGCTAATAGTTCAGACAAGCCAGCTGTCAGATGCCGGGCAAGGGGGTGACTTTCTGACATCCTTGACAGACACCTGACTGTGGGCAGATGAGCGGGAACTGCTCAAGGCGAGAGACGGAGTGGCGGATGGTTGAGAGGGGGCAAGGAGGACAGCAGTGGTTGATGTGGCTGAAGATGCTGGACCAGGAGGAGGATGGCGGCTTTGAGTTTGTGTGCTGCTTGTACTCATGTGTTGATCCCATAGGCGTTTGTGATGTGCGATCATGTGCCTACGCAAAGCAGTTGTACCTAGGTGGGTGTTGGACTTCCCACTACTCAGTTTCTTTTGGCACAGGTTGCAAATGGCATCGCTGTTGTCAGAGGCAGACACACACAAAAAATTCCACACTGCTGAGCTCTGCAATGATGGCATTCTGGTGGTGGACACAGCATGCCTTGATTGGCGTGCTTTCAGGCTGACCCCGGGTGCCGATGCATGCTGTCTGACTGTGCCACTAGCTCCTTGCGACGACCTCCCCCTAGTTCCAACTCGTCTCCTCCTCCTCTCTGTCTCCCCATCTGAACTTTCGCCCTGTTCTTCTTGCCGAGCGGGCACCCACGTGACATCCATGGACACATCGTCATCATCAACCGCTTCACTTGTATCTGACAACTCAGCAAAGGAAGCAGCAGCGGGTACAACATCATCATCATCACACCGTACGTCCATGTGTGTAATGCTGCCTGACTGAGACATATCCCTGTTATCTACATCCTCTGGCAATAATGGTTGCGCATCACTCATTTCTTCAAACGGATGTGTAAATAACTCCTCTGACAGATAAAGTGAGGCGGCAGTGGTGCTAGTGTTGGTGGTGGCGGTAGGCGGGTGAGTGGTATCTTGAGAGGTGCCCGAAGCTAAGCTGAAGGAGGATGGTGCGTCAAGTTTCCGAGCGGAAGCTGTAGAAGATTGGGTGTCCTGTGTTAGCCAGTCAACTATGTCCTCAGAACTTTTCAAGTTCAGGGTACGTGGCCTCTGAAAACTGGGCATTATTCTCGGGCAAAAGGGTATCACAGCACCACGACCACGACGGCCCCTGCGGGGTGGCCTGCCTCTGCCTGTCATTTTTTGGGGGGATTAGTGGTACTATGCGTGCAAGCTACTGTGAGACCAGATATGAGTGGCACTGTGCAGTGGCAGAGGTTGGCAGAGTACACGCTGTAGGCCTGACACACCCGCTTGAAGACAACTAACTGCTATTCAATCTATAACAGTGAAAAAAAAATTTGTTTTTAAATGCACGCTATTGTGACACCAGATATGAGTGGCACTGTGCACTGGCAGAGGTTGGCAGAGTACACGCTGTAGGCCTGACACCCGCTTGAAGGACACTGACTGCTAGTAGATTACAGTCAAAAATGTTTTTTTGTTTTTAAATGCAAGCTATTGTGACACCAGATATGAGTGGCACTGTGCACTGGCAGAGGTTGGCAGAGTTCACGCTGTAGGCCTGACACCCGCTTGCAGACAACTAACTGCTTTTCAATCTATAACAGTGAAAAAAGTTTTTTGGTTTTTAAATGCAATCTATTGCGACACCAGATAAGAGTGGCACTGTGCAATGGCAGAGGTTGGCAGAGTACACGCTGTAGGCCTGACACACACTTATGAAGGACACTGACTGCTATTATATTACAGTCAAAAAAGTTTTTGGGTTTTTAAATGAATGCTATTGTGACACCAGATAAGAGTGGAAATGTACACTGGCAGAGGTTGGCAGAGTAGACGCTGTAGGCCTGACACACCCACTTGAAGACAACTAACTGCTATTCAATCTATAACAGTGAAAAAGTTTTTGGGTTTTTAAATGCAAGCTATTGTGACACCAGATATGAGTGGCACTGTGCACTGGCAGAGGTTGGCAGAGTACACGCTGTAGGCCTGACACCCGCTTGCAGACAACTAACTGTTATTCAATCTATAACAGTGAAAAAAGTGTTTTGTTTTTAAATGCAATCTATTGCGACACCAGATAAGAGTGGCACTGTGCACTGGCAGAGGTTGGCAGAGTACACGCTGTAGGCCTGACACACACTTATGAAGGACACTGACTGCTATTATATTACAGTCAAAAAAGTTTTTTGTTTTTTAAATGAATGCTATTGTGACACCAGATAAGAGTGGAAATGTACACTGGCAGAGGTTGGCAGAGTAGACGCTGTAGGCCTGACACACCCACTTGAAGACAACTAACTGCTATTCAATCTATAACAGTGAAAAAGTTTTGGGGTTTTTAAATGCACGCTATTGCGACACCAGATAAGAGTGGCACTGTGCACTGGCAGAGGTTGGCAGAGTACACGCTGTAGGCCTGACACACACTTATGAAGGACACTGACTGCTATTATATTACAGTCAAAAAAGTTTTTTGGTTTTTAAATGAATGCTATTGTGACACCAGATAAGAGTGGAAATGTACACTGGCAGAGGTTGGCAGAATAGACGCTGTAGGCCTGACACACCCACTTGAAGACAACTAACTGCTATTCAATCTATAACAGTGAAAAAGTTTTTGGGTTTTTAAATGCACGCTATTGCGACACCAGATAAGAGTGGCACTGTGCACTGGCAGAGGTTGGCAGAGTACACGCTGTAGGCCTGACACACACTTATGAAGGACACTGACTGCTATTATATTACAGTCAAAAACGTTTTTGTTTTTAAATGCAAGCTATTGTGACATCAGATATGAGTGGCACTGTGCACTGGCAGAGGTTGGCAGAGTACACGCTGTAGGCCTGACACACACTTATGAAGGACACTGACTGCTATTATATTACAGTCAAAAAGTTTTTTTTGTTTTTAAATGCAAGCTATTGTGACACCAGATATGAGTGGCACTGTACACTGGCAGAGGTTGGCAGAGTACACGCTGTAGGCCTGACACACACTTATGAAGGACACTGACTGCTATTCAATCTATAACAGTGAAAAACAATTTTTGTTTTTAAATGCACGCTATTGTGACACCAGATATGAGTGGCACTGTGCACTGGCAGAGGTTGGCAGAGTACACGCTGTAGGCCTGACACCCGCTTGAAGGACACTGACTGCTAGTAGATTACAGTCAAAAATGTTTTTTTGTTTTTAAATGCAAGCTATTGTGACACCAGATATGAGTGGCACTGTGCACTGGCAGAGGTTGGCAGAGTTCACGCTGTAGGCCTGACACCCGCTTGCAGACAACTAACTGCTTTTCAATCTATAACAGTGAAAAAAGTTTTTTGGTTTTTAAATGCAATCTATTGCGACACCAGATAAGAGTGGCACTGTGCAATGGCAGAGGTTGGCAGAGTACACGCTGTAGGCCTGACACACACTTATGAAGGACACTGACTGCTATTATATTACAGTCAAAAAAGTTTTTGGGTTTTTAAATGAATGCTATTGTGACACCAGATAAGAGTGGAAATGTACACTGGCAGAGGTTGGCAGAGTAGACGCTGTAGGCCTGACACACCCACTTGAAGACAACTAACTGCTATTCAATCTATAACAGTGAAAAAGTTTTTGGGTTTTTAAATGCAAGCTATTGTGACACCAGATATGAGTGGCACTGTGCACTGGCAGAGGTTGGCAGAGTACACGCTGTAGGCCTGACACCCGCTTGCAGACAACTAACTGTTATTCAATCTATAACAGTGAAAAAAGTGTTTTGTTTTTAAATGCAATCTATTGCGACACCAGATAAGAGTGGCACTGTGCACTGGCAGAGGTTGGCAGAGTACACGCTGTAGGCCTGACACACACTTATGAAGGACACTGACTGCTATTATATTACAGTCAAAAAAGTTTTTTGTTTTTTAAATGAATGCTATTGTGACACCAGATAAGAGTGGAAATGTACACTGGCAGAGGTTGGCAGAGTAGACGCTGTAGGCCTGACACACCCACTTGAAGACAACTAACTGCTATTCAATCTATAACAGTGAAAAAGTTTTGGGGTTTTTAAATGCACGCTATTGCGACACCAGATAAGAGTGGCACTGTGCACTGGCAGAGGTTGGCAGAGTACACGCTGTAGGCCTGACACACACTTATGAAGGACACTGACTGCTATTATATTACAGTCAAAAAAGTTTTTTGGTTTTTAAATGAATGCTATTGTGACACCAGATAAGAGTGGAAATGTACACTGGCAGAGGTTGGCAGAATAGACGCTGTGGGCCTGACACACCCACTTGAAGACAACTAACTGCTATTCAATCTATAACAGTGAAAAAGTTTTTGGGTTTTTAAATGCACGCTATTGCGACACCAGATAAGAGTGGCACTGTGCACTGGCAGAGGTTGGCAGAGTACACGCTGTAGGCCTGACACACACTTATGAAGGACACTGACTGCTATTATATTACAGTCAAAAACGTTTTTGTTTTTAAATGCAAGCTATTGTGACATCAGATATGAGTGGCACTGTGCACTGGCAGAGGTTGGCAGAGTACACGCTGTAGGCCTGACACACACTTATGAAGGACACTGACTGCTATTATATTACAGTCAAAAAGTTTTTTTTGTTTTTAAATGCAAGCTATTGTGACACCAGATATGAGTGGCACTGTACACTGGCAGAGGTTGGCAGAGTACACGCTGTAGGCCTGACACACACTTATGAAGGACACTGACTGCTATTCAATCTATAACAGTGAAAAACAATTTTTGTTTTTAAATGCACGCTATTGTGACACCAGATATGAGTGGCACTGTGCACTGTCAGAGGTTGGCAGAGTACACGCTGTTGGCCTGACACACAGACGCTTGCAGACAACTAACTGCTATTCAATCTATTACAGTGAAAACAAATTTTTTTTTTTAAATGAACGCTATTGTGACACTAGATATGAGTGGCACCAGATATGAGTGACATATCTATTGTGACACCAGATATGAGTGACACCAGATATGAGTGGCCATGAACACGCTATGTTCGCCAGGAACTATTCGCCAGCGAACCGTTCGGTACATCACTAGTTGCCACCTCTAAGGCACTAAGTGATTGAGTTTAGAGCCTATATCCATAAAAGGCTCTAACACATGTGAGTTTATTTTCATTCGTTAGTTTGAAGTGGACAAATTTACACATACAATATATGTATTTGTTTTTGTATTTTTATTTCTTTTGCATATCATTTTGCCCCATATTGTTATGATGGATAAGTGTTTGTAAATATTATTGTTATTGAGCACTTTTTAATTTAGTTTTTTTGCTTGTTGTTTTTTAGTGAGTTGTTGGGAGTGCCCACTGAGTGTTTTAGCTGCTGCACTTTATAAGAGCTTTTTACACAGTAATTTAAGCCCCTTATTGACACACTTTGTTTTATTTTTAGGATGATCTTTCATCAACTGAACTGAATATACCTCGAGTGCTTCCACTCAAGCAGATGTCTTATGTCTTAGGGGGAATTGCGGGCATGATATTACAGGAGAAAGTTGTTAATTTAAAAAAAAAGCGTTTTGCAAGCTTAAAAAATTCACACCGTGGATTAAAAGACAATATTATTAATATTATTATTATGATATTTATAGAGCGGCGTCAAATTCCGCATCGCTTTACAATGGTGGATGAACAGACATGTAGTTGTAACCAGACAAGTTGGACACACAGGAACAGAGGGGTTGAGGGCCCTGCTCAATGAGCTTACATGCTAGAGGGAGTGGGGTAAAATGACACAAAAAGGTAAGGATAGTATTAGACTAGTGACAGTTGCAGAAGAGGAATCAGTTCGGAGCTATTAACAGTTTAATTGATACGCTTTTATGAAGAAGTGGGTTTTTAACGATTTTTTGAAGGAGTGGAGACTGGGTGAGCATCTAACGGAGGAGGGAAGCGAGTTCCACAGGAACGGTGCAGCCCTCGAGAAATCTTGAAGGCGAGCATCAGAGGTGGGAGTACGGACAGAAGATAGACAAAAGTCTTCAGCAGATCATAAGGGCTTAGACGGGACATACTTGTGTATAAGGGAGGATTGATGGGTGTGAGCAGCATTATGTAGAGATTTGAAAGCAAGAACCAGAATTTTAAATTGAGCGCTATATTTTATAGGAAGCCAATGTAGGGACTGACAGAAGGGTGAGGCATGGGAGGTGCGGGCGGACAGGAAGATGAGCCTCGCCGCTGCATTCATTATGGACTGTAACGGCGCAAGTTGGGAGCACGTAAGACCACTGAGAAGCGACATCATGAATATGAGTCCAAAACCTATCAAAGGAATCTAACTTGTGTTAGTGCTAAGAGTTTTCCTTTAAATTTGGGAACAAAAAATTTATGTCTGGCAGTGCGAAAAAAATGACTCATCGTTGAAACAGCATATGTAGAATTTAGTCCGTGGCAAATTATATTAAATGTTGCCTTTAATCTACTGATCAATGGAAAAGTATATTATTATAAAATACTCTTTACTTTGTAAAAATGTATAATTACAGAATGTACTTGCATAAGGCAATTGAAACTGAATGATTTTCTTAGTGCGTACATGGAATGCTATTAACCAAAATATTGTCTGCCTGTTGAGAAGAGGAAGAGATGTTTCGCTTTTCACTTAAGAAATAATGAACAAAAAACGTTAATGATTAAAAGAACATCGTTTTATCTGACGAGCTAAATTGCCATTTATTTTATTTGAAATGAATGCCCTAAATCATTTTATTTCTCTGATTTCTCATCAGTAAAAATGTCCATGACACTGAGAATTAGTTTTATTAAATCTCTATCATATCCATAATCAACTGTTTTACTGAATAATATTAGAATAGATTTTTAGACGGATGATTAAAATAATCCCACAGGAAAACTAAATAATACTCCAGTGGCTTCAGTTTTTAAATTTAATTTGGTATCTACGTAAGTAAAATCATTGACTAGTGTTTGAATAACATCTTGATATGTAATTACATATAAAGTGTTTAGGTGGATATATAGTAATAATTATATTATTATTTACAGCATAACAGAACACATTGACACTTTAAAAAAGAAGATAATAATTGTAACTTTTTGAAATATATTATCTAGGCATGAACATTGGACTTTGGGTAGGAAGATCACATATATACAATATAGGCAAAATGTCATATATTTTTTTTTTGTTATGTTTCTGATGAAAATGGACAGTGTAGCTGTAAAATCCCATGATATCTGCCAGATCACACCATTTATGTTAGTAATCACTGAATGGCTCTGCATTAGGTGGAGGAGCAATGACTGCATCTTCAATAACCATGGACTTTGTATTCTATCTTCTACATCTGAACATCTGATACATAGGAGGATGAGTTAAACAGTTACTCCAAGCATCACAATTTCAGTGATTTTAAGTGGTCATGGTACCTGAAGTCTGTATGTGCAGTTTTATTATTACTATAAGCAGCTAATTTAACTGGTCTGGGTGCTATGTCCTTGCCCTTCGTAGTCCTGCAATGTAAATCATTGCAATTTTTGAGAAACTGCAATGTTTACATTGCAGTACTTTGATTGCCTCTAGTAGCTATCTACCAGATAGTCACTAGAGGCACTTCCTGCATTCTAGCAAACTCTGAGTCCCTTAAACGACACTGGATGTCCTCACACACTGCACGCCCATAGGAAAGCATTGATTCAATGCTCTCCTACGGGGAAAGCTTAATGCGTGCATGTGGTATGCTGCATGTGTGCATTGGGTCCCCTCTATCGAATGATGTCGGAAGAAGTGGAGCACCAACACAGTGCAGAGGGCGATCGGTGCTGGAAACGGGTGAGTAAATATAGAGGTTTTAACCCTTTATGTGCCAAGGGGAGGAGCCGCCAGAGAGGGGGGGACCAGAGGGCATTGTACAGGGTGGCCCATAAGTCCCTACTCATCCATTTATGCCATGTATCCAGTGTATCTGTGTGCTGGATGGGTAGGGATTTATGGGCCAATGTGTAGAGTTAGGAATACAAATTAGTATTCCTAACACTATAGAATCCCTTTAAGTTATGAAACGAGACGAAACGCTATAAAACGTGTAACCAATTTGTTGTCGGAATGGTAACTTCCCCTCCTGCAACATTACTAGGGTGTCATCACACAGCTAGGAACTCTTGTCTGATGTCACTTCGGTGCATTTTTTGGGGGGTACAGAATTGCATTCTTTGGCTGAGAGCAGTCAGATGATGCTCTCAACCAATGACCAATGAATGTCGACTGTATCAGCTTCTAGATCCAGCATGTCATCAGACAGGAGAGTCAGGTAAGGAGGAAAACCAGGGAACTGGGCCAGGGTACTCCTGGCTTAATAACTGATACAGCTGGCTGTGGTTATGATGCTTGAGATAACCCTGTAAACTACATGAGTGCACAAAGGGACAATGTATATATTTTCCATGACAGTTGCAATTTAAAATTATTAGTTCACTTTGGTATTTTTGTTGAATTTTTGCTAAACCCAGACCATTCTTCCCACAGCTTTATTTAAACCAATCAATGTGCCTGCATTACTTCCACCCGTCAGCTGTTGGAGTGATTGCCCAACAGACAGATAATCCATATGTTTGCCAGAGTCCTAGACAGAGTCCTGTATGGTTTTGTAAATTAAGAAAAAATAAGAATAAAAATGTGTTAGCAAGTACTAGCAATAAAATATAACTCCTAAATTATTTATATATCAGAATATGGCAAATGAGATAAAGCCTTTGGGCGTACTATGATGTGAATTGGTTATAGGGCACCTTAACACGTTTACTGTGAATTACTGTCGCAGAAATGCCAGAGGATATGGCAGCTAGAATTTTTAGAACTGCAGCTTCCTCCGGGGCACACTTATTCAACCCACACCTACAGATGTTTATATTTGCGAATAATCGGAATTCCAATATATTTTTGCAAAATGCTTTAAGCGTTTTTGTTCTTTACTGTTAAATCTATTTTTTCCATTCAAATTCTCAACCCACATCTGTCCAAACTTTATGTGCTAAGACTTCATTTTGGGTGAGAGCAAGGAAGTGATGTATAAATGATCGATTTCCTTTGGCCAGCCACACTGTACGTGCCAATAAAATACTCATCTAAAAAAAAAAACTAAGTCCAACACAACTAGCATAATAATAAACGAGAATTAAAGCTGTACATGTGTTGTTTATATAAGTAGTAGAATTTACAGCTGGCATAGCATTTTGAAAGGAAGAACACGTGTAAACAATGTTTCTGAGCAGGAAACACTTTGTACTGAAGTGTCACGTGTTATATTGTTAATTTGTCATTAAATATGGTTTTGTTTGTCTTAAAGTGACTATGTCATGTTTATGTTATTAACATTATATAGAGCTTATTATGATTTTTTTTTATTATTCTACTTTAGGTATGAATCGTATTTTGAAAGTCTCTTTAATGCTATTTATGTCCCAGGGTTGAAATTGTTAGTTTAATCACTGGTATTGTAAAAAAAAAAAAAAACTTGCTGGCCAAGTATTATAACACCAGGTGTCTAATCAGGTGTATATTATACTCCCATTTTATTATTTGCTGGACATGAGCTAAGTAAATGTGAAGTGTTGGGTTTTTGTTTTTTTACGGAGAGGGTGTAACATTTTAGTATAAAAGTTTTTCTCATATTTATTTTTTATTAAATCGCTCTGAGAGATTTAAACAAGAAATTCAGTTGAAACCAAAACTGAACTAAATTTTCTTCAGAGATAAACACTTACAGCAAGAAAACACAAGAATCAGTTGCATTAGGCATAATTACACCCTGTTTCAAATTATTATGCAAATTCTATTTAAGCGTCACAAAGATTAAATATTTTGTTTTTCCATTTAACTCATGGATGACATTGTGTCTCAGGGCTCTTTTGATCACTGAAAACAATCTCGGACACCTGTGATAATTAGATTGCCAGGTGAGCCCAATTTAAGGAAAAACTACTAAAGGAGGGTGTTCCACATTATTAAGCAGAGCACCATTTTCATGCAATATGGAGAAGAAAAAGGATCTCTCTGCTGCCGAAAAGAGTGATAAATTTCAATGCCTTGGACGAGGTATGAAAACATTAGATATTTCACGAAAACTTAAGCGTGATCACTATTAATTGAAAAGATTTGTGGCTGATTCAGAGCACAGACAGGTTTGTGCAGATTAAGGAAGATTTCTTCCAGATCCATGCATCGGATCAAGAGAGCAGCTGCTAAAATACCATTACATAGCAGCAAACAGATATTTGAAGCTGCTGGTGCCTCTGGAGTCCCACGGACATCAAGGTGTAGAGTCCTCCAGAGTCTTGCAACTGTGCGTAAACCTTCTATTCGGCCACCACTAACCAATGCTCACAAGCAGAAATGGCTGCATTGGGCAGAAAAATACATGAAGACTAATTTTCAAACAGTCCTGTTCACTGATGAGTGCCATGCAACCCTGGATGGTCCAGATGGATGGAGTAGTGGATGGTTGGTGGACGGCCAGCCTGTTCCAACAAGGCTGTGACGTCAGCAAGGCAGTGGTGGAGTCATGTTTTGGACCGGAATCATGGGAAGAGAGCTGGTCGGCCCCTTTAGGGTCCCCGAAGCTGTAAAGATGACCTCTGCAAAGTATGTGGAGTTTCTGACTGACCACTTTCTTGCCTGGTACAGAAGGAAGAACTATTCTTTCCGTAATAAAATCATCTTCATACATGACAATGCACCATCTCATGCTGCAAAGAATACCTCTGCACCAATGGCTGCTATGGTGATAAAAGGAGAGAAAGTCATGGTGTGGCCACCATCCTCCCCTGACCTCAATCCTATTGAGAACCTTTGAAACATCCTCAACCAAAAGATCTATGAGGGTGGGAGGCAGTTTACATCCAAACAGCATCCCTGGGAGGCTATTCTGACATCTTGCAAACAAATTCAAGCAGAAACTGTCCAAAAACTCACAAGTTCAATGGATGCAAGACTTGTGAAGCTGCTATCAAATAAGGGGTCCTATGTTAAAATGTAACGTGACCTGTTAAAATCTTTAAAAAGTTAAAATGTTGTTATAAGTTTGATTGAAATAGCTTTTGATTTCAGTAAATATGCTGCAAACACAACAAATGACAATTTTCAGTTCTTTACAACCTATAAAGTGTTTTGAAACTGTGCGTAATAATTTGGAACAGTGCATTGTAAGTTTTTTGTGTTTAAAAAAAATACTGTTATCATTAGGAGGTTTGTTCAAAAAAATTTGAATTGTACTCTTAATAGCTGATTACATGAGAATCATGCTGACTTTTATTTACATCAATTATTTAGGTAAAGGAGAAAGATATAATTTGCAGAATAATTTGGAACAGGGTGTATATTAATTTATTTTTAAAATATTTTTCCACAAAGGATACATAAAGATTTCTCTAATTTTCAAGTATGTCCTGGATAGCACATACAAATACGCTGTTAAATATATTTTAAAAAAAATACACATATAGAACAATTATAGATGTACTTTTACATATACACTATAATTATAAATGTGTTAATTTTGGATTGAAGGTTGATGGAGGCAGATGTTTTCAGGGACTTCAGAATTATATCACAGTTTATATTCTCTGTCTCTGGAAGGTTGTTCTAAATATACACTGATCAGCAACAACATTAACCCCATCCCGACATTAGGGCATGTCATGCCGTCCTATAAAAGGAGGGTTTTAATGATGTTAGAGACGCATAGCACACAGTCCCCTTGCAGCCAATGCCAGTGATCTAAGACATGTGATCACAGTGTAGCTTGTCACCGCAATCTCTGTTACAATGTCTCAGCTAATAAAGTGTAACATTTGCTGATAGGTCGTTCTCTGCCCCTCTCATTTGATCTGGGGCGAGAGAGGCAGAGTGATCACTATCACAGTGTTACGTGCCATTCTGGCAGGCTCAGACAGTGACATTCAAGCAGACAGTGACTCTCTAACAGGACAAAGTGAGACTTTCAGTGATGGTGCCCCGCCACCATCTTCAAGAAGGTAAATAGGACCATATGAAATCTGAGTACCCCCAAACTCAGATAATAACTGTAAAGGTTTGGGAGCAAACTATTTTAGGAGTTTCATGTCGGACAACATATTTGAAATGCCAGTCAGTATAGTTCTGCATCTCCACGGTCATGCTACAGTAGGAAAAATCTGTCGCCCCCCCCGTGATCAATCAGAAAAGAGAAAATTTGCAGCACTGACCCTAGTAATGTGTGTTTTGAAAAATCAGGGCCAATTGGCACAAGCACCCCATCCTGGCTATCCATCTTTCCCCAGGGTTTATGAAGAGGGATTTATGTGAACAAACCTGACTCCTCCATTTTAACAGTAATGCACTGTGCAAAATTACACACTATCTTGGGCTACTCCACCATACTTTAAATTTACTATGTTTTGATCCTACAAAATTCAGACTCTTATCCAACTCCTGTCTGGCAAATGTTCCCAAAGTTATATCCGGGATCCCTATAAACCATCTTCCTGAACTATTAAATCACTCTGTATTTGACTTTGGTAGTTTGACCATTCTGGATTCCTGACTTTGGCTCGTTCTTATTACTCTTTGTTAGCTGCCTGTACCGAATTACTGACTACTTCTAGATTCCACTGACTTTGCCCTGTCCCTGTTTATGTTAAGCCCAGTCGTTATATAAAATGGCTACACCTAACAAGTACATTTAAAATACTTGTTAAAATGGTATGCGTTTGTGGCATTTTCTTTCTTAGAGAGCCATTTTCTCAAAGGCGACTTAGGCCCAGAAAATCCCTTTGTCCATTTTACAAGCTGAAAACGGCATGTAACATATTTTGACTTACTGAAAAAAAATAAAAATGAAAAACCAGTACATGGGGGCACTGTTATATTTGTGAGAGAATGTTAAATACAAATATAGAGGCTTTACTGCACTAACAGATACTGGAATTAAAGAAAATTCCTGTGAAAATTGACTTTAAGTGTGTTAAAAAACACAAAAGAAAATATAACCACTAAATGTGGCCAGAATTTTGGATAAAGTAGCTAGATAAAAAAAAACTCAAAATACGCCATTTGGAATACACTGTGTTAATAAAACTCCTTCCTATTTGCACTACTCGGTGAAACCTTTGTAATTTGATTTTGAATACGTCTAAGTGACTGTGGATCACTTCCATAGTGCTCCAGGCATGGTAGCAGACTCTATTGCAGGGATGTCCAAACTCCGGCCCTCCAGATGTTGCTGAACTACAACACCCATGATTCTTTGAATGGAATACACAGCTAGAGAAAGAGCAGAATGTGGAATGGAAGAGATGAGGGTCAGAAACACCAGGGGACAGGTGTCAGTGAACCACCACATGCACAAAATGTTAAGTGGTTCAGCCAAAATTATTTTTTTCTGCCTTGCACAAGTTTAATCCATTTATTTATCAGTATATTTAAAATTAAACATTTTGGAAAGTCGTTTTATCTTTTTTAATATCCAAAAATAATTACACTCTATTTGCATTGTTGTTAGTATTCTTGTGACAGTTCAGTATTCTCAAACAGCAATATTATTTCTTTTATAGACTCAATTAAAAACAAATGACCCATGCTCTGAGTGTTAATTGTCCGACCATGGAGTCAAGTTTCATTATTACATTGAAACTAACTGTACTGCAAGACGTTTCTTACATTGTAATGCCATCAAAACACTTGAGGTAGATGATAGATAGATAGATAGATAGATAGATAGATATGTGCACGTGTCCTGCTTTGATGGTTCATTTGACCATTTTTAAATGAGAGAATGGCTGTGAAATGATTTTTTCCTTTTGCAGTCAAAAGAAATAAATGAATATAGAATGCACCTAAGGAAGACTCTTCCAAGTTCAAACGTGCCTTTTTATTCTGTTTTTAAAGATACTGTTACAAATTTTACTACTACTTTTAATATGTATTATTTTGATTCCTGTTTCCATTGGATTGGAATGATCTATTGGGCCATTATATTATTACTGTTATATTATTATTTAGCCTCCCTGTGCCCAAGTGCTATAAAAAAGCAATTAAATAAATTAGATAGATTAAGCTCCGAGTGCTGCTTTTCACGCATCCTTCCAATCAAAGCCTTTGCATAGAGAAGGCTTTGTTTGGTCCATTTAGCTGGCTCAGAGCACATGTATGTGCTCTGAGCCAGCAAGGGGAGGGGAGAGAGAGGGGGACAGGGAGTGGGGAGAAAGAGTGAGGTACGGAGGTCCCTATAAACAAATAAAATAAAATAGCTGAGTGGATAGGGAGATGAGAGGGCTGCTTTTAGTGTGGGAGGGAAGGGACACACAAGATTCCCTTCCACAAGAATAAGAGAACGTCTGTGGCCTGCGTGCAATGCCGACTGACTACAGATGTAAAATATGCACAGACTGACATTAGGCAGTCCAAAGCAGAGCAATTAGAAGTGCAAATACCAGTGTATGTGCAGTATTTCACAGAAGCACTGCTCATTCAGATTCCTTCCTCCATGACCACTTCTAAAAGCAGAAATGGCTATGGACAATGGACTAACCCCAAGTAACTTTGTTATACTGAAACTTTTCTATACTGAAAATAAGTAAAAGGAAATCAGAAGTTGTCATCCCAAATCTTGAATCTTAAATACCTGGAAGTTTTTCAATCTATATCGTTGTCTAAAGCTATCCATATTATTCATTGTCCACATACTTTCGATTTTCTTTCAATTATCAAATACAAATGTTTTTTTAAGATGTTGCAGTCTGCAGCCAAAGTCTTATCCCTGTAGTAATCTCGGTGAATGCTGTATCTCTGTATCAAGTAGCTTTCTGATCTGTCACATTCTCTGTAAAGGAGAAGGAATTCTGCTGTCAGAGTAATCTCTCGATGTATTGTCCCTCGAACACTACACCCATCTGTCAGTCATTGCACTGAATTTCTATACATTTTATGGTGTCATTTTAATTAGTTTGCACCTACAAAGATAAGCTGTACATCACTAATATCTAACCAACTAATTGTCATTTTATTTCCACACTTTGCTTCCGCAAGCTGACAAAATCTTCTTGTCAATTTTCCATCAAGCTCTCTGATTTCTGTGTTTATCCCGCTGTTACCACAGTAGTCATCACACTAGCAGCATGGTCCCTTGCAGTGACAGGGAGGGAGGCAGATCCTTCACCATCACTGTCATTAGTGTCAGGTTTCTCTTCAGTAGAATGTATCTGGTCTGCCAAGAGCAAAATGAGTATCACAAAGTAGTCCTTCTCTTCCTGATGTCCCATAAACAATAGAGAGTAGTGTTGGTCCACTCTGACCCATATTTTGTTGAAGTACTCCAATCAGAGCTATAGTGGTGATTGGAGTACTTCAACAAAATATATACTGGCCCAGCAGGTTGCTTTTAATGCAAGAACTATGCAGACCCAGGCACAGACCATTCAAGTGCTGCAGGATCAGGTAGCTGAACTGCAAAATGAAGTTCGATCAATGCATAGTGAGCTTACCAGCTACAGGGCACATGATGTTGCGGCTGCTGCTGCTACTACTGTTACACCTGCACAAGATGCCCGCTTGCCTCTACCAGAAAAATTTGGAGGAGACCGCAAAAAATTTAGGGGTTTCCTAAATCAATGTCGTTTGCATTCCATGATGTTACTTAACTGTTTTCCATCTGAAAGAGGGAAGGTGGGATTTATTTTCTCCCTATTCAAAGATGAAGCCCTGACTTGGGGCTCCCCTTTTCTGGAACAGGACAGTCCAGTCTTGGGAAATTTAAAAGACTTTCTTGAGGCCATGTGCCTAGTTTTTGATGACCCCAATCGCTGTGCTACAGCAGAAGCCACTCTCCTTCATTTACATCAAGGGAGGCGCTCTGTGGCTGAATATGCTGCTGAATTCAGACAGTGGGTTGCTGATACTACTTGGAACCAATCAGCCCAGAGGTTCCACTTCAGAAGGGGTCTCTCAGAAGCTATAAAAGATGAGCTAGCTGTTGATCTTCCTGTTTAGTTTGATGCATTTGTGCGGTTGGCTATCCGTATTGATCGGAGACTTTCAGAAAGAAGATTGGAAAGACAGGGCTCTTTTAAACCAAGTGCTACTCCTACTTTCTATTCAAGAATTTCTACTCCGACCCCACAAACACCTACAGACTCTGAACAGACTCTGAGGCTATGCAGGTAGATCTAATAAGAGGGTCATTATCCAATGAAGAAAAACAGTGGCGACGCACTCACAATTTATGCCTGTATTGTGGTAGTGCAGGGCATTATGCCATCAATTGCCCTAGCAAGTCTAAAAGAACAATAGCTATGACTGCTGAGGGTGCACAGATTCAACACCAATCCCAGACTCAAAACCAGCAGGTCATCCAGGAATCCGAAAGACACAAGAACTACTTACCCGATCCTTTTGGTGGCCTAAATATTATGAGGATGTTAAGAAGTATGTGTCCTCTTGTGATGTATGTGCCAGACATAAGACTCCTCGCTCATCCCCTGTTGGCATGCTTCAGCCTCTTCCTATTCCTCATCGTCCCTGGGGATCTATATCCATGGACTTTATTGTGGAACTACCTCCCCCTAAGGAACACACTACCATTCTTGTTGTTGTGGACTGGTTAACTAAGATGAGTCATTTCATACCAGCTCAAGGTCTCCCTTCAGCTAAACAGACTGCTGACCTAGTTATTCGGGAAATATTTTGCTTGCATGGAGTGCCTGATGAAGTAATTTCTGACAGGGGAGTGCAGTTTACATCTCATTTTTGGAAATATTTTTGTTCTATTCTAGGTATTAATGTAAATCTGTCGTCAGCTTTTCATCCACAAAGTAATGGTCAGACTGAGCGAACCAACCAGACTTTAGAACAATGTTTGCAGTGCTATATTAGTTACCTGCAGGATGACTGGCTGGATTTTCTACCCACGGCGGAATTTGCCTATAACAATGCCCAACACTGCTCCACTTCTCTGAGCCCATTTTTTGCCAATTATGGTTACCATCCAACCTTTTGTCAGGATCATCATTGTGTTTTACACAATATTGTGTATTTGGCTCTGGCTGGGATCAAACCTGAGTTGCCTGCATCCCAGTCAGGATCCTTACATTGGTCTCCACGCATCTTTGACTGTTTCTAGATGTTCTTGGTATCCTGTAGCCTGAGCCTGTTTGCCTGGGATTTGCACACCTGTTCCTGGTTCCATGATCATTGCTTGAGACTCCCTATTTAAACCTCGCAAGTCTGGTCCTCGTTGTCAGATCGTGTTTCCTGTTCCGTTTGGTTTCACTGCTGTTTATCTGACTCCTGGTTTTGATCTCCTGCTCGTCTACTGTTTTCGCCTGATTGCCGCCAGCCCTGACTTCTGATTCTGTTACCAACTACTCTTCTGGATTTCCCTTGTCTGTACTGCATTCCAGGAAGCACTGGTTATTTCAGCCCCAGTGCACTGTGTCACACCCTTGGGGATTTCTGTCCTGAGTCCCCTCGGTCTGTGCCGAATTGCAAAGGGTGCCTTAACTCTGCCTGCCGGACTCCCACTCCAGGTAAGATCCCTGACACCTTTCTAGTGATTCTCCCAATTACTACTTCCATTCCTGCAGTCACTGACCGGCTAACCGCCTTACGAGATTCCCAAGAACTGTGGAAGAAGACTCTTTCGGAATGTTACAAAAGAGTTGCTGTTTATCATGTTGGTGACAAGGTTTGGCTGTCAACAAAGAATCTTAAGCTTAGGATTCCTTCTCATAAATTGGGTCAAAAGTTCATGGGACCTATTGAGATCATCGCTCAGATCAATGCTGTCACCTTCCGTCTGCAACTTCCAGATTCCATGAAAATACATCCGGTGTTTCACGTTGCACTGCTTAAACCTTTTCATGAAAATAATTTCCAGGTTGAGCCCTGCCTGCCCCACCACCAGTCCTCGTGGATGGTGAAGATGAATGCGAGGTGGAAAAAATTCTTGACTCCAGGATCTTTCGCAACAAGCTTCAATATTTGGTTCATTGGAAGGGCTATGGTGAGGAGGATAGATCGTGGGAACCAGTGGACAATAGTTATGCTCCTGATCTTCTTCAGTCTTTCCATGCACAGTACCCTGCTAAACACGGAAATGGGGCACCCAGAGGCTGCACCTGTAGAGGTGGGGGTAATGTGAGGAACTGACTCTGCGGGGTTTCAAACCCTTGTTTACATGCTGCTAAACCTCTTCCTTACCAGTACACCAGCCTGCCTTTTGCAAATTTACCTGAGATCTGGTAACCTTGACTCTACAAGCAATGGTATCAGTGACAAGTCTCTTCAGCTGTGTCTGGTCATGTGTCTGGTTCTTGGCCTATAAAATCCACTTCCTGTCTCTGTACCTTTGCCAGATTATTGTGGTTCATGTACTCTCTAATCAAGCTTGTGCCTGTTTCTCCTACCTGTTGCTGAATTTGGACCGTTTTGACTTTGCTGCTTCTCCTTCCCACTGACCTTGGCTTGCCTCACGACGATTATCATCTCTCTGTTCCAGTCTCCCATCTCTGCTTAAGACCAGATGGCCACTCAAGGCTCAGGGGCTCAACCACCTGGGTAACGAGTGGCTACCTCTGGCTGAAAACATTGCTGATCTGGCTACTGGACTCCAAAACTTTGTAACATCAATATCATTACACTGGTAGACTAGGGAACACTGGGAGACATTGGTACTCTAGGGTACACTAGGAGACATGGGGACACTGTGATACATAGGGACACTAAGACACTGGGAGACCTGGGGATTGAGACAGGGAGATACTGCGAGCAATTCATATATACAGTAGAATCAAACTGTAAGTAGTTTTTTGGTTATTTTACAGAATTATCTCTTATGTCACTCCTTGTGATTTACATAATGTGATGTCACGCATACAAAATGTATTATGCAAATTAGTAAGGGCACTTTTTTTTTTTCTTCAAGAATGTGAATGCTTGTGGACAGTCCTTAGAAAGAGTGGAGTGAGTGCATCATTAGACACACTTATGCAAAGCTCAGGGTGCTGTCTGCATAGTATGCACTTAGTTGGCCAGCCTGCATGACTGGCAGGCAGCCTGAAATGCATTCATGCCAGGCTGTCCTTCAAACTCTTTGGGCAGACATGCCCCCTTTTTGGGTTTGTTCGCCCCTTTCAGCAGTTCTGGTTACGTGATTCGCGTCAGTGGCCCTCCCTTTTACCCTGTCCATAGACTTCCTGCTTCACTAGACACTGCTGATAAGGGGTACGATTTACTTGAAAGGTGAAAGCGTGAGATTAGCATAGGGTATGTGTATTCTGATAGCTGCATCCTATGAGTTTCCCCCCAGCACCTTCTCCATCTGATACATGACGCTTTTGAAGGTAGGACTGCTTTAGTGTTTTTGGTCAATAATATTTTGTAATTAGGCCCATTATAATTGTCAGCACCTGGCCCACTGGGCTCTTAATCTGGCCCTGCCAATCAGATGCTTCTTTATAGAGAAGCATTGATATCCCTACTGTGATTTTTACTGTACGAATACAAGTCTCCACATAGAGAAGCATTACAATTCCAAGCATGAAGACTGTATTTTTTTACATTGTTCACAAAGAAGTGTCTGCGGTCAGACAGCCACTAGAGGAACACAGACTGACAAACATAAATTTTACCATTTCTCTGAAACAGCAATGTTCATAACTGTCAACCTGCAGAAACAGCATTTAGACACTACATTAAGCTGTAGCGGTTTTGATGCTTAGAGTGTCCCTTTAAATAAAATGAATGAAAATGCAAGTACCATGCTTTGCATAAAGACAGAAATATTCTACAACAAAATAACAATTGTTACTATTACCCAATTTAATGGTACTCATTTTACCTACCTCGGAAGGATGAAGGGCTGAGTCAACAATGCTGGGCTTGAAACCTGCGACCCAAGGGTTGAATAGATTTTACTGATGATGCATTAGCCCACTGAGCTATCTCACCGGCGAGTATTATATCAAGAAAAGTCAACCATTCCACAATTAAACATACCCTTCTATTTCTTATTGTTAATTTTGTGGAATTGAGAGTATATGTGTGATGTGAACTATTTCTGCCTATTTTCTGACTGTCTGGAAGTCCTTGCACTCCTGGACTGTTGACTTCCTTTTTCTGAAATTACATGCTTTAGACTTTAGAGAATATAATCCTGCTATCCCATTCATGCACTATTTGTTCTTCATTAGATACATTTTCTGTTTTCATCTGTCTGAGAAAATGTTTCAATGATAACTTTACCACTGGTCAGGGGCGGGCTGAAACAGGGGGCAGGGAGGCAATTGCCCTCCAGGCTGCCCTAAATCAGTTTAAAAACGGTCACCTGCAGACCGAGGACCCGACACCAGGAGGGGGCCCGGTGGCTTGCTCAATATGCCGCCGGGTGCACGACCCCTCCTGGCTGCCAGGCCCGGACAGATAGCGCAGTGTTGTGCAGAGCTGCAGACCATGTGTCTGGTGAGATCTGGTCAATCAGAGCATTGCCGCGGATTACCATGGCAACTCTTTGACCGGGTCTCGCGAGATACATGGTCTGCAGCTCTGCACAACACTGCAGAGTTTCAGAACGGATATCATCACCGGACCACCAGGAAGCCCACTGGATTACCAGGGAGCCCACACTGGACCACCAGGGAATTAAATAAGGTATTTAGTCCCCCTCCCTTACACCATCACCCACCTCCCTCACACCATTACCCCCTCACCCCCCTCCCACACATAATTACGCCCCCTCCTTCTCACATAACCCCCTCCCTCACACTTACACCCCCCTTCACACCATAACCCCCTCCCTCATATTTACACCCCCCTCCCTCTAGCCATCACCCCCTCCCTCACACTTACACCCCCCTCCCTCACACTTACACCCCCCTCCCTCACACTTACACCCCCTTCCCTCTAGCCATCACCCCCTTCCCTCTAGCCATCACCCCCTTCCCTCTAGCCATCACCCCCTTCCCTCACACTTACACCCCCTTCCCTCACACTTACACCCCCTCCCTCACCCCATCACCCCCTTCCCTCACCCCATCACCCCCTTCCCTCACCCCATCACCCCCTTCCCTCACACCATCACCCCCTTCCCTCACACCATCACCCCCTTCCCTCTCACCATCACCCCCTTCCCTCTCACCATCACCCCCTTCCCTCTCACCATCACCCCCTTCCCTCTCACCATCACCCCCTTCCCTCTCACCATCACCCCCTTCCCTCACACCATCACCCCCTTCCCTCACACCATCACCCCCTTCCCTCACACCATCACCCCCTTCCCTCACACCATCACCCCCTTCCCTCACACCATCACCCCCTTCCCTCACACCATCACCCCCTTCCCTCACACCATCACCCCCTTCCCTCTCACCATCACCCCCTTCCCTCTCACCATCACCCCCTTCCCTCTCACCATCACCTCCACATAAACCACATTGTATCATATTTGTCTTGCTTCATAACATCAATATCCGTTATAACACCAGGAAAAGGTGGGCTTGGATGGTGAGCTGGTTCGGTAGTGCAATGGGCCACTTGACTGGATTTGCCCCCCTTTTTCTTGTTATTTAGAAATGTATTGTATATATCAACTCATGCATAATTAATCTAGAGATTTAGTCAAATAAAAAAATGAATGCAATAACTATGAAACAAATTTGAAAATAAAATTTTACCATAATTGCATGAATCTTTTTTTAAAGTTGTTTTTCAAAAATTATAAGTCATTTTCTTTATGGAAACACTGCTCTCTGCTGGTCAGAACATGTCAGAAACAGTAAAAGGAGACACATCACTAGACTCCAATTCTTGGATTCTATAGATGGACAGTCCTTTAACACAATGATGAGTACGGTAGTTATTAGCCCTTCATGCCCCTCTTGGTTTGGATATGCTAAAGAGAAGGAAAACCAAACAAGTGTGTTAATTTAAAACCACCAAAATATGTTTGCACAGATAACCAAAGTACAAAATACAAACTAATCTGCATATTTTGTAAAATATCATATATCATGGTGCAGAATAAGTGCCCCACGCATTTCTGCCCCCCCCCCCCCCAACAAAAAAAAAAATATTTATTCAAGACATATTAAGTAAGGATGTCTATAATTAGAAAACTTTAACTTCCAGTATCTACTAGTAAAGCACCATTTAAAATGTGGATAAACTGTCTTTGCATTCCTTTAATTCAAAATTCTCACTATTACACTATTTGCCCCACTACCCTCATGCCCACCTACCCAACCCCCACTGCACTGAAAGGGTTAAATTGCCTTTGTTTTACTCACCTGATTCCAGCACCGAGGCCCCTCAGCTCCGTCTCTGTCCCTTCCAACGTCAGTGCTGAGAGGGAACATAACGCACATGTGTGGTGAGCAACACAGGCACATTAGGCCTTCCCCATAGGACAGCATTAAAACAGTGCTATAGGGATATTGAGGATGCTGGATATGCTGAATATTCTTATGCAAAATGCGAGTATGTCAAGTGTCTTTTCACAGAGTCAAACTCCACTAAACAGCAATAAGCACTTCTAGTGGCTTGTAGACATCCACTAGTGACAGTCTTAACACTGCCATGTAAACATTGCAATTTCATTACAGGGCTGAAGGGGACAGGGACACTGTACCCAGAACACTTCAATGAGATGAACTGGTCTGGGTGCCTCTAGTGTCCCTTTAAGAGTTTACCCTTCACTTGTTCCTTACGATGCCTACTTGTTCTACTAATTGTATGGTTTTTTTTTGGGGGGGGGGGGGGGGGGGGTTCTGGCAGTAAAATCAAACTGTGTGACAAGTAAATTAGTAAATTACACATGAAAATAATTTGCTTATATGTAAAAGGTCTAGAGGGATATAGTTTGTGATTATAGAAAAAAACATGATGGAAATCTGTTAACTAAAGATTAAATAGCTATAAAATGTCAGTACATATTTCATCAATGTAAGACATTCATATTTTAAAATTGTGTACTTTCATTTTTGTTTCTAAACGTATTTGATTTTTTATTTTGTCAAGTAATTGAAATAGGATTATTTATTATATGATGGTTGACTTCTTTTGGATTTGCAAGAAAACGTATGTTAGTATATTACATCCCAAATTTGTATTTATTTGTTTTTGAAAACCTTGGGGGTTGTAGAAGCTCAAACTTTGTAAAATCAATAGGACTTAAGTACTTTTGTATTTTGTAAATCTTTATTTTTATAGTGCATATGAAAAACACAACAGTCAGAAAAAAAGATATATCAGCAATCTGAAATACATATTGAGCATTAAAAGAAGCAGGACATGCCCAGCATACTGTGGTTTTGATAATAAAACACAAGAACTAAACCCTAGGCGTACATTAGGAATAAACAATAATCTATGATTCACCAAGTGAGAATATTTCCTATATGACCCTAGGTGCAGGACACTATGTATGCACATAAAAAACTTGTTTACCGGTATAGTTTCATTTTAATTCACATAGCATGCTTATCTAAGGAAAATATAAGGATGCCAGGCACTGAGGATCATTTGGGTGACCATGCCAGGCTACTGTGAAAATTTTAAAAAGAAGAAACAATATTGGATTTGGCACTACATGTAGTATGTTACAAATGACTTTGCAGCATTTATTTCCCTTAACCAAAAGGACAACAGGGGATAATTTCTGTCCTAGTAGTGCAGCACAGCATAGCGGGTGACCTAGAGCATGGCGCAGGTGGAAATCTGGGCTAACCCTACACAAGGTAGCTAAAGACCCAGGGAGCTTGCCAATGGTGTAATAGAAAAAAAAATTGAGAAAAGCAAAAATAATTACATCAACAGATAAAGAAAAAAGTTTCTGAGTGTGTAGCTGAACAAACATGATTTCTCCATCACTGGTCATAGCCATGTACCTGGATGACTCACAGGACCTTGGAATAAAGGGCATTACATTTAAGTGATCCCAGGTTCTAATGGAAGCTTGTGCTCTCATGCCTGTGTTGGGCTCCAGCAGTTCCAGTACTGTGGAAAGTGTTTGTGCCTCTGCCACCGAGGTGAGTGTGTGCGTTGTCCCATTTCGGGCAACCATGAGGGGTCTTGGTGCCCCCACTTGTAAACCCCTCTGAAGTATAGTTGGTGGGAGACCTCATTGAGGGATTTGTGCTAATGAATAGTAACTCTTGTAAGATCTTGATAAAAGGGCAGTTGTACGTCCTCAAAAGCTATCGGTGTCTTGCCGCTCAGCGCATTCATGATGTGACGCTAAACTTGAGATGAGGAGCAGCAAAGAATGACATCTCATACAACATTGGGTGAGGGCTTAGAGCTATCTTCCTGGCCACAGTCAGAGGTAGAATAGATGTCAGTAGTTGTCTCAGATAGTGTGGTAACTCCACAGCTGTTACTGGGGCAGGTATTCCCTGAATTTTAATGTGTGTCGCTATTGATCTTCTAGCGCACTTATCTGCATGGAACGTTCCTGTTGAGTAAATTGTATCTGTTGTAAAGTACCTCTCATAGTTGACATGCCATCATTTATGTCTGTGACATCCTCCTCCGTACCCCACACACTACAATTACATTTTGCACATCAGCTTTCATCACAACTGCGTCTGCTATAAACAGTGAATATCTTGTAGTAGGCTATTCAGATCATGTTTAGTAGTGAGAGTCGATCCTTCTAAAGACTCTATGGGAGTAGGTTGGTCAGACTGAGAGTCTATTGTGTCTTGTGGCCCATGTCCCTCAGGTGAGTTAGTTTAAATCGTTATATTAGGGCCCTCTGCCGGAGCCACCATGACACCATGTTTCTGAGATCAGCGCCCAATAGCCGGTGTGTGTTCGGTTGAGATTAAAGGGAGTTGATCAGACCTGTTTGGCACTCCGTATGCATTGGAACCACCAAGGAGTGTCTCCAGGCCGGAGAAGACCAGCGTGACGTAGAAACTGCAAATTTAAGCACCAAGATCTTTTGCCATATACTGATGTCTAGTATCTTTAGGAACCAGTGGTGCAGCAGTACACCTAGCTAGGTATTTCATGCAGACCCAGTGTATTTTCGTGTGTTTCATATTTATTGGTATTGGTTGGTTTCATGTTGGGCAATGACTAATTTTAAAATGATTGGTCACATGTATGTTGATAAAGGTAGTTCAAGTCCAATATATTATATGATTGCTGTAAGCATCGTATGTAAACTAGTTACAAAACTCTGAATAAAAAAGAAACTAAGCAATTTAACAGATATAATGAATCCTTTAGTATGACTTACGTCTCACCGCATGCTATAGTGTTAATGGGACTGGAAAAGGTTGACTAGGTGTAAATATCGAGCATATTAACTTTGCCATTGAAACTGCCAAATGCCTTATTAATTGCATGCTAAAATATTCTTGATCTATTATGTGATTTATGAACTGACACATTTGGAAAATGAAATTTAAATTATCTTGTTGTTTATATGCCTTTTATCCCTTTATTATCTAAACCAGTGGTTCCAAAACCAGTCATCGAGGCAACCCCACGAGTGCAGGATTTAGGGATTACCAAATTGTGTCTAAGGTGGTACCGTATATACTCGAGTATAAGCCGAGGCCCCTAATTTTACCCAAAAAACTGGAAAAACGTATTGACTCGAGTATAAGACTAGGGTGGGATATGCAGCAGCTACTGGTAAATTTCTAAATACAATTAGATCCCCAAAAAATTATATTAATTGAATATTTATTTACAGTGTGTGTATATAATGAGTGCAGTGTGTGTATTAATGCAGTGTGTGTATGTATTTGTGTGTGTGTGTGTATGAGTGCAGTGTGTGTGTATGAGTGCAGTGTGTGTTTGTGTATGTGTTGCAGAGCCTTGGTGGGAGGTGGACATTTTTATTATTTTTATTATTATTATTATTATTTTTTATTATTATTTTTTTCAAATTTAGTTTTTATTGTATTTTCAAACAATAGGGATACAGAAAGGAAGAATAGGGGGAGGGTAACAATGATTACATGTTTCACAAAGGCATTACCAAGATACATTGATAAGTGTGGTAAACATCACAATCGTTAGCGGTTACAATATAACAATCTAAATGCAGTCGTACTTGAGGCAATCAACAGTTGTCAGCAATACAGTTCCCCTTCCTTTAACCAGTTAGTGGCGGTGTCCGCCAGTATGCCATCCTGTTCTAGGGTTACCAGGTGAACTTTCTATCGGTACGAGTATGGTTCCGCTAAGAAGGAAAGGTTCGGGTGTTCTCCCGCGGGGGATTAAAACTTGGAATAGTTGGGGCATCGTTGACAGGGCTAACTAGCAGGGGTTGGTGGATGTGGCTAAAGACAGGCAACAAAGTGGGCTTGTTTGATCTGAAGAGTGTGGTGTGGTGCGTGTTTTGGGGATTTTACGGGATCCTGGTCCTGTAGGAGTTGGTGTGCGTGGTTGGGTCTTATGAGTGTTTCGATATTCAGTCTCCCACACATGCCATGTGGTGTCAAATCTTTGTTTGGATCGTGCTGTCGTTAGGGATAACTTTTCGTAGGTACAAAATTGATCTAACTTATCTCGTAATTGAGACATGGATGGGCATTGCTGGGATTTCCAGCCCTGTGCTAAGAGGCTTCTTGCTGCCATAAATGTTAATACCGTAATCTGTCTTTCACCTGGGCTTAACTGCGAGGGCAGGAGTAAAAGTAGGCACACCGTGGGGGTTAGGGGAAAGTCTGGGATTTTCAGTTCGTCTAGTATGGTGCGAGATTGTGTCCATAGGGGTCGGATAGCCTCGCAGGACCACCAAATATGCTTCAATGTACCTAGGGCATTGCTACATCTCCAACAGGTAGGCAGGGTGTTGGGGTATATGGAGACGCTGTGGGGTCATGTACCAGCGGTACAGAAGTTTCCTATGCGCTTCTACGTGAGAGTAGCAGCGGGTCCACTTAGAGAGCCCATTCAGGGCGTGTAACCATTCGCTATGTGTCAGTATTTCATTGCAGTCTGCCTCCCACTGGGCTCTGTGGGACAAGGGTGCTGTGGGTGTGATCTCCTGCCATGCCCTATAGCACAGTGACAGAGTTTTTGGTTTTGTCGGTGCGGACCAACACCTGTCCAAGAGTAGGGTAGGGGTAACCCAGTTGGGGTCAGGTGTAGCGTGACTATGTGGCAGATTTGCTGAGAGGATACTCTTCAATTGCAGGTAGGAAAAAATGGCTCGGTTTGGTAGTTGCCAACGGGTCTGCAGTTCGGGAAAGGGGATTATTTCTTTTTTCCTCATCAGCTGAGATATGTGGGTGATCCCCGCAGTGGACCAGAGTAGTAGTGGGATGTCTTGTGACACAGTTTTAACAATCGAAATGGGTGCTCTCGGGTGGAACTTGTCTTGGTGGCCTAAGCTCGAGAGGAAACTGTCCCATGTGTTTATGGTATGGGATGTAGTCGGAAAGAGCGTGGGCCTTCGTGTCCTAAGTCGTCGAGGTGTCCACATGTAGTCAATGATGGGTAAGTTTGGACTTTGCGCTTTCTCCATGTCAGTCCATTGCAAGAGATTGGCTGGGCATGGAGGAGGCCACCAGTCAGTGCCGCAGCTTTATAGTACTGTCCGATGTTCGGTAGACCCACCCCTCCCATTCTGGGTGCGAGTTGAAGGAGTCGTATTGGCACCCTAGGCTTTTTACCTGCCCAGATGAATGCATTACAGAGTTTCTGTAGGTCTTTACAGTATTGGGTGGGGAGTTTCAGGGGTAACATTCTGAAGAAATATAGGATACGGGGAAGGATCATCATTTTGTACGCATTGATTTTGCCCAGCCATGAGAGCATGACATGTTTCCATTTGTTCAATTCAGTCTTGCACACTAGGACTAGGGAGTTGTAGTTAAGTGTAATTGTTTTGGTTATTGTGGACGCTATCTTCATCCCTAAATACATAATGGACGTCGACCTCCAATCAAAGTGGAAGTCGCCGCGCAGGGAGTCTACCGTTAGTTTCGGCAGGCCTATGGGTAACGCTTGGGTTTTATCTTGATTTAAACGGTAATGGGAAATGTCTCCAAATCTCTTTAATAGGGCCATAAGTGGAGGCAAAGATTGTTGTGGTTTAGAGAGGGTTATAAAAATATCATCAACAAAAAGTGCTAGGCTATATGTTCTGCCGTGTATGTCTATACCATGGATGTCAGGATGAGCACGGGTCTTGTGTGCCAGGGGTTCTAGAGATAGTATGTAGAGGAGGGGAGAGAGTGGGCACCCCTGCCTGGTACCGTTTGTGATTGTGAACGGTTGGGATAAAAAGCCATTGTGGGACACCCTGGCTGCTGGAGCACTGTACAGGGCCATAATGCTAGTTATGACGCTCCCAGGAAAATTAAAAATTTTTCAGGACTTCGGTCATGTACGTCCAATTTAGGCGATCGAAGGCCTTCTCGGCGTCCAGCGCCAAGAACAGGCCCTCTGATCCCTGTCTATGTATGGCGTCCATTATGTTAAGAATCTTTCTGGTGTTATCTGAGCCCTGTCGCCCTTTCACAAAGCCTGACTGGTCATTATGTATAAGTTTGTGAAGGAGCGGTGCTAGCCTATTACTAAGGAGTTTTGCGTAGATTTTGGCATCACTGTTAAGTAGGGATATAGGTCTAAAGTTCTTACAGTGCGTCGGGGGTTTCTCTGGCTTCGGGAGGGTAGAGATACGGGCTAAAAGCATCTCCTTCGGTAAAATGCCACTTTGCGAACTCTCGTTCAGGACCTCTAGGAGGTGTGGAGAAATAAGAGAGGCAAAGGTATGATAGTATGCGTTGGGGAGGCCGTCTGGGCCTGGTGATTTGTGAGCAGGGAGGTGGGATATGGTATCAGTCAGTTCCTCCAGGGTGAATGGGCTTTGTAATGTTTCTCTGTCCTCGTCAGTCAAGCCGGGCAGGTCCAAGTCTCCCAAGAAGTCACTTATGGTTTGTGGGTTCGGGGTAGTGACGGTTGGGTCGTTCGCTAGGGTATATAGGTCTCCGTAGTAGCTCGCAAATTTAGATACTATTCCCTGCGGGTCTATTATGCGATTTCCTTTCCCATCTTCCAGATAGGCTATTCTTGAGGCCGCCATTCTCTGTTTAAGCTGCGCAGCCAGTTTTGCACCCGCTCTGTTCCCATTGGCAAAAAAGTTGTGCTTAACTTTACGGAGAGCATAGGTCATTTTGGCCATCTCCAAATTTCTAAATCTGGATTGTAACTGTAGGAGATGTGTGTGCATCGTGGGATTGGGGCTTTGTTAGAGTGCGTTAATTGAGCAATTTCAGATATGAGGGAGTTGTATTCTGCGGTCCTTAGCTTTTTTGCTCGGCTTGCCTGTTTTATGAAACTGCCTCGGATGCATGCTTTGTGCGCTAACCAGATTTGGTCTACAGAGGTCTCTTTAGTGGTGTTCTCTTGAAAATAGTTAGTAAGGTCTACAGTTATTTGTGCAATAACGGTGGGGTCTGCTAGAAGCGTCTTGTTTAGCCTCCAGGAACCAGTACCTTTGCTGGGAAAGGATGCTCTCAGGCTCATCGTAATGGGCGCATGGTCCGACCACGAAATCACTCCAATGGCAGTTTCTTCTATAGTAGGTAGGTAGGTGGCCGGGACTAGAAACCTATCTATGCGAGAGTAGCTGTTGTGCGCAGGTGAAATCGACCTCTGTGGGGTGCTGAATGCGCCAGGGGTCTACCAGCTGATGGGAGGATAGGGTGTCGCATATCTTAGACGTTAGTGCCGCTCTCTGTGCGAGAGAGGTCGCTGAGATATTAGCTGTGGATGAGGAGTCCATGTTACTGTCAATCAGAAAGTTAGTGTCACCACCCAGAATGACCTCCCCATATTTGTAAATATATCTGCAAGTGCTAAAATCGTAAACAGGAAATCATGTTGGTTATCATTAGGACCATACACATTAATTAAGATGTAGGGATTGTTGTTGGTAAGGCATTGTAAAATTAAGTATCGTCCCTTTTTGTCACTGATCTTGCGTACTAATGCAAATGCGGCATCTTTACTGATCAGTATTTGTAACGCTCAATTGTTGATAAGATGGAAACAACTGCAGATTTCTGAATTTGATAACGTTTATTACTTTAAAATAAAAAAGATAATCAATTTTGAACTGTCTCTTTAATTCCTGGCAGGTTATAACCAGCAGCGGTGTTTGAAGTTGTTTTAGGATAAGGTAACTTTAACACAACCAGCGAGAAGTTCCAAATTAGGATGCAGATAATTAATAAGTGGAGCAGAATGCAAACCACTTAGATTAGAGATGGTTTTATATTAACTTGAGCCAATCTGGTTTACTTAACTTATGAAGGAGAGATAATCCAAATTGGTGATGGAGGTTCCACAGAGGATCGAGGTTGCAACAGGCAAGAGAATGTCCAGAAACAGTCCGAGGTCGTAGGAGAGGAGAAGGAGGGTAAATGATTAAACAGTCCGGGTCCGATACACAGTAGAAGTAAATATCCAGTTTGAAGTTCGCGGGAGCTTTCGAGTTGATCAAGCACTGTGGTGTTGGCGCGGACTCTCTATGAACCCTGGGAACGACCCCGTCATAGGAGGGGGAGTGGCCGCGCTCCGAGAACCCGGAAGTCCACGGTTAGCGAATGCCGGAAGGTCTGACAGAACCCCCCTCATAAGAAGCAGCCACCGGATGCTGTCAACGAGGTCTGGATGGGTAGCGAGCATGGTACGCGTTGATAAGTCGACGAGCATGCACCGCGGAGGACGACACCCATGAGTCTTCGTCAACACCGTAGCCCTTCCACCGGACAAGATATTGTAAGGAACCACGATGGATTCGTGAGTCGAGAATCCTCTGAACCTCGTATTCTTCTTCACCTTGTACCAGAATGGGATCAGGAGTGGTATGAACATCCCTCATGAAAGGGTCGGAGTGGTGTGGTTTAAGCAACGACACATGGAAGACTGGATGCAGTTTCATGGTAGGTGGAAGTTTCAATCTAACCACGTTTTCGTTGATGAGTGACAATATACGAAAAGGGCCAAGGAAGAGTGAACTTAGTTTCTTTGAGGGACGGTTGGTAACAATGTTTTTTGAAGAGAGCCATACGAGATCACCAACCTTGTAAGTAGGGGAAGGTCGTCTACCAGTATCGAAAAACTTTTTCTGAGCAGATGATGCATTTTTAAGGTTATCACGTAACTTGAGGAAGAGGGCAGACATGAACGAGTTATGGTTGGAGACGTATGGATTAGAAGAAGGAAGTCCTTGATCGGGAAATGAAGAAGGATGGAATCCAAAATTTGAGAAGAATGGAGTCATTTTGCTACTAGCGTGTACCGAGTTGTTGTATGAGAACTCTGCCATTGGTAACCACGTGATCCAATCATCTTGTAAATGAGAGCAATAACACCGCAAGTATTGTTCAAGACATTGGTTAACTCTCTCTGTTTGTCCGTTGGTTTGAGGATGATAGGCTGAAGATAATTTACGTTGAATGTTGAGGGAGGAACACATCTCATTCCAGAATTTGGAGGTGAACTGTGTTCCTCTGTCTGATATGATTTCTTCAGGAAGACCATGGAGTTTCACGATGTTGTTGATGAATACTTTTGCAAGTTCAGATGAAGAGGGTAATTTCTTTAAAGGAATAAAATGGGACATCTTGGTGAAACGGTCTACCACCACCAGAATGGTGGTATGATGTTGCGAAGGAGGGAGTTCTACCAAGAAATCCATTGAGATGGACTGCCAAGGTCTTTCTGGAACAGGTAGGCTCAGTAATTGACCGAATGGTGGATGATGGTCAGATTTTGATCTCAGACAGGTTGGGCAGTTTTTGACATAAGATTCTATGGTTCTGTCCTGGCGAGGCCACCAGTAATATCTTTTAGACAGCTCCAGTGTTTTTCTTGTACCAGGATGACCAGCCAGAGGGGAATCATGAATCAAGGAGAGTATTTTATTCCTAAGCAAGGGAGGAATGTATAACCTGTCTTTGAAGTAGTACAACCCGTCCTTTTTTGATAGATTGTTTTGTTTGGGAAGTTCAAGATCTTCTTCTTTAAGATGTTTAATCTCATCAGTTAATGACGAAATAATACCTATGATTTTAGGAGGTTGAGTTTCGTTTACAGGAAGATCTTGGTGAATTCTGGACAGGGCATCTGCCTTTTTATTTCTGGATCCCGGTCTGTAGATGATTTGAAAATTAAAACGGGAAAAGAAAAGATTCCAGCGTACTTGTCTGGCAGAGAGTGTTTTGTTGGAATGAAGATATTCAAGGTTCCTGTGGTCGGTATAAACAATTACAGGAGTGCGTGTGTCTTCAAGTATGTGACGCCAGTTTTCGAATGCAGCTTTAATACTTAATAATTCTTTTTCTCCTACAGGATAATTGCGTTCAGCAGGAGACAAAGATCGTGAAAAAAAAGCTACTGGATGGAGAGGATCTTGAGGCGTTTGGTGTTGAGAGAGTACAGCCCCGATAGCTGTATCAGAAGCATCCGTTTCCATGACGTAGAGAAAAGCAGGATTAGGTAGTTGAAGAATGGGAGCACTTGTGAATCTCCGTTTTAATTCATCAAAGGCTGCTTGAGCCTCTTCGTTCCAAACAAAGGATCGTTTACTGCTATTGAGCAGGTTGAGGGGATGAGCAACCTTAGAGTAATTTTTAATGAACTTCCTATAGAAGTTGGCAAATCCCAAAAAACGTTGTAAGTCTTTAGTATTAGTAGGAGTAGACCAGTTGACAATGCAATCTATTTTGGAGGTATCCATACTTATTGAATGAGGGGAGATAACATATCCCAGAAAAGTGATTTCATTGACTTCAAATATACATTTTTCTGGTTTTGCGTATAATTTGTGTGTTCTTAATCTGGATAATACCCATCTCACGTGTTTTCTGTGTTCTTCAAGGTTGTTGGAGTAGATGAGAATATCATCTAAGTAAATGATGACACAAACGTCTAGGAGATCTCGGAAGATATCGTTAATGAAATGCTGAAAGGTTGCAGGGGCGTTACATAGCCCGAAGGGCATGACAAGATATTCGTAAAGACCATATCGGGTTCTGAACGCCGTTTTCCATTCATCATTGGCCTTGATTCTAACAAGGTTATATGCTCCACGAAGGTCAAGTTTAGTGTAGATGGTAGCTGTTCTTAATCTTTCAATCAACTCATTGATCAGGGGAAGAGGGTAACGATTCTTAATAGTTATTTTATTTAAAGACCTGTAATCGATGATGGGGCGTATAGTCTGGTCCTTGTTTCTCACAAAAAACATGCTGGAAGCGGCTGGTGAACAGGAAGGTCTAATGAACCCCTTCCGGAGGTTTTCATCTAGGTATTCCTTGAGGGTTTTTAGCTCTGATTCAGAGAGGGGATAAATATGTCCAAAAGGGATAGGAGCACCAGGAACAAGGTCAATCGGACAATCATATGGTCGATGAGGAGGAAGTGTCTCTGCTTCCTTTTTACTGAACACATCAGCAAACTCCGAATAGCTGGAAGGTATAGTGGATTCCCTAGTAACATGCAAAATGGGGATGTGTTGTAGACATGTTTTCTGGCAATATGCAGAGTTAAACGTGAGAGAGAAAGGAGCCCAGGTAATAAGTGGGTTGTGAGTCCGTAACCAGTCTATCCCCAATATTATAGGATAAAGAGGAGAATTTATGACATCAAAAACAAGAAATTCAGAATGGACATAATTAGTAGTAATCCTTAAAGGGACAGTTTCAAGGCGAATGGGCCCCGAGGAGATTAAGGAGCCATCAATAACTCTGACAGAGACGGAATTACGTTTTTGAACACAAGGAATTTTATTTTTTGTAACAAAGGATGAGTCCAGGAACACCCCATTAGCACCGGAATCAATAAGGGCCTTAGTAGTAATTCTTTCTTTGTCCCACTGTAATATGAGAGAGACAGAGGAGAAATGAGAGGTTGGTTTAGAAGGAAGTACACTCATTATAGCCGTGGTAGAACCATGCTTACCGCCTCTTGGACGTTTCAATAGGGGACAGTCTGGGACCACATGTTCTTGCGAAGCACAGTACATGCAGAGGTTCAGTTGTCTTCTTCTGGTTCTATCTTCTGGAGTAAGAGGACTTCTCACAACCCCTATTTCCATAGGTTCAGCGGGAGTTATAGGTTTCTCCGGTGCCTTTGAAGAGGTGAAGGGTTTTTTCCATAGAGAGCTAGTGAGTGATTTCTCAGCTTTTCTTTCCCTAAGTCTTCTGTCGATACTGATTGACAGTTGAATAAGTGTATTTAGTGTAGTAGGTAGTTCAGTTCTGGAGAGCTCATCTTTGACAGCTTCAGATAACCCAATACGGAACTGGTTACGTAGAGTTATGTCATTCCACTGAGTTTCAGGTGCCCATCGTTTAAATTCAGCAATGTAATCTTCAACAGGCCGGTTTCTTTGCTGCAGTGTTCTGATGGTTAAATCTGCAGTCGCTTGTTTGTTTGGGTCTTCGTAAAGGAGAGACATGGCTTCGAAGAATTCATCCAGAGAATCCAATATAGGATCATCATTCTCAAGAAAGGAATGGGCCCAGGCCATGGGTTCACCTCTCAAAAATGAAATAACAGAACAGACTTTAGATCTTTCTGTGGGATATGATCGGGGTTTTAATGCAATCAACAATTTGCAAGAATTGATGAACTCTCGGTATTGGGACCTGTCTCCAGAGAATTTTTCGGGGTTGGAGACAGCAGGGTCACTAGCCGAGTGTGTAACTGTGTGAGGAGTATGGGTTTGCAAGTCCCTTACATAAGTAAGGATTCTTTCATTGGTGATCTGTAGATCTTGCATGCCTTGAGTGAGAGTATCCACCCTTTGGTTTAATCTGGTGATTTCAGAAGTGAGATCTGCTGTATCCATTAATTAGGCTTGATCAATCTGTAACGCTCAATTGTTGATAAGATGGAAACAACTGCAGATTTCTGAATTTGATAACGTTTATTACTTTAAAATAAAAAAGATAATCAATTTTGAACTGTCTCTTTAATTCCTGGCAGGTTATAACCAGCAGCGGTGTTTGAAGTTGTTTTAGGATAAGGTAACTTTAACACAACCAGCGAGAAGTTCCAAATTAGGATGCAGATAATTAATAAGTGGAGCAGAATGCAAACCACTTAGATTAGAGATGGTTTTATATTAACTTGAGCCAATCTGGTTTACTTAACTTATGAAGGAGAGATAATCCAAATTGGTGATGGAGGTTCCACAGAGGATCGAGGTTGCAACAGGCAAGAGAATGTCCAGAAACAGTCCGAGGTCGTAGGAGAGGAGAAGGAGGGTAAATGATTAAACAGTCCGGGTCCGATACACAGTAGAAGTAAATATCCAGTTTGAAGTTCGCGGGAGCTTTCGAGTTGATCAAGCACTGTGGTGTTGGCGCGGACTCTCTATGAACCCTGGGAACGACCCCGTCATAGGAGGGGGAGTGGCCGCGCTCCGAGAACCCGGAAGTCCACGGTTAGCGAATGCCGGAAGGTCTGACAGTATTGAAACACCTCGTTTCTTAGTTGTGTAACAAGTGTGAAAGTCGTGAGGGTAGTCCTTAGAGTTAAACTTCGGTCTGCCCCTCCAGGTGAAATGTGTTTCTTGATAATATGCTATTAGGGCCCGACTCTTTTTGGCTTCATTTAAGGCCAGTCTCCTTTTATTCAGAGAGTTAAGCCCCTTGGCATTTAGAGATAATATTTTAATCAACATTAGGGCGGGTATAGTGTGTGCTACAGTGTGGGCTCTCTGCCCTTCCTAACCCTTTTCTTGATTCCAGCCAAAAGGTTAGCTTACTGGACCCGTGTACACCCACTAGTGGTATCGTATCCCTCGTGGCCAACCCATAATCTGCATCCAACATGCCCGCTTCACTGGGGATAGGGAAAACTGGGGAAAAACTATTTACAACATTCCGTATGTCACGGAGAGTGACATTCAGCTGCCTATAGCAACGGATAAACATGGCCAGTAGTAGGCCTTGGGGGTGATATATTTGAGACATTTGCATAAAGGTTATACGGTCTAGCAAATTATTTAAAGAAGTAACGTTAGCAAGGAACGGGTCGCAGTTCGCCCGGAACAGCTAAGTAATTTGACATTGAATTAGCCATTGGGGGGGGGGGGAGAGCAAGGGGTATTCATATAAAACAGTCATAATGAGATCTAATCAGTATGCATCTGGCACACTATAAATCAATACATTACATTATAACAGGTCTGGATGTTACGACCATCTCCGAGAATTCTCGTCTTCATGACCGTGTGGTAAGATCAAGTAACTAAGGCACCAGAGTTCGCTGAAGGTCGGCGGGTCTTACGGGCCTGTGACCAGAGATTTCAGCGTTGGGTTGGAAGTGGAGGTCGGTTGGTCCACGCCAGTAGAGGGAAGCGGTACTTGCCATTCCTGCAGGAGACGTTTGCCTTCCATTAGGTCGGTGATAGCTCTATCCACCCCATTCCTCTTCACTAGTGGTTTGGTGGGAAAGCCCCATTTATAGGGGATGTTAGCATTCCTCAGTGCTGTGGTTATGGGTGCAAAGGTGCGCCGTTTAAGCATAGTGGCGAAGGATAAATCCGTGAAGATTTTGATGTGCTGGTAGGATTCCGGCCATTTTGTCAGATTTCTGGAGGCTTGCATAATCCTATCTTTTACAGTGTAAAAATGGATTCTGGTGATTACGTCTCTAGTTGCGTCTGGAGGCAGGTGTTTAGGTTTAGGAAGTCTGTGTGTTCTGTCTAGCATTAGGTCCAGGTTGCTCAAAGAGGGTATTAGTGATTTGAATAGGTCCTGCACATACCTAGGCAGATCAGAGCTCTGTATTGCTTCAGGGATTCCTCTAATGCGAACATTATTCCTCCTGCTCCTATCCTCATGGTCTGTTACTCTCTCTTCCAGGGTTTGTAGTTTTAGTTTGAGCGAGGAGTAGGCCTCAACCATGGAGTTGTGAGCGTCTATAAGTTCATCAGTGCGCTCTTCAAGCTTGGTGGTTCTTTCACCTATATTATTAATGTCAGCTTTTATTTCTGCAGTCATTTGTTGGATGTCTGCTTTAAGTGATGCTTTCAACTCCTGCATTATTGTCCTCACCGAGAAGTCTGTTGCTGGGTTGGAGTGTTCAGCGTGATCTGCTGCATGTTCCCCCACGTCAGAGTTTTGTGCCGGAGAGTTAGGCCTATCGGCGCCATCTTGATCTCCCTGTTCCAGCGTTTGGTGCACTTCAAAGTGCGAATTCAGCGTTTTTTGCTTGAATTCTCGGCTCGTTTGTAGGTCGGATTATCGGCTATATCAGGCTGTGAAAGCCGCTGTCCGGGAGAGCTCTCGTCCCGCACGTCCGCTCACATGCGCTGCTCGGACACGCCCCCCTTTTTATTATTATTTTAATAAAAAAATGTTGTTATATTAATATTTTTTTATTTTATTATTATTTAAATATTATTATGTATATATTTTTTTTTTTCGTCCCACCTCCCTGCTTGATACATGGCAGGGAGGGGGGCTCTCACTCCCTGGTGGTCCTGTGGCATTGGCAGTTCAGTGGAGGGGGGCTGGCAGAGAGCGCTTACCTCTCCTGCAGCTTCTGTCAGCTCCCTTCTCCTCCACGCTGGTCCGGTCAGCTCCCTCTGCAAGTCCCACTGTAAGTCTCGCGAGAGCCGCGCTATGACCCTGCGGCTCTTGCGAGACTTGCAGAGGGAGCTGACCGGACTGGCGCGGAGGAGAAGGGAGCTGACAGGAGCTGCAGGAGAGGTAAGTAAACGCTCCCTGCCAGCCCCCCTCCTACACAGCCCCCTGTCTGTATTATGGCAATGTAAGTTGCCATAATACAGACAGTGACTCGAGTATAAGTCGAGTTGGGGTTTTTCAGCACAAAGAATGTGCTGAAAAACTCGACTTATACTCAAGTATATACGGTATTTTTATTTTATAAAAACACCTTAGACAAGACACCTAAATCTTGGACTGGTAGGGGCACCTTGTGGACTTGTTTGGGAAGCAATTAACTAAATGTTTATATAATCATGTGATGAAAATGATTTTTTTTTGTCATCAGACGAGTCATGTTTTAGAATCCCCTACTATGCAGCTAGTAGAGTCATTGGTGTATTTATTTCTGGTAACTGATAGGGATAAATCCACAGATCATCTCCATGCAGTCCGGGGCCCTAATCTCAGGCAGAACCAAGATATACATTTATAAATTTAGTGGGGTTGGGCAGCACCTGCTACCAGTTTAATGATGGCAGCAGAGATAGCTGCTGCTTAGGACTAGAGCTCACACTATCTCCAGGCCCAAATGCTGCCCTTACAGTAAAGCCCACTTTACGCTGTCTATAAACATCTCACACACTACTCTAGCACACTACACACTACAAATAACCCCTAGAGTACACTATACTCACACTAAACAAATAACCTCATATACATCCACATTAACTCCATCCACATTAACTCCTCCACTAAACTTAACATTAATCCTAATATCACATTAACACTAAACATTAACCCCTACACTTCCTTAATTCTAAACATTAACCCCTACACTACATTAATACTAAACATTAACCCCAATGCCCCATTAAAGGGACACTCCAGGCACCCAGACCACTTCTGCTCATTGGAGTGGTCTAGGTGCCAACTCCCACTACCCTTAACCCTGCAAGTGTAATTATTGCAGTTTTTCATAAACTGCAATAATTACATTGCAGGGTTAACTCCACCTCTAGTGTCTGTCTACTAGACAGCCACTAGAGGTCACTTCCTGGTCCATAGCACAGGAAACCTGTGCTAGAGCGTCGCTGGACGTCCTCACGCTGTGTGAGGACCTCCAGCGTCGCTCAAAACCCCATAGGAAAGCATTGAAATGATTTTTCAATGCTTTCCTATGGGGAGACGTAATGCGCATGCACGGCATTGCCGCGCATGCGCATTAGGTCTCCTCGGCCGGTGGGCGGGATCAGTCTCGCCCACCGGCCGACGCAATGGACAGGAGGAGCGTCGCGGAGGAGGAGACAGCGGCGAGGGACATCGCCGCTGCCTCAGGTAAGTGATTGAAGGAGTTTTCACCCCTTCAATACCTGTGGATTGGTAGGTGGGAGGGAGAGGGACCCTCCAGTGCCAGGAAAACTGATCGTTTTCCTTGCACTGGAGTTTCCCTTTAACACTAAACATTAACACTAAACTCTAACCCCTACACTACCTTAATTCTAAACATTAACCCTTATACTACATTAACACTAAACTTGAACTAATACACTACAATAACATTATACATGAACTCCTACCCTACCTTAACACTAAACATTAACCCCTATCCTTCCTTAACACTTAGAACACCAACCCTAACTTGAAAATATCATGTAATATGAAAGATACTTACCGGTGTAGTGTGCATTATAAGAAAACAATGCCATCTCAGAATTCTGAAGACATTTGTAAACCGCTCATCCTTCGGTCTCAATGTTTATTACAATGAACCCTTTAACCCCTTAAGTACACATGACATGTGTGACATGTCATGATTCCCTTTTATTCCAGAAGTTTGGTCCTTAAGGGGTTAATGGCATTATTTTCTCATATATGGTTCACGGTTTTGTATCCTCTGCCTGCTGTTTCAATGGTCCCTGCACTGCACAGATGGTGATACCTTCCATTAAATATTTCCCCTAATATGGCAATATCTAATCTTGTAATTGCGCAAGGACCTAGCCTGCCTGAGATTAGCAGGAGTTACTCTCCAAGATGGCAGCTGCTTTATGAGCGAGGATTCCTTCAATCTCAGATACACGTCACATTAACCTATGCCCACAAAGCATTGTCCACGATTAGAGGTCTCCGTACTGCTGTCACATCTGTGCATTATAGGTTAGAATACAACGCTACCAGTCATCATCTGTACAGGGTCTGAACACATGGTCTGTCCATTTAAATAATGGTAAAATTATATATACATACACATATATACAAATATACATATACACACTTATACATGTACACATATATAAATATATATATACACACATATACATATATATATTTGTAGTCGGGGACAAAAGCCGTATACATGATAAGTTAGATATATGAGCAAGTCGGTTGTGGTGTGCCGAAACCGACGTATCGGGTAGGCCTGTAATAAAAGAGGGCCCACCTGTAATAGTAATATGTATAAGGGGAGAGGTGGGAGGGATGAACCAGGCAGCATCAGCCCTGTGGTGTTGGGGGCCTGAGTTTAACCCCTTAAGGACCAAACTTCTGGAATAAAAGGGAATCATGACATGTCACACATGTCATGTGTCCTTAAGGGGTTAAATAGCCGGGTAACCCCTCCCACAACTTCAGGCTACGCCTTCCAATTTGTAGTCGGGGACAAAAGCCGTATACATGATAAGTTAGATATATGAGCAAGTCGGTTGTGGTGTGCCGAAACCGACGTATCGGGTAGGCCTGTAATAAAAGAGGGCAAAAAGTTGAATAAGATACCTTATTACACATCGTTACGTTGCAAGATTCATAACGGCTTTACCTACTCAACTCTAGCTCTGGTTGTGGTATGTATCTAGTATTATACTGTGGATTTCCAGCGTCCTAATGTTTATGGTGTGAGCAGGGACATTTTTCTGGAAGCAGCTGATGCTGCCCTGATTCTGGAGGAATGTCCCGAAAAGGCATTGGGGTTGAGTCCCCGCCTAGTTAAGAGGGTTCTGAGGTACATTATGAATTTAGCTGTAGTGAGTGGTTTGCCCTGCAGTTAAATAAGGGCATATTGAGATTTGGTCCAGTGAGTGATAACCTGTAAAGGTCTGACATTTTGACCGGCACCTTATTGCCCGTAGGATTGTCCCTACGTATTACATATGGCAAGAGGATGTGAACTGTTTGGTACTAGGATGGGCACTTAAGACATGGTGTAGCCAGCCAGGTAAGTTTTGTAGTGTTAAGAGAGATTTTATAAATTGTGTGGGCAAAAAGGAGAGGAGTGTCGCAATGGTGACTAGTGAACGAATATCGGTTTTATGGTAATCGGTGGTAAACTTGTTGTAAAGGTGAAATCTCTATTGTATGCTTGTGATGTATAATCAGAGAGGGCAGCTCAATCCAGAAATCTGCCAAATGCCATGAGGCGAGTGAGTGCAGTATTAAGCCATGGAATGTGGGTATAGCCAGCTGCTTTATTGTCAGAAAATCCCTTAACTGCCCCTATCCGATCATACCTCCCCAGGCCTTGTAGGCGGCCACTATGGGGCAGATTCCAAAGAAATGTTGACGAGGAATAGAATTTTTTTTTTTTTTTTTTTTTTTTTAAGAGTCTCAACTGGCCAGGCAACTCAGAACCAAAAGTCACCAAATTGGCTGTGAAATCAGTGTGTGCGGACGCATTGGTCCATGTAACTGGGAAATGATGAGAAATGGCGGGAATAACCTGGCCCCCAATCCAATGTGGTATGAACCTGAGCCATATGTGTAGGTCTGCTTACAACTAGTGCCAGAATGCAACTGTCGGTGGGAAGAAGACTCAGCGGTCGGGAAATAAATGTGCAGAATAATTCTCATGGCAAACCTCAATGTGCCCAGTAGGACTGTAGATCCATTCTCCCCCCACCCTCCCCGCTTGTTCTTCAGAAGGAAAGGTTCCCAGGACTCCGATGCGCTGTACCTTCTCTGTAGGTGGACATGTTCTGTAGCTTATTAGTGTCAAGATGAATGCCTAAGAAGGTCAGTTTGTGAAAGTGGAACCCATAGTAAGGAAAAGTGCCATCGTCTTGTGAATACTAACCAGAGCGGAGTGAGGGCGTTCTATCGTGAGGAAGTTATCTAAGATAACCGGTGACTGCAGGACATTCGCTAATATTGAGTGTTAGTCAACATAGTGTGTAAGCAAATAAGATAAACAGCTTGGGGTTACTCTTTGCTCTAAAAGTTACACGTGTGGGAAATTCATGACAATCCCTCCATAAAATGCCATGAACATGCCCTTGGGATGGCTGAATAGGTAGAAGCTTGGAGGCATAGGAAATGTCTGTCTTGCCCACCCAAGCTCTGGTCAACCCCTTTGGCATAGTGCTGGGAGAATTCCTTAGAGGAAATCAATGAGTTGAGGCTAGGGGTGGGTAATTAATATGGTTGAATACCTTCTTAAGCAACGTGATTGTGTTGCGGGGTCTATTAATGCAGACAGAAGGTTCTGACACTCGTGAATACCAGACAGGAGTGTGACCAGACCTGTGTGGAACTGGTGTGTGGAAACCTTGATGTAGAAGTCGACTGAGTGACAGAAAGGCTGTGCTTAGAGGTAAAACTCCAGGTTGTCGATGCAAACCTTCTCTATGGTGAGGAGAAGTAGAGCCACTTACATCACAAAAGTCTGAAGGCTAGGATGAATTCTGGGATAGTGAGTTTCTGATTGAGTCTGGGATTCTGGTGTATAGAACGACGTACAGATCATCGTAGTAGTAAGACTTGTACTCTAAGACATCGTGGGAGGCAATCAGTAAGGAGACTAAATTAACCTTTCCAGATGTCTTTGCGTATGGTCAGGGACACAAAGTATGAGGGAGTAATAATGTAAACCGATGTGCTAAGGGAGGGATTTGAAAGGATAACATAACCATGAGAGGGATTTGGGAGTCCTGTGGCTGGGATGTGCATCAGTGCCTGTGGAGATTCCAGTCTCTGTAGTCCATCGTTGATGTTATGTATGGAGGCAAGTAGAGTGGATATCAACGGTTTGACTTCATGTGATTTGGACTAGTGGGCAGGGGCCACTGAAAGGTGTGGCAAGAACGTTGGCCTCTTAGGGACTGTAAAAAGAGTCAATATAAGAGGCCATGCTGGGTGAGGCCCTAACTCGTAACCTGGAGAGGTTGATGTGAGGCGTTAGCTATGTGTTGGGCCGAGGGGCGTGTACCTCCATATGCGGATGAAGATGGGTGTTGGCCTCACGGAACTGATAATGATGAGGCTAGTTACTGGCATAGCTGGGTACCAGGCCGATAGCTGACATAGCGGATCCGAGAATGGGACGGGTAATGGGTAGTAGCGAGGTGGGTAAACATACCTTGCTTGGGGTAGAATGTGGGTTCCTTGCCAGAGGAATGAGATATTGGAGAACCTAAAGGGAAATGATGGTGGGAGGCAAGTTGGAACTGGAATTGGGCTTGACTTACTGTGAACGAAATACGCCTGTATAATCGGGGTGGTTGTTCTTGAGGCTGGTCTATGAATAGGTAACCTGAGGACATAGTGGTTAGAATCCTGACCCTACGATGGTGGGTACAAGATTCATAGGACATAAATCAAATATCCCTATAAGTGAGTAGGGTGAGGATCCTAGGCCATTACCAGAGACCATGGGGAGTGTTTAACCAATACTGCGACAATAATGGGGGATAGGCAGAGTCATGAGTGACCGCTAATTGGTCCTGTGACTTCTTTAGCTAAAATACATATAGGGGGATATGGAATACCAAGCTATGATGGCAGTTTTGAGCTATCCCGGTAGGACTTAGAATATTTAATTATGGTCATGCCAGCATGGGAAGGAGGGTGTATGTGTGGGGATTTAAGGATCCCCGGGCGTGGGCCTGTGTACGGCCTGGCAAAGGAATTGCGTGCCAGCGTTGGCTGATGTAACATAGAACAGTTAGAGTGGAGTTGCTGTAGGTTTAGTGATACAAGGGTCGGTTAGGATGATGAACTTGCTTGAATAGAATATAGCAGCAATGAGTAAATAACCTTTAGTGCATAATACGTGATTATTTTGACGTAGAGTCAGGGGGAACATATGATGGTATGGTAAAGCCTGGTACACTAGGGTTTGTCCCAGGGAACATGACGATACATATGAACATAGGAGTGTGGCGTGTTACAAAAAAGGTTTAGCGAATAGGTGATCGTCCTCCAAATAAGTAATATACCTATCGTGGGAGCAAGTATACAGATTGGCCATAACACATGGTAACAAATGTGAACGTGATGACTGCCTCAGAACAGTACCAGGTCCATAAGTGATAGAATAAGACATATGCGATATATGATGGTAATGCTATATATGTAGTGAATATTAAATGCTTACCAGAGCTGAATTAGTAATGGGAAACTGACAATATCCATGCACAATCGTAAATAATAACAAGAAACATAGCAAATATAACAGAACTACAGGGGGCATGTAAGGATAACTAGTAGCAGGCTAAAGAACCTGGACATTTCATGTATCAGGGAACAGTGTAAAACTAACGAATTGGTACTATGATTGTGGTGGCCGTTTATGGAAGCATGGGATGGAAGATGGAAGCATGTAATTGAGATAGACTGGAGACTAGTTCGGTAGAAATTTGACGAAAAGAAACTAGCGAATAGGAATGGAACAAAGAGCAGGCAGGAGTAGGTGAACTGACTTAAGTCCTGAACGGGAAAAAGTCCAGAATAGACGGTATGTAAAAACGTAAACGTGTGAACAATTGTGTGTTCATGGATTTGGCCCGTACAGGCAGACTCACGGTTCGTGGATTTGACTGGTACAGGAAACAAACAAGAGGTCAGCTATGTGGCTGGAAAGTACCCAGACTTGGTGGACACGGAGGTTTGGTCCAGGAAAAGGCCCGATAAGCCGGTAAGGGGTCTCATAGCGCCAGCGGGAACGAACAGCCAGTTCTGGAGAGGAGGTGAGTAGTCTCTGACTGCGTGTGGCTGGAACAGCGTGATGGGAGTTCTTGGAGCAGGGAAAACTTGGTCCGATCAGCGTGGGAGTCAATGACCGCATGTGGCTGGAACAGCGTGATGGGAGTTGTTGGAGCTGGGAGAACTTGGTCCGATCGGCGTGGGAGTCTGACCGTATGTGGCTGGAACAGCATGATGGGAGTTGTTGGAGCTGGGAGAACTTGGTCCGATCGGCGTGGGAGTCTGACCGCATGTGGCTGGAACAGCGTGATGGGAGTTGTTGGAGTAGGGAGAACTTGTCCAATCGGCTTGGGAGACTTTGACCGTGTGTGGCTGGAACAGCGTGATGGGAGTTGTTGGACCAGGGAGAACTTGGTCCAATCATCGTGGGAGTCTCTTACTGCATGTGGCTGGAACAGCATGATGGGAGTTGTTGGAGCAGAGAGAACTTGGTCTGATCGTCCTGGGAGTCTCTGACCGCATGCGGCTGGAACAGCGTGATGGGAGTTGTTGGAGCAGGGAGAACTTGGACCAATCAGCGTGGGAGTCTCTGACCGCATGTGGCTGGAACAGCAGGATGGGAGTTGTTGGAGCAGGGAAAAACTTGGTCCGATCGGCATGGGAGCCACAGTAGGCCCAGACCAGCTTGTTTGGAGTTTTAGGCAGTCTGTGTTGATGACCTTTGAACCGGAAGTAGTCATGAACCAGGCAGCATCAGCCCTGTGGTGTAGGGGGCCTGAGTTTAAATAGCCGGGTAACCCCTCCCACAACTTCAGGCTACGCCTTCCAATATATATATATATATATATATATATATATATATATATACACACACACACACTCACACACTCACACTATCACTATCAGGTAATAGATATTATCACTTGATTTGACCATTGTTAAGTTTTAAGGCCGTAAGGCCTGTATTTGTGGGAGGAGTTAAGCGTTCCATATAAACGCTACTCCCCCCCTTCCTACCTGCCGTACGCACGCTGTTCACTCATTGACAGCCAGACTTCCGGTCCTCGCTCAGGCTCCTCCGGTCCTCGCCTCTTCCGGTCCTCGCCTCTTCCAGTCCTCGCCTCTTCCGGTCCTCGCCTCTTCCGGTCCGGCTTCCTCTCCGTTCCCCCCGCTCCTCCTTTCGGGCAACTAACATGCGAAGGCAAGGTAATCAGCAAATAGCCGCGCTCGGGCTATTTGCTGTTCGACAAACCTCCAGCCGTACTATCAGCGGTCCGGCTTGCCTGCTAACCGTGAGTCTCATTCCGGTCCCCTCCACATCGCTGTGGTCTCATGGGGGACCGGAACACACATGTCGGGGATATGATTGCTGGGAGCAATTCTCTTGCACTCTTTAGGACAATGTATTTATTATTTCAATTTATATTTTTTATCTGTTGGTGAGCCTGAAGTTCTTTGGTCCTTAATTGGGATTATGGGAGTTGTAGTTTATCCATGTGATCGTTTTGCAGAGTCTCAGTTGATTACCCGTGTAATAGACCCTATTGGTTAATTTGGCGGTACTGCAGTGTATCAAAGACCGGAACACAGTACCACACACATAGTATTGCCATTAGTTATCTTTGAAATGCAGATTTGGTCAAATGATGTCATGCGATGTATTTATTACAGCGGAGGTTTCCATGACACCGAGGTGTAACTGTGGACCTGATTTGTGAATAATATCTGCTTTTCATCTCACCTCTACATATTCTGTGTATATTTTAATTCACATAATTCTTAATGCGTTTGTGAGATCACTGTGGGTATGAGCATTGCCAGAACTTCCCAAGGTCACAGCTAGGTGGTACTGGACTGCATACCGGCGCTTCGTCCTGAGCCCAGAGCCTTGTGTCAGCTCACACTGCCTGTACTGATATTACTGGGGTACAGCCCAGAATGGCACTCTGCAAGCGAATATAGTGGCACATAAATCTTCCCAGGGACCACCCACGCTCCCCTCTCGCCAGCACCTAGGCGGTCACTTTCAATCACCCGTCTGGGGGGTCGGGGTCCTGTTGCTGTTTTATTCTGTATAATGTGTAGCTTCTCTGCCGTCCTGTTTTCAGGTTGTTAATGGTGTTTCTTCTATTGGTGCATCCCATGTAATACCACTAAATGCCTGACGCTATGCATGTACTGTTTTATTGGGTCAAGTTAATCTAACTAACTAAACACTGTGTATATGTTGGATTTGTTTTATCTCCCAGATTACGCTTACAATTATGCAACTCCTGTTATACATGCATCGAATTACCTCAGGTTCAGGCGTAACCGCCATTTGACATTCCCCGCTGATCTCTATTAATGTTGCATACTGTCATTTGTTACCATTAGACAATCACTAGGTCGCTATTATCGCCTATTTCTATCAGGTACAATTTTGTTTCATCCACACTTCAAACAACTGCCTCGACAAGGCCACGTTGTTACACGATGAGGTATCGAACCGACAATCACAGTTACTATTTGTTTCATTTTGTCATCTGCTAGCAGTAGACAATTACTGGTTCACTATTGCCGCCTATTTCTATCTGGTATAAATGTGTTTTCGTTCACATTTCCTACAATTGTTACACAATTGGCCTTTGTTAAACGATTATCACCTGTTTCTATCAGGTTTGGTTTCATTGTGTTTCCTAACAACTGCCTCTACTAGGCCACGTTGTTACATGTTTGGGGTACGGGGGCTTGATTCCTGCCTTGCCTCGTCAGGCCACGGCTCCACTCCACAACTCTTCATTCGTACTCACTACCCGTAACAATCGTTTTGTTACTCACTACCTTGCTAATTTCACCCTCCTCTCTCCGTCAGCTGCTACGACGTTTTCTCGGCACAACGCCTTCATTTCATCTCCTTTCAGGTTTATATAGTAACCATCACGAGAATCTTCAGCACCCTCAGGGTCTATCGATACTGCACTATCAGCTATATCTCCATAGTACTTAACTATACTGCACATTATTTTCCTTCCCTCGACTTCAGTTCCTTCTTCTTTCTTCCTCCTTTCTCTCCCTTCGTTTCCTCTGTCTCTATCTGGGAATATCCGGGTATCTATCATTTACTACAACTTGGGTTTCCAAGCACGTTACGTTACCCCCTTATCAAGCCCCCGTCTAGGGTCAGAGAACTGGCTATCTAGGGTTAGGAGCTGGCCTTAGCTGTACACCGTAGCTGGTCCCGCGAGGCCAACTCCCCAATCTCAACACAGAGATTTTCGCCCCTCGGCCCAAATCATAGTTAGTGCCTCGCATTCACCCACCTATCGGGTTTATAGTTAGGGCCTCACCTGACACGGCCACACGTTTTTGGATCTTTACTGTCACCGAGAGGCCACCACCCCGCCACCACGCTAGTGGCTCGAGCCCCAGGCCCAAATCATAGGTAGAGCCTCTCACCAGCCGCTTGGCTACTAGCAGGGCCTCACTTGTCACGGGGTAGTGAGCTTTTCGCTTCAGCACTAGTTAGCCAGCCAGTTCTATTTTACTTAACCATATTGTTGTTGTTTGAGTTCATTGTTGTTGTCATGTTCTTTTTCAGGATGTCCTACAAACGCAACGTCAGACGAGGGATTGCAGCATTTTCGTGTCTATTAGGGCCGACTATCCATGAGTCGCTCAGTCTCGTACCTCACCCAACTCACATCTCTCAGGCATAATCTGCATTTTGGCATCCCTTTCCGGTCACTCGGCTGTTGGGGCTCGACACAAGTTATCATCTAGTACATTATTCGTTTGCTCTAAGATACATATAACAGAATCGTGACATTCTTCCAAGAATCAGTGGAGCAGGACTTCCACAGGCATACTGATCACCCTGTAGTCTTTTCTACTTTTTTGCCACCTTTTATTCAAACCTTCATACGTACATGATCGCACTATTCCGAACTGACATACACGTTTCCGACAAGCCTTTCAAACCATACCCCATTTTTTACACAAGATATCAAAGATAATTGGTTTATCGCTTCACAGTAACGTACGTACACAGATGGGAATACCGGGCAGTATCAGACTCCCAAAAAACAGCATTCGCGCCACACAACCAGGTCTTAAATCTATGTGCCTGCAACCATACAAGGGTTCGGGAACCCTACAACTCCACGATCACAACTAATCAGACAGGTAAGTCATGTCTCCCCAAGGAAAATTTAAGAAGGTACAAACACTACACCGCGTCACGTCAACATTCGAACCAGACAATCGAGACACTTGACCTACTAATCACTCCCTATCTACTTCTAAATACGATTCTACATTCACATTCCGTCATTAGAGTAAGTAGGACCACTGGCTGCTATTTTCACATCCATTCTATAAGAACGACATCCAGTAGCAGTACGCCGGAACAAACATTAGAGGCACTAGGAATCGGCTATATATTATACAGGAACATTCCCAACGCAGGAGTAGCAAGACATGGATTTTATATAGTGCTATAAGTGTGTTTTTCTGGCATTTCCTTTTGCCCTCTTTTTCAGGCCTACCCTCTACGTCGGTTCCGGCACACCACACCGACTTAATTCCAATCACAAGGTACTTCACTATACGATATTAACCGACCACAAGTTTTAAGGCCGTAAGGCCTGTATTTGTGGGAGGAGTTAAGCGTTCCATATAAACGCTACTCCCCCCCTTCCTACCTGCCGTACGCACGCTGTTCACCCCACCCACCTCTCCCTCTTATACAATTCATTCAGGGGGGCCCTCTTTTTCAGGCCTACCCTCTACGTCGGTTCCGGCACACCACACCGACTTAATTCCAATCACAAGGTACTTCACTATACGATATTAACCGACCACAAATAATATGTAAAAAGGAGAGTCTGATGAAGACCTTTGATTGCAGTGATTATACAAATGATTGTGGTGTTTACAAAGTATGATTACAATGTTAATAGGGTGATAACTTGATACTGTGAAGCCTTTATTGGCCTTATCGTGCATTGGCCTTGCAGCATAGAGAGAAACTGCATATTGCTCCCAGTTACTCAGACATCTTAATGATTATTGCAAGCTACATGTTATCCCAGATGCTAGTGTTCAGATTAAAATGTTGTGTTCAAAGTAAATGCTCTCTTGGTCGGGTCACTTTTTATATCAAATGGCAGGAAAAGCTATGTCAACGATTGAAAAAGTTCCAGGAATGTTAAATATGTCTGACATACTGTAAAATACAAAATGCTGATAAGGTAAATGTTTCATTAAGTAGTTTTAAAATGTATTTAATTAATAATTGGGAACAGCATTAACTGAAGTTGAACTGGTAATGAAACATGTTTAGACAAGTGATATAAAATCTGTTATTTTGATAAATGCAAAGGTAGACAATTTAAATTAAGGCAATCTAGTCTATATAAGTGCATGTTGATATTATCACCCATATTTTCATATATAGTTAGTAAAAAAAAAAAAGGCAATTTGGGAACTAACATGCATGAGAGTAAACTCTACATAAATGTAATTTAAAAGCCATTTGCTATTACAGTAAGGGAGTGAGTTCATTTTATATCTAAACATTGCAATATACTATACCTCAAGGGAGTTAAGCCAAGGGTAAACCTAAACCCTACCGTAAACCTAAACCCTATACTAAAATTGAAATACCATCAATGTTACTATGGAATATGGCAATAGACATTTTCATTGTAGCACAATGTTGTATAGTAGTAGAGCTATGGTCTCCCATGTGCAGATTTAGATAGTTCCAAGTTTGGGAAATAATTAGGCATGTGCATGGGGAAAATTTTTGGTTCGGTTCGGTTCGGCATTGCAAAATTCGGGATTTACGCAATTCGGGACTTCGGCACTTCGACACTTCGACACTTCCGAAATTCGGCAACTTCGGCACTTCGGAACTTCGGCACTTCGACACTTCGACACTTCGACACTTCGACACTTCAGAATTTCGGGACTTTGGCACCTCGGGACTTCGACACTTCAGAATTTCGGGACTTCGGCACCTCGGGACTTCTCTTGCAGCCGCTTGGTAGACAACTCCCTAATTCCCACGGTATTAGGGAGTTATCTACCAAAAGGCTAAAAGGCCTAAATTGGTCTTTCAGCCAAATTTACTTTTACTAAATAAAAATTCCTTAGTATTAGTACATTTTGCCCCTACTCGCTATACCGCGAGTAGGGGCATGTCTAGTAAACAGTGAGAAGCCTGTGACTGCTCACTGTTTAAAAAAAAATAAAAATAGTACCCCCCCCCAGACCTATTGTCCTTCCCCCCTGGCCCCCACCCCTGAACGGCGGGTGGGGGCCCTAAATCAGAATAAGGGGGGAACCTAATATCCTCCCCCCTGGCCCCCACCCCTGAGCGGTGGGTGAGGGCCCTAAATTATAATAAGGCGGGGACCTAATGTCCTCCCCCCTGGCCCCCACCCATGAGCGGTGGGTGGGGGCCCTACAGTAAAATAAGGGGGGGGACCTAAGGTCCTCCCCCTTTCCCCCACCCCTGAGTGGCGGGTGGGGGCCCTAAATACTAATAAGGGGGGGACCTAATGTCCCCGCCCCCCTGGCCCCCACCCCTGAGCGGCGGGTGGGGGCCCTAAATTGTAATAAGGCAGGGGACCTAGTGTCCTCCCCCCTGGCCCCCACCCCTCAGCGGCGGGTGGGGGCCCTAAATACTAATAAGGGGGGGGACCTAAGGTCCTCCCACTGGCCCCCACCCCTGAGCGGCGGGTGGGGGCCCTAAATACTAATAAGGGAGGGGGGACCTAATGTCCCCGCCCCCCTTGCCCCCACCCCTGAGCGGTGGGTGGGGGCCCTACAGTAAAATAAGGGGGGGGACCTAATGTCCTCCCCCGGGCCCCCACCCCTGGGTGGCGAATGGGGGCCCTAAAAAATGCCCCCCCAGATGACTAGGGGTCCCCAAACCACTAGTCACCCCCTCAACCCAATAAAAATTAACCCCCTAACTACCCCCCTCACCTTAAAAACTAATGAGGGGGGGGCTTTAACTATGTACCTGTAAAAAAAAAACCGTACCTGTCAGTCTCTTCATTTACCTGTCAGAGCACTCTGATTGGATGGCTTAAACACAACCAATCAGAGTGCTCTGAGCCTAATTGCAGGGTGGGGCAAGGCTTTATAAGCCTTCCCCCACCCTGCAGAGCTCAGTCTGTGCGGAGCCCTCGCCGGGTGAAGAAGGATTATATTTTTTTGCGCTCAGTTTTTTTTATTTTTTTATAATTGCGTCGATTATTTTGGTTTTTTATTTGGCCTTTTTTGGGGCTGAAAAAATAAGATTTTAGAAGAAAGAAAACATCGAATGGTAATTTTTTTTTCTTTTTTTACAGGTACTTAGTTAAAGGACCCCCTCTCATTAGTTTTTAGGGTGAGGGAGGTAGGTAGGGGGGTAATTTTTATTGGGGGGGAGGGGGTAACTAGGGGTTTGGGGACCCCTAGTCACTTGGGGGGGGGTTTAGGGCCACCACCCGCCGCTGAGGGGTGGGGGCCAGGGGGAGGACACTAGGTCCCCCCCTCTTATTTCAATTTAGGGCCCCCACCCGCCACTCAGGGGTGGGAGCCACTGGGGAGGTCATTAGGTCCCCCCCTTATTAGTATTCAGGGCCCACACCCACCACTCAGGGGTGGGGGCCAGGGGGGAGGACCTTAGGTCCCCCCCTTATTTTACTGTAGGACCCCCACTCACCGCTCAGGGGTGGGGGCCAGGGAAGGACATTAGGTGCCCCCCTTATTAGTATTTAGGGCCCCCACCCACCGCTCAGGGGTGAGGGCCAGGGGGGAGGACGTTAGGTCCCCCCCTTATTTTACTGTAGGGCCCCCACCCACCGCTCAGGGGTGGGGGCCAGTCGGAGGACATTAGGTCCCCTCCCCTTATTCTGATTTAGGGCCTCCACCCACCGCTCAGGGGTGGGGGCCCGGGGGGAGGACAATAGGTCCCCCCCCATTATTTGATATTAGGGCCCCCACCCACCGCTCAGAGGGGAACTTATTTTTATTTATTTTTTACAGTGAGCATCCGTGGAAATTAGGGAGTTATCTACCTATTCATTCCTGTCATTACATTGACTGGCCAAGTAACTTACATTTTATATGAATGTATGTTACTTGATTGTTGTAAGTGCTTACAGCTGAATCCTGGCTATGTTTGTATACTTTTTATTTAAAATTATTTACAATGTAACATTCTTCTTCTTTCACTGTGTAAGTATATTAGTACTTAGGCAATACTGTGCTTCGGAACTTTGGCACTTTGACACTTTGGAAAGTGGGTAATTTCGGAACTTCGGGACCTCGGCAATTCGGACATTCGGCACTTCGGCAATTCGGACATTCAGAGGTACCCGAATGTCCGAATTGTCCGAAATTCGTCCGAATACATATTCGGACCGAAACGAATTGCACATGTCTAGAAATAATCCCTCCAGCTGATTATTCATTTTCACACATTGCTCTGTACATTTTTTCCCCAACAGATAGCCCTGATTTGGCAGATAATTGCTAATTACCTGCTGATTGTGTCTTTCAGATCTCAACTTTGAAGGAACACTCCATTGAAAATGTTGTTGGTTGTTTGATTTTTTTTTAACAATTTAGCAGATATACTACCAAAGCATGTGTTTTTTACTGCATTTTTTTAGTAGTTTGTGGAAAAACAGCTTGAAAAAGCTGCAGACTTTGCAAGCTCTCCTGTCTTCCGCCAGCACAGACTTGCAGTCTGTGTCAGAGAATACACCATTCAGAGGCTTTTTATTTAAAAGCTTCTGTGCTGGAGCCCAGCATGCCTTGTGCTTCTGTTAGTTCTGTGGAGGTAATGGAATGAGAAGAAAATTCCATAAAGTAGTGAAATCAGCACATTTTAAGGTGTCTAAAATAGAACAGACTTTAGACACATAAAGCACTTAAAGGGAAACTATAGGCAACTTATTTGAGTTATTCTGGCAAGTATAGTCTGTCCCTGCAGGCTTTTTGTTGTAATCACATACTTTTTTGAGAAACAGTAGTGTTTACATAGCTGGCTAGGAACACCTCTAGAGGCTACTCCTCAGACGGCCACTAGAGGTCCTTCCTGGGTCAGTGCTGCACAGTGTGCGGACACTGAACTTTCCCTGTAGAGATGTATTGATTCAATGCATCTCTATGAAGAGATGCTGATTGGCCAGGGTGGCATTTGGCGCTGCCCCCACCCATCTCCTTAGCTGAGATCATTAGAATTTATGATCTTAGCCAATCCAATAATTTCCTAGGCGAAAGCATTGTGATTTGATGAGATCATCAATTCTGATTATGTCAGCCATGGAGAGGGATTTAGGGTGAGGCAAGATACGAGGAGCCCCGCGTGGAGCTGGAAAAGACAGAATAAATCACCTTTCTAACAAGAGGCAATGGAGGGGGGGGGAGGCAATCACCTAAATGGGGGTTTTAGAAGTATAGTGTCCGGAATACAGGTTTGTGTTCCTGACACTATAGTGCCCCTTTAAGCATGCTTAAGTGCATTATATGTCTGGAGTGCTTCTTTAATGAGAGAAAAATGCAAAATGATTAGATAAAACGCACAATGGGCATTCAGTGAAAATATTGTATATTAGTAAGGATGAATATAAAAAAGAATATCCAATAAAACAAATATAGCAAATATGTCCTTATACTGTTGTTTTTTTTTGTTTGTTTGTTTGTTTTTTTGCTGTTGCCACTTGTTTGCATTGTGAAATAACTGTACATGTTGTCACTTTAAAGGCTAGAAAATACACCTAGGAATTTAAACATCTTTTTCCTATCTATAACCGACAGCATTTTGCATGTAGGAAAGCACTGAATACCAATGTATATGTGTGTGTGCTAGCATCTCTATCTCTGAATTAAATTATAGAATGCTGGTTTGCATAACAAGTTAGGGAAGACACAAGGAGACTGATACATTGTGAACACCTGTCACCAATGCACATTAAGTATTCCTGCAATGAAATAATGGCAATTACTTGTAAACAGCAATAAATTCTGCCAAAAATGCCCACAGGGACAATAAGACATGGATGAGCTCAAAACTAAATTTATAGTTGACTCCAGATTTTTTTTAACAAAGTTTCCAAACTGTTAATAGCTAGTAAGTTTAATACAAATTCATTGTCTAGTGAAGAGGAACTTGGTTACTCGGTTGAGACCCAAATTTGGTTCCCCAAATGTTTTTAATTGGTCCACAGTGGTTGAAAGATACTGTACATCATAGTAAAGGGTTCCTATTTTGCACTTTCTTTTTTTAGTATTTATTTTAGTATAATTGTAGTATTAATTATCTTATTGGGCACTTGTTACTTGGTGTCCCTACCCAGTTGTTGTTTAAAAAAAAAATATATATATATATATATATATATATATATATATATATATGAGAGAGCCCAAGTTCTCCAAGAAGGTTTCCTCTTCCACCGCATCACTGGTTCCCTCTCTGAGGTCAAATCAAATGCTTCTCATAGAAAAGAATTGCTGGACCTTGGGCACATGAGAGGCAAGCATGGTGACCTGTCAATTAGCTTCTTCCAAAAGAGAAACATTCATTCCAATGCTTCTCTATCCGAAATGGTGAACACATTTCTGTGGTGTGAGCATTCACAAGCATGAGATGAGCTGAGTGAGAGGTCATCTCGCTGCTAAAGCCTGCCCACCTCCAATTTGTGCTCACTCTTAGCCAAGGAGTGGAGAGAGTGCTACATCGAGAGTGGTTTATGGGATTGAAAAAGGAGGGGGGCAATCAATGAAAAAAAAATACAATGTGGGGATTCGAGATGGGCTGGCATTAGAAATGGAGCAGACAATATTTGTTACAGATGATACAAGATTCGCAAATGCAATTCTTTCAGATTAGTTCAGAGGCTTTTATTCTTGTAATAAAGGTAAGACCCTTGTTGATTCAACCTTCTCTTTATCTGGAAAATTAAACAATTTATGGCCAGACCCCTGTTGCTTCAACTGGGTGGAAAGAATATATCAAACTGACATTTTTCTGGTGCAATTTGGCAATTTATTGATGAAAGCACAGGGTTTATGAAAGTATAGTTTCAATTGATCTTTACGAATTGCACAGAATAAAAAAATAATACGAGCAATTCATTGACTAGTGATTTATGTTCGGAGAGGCATGCTGGTTAAATCTTCATTATTGACTGTCATCATGAATGCATAGCATGTCTTGTTGAATTCTCATCTTATTGCAATCTCAACTCAAATACACACACAATATACTTTTTAAAGACCTTGTTACATTCGTATGCAGCTTTTAAAGGAGAGCTACGGGGGCAGTAATCCTGTGCTTCGTATATTCTTTAAGGATAGCAGGCCAACCTTGAATACAGGAGATAGAAGATATCTGTGTTTTAGAAAGAATAAACTGTAATATTTAACCATTGAATTAAACCATATTAACCTATTCTATACCCTTATCATGCTTTTCCAATATTGTGTTGAGCCAGTTATTTGTACTGTAAATGCACATGCGCGCATGCACACCGTCCTACGGGCTTCTCCTTGAAGGTGCTCCCACAGCACAGCCAGCAAGAGAAAAAGCTCATTAGGTGAGTTCCGAGCTGAGTAATGCACGTTTGCTACACGTGGAACTGCACTCCAGCACAAATGCATTGATTTCTCTGTACATGACGTCTCTTTAAATATATTATCTGTGAATATTATATCTGCACATAAAGGTTGTGTGCACCTTGACCACGTCTAAAAGCAGACGTGGTCATGATGTTGAGGCAACCATTTAATGTCCTTCTCATGGAATTCACTACAATAAATGGGTTACTGCAGTGACATTGTCTTCCCCGGTGCAATGAAGACACCCCTGGCAATATCAAGTGTATAATTAAAGCATTTTGCCAATTTGTTATTAATTATATCACATTAGAAAAGGGGTTAACAAAACTAATTTGACCATTGAAGATTAAAGCACAATCCAACATTGCCTTTGTGACAAATGTGTTTTTTTTAATCCCAATACTGATAAAATTTAACTGTAAGAGAGCTTGTAAAACTGTGATTTACAGTTATTCTGTCGCAGCATAGAGAGAGAAACACCTATAGTGGGGAAGGAGAGATGGAGGAGTTGTGTACAAGGAGCAAACCTATCTAGACTGTAAGCTCCCTGGTCCAGGACCCTCTACATATTAAGTTCCCATTAACGTTTCTCTGTCACATCTCAGTATTCCCTTACAATATAATCTTCACAAAATCCTCTATGTCACGATCTGCACTGCTCTGTTCTGATGTCTGGACTTGGCTTCTAGTATCCAGTACTCTTGTTACAATTCTTGTTTAGTTTTTCTTGGTTTTTGGTTTTCTATTCTATGTCTGGTTTTCTTTATGCTGGGATTTCTGGGTTCATTCCTGTAATCCATCCCTGGGATTCCCAGTCTCCAGGTTTCATTTAAATGTTTGTTTTATGTTGCCACACCCGTTTGTTTTCCATCATTCACTCTGTTTCACTGCTCCTGCAGGCAGCTCCTCAAGGCTTCTGCTCTTTCTTGCAGGTAAGTGCTATACATGTCTTTTGGTTGTTTTAGCATACATTAGGCAGTGTAGGACCTGCCAGATATGGGGTACATTGGCGGTGTTGGCAGGCTTATGCAATGTATGATCATATAGTGTGACTAAATCCCCATGATTTTCATATGTAGTACTTAGTTATTTCTCCTCTTGTTTTGCCTATGTTATCTTGTCTTGTTTTAGTTTGTATCCCCAGTCCATGTACAGTTCTGTCCAGTCATGCCCATGTTATGTTCATGTTTTCCTCATGTCTTGTGTATATGTTCTGGGTTTAGCTTACTATCTTTCTCTGGTTCTGGGTTCTATTAGTTCTGTCTTGTTTTCATGGTTGGTGCCTATCTCTAGTCTTGCCTTTGTTTCTAGTACTGGATACAATCTTGCTGCAGAGCCTCCCTATTAAGCTCCTGGGAGGTCTGCTTAATTTCCAAGCTCCTAGTTCCTGGTATTTGCTGAAGCTGATTCAGGGTCTTGGTATGTGGCTGCACAAACGCTGGTGCTCAACACCAGGGGGCGTGCGGTTACCCTGCACCGGAACCTGCTAATCCACCTCCAAGCTGAAGACTCCCACTTAACATCAGGCATAATGGGTCCCGGTCCACGCGCCGCCGCCTGGACACTGTGTCTGGGTCCCGGGCACCGGACCGCCACCCTGACAGACTATACTGAAATTTCATTGAAATTCCAGTGCAATCCATAGATACCATAAGACTAAGTAGGGACTACTTTGTCTTGTAAGCAAGCCTGAGGTTGACAAAAGGCGGAGCAGTCTGTCAGATTCAGGTATCATTTCACTTATTGTGAAGCATGATCTATGGAGGCCACTGTGGTCTTGCAGTGTTAGGGTTCTTTCCTGTCAGGGGTTCTCTTACGGTTGGCCAACCATCTCTTTACCTGTAGAATTGGACGATTTACAGACAGATTCTTGTTGATTCAACCGGTTGGAAAGAATATGTCAAACTGATAGAGTTTCTGGTGCAATTAGATAATTTGTCAATTTATGTTAATCTTGCTAAATTATGGATGTTGTATAAATGCTTAACCCCGAATTACTAATCACTAAATAACCTCTTAATATTCTTATAGCCATTGCTGCCCTCTGGGTGGCCATATGCCAGATATGGAGGTGGACTTTGATGCTTTGACCTGGGTCCTACCTGCTGCAAAGTGGTGTGAATATTGTAAACCACTGAAGTCCAGGCAGTACAGCAAGTGATGTCAGAGCGCCGGAATGTGACACCTGGAGCCATGGTCTCACCGGAACACATCAATGGGTTGGCCCTGACTGCACACTTTAATAAGCATTTCATTCTCTATCTTTGTATTTGCTGTTAAAATACGTATTGATTATTACTATTAAATATTATATAGAATATATATAGTTTACTACTTAAGTTAGATGACTAATATTATTGGGTCTGAAGACAAATAGCTAGGGCATATGGCAATCTTGGCTACAAGATAACAGGAAGAAAAACAAGCTTATCTAAGCATATGTTTCTGTGGCAGGGGCAGGATAACCAGCCAGTGGACATGTCGCCTCTAGGGGTCATTGCAAAATATGCAAAGACCCCTGAAAATGACAGATCTGTTTTAACACCTTTTGTAATACTTATAGTCCCACTGTAAAATTGTAAAACTCTGCAGCAAATGTTTGCGCTGGATAAATGCAAATTCCAATAATATTTTTACAAATACAATGAAATTGAGGAAATATAAACTGGAAGCTGGTCATTGCATCTACAGCATCTTGTTCATGTACCCAGTATGACTTTAAGAATGAGACAACTTTAGAAACAAGAAATCATGACAAAATGTATATTGTCTACGTCATGGGCAAAATCCAATGTGACTGTAAGCAGGGCCGCCTTTAATATTGAATGGACCCTGGGCAAGCATTTGCTTGGGCCCCCACCCCCTGGCATACAGTCAGGGCCTCCATCGCAATTTAGTGGCAGAACTAAACTAGAAAGAGAACTGGTGCAATGCACACACTGACTATATACGGATACACACACATATATATACACACTGACACAAACACACACAAACAACATACAGATACTGAAACACAGACATACTGACACGCAGACAGACATACTGAAACACACATACACAGACAGACAGACATATTGACACAGACAGTCAGACACGCTGACACACATACAGACATACATACGGACACACACTCAGACACTCATGCAAAATTTGATAACCATATTTCTTACTTTTTTCTGCAGGGTGGCTTCCCTTGGGTCCAGTGGGGTGGCTGGGAGTTAAGCTCTCGCTCTCTTGCGGCCTGGCCCCCTCCAGAACAGCTGGTCCTCCTTTCTCCCGCGTGGCTCCTGTTTCTGTGGGAGGAAGTGACGTGCGGCTGTCACTTCCTCCCAGCTGGCTGCCAAAAAGCAAGGGAGCCCGGTCGCACTGATAAAGCGCCACAGCGCCCGACTGGGCCCCTGCTGACACAGACCCACCGGGTGGCCCTTAGTGCATGGGACATCCGATGGGCCCCCACAGTGTGTGGGCCCGCTGCCCACAACAATATATATTGGGATCGGCGACCCCAAAAGACATTGTTGCGGGTAGAGGGCAAATGGGGCAGCTACCTTGAGCCCCCCAGCAGTGACAGGGCCCGGGGCAACTGCCCCGTTTGCCCCACATTAAAGATGGCCCTGTGTGTAAGCTATTCTATACCTAACATATTGCCCTATTTGTATATTGAGCATTTATTCACTAAACTTACTGAGCACCCCATTTTAAGGAGGAAGTTCCATGTTACAAATGTTGGCTAAACGGTAAATATAGCTGGATTGAAGAATTTTCCAAGTCAGCTATTCTGCCTAATTCAGCTACTAGTTCTCTAACTCTGTTTAACGAATAAACCCCTTAGTCATGAAATTTTATTTAAATTGGCAGCCGAATATTGGTTGAATAAAAATAAAAATGGTAAACAACAAAACAAGAAAAAAAAAGAATGAATCAAATAGCTTATCTATCTATTTAATAAATTAAGTAAATTTATATTGATGGATGTGGTAACCATGCTTTATAAGTTTGTAATACAACGATGGCTAGCAACAAAATTAGTTTAAGAGTATTTTTAATGCAATGCTAGTCACACACAATGCTAATATTTTCTTGCCAATATTTACTAGAAAATGGGTTAATACCACATATATCCATATATTTACCAGACAAGAGCATGAAATTACCAGTGCACTGTGTGATTGTGGAATTATAACCCCCATGATTTAGACTATTTACATAGTGAGATGGAAATACAATACATTTTCTGCTAATGAAGTCGAATTACAGAAGGGGTCCCACAGTTGTTCTCTTAATGGCCAAACTAATTTAGTGCATGCTGGGAATCATCAGTAGCTAATAACTGCTAACAGGCCCGGACTGGCCATCGGGCATACCGGGCAAATGCCCGGTGGGCCGCGATGGCCGTGGGGCCGAGGCCGGCAGGGGACATCACAGGATCTCCCCTGCCAGCCCCAGCAGGGCCAGCGCTACCCGAGCGCCGGCCCTGCTCTGAGCCTCCATGGGCCGGTGGGGAGATCAAAGATCTCCCTCACCGGCCCAGAGACACTGACAGGCGGCCGCCGGCTGTGGGGTGTGAGGGAAGCAGCAGAGAGGACCGGCGGAGCTCAATCCAGCAGCTCCGCCGGGTCCTCTCGCGAGGTCTGAGCGTTGCCGCGGTTACCGCGGCAACGCTCAGATCTCGCGAGAGTGAACTCTAGCCGGCAGGTTAGAGTTCACTCTCACCACTGGACCACCAGGGAAGGAAGCTGCTCCTCGGCTCCTCGCAGGCAGAACGGCTCCCCCCCTCCCATGCTAAAGGTAAGAAGGGAGGGGGGGATCTAACTTTTTTTTTTTTTTTATTATTAATAATATATTTAAATTAAAATATTTAAATTAAAAAATCACACCAACAGCCCCCTCACACACACACATCACCCCCAGAACACACAGCCCCCCCCAGACACACACAGCCCCCCCAGACAAACACAGCACCCAAACACACACAGCACCCCCAGACACACACAGCCCCCCCAGACACACACAGCCCCCCCCCAGACACACACAGCACCCAAACACACACAGCACCCCCAAACACACACAGCACCCCCAAACACATACAGCACCCCCAAACACATACAGCACCCCCAGACACACACAGCACCCCCAAACACATACAGCACCCCCAGACACACACAGCCCCCCAGACACACACAGCCCCCCAGACACACACAGCCCCCCAGACACACACAGCCCCCCCAGACACACACAGCACCCCCAAACACACACAGCACCCCCAAACACATACAGCACCCCCAAACACATACAGCACCCCCAGACACACACAGCCCCCCCAGACACACACAGCCCCCCCAGACACACACAGCCCCCCCAGACACACACAGCCCCCCCAGACACACACAGCCCCCCCAGACACACACAGCCCCCAAACACACACAGCGCACCCAGACACACAGCGCACCCAGACACACAGCGCACCCAGACACACAGCGCACCCAGACACACAGCGCACCCAGACACACAGCGCACCCAGACACACAGCGCACCCAGACACACAGCACCCTCAGACACTCAGCACACATCACCTTCAGACACACACATCACCGACACACACAGCACCCTCACTCACAGACAGCACCCTCAGACAGACAGCACCCTCAGACAGACAGCACCCTCAGACAGACCGCACCCTCGCTCACACACATACACATATATAAAATAACCCTCAGTGAGTTAACAGACAAAGAAAATTAGAAACCTAGAATGTGACGGCAGATAAAAACACCCTCACACACAGCACCCCTCTTAAATACACACACACTGCGCCCCTCACACATACAATACGTCCAAATATATATATATATACAAACACACACACTACAGCACCCCTCACACTGCACCACCACACACATTACGCTCCAGATACACGCTAGATCCCTTACCCTATATGCACTCTTAATCCTCTATATATATATATATACACACACACACACACAATCTCCTATACACACTCTGGGTCCTTTACACACTAGATCTCCTACACACCCTCTCTACAACCCCTACACACACTACGTCACCTATACACACACACACACTACAGCCTGTATGCACACACTCGCTACATCCCCTATAACACTATGCCCCCTATACACACACTATCTACAGCCCCTAGCCACACATATTACACCACAAACACAAATGAAATTGACCTATTTACACAATACCACACCACACTCAACACACACGCAATTTCACAAGCAGGCTCCAAACACATGCACCATACACTTTCCTGGCCCAATTGTCCTCTGGTATCCCACTTGTGGAGACACCAGAGACAATTTAAAAGCAAACACAGCGCAAGCCTTTTTCTAATGCCAGAGCTCTTCAGTGGGGCTCTGCGCATTGAACCAACTTGCTCACTTTGAGAGGGGGTGTGCTTGTCATTAGTGATGACAAAACACACCCTCTCTGGCCCCGCCCCCTTCTTAGGGGGCCGCTCTGATTGAAAAATGCCCGGGCCTAATTTTTTTCCCAGTCCGGCCCTGACTGCTAACATGAACCCCTGGTGTAAAACAAATTGATATTCACATTTTAGGTCTACACAGACCTTTTTTTTTTTTATTGTTTTTTTTTTGTTTTTTTTTTTGTAAGTCTTATTTTTGTGGAGTTTATGAATGAGAAACATTATTGGAAGGAAATGGTAATGTAGAAAATCATCTATATTATAGTATTTGCATGCATACTGATAAACTAAATGGGCAATGTGCTCACACATTGTAAAGTTTGGAAGCATGATGTGTAAACAGTAACTCAACCAGATTGAAGATTTACTCTGAGTGTTTGAAGTGAAATACCTAACTTTGTATCAGTATGAAATGAGAGGAAATATGAGTGTTAAAGGGACACTGTAGGCACCCAGAACACTTCAGCCCATTGAAGTGGTCTGGGTGCAAACTCCCATCACCCTTAATGCTGCAGTGGTAATTATTGCAGTTTTTTTTATAAACTACAATAATTACCTCGGAGGGTTAACTCCTCCTCTATTGGCTGTCTAGAGAGACTTCTGGAATTGAAACAATCTTTTGGTCCATTATCTGACGCTAGACGTCCTCGCGCTATGCATGAGGACCTCCAGTGTCAGATTTTCCCCATAGGAAAGCATAGAATAATGCTTTCCTATGGGGAGATCCTAACACGAGCGCAGCCATTGCCGCACATGAGCATTTAGTCACCCCCCCGACGGTGGACGAGGAACGTGGACGGAGCTGAGCCAGCACTGAGGGACATCCGCACTGTACCCAGGTAAGTGACTGAAGGGGTTAATAACCCCTTCAGTACTGCGTGAGGGGGCCTCGACAGAGGGGAAATCTATAGTGCCAGGAAAACGAGTTTGTTTTACTGACACTATAGTTTCCCTTTAAGCAGTTGAGAGGAATATGAAATTAGTGGAATAAAAAAATGTTAACCTTTTTTTTTTTTTACATTTGTTTTATTTATTTAAGTTAATGTATTTCATTATAAAAAAAAACGATAATTTGAGAAGGAACCAGCAATAATTGTCATTTTCCAGTTGTATTCTAACAGGGATACGGCCCAAAACTGGTTCATTAGCATTCCTTAAGGACTGGATTGGGAAACACTATTTAAAAAATATATATTTATAATTAATATTTCAATATTTATATTATGTATATATTTTAAATTACACTGATCGATCCATTTTTGTGCCCTTTTTGATAACAATTTGATACTAATTAAATTTGTTGGGAGATATTTCATTCAGACAGTTATTGCATTTCTTCACTGCATATGGGAAATGAATGCTCTGTATGTAGTGTTTGGATTGGATTGCATTATCATAGTATTTTACATTTTAGCAAGTCAAATAAAGGTTACAGGTCGCGCCAAGAGTGAACCAAATATAATAAGAGACATGAAATACGCAAAAATATATGAAAACAAAGTCCACACTAAAATCTGGAGATCATTTAAAAAAAATGATAAGGCACAGTCTTAGAGGTAACAGAACGTCTTCAAACTCTTGTACGATACTTTTAGGACAACTTTGCATGATAGCAGCATATGAAAGAAAGCATAGAGCAAAGGCAAACCAACAGTGCAGATTTGTTGTAACTGGTAGAAACAACCATAAAAACAGTAGTCAGCTCACATATGATAGAGCTATAACCAGCTCTAGGCAAAACAGCATACATGTATGAAATCCCCACTTGCATTGTATCCCTATGATGTTGGGGGTGAAGCAAATCAGCAAAACAGGGTAACGGTGAGGGATCATATAGAACAAAAAAACAGCCAATAGTGCTCTCTATACAGGCAAGTATTTATAAGTTGAGAATTAAATAAACTTACAGTAGAATGAGCAGACTAACCGCTTTCTTTGTCAAGCGTGGGTGGTATAATACCCACCTAGGATTCTTTGGTCAGTAGTCCGGAAAAAAATCAAGAGTTTTATTCTTAGTGCTACCTGTAACCTTTGTTTGACTTGCTTTAGTTTTCTTAGGGGTTTGAGGGATTCCCCTATCAGGTGTGCTTCCTCACATATTATTGTATTCAGTTTTGTTTTGTGCTGCTCTACATCCTGCATAGTTTTGCATATTTAAAATTTTAGCAGAAGGACATGCTCAGTTTGTGAAAATTGCATTTTTGTACTGATCACAAAACCTACATTGCTGAGTTATGCAATTAGAGGCAATTGGTCATCTTAATAACTAGGGCACATTTTTTTTTTTTAATCCATCAGGTGTTAATATAGCGTCCTGGTCTCTCTTAGCAGAATGAGGGTTTACTTTTCTTACTGAACAGCAATTCCTCCATTGAAATGTATAGGGGAAAACCCTTACTCTGCCAAGAAAAATCCAGACCAATGTTTTTGTTTTCCCCAATTTTAATATAATGCCCCTCCTGGCATACCATACCTTTTACTCTCCTTCATGCCACCTGGGATTTGCAAAACAATATTTTCACAATAATGTGTGTCTGCTTTAACTGTTTTGGATTGTACAATCAATGCACAATATCTCTGCTTCATCTCATATTAAAATGATACTTTAGGAGCCAAATGTAACAGCATGCCTTTTATAGAGAGAGCCTTGCTTAACAAATTGTCCATATTTGTTACACGTCTCCAAATGCATAGTAATTGCCAATAGAAAATTCCATGGCTCAACAGAGCATATAGAACAAAGCTCAATGGTTTTTCGTCTAACATAACTTTTTTTTTTTTTTTTTATTGCCCTATCTTCACTTCTCTCCTACACATTCTAAAATAACTGATTCTAATTAACCATTTTTTTATATCAGATACAGAATCAACAAGATCTTGATTTCTAGAGAAGCCTGAAAAACATAGTTTTCATCGTTCTTATTATGGATCAAGAAGCACTTTATTTTATTTTGTTATTTTTTTAATGTGCTAAAATATACAGATTATAGTAGTTCATTTCTGATAGGTGTATAGATTTTTCATACATAAAGAATCTAATACACACATTCTAATCTAAAAAAACAAAACCGTGCAGGAATGCAATGTTGTGATTAATTTGGCCACACACGTTCATAAGTCTCTTTCTACATCCCAGGAGACATTAAGCAGCTGCTTACTGTATATACATGTTAGTGTACCTAGACCAGCAATATACTAACAATTTAGGTAACAAAAAAAAGAAATGCATCCCTACCAAGCTAGAGTCACGCATCACATAAAGAGTAAGTTCTTGCTTGGCTGAAAACTCACAAACAAGAAATATGTATAATATATATTAAATGTGTATGTCCTAAGTTACTAGCCAGACCTTAAAAGTTACAACTGGAAGCCTGGAGGGGTGACTTTACTGGCTACAGCTAAATATTTATTGTGCCAAATAATTTGTGGTAAGACTAAACACGAAAAAAAAAATGCCTCGAAACTCAAAATTGGGCACAGAAATTCCAATAAATCATGTTTCCTCAACCATCCCAGAATTCCCAGCTTGACATGCAAATGAGCATAGACAGGCATCAGGTTTCAGACATCAATCTGTATTTCTGCACATACCCTTTGAAACGGTTTTAAACACCCTCTGCGTTTTTTTTTTTTTTTTTTAAACCAAAGAATGCGTTTTGATCCAAAAGGGCCAGCAACCGATTCTAGCCTAGGACTATACAGTTTCAACCTATTTTGGTCTCATTAGCATGGCACCAGTTTTGCTCTGAGACTTTAGCATCATGGGAGTTTGGAATCTACCTTTTGGGCAGCCCTAATCTAATGTATCATATATATATTTTATCTAATTTCATTCATCATCTAATTATATATGAATATATAATATTATGTTCTTTAGGTTAATTTCTATGTGGAGTAACTTTTCATTATTAAAATTGTGTATCTATGCCTGCCATTTTTATGGAAATTGTATATTGGCTTGCAATATCAAAGACACACTATGTACTTCAAAACATTTTGGATGAAGTTTGACACACATACAGTTTAATTTGTGATGGGATTGTAATTATGTAAGAGTCTAAAAGATAGTTTTACAATTATGTTTCAGTGGTGAAAAGCAGAAGAACAAATTGAAATGAAATCATGCAGGAAAATGGTAAATGTAAAATAAATTTGGACATCCAAAACGGGCAATCATTTTCATACAGTTATGCTTGAAAGGTCGTCTCAAACAGTGAAGATGCACAAATGTTAACATGTCTCTCATCGACCTCCTAACTATGTATTCCTGGCTGTGCTATAATATGTTTGAGAATATGACTGATATTAAGTTATTACTTTAACACACACTGACATTGTGACATTACATTCAAATAAGAGACCTTGTGTTACAGTGCGGGTAATAAAAAGCCTAACAGATTGCTTTTAGAAGGACTGCAGCAAATTGGCATGCTAGAATCCTGTATATCATATACAATTATTTTGGACAGGTGATTAAAGGAAATTTCATAGTTGTGTAACTATTCTCATAGGTATGGACTTTTGCTCCAGGTGAATCTTTTTTTTTTTTTTTTTTTTTTTTTTTTTTCCCAATACGAGAAAATGGTTTTACAAAAACTATAGAGATTATAGCACCATATCTTATGAAGTAGGCCATAGTTAGTATGGCCCTTTTACTGTGCCTTTAAATTAAAAAGACAGAATGTTGCCAAGGGACAAATCCACCCCAGATGCCAAATACCCTAGCTACACCATGTATCTTTTGAATATTTTCAAATGAGTGGAAGCAGGGCTTCAGAGCTGAAGCCGTCGGGATATTGATTTCCTAAAACCTATTAGAAATTGGGATCTAGAAGTTCTACTTACAGAATGGTAGAAGCCGGTGTCATGCAGAAATGTTGTTTCAGTTACAAAGAGGGTTCTACTGTTCTCTTCTTGATGGAGCACAGACTAAAAGCAAGTATGTATGTAGTGGCCTGTTTTCTTAGAAATTTGTATTTAAAACATTACATCACAGTCAAGTTCAGTCCTGGCACAAGTTGCAAATTAGGAGGAGAAATAGAAGCTTAGTATGCTTTCTCTATGCAGATGCAGTGAAAATGGGTGTGGAATTCTACATTTTATTTTATTTTTCACTTCTCACAAATATAGGGATAAGTAAACATAATGCTAAAATCCTGGGAAGTGACATTTCTCTCTTTAAAGACTGTAAACACGTGGGATCGTTCCATTATTTATTCCTGCCTATGCTAAACATTCTGTCAATGTAGATACATTATTTATTGCCTTGAAGGGACACTATAGTCACCAAAACAACTTTAGCTTAATGAAGCAGTTTTGGTGTATATATCATGCCCCTGTAGTCTCACTGCTCATTTCTCTGCAATTTAGGAGTTAAATCAATTATGTTACTGACACAGCCTACATGCAACTTTCTTTAAAAATTTCTATCCCCTCCTCTGTAAATTGAAATGTAATCACACACAGTGGGATCCTGCAGGGTCTAGCAAACTATCAACAGAGCAGGAAATTAGAAAATCTAAATTAAACAGAATTTGCGACAAAGGAAGTGTACACATTAGATGACTCTTTACAGGAAGTGTTTATGAAGGCTTTGTCAGTCACATGCAGGGAGGTGTGCCTAAACAAAGTGATTAAACACCTAAATGACAGATAATTGAGCAGTGAGACTGTAGTGGCATGATCTATACACCAAAACTGCTTCATTAAGATAAAGATGTTTTGGTGAATATAGTGTCCCTTTAATATACAGAGGGTACCATCCCCATAATAAAAATTAAGTAAAATAGACTGGTATTGTCTTTTAGTGTGTGTTGTACATCTCAGAAGAAATTTACCATAACCCTCCAAATTCACAGAGAGAAAAGTCTCAGGATCCCCTGTTGGCTAACCAATTAGAAGGTCAGAATTTGTTTTAGGCTAATTAATCTGATGCATTATATTCCAGAATAAGGTCCTGCCATGTGGTGCATTATATAGATGCTCTCATTCATATTTCTGTATATTTTCTAATCTCCAACTTAGACAACAGATTTTTCTGAGAATGAGCCATACTGCCTTAAAACAAAGTCTACAAAAAGTGTGCATCCTTACTCAGACTTACACTGACAAGCAAGTCAGAATCACAATGACACTGAATTTTGTATATACATGAATAAACAACATGTTGAATACATTTTCACAGGAGGAGAGAGTTGAAGAAATTCCTAGTCGTACAATATGAGTCAGCAGAAGTACTCAGCTTCTAGTCAATCTCACATTTTCTCAACAGCTTTCCGTGGCTTTAGTCTATTAGTGCCCAAGGGTTCTAGAAATTGACTGGAAGAATCGAGCAAAGAGAATCAAAGATTAAAGTACATCAGCTTTTCCACGTAGATACAAATGGTGTTTAGAAAATTGGTGCCTAGGATGCAAGAATATAACTACCTCCTTACCTATACCCAATTTATTTTTATAAACCTTCACAATTTTCTATGTTTTTAGATGATTTACTATGAATGGCTTATCTATGATACTTTGTGAAACTCTTAAATTACCAACATAAGAAAATTCACATCGTGTCTTCCTTGTTGCAGTTTAAAACAATACTTGTGAGCATAACACCCCCTAGTGGATGTAAGAATTATAACACCATATCATTTCATATCAGCCTCTTAGCTTTCCTTTGTATAGTTTTGTTTTCACTTGACAGAATATGTATATGCCATCCAGTAGTACATCAAAAAAGTTCACTTAAAGGAAAAAGGAGGATTTGACTAAACATATTATTTAAATTTTAGGGTGGGAATGTTTGATTAGAATCGGTATCCCTTTGCAAAGCTAATTTATATTCAGAATTTTGTATTCTTAAAAGAACTTTGTCCCCTTTACAAAGGGAACGTGGTATACTCACCCATTGGTAAACAAAATAGATATGCCATTTAGTCTGTATGAAGAAATATGTTGACACCAAACAACTGTTTCAATCTCCGAGATCATTGGTTAAGTGTAGCTTAAACCCCCTCTGATCCTGTGGTTTTCAGTGCCCTCATGCTACCTCCCAGTGCGCCGCAAACACACTGACTGTAGGGCTGTAAGAAATTGAATGAAGTCCTTAAAACTATGTTTTTACTGTCAACATCAAAATTGGGGTTCCCAAAAGTCTACATATCTCACTTCTAAAATGTAAGATTTATAAGTTACTGATGAAAATCAAAAGAAAAAAGTAAAAGTATCATGGCAATTATTCTCTCACTGTCATGTGTCACAGTACAAAAAATGTTGGGAGGCATGGTTTTAATGTTATTTACACCAAGTCACAAAAAAAGGAATAAACTTTCATCCAACAGGTGCGATCATTTTGTCCGGTTGGGGAGGTAGGAGCCCAGGATGTGGACATCAATTCACAACCTCAGCAATGTTTACAAGGACAGTCCAACAGCAAAGTCAGGTCAGACGAGGGGTCAGAGTGCAGAGCGGGAACACTCAGAGCAAAGTGCACTGGGGCAATTCAACAGCGGGGTCAGATGCGGCCAAGGGCCAGAATCCAAATAGATATAAATGTAATAATATTCAATAGACAGAGGGAGAACACTAGGTAACTATACTGCTACATTCATGATAGTAGCCAAAAGGTTTTATAAACGTTATGCCCCCATCAACTTGCTCACCTGCAAATCTCACCCGGATAATAATAACCCCAATCAGCTTCAAGTCAATTCAACACAAGCTCACATGGCTATGCTACATGCCTGGTTTCCTATTTATGACCTTGTTTCAAAACTAAAACTAGGGATTACTCTTGCCAAGACATCATCTCAGACTCTTTGTATCTGGGAGACTTCCAGCCACGGACAGCTGTACACGAACCAGGAGCATTCATTGCTGTAATACCATGCATATCATGTTGCTTGATTAAGATATTTGTTTCTTGTTTGTATCAACAGTTACTGGGTACACCTTGCCTGTCCAACGTTCTGCATTGTCATTGTAATAATCAGGGCTCGAGTCCTGCAGGAACGCGTGGGAACGGCGTTCCGGCACTTTTTCCACAGCAGGAACGCCGTTCCCATTACTAGTCCTGCAGGACCCAGGGCTGGCACAAGCGGCTGCCAGAGCATGGGGGAGGACAAATCCGAATCCCCTGCCTCTGACTGGGGACTCGGATTTTTAAACTCACCTCTCCCCCTGCAGTCAGTGGAGTAGTCCGGCCTCTCCTAATGATGTCAGTAGGAGGGGGCGTGGCTTCCTCTGCTCTTCTCACAGGACCGCTGGGGAGTAGAGGAAGTCACGCCCCCTCCTCCTGACATCATCAGGAGAGGCCGGCTTACTCCACTGACTGCAGGCTGCAGGTTCCAGATCCTGTCCCACCCCTCCTGGCCCAAGGTAAGCCTCAGGGAGGGGGGAAGGCACTTTAGGTTTTTTTTTTTTTTTTATCCCTTTCCTGAGTCCATGTCCCCCTCCTCAGTCCCTGTCCCCCTATTTAAGGCCCTGTCCCCCCTCCTCAGTTCCTGTCCCCCTATTTAAGGCCCTGTCCCCCCTCCTCAGTTCGTGCCCCCCTCCTTAGTCCCTTTCCCCAGTCCCTGTCCCCCTCCTCAAGCCCTATCCCCCTCCTCAGTCCCTGTCCCCCTCCTCAGTCCCTGTCCCTCTCCTCAGGCCTGTCCCCCTATTTAAGGCCCTGTCCCCCTTCCTCAGGCCTGTCCCTGTCCCCCTCCTCAGTCCCTGTCCCCCTATTTAAGGCCCTGTCCCCCCTCCTCAGTCCCTGTCCCCCTATTTAAGGCCCTGTCCCCCCTCCTCAGTCCCTGTCCCCATATTTAAGGCCCTGTCCCCCCTCCTCAGTCCCTGTCCCCCCATCTCAGTTCCTGCCCCCCTCCTCATTCCCTGTCCCCCATCTCAGTTCCTGCCCCCCTCCTCAGTCCCTGTCTCCCTCCTCAGTCCCTGTCTCCCTCCGCAGTCCCTTTCCCGAGTCCCTGTCCCCCTATTTAAGGCCCTGTCTCCCTCCTCAGTCCCTGTCTCCCTCCTCAGTCACTGTCTCCCTCCTCAGTTCCTGTCCCCCTATTTAAGGCCCTGCCCCCCCTCCTCAGTTCCTGCCCCCTCCTTAGTCCCTTTCCCCAGTCCCTGTCCCCCTCCTCAAACCCTGTCCCCTTACTCAGTCCCTGTCCCCCTCCTCAGTCCCTGTCCCCCTCCTCAGGCCTGTCCCCCTATTTAAGGCCCTGCCCCCCTTCCTCGGGCCTGTCCCTGTCCCCCTCCTCAGTCCCTGTCCCCCTATGTAAGGCCCTGTCTCCCCTCCTCAGTCCCTGTCCCCCTATTTAAGGCCCTGTCCCCCCTCCTCAGTCCCTGTCCCCATATTTAAGGCCCTGTCCCCCCTCCTCATTCCCTGTCCCCCCTCCTCAGTTCCTGCCCCCCTCCTCAGTTCCTGCCCCCCTCCTCAGTCCCTGTCTCCCTCCTCAGTCCCTGTCTCCCTCCTCAGTCCCTGTCTCCCTCCTCAGTCCCTGTCTCCCTCCTCAGTCCCTGTCTCCCTCCTCAGTCCATGCCCCCCTCCTCAAGTCCTGTCCCCTTACTCAGTCCCTGCCCCCCTCCTCAGTCCCTGTCCCCCCTCCTCATTCCCTGTCCCCCCTCCTCAGTTCCTGCCCCCTCCTCAGTTCCTGCCCCCCTCCTCAGTCCCTGTCTCCCTCCTCAGTCCCTGTCTCCCTCCTCAGTCCCTGTCTCCCTCCTCAGTCCCTGTCTCCCTCCTCAGTCCCTGTCTCCCTCCTCAGTCCCTGTCTCCCTCCCCAGTCCCTGTCCCCCTCCTCAAACCCTATCCCCTTACTCAGTCCCTGTCCCCCTCCTCAGTCCCTGTCCCCCTCCTCAGGCCTGTCCCCCTATTTAAGGCCCTGCCCCCCTTCCTCGGGCCTGTCCCTGTCCCCCTCCTCAGTCCCTGTCCCCCTATTTAAGGCCCTGTCCCCCCTCCTCAGTCCCTGTCCCCCTATTTAAGGCCCTGTCCCCCCTCCTCAGTCCCTGTCCCCATATTTAAGGCCCTGTCCCCCCTCCTCAGTCCCTGTCCCCCCATCTCAGTTCCTGCCCCCCTCCTCATTCCCTGTCCCCCATCTCAGTTCCTGCCCCCCTCCTCAGTCCCTGTCTCCCTCCTCAGTCCCTGTCTCCCTCCGCAGTCCCTTTCCCGAGTCCCTGTCCCCCTATTTAAGGCCCTGTCTCCCTCCTCAGTCCCTGTCTCCCTCCTCAGTCACTGTCTCCCTCCTCAGTTCCTGTCCCCCTATTTAAGGCCCTGTCCCCCCTCCTCAGTTCCTGCCCCCTCCTTAGTCCCTTTCCCCAGTCCCTGTCCCCCTCCTCAAACCCTATCCCCTTACTCAGTCCCTGTCCCCCTCCTCAGTCCCTGTCCCCCTCCTCAGGCCTGTCCCCCTATTTAAGGCCCTGCCCCCCTTCCTCGGGCCTGTCCCTGTCCCCCTCCTCAGTCCCTGTCCCCCTATGTAAGGCCCTGTCCCCCCTCCTCCGTCCCTGTCCCCCTATTTAAGGCCCTGTCCCCCCTCCTCAGTCCCTGTCCCCATATTTAAGGCCCTGTCCCCCCTCCTCATTCCCTGTCCCCCCTCCTCAGTTCCTGCCCCCCTCCTCAGTTCCTGCCCCCCTCCTCAGTCCCTGTCTCCCTCCTCAGTCCCTGTCTCCCTCCTCAGTCCATGCCCCCCTCCTCAAGTCCTGTCCCCTTACTCAGTCCCTGCCCCCCTCCTCAGTCCCTGCCCCCCTCCTCAAGTCCTTGCCCCCCTCCTCAGTCCCTGTCCCTTTCCTCAGTCTCTGTCCCCCTCCTCAAGCCCTGTCCCCTTACTCCGTCCCTGTCTCCCTCCTCAGTCCCTGTCTTCTTACTCAGCCCCTGCGCCCCTCCTCAGCCCCTGCGCCCCTCCTCAGCCCCTGCGCCCCTCCTCAGCCTCTGTCCCCCTCCTCAGCCTCTGTCCCCCTCCTCAGCCTCTGTCCCCCTCCTCAGCCTCTGTCCCCCTCCTCAGCCTCTGTCCCCCTCCTCAGCCTCTGTCCTCTTCCTCAGCCCATGGCCCCTTCCTCAGCCCATGCCCCCCCTCCTCCTAAGCTCCTGTCCCTCTTCCTCAGCCCTGCCACCTTACTCAGCCCATGGCCCCTTCCTCAACCCATGCCCCCCTCCTCCTAAGCTCCTGTCCCTTTTCCACAGCACTGTCACCTTACTTAGCCCCTGTCCCCCTCCTCAGCCCCTGTCCCCCTCCTCAGCCCCTGTCCCCCTCACTCAGCCCGTCCCCCTCACTCAGCCCCTGTCCCCCTCACTCAGCCCCTGTCCCCCTCACTCAGCCCCTGTCCCCCTCACTCAGCCCCTGTCCACCTTACTCAGCCCCTGTCCACCTTACTCAGCCCAGTGCTCTTACTCAGCCCCTGCATATGAGCATCAGCCCCTGTCCCCCTCCTCAGCCCCTGTCCCCCTCCTCAGCCCCTGTCCCTCTTCCTCAGCCCCTGTCCCTCTTCCTCAGCCCCTGTCCCTCTTCCTCAGCCCCTGTCCCCCTTCCTCAGCCCCTGTCCCCCTTCCTCAGCCCCTGTCCCCCTTCCTCAGCCCCTGTCCCCCTTCCTCAGCCCCTGTCCCCCTTCCTCAGCCCCTTTCCCTCTGCTCAGCCCCTGCCCCCTTCGTCAGCCCCTGTCCCCCTCCTCAGACCCTCAGTTCCTGTCCCTTTCCTCAGCCCCCATCCCTTACCTCAGCCCATGTCCTCTTCCTCAGCCCATGCCCTCCACCCCTCCTAAGCTCCTGTCCCTCTTCCTCAGCTCCTGTCCCCCTCCTCAGCCCCGTGCCCTTACTCAGCCCCTGCATACAAGCGTATCATTTTTTTGTGGTGTGAGGGGGGGGGCGGGGGGAGTAGAGGAAGTAGAGGAAGTCACGCCCCCTCCTCCTGACATCATCAGGAGAGGCCGGCTTACTCCACTGACTGCAGGCTGCAGGTTCCAGATCCTGTCCCACCCCTCCTGGCCCAAGGTAAGCCTCAGGGAGGGGGGAAGGCACTTTAGGTTTTTTTTTTTTTTTTTATCCCTTTCCTGAGTCCATGTCCCCCTCCTCAGTCCCTGTCCCCCTATTTAAGGCCCTGTCCCCCCTCCTCAGTTCCTGTCCCCCTATTTAAGGCCCTGTCCCCCCTCCTCAGTTCGTGCCCCCCTCCTTAGTCCCTTTCCCCAGTCCCTGTCCCCCTCCTCAAGCCCTATCCCCCTCCTCAGTCCCTGTCCCCCTCCTCAGTCCCTGTCCCTCTCCTCAGGCCTGTCCCCCTATTTAAGGCCCTGTCCCCCTTCCTCAGGCCTGTCCCTGTCCCCCTCCTCAGTCCCTGTCCCCCTATTTAAGGCCCTGTCCCCCCTCCTCAGTCCCTGTCCCCCTATTTAAGGCCCTGTCCCCCCTCCTCAGTCCCTGTCCCCATATTTAAGGCCCTGTCCCCCCTCCTCAGTCCCTGTCCCCCATCTCAGTTCCTGCCCCCCTCCTCATTCCCTGTCCCCCATCTCAGTTCCTGCCCCCCTCCTCAGTCCCTGTCTCCCTCCTCAGTCCCTGTCTCCCTCCGCAGTCCCTTTCCCGAGTCCCTGTCCCCCTATTTAAGGCCCTGTCTCCCTCCTCAGTCCCTGTCTCCCTCCTCAGTCACTGTCTCCCTCCTCAGTTCCTGTCCCCCTATTTAAGGCCCTGTCCCCCCTCCTCAGTTCCTGCCCCCTCCTTAGTCCCTTTCCCCAGTCCCTGTCCCCCTCCTCAAACCCTATCCCCTTACTCAGTCCCTGTCCCCCTCCTCAGTCCCTGTCCCCCTCCTCAGGCCTGTCCCCCTATTTAAGGCCCTGCCCCCCTTCCTCGGGCCTGTCCCTGTCCCCCTCCTCAGTCCCTGTCCCCCTATGTAAGGCCCTGTCCCCCCTCCTCAGTCCCTGTCCCCCTATTTAAGGCCCTGTCCCCCCTCCTCAGTCCCTGTCCCCATATTTAAGGCCCTGTCCCCCCTCCTCATTCCCTGTCCCCCCTCCTCAGTTCCTGCCCCCCTCCTCAGTTCCTGCCCCCCTCCTCAGTCCCTGTCTCCCTCCTCAGTCCCTGTCTCCCTCCTCAGTCCCTGTCTCCCTCCTCAGTCCCTGTCTCCCTCCTCAGTCCCTGTCTCCCTCCTCAGTCCATGCCCCCCTCCTCAAGTCCTGTCCCCTTACTCAGTCCCTGCCCCCCTCCTCAGTCCCTGCCCCCCTCCTCAGTCCCTGCCCCCCTCCTCAAGCCCTGTCCCCCTCCTCAAGCCCTGTCCCCCACCTCAAGCCCTGTCCCCTTCTCAGTCCCTGCCCCCCTCCTCAAGCCCTGTCTCCCTCCTCAAGTCCTTGCCCCCTCCTCAGTCCCTGTCCCTTTCCTCCGTCCCTGTCTCCCTCCTCAGTCCCTGTCTTCTTACTCAGCCCCTGCGCCCCTCCTCAGCCCCTGCGCCCCTCCTCAGCCCCTGCGCCCCTCCTCAGCCTCTGTCCCCCTCCTCAGCCTCTGTCCCCCTCCTCAGCCTCTGTCCTCTTCCTCAGCCCATGGCCCCTTCCTCAGCCCATGCCCCCCCTCCTCCTAAGCTCCTGTCCCTCTTCCTCAGCCCTGCCACCTTACTCAGCCCATGGCCCCTTCCTCAACCCATGCCCCCCTCCTCCTAAGCTCCTGTCCCTTTTCCACAGCACTGTCACCTTACTTAGCCCCTGTCCCCCTTCTCAGCCCCTGTCCCCCTCACTCAGCCCGTCCCCCTCACTCAGCCCCTGTCCCCCTCACTCAGCCCCTGTCCCCCTCACTCAGCCCCTGTCCACCTTACTCAGCCCCTGTCCACCTTACTCAGCCCAGTGCTCTTACTCAGCCCCTGCATATGAGCATCAGCCCCTGTCCCCCTCCTCAGCCCCTGTCCCCCTCCTCAGCCCCTGTCCCTCTTCCTCAGCCCCTGTCCCTCTTCCTCAGCCCCTGTCCCTCTTCCTCAGCCCCTGTCCCTCTTCCTCAGCCCCTGTCCCCCTTCCTCAGCCCCTGTCCCCCTTCCTCAGCCCCTGTCCCCCTTCCTCAGCCCCTGTCCCCCTTCCTCAGCCCCTGTCCCCCTTCCTCAGCCCCTTTCCCTCTGCTCAGCCCCTGCCCCCTTCGTCAGCCCCTGTCCCCCTCCTCAGACCCTCAGTTCCTGTCCCTTTCCTCAGCCCCCATCCCTTACCTCAGCCCATGTCCTCTTCCTCAGCCCATGCCCTCCACCCCTCCTAAGCTCCTGTCCCTCTTCCTCAGCTCCTGTCCCCCTCCTCAGCCCCGTGCCCTTACTCAGCCCCTGCATACAAGCGTATCATTTTTTTGTGGTGTGAGGGGGGGGGCGGGGGGGAGGGGGCGGGTAGTGGGTCTTGGGTGAGTTCCTGCACTTTTTTACCCAGGACTTGACCCCTGGTAATAATCATACTTTGATATATTCTATTAACCTAGTCTATTTGCTATTTCAGCCTCATTGCTTTCAAAGTATTTGTCTGTAAGCACGATTCTATTCATCTGTTCATATTTCATTAAAGATTCACTGGTTCTGGCTCATATAACTACATACAGCCATAGCAGTTCCTCTCAACAGTGCTGCAGGAATCTCTACTTCCTCTTGGGTGTTATATTTTTACTGTAAATAGACTTTGACCAATGAAACCATTGTGTCAATGTAATATTCCTGGGTACTTAACTACTAATAAGGATTTTCTGTTTTTTATCCAAAATGTATGCTTGGACTTCAATGAATACTCTAAGCACCAATACAACTACAAATGCTTAATGAAGCCATTTAGAATATAGATCATGTCCCAGCAGTCTTACTTCTAAATTATCTGTCATTTATGAACTTAACACCAGGACCAGACTGGCCATCGGGCAAACAAGGGAAAATGCCCGGTGGGCCACGATGGCCATGGGCCAAGGCTGACAGGGGAGATCAAGGGATCTCCCAGACCGGCCTCTTTAGGGCTGGTGCTGCCTGACCTCTGGCCCATAGAGGGAGCTCTGTCTCACCAGCCTGCAACTAGCAGAGCGCAGGCCCTGTGCACATGGTCTACACCTGTCAAGAGGTGTAGACCTGATACTTCTTCCACTGGACCACCAGGAAAATAACTACTCCCCAGCATCCTCTCCTGCCAAGGAAGAAGGATGGGAAAGTAAACTATGCAGTTTTTTTGTTGTTTTTTAAATAATGAATTAGAAATGTAAGATTGTTTTTGCCTCATGTCCCCCTCTCACCGAGCAGGCCCTGCCTTCCCATCCAGCAGCCCCTGACCCCCCTTTCACCCAGCATCCCATGTCTCCCCCAGTAGCCCCATGTCGTCCCCTCTCACACACAGCAGACCCATGTCCCCTCTCATATCCTGCAGCCCCATGCCATACTCTAGATCTCTTATTCCACCCTCACACAACATCCCCTATAGTTTTCCCCTCACACACACATCCCCTATCACCCCCACTCTACACGTGGACTGCCCTGACTGGTATTAAATAAATATGCCCACTTTGAAGAGGCATGAATGTCATTGGTGATGACATAATGTGAACCCACTTGGGCCACGCCCCTCCTAAGGCTGCTCTGCCTTTAAATGCCCGGGCTGAATTTTCTCCCAGTCCAGTCCTGCTTAACACTATACTTCTATTTATGCTGCCCTAGCCATGCCTCCCTTCACTGAGATCCACAGAGTCTGCATGAAAAAAATAATAATTCTCAATTATCACAGTGTATTTACTTTAGAAGTTATTAATTCCTGCTCTGTTAATTAAACTTGAATAACAAATACTTGGCTCCAGGAGGCTCTGGCAGGCTATTAACAGAGCATGGGATAATAACTTCTAAATTAAACATATTGTGCAATAAAGGAAGTTTAGACATTAGATCTCACTTTACAGGTGATGCATAGGAACGCTGTGTTGGTCAGGGGAGGTGTGTCTAGCGCTGCATAAATAAAGTGATTTATAAACTATATAATAGCTGGAAATAAAAAACTCTTTTCACCAACTCAAATAGCTAATGCATTTGAAGAATACTACAAAAGTTTATATAATTTAAAATTTAATGAGCCATCTGTAGGGGAAACAAAGCAGTTGCTGGACAAATTAAGCCTGCCAAAAATATCTTTTGAGAAATTAAACCAGCTAAATGCCCCATTCTCCATTCAGGAGATTAGTAATACCATTAAAGCATTAACAGCGGGCAAAGCACCAGGTCCAGGTGGCTTTTCATCGATTTTCTATAAAAAATTAAATGACATAATTTCCCCATATATATTGAAGACATTTAAAGAATTTGCCAGTTATAAAACTATCCCATCTGAATTGCTCCAGGCCTCTATAATGCCAATCCCTAAATCAGATAAGGACCCAATATATACCTCAAACTATTGACCAATTTCTCTTATTAACTTAGATATTAAAGTGTATTCTAGAATTTTGGCTGATAGACTTAAACAAAATATACCTGATATTGTACATTTAGATCAGAGTGGGTTAGTAGAAGGTAGGGGTATGTCTGATAATATTAGGAAATTAATTAATGTTCTATATCATGTGGATCAAAGTTTGTCCCCTTTTGCCATGGTTACCCTTGATGCCGGGAAGGCCTTCGACCGTGTTAATTGGAAATATCTGGAAGAGGTTTGAAGGCCTTCGGCATAGAGGGTCTTTTTAAGGAGTGCACAATGGTGTTATATAAAGATCCTCAAGCTAGAGTTTCAGGATTTATGTTCCAATCAAAATGGCTCCCAATTAGAACCTTTGGCACCCCTGTTATATATCCTTTCTATAGAACCGTTGGCAGCCGCGATTAGACAGAATGATGACATCAGTGGGCTAAAAGTGAATACTTTGGAGAATAAAATTGCACTTTATGCAGATGATGTTCTATTGACCTTTACCGACCCTATTAGATCTATTCCAGACGTATTTTGTCTTATTAAAGAATATAGCAAATTTTCAGGCTATAAAATAAATATAAAGAAAACACAAATCCTGACAAAAGGTCTAACTGGACCAGGGGAAAAAAACTTAAAAAGGAATTTAAATGTGACTGGGAAGCAAGGAATATAAAATATTTAGGGGTAAGACTATCTTTAGATTATAGAGAAATTGGAGAACTTAACTATACAGAAATTGCTACTTAATTTAGGAGGATTCTAAAAAATTGGAGGGGGTTAGAACTGTCTTGGTTGGGAAGAATTGAAGCGGTAAACTCCTACCTACTTCCCAAATTGACATTTTTATTTGGTAAACTCCCGCTGAGGGTGTCCTTCCAGACGATACACGGTCTTCAAAAACAGATATCATATTATATATGGCAAGATAGGAAACCCAGAGTGGCATTGGAAATTTTACAGAGAGATTGGAAAGAGAGGGGAATTTATTTTCCGGATATACAAAAATTATATATGATCAATATGGTAGCACATTTAATCAAGTGCGATAATTTTACAATATCAAGACCAATTTGGTTAGATATCGAAAAATCAGATCTTTGTAATATTGAACCTCTATTTCTCTTGTGGTGTGACGGTGAATTTGTAAAAAAACATAAGGTCTAGCAATCCGATGAATAACACAATGATCTATATAGTAAAATACTTAAAGAAAAAATACGGAACTAATTATATATCAACAAATGCCCCATTAACATGTTTAAAACTCTATATAAAAGACATAAATATTCAGGAATGGGAAAAGTGTGGAATTGTAAAAATTGCGGAACTTTTAAACGATAACAAAATATTGTCATTTCCAATGTTACAGTTTAAATATAACCTATTTAATTATTTAAGAATAAAATCTTTTACTATGGGAAAAACTTTTTCGGAAAACTCTCCAATTGACCAGTTTATAGGATCCCATTACAAAAAAAAAATAGCATCCAGATTTAACCAATTTATAAGAAGCCAAAGGCAAATAGATAAAGCATTAGCAATGAATAAATGGGAACAAGAACTCAATTTTTCATCCCCGATTGAAGATTGGATTTTGGGTTTACAATCAGTAAAAAGATATATACATGGGGTGAATATACGGGAAGTGTACTTTAAACTTGTATATCGTTGGTACCTCGTGCCTACTCGCTGTGACGAAACCAATCTCCCCACCTGCTGCCTTTGGATTATGGACCGGCAGCTAAAGGGTTAATTTTACTGTGCAGAAGGATTTATTTCTCCCTTTCTGCACAGCAGTTCGGTAGATTTCATATGCCGAACAAACAGCCGTTCACCAACCTTCCCAGAGCCGTGGGAAGCCGGCCGGCGTTGTTAATTGGCCACCCAGAAGCTGGAGTGTGCCTCCTATTTACCTCCCTGAAGCTGCGGTTAACCGCAGCTTAATTGCTTGTTACTGGGTGGCCGCTGTTACACTTAGCGGCCGCTAGGTGGCGGTGTTCTGGAGCTCCCCGGGCAGCCAGCACTTTTCTGCCCGGCTTTCATGCACCAAAATCGGACACTTTTACGTGCAGGCACCGCTGAACATCCAGCCCCTGGTTCTCATTCATATGAATTTGGTGAATGCAGGGAAATTCGGTATTTTATGTTTTATGTGAACTGTAGTAACCCAGATAGCCTGCCATGGAGCCTGTTCGTATAATTAAAGACTTTAGCTCCATGGCAATTAAACTGTATTCGGGTGGTCTGGGTGCCATTCACCTAATAATGTGCACCCAGACCTGAGCTATCTGGGGATAAGTTACATGTCTGTGTTTTGTGTATAAAATGTGTCTGTATGTATTTTAAAGTGATAGTCTGTTTCTGTGTCGCCACGTGCATAATGGAGTCTGGCCTTTGTCCTGGGAGATAATTGAATTACTTCATTAATTATCTCCAGGACAGAGAGGAGGAAGCCAGGATGCATGGTGGGAAAGTATTGTGGCTGTGTGTACGAAAGTGATACATGTCTGTCTGCTGTTTCAGTCTTCCATCTGGTCCCCTAGGGGAGTGTCCACCAGGTGGGAGACCTGCATAAATACAGGGGCAGGTAGCCCTGAATAAACAGACCACTGCTTGACCCTCAACACGGAGCCTTGTCTCGTTCTTGGGGGGATTCACTGTATGCTGATAGGGACTGACTGCCAGGAGTGTAAGCTGATGTCTGCTTTTCCTGTTCGTCTGCTAGCAACAATTCGTGAGGTTCCAGTTCGGGAGTTTGGAGTGCTACCGTATTCCCTTGTATGCAGTTCGGGAGTTTGGTGCATTCACCTATATCCAATTCGTGAGTTTTGGTGCTTTTACAGTAGCTGTGCCTTTTTGTGAAAAGGGGATTATCGCCTAAACGGATTTTTCCCCTTTTATGCTGAAACGGTCCGTAACACTCGCCTTCATAGATTTCAACCCACAATTCTACCAGATTGTTGGAGATGCGGCAGGGAGCTAGGCTCATTCTCCCACATTTGGTGGGACTCAGGGGTCAAGTCCTGGGGAAAAAAGTTTGGGAACTCACCCAAGATTCCCGCCCCCACTTAAAAAAATAAATAAAAAAATACACTACTATGCATATAGTGCAGAGTGTGTATAGTGAATGTGTAGTGTGTTTGTAGTGAGTGCAGAGTGTGTATAATGAATGTAGTGTGTTTGTAGTGAGTGCAGTGTGTATAATACATGTAGTGTTTGTAGTGAATGCAGAGTGTGTATAATGAATGTAGTGTGTGTGTAGTGAGTGCAGAGTGTGTATAATGAATGTAGTGTGTTTGTAGTGAGTGCAGTGTGTATAATAAATGTAGTGTGTGTAGTGAGTGCAGAATGTGTATAATGAATGTAGTGAGTGCAGTGTGTATAGTGAGTGCAGAGTGTGTATAATGAACGTAGTGAGTGCAGTGTGTATAATAAATGTAGTGTTTGTAGTAAGTGCAGAGTGTGTATAATGAATGTAGCGTGTTTGTAGTAAGTGCAGAGTGTGTATAATGAATGTAGTGTGTTTGTAGTAAGTGCAGAGTGTGTATAATGAATGTAGTGTGTTTGTAGTAAGTGCAGAGTGTGTTTAATGAATGTAGTGTGTTTGTAGTGAGTGCAGAGTGTGTATAATGAATGAGTGCAGAATGTGTATAATGAATGTAGTGTGTGTAGTGAGTGCAGAGTGTGTATAATGAATGTACTGTGTTTGTAATGAGTGCAGAGTGTGTATAATGAATGTAGTGTGTTTGTAGTGAGTGCAGTGTGTATAATACATGTAGTTTGTTTGTAGTGAGTGCAGTGTGTATAATAAATGTAGTGTGTGTAGTGAGTGCAGAGTGTGTATGATGAATGCAGTGTGTGTAGTGAGTGCAGTGTGTATAATGAATGTAGTGTGTTTGTAGTGAGTGCAGAGTGTGTGTATTGAATGTAGTGTGATTGTAGTGAGTGCAGAGTGTGTATAGTGAATGCAGTGTGATTGTAGTGAGTGCAGAGTGTGCATAGTGAATGTAGTGTGATTGTAGTGAGTGAAGAGTGTGTATAGTAAATGTAGTGTGTTTGTAGTGAGTGCAGAGTGTGTATAATGAATGCAGTATGTGTATAGTGAATGTTATGTGTTTGTAGTGAGTGCAGAGTGTGTATAGTGAATGTAGTGTGATTGTAGTGAGTGAAGAGTGTGTATAGTAAATGTAGTGAGTGCAGAGTGTGTATAATGAATGCAGTATGTGTATAGTGAATGTAATGTGTTTGTAGTGAGTGTAGAGTGTGAATAATGAATGTAGAGTGTTTGTAGTGAGTGTAGTGTGTATAATAAATGTAGTGTGTTTGTAGTGAGTGCAGAGTGTGTATAATGAATGAGTGCAGAATGTGTATAATGAATGTAGTGTGTGTAGTGAGTGCAGTGTGTATAATGAATGTAGTGTGTTTGTAGTGAGTGCAGAGTGTGTATAATGAATGTAGTGAGTGCAGTATGTATAATACATGTAGTGTGTTTGTAGTGAGTGCAGTGTGTATAATACATGTAGTATGTTTGTAGTGAGTGCAGAGTGTGTATGATGAATGCAGTGTTTGTAGTGAGTGCAGTGTGTATAATACATGTAGTATGTTTGTAGTGAGTGCAGAGTGTGTATGATGAATGCAGTGTTTGTAGTGAGTGCAGAGTGTGTATATTGAATGTAGTGTGTTTGTAGTGAGTGCAGAGTGTGTATAATGAATGTAGTGTGTTGTGAGTGCAGAGTGTGTATATATAATGTAGTGTGATTGTAGTGAGTGCAGAGTGTGTATATTTAATGTAGTGTTTGTAGTGAGTGCAGAGTATGTATAATGTATGCAGAGTGTGTATAGTGAATGTAGTGTGTGTGTAGTGAGTGCAGAGTGTGTATAATGAATGTAGTGTGTTTGTAGTGAGTGCAGTGTGTGTATAATGAATGTAGTGTGTTTGTAGTGAGTGCAGTGTGAATATAATGAATGTAGTGTGTTTGTAGTGAGTGCAGTGTGTATAATACATGTAGTGTTTGTAGTGAATGCAGAGTGTGTATAATGAATGTAGTGTGTGTAGTGAGTGCAGTGTGTATAATAAATGCAGTGTGTGTAGTGAGTGCAGAGTGTGTATGATGAATGCAGTGTGTGCAGTGAGTGCAGTGTGTATAATGAATGTAGTGTGTTTGTAGTGAGTGCAAAGTGTGTATAGTGAATGCAGTGTGATTGTAGTGAGTGCAGAGTGTGTATAGTGAATGTAGTGTGATTGTAGTGAGTTAAGAGTGTGTATAATGAATGCAGTGTGTGTGTAGTGAGTTCAGTATGTGTATAGTGAATGTAATGTGTTTGTAGTGAGTGTAGAGTGTGTATAATGAATGTAGTGTGTTTGTAGTGAGTGTAGTGTGTATAATAAATGTAGTGTGTTTGTAGTGAGTGCAGAGTGTGTATAATGAATGTAGTGTGTTTGTAGTGAGTGCAGAGTGTGTATAATGAATGCAGTGTGTTTGTAGTGAGTGCAGAGTGTGTATAATGAATGCAGTCTGTTTGTAGTGAGTGCAGAGTGTGCATAGTGAATGTAGTGTGTAGTGAGTGCAGTGTGTATAGTGAATGTAGTGTGTTTGTAGTGAGTGCAGAGTGTGTGTAGTGCATGTAGTGTGTTTGTAGTGAGTGCAGAGTATGTATAATGTATGCAGAGTGTGTATAGTGAATGTAGTGTGTTTGTAATGAGTGCAGAGTGTGTATAATGAATGTAGTGTGTTTGTAGTAAGTGCAGATTGTGTATAATGAATGCAGTGTGTGTGCTGGATGAAGTGTGCGTGCGCTGGATGAAGTGTGTGTGTGCGTGCGCTGGATGATGTGTGTGTGCGTGCGCTGGATGATGTGTGTGTGTGTGCGTGCGCTGGATGATGTGTGTGTGTGCGTGCGCTGGATGATGTGTGTGTGTGCGTGCGCTGGATGATGTGTGTGTGTGTGCGTGCGCTAGATGATGTGTGTGTGTGTGTGCGTGCGCTGGATGATGTGTGTGTGTGTGTGCATGCGCTGGATGATGTGTGTGTGTGTGTGCATGCGCTGGATGATGTGTGTGTGTGTGTGCGCTGGATGATGTGTGTGTGTGTGCGCTGGATGATGTGTGTGTGCGTGTGTGTGTGTGCGCTGGATGATGTGTGTGTGTGTGTGTGTGCGCTGGATGATGTGTGTGTGTGTGTGTGTGCGCTGGATGATGTGTGTTGGTGTGTGTGTGTGCGCTGGATGATGTGTGTGTGTGTGTGTGTTGGTTGGTGTGTGTGCTGGATGATGTGTGTTGGTTGGTGTGTGTGTGCTGGATGATGAGTGTTGGTTGGTGTGTGTGTGTGTGTGTGCTGGATGATGTGTGTTGGTTGGTGTGTGTGCTGGATGATGTGTGTTGGTTGGTGTGTGTGTGTGTGCTGGATGATGTGTGTTGGTGTGTGTGTGTGTGCTGGATGATGTGTGTTGGTGTGTGTGTGTGTGCTGGATGATGTGTGTGTGCTGGATGATGTGTGTTGGTGTGTGTGTGTGTGTGTGTGTGCTGGATGATGTGTGTTGGTGTGTGTGTGTGTGTGCTGGATGATGTGTGTTGGTGTGTGTGTGCTGGATGATAGGGGAGAAGCATTTTTTTTAATTTATGTGTGTATATTCTTTTAGTTTGCCAAAAGTTAATATAAAATTAAAAATCCTTATGATTCACATTTTTATGGCAATTAAAATAGTTATGGCTAGAAATTGGAGAAATATGGGTACGTTAATCTGGCAAGATATTTGTATACAATTGGATTATCAATGCAGGATGGAAGCAGGGATAGCAATAAACAAGATATCTAGAGAGAAATATGATGAAATTTGGGCCCCTTGGAATAGATATGTAAGTTGTAAAACTCAAAACCCCTGTCCCGCCCTCTATTGATAACCACTCTTAGGTAGTAGCTTTACGTGGGAATGTAAGTAAGTAAGAGGATAATGTATGAAATTTCTGTTTTTCTTTATGACTGTAGTTAATGTTTAATTGAATGAAATATGGTTTTACTAAATTTATGTATAATTATTTAATTTACTGTAATATTGCAAACCTATTTCTGAAAGAGTGTATATCAGTGGTAGTCAACCTTTTTTTACCTACCGCCCACTAATGCAACTTTTTGGTTGAAAAAATTTCCGTACCGCCCACCAGTTTTCGCGCAAATGCGGAATATTTTTTAGAAAGGAGGGTGTTTTACAAAAAATAAATGTACGTACATTTATCTTTTTATTTCTACTTAATGCAGGTTTATAAGGTTTTTAACTTTATAAAGTTTAATGAGAAAACAATAAAGTAAATTGAAATTACCTTTACTAGTGATTAATGAGATCCTTGAGGTTGATGCTGCGAGACTAAATATTTGATATCTGGTTCGATTTTCGTAAGGAACAAACGAAGGTCTCTTTCAGTGATATTCAGACGACTTCTCTGTTTGCGCATAATATGATTTCTCATATTATCGTTTTTCTTGTGCGTCAGCTCATCTCCTCTCCCTCCTCAATTCCCCTCCCCACCTTTTTTTTCCCCTTTTTTCTATTTTTTAACCTTCCTTGTAGCAATGCCCAGTAGGAAGGCTGAGCTAGGTAGCCCACTTACTATATAGTCCACTATAACAGACAGACACACGTACAAGACACACGTACAAGACACACATACAGACACACATACAGACACACATACAGACACACATACAGACACACATACAGACACACATACAGACACACACACGACACACATACACACACACACACGACAAATACACACACACACAACAAATACACACACATACACACACACACACGACACATACATACACACATACAGACACAGATACAGACACAAATACAGACACATAGATACACAAATACAGACACATAGATACACAAATACAGACACATAGATACACACACGACACATACATACACACACACACACGACACATACATACACACACACACACGACACATACATACACACACACACGACACATACATACACACACACACGACACATACATACACGACACATACAGACACACACGACACACATACATACACACACACATACATACATACATACACACAACACACATACAGACACAAATACAGACACAGATACACACGACACATACACACACACAGACACACATACATACACACACATACATACATAAGACACACACGACACATACAGGAACACAGACAGACACACATACACACAAGACACATACATACAGACACACACAAGACACACATACCAACAGACAGTCACACATACATACACACACACAAGACACACATATATACAGACACACACACACACACAAGACATACATACAAAGACACACACACACACACATTATATTTAAGTCACCCTCCTGTTTCCTACCTTTTAGATTCAGAAGGGTGACTTTCCCTGGGGTCCAGTGGTGGCTCAGGTGGATGGGAGTCAGAGTTCCCACTCTGACTCCCTGGTCTTCCTCCCGCGCGGCTCTCAGGGTTAGCTGGGAGGAGTGATGTGCAGTCACTTCCTCCCAGCTCTGCGATGTCATCACAGGGGGCCCGGTCGCGCTGTTAAAGCGCCCAGCGCTGACCGGGCCCCCTCACAATCCACATCCATCGGGTGGCCCTGACAGCATGGGCCACCCGATGGACCCCTCCATATGCAGCCCCGGCGGTTTGCCGCGCGGGCCGGAGCCGCAATTTGTCACGGCGGTACCCAGTCGCAGGGGTACCGCCGGCTCGCACCCGCCCGCCCGGTCGTCAGGTCGTCAAAACCTGGAAATCCCTACCGCCCACCTGAAATCCTAAAACGCCCACTAGTGGGCGGTAGGGACCAGGTTGACGACCCATGGTGTATATGGATGAAATTTTTAAAATGAAAAATAAAAATTTATATATAAAAAATAAATAAAAATAAAGTGATTTAATACCTAAATGGTAGAGAATTGAGCAGGTGCAGAGGCATAATCTGTACACCATTAAGCTAAGTTTTATTGCTTATAATGTCCCTTTAAAGACTGCCTCCAATATCGTTTGCATGTTGACTTATTAGATTAAATTAATAATATATAAGATCAGCGGCTTTAGCTTGGAAGCTGGTGAATTATTTTAGATAGCAAGCCATAATTAGTGAAATAATTGTTCATTTTTTGTGACTATAAAACACTCAGTATTTATTATTTGTGGTGTGTATTTAAACCATGATATTTTAGTTACAGGTTCACTATGTTTACTTTATATAAAATGAAATATTCATGTAAACCATTCATGTAAAATAGTTGAGGAAAAATGTGGCACTTCGGTAAGACCATTATGAAATAGATGTATTAACCAAAAACCTGTGTATCTACCATTCAATAGACAATACTATTCAGAAACAGTAGAAATACCTTGTTAAGATGAATCTCCAAAGGCTTATCCAAAACTGTTATGTAAATTAGTTTGCTGTCACGTGTTAATAAAACATCTATTAAAAAAACTAAAAACGGGGCGGGGCCTGACAGCCAAGATGGCCGGACGTGTCTTTTGAGAGCTCTGGCATAGATAAGCAAATGTTCAGCATTTACCACCTTTAACCGTGATATTTTAAACCTTGCAAGACGGTGGTCAGGTGCTGGAACAAGAGAGAGCTGGCAGATCCAAGCAGTCAAATTGAGCAGCACTAATCTTGGAGGATGAGACCTGGTGTGGATTGCGGCCTAGTGACCGGGGGAGGCGGCCGATCCCCTGACATGGGGCCCAACCTAGCCAGAAGCATACCTACAGCACTGCTGCCCCCCCCCCCCCCCCTCTGGACCGGCGGGGGATATCCCGGTCCCCACTGGGGAACCATACTCACCTGCAGCAGAGATCTTCCCTCATAAGCCACACACCGCATGGCGATCCTGAGATGGCGATCGTGCCACAAACTCTACAGAACCGTGAAGACTCAGAGATCCAGCGGTGGAGAGAGCGCTTCGAGGCACAATTCAATCAGATCTGCCAGGCGTTTTGGAGGCGCATGCAACGCAGACCCCCCATCCCAGCTCTGCCTGCTGAGAGGGAGGAGGTGCTTGCTCCCTTTTCCGGCTCTGGACAGGAGCCTTATCGGAAGGTGCGCTCACCTCACCTGGGGGCGAAGCTCCATGACAGGAGACCTACCTCCACTAAGAGTGGCCGAACCGCGGCCCACCAGGGTGGTCCCGCAAGCCACAGCAGCCTGCCTACCTATTCTCGGCATCGCCCCAGAAGAATACAGCAGAGGGGACGGCTCAAACGGCAGTCACTGAGATCCCACAACGACTCGCAGCAGATGGGTTGCGACCCACTCCCGCGGAGGAGCAATACATCTCTCCGTTCCCGGCGCAGCCTGCCGGAAGCCGGCATCTGCACACCGGACCACGGGAGGAGCAAGATCGAGGTGCTGAGTCTACCAACCCCACCTACCGCGGCAATCACCTACCGCGGCTACCGTGGAACATAGGCCCGGTCGGAGGAACCTATTCCTGCACTTTTCTCGGGACTCTAAAATCCCCTCGCGGGGTATTGGCTGAGGCAGAAACAGCTTTGAGGCACTTAACACCCCGGACTGAGCTGTGTCCTCTTGTTAAACACAGACACTGCAAGTCAGGGGGGCAGTAATGTATAAGCTAATGTGGGGTGGGGGATTATCATCTAAATGTCGAGGGTGGCCTCTTGAGAAGTTTTATGTGCCACACTTAGTGCAAAGGGTAAGCGACTTACTGTACCACACAGCTCTCCCAATCCCTTTACCTAACCCTGTACAAAAACCTAATAATCGCGCTGCTTAGCTCACACTCTTTACTTGCCCACAAGTTAAATCTCTTATACTCAAGATGGCAATGTAGCTATAGTTACTTAAAAGGGCTTTCTTCGAAATCGAATCCAGCATGGTCGTATGGTTCACCAGGAGCAGTCAGGCGGTTTCCCACTACAAGCATGAGACTAAACAAGATACTCAGCATAGTTATTAACTTTGACCAAGCTTGTCAATATTGGTGGTAATCAATATAAGTGTCTACGTAATGCAATCGCTACAACAAAACTTGTTTAATTATCATTCCAACGCATTGTATAGTTTATCACTGTTTTTCCAAGTTATTTACAAAAAAAAAAGTGCTGTATTGCTGACATTTTATGACAATCTTAATCTCAACCTCGCTGTATTTTTTCACTTAAAAATGTCATTGTGAGCTTGTTAACTAACCTATGCACTACAAAAATAAAGAATTATAAAAAAAAAAAAAAACTAAAAACAAAATCAGAACATTCATTGTCATTAGTATGGACAATAATATACAAATGGTGAAATGGACAGTATAACTTAAAGGGACACAAACCATTTTATCTCGTTGAATAGATTTCAATACATGGAATTCCCTGGCACTAGCCCCCATTAATTGTTAATTAAGCTTTGAGCAATTTAACACTGAATGAGGATCCTTCACTACCCACAGTATGGTACCGTCTGGAGATATGGGTAAGGCAAGGATCGCACTCTTTCATAGTTATACCAGCACTGGGCAACTGTGATAGGCTGCAAAGGGCCAATAGAAGCTTTTTAACCAACCACTGCTACCCTTTCCTGCTCAAGCTAAAGCTTACTTATTGGCTCGAGCAATAATGTAAAATTCTCCTTCCAAAAGTGCTTAATACTCAGTGAAAGCTGCCATTTTATAACCTGGGCTTTAACCCCTTAAGGACACATGACATGTGTGACATGTCATGATTCCTTTTTATTCCAGAAGTTTGGTCCTTAAGGGGTTAAACAGTATCAGTGCCTCCGGTATTCATTTAATGTACACCCTTAGAAAATACAATAGTATTGTCTAACTCCATCATAAAGAGGTAGAAGGTATACACTTCAAAAAACTGCCATCACAATGCGTTTGTGTGAAAATGAAATAAAAACTGAACTCCTACTGGACAGCTTGTTCAAATAAACAGAGGGCTTCGTTCACACAGTGAACACATAGATGAAAACAGAATTTCTACATTTTGCTCAAAATACTTGGGTTTCTCCATTTCAACTCTTTTTCCAACTTGGTTAATTTAATCTAGCTGCTACAATTCCATTTTAAATTCAACACGCTGTAGTTTTTTTAGTGAATAAATATCACATAATTATATAAGCACCTAGAGTCAGTCTTTTTCTAAATTCCTGAAAATGTTACCATACACATCGGTGTAACGTGTATATACCCCTACACGCAGGATCCAGCAAAACAGAAGACAGCACAGAGGAGAGATACGTCTACCGGACCTTAGAGTGGCCGGACTCGACGTAAAGGAGAAGTACAGAGTCAGGAGCGATCCGAGGTCAAGGGCACAAAGAGACAGCGTAAACGAGAACTAGCCGGGGTCTGGTACACAGGAATCAGCAAGCCGGCAAACAGTACAGACAAGGATAAAGCGAAAACGAAGTCAGAATACAAAGCCAAGGTCAAGTACGGAGAAACACAACTGAATACAACAAGCACTAAAGGGAACTGAGCAGAAACCACGATAGGGCAAGGAACTAAGGGAAAAGGGTAAGTATAAGTAGCCTTCAAACTAACGTGATTGGCTCCTGTCACTTCCACTCCCCCAACAGGTAAGTGTATGGGGTGATTGGCGTGACAGGAGCCAATGGGAGCCTTTTTGCAATTTAGGCTCCCACTGTCTCTTTAAGAGCGCGCCCGAGATTCGCGGCGCGCTCTTAGCTGCAGGCGGGACACGTGACCGCTTCTCGCGGTCACTGCCCGCCTTCCTGTTTGAGCAGTCGGATGAGCCGCGCGCGGCTCGTGCAGCCGCAGGACCGCGCGCGGCTTGAAGAGAGGACCGCGGCCGGCCCCCGGATAAGGTAAGTACCGCTACAGTACCCCCCCCTGAGGACACGCCCTCCGGGCGGGCAGGACCAGGTCTGGCAGGAAAACGCGAATGGAAAGAACGTACAAGGCGGGGAGCATGAACAGCATCCGCAGAAATCCAACTGCGCTCCTCAGGCCCATAACCCTTCCAATGTACCAAGTACTGAAGCCGACCCCTGAGGAAACGAGAGTCAATAACAGCAGACACTTCGAACTCCTCATGACCCTCCACAGAGACAGGAGGGGGAGGGGGTGTACTCCGGGTATAGCGGTTGCGTACGTAAGGCTTCAACAACGAGGTGTGAAATACATTGGGTATACGCAGATTTTTAGGCAGACCCAAGGCATAAGAAACGGGATTAACCTTATGTATAATGCGATAAGGACCAATGAAGCGGGGAGCCAATTTCATAGAAGGCACCCGGAGGCGAATATTCCGTGTGGAAAGCAAAACCCTGTCCCCCACAACATAGGAAGGAGCCGCTCTGCGATGCTTGTCAGCCTGAGCCTTCTGGCGGGCAGCAGAGTCCACCAAAGAACGCTGAACCTGCTCCCAAGTATTACGCAAACCAGCCAAATGCTCATCCAGAACTGGCATGCCCTGTGAGGAGAATGCAGCCGGAAGAACAACGGGATGCTGGCCATAGACAACGTAAAAAGGGCTTTTGCCGGAAGAATCATGAGTGGCGTTATTCCGAGCAAATTCAGCCCACGGAAGCAGGTCAGACCAATTGTCCTGATGGTGAGACACAAAACAACGGAGGTACTGCTCCAGAGACTGGTTGGCACGTTCAGCAGCTCCATTAGACTGGGGATGGTAAGCGGAAGAAAATGAGAGGGAAATACCCATCTCCGAACAAAAGGCTTTCCAGAACCTGGAAATAAATTGGCTACCCCTATCGGATACAATAGATAAGGGAATACCATGTAATCGAAACACTTCTTTAGCGAAGATAAGAGCCAGTTCCTTGGAAGTGGGCAACTTGCGAAGAGACACAAAGTGAGCCATTTTGGAAAACCGATCTACTATCATTAGGATGACTGTGTTACCATTCGAAGGGGGTAATTCAACAATAAAATCCATTGATAGATTAGACCAAGGTCTCTCGGGAACGGGTAACGGATGCAACAGCCCACAAGGAACTCTACGAGAGGTTTTCATACATGCACAAGTAGAACAAGCACTTATATAGTCAGTAACATCCTTACGTAAGGTATCCCACCAGAAATACCGAGAAACGGCTGACACTGTTTTGGAAATACCAGGATGTCCAGCAGTCTTAGTATCGTGATACAGTGACAGAATATCCCGTCTCTCGGGAACGTCAACGAACAATTTATCATTAGGCCTCTTGCCAGGTGCCATGCTCTGTTTCGCTTGTATGGCCTGCAAGAGGGACGAGGAAATAGACAATATAGTAGTTGCTATTATCCTGTCTGGGGGAATGACAGGAGTGACATCAATCTCCTGTTTGTCAATAGTCTCGAATTGTCTGGACAGAGCGTCCGCTTTAGTGTTCCGGTCGCCTGGCCTATAGGTTATTATATAATTAAAATGAGACAAGAACAGTGACCACCTAGCCTGCCTGGAAGACAATCTTTTAGCTTCGCTAAGGTAGGACAGGTTCTTATGATCCGTAAATATGAGGATGGGATCCTTAGTGCCTTCTAACAAATGTCTCCATTCTTTGAGTGCTAAAATGATAGCAAGGAGTTCGCGATTACCCACATCATAATTCCTTTCTGCTTTGGACATTTGTTTAGAAAAGAAGCCACAAGGATGCAATGGCTTGTCAGGAGACTCTCTTTGGGATAAGACAGCACCTACCCCTATATCGGAAGCATCAACCTCAAGTATATATGGCAATGAGGGGACAGGATGCTGTAAAATAGGGGCAGAGGCGAACGTAGTCTTAAGAAAGTCAAAAGCCTGAAGTGCCTCAGTAGACCAGACACGTGTATTGCCATCCTTTTTAGTCATACGAGTAATAGGCGCTACTATAGACGAAAAACCTTTGATAAAACGTCTATAATAATTAGAGAAACCCAGAAAACGCTGGATGGCTTTCAGACCTTGTGGCAGAGGCCATTCTATGACCGCAGCGAGCTTCTGGGGATCCATCCGAAAACCCTCAGCGGAAATCAAATACCCTAAAAACTGGACCTCGGATTGGTCGAATAGACATTTTTCTAATTTGCAATAAAGACCATTAGCAAGAAGGGTCTTCAGAACTGTCGTAACATGTCTGTGATGAGTGTGAATGTCTGTAGAATATATTAAAATGTCATCCAAGTACACAATAACAAATGAGTGAATAAAGTCCCTTAAGACATCATTAATAAATTCTTGGAACACTGCTGGGGCATTGCAAAGCCCAAATGGCATGACGGTATACTCATAATGACCTGACCGAGTGTTAAAGGCTGTCTTCCATTCGTGGTCCTTTTTTATACGTATCAAATTGTATGCTCCTCTAAGATCTAATTTGGTGAATACCGTAGCATGTTTGAGCCTGTCAAACAATTCTGTTATTAACGGTATAGGGTAAGCATTTTTGATGGTGATTTTATTAAGACCTCTATAATCAATGCAAGGTCTTAAATCACCTTCTTTCTTCGATACAAAGAAGAACCCCGCTCCAGCCGGAGAAGAGGATCTCCTAATAAATCCCTTTTCTAATGATTCTTTAATGTACTCCTCCATGACACGGTTTTCTTGAACCGATAGGGGGTACACCCTGCCCTTGGGAGGTATAGTACCAGGCAACAAATCAATAGCACAATCGTAGGGTCTGTGAGGCGGTAATTTGTCAGCCTCTCTTTTATCAAAGACAGTCTTTAAAGTTAAATACTGAGAGGGTATAGCCGTAGATAAAGGAGGAACAGTAGGAACGTTAATAGAATTCACAGGCGTGACTTCAATAGTACATGACTCATGGCAGGCTTCACTCCATGATTTTATCTGCCCTGTCTCCCAGTCAAAAATGGGATTGTGGGCACGTAACCATGGATACCCTAATACCAACTGTGAAGAGGGAGAGGTGATGACCTGGAACCGAATGGTTTCATAGTGTAGAACCCCTGTGTACATGTGTAGCGGTGCAGTCTCGTGAGTAACAACTGGAGATATCAATGGTCTACCATCTATGGCCTCAACGGCCAAGGGTATCTCCTTCTCCCTGATGGGAATATTGTTTTTCTTTACAAAACCAGAGTCTATAAAATTCTCAGCTGCCCCAGAGTCAACCAGGGCGTATATGTTTTCAACTATACAACTCTCTCCCATATGTAAAGAAACAGGGAGAAGCAGTCGGTTAGGAGGCAATGTAGGAGACTTAGAAATCACACCCAAGGCCAGTCCCCTATAAGGTCTTAGGTGCGAGAGTTTTCCGGGAGCAGAGGACACTCCTTTACCATATGTTCTCTCCTACCACAATATAGGCAGAGTCCCTCTCTTCTCCTATGTAATTTTTCATTATCAGAGAGTTTGGCAACCCCTAATTGCATTGGCTCCTCTTCAGATACTTTTACACTCTCCGGTGGATTAACTCTGGGGTGAATAGGCGTAACAAAACGTCTATTCCTGTTCTTGGTATAGAGCCTGTCCCGAATCCTATTATCTATATCGATGAGGTAGTCAATAAGGTCCTCTAAGGCAACAGGAAGTTCCTTAGCCGCTACCTCATCCAATATAGAATCTGATAAGCCTTCCATGAAGGCAGTAGTTAACCCATTATTGGTCCAATCGACCTGTGAGGCAAGGGTACGAAACTGTATAGCGTAATCAGCCACAGACCTAGAACCCTGTTTAACCCTCATTAATGCTCTAGCGGCATTCTTAGACCTTTTCATAGTGTCAAAAGTTCTGCGAAAAGCTGTTAGGAAACTGTGAAAGTTATGCACCATAGGTCCATTAGCCTCCCAAATAGGGTTTGCCCATTCAAGTGCTTTGTCGGTAAGTTGGTGCATAAAGAACCCAACTTTGGACCTCTCTGTGGGAAATGAACGTGGATACATTTCAAAATGAAACTCTATTTGGTTAATGAACCCTCTGCATGTCTTAGAATCCCCTCCATACCTAGGAGGAGGCGTTAAATGTGCTGTAGCATTAGGCATAGTCGATACTTCAGGAAGCAGGGGTGCAGGAGGGTTAGGTGCGGTTGCTGGAATGGTTCTAGCTAAGAGCGTCTGGAGAGCCTGAGCTATTTGATCCATACGGTGATCCTGCTCTACAAATCTAGCCTCATGGGTCGCCATCTGTTGAGCTAAATCTGCGGGGTCCATGGCCCTATCGTATTGTAACGTGTATATACCCCTACACGCAGGATCCAGCAAAACAGAAGACAGCACAGAGGAGAGATACGTCTACCGGACCTTAGAGTGGCCGGACTCGACGTAAAGGAGAAGTACAGAGTCAGGAGCGATCCGAGGTCAAGGGCACAAAGAGACAGCGTAAACGAGAACTAGCCGGGGTCTGGTATACAGGAATCAGCAAGCCGGCAAACAGTACAGACAAGGATAAAGCGAAAACGAAGTCAGAATACAAAGCCAAGGTCAAGTACGGAGAAACACAACTGAATACAACAAGCACTAAAGGGAACTGAGCAGAAACCACGATAGGGCAAGGAACTAAGGGAAAAGGGTAAGTATAAGTAGCCTTCAAACTAACGTGATTGGCTCCTGTCACTTCCACTCCCCCAACAGGTAAGTGTATGGGGTGATTGGCGTGACAGGAGCCAATGGGAGCCTTTTTGCAATTTAGGCTCCCACTGTCTCTTTAAGAGCGCGCCTGAGATTCGCGGCGCGCTCTTAGCTGCAGGCGGGACACGTGACCGCTTCTCGCGGTCACTGCCCGCCTTCCTGTTTGAGCAGTCGGATGAGCCGCGCGCGGCTCGTGCAGCCGCAGGACCGCGCGCGGCTTGAAGAGAGGACCGCGGCCGGCCCCCGGATAAGGTAAGTACCGCTACAATCGGAGCTTAAAGAACGTACAGGACTCTAAAACTCTGCTCAGGTAATAAGATTACTGAACACTTAATACATTTAAGCTCCTGGCCTGCAGATAGCAAATAATAAAAAGGATAAATGATGGATTGACACAGTGGATGGCAGGAAACTTTAGTCCTGAGGGACAACTACAAACTAATGGCTTTTTTTCTGCACACCAAACCAAATGGATCCTGCTACTTACAATTCGGAGACAATATATAGAGCTGAAAAATGGAGGCTGCTGGAGTCACAAAGCTATCCCGCTACCATCACCAGTATGACCTGAGCTGCATGAGGGAACTTTAAAGGAGACTTGTGCATGACCGAGTGATGCAAATACTGTTGTCCATAACATACCTCCCAAGTGTCCCTATTTAGGAGGAACAGTCCCTGTATTGGACACAAATCCTTCTTTTGTATTCTAATGTCCTTCTTTCCTAGGAGCTCCATATTGTTGGTGTGTCTGAGTGTACAACAGAGCTCCTCAACAATAATACCCACAGTAAACTACAATAAATGTGTGAAATCATCTCAGTGTGAATAAGATACATTGTTCTTGTTCTAAATTACATTATATAAGTTATTAGTAAGTCAACTAAAATGTATCAGAGCAGCCCCCTTCTCTGGCCACACCCCACTCACACCCCTAAAGTTAAAGTGTCCCTCTTTATCCAATTGAAATGTTGGGACATAAGCCAAGACTACATGAATTTAATCTCACTCTGTAGCAATTTGCAAACACCATTACCTTATGCATACTCAACCTAATCAGGCAGCGTGGTCAGTTCCAAATACTGCTGTCTCTCATAGTGGCCAAGTCCAGATCTGAAGGTCATTGTGGTTACAGGCCACCAGCCCAGAACTAACCCACAGATGGCTGGGCTAATGAAAGAGCAAGACAATTACTGTCTGCTTACTCACTCCTGAAAAACTGTGCCACCGTTCCAACACACAGACTAATGCTTTTAATAAACAGAAGAAAATAGTTTTGGGGCTGTGACCCACATACCCTGTATCTAGTGGTCCAATGGGCTTTTGCCCCTGCCCCAGTTTGGCACCCCTCCCCTGAAATGTATTTGGAACCCGCGGTAAACGGTTAGCCGGCAGCGATACCGAACAGACTGCATTCCAATCAGAAGGGTAGCAGAAGGAGTGGGAGATATGCCAAGCGGCCTTTTAACGCGAAGATTGTGAAATAAAGATTATATCAGATTTGCTGCTGTGATTTGGTCCGTGTTAAAGGAGATACCAAAAGTGCAAACAGTTAGAGCAGACTTCCCTGCTCTCTACTTGTGAGTGGTATTCTATCTTTGATTATTTTGTAGAAATTCCCTAAACTGTGTTGCACTATATCTCGCTTTTATTTTTATTTTTATTATGTACATTATGAATGTTAGAGAGAATTACCCAAGCTGAACCAAGTGGGTCTATCCCTGATTACATTGAGAGTACTGTTATATACCGGTATATTATTTGCACCATATATATAAAATTATTATTTTTGTTTGCACTATAAATAAATATCACAATTTGCATGATTTTTGCACAAGAATTTCTTCTTTTTTATTACCAGGCACTTTAAAAGAAGTTTTTATATCACCATACAAAAACATGCTAACATTCAAACACATAAATACTGCTTAGTGCTAAATACATTTTGTAAAAATTGAGATTTTTTTTTTTCCATTTTAAAGTGGGGGGTGCCAAAAATAGGACCCCCTCCCCCCCCCAGGTGCCAAATGCTCTAGGTAGGCCCTTGAGAATAATGGATGTTGGGGTGAACGGGCATAAAGAGGGAGGGAGAGAATAAGGCATGTTGGGGTGAACGAGGTACAGAGGAGAGTCTGACCAGGGATAAGAAGGGAGGGAGAGAATAATGCATGTTGGGGTGAACGAGGTACAGAGGAGAGTCTGACCAGGGATAAGAAGGGAGGGAGAGAATAATGCATGTTGGGGTGAACGAGGTACAGAGGAGAGTCTGACCAGGGATAAGAAGGGAGGGAGAGAATAAGGCATGTTGGGGTGAACGAGGTACAGAGGAGAGTCTGACCAGGGATAAGAAGGGAGGGAGAGAATAAGGCATGTTGGGGTGAATGAGGTACAGAGGAGAGTCTGACCAGGGATAAGAAGGGAGGGAGAGAATAAGGCATGTTGGGGTGAACGAGGTACAGAGGAGAGTCTGACCAGGGATAAGAAGGGAGGGAGAGAATAAGGCATGTTGGGGTGAACGAGGTACAGAGGAGAGTCTGACCAGGGATAAGAAGGGAGGGAGAGAATAATGCATGTTGGGGTGAACGAGGTACAGAGGAGAGTCTGACCAGGGATAAGAAGGGAGGGAGAGAATAATGCATGTTGGGGTGAACGAGGTACAGAGGAGAGTCTGACCAGGGATAAGAAGGGAGGGAGAGAATAAGGCATGTTGGGGGGAACGAGGTACAGAGGAGAGTCTGACCAGGGATAAGAAGGGAGGGAGAGAATAAGGCATGTTGGGGTGAATGAGGTACAGAGGAGAGTCTGACCAGGGATAAGAAGGGAGGGAGAGAATAAGGCATGTTGGGGTGAACGAGGTACAGAGGAGAGTCTGACCAGGGATAAGAAGGGAGGGAGAGAATAAGGCATGTTGGGGTGAACGAGGTACAGAGGAGAGTCTGACCAGGGATAAGAAGGGAGGGAGAGAATAATGCATGTTGGGGTGAACGAGGTACAGAGGAGAGTCTGACCAGGGATAAGAAGGGAGGGAGAGAATAATGCATGTTGGGGTGAACGAGGTACAGAGGAGAGTCTGACCAGGGATAAGAAGGGAGGGAGAGAATAAGGCATGTTGGGGTGAACGAGGTACAGAGGAGAGTCTGACCAGGGATAAGAAGGGAGGGAGAGAATAAGGCATGTTGGGGTGAATGAGGTACAGAGGAGAGTCTGACCAGGGATAAGAAGGGAGGGAGAGAATAAGGCATGTTGGGGTGAACGAGGTACAGAGGAGAGTCTGACCAGGGATAAGAAGGGAGGGAGAGAATAAGGCATGTTGGGGTGAACGAGGTACAGAGGAGAGTCTGACCAGGGATAAGAAGGGAGGGAGAGAATAATGCATGTTGGGGTGAACGAGGTACAGAGGAGAGTCTGACCAGGGATAAGAAGGGAGGGAGAGAATAATGCATGTTGGGGTGAACGAGGTACAGAGGAGAGTCTGACCAGGGATAAGAAGGGAGGGAGAGAATAAGGCATGTTGGGGTGAACGAGGTACAGAGGAGAGTCTGACCAGGGATAAGAAGGGAGGGAGAGAATAAGGCATGTTGGGGTGAATGAGGTACAGAGGAGAGTCTGACCAGGGATAAGAAGGGAGGGAGAGAATAAGGCATGTTGGGGTGAACGAGGTACAGAGGAGAGTCTGACCAGGGATAAGAAGGGAGGGAGAGAATAAGGCATGTTGGGGTGAACGAGGTACAGAGGAGAGTCTGACCAGGGATAAGAAGGGAGGGAGAGAATAAGGCATGTTGGGGTGAACTGGGTATGGAGGAGAGTCTGACTGGGCATCAGGAGAGGGGGGAGAGAATAATGCATTTTGGGATGAACAGGGTACAGAGGAGCGGCTAAGGAGGCCAGGTTACATAGCTGAAATAGGCAAAAGTTTTTGCTGCACTGCTTGAAAGATGAAAGAAATAAACTAGAGGTATTTCAGCATATTAGCTATAATTTAAGTTTAACTTGTGTAGCTGCCTGGAGTGTCCATTTAAATTTCCTCTTCACGTCATCAGCCTTGAGCTTTGCCCACTCCAAGAAGTTGATTGTCCAAACAGGTGCCTGTTATTCGGGTCTATGGAGTATGAAGTACTGGGCATCTTTAACCCGCCACTGCAAGGATTTAAGTGCTATTTAACTCTTTACAGAGATTACAAATGTGACTGATTTTAGAATTGGAACAGAGGAAGAGGACATAAGGTTACAATGGAGAATGCTGCAAAACATTTTTATACAACATTTCAAATGCAAAAGTATAGCACAGTGTTTAGTCCAAAAACTATAAAATGCATAAACATTGCGGACATTGTCTTCATCATAATCAAGTAACAAATTGGAGTTGCTTTAGTAGTCACCAGCTCTGCATTATAATTCAGGATATTTTAGATATTCGTTAACCTGGAATATTACAGAATGGTACCCCAGCATTCTAATACAGATTGGCAACCATGCCTAAGAAATAAAATCCGAAAGCATTCCACTACAAAATGTATCCTGCTGTTGGGAGCAGTGGAGGAAGCCCGAAATGTAGCCATCATATATCATCATGCAGCTTAATCATTTACTGCCTGTGCCAGCTTCAGCAGACTGTGAAATCTGTATTTCAAGATGGTGTTTACTGAATGTAAAGGCACCTGTAACATGCTGCCGTTGTTAAAAAATGCACATGCCCTTCAGGCTCTTTTTAACAAGACCACTTCAGTCACTCCGTCCATTAAGTCATACAAGACATTGGTGATAATTTACTGCAATATAATATGTACATTTTCTTTTTTTAGATATATTTAGTGTGCCAGTTATATTATAGCTTTCTGACAACCAGTAGTAAACTTTCAATCATCTGTCAACATAATGTAAATCCTCAGAAAATAAATTCCATGTGTACAAAACCTCCATGTAAATTACCTATGGGGATTATTGCACGTGTGTAAACCAGAAAAAGCCAAACAGATTTTAACCCCTTAAGGACACATGACATGTATGACATGTCATGATTCCCTTTTATTCCAGAAGTTTGGTCCTTAAGGGGTTAAAAAGCTCACTGGGTACTAGTCATGTAAAAATAATATGGTGTCACACAACAGAATGCACCATTTCCTCTTAAATCAGACCTGTCAGATGTACCATACTTTGTGAAATGCTCTAAAGTGGAAAAATAATGTGTAGTCAGTTTACCTTCTGGTATTATTCTAACATGTATTTTATATCCTAAAATAAATTAGCCTAGGCAGTTTATTTTTAAATTTTCCAATACATTTAGCACTAATATATTTGCCACTGTTATATTTTGATGGACTACAGCACCAAAACTACATTCCAAAGGGGGAATCATAGAAATTTTGTGAATGATATTCTCTACCTACCTCTTTTTGCTACATTCTCTAAACTATATCACACTATATATATATTTTTTTTACATTCTTCAAGTGTTACTGACTATAGCCTGTATATATGGATCATATTGTGCTATTCTACCGTATGTCCACTTTTTTTAACCATTTCCTTTTAATGTATTATAGTCAATATTTTGCCGTGATAATTCCATCCACATATCCCAGTTCAACTTTTTATGTTTTATTTTTATTTTATATATTTTTTGAGAATTATTTTAAATTTCAGAGACTGGAAAAAAAAAATGGACGAAGAACAGCAAACCATGAAAAAAAAAAAGTATGTTTTTCTTAGCAATAAAAGCTTTAATGGTAAAGCAAACTCAGTAAAATTATTTTTCCATTATGCAAACTATACAGAACTTTAAAGTGCTCTGTGATTCTTATATCTAGTACATTCAGAATAATATTTTACCAATCATCATTTTTACTTGTAAAAGTGGTGCAGTGCGTGATTAACGCTTTCTTTAATAAGAACTAAAGTATTCTTATCAGAAAAAGAAAAAAAAGTTAAATCTGATATTTCTTCGACCCCACTCCAGATTCTATTCAAACAGCACGGGAGCATAATAATGTGTTTCAGATTAGCAATTTGAGCATTTAAAATAATATATAGAAAACAAGGTTTCTCTATGAGAGTCAGTGTTCTATTCTCATACTAATTTCTCTATTAATGCACTCACTAAATTATACTGCCCAAGAGATTTCCTGAACTGGATCAAAGCTGCCAAAGGTATAAACTACATTGTCCAAAACTGGGTATATGTTTGTTTAGGTTCTAGAGTGCGATAAGGTTAGTTGCTGATTATCCAAACATTGCAATTAGGAAGGCGGTGAGCCCTATCATCCAATTCCAAATTAGGCTATCCTTTTTAATTTAGGTAGTACAAATTCAGTATCATTTGGATTTGACAGTGCATTGCTGTCGATAATTACCTACTGTTTTTAGGAGATATTTTCAAATTTGTCTGGATTTAATGCCAGCTGATATTCAAGTAGCCGATCGATAAATAGATTGACCGACCAAAATAAAAATGTGAATTAAAAGCCTACTTATTACCATTACTAAATAACCCTGTTAAGTATTAGTTTACATTTAAAAAAAAAAAAAGCAGACTCCCATATTAGTATAACAGAAGTATAACACCAACCTCATGCCCCCACCCACATTTAACAGGCTTGGGCATGTCTAATAAACAATGAACAGCCAGAAGTTGCTCACTTTAATAAAAAAATTAGCAACAGCGCACCTATTGCACCTATTGCTGAGAAAGGCCTCATCACATGGGTACAGGTCTACAGAAGACTTGGTGGGGGGGGGGGGGGGGGGGGGCTGTGCCAATAGCATGTCCACCCCTTCTCAAAAATGGCAGACTGTTTTGGCATATTACAGATAAGGCAGAAAAAACATTCACAAATGTATTAAGGTGGAGTGGTGGAGATTTATAGAAACTGGCACATTCACACAAAGCTGGTGCAAACACGAAAGCAAGTTTTTAAAATAACCCTCATTGTACCTTTTATACCTGTTCACAATGTTTGGGGAAGAGAACTTGAAAGCTATAAGTGGGGTGATTGTGAATTGGAATTTATATAATGTGATTTATTGACTTACAGATATGGCAACCAAAATAGGCAACGTATTAAGTGACAGTTCCACTTTAAATTAAGACATTTTCAGACAATATTGAACCTGAAGACATTTTCACACTCTTATCTCTTTTATATTTAGAAGATCTACAATTCAAAACCAATTTTTCATATATAGAAAGCAAATGGTATTCATTGAGCTCAAAGATTTAACTTTGCGTTTCCATTACTCAAGGAAATGCAAGATACAACATTCTCAATGAATTCACTATTCACAACTTTTATGCACAATGGAAGAGTGTTCTAAAGGACCGTCTTGAAAAAGACAGTTTGGGTACAGCTTTTTGACAATGCTCCAAGGACTGAAAGGCAATATGCTGTTCCAAAGCCTCTATATGCCAGACTCAAAGGCGAGTCAGATTTGCTTAAAACACAATATATCCAGCCCTTTAAAATTGTATGAGCTTTTGTAAAATTTTGGAGGCTAGACTGATTAAAGATTTATAAATGAATCCACATGGAACAATGACTTTAAGCAACGTCAAAGTAACAAGTTAGCACAATTCAGGAATGTTTGGGGTATTCTATTGGTTATATCTTGAAAATGGAAGAGGATCAGGTTGTTGAGTTCCACAATCGAGGTATAGTTTCGTTGTTTCTTCAATATGTTGAATTCAGAAGATTCCTTATTAGAATATCAGCATAAATGGTATAGGCCAATATTATCAGAATAGCATACCTATATACATATTTTGGAAAGTATAAATATACAGTAATATACAGGGTTTAAAGATTTTACTCACATACCAGCCATTGTTAAGTTAAAATGTAGCCCTGCCAGGTAGAAATTCACCCCTTATAAGTGTGCCATGGACCCTCCACGCTAGCAGTAGTGAGTAAAAGTACACTAAAGGGAAAACTTTAGCACATTGAAGTTGTTATGGGGCAGAAGTGTCCAATCACTATTTTACCATCAGGCGTTAAACTGTTGTAACAATTTTACCATACATCCCAACATTTAAAATGAAGAAAGAGGGACAGTCAGGGGTACAACCAGGGATGGGCTGTTCTGAGAAATTCAAATAATGTATGCAGCTAGAATGCAATTTAGAATAAGAACAATGTTTTCTTATATACACAGACTGATTTTTAAACATATTTATTGTAGTTTGTAGACACATTACTGAGAGTATTATTGCTGTGAAATTAGATATTAGTGTAGCGGACCATGGGTAACCCGACAGGTTACCTCCACTAACTCCCTTCCTTCAGCCGGTCAGGAACCGTTTAGAGTGCAAGGAGACCCATTTCCATCCCCCTTTCTCCCCCAGTAACTGGACGACACACAGTCTTGGAGGTACAACAACGCTTTACTGGCCACATACGGCTTTTATACATAACCCCGTGCAAGGGGTTTACCACACAGACATACAAGGTCACATCCCAAGGCCCTCCCTCTCCCTGGAACCCTAGCGTGGGAAGGGACTTGGTTTCCTTTTGTTCCCAAAGCCCAGGACTGAAAACACAGGGTTTCCCACACTACCCGCCAGGGGGTCTTCTTCACAGGAGCCTCTGTGCTTGGTAGTCCAGGCACAGGAAAAAGGGGCCGTCCCTTTGTCTCCCAGGCACAGAAAAGCCTGCTCACGGGAAAAGAGATGGTCTCTTTGTCCCTGTAGGCACCGACTAGCCAGTGCCCCAGAAGTGTCCACACCAACCCCAAGGACCCTCGCAGCGCTACCTTCGTTCGCCCAGTCTCCGCTCGCGAGGTCCCTTGGTGTAACCCTGCAAGGAAAGTGTCTCCTTTCGGGATATGAATGCTCCCCCTGGAGCGGCATTTATCTACACGAAATGGCAGCTACCCAGGGGAGCACTCATTAATTACTTCTCTTGCAGTTTCACACTTATGTTGTGAGGTGTGAACGTTCTAACCTAACATTCTAAATGAGGTATCGGGGTTGTCCCTGTTCGGGAGCTGAATTAATTCCCCTCGTGGAAGACCTCTTGAACGGGGAGCTGACACAATAAACGAAAGGATGGGGAATCACACATAAAATACAGAAATGCAATTCACAAACAGGCGGTGGTTCCGCTACAATTAGGATAGAAAAGACTAAGAGTAAGCGACTGTCCCTCCTAAATAGAGAAACTTGCGAGTTATGGTTTTACTCCAAACCCGGGACCTCAGTGTCCAACACCTCCTAGCTTCCTTCCTCTCTACTTCTGTAGTACATGCTATTTCTCTCAATGGGAAGCCAGTGCATGAAAGTGTTCCCTATGTGTATGTGAGGAATTCAGAAAAAATAAAAACATAATAAAAATAACAGCAATCTTAAAGGAGAGCTACATGAATGAATATAAGTATCCTTCACATATGAGAATTCTTCAATAAGATATCCTCAGATATCCAAGCTAACAGCAACTTTTTATTCAGGTGTCCTCATAACAAAACTTATATTAAATATTCTCTATAGCTAATGTTTCATTGCATCCACTTTAATATTACAATAACAAGTAGGGCCTTAGTGAGGATGGCAAACAAAATAGCCCTCAGGAAATGTTTTAGGAACCAAAAAAAATCATTATAGTGGTGTTTCAATACCCTGTTGCCCCAAAAATCTATTTAAAAAAAAAAAAGCTTGCCAAAAAATGTACTTTCCTACTAACGCCTCAATTTAATATTTTAAATATGTTTTCCAAATGATTTAGAAGCACTGCACATTATGAAAGACTCCCTTTTTTCTTTCTAATGGGGAGGGAGACGTTCCCTTATCCATCTGTTTGGAGTTTGGATTTCGATTTTTCTATTCTCCTTATACTGCTGGTCTGCTACAGATGGTTTTTCATAGCAGGGTTAAACAGGCCGGGACATGGCACCCAGACTATTAACCAGCAATAGTGAAGAATGTATTAGATTTCAAGCCAAAATAAGTGACATGGAAACAAAGCTCGGTTGGTGAAATTGTTTTACTGGACTATTTTGGCATAAAATTTGAAATTCGCTGGTGAAGTTCCATTTTAGTGAATTACTGTAAAATTCTCCGTAAATCAATTGAGTCAATTTAAAGTGAATATAAAGTGAATTACAAATAATAAAGTAGAACCGGAAAAAATATCAAAGTCAGCAATGTTTTCCGTTTGGCTACTCTGGCCTTAAATTTGGAATTAATTTTGAATTCTTACTTTAGTAAATAACTCTGAGAAATAATGATACATTTAGGTAAAAACAGTCACCATAAAAAAATTCCCATGTCAGCTGAGCTATGTTTTCTTGAAATGTGATATTAGTAAAGGTTTCCTCCAACCACCATGACCTATGCTCCTTTTAGAAGTGGATATGGTAGAAATCTGCATGTGCAGCATTTTTAGCTTGAAAATCTGCACATCGAGAGATATTTGCACTTTTGTGGCTAGTAACATCCCTGGCACAGATGACTTAGGCCGCTCATTACTCTGAAGGGTGCCCTCAAGCGTCCAGTCACTCCCAGCCCTTTCCATCTACCTATATTTTGTGAACCCAGATTTTATTTTTTTAAGTAAAGCATCCCCTCTCCCAGAGCGCGTACATGCTCTCTGAGCCAGAAAGATTGGTTCATTCAAAAACTTGTTTAGGAGAAGTATTTAATTGGACCACTGATGACACGGCGTGTCATCAGACACAGCTTGGAAACCAGAGTGAGGAGCTTCGTTCTACGCTCAATTCAAGGTAAGTTTCGACCTATTTAATAATAAATAAAAAGATGGTGGACAATTGTTTAGTACCCAACATGGCATTATTAGTTTAAAAACACTTTGTGTGTAAAGGGTTTTATTAACCCTTTACAAGTCTGACAGTTCATTGTTAGTGAATAAACCTGAGTAAAGTTTCACAAGTTCAAACGATAACTTTGCTTTTAATAGTATATGGAACTTTGGAACAGTTTCAGCTTATACGTATTCCTATGTATGAAAATAGTATTAAATCCTGCTATAACTCCCCAGCTATTTGGCAAAGTTCCACAGACATGTTTTTTTTTCTCTCTCTCAAACACACTCTCTCCTCATTTTCTGTGTAAATATATTTTGTTGATTTGGAAAACAGACACAAATGTTCTTATTATAAGTTTAAGAGTAATCTCTAAACATGCCTATGCCTAAATTATTTAGTTGTTGAAACGTCTCCGCTGTATCTGCATTGATTTGATGTGCAGGAATTGGCGTACCCTTGACGCTTAATTACTTAACACTTACATACTGTGTTTCACAGAGAAATTCTCTGCTTCGTTAGGATAAAACAAGATGTATTTTGTTGCATTTTAATAATGGTCTTTGTGTAGCAACATTTAGCTGAGTTTTATTGTTTTTGTATAGAGTAAACTAATCTAATCATCACTTTCCTAGCCGTAAAATCCACACGTACATTAATGAGAAATACAATGATGTCAAAAATGCTGTTTTCACTTACAAAAGTACCAACTGCTAAAATATTTTCCTAAATGGTAACCATTATTTTGCTATAAATATTACAAATTTCCAGTTAGAAAAAGCTCACTACTACCACCAGCTAATAATGCCCCGCTCATTCAACCCCTGCGCTAATGAGCCTTTCTGACATTCCACACACTTGGTACTAAGGCCTTTTTAGCTATGTGTTTGTTCTACTGTAATTTAAAGCTTTTTCTTTCAGTATATGCATGTTATATATTCTTTTATATAGATATGCCTTTCCTCTGATACATTTTATGTATTCAAAGCACGGCATGGCATATGAATAAAAATATTTTTTGTAATTTTGCTCCTAATAATTTCTACATAGCTAGAGTAACTAAAAATAACTCAAACTAGATTCAATTCATTGTACAGCGCTACGGAATTTGATGGCGCTATATAAATAATAAAATAATAATAATAATAATAATTACTCCTGATTGTTAAAATGCCTCAAATGTTAAAGATTCCAAAAATTGTAGTAAGGAGTGAATTGTGGTTTTTAAAGGTAAACATTGAAAATGTGGTATGCTGACATTATATAGAATTAATAGCAGTTAATACGTTAATAGCAGTGACATAATCCACCTCACTACACTAAAGTATATATTTGTTGAAAGAAGACTCCCCATCGGGTATTTAACTAAAAGCATCTGATACTTTTCATTTAACTATTTATCACAAACCTCTGCCAAATCGGAAGCGTTATATATTTGTGGGTATTTTACATACCACGTGTATTTCATTACTGTAAATACCCCAAATTTGTGTTTCTCTTTCGCCTTTAAGTACAGCAATACTTAATCCTGCAGCATTCAGAGGTACATTTTATTAAGCTAACTGTGACAAAAGGGATTTTGATGTGTCACATGGCACAAGAGGCAGAGCCTCTCCCCTCCAGCAAGGGCCAAAAAGAGATTGTAATACAGGCTGCCATGCTGAGATATCTGCCTGGCCGGTCTAGGGAACTATAACAAATAATATACCGGTAGTTATGTATTGTGTGTTGCGTGATTAAAAACCCTGTTTTTTGAAAAATAAAGTTAGTTGCTCCTGCTTGTTTGTCTCTTTCTTGAAGTAACTGTTCCTACAGTCATCTATCGCTCACTATAGAGTACTACCAGTTCAGTGATTGCCAGTGGCCCTTAGCGATAGAATATCCTGTAATATCCGGAGTCAACTCTGCAGTATATTTTGCAGTTCCAGTGGACACCCTACCGAAGCTGAGTCCTAGCATTAAGTACAGCAGTTAGTGGTGCGGGTTAGATAAAAGAAACCCAGGGACGATAGTGTGCCTGAACTGTTGCACCTTCGGTAACAGAGACGCCAGGGCCATATTGTCGCACTAACCTTAACCCTAACTTATACTAACTCTAACTAATCCTAAATAACACTAGCAATACAAATTCAACACCACAAAGACCTGCAACCACTCTTCACCCTTGCCACATTAGGCTCAGGCATAGTTAGCCAGTTGGAAAACATTTTGCTGCCAACTAGCATTAAGCATATTCATTGGCAAACTGTGTGAGAGATATGCTGTCACTGTTGCATTAGATTTCTAGTGAATTCTAAAATCAGTCATGAATATTATTTTGCTCATACAGGTGTGCAGTTTGGCAAATGTATTACAATGCGTTAATAAAACATGCAGTACAAAGATGCGTCAGTTAATCATAACAAAATCAAGCAACTGGGAAATATAAATCTTAAGCTTTAATTTACTGTGAACAGCGGGAATTCTGTGCACAAACAATTACACGAATATCGAGAGAGAAAGAAAGAAAATGAAAAAAGGAAAGGAGGATGGATTCCATGCATTAGAAAAACCATGGTATGATGTATGATTAATGATAATACAGAATGCAACAAATAATCTATCTTTTATTTCTATGCAAGAGGAAGCAGACTTAAGTTGAGGTCCTAGGAATATGAAAGTGGTTATGGTATCGGAACCCTGCAGACTTAATTTTAACAAATATGTCAATCTGACACTGCAGGCCTTAGAATCCGAATTTGTAGCTTGACCTCCAACCCATGTCAGTGAAAGAGCTGAGATCTACACTTCTCACTGAGTTGGTATGCAACACTTGCTGCTCCATGTGAATGAGAGGGTCATGGCAGGGTTTGCAAGCAGTTTCTGTAGTTCACTCCACATCAGCTCACTATGAGTATGAATTGCTGAGAGCTGTAAATCCCAACTCTTTGACAACTATTTATGTAAGCAATGCAAGAAGAATTTTTTTTTTTAATAGGTATCTGTAAAAATCAAGCATTAGACAAAATTACTTTCTTGGGATACATTTAAGTTCCAAAATACGTTCTTTAATTCAGGTAAAAAAAATTTTCCTTAACCCCTTAAGGACCAAACTTCTGGAATAAAAGGGAATCATGACATGTCACACATGTCATGTGTCCTTAAGGGGTTAAAGGAACACTACAGCATTAGGAATACATAGCAAGCATTGCCTCCTCCAGCGATGGCCTTTCTAAAGCTCCTTGTAGAGGAGCACTGGGGACCAGATGTGCATGCGCGACAATTGCCAGACTTGCATCCAAGTTTCCCCATAGGAAAACATTGTTTTCAATGCTTTCCTATGGGCTTCCATGTCTTTGACGGAGCTTTACTTGGTCAGTGCAGCAAAAGTACTTCTAGAGGCTGTCAGGACAACAGCCACTGGAGGTGGATTTAATACGGTAATGTAAACTTTTAAGCTTCCCCCCAAAAAATGCATTTTGTTACATTGCAGGGTTAAATGGACAGAGCTACTGTACCCAAATTAGTTCAATGAGATGAAGTAGTGGTGGTGACTTTAGTTGTCCTTTAAGAAAGGAAATAATTGAATTGAAAAAAAAGCCCTACGTTTTCATTAGCTATTATGATGTAACTTTTTAAACTCACCACAATGTATTGATTTGTGAATAAACTCCTCTCTGCAAGGATATAGACCAGGTATATAACCTCAAGGTTTTCTATATTATAAATCTTTCCTGGAGTTGCTCACACTCTCTGGGGATAGTTTAGCTTCCCGTGTAATGTATTCTGATTTATTCCTTGCATAATGCCTTGAAAGGATGTCTTTAATGCGCTATTGCAAGCCTTCGGGTAGTTTGTGCTGGTATGGAAACTTGCTTATTGCTGCTTCTCATTATTGGTGGTGAATGAGTGGCATATAAAATATCAATGTGCTTTACTTGTACCTGCTGGGCGGGCTAGAGGTTTGGTTGTACACTTCTACTTAGTCTTTTTGATGTGATGTATAGTCAATTATTTTAACTTTTTTGGTATTTTTTTTTTACTTGTTTTTTAATTTTTTAAATTTTTTTAATCAGTCTACTGACCAGTGAGAATCCTTTACATAACTGTAACTTATCCATTGTATTGCATGTTTAGCGATTCTTTCTTTCTCCATAAACTAGGGTAGAACTAGTGTAGAGCTTCAACCCATTCATCACCTAAGACGTGCTAGGAATGTCATGATTTCATCAACGTTCTCTACACTTGCATGGAAGGCTTTAAGCAGAAGATTGGTTTTAATAATATTACAACTCTATTCAGCCCTCGCAAGGGAGCATTTTAATGACACAAGCATACTGATCTTGTAAAAAAAACTAAAAAAAAATATTTAAATTAGAGGCATTGCTAGGGCGGGCTGATCTGGGCTGAAGCCCCTAGTGGGGTCCTGAAAAGCTTGGGGCACCATTTTATTGTTAGTCCCGAGTACTCTGTAGCTTTGCATGAATTAATACCTCCAGTTAGATTTTTTGTGACAGTGGCACCATATTTGAAGTTTATGATACAGCACAGGCAGGATGTTGCTGTGAGTACAGTTTATGCACCTGGGCCTCTAGCCATCTAGCAAAGTTCATGAATGTATTACTTAAATTTCAGGAGACAGTGAGAAATAGATCAGATTTCCGAAACCAGTGTTATTCATTTCGAAACAATTTCAAGCTTTACATAAAGAATTGCTAGTCTCGCTGCTCACTTGTCAATCAAACATCGGTATATAGGTGTGTGCTGCTTACAACACAGCCCTCTCTGCTGAGGATTGACTACGAGGAGAAAGCAGAAGAACCTGTTTTCAGGCAGTACTCGTGGCCTTCATCACAACAACTACATTGCATGTTCTGTAGTTGCTGTGACATCCTAATGGAAAGTATCTCTCACACTTTTCCAGGAAAGTAATAAAAGTCAATAAAACATCTAATGTATCACTATCATGTGTAAGGAGCCATTATATATTAAAGTGAAACTTTGCTTTAAATACAACTGTCCAGATTATTTGGTTCTAAGTGAGATTAAGAATTTATTGTATGATTGAGTCAAATGTCCCCTCCCAGTTTTTAAAACGATAAATTAGCTGGTTCATTCGCCAATTCTTAATTTATGTGTTATATTTTATACATCTCGTCCACAACTTTAATTAAAAATTATGCAATACATTATTTTCAGCAAAAAAACTTGCAGGTGGTTTTCTGGAGAAATATAATGCTTTTCTGGAGACCCATAAAGACCCATTCATCACCCATAACTCTTCAAGCCATATTATTTTCATCACTCTGATAGAAAATGTTTTAAGGGGGAGCAACTTAATACCTGACAAAAATGACAACTTCTGGAGGACAAGTTAGATAAAAGAAATGTGTTCCCTTAAGCTATTTACAAAGAAAAACAGCAAATACGTCCATTGGATGCCGCATTCAGTTAAAAACTGTATTATTTGAAAGTTACACAAGTACCTTGTACAAATTGCCTACTGTCACGGTGCCTTGAGGCAATTCAATTTCCACAGAAATTGTGATACAGACAGTTTTCCTAATACTTTAATATCAAAACTTGCAAAAATGTAATGATCGTGTTGATCACACTTCAAGTAATTGTTACAAACAACTACTTTGCAAGTTTATAGTGGAGCAATGATTAAAGTTAAAAGCTTAGGAACATAAACAAAACTAAACATCAGTTCACAGAACTTGGAGTTTAGGCTAATTTATAAAAGTGTACAATAGTCAGAAAAGGTTTAATATTTCTGCCTATTATTATTATTATTGCTGAAACACAGCTGATCATCACCTTTGCTATTTAAAAGGAGGATACAAAGGTAATATATATATACCCCTGAAGAAGTCTACTTAGACGAAACGCGTTGGATATATTGACTGGGGACTCTGGGTTCGCTTGTTTTGGGACATTTTACTCATTTTATTTTATGCACGGCTGACTCCAAGCCTCATCTGTATCGTTCAGATCCTCTGATTGTGGATACATGCCTTTTTTTAATGTCTATCTTGTAAGTGCAATCTTAATACATCTTTTGTTTTATACCTACCATCTGCACTATTTTTGTTTTTCTGCCTTCTCTCTTAAGTCTGAGAAGATTATCCACCACCTGGAGCAGATTTTACCTCACATGCCAACATTAAGGATGATGGGCTTGAATTTATCCACAATCTTGTGAGTGCAACTTATATATTGCGGGTCGATTGGCAGCTTTCTATATTATACTATGTTAAGTTTGTTTCCCTTTTAGATATCTGGAGACATACTGTGTTCCTTTATCAAGGTGGTATCACCTCTTACATTATCTATACGTTGGAGGTGTCACTCTTTTTTATCTGAGCCCTACTTTTTTGTATGTTTGTTTTTTGTTAACTAGTGTATAGAGGGCACACTATTTATTAGGTGTTTTGTAGTTTGCATTTAGTGGTTATATATATTGTTTTTGGTTGTATATTATTATTATTATTATTGCCATTTATATAGCACCAACAGATTCTGTAGCAACTTGCAATATTATAAGAGAGTGGGAATAAATAGGACAATTACAAAAAACGTACAGGAATGATAGATTGAAGAGAATCCTGCTCAAACGAGCTTGCTGTCTATAGGAGGTGGGGTGTAAAACATCACTTTTGTCTGTCAGGTACTTGTTGTTAAATAAGCACACTGTAAAAATGTTTAAGTGCTGGAGAAAAATGTTGGCAGAATATAATTGCTTGTAATAATATTTGTTAATTGAACAATTCCTTTATAGTGCCTTACCCAGAGTACTTTATATTGATAAAAACAAAGTAATTAATCACTACGCTATAGTGAAAAAACAAAATAAACAATAATATTAGAACAACTTTTCAAAAAACAAATCTTCCCTTCAAGCTTCTATGCCATCCCAAAAATATGTATAGTGGCTTGATGTATGGCAGTGTTCCTATATTATCTGTCTTATTCCCTTGTATTGTTTTCGTGTCTTGTTTTTTTTCAATAAATTTTATTAGGAAAAAGATAAAGGTACAAGTAGAAGAAATGCGTAGAAACTGTCAAAATAAGACAATAAAAAGCCATAAAAAAATACAGAAAATACATAAAGATTGCATTGTTTTTATTTTATTTTCATATATCTCATTGTGATACATTATTGGTTTTAAACGTGATACTCTGTTGAATAAGAGTTTGTTTTCTTTAATATTGATATTGTACTTTAATTTAATATTTGATGTTGATACTTTAATTTGTATAAAACAAAGAAAATAAATAAATAGTCAACCAATCTGCTTAAATCTACTTAACCCCTTAAGGACCAAACTTCTGGAATAAAAGGGAATCATGACATGTCACACATGTCATGTGTCCTTAAAGCGGCACTGTCATGCCGAATCCCGTTTTTTTTTTAACCCCCCTCCCACCTCCACTACATCCAATCGACCCCCTAGTCACCCCCAAATGCCCCTAAGCCCCCCACATTACCTCTTTTTAATTCTTTATCTTCTGCCCCGATCTTTATTCAGGGCGCCGCCATCTTTGTGTGGGTAGGTGAAGTCCCTGTGGGACACGTCATCTACCCACACTACACAGACTGTGAGATTCCCGCACATGCCCAGTGAAACACCTGGACATGCGAACGGGAATTTCATCTATTCATTCATTCATCAGACAGACGAATGAATGAATAGAAAAAATCAGACGAACAAACTAACACTGTGTATCAGTGTTAGTTTGTTCGTTCAGTTTATTACAAGGAGGGAGCTACCGGCGTGCAGCTCCCTCCTTGTAATATGTAACTATAGAAGCGGCAGGGAGCAGTGCTCCTCGCCACTTCCTAAGCCCCCCATGTCCCCCCTCACTCTATGGGGGTCAATATGACCCCCATAATAGGACAAGGGAGATTAAAATCTCCCCAATACCCCTACTCGCTATACCGCGAGTAGGGGCATGTCCACTAAACAGTGAGCAGCCTGTGGCTGCTCACTGTAAAAAAAAAAAAAAATGGTAATAAGGGGGGGACCTACTGTCCCCCCCCCCGGCCCCCACCCCTGCGCGGTGGGTGGGGGCCCTAATAAAACAATAAGGGGGGGGGACCTTCTGTCCTCCCCCCCGGCCCCCACCCCTGAGCGGTGGGTGGGGGCCCTAATAAAAACAATAAGGGGGGGGACCTATTGTCCTCCCCCCCTGGCCCCCACCCCTGCGCGGTGGGTGGGGGCCCTAATAAAAACAATAAGGGGGGGGACCTATTGTCCTCCCCCCCTGGCCCCCACCCCTGCGCGGTGGGTGGGGGCCCTAATAAAACAATAAGGGGGGGGGACCTATTGTCCTCCCCCCCTGGCCCCCACCCCTGCGCGGTGGGTGGGGGCCCTAATAAAAACAATAAGGGGGGGGACCTATTGTCCTCCCCCCCTGGCCCCCACCCCTGCGCGGTGGGTGGGGGCCCTAATAAAACAATAAGGGGGGGGGGACCTATTGTCCTCCCCCCCTGGCCCCCACCCCTGCGCGGTGGGTGGGGGCCCTAATAAAACAATAAGGGGGGGGGACCTACTGTCCTCCCCCCCGGCCCCCACCCCTGAGCGGTGGGTGGGGGCCCTAATAAAACAATAAGGGGGGGGGACCTACTGTCCTCCCCCCCGGCCCCCACCCCTGAGCGGTGGGTGGGGGCCCTAATAAAACAATAAGGGGGGGGGGACCTACTGTCCTCCCCCCCTGGCCCCCACCCTTGCGCGGTGGGTGGGGGCCCTAAATGACCCCCCCCCATCAAGGTGACTAGGGGTCCCAAGCCCCTAGTCACCCCCCCACCCAAAACATTCTATCCCCTACCTACCCCCCTCACCCTAAAAATAGTGAGGGGGGAATAAAATAACTAACCTGTAAAAAAAAAATAATTAAACTTACCATTTGACGTCTTCTTTTTTCTAAATTCTTCTTACTTCAGCCCCCCAAAAGACCAAATAAAAATCCATAAACCCGTCGCACTTTAAAAAAAAAAAAAAAAAAAAAAAACGAGCGCAAACAAAAATTAATCCATCTTCACCCATGGAGGGCACGCCGCGTACTGAGCTCCGCAGGGCGGGTCAAGGCTTATAAAGCCTTGCCCCGCCCTGCAATTAGGCTTAGAACACAATGATTGGTTGGTTTAAGCCAATCAGAGTGCTCTGTGTCATTTTACACAGCGTGGGAAAATTCAAAAGAACTTTCCCACGCTGTGTAAAATGACAGATCACTGTGATTGGATGGTTTTCAAGCCATCCAATCACAGTGCTCTGTGTCATTTTACAAGCGTGGGAAAATTCCAAAGAACTTTCCCACGCTTGTAAAATGACACAGAGCAGTGTGATTGGATGGATTTCAAGCCATCCAATCACAGTGCTCTGTGTCATTTTACACAGCGTGGGAAAATTGAACTTTCCCACGCTGTGTAAAATGACACAGAGCACTGTGATTGGATGGTTTGAAATCCATCCAATCACAGTGCTCTGTGTCATTTTACAAGCGTGGGAAAGTTCTTTGGAATTTTCCCACGCTTGTAAAATGACACAGAGCACTGTGATTGGATGGCTTGAAAACCATCCAATCACAGTGATCTGTCATTTTACACAGCGTGGGAAAGTTCTTTTGAATTTTCCCACGCTGTGTAAAATGACACAGAGCACTCTGATTGGCTTAAACCAACCAATCATTGTGTTCTAAGCCTAATTGCAGGGCGGGGCAAGGCTTTATAAGCCTTGACCCGCCCTGCGGAGCTCAGTACGCGGCGTGCCCTCCATGGGTGAAGATGGATTAATTTTTGTTTGCGCTCGGTTTTTTCTTTTTTTTTTTTTAAAGTGCGACGGGTTTATGGATTTTTATTTGGCCTTTTGGGGGGCTGAAGTAAGAAGAATTTAGAAAAGAGAAGACGTCAAATGGCAAGTTTAATTTTTTTTTTTTTTACAGGTTAGTTATTTTATTCCCCCCTCACTATTTTTAGGGTGAGGGGGGTAGGTAGGGGATAGAATGTTTTGGGTGGGGGGTGACTAGGGGCTTGGGACCCCTAGTCACCTTGATGGGGGGGGGGGTTCATTTAGGGCCCCCACCCACCGCGCAGGGGTGGGGGCTAGGGGGGGAGGACAGTAGGTCCCCCCCCCTTATTGTTTTTATTAGGGCCCCCACCCACCGCGCAGGGGTGGGGGCCGGGGGGGAGGACAGTAGGTCCCCCCCCCCCTTATTGTTTTATTAGGGCCCCCACCCACCGCTCAGGGGTGGGGGCCGGGGGGGAGGACAGTAGGTCCCCCCCCCCTTATTGTTTTATTAGGGCCCCCACCCACCGCGCAGGGGTGGGGGCCGGGGGGGAGGACAGTAGGTCCCCCCCCCTTATTGTTTTATTAGGGCCCCCACCCACCGCGCAGGGGTGGGGGCCGGGGGGGGGGACAGTAGCCTCCCCCCCAATCTTTAACACCCGCGCAGGGGAGGGGGGGTGTTTATTGTTTTTTGTTTTTTACAGTGAGCAGCCACAGGCTGCTCACTGCTTACTAGACATGCCCCTACTCGCGGTATAGCGAGTAGGGGCATATTATTTACTAATACTAAGTAATCTTTACTTAGTATTAGTAAAGTTGGCTGAAAGACCAATTCAGGTCTTTCAGCCTTTTAGTAGATAGCTCCCTGATACCGTGGGAATTAGGGAGTTATCTACTAAGCGGCTGCAAGATGCAGCCGCGGCAATGAATAGGATCGGAGTTTCATTCATTAGAATGAAATTCCGATACAAACAAAGTACCGAATTGCATCCTAACACCAATGGAGAATTCTGTTAGGATGCAATTCGGCAGTTTTGCCTGCGTTCTGTCTAAGTGACAGGACGTTTGGCAATACTGACAGGAAGCATTGTGGGAACAGGGAGGAAAGCTAGGGATCATGGGAAAATTGCTCTGACCAGCGGAAATGAAGCACACTTTGCTCCTCCGCTGGTCAGAGCTGGTCAAGCGGAGGAATCCCATAAGACAAAGAGTCCCTACTTTGTCTTATGGTTTTAAAGAAAACTAAAGGAGACAGGAAGAAAAGAAGAACAGATCCTGAGAGAGGGGTAGAAGAGGAAGAGATTGAGGAAAGGTAAGTTCGGCATGACAGTGCCGCTTTAAGGGGTTAAACATATGCCTCCCTTTATTTTCAAGCAGATTATTTATGTACCCACGTGCTGTTTAATTACAATTTTGGTATTTGTTTTACTTCTGATATCTTTTAAATGTACTGTATTGTTCTTGCATCACAAGACATACTGAATGTAAAATTGTAAAAAAAAATAGAAAAAATTAAAAAGGAAGTTACCAAATAACGTTAACATGATCAGTACCAAAAGGTTTGCCCCTTCAGGGTGTCAGTCTTACCCAAAGGTGCCCAAAGGGTAGATTCCCAGATCTTGTAGTACTACAATTCCCATGATGCTTTGCATGCCTTCACACTGCCAAAGCTTCCTGAAAGCTGTCGTTTTACAACATCTGGGGATCTACCTTTTTGGCACCCCTGTTCTTGCCTATTGCCTGCCGCCGGTAGGACTTCTAATTGATATGCTAGACTGGTAGCTATTGCTGTTTTAGAAGGGCTCTCAGTAGACTGGTTAATTTCATGTTGTGTTCTGTTAGTCATTCACACATGTTAATTATTGCAGCATAAAAAAATATTTTGCTCACACAGTAGACTTCAAATACCGAATAGACAAGTCACACTCCAGCTACCAAACTCTGCAAAGGCATTTGTTTCTCAGTGGGTTGAACACGTTTCTTTTTATTAGGAAAGCTTATTAAAAATGCAAGAACCCACTGGGTCAATTGAAGACAGCTGACTGTCGTTTATACCATAGCAATAGTAATCCTGAAATTTGTTTTATGAGTAAAAGAGAAATCTGTCTTTTTTTTTATGGCTGTGTCATTTAAAATACAAAATATTTGGCCTCGGGTTTTTTCTGCGTTAGGGATCCCTAGGTGGTTCCTCCAATAAGTAACATCTGATTTTAGATGTTAAGCTTGTGGGCATTGCTCTGCTTTTATCTGTCAAACTATGTTTTGGTTTTATATCTTTTCTCAGTGTATCAATTATTGGGGGATTTGTTGCAGCACTGTAAATGAAGCAATACAGTTTATAATCATGAAAAGCATCATTTTGGTAAAGTGCAGTGCATTTATACCTATCTGAATAGTGACACCTAGTGGCACTAATAGAGTACTGCAATCAATGGATACAAAATTCTCATATTATTGTTTAATAACTGTTTGATGAAATTTATTTCTAGGAGAGTAGATCATATTCATTCATTGTTCACCTGTATAAGCCTCTCAGGAAAATCATCTGTTAGATCCCAAATGCATGTCAGCACAGCTTTACTGTTTACTTTATTATGACTTATGATTATGAAGAAATGACAGGAGTTCAATGTCCATTTGTTTAAGAGGAGTAGAGCAGTGATTGCAAAGTGATATAACTTAATTACTTAGAGTAGAATTACATTTCCAATGCCTGGCCTCATTTGGCTATATAACTTGGAGAATTTGACATATCCTTTCAAATCGCAGACTTAAAATTGTAAGCTTAAAATGTCATGAAAGCTAACTAAATGTCACCAGTATAATGGTGCTGTATTCACAATCCTGCAGCTTTATTATGTGATTATTTACATGATCTATAAGTGTACGATAAGAATTTTAAGACATATAGCAGTTAGGAATAAGGGGTACATAGGGTTAGGTTAAAATGAGACTCCGAGCACCAAAACAACATACCCTGCTGAAGTGCTGTTGGTGTATAAATCATGCTCTTGCAGTTTAACTGTTTAATTTTCTCTCATTTATGAGTTAAATCACTTTGTTATGCAGCCCTTGCCACACCTCGCTTAGCTGTGACCCACACAGATTCCCTACATTCAATTTAGAATTTTGTATCTCTTACTTTGTAAATTGCTTGCCATAGCCTGCAGCAGCCTCCTTTGTGTGACTAAAGTTCAATTAAAAGAGCACAAGATAAAAATGTCTAAAGCAAACCCACTGTACTGTAAGAAATACATCTTTATTCCATGGAAGCTATGTGAATCATAGCCATGGGCAATGTGTCTAGGCCTAAACAAATAAAGTGATTTATCTCTTAAATGTCAAAGAATTGTGCAATGAAACGACCAGGGGCACAATCTAGGCACCAAACCCACTTCATAAAGCTAAAAGTTGTTTTGGTACTTGGAGTGTCCCATTAAGGTGTACATTTTGTAGGGTTAGGGTTAATATGACTAAGATCAGGAACAGGATGCCACTTTCCCTTGAGTACCCACATTTAGACTACGGGGCTATACACATTTGGTGAGGGAGTATACCTGCACTCAAGATGTTGTAGATTGTAACTCCCATTTGACATGAAGCATGGCTGAGTGTGATGGGAGTTATGTAATGCTATCTCAAGTTGCAGGGTTATAACTGTGGATTCAGTACCTTGAACTTTAATGACATGTGATATTCTGTCCATTGCTTTAATGGTGTTAATCTTGCAATTAAAGCAATTCCATTATTTCACTGTAATAATCATCAATATTTTAATTGCGCTGTTTTTATGGCAATGCAATAATCATGACTCAAATTTAGGGGTAATGAAACTGAGACATGGAGAAGAAAATAATGGAATGGTTTGGTGACCTCAGATGCAAGACAGCCATCCTCAAGGGGGGAAAGAACCATAATATTGCAATTTAATTCAAAGTATAGCCTACAGGTAACGGATGAACCACTGATAATGGAATTTACAACCAAATGAACTCCCTTATAGACAGAGCCAGCAGGGTTTGTATTTATTTCAATGTCAAGGACAACCATCAGTTTGGGAGGATTTGTGTCTTGCTTAATGTGATGTGAAAATCAGAGAACTAAAATCTAGGTGATTATTAAAGCACAATATAAGCAACACAAGTGTATATATATATATCACTTCCAGATATTACAAGTTGCATCTAGATCATATTTCATCCTTGGGGATCTGGAGTGCTATATTCTCTTACGCTATATAAATCGACAAAAGAAGGAGCAAAAAGGTGTAAACCCTATGGATAGTAATATATATTAATGATATATGCAGAACAATCTAAAAAGCAGATGTTTATTTGTAGCTTGTAGAATTAGGGTAAACACAGGATACATAATTGCATTTGATGCGTGTAAAGATTAGACTTTTTTATTTTATTATTAAAAGTGGAACATTTTTAGGGCATCTATCTTCTTGCTTAGGCAGTGCAGTTGTAGTCTTCCCCGTCTAACCCAGCCTAGGCTTTCTGTGGCTGTCCAATCACAGACTTCCTAAAGCAGCTCAATGAGAAGTATTTGCAAGGTAGGTGCTCTGAACAATTACTTTCCTCTTATGTTTAGCTCCACTGAGCTAACCAAAGCAGGAAGTAACAGGACTTGTTGCCTGATTGACAGCCAAGGGGGTGTTACAATGTTAAAGGGACACTATAGGCACCCAGACCACTTCAGCTTGTTGAAGTGGTCTGAGTGCATACTACCAGGGCCATTAACCCTGCAATGGTAATTACTGCAGTTTTGAATAAACTGCAATAATTACCTTTTGAGGGTTAACTCTTCCAGACAGCCACTATAGGGACTTCTGGGTTGTTAGGCGACTTTTAGCGCTAACTAGCGCTGGCGTCCTCACACTATGCAGTAGGACATTCAGCGTCACCTAAAACCCTATAGAAAAACACTGAAGTACTAATGCGAACGCGGCCATTGCCGGCACTATAGTTTCCCTTTAATTTATTAAAGTTCCAATATCTATTGAAATCTGCAGTTTTGTAAAATGAATTAAAACAGGACAAACTCTTCACACATAAATCACTTAAGTGCTATAGGTTTCTGGAGTGTCCCTTTAAGACATGGTTTGTTATATCTTCCTGGAAATAAAAGTCTTCAATGTGTGCTGTTTAACACAGAATCGTGTTAGCAGGCGGCTTGGCTTTCATGTGGAATGCAGACAATGATCGTTTCCGGGGGACTAGCATGCTCAAAAGCTGCCAACAGATAGTGTTATTGTTGCTGAAGCAGAAAAATGTTATACACGGAAAAACCGGCCAAGAGATGGTATCAAATAATTACAGTAAACATGGGGCAAGTAAATCATTAGATTGGATTTGCTGTTTCCAAAGTTCTAGGATACTTTATGGTTATACTATTACAGAATGGACAATAAGCCTTGTTGTTAGTTAAACTTAATGCTCAACCTTAAAAAAAAAAACTTTCAAAAACTGACATATCTACACAAGTGAAAGTGTTGTGAAAATAAAATTTTAGCTTAGATGAAGTAGACGTTAAAATGTGGGAGAATACAAAACAGAATATTGCAAAATGCTTAAATTGACAGAAAGAAAAAAAATGCCATATGATTACATTGATTTGCACAAAATGCAGTACAAATCTGCAAGATTGAGGGGGTGTTTCCAAATATTATAAAATACAATTACATGCAAACGTAAGCATTTTTAAATTATTTGAAGACTAATTAAAATCACCTATCACATGTTCACAATATTAAGATTTGGTCATACTAACACGTATTTATCCAAGTTAAAATTTAAAATGTAAATTAGGATTGATCTAGAATTAAAATTAAACATATTGTGGCGATATAGTGGGGCATAATTTATACACTGTGAACGTGAGATAGGTATTTTAAAAAGTATTAAAAATAATGTTTGACATTTTGTTACCATTTCCTGTTGTGTATGCTGAGCCATATTTGTGTATAAACTTTGGTAATTCCTGGCAGCAGAATTACTATTAAACAATGCATGTCCTGAGCGTGCCCCCAGCAATGCTTTTAATGTGATGATTTGCTATGGAATGTGGGTCTCCTTGATGTAAGAGGTTAAACATACCTTTTAAAATCAGCGTCCTGTGAAGCGCTTAAAGGGGATTCGATTTGCGTCACTTGTACCACCCAAAAGTGGGCAGAGTGGCACAGACACCAGGGAACAAAGGATAGGATCCTGAAGTAAGAGACTGCCCTGCCAGGTTTGGAACACTTGGGAAGCCTGGTCCATTGTTAGGTAAGGGGCTATCACAATAACTCTAAATACTGTATTTACCTTTGGTTGGGCCTTCAGAGGTTCCCCTTTAACAACTGGGTAGCACCTAAACCAAAGCAAGGGAGCAAACAAATTGAGGGCAAATCGAAGTCAACATCCCGGTCAAATGAATACATGGAAAAAAGGCAAAAGAATGATGATATGGACCATCAGCAAATCCAGACGTAAACTGGGGTCAAATAATCTGCACTCTGTAAACTCACAAAGGATTAAGTGTAAACCAAGGAAGCCTAGGGTTAGTAAACATGGCACGTATGAAGCTTATAAAGCAAAACAATCACAGTTTGTAAAAGTGGTGGGTTGTAATACCTTAAATGGACACTATAGGCACCCAGACCACTTCAGCTCATTGAAGTGGTCTGGGTGCACTGTTCCATGTCTTAACCCTGCACATTTTTGCTTTACTTTCTTTACTCAAACCTCCCAGCAGCACAGAAATGGTTAACAAAATAAGTTTAAAAAAATCAACCAATCACAATAAAATATCAATCACAAATGGCAAAGCAGACACCATCAAAGCTCCCCCTGTGGCAGCCAGCACAGCTCCCCCTGCAGCCGCCAGCACACCCAGCTGTCTGTCCTGCACGACCCCCTGGCCAGTCGCCCACAAGTAGCTATAATGTGTGTCAGTGTGTGTGTGTGTCTGTCTGTCATGGTGTGTGTGTCTGTGTGTCTGTCTGTCATGGTGTGTGTGTGTGTGTGTGTGCGTGTGTGTCTGTCTGTCATGGTGTGTGTGTGTGTGTGTGTGTGTGTGAGTGTGTGTGTTTGTGTATCTGTGTCATGGTGTATGTGTCTGTGTGTCATGGTGTGTGTGTCTGTCTGTCAGGGTGTGTGTCTTTGTCATGGTGTGTGTGTCTGTCTGTCACAGTGTGTGTGTGTCTGTGTCATGGTGTGTGTGTGTCTGTCTGTCTGTCTGTGTCATGGTGTGTTTGTGTCTGTCAAGGTGTGTGTATGTCTGTCATGGTATGTGTGTGTCTCTCAACGTATGTGTCTGTCATGGTATGTGTGTGTGTCTGTCAAGGTGTGTGTGTGTGTGTGTGTCTGTCTGTCATGGTGTGTGTGTGTGTGTGTGTGTCTGTCATGGTATGTGTGTGTGTTATGGTGTGTGTCTGTCATGGTATATGTGTGTGTGTGTCTGTCTGTCAAGGTGTGTGTGTGTCTGTGTCTGTCATGGTGTATGTGTGTGTCTGTGTTTAAAAATAGTGTTTTTACTCACCTTATTTTTTCCCATGCTGTGTTGGTCTCCCTTCGACTCGCCCAACCTCTATGGCTGAGATCATCAAGCTTGATGATCTCACCCAATCCAATGCTACACCAATCAGCATCTCCTCATAGAGATACATTGAGTCAATGTATCTCTATAAGGGAACGTTAAGCCTCCTGTCTTGCCATAAAATTAGGTATTTTATTAAAGACACGGAGGCTCATATTATGCATAACTCTTTCTTTATTTCCTCAGCAGCAAAGATAGAGGAATATAAATATTATCAAAAACGAAAGAAAAAACTGTACAGGCACAACAGGCAGCCAATCACATAATAGAGGAAGTAGCTATATAAGCCCTGTGTCTCCCACAATCCTCCTCTTTCTTTGCTGCTTCCTCAGACAGCTAAGTATTTTACTTGAGCTCTCCTACTCATTGCATTTTGTTTTGTGATGTTTACGTGTGGTTCATGTTTCTGATTATGCTTATTACTATTATTGTTGTTTTTATTCATTGTTGATATTTTCTGGTACCCACATCGTTGGTGTATTTGGGGGTTCCCCTGGGACTTTGCCCGCCGCCGCGGGCTGTTTTTCCCCTCCCTCCCATCCCTGTTTGCCGCTTCTCAGCGCTATCTCTGCCGCGTGGGTCCTTCTCTGTGACCGCGGCTGAGTGTGCTCGTTTCCCCTCTCGCGGGCTGCCCGCGCGGGTAGGTGCACGCGCCCCTTCCCCCGCCGGGAGCCGGTCCGCGAGCGCACTCTGACACGTGCGGCGGCCATTTTGGGCGGTCACTCGCATCACCCTGTTCTGCCATGCGGTCGGTCCCTGTCCTTCTCCGGGTTCCCCGCTACACCAACGATCAGGTTTAGCTTGTTTTCTGTTCTGCTGGGTTAATCAAGTAAGGATGGGCCTACTGACCCCTCTGGGGATTTCCCAATAGATAACCCTGAGGGTGCTATGGCCTCTCAGGAACTCCAGGCCTTATTATAAGCTACTATGGCTTCCTCCCTTCAAAAGGCTATTGCCTCCGCTATGGGGGCTGTCTCATCCTCCTTTACCCAGTCACTTCACTCTGTGTATTTGCCTTCCATGGCTGCCCCTAACCCCCTGGGTGTGGGGTCCCCTTCCCCTGCCCAAACTGTGCCGGGTGCCCGTAAGGCAAAGGCAAAGTCTCGACATATCGGCTCCCACTCCTCGATGCAGGCTTTGCCTGCCATGACTGACACGCCTCTGGCGGTCGCAGATAGCGCGCATCCCACGCTCACAAGAGCCCCTGGCCGGGCTAAAAAGGCTAGATTGTGGAAACGGGCTAGAGCCCTGGATGATGGGTCGGATACCGACCGGAGTGTGGAAGATGATTCCGATATTATGGAATATGACTCCTATGTTGAGGGCGAGTCAGGCGAGGATCAACCCCCTACGGGTGTAACCCCTTCTGGGTCCTCTGCCAACCCCCGAGGAAAAGTGCCAGGCCCCGCTGGGGATGATAATAAAGGGCTTTTAGACCCACAGGGTAACGCCCTGTTTGACCCGGACGACCTACGTCACCCGCGGTCTGCTGAATGGGTCCCTCCGGACCATATCGCCCAATATGTGGCTAAGAGAATACGCACACCTCTGTCCAAGGTATAAAATAACCGCTGCAAACGAGTATAATGTAACTAAAATACGTTATTATGCAGTAATGTCAAACATCCTTGAGAGTCAGTAGGTATAATTGGATAAAATATAGTAATTATGGTTACTAGTATAAACTGAAATAAGGTCATCGAAGTCCATCAGAGATTGAGCTATGAAGATAAATTAAGCTAAGCTACATTAAGAAGGGAAGGAAAGTGGTGGGAAAAATATTTCCCTCCTGTCTTAAATAAAATTTAGATTATTCGGTCATTAACACTAGAATAATTCCCAGATTTTACTAGTAACATGACGTAAAGTCATGATTTTATTAAAGACACGGAGGCGAGTATTATGCATAACTCTTTCTTTATTTCCTCAGCAGCAAAGATAGAGGAATATAAATATTATCAAAAACGAAAGAAAAAACTGTACAGGCACAACAGGCAGCCAATCACATAATAGAGGAAGTAGCTATATAAGCCCTGTGTCTCCCACAATCCTCCTCTTTCTTTGCTGCTTCCTCAGACAGCTAAGTATTTTACTTGAGCTCTCCTACTCATTGCATTTTGTTTTGTGATGTTTACGTGTGGTTCATGTTTCTGATTATGCTTATTACTATTATTGTTGTTTTTATTCATTGTTGATATTTTCTGGTACCCACATCGTTGGTGTATTTGGGGGTTCCCCTGGGACTTTGCCCGCCGCCGCGGGCTGTTTTTCCCCTCCCTCCCATCCCTGTTTGCCGCTTCTCAGCGCTATCTCTGCCGCGTGGGTCCTTCTCTGTGACCGCGGCTGAGTGTGCTCGTTTCCCCTCTCGCGGGCTGCCCGCGCGGGTAGGTGCACGCGCCCCTTCCCCCGCCGGGAGCCGGTCCGCGAGCGCACTCTGACACGTGCGGCGGCCATTTTGGGCGGTCACTCGCATCACCCTGTTCTGCCATGCGGTCGGTCCCTGTCCTTCTCCGGGTTCCCCGCTACACCAACGATCAGGTTTAGCTTGTTTTCTGTTCTGCTGGGTTAATCAAGTAAGGATGGGCCTACTGACCCCTCTGGGGATTTCCCAATAGATAACCCTGAGGGTGCTATGGCCTCTCAGGAACTCCAGGCCTTATTATAAGCTACTATGGCTTCCTCCCTTCAAAAGGCTATTGCCTCCGCTATGGGGGCTGTCTCATCCTCCTTTACCCAGTCACTTCACTCTGTGTATTTGCCTTCCATGGCTGCCCCTAACCCCCTGGGTGTGGGGTCCCCTTCCCCTGCCCAAACTGTGCCGGGTGCCCGTAAGGCAAAGGCAAAGTCTCGACATATCGGCTCCCACTCCTCGATGCAGGCTTTGCCTGCCATGACTGACACGCCTCTGGCGGTCGCAGATAGCGCGCATCCCACGCTCACAAGAGCCCCTGGCCGGGCTAAAAAGGCTAGATTGTGGAAACGGGCTAGAGCCCTGGATGATGGGTCGGATACCGACCGGAGTGTGGAAGATGATTCCGATATTATGGAATATGACTCCTATGTTGAGGGCGAGTCAGGCGAGGATCAACCCCCTACGGGTGTAACCCCTTCTGGGTCCTCTGCCAACCCCCGAGGAAAAGTGCCAGGCCCCGCTGGGGATGATAATAAAGGGCTTTTAGACCCACAGGGTAACGCCCTGTTTGACCCGGACGACCTACGTCACCCGCGGTCTGCTGAATGGGTCCCTCCGGACCATATCGCCCAATATGTGGCTAAGAGAATACGCACACCTCTGTCCAAGGAAGGCCGCAATAAATTGCGTGCCGAATGCCCACGACCTTCCCTCCCTGGTGCTGCCTGTAAGACCCCAGACCTTGACCCTCAAATTGCCCAATTTTTAAATAAGTCTGGATGGAAACCTAAGAAGGGTCTTGATCACTCCCTGAAAGGGTGCCAAGACAAGATCCTAGACACGCTGGGCCCCCTATCAAAACTATACGAGCTTCTTGATGCCGCTCGTACTGGTGACTCTGTTTTGGATGTCGATGTGGCCATCGGGTGGGTCTAGCGGGCTATATGCCTTATAGGGAATGCTAACACGGCCATGTCTTCCGAGAGACGCAAGGCAATTCTATTAAAAATAGACCCTAAACTGGCCGCTATGACCGTAGCTGAACCTGATTCAGCAGATGAGGGGATGTTGTTCAGCACATCCTTCGTAAACGACATGGGGTCCTATGTCAAAACATTTACGGCGATCGACAAGGCGCAGGCAAATATGAAGCGCGTATTCGCGCCCAAGGTTTTCGGAGGGGCCGGGCGTAGCAGGAACCGTCCACCCGGCCGTGGTTTCCGAGGCTCGTTCCGTGCCACCAGAGGTTCCTTTTTCCCCTCCCGAGGGTTCCAAGATCCGAAAACGCCTCCCTTCTTTCCGGCAAGAGGGAGATTGTGGGGCTCCAGATACCCCCGTGGTGGGTCTTCGGGCAGACGCCCTTATGGTGAGTTCCCTTTCTTCCCCTCTCGATCAGGTTTGGGTGGCGGGGAGGCTGGCTTTATTCTACCTAAGGTGGGCAGATATAACCTCAGATGCTTGGGTTCTGCAATGCATAAAGGGTTATCAACTAGATTTCGTCTCCCTGCCTGTTCAAATGTATGCCCCCAGGGAATTATCTCTCCCACAGGAGCAGGACGCGATGATCTCCGCGGAAGTCGGGGAGATGTTCTCGAAAGGCGCCATCGAAGAATTGCCGTTCGCCACTCCAGGCTTTACGAGCAATCTCTTCCTAGTACCCAAGAAAGGGGGCGGTGTCCGCCCAGTGATAAATCTTCGCTCTCTCAACGCCTTCCTACGCTACCAACATTTTCAGATGGAAGGCATTCATTGTCTCAGAGACCTTCTGAGACAGTCGGATTGGATGGCCAAGTTGGACCTGAAGGACGCGTACTTCACGGTTCCAATAGCAGTAGAGTCCAGGGACTACTTACACTTCACCTGGCACGGACGGCGTTGGCGTTTTACATGCCTGCCGTTCGGTCTCTCCTCTGCCCCTTGGTGTTTCACCAAGGTGATGAAGCCGGTGGTGTCGTACCTCCGTACCCGAGGGGTTCGACTGATTATTTACCTGGACGACATCCTAATCATGTCCCAATCGTTGGAATGCCTGAGACTGCATTTGGACTGGACAGTCAATCTCTTACAGAACCTAGGTTTTCTGATCAACTGGGACAAGTCGGTCCTGAACCCAGACCAGTCTATGGAGTTTTTGGGGTTCCAGGTGGATTCCGTACGGCAGTTCCTGTACTTGCCGGAATCCAAGATAAAAGCCATCCAGAAGGAGCTTCGTCGAGCTCTTCGTGCTTCCGACTTATCGGTTCGACAGTTGGCAAGGATCATCGGTCTACTGGCCTCCTCCATTCAAGCGATATTCCCAGGCCCTCTGCATTACCGGGCTCTCCAACGGCTCAAGGGGTCGCACCTACGTTCGGGTCACTCCTACGAATCTCGGATATGTCTGGACGAGGAATCCAGAGACGAGCTGGTATGGTGGCTAGCACACATGGAAGCCTGGAACGGAAGGGCGATTTTCGGTTCCATTCCGGACGTGATCATAGAATCAGATGCCAGCTTGCACGGCTGGGGGGCTCGTTGTGGCAACGTTTCCACGGGAGGCAGATGGTCCGACACAGAGAAGTCGTTACACATCAACTGCCTAGAACTTCTGGCAGGAGCCTTTGCGATTCGCAGCCTTACCCCTGGAAGGGCGAACTGTTGCGTTCTCCTCAAGTAGGACAACATATCGGCGGTCCGATACATAAATCACCTGGGCGGCACCAAGTCCAGGATGTTGGCTCTCTTGGCGAAGGATTTTTGGCAGTTCTGCCTTTTCAACAACGTTTCGGTGACGGCGGAACATATTCCGGGTCTGGACAATTCAGGTGCGGATTGGAACTCCAGGCATTTAAGAGACTCGGGAGACTGGCGCTTGCACGCCTCGGTCTTCCAAAGCCTAACCAGGTTGTGGGGGCGATTCGAGATGGACCTATTCGCCTCTCGCCTGAACATTCAATTGCCGAAGTTCTACAGTTGGAGACCGGACCCGGCGGCTGTGGCGACGGATGCCTTTCTTCAGGAATGGCCACCGGGACGCCTGTATGCCTTTCCTCCATTCAACATGATTGCTCGTACGATCTCGAAGCTGGTTCATCACGACTGCTGTCTGGCTCTGATCACCCCTCTGTGGAGATCCCGTCCGTGGTTCCCTCGACTGATGGAGTTGTCCATAGACTTCCCTCGTCTATTACCGAACTTTCAGAACCTCCTTCTGGATCCGGATGGGAACTCGCACGAGTTGGTTCTACGGCACCAGTTGCCCCTGGTAGCATGGTTCCTTTCAGGGGACGCTGGGTTGTCCCTGACGTTCCACAGACAACTCTCTTGTTCCTCGATAACGCCTGGGCTCCGGGCACGCGATCAGCTTACCGAGCTGCATGGAAGTCTTGGTCTGATTGGTGCATGGAACGGGCAATGGATCCCGTATCTGCCCCTCTCCATTTGATCCTGGAGTTTCTCACAGCCCTGTTCGACTCGGGCAAGGCGTACAGAACTATCAATGTTTTTCGTTCGGCCATATCTGCCGGTCACGGAGGTTTGGAAGGTTTACCCGTCGGCAAACATCCTTTTGTATGCCGTCTTCTCAAGGGTATTCGCCTCGTCCGTCCACCTAGGTCGCGTTTTTCGGCCTTTTGGGACGTCAACATAATGTTGCGGTTCCTGTCGGCGTGGTATCCTAACCATGACTTGACCCTTAAGCAGCTATCCTCCAAGATGGTTATGCTGTTTTGCCTGATCTCTTGTAAGAGAGTCTCCGACGTCAGGGCTCTTGACTGGGGTGCCTTTGTGTTTACTCCTGAAGGCGTTACTTTCAACATATCTAGGAGGACTAAGTCGGCATCCAAATCCTTCGTATATCCTAGATTCTCGTTATGTCCAGCACTCTGTCCGGTGGATTGTTTGAAGGCCTATCTGGATGCTACGCGAGCGTTGTGTTCGTCTGACCGACATCCCCTATTCATTTCATTTAAGGCTCCTCATCGCCCAGTCTCGACACCGACGCTAGCGCGTTGGATTCGTTGGCTTTTATCCCTAGCGGGTATAGACACGTCTATCTTTACACCTCATTCTGTACGAGGTGCTATGGCCTCGAAGGCATCCACAGTTGGTTGCCGTCTGGAAGACATCATGCGCGCAGCGGACTGGTCCCGAGAATCAACCTTCAGGGACTTTTATTTCAGACCAATTGAACACATCGCATCTCAGGTGATAGCACAGCTTTGAACTTGCATAATATGAGCCTCCGTGTCTTTAATAAAATTCCCAGATTTTACTAGTAACATGACGTAAAGTCATGATTTTATTAAAGACATGGAGGCGAGTATTATTCCCTCCCACCCTCCCGGTGTGGATTTGGGATAGTAGATGCTTCGATACTATACAGGTATGTTTTCAATTAGGTCTGTATTTGGATCATGTATCTATATCATGTAATTTTATCATGTTTAGATGATTTTGACAGTTTTATATTGGTTTCTAATTTTATATATTTTCTATTCCAGAATCCAGTCTCATGTAGGACTCCTCACGGTTATGTTTGGTAAGTCTACAGTTTTGAGTTTGGAAATTACCATATTTTTCTATCTTTTTTAGCTTGAAGTTATCGCATTGTTTCCCGTTTCCTGTTTGGATCAAGTGGGACATCGTTAATCTTACCTGGTCTTCGGTTTTCGCAAGAAAGAGGGGGATTGTGGGAGACACAGGACTTATATAGCTACTTCCTCTATTATGTGATTGGCTGCCTGTTGTGCCTGTACAGTTTTTTCTTTCGTTTTTGATAATATTTATATTCCTCTATCTTTGCTGCTGAGGAAATAAAGAAAGAGTTATGCATAATACTCGCCTCCGTGTCTTTAATAAAATCATGACTTTACGTCATGTTACTAGTAAAATCTGGGAATTATTCTAGTGTTAATGACCGAATAATCTAAATTTTATTTAAGACAGGAGGGAAATATTTTTCCCACCACTTTCCTTCCCTTCTTAATGTAGCTTAGCTTAATTTATCTTCATAGCTCAATCTCTGATGGACTTCGATGACCTTATTTCAGTTTATACTAGTAACCATAATTACTATATTTTATCCAATTATACCTACTGACTCTCAAGGATGTTTGACATTACTGCATAATAACGTATTTTAGTTACATTATACTCGTTTGCAGCGGTTATTTTATACCATACTTTCACAAGTTTTTCTTTTTTTTCTAGTGTGAAACGTTGCTTGCTCCTTCAGGACATCTTTGGATTACAAAGCTACACCCCTGTTTACATGGTTGAGGACACTGTTTTTCTCTGTTGCCTGATTGTCTTGTCATTGCGTTTACATGGTTGACTTCTACTGGTGCGGCTGCATCCAAAAAGGGGAAGTGGGAGGAGCTTCTTGACCCTTTTGTGATTAATATTTGTATTGTGATTGGTTGATTCTTTACTCATTTTGTTAACCATTTCTTTGCTGCTGGGAAGTTTGAGTAAAGAAAGTAAAGCAAATATTCACCTCCTGTCTTCATTAAAATGTAGATTATTCGGTCATTAACACTAGAATAATTCCTAATTATTGCAGTTTTCAAGAAACTCCACCTCTAGTGGTGACATGGGACATCCAGTTTCACTCAAAAACCAATAGGAAAGCATGGTATGATTTTTTTTCAATGGGGACGTTCTAATGCGAGCACAGCTGGCGTCGGTGGGGAAGGAGCAAAGGCAGAGCAGAACCAGCTCTAAGGGAAATCGGCACTGGACTGAGGCAGGGCCGGACTGGGAATGAAACCCAGCACTGGAAATAATTGCATACCAGCCCAAAAGCATACCATTTAATACACTGTCCCCCTCTCCCTAATTTAATACACTGCCCTCCCCCAATTTAATACACTGCCCTCCCCCAATTCAATACACTGCCCTCCCCCAATTTAATACACTGCCCTCCCCCAATTCAATACACTGCCCACCTCCTCCCAACTTAATACACTGCCCACCTCCTCCCAATTTAATACACTTCCCTCCTCTTCACAATTTAATACACTGCCCCCTCCTCCCTATTCAATACACTGCCCCCCTTTCCAAAATGTAATACACTGCCCCCCTCCCCACAATTTAATACACTGCCCACCTCCTCCCAACTTAATACACTGCCTCCCTCCTCCCAATTTAATACACTTCCCCTCCTCCCAATTTAATACACTGCCCCTCCTCTTCACAATTTAATACACTGCCCCCTCCTCTCTATTCAATACACTGCCCCCTCCTCCCTATTCAATACACTGCCCCGCTTTCCCCAATTTAATACACTGCCCCCTCCCCACAATTTAATACACTCCCCCCTCCCCACAATTTAATACACTGCCCCCCTCCCCACAATTTAATACACTGCCCTCCCTCTTCCCTATTCAATACACTGCCCCTCCTCCCTATTCAATACACTGCCCCCTTCCTTCAATTTAATACACTGCCACCCTCCCCCCAATTTAATACACTGCCCCTCCTCTTCCCAATTTAATACACTGCATCCCTCCTCCCTATTCAATACACTGCCCCCTTTCCCCCAATTTAATACACTGTCCTCCCTATTCAGTACACGGCCCTCACTACCCACAATTTAATACACTGCCCTCCCCCCAGTTTAATACACTGCCCTCCCCCCAATTTATTACACTGCCTTACCTCCTCCCTATTCAATACACCGGCCCCCTCCAAAATCTAATACACTGCATCCCTCCTCCCTATTCAATACACTGCCCCCTTTCCCCCAATTGAATACACTGCCCTCCCCCCAGTTTAATACACTGCCCTCCCCCCAATTTATTACACTGCCTTACCTCCTCCCTATTCAATACACTGGCCCCCTCCAAAATCTAATACACTGCACCCCTCTCCACAATTTAAAAATCTGCCCCCTCCCCACAATATAATACTGACCTCGTCCCCACAATTTAATATACTGTACTACAGCTCATCTTCCCTTACCTCAAGATGAGCTGTCCACCAGTTCCAGCCCGGCCTGCAGAATCTCTTCTCTGCTCAAGCAGGTACTGAGAGCAGGAGGGAAGGAGGAGTGAGTGGCTGGCCTGGTCTGCAGACTAAAGTGCTGCCGCTGCGGCCAAAAGCAAGAGATTGCCCGTGATGTGATCAGGTTGAGCATCAAACATATGTGTTTACAGCAAGCATGTGAAACGCGCGGCCCATGGGTCGCATGCAGCCCACAATGAATATCTTTGTGGCCCAGCAAAGATATTCATTACTAATAGGGGGGCTATATGGCATTGGGTGCTGACAGCGCCATTCGGGGTATACCAGAGGCCAGACTCCAAGTCGGATGCTAGAGGTGGCATTGTGAGTGGAGGGTGCTTGTTGACTAATATTGTTTGTTTGTTTGTTTTTAAAACAGGGGCAGGTGTTTAGTATAGGGGGCTGAGGTTTTGTAGGGTGGGGGAGCTGGGGTTTTGCAGGGCAGGGGGAGCTGGGGTTTTGTAGAGGGGTGCTGGGGTTTAGCATTGTTTAGTATCGTGGGGTGCTGGAGTTTAGTAGAGGGGGCTGGAGTTTAGTAAAGGGGGTGCTGGAGTTTAGTAGAGGGTTTTCTGGGGTTTAGTAAAGCGGGATGCTGCGGTTTAGTAGAGCGGGGCATGCAATTTAGAAGTGGGGGCTGGGGTTTTGTAGAGGGGACTGCTGGGGTTTTATAGAGGGCAGCGCTGGGGTTTTGTAAAAGTGGGGTTCTGGGGTTTTGCAGACGGGAGCACTGGGGTTTTGTAGAGTAGGTGCAGGAATGTTGTAGATTTTTTGCGGCCCACATAAACTTAAATCTTGTTATTTGGCCCATTTTAGCCTTTGTATACTTGGTTTACTGGTTTACAGTGTGCCTAAAGAGCGAATCGAAAATGTTCTCCAAACCTGCTATATGTATCACAACTGTTTGGTGAAAAAGATTCCAAAAGGTCAATGCAATAAAAAGTGAGAAACAGTCTCTTTACTAATGGCTTCTAAAATGTAGACAATGTTAATGGAACACTATAGCATTAGAATTACAAACATATTTCTAAAGCTATAGTTTTCTAGAACCTGTTTAGATTTCTAGACCCCCTAAATCAAGTAAAAAATTTAATTTTACTCACTTTATATCTAGCCCTAAGACTCACTCCTCACAGCCCACTATTACATCTCCTGTGTCACATGACTTCTCTTCTCCTGTGTCACATGACTTCTCTTCTCCTGTGTCACATGACTTCTCTTCGGCTTCTCGTCCAATCTGTTGAACTCCTCCAATCCATTGCTTCTCTATGTCAATTGTCACCAAACCTAGTCTGATTCAGTTCTGGTTGTTGAAGCACACTCTATTGGCCGTCAAAAAGACAGTCACTAGAGGTGTGTTTAATCTTTCTGGGCTCTTGAACGAAGAACATGCCAGGGGCTTTTGCAGCCAGACTACTTTATTAAGATAAAGTGGTCCGGTTGCCTATAGTAGCCCTTTAAACACAATCTAAATTTAAACAAAAATAAATAAATTGGGTTTGGATGTAAGTGAATACCAGCACTACTCTATATAATATGTATGCACAAATTGTAATAATTTGTACTTTAGTACACTACAGTAATCATGTAACATGATAAAAAGAGCACAAATAATGTTATTTCTAAAATGTAAATTAAACTTGCAATTGACGCTGAAGATCTCGATGCATTCTTTGTTCAAAGTGCAATATACCTGAACTAAGTAGGATTAAATTATGTTGCTTCATATTGGACATATGTCTTAAAATTCTTCATTACTACAAGTAGACCAGATAAGCGGCAGATTATTTTTTTCTGCCTCTTTTGACACTAATGATGAAAGGATTGATGTTAAAAACCCATTTCTTCAAGATTGAAAATGTAATTAAAATAGAGAACAAGAACTGGCGTGATGTGGTTACACTTGAGTATGTGAAAGGGAGGATTAATCTTTTTTAATATAGCTTCATTTAAAGTGAATAAGGGATATGTAAATGTGTTGAATTTGATTTTTAATCCCTTAAGGAACATTGACATTCCATGCTGTGTTGACAAACACGTGCATATGAGCCCTATATCAGCATGGAACGGCCTTTAAATAGGACATGACAAAACTTGCAGTGTAAGGCCTTTAAAATGGGAATTTATAGAAAATAGACACTAAAGCTCATGCAGTTGTTATGGTACTAAGGCTATTTGCACCTTCACCGGGTTTTCTGGCTTTCCAGCCCCCAGGACTCTCAACCTATAGTCACATTTTCAATTAAACATGTAGATTCAATGATTGAAAATTCCTAAAAGCCAATCAGAATACCTATTTGACTGGCACAACATAGCAGTTTTACTAAGAACTTTATCTAAACTCTGTGTCATGATAACATAGAGAGAAACACTTTTAATGTTGACGACATGACCACAAGATAATTGTATGAAGGTTCCGTGTGACTTTTGTACATTACCCCAAAAAGCTTCCCCATTAGAAACTGGAATACAGGATAATGTCAAATAATGCAGTCATGGGGAAAAAAGTACACCCTCTTTGAATTTTATGGTTTTACATATCAGGAGATAATAACAATCATCTGTTCCACAGCAGGTGCTAAAATTGGGTAAATACAGATGAACAACAACACGACATACTACACCGTGCCATAATTTAACAAAAATAAAGCCATGATAGAGAGCTATGTGTGAAAAACTAAGTACACCCTTGCTGCTTCCATAGGAATTATAAGGCTAAGTAGCAGATATGTGCTTGATGAAATTATCATCAACAAGTGCTCCCTTTCTCCTCAAAGCTTCTGGAAAGACATGTCTTTACCCGTATGCCTCACTTCCTCAATTCCAACTCTCTCCTTGACCCCCTTCAATCTGGCTTCCGCCCTCTCCACTCTACTGAGTCTGCTCTTATCAAAGTTACTAACGACCTAATCGCAGCTAAATTCAGAGGCCACTACTCCATACTAATTCTTCTTGACCTGGCTGCTGCCTTTGACACCATTGATCATGCTCTCCTTCTTCAAACTCTTTAATCACTCGGTCTCTGTGACTCTGTCCTCTTGTGGTTTTCCTCTTATCTCTTCCAACGCTCATTCAGTGTCTCCTTTTCTAATGATTCCTCCTCCCTTCGTCCTGTCTCGGTTGGAGTCCCCCAAGGCTCTGTCCTTTGTCCCCTTCTATTTTCTCTTCATACTGCCTCTCTTGGCAAACGTATTACCTCTTTTGGATTCCACTACCACCTGAACGCTGATGACACCCAGATATATATCTCCTCCCCGGACCTCTCCCCTGCCGTCCTGCAACGTGTCACTGCTTGCCTTTCTTCCATCTCTGACTGGATATTCTCCCGCTTTCTGATTTTCACAGTGAGAAGTGCAGAAAGGCCTCTAGCGGCTGTCAATGAGACAGCCACTAGAGGCTGGATTAATCCTATTGCAAACATAGCAGTTTCTCTGAAACTGCTATCTTTACAGCTGCAGGCAGGGTTAACCCTAGATGGACCTGGCACCCAGACCACTTCATTGAGCTGAAGTGGTCTGGGTGACTATAGTGGTCCTTTAAGAGAACTCTGCATAAACAAATGCCAGCAAACCTCAATGAACTGAAGCAGCAGTTTAAAGAAGAATGGGCCAAAATTCCTCCACGACAATGCGTCATACAGAACTATTACTTCAAGTTATATCTGCTAAAGGTGACTTTAAAAGCTATTGAATCACTTACGAATCACACCACTAAAGAGAAAATACACGCAAGCTAAGACACATACTCACGCGCTAAATGAGTTAAAAAAACAATCAATTCAAAACGAATGTTTACAAAAAAAAGCTACGGAATCATAAGGTGTACTTTTTTTTTACACGTGGCTTCCCCATTTTGGCTTTATTTTTGTTAAATAAATCATGACACAGTGTAATATGTCATGTGTTGTTCATCTTCAGTTGTATTTAATTAATTTTAAGACCTGCTAAAGAACAGATGATTATCATTATGTCTTGATATGTAAAACTAAAGAATTCAAAGAGGGTGTACTTTCTTTTTCCCATGACTGTAACTGCTAAACACAGGCTAGCCTTTCAGCAGGTAATATAGTTTGTAAGTAAAAATACATTTAAAGCAAGATTATACAACAAATTCACTAAATAGTTCATTATGGTGAAAACCAAATTGCGAGATGCAGGCTAAAATATTAAAGCTATGGTTTTAGCTGAGTTTGAGAATTTTTCCAATTCAACTATATTTGGACCACTTTAGCAATTTAGTTTTTAATTCACTATAATTCACTGCTTACTGATAGGATTCTTACCTCTTGTTACTGTTCATATTTTGCATTTCAACTACTTGTCAAATAACCCCAGTCTATGGTGCTATATTTGCTAATAATTATAATACAACCATTATCTCATATTATGTGTGACAGTGGTAGTGTTACTTTAAATGTGGCATGCTGAGACATTTACACACAAGTGAAGAAAAACACAACTTTAACCCCTTAAGGACACATGACATGTGTGACATGTCATGATCCCCTTTTATTCCAGAAGTTTGGTCCTTAAGGGGTTAAAAAAGCTATTAAAAAGCAATATGTTGAAAAATAACAGTGCATACATTTTTATATTTATGTTTATACATTAGTCGCACATAATTATTAATATCCTATTATGTTATGTATTGTACAATTGGCTTTTATACCATGAAAAAATAAATACACAGAATTGAAATGGCGTTATAAGTGTGGTAGGTCTGTAGTGAAGCAAATACTGTAAGTGCTCTTTTGTGCTAAAAGATCCTTCAAGTGTCTGACAATCTCGCACAATCTTTGCTCTACATTGCAGATTACTTACAGATACTTTTTGTATCGCTTAACAGAAGCAATTTTATCTTGTGCGTCAATACCTTTTTCTTCAGCTTGTTTACCTTTGCCCTGCAAAGTTTTTAAAGGAACATTATAGTGTTAGGAATACAAATGTGTGAGGGGGGATTGCGTGATGACGTAGGGCGGAGATACGCACGCACTCTAAAGCGGGGAGGCTGAACCCGTAATGGAGGATGAGCGGCGGCTTTCTGGAGCACCCTGTAACAGAGGAAGCAAGTCGATCTCCTGAACCGGTTGAAGGGGCTGCGTGAAGTCAGGTCGGGTCTAGCGCAGGAGCAGGAGTGCTGACACAGTACAGAGAGATCTGACCGTTGAGCCGGGTGACTACAGGTGATTGTTGGGGATCGTTGGAAACGCGGGAGCATACACGGATCCAATCAGTGAGCATATACAGACGCCCAAGAAGCTCCGAGACGCCACCAGAATCAAAGGACGCCAAGGAAAAAAAAATTTAAGAGTAAACAACCGGCTTTTATGAAGATAAGCTAAGTACTTTCCTCTTACATTGTTTTTTTTTTTTTTTTGCACTGGGGTAGAGACGAGAGAAGACTAAGAAAGGAAAGATAAAGTAAAGAGAAGGTGGAGTTGACAAGAATTTTTTTTTTTTTTTTTACAATTTGAGTTCAATTTAACTTAAATACTATGAGATAATCAAGAAAAAAAAACGCAAGAAGCAGTGAGAGGACTGAACAGGGGAAAAAAAGGAGGATACAATAAAAGGAAGTAGAGAGAGAAGAGGAAAATAAAAAAAATATCAAACTATAGGAGTAATTTAACTAATCAGAATTATATGCCCAAACTAAGAGGTCTAAGACTAAGAGATTCGAGGAAAAGAACAACCTTTATTTAAAGGGAGAGTATTGGAAGTATTGGAAGAAAGAAGGAAAAAAAAAAAAAAGAGTTTTATAATCCGAAAAAGCTACTGAAAAAGCTGGAATTTTGAAGGCGGGGGGAAAGAAAGATTTTGAAAATCCCTAACCTGAAAATCTGAAAATCTAACTGAAAGCCTCCAATAAGTCCCCAATAAAACCCCCACTTGAAAAGCCTCATTGAAAGGCGAAGAAAAAAAAAAAAAAATAAAAATAAAATAAAGGGGAGGAAAAAGAAATAAGTAAAGAGAGATAATGGCAACTAAATCTTCAGGAAAAGCTGCCATAAAAAAGCAGCAAAACAAGATCTACAAATAGAAAAAAAAAAAAACCCTTCAAACTTTTTTTCACCAGGACAAAAATCAAACGAAGAAAAAAATCTAGATAACTCAATTATGTATACATCAAAAAGTGAAGAGTCAATTCAAAGTCCATCTAGTCAAACAGAAATCTACATTACAGCAGATTTTTTAAAACAGTGCTTAGAAGAGCAATTGGTAGCAATAACAGCTGAATTCAATAAAAACACAGCCGAGACAAAAAGACAATTTGGGCAAATATTGGAACAATTAAAGCAAAGTGAAGATAAAATCACATCTTTAGAATATGAAAGCAAAGTAATTAAAGAACAAAATGTCCAGCTGAATAAGCAAGTGAGACAAATAGAAGAAAAACTAGGTGACTTAGAAGACCGCTCAAGAAGAAATAATCTGAGACTAAGAAATGTCTCAGAGGCTGTTACACAAGAGAAAATACCGGAGTACCTGAATACCCTTTGGGTAACACTCAACTTAGATCTGGTGACCCTAAATACTAAAATGGAGAGATATCATCGTATAAACAAACCTAGAACAGCCCCTCAACAATCACCGAGAGACATAATAATTAACTTTCAGTCCTTCCACTTTAAGGAAGCAATAATATATGCATTTCGAAAAAAACAGATCAACACAGAACAGTTTGGTGATATAAAGATATTTCAGGATTTATCTTTTTATACTAGACAACAAAGAAAGAAATTCATGTCGGCTACAAGCTCATTAAGAAATTCAAACATCAAATACTCGTGGATCTACCCCAGCAAAATAAAAATTATCACAGAAGGAATAACTGAGATATTTGCGAATCCATCTCAGATTGAAGAATGGATAAAAAAGAAAGAGAGATGACTTTAAAAAAGAGAGAAAAAAAGAGAGAGAAAAGGAAAAAAGTAAAGAGGAAGAAGGGGGGGAGGGAGAGGGGAGGAGGTGAGAGGGAAGAAGGAAGAAGGCTACTGGAGATTAAAAGAAGTAACATTACTTGCTTTAGAGAAACCTAGAGACTTTAAAGGACGCTAAAACACTTATGATAAAAATACAAAGAACAGTTTGTACTTGAAGAAGGAGAAATCAAATCAGAGAAGAAATCTTTAAATCTAAAGTTTTTTTTTTTTTTTTTTTTTTTTTTTTTTTTTCTTCTATAAGAATTAAGATATAAGATTTAAGTTAGTAAATGCATAAGTATGTATATGTATACGACACTAAGTAAGATATATTAACTATATGAGGAAAAAATGATACACTTAGAAACAGAATCTGCACATTGAAAATTGTTGAAAAATACGAATTTAATGAGCCACTATAAAATCACAATAGATCAATACAACTTTAAAAAGTATAAAGTTAAATCACAAGGTGTAAGAAATAAATGAAGATAGTATGTATAGGAGAAGAGAGGGTGGGGGAAATAGAAAAGATAAAAAGTGATATAGAAAGGTTGATTAATGAACTCACAGTTCAAAAGGTAAATAATATATATATTTATTTTTTTTTTTATTTTATTTTTTTTTTTTTTTTCCTTCACCAAATTAAGTTTTAGATAAGAAAAGGCACACGAAATAATGTTTGAAATTTCACAGTTTATGAGGAGAAAATTATATATTCAGGAATAACAACATGCACTTAATCAATTAGATAGAAATAAAATTAAGGAGGCACTTCAAAATTCACAAGTGATTAGTATAAATTTAAAAGAAAAAGGAAAGAGAAGAAAAAGGGAAAAAGTTTTTGAAACATTACATAGGGTGGCAAAATGAAAGAAAGTAATGGGAGAAAAGGGAACTAACGTGTATATAGGGGAGGGAGGAAGAAGGGAACGAAAAGAACAATAGAAATACAAAGTGTTGATTAATGAACCCTCAATTTTTCCTCAGAGCTCCCAATAACGATCAAAGAAATAAAGAGATAAGATCATATAGATCAATAGTAAATAAAAGAATAGAAAAAAGGAAACAATCCAGAAAGATAATAGTAAGATAATCACCAGAGCCTTTTTTTTTTTTTTTCCTTTTCTTCTTCTCCTCTCTCTCTCTCTCTCTCGCTTGTCTCTTCCCCTCTCTCGGCCTCCTACCTCTATCTCTCGTTTTGAAGAGAGGGAGGAGAGCAGAGCAAAAACAAATGAGTGCGAGAAGGGAAGATAGAGGAAGGTAGAAAAAGGAAAGCTCTACAGTTCCTCCAAGCTCGGGAAACAGCCTCCCCTGCTGAAACCTGGATAAGGTTAATAGTGGATACTAAGATCCACTCAGTAAAGTGTTTTTTGACTCTTTTTAGAGTCCTTGGAATGAATGGAAATACACTCCAAGTTATGAAGATACTTGTAGGTATTTCAGTTATGTACTGTAATGTCAAATTTTTGTATTGGTTACGAGAGCTCATTAGAATAACTAAAGAAAAAACTTTTTTAGAAAATGGTTAAAATAATTACGTTAAATATTCAAGGTTTAAATATCCCCCAAAAAAGACAAGCTTTTCAAGAATACCTAAAAAAGGAACAGGTCCACATTGCTATGATACAAGAAACACACTGGCGTAAACAGGATGAAAAAAGATGGAATGGTAGATCTTTTCCCCTAAAAGTCTGTTCATCTAGAGAGGAGGGAAAAAAAGGAGGAGTAGCAATACTCTTTTCAAAAGATTTAAAAATAAACATAAAGTATGTGGAAACAGACTTAGAGGGGAGATTTATTATTTTAGTAGCGACAATAGAGGACGAACTTTTTACTTTAATTAATGTATATTTGCCCAATAAAAACCCCATAAGCTTATTGAGAAAAGTATTACACAAGGCTGAGAAAGTAGCAGTGGGACTAAAGATATACGCAGGAGACTTTAATAGTATACAAGACCCTTTATTAGACAAGTTTTCTGAAAAAAAAAATAATATTTGGGAGAAACAAGTACTGAAAAATGCAAGGAATTTTAACAACCTGATGAAAAAAGAAGGTCTATTCGACATATGGAGGCTCAATAACCCCACAGAGAAAGAGTTTACATTTTATTCCTGGCCACATGATTCATATTCTCGAATAGATTATGTTTTCGGAGATTTAAAACTGATAGAAAGAACATATAAAATAGAAAACAAAGCAGTAATATGGTCAGACCACAATAGTGTATGCCTAGAACTAAAGAGTAATAGACTTAAAGGTAGTAAGAACATAACTTGGAGGTTAGACGAATCCATACTAGATGACAAGGAATATAAAGATCATATAAACAAAATGACCATCTGCTATTTTGAAGAAAACAATAATGGACAAGTGGAGAACGACACTCTATGGTGTACATTTAAAGCAGTAATAAGGGGACATTGCATAATGCTTAATAAACTAAAGCAAAAAAAAAAAGGAGTAAGTGCACAAAATCTATATATTGATCTATATAACTTAAATAAAATAAACAACGTAAACCCAAGTAAGGAGAATCAGCTAAAAATAAATAAGATCAAAGCTGAGATTCAGGAAAAAACTTACGAAAAAATAAGATTAAATATGCATAAACTTAAAATTAAATACTATCATAAAGTCAACAGAGCCGATAAAATTATGTCGAATATGCTGAAAAAAAAAATATATCTAATAAGGTTGATAAAATAATAACAAATGACACTATCTCCCTTCTACCAGATCAGATAGGGAAAGCATTTAATCAGTACTATGCAAATTTATATAGTCAATCAACATTCACCTCTTCAGAAAAAATAAAAAAATACATTAAATCAGCAAAATTGAATAAAATAACAGAAACACAAGTAAAAAATTTAAATAAAGAAATTACGGAAGAAGAAATTAATACAACAATAGATAGATTAGAAACCTATAAAACGCCAGGCCCAGATGGATTTGGAAACAAATTCTACAAAGTAATGAAAACTCAATTAACAGGCCATTTAAAAAATACTTTCAATACTGCAGCTAAAAAGGGTAGTTTTCCAGAAGAAATGCTTAAAGCAAATATTTTACCTATACTGAAACCAGGCAAGGACCCAACAAAAGTTCAGAGTTATCGACCAATATCATTGATTAATGTAGACGTTAAGATATTCTCTTCTATTCTAGCTAAAAGATTAAAAGAAGTAATTAACCAAATAATCCATCCCGACCAAACAGGGTTTGTCCCTGACAGAATGTCAAATAACAACATTAGACGTCTGATAGATGCATTAGACATATCAAAGTGTAAAAAAAGTCCCATGCTGATCCTGTCTCTAGATGCTGAAAAAGCCTTTGACAGGGTCAGCTGGGACTTTATGAAGCTTTCTTTAGAAGAAATAGGCATTCAGGGATGGCTGCTTAATGCAATTCTCGCGCTATATAAAGACCCAATGGCTAGAACAATAGGCCCTGGCATATGTGCAGATTGGTTCAAACTAAACAACGGAACCAGACAAGGTTGCCCATTGTCTCCCTTATTGTTCATAATAACTTTAGAGGTTCTAGCCAATAGAATTAGAAATAATGAAAACATTAAGGGATTTACAGCAAGACAGAAAGAATTGAAAATTTCCCTTTACGCAGACGATACTATTCTTTTTTTAAATAAGCCTGCAACATCAATAGTAAATGTAATGACTGAAATTGAAATGTACAGTTCAGTATCAAACTATAAATTAAATAAAACAAAATCAATAGCTATATATAACAATATGTCAAGCCAAGAAATAGATTTTTATCAAAAAACTTATAATTTTACCAGAGCCAAAACGTTTCCATATTTAGGTATTAAAATATGCAAAAATCTCAAAAATATTATGCAAATTAACTTTATGGACCTTCTAAAAGAAACAAATAAAAATTTAAAAGAATGGAGGAAAATAGAGGTATCTTGGGGTGGGAGAATAAATATTCTGAAATCATATGTCTTGCCAAAATGGATTTATATCTTTAGAATGCTCCCTTTGAGCATCCCAAATGAATGGCTGACAATGATTAATACTTCCTTCTCCAATTTTGTATGGCAAGGGAAAAAACCCAGAATTAAAAATGGAGTATTATCAAAAGGACTAAAGAAGGGAGGTATGGGATATCCAAACATAAGAAAATATTATGAAGCAGGGATCATAATGCACGTCTTAACTACTCAGATAGCCCAAAATAAAGAGGAAAAATGGTGGTGGTCTGAACTAGAATCTAGCCACTTAAGTGATTCCCAAAATATAATCTGGAAAAATAAAAAATGTGATTTTTTTAGATCATATATCCTAGGCCAAATTATGCCAGTTTGGCAAAAAATAAGGAAAAAAATGGACATAACCAACAAAATATTTGATTTCCAAAGAATAGACACAATAGAAGCAAATATAGAGAATATTTCCTTAAAAACGTGGAGGGAAAAGGGAATAAATACAATAAAAGAACTGATTAAGGATGGAAAAATCAAACCCTATAAAATACTGATAGAAGAGTTTAAGTTTTCCACCAAAGAAGTATACACCTACCTTAGAGTTAAACATTTTTTGGAGAAAGTAGAGATAGTAAAAGACGGCAAGCTGTATGATATTTTAAAACCAATTATACATCAGAACAGAACAAAGCAGATGTTCTCGAGATGTGTAAGAATGTTGGATTCAATGGAGGATTTAGTCCTTCCTAATGCTATTAAAAAACTGAACAGGGAACTAAAAATAAATGTAGAAGTAAATGAATGGTTATCAACTATACAGAAAATTAATAAAAATGTACATTCCTTTATACTGACAGAAACACACTTTAAGTTAATACATCAATGGTATATGACGCCAACTAAAATAGCTAAATTTGACACACATAAGGACGTAAACTGTTGGAGGTGCAGAGAGGAAAAAGGCGACTACATTCATATGTGGTGGTCTTGTAGACTAGTGATTGTGGTATGGCAGTGGGCTCAATTTGTCATCCATACGCTTTGCGGTGTTGAAATATCTCTAAAACCAGAAACAATGCTATTACACTATCAATGGCCAAAATTAAATAAAATAAACCAATTTTTAATTATTCAATGTTTAATAGCATGTAAAATAATAATTGCAAGAAACTGGAAGGGAAACACTGTATTCAGTATCAAATTGATAGTAAGTCAGTTGATTTATCAAATCAAAATGGAGAAGGACCACTGCAGGGCCCTGGATGATAATTTGAGACTATGGGTAACTTGGGAAAAAAAATTACTACAAATGTAAAGGTAATATGATTACCATTTGAAAAAAAAAAAGTAAAAGAAATTGGAAATATGTTGAGCTCTCGAGAGGGGGGGGGGGTGAATGTTGTTGTTGTTTTGTCTACATGTCTGTATAAAATGTTTTTATATACTTTTTTTCTGTAAAAAAATAAATCAAAAATTAATAATAAAAAGAGTAAAAAAAAAAAAAAAAAGGAATACAAATGTGTAACACTATAGAACTCTGGTAGCCATTTAGGGATCCAGCTACCACCTGTAGGGAAAAATAACACAGTTGTACTTGTCTTTTCTCCCTCTCAGCATTGCGCTGCCATCCCACTTCATTGGCTGAGATCATCAAGAATGATAATCTCAGCTAATCCAATGCTTTCTGATAGGACCAAAAGAGTTTTATTCTGCTATTTCCTCAGAGGCATCTCTGGTGACAGTTACTAGAGGCATTTAAACTATGCAATGAAAGGTTTTTACTTGGAGGGTTAAACCAGGGGTGGGAGAGGTGATATGGCAACCAGAACACATTGTTGAGATAAAGTGGTCTGGGTGCCAATGGTGTCCCTTGAAGGATGTCCCTGTGAGTCATTTCAAACTATGGACATGAAATTTAGGTCTGAGCACTGAGAGGCAAATGGCTAGGTTAGGTAGCATGGATTGTAACTTACCAGAACTGTAATTGAACAATCTCTTTACGCAAACATAATTCTATATATATGTACATCCATCGTTTAATTAAAACAGTGTTTTTTTATATCTTAGTACATGAAAATAATGCTTTTTTTGTTTTTGGTTATTCATATTTGTTTGCTTTTCTTTATACAAACCAAGAAATCTGCAGGAGTTAACTCCTGTTTTTTTAACCACCCTTGGTGAAGATGCCCAGAATGGGCACACAGAGAGATCCAAGTGGCACTTGGAGAAGCTGAGAGGCCCTTTCTGTTCCACCAGTGCTCCACAACTGGGGAACCACATGTCTTCCAGAATTCAACAAACAGAGCAGCAAATGGACAGCATGAGCAGGTGTAGTGTGAAGTTTCGAGTTTACTGGGAGGTAGCAGACTTCACAAATCTGATATACAAACTTAAAGTTACATTGGTATCTGGTGCACAGCTTGCTTATACCGGTATATTTTCTTCCATGTGAACTATATTTACTGAGTGGAAACTGGTACCGTTTAAAAACCATCTCCGGTGCTCTGTGAAATATGGTGCACACTTTTGATTGCTGGCAAATAAAGCCATTGAATCCGGCTATACCGCAAGCAGATAGAAGAGGCAAGCATATTCAAACAAAAACTTCTAATCTATGATCTGCACATAACAGATGAGTGTGGATACACAGATAATGTTTTACGCATGTTGTACCCTTGCTGGTACTTCTTTAAATGCCGTGACAAGCGTGACACTGTCTAGTGCCCCCTTCTCTGCTTGCTATATCACACCTTATAATAAAGCACATTTTAACTTGTACATTTAACTAATAAATTAATACAATAATAAACTGTAAATGAAAATGACCATCTCCAGATGAAGTCCGTAATGCGTTTGGAGTGTCCCATTGACAATCTACATTATTAACAAGAACATACTGTACTCACTGTAATCTTCTAACATTATCTATTCTAAGTGATTCGTTTCAGAACACTGTGTTGCTGCCCTTTTTAAAGTTTTAGACAGCTGTTATTTTGAGGTGGATTTGTTCAGAGTACAAGGACATAACAGTAACAAAAACAGAATTTCAGCAAGATTATCAACCTCCCGCATGATTTTAAATGCATCTCACAGCAGTTTTGAGGTTTTTTTATGTGGTCTTTGCACATAAACCCACACAAAAACCAACTTAAAAGAACATTCCAAGCACATAAAGCTGAAGTAGATACAGTGTGTCCTCTTGTGTGTCGTCTTTGTTTCATCTTATAAAAGTGCTGATTTCAATAGAAATTGGCACTTTCATAAATGAAGAATGAAACACCTCTCAGCAGGGCAAAAAGGCAGAATCCCTCTTTCTTTTCTGATGTAGTTCATAGCTATAATGGTGCAGCATTAGGTTGTTGGTTTTTCAGAACTTTATTTATTGAGAATGAAGAGCATTAAAGTTACACGTTTTGTTCCATTGGGGCAGTACAATCATATGACATCTATACATTAATAATAATATGCACTTCAGTTTAACAACACTCTTATTTTACGTTTCTAATCAATATTAGGAAGAAGGGGGAGGGTAGTAACTGGGTAATGGAAAATGTGGGATGGTGACGTAATTTTGGGGCAAGAGATCTTCCTCCACTTGCAGAGAGAGGAAGATATTTTGTCCCACAAGAATAGCATTTTAATTTATTTTTGCTTCATGTCTCTCAACTCTGGAAATCCAAATCGGGAGTAGGACAACCATCAATTATGTTGAAGTTGGTATGGATGCACAACATCCTCTCAGATGAATACCAGGCTGTGTTTTCCAGCACAGTGCATACTGTATTTTGGAATAGGGCATCTATAGTTAATATATCTTTTTCAAATTTAGAGAAAAGATTTTGCCATTGTCTCTTTAATAATTAAGATGTGGAGCCAATCCACCCTGAACAAATCCTGTAGTAGAAAGGGGTAGGGTAGAGTCAGGTCAGCTCCAGACCTGCAATATGGTCTTGCAGACCACCATCAAAACTATTGTTCTAAATTTTTTATTGGGGTTGTGGTAATCGGGGACAGTACCCAGCAGTAAGAATTTCGGTCTGAGACGGAGACTCATGAATGAGAAAATAGTGCAGCGCACTCAGACTACAAAAAAATACAAAAAACAAAGAAGGCTACTAAAATGCCTAACTCAGTATAAATATGGGGATTTGGTTCCACCATATGGCCATATGTTGTTAAGCCCACCACTACTTTCAAAGTACCCCATTATCGGTGGGTCCTACACTACACTGTGGGAGACAAAATAATAGTAATCGTGTTATAAATAATATAGTATATGTTATAAATAAATAATATATGAGACGGAGACTCGGCAGATTGTATGTGGTCAAATAGTGTTGGATTTCCTCCCAGAATTTTTGAATCATATCTGCATGTTCAGCTCGGTATTTGGGACAATCTGTTTTGTTTATTGCACATAGTCTAACAGGAGTGTACTATACGTAGTGCATCATTTTAAGACTCATTTTCTGATAGGAAGACATTGCCAATAGTTTCAGTAAGAGTGCTTTCAATATGTCTTCAGTTTTGAGTGTGAGAAATACCAGTTGTGATACTTTCCCAATCAATTGTACATCACATGAGAGAGTAGAGTGTGGATGTGGTGTAAGTTGGAGTGGGCGTAGTAGTGAGGATGTGGCCAAGAGAGTTGTACCAATCAGTGTCAGTGAGATTAGTCAGAATTTAGGAAATGTAAGAGCGGAGTTGCAGATAGGCATGCCAGGGAAGTGAAAGGCCCTAAGCTCAGCTCTAAGGAGGAGTATAGATCTAATTGAATTGTTTATGAAATGGTGTGATGTGTTATATCCATTTATCACCCATTGTGAAAAGGGTTTAAGGAATTAAAGAACAGCACACACATACAAATACAGTTTTACATTTTATAAGGCTACTTTAAATCACCTACCTCAGGAAACAAATATGGGGATTCAGTTGCACCTTATGGCCATATTGTGTTAAGTTCACCACTACTTCAAAGTATACCCATTATCGTTAGGTCCTACACTAATTCCAGCGTGGGAGACAAATTAAATAGTGCTAGTGCTAAATAAGCTATAATGTATTTTAATCACCTGTTGTAACAGCATTGTGAATATATAATGCAAAATTAATGTGAAAAAGTCATAATTAAAAAAATTCATGGTCAAAAATGATGATAGTGAAAGTGCTTTGATGTATATACTCACAAACTCACAATGCACAATATATATATATATATATATATATATATATATATATATAAAGCAGTGTGATAATGGATCATCTTCCACTTCAGATTATTGGGGGGTAGTTGGTTGTGTTTGTGTCACTGGTTGATCAAAAGAGTGGTGCTTCTTTGCTGGGTGCTGAGGTTTTGTGTTGAGTTGTTTTGAAGATGGTTTGTCTATGAACTTCTCCGTGGCAACTAGAGCGATGAAGAGTGTGAAAAACAGTATTGATAGCAAGATATGTGCTTGATAGAGTGAACGATCAAGGAAGAAATGAGTTGGAACCATTTACTAGTCATTTTTGGCAGCCTATTTTTGCTATATATATTTTGGGGGAGGTGGGAGGGGTTATCAAAATGAATGGGGGGAGAAGACAAGAGTAGGTAGTTCTAAAGATTTTTTGTTTTGTTTTGTTATTTTATTTATACCACAATATGGTTTTCCAATGTGGGAATAGGAACAATTAAGTGCTACTAACAGAGTCTGCCAGTGGTCTACAGTAGAGAGGGTTTCTTAATTTTGAGAGGAGCTTGGTGAAGAAGAGAGGGAGGAGACTCTGAGTACTCCAGCGTGGAGTACTGGAAAATCCAACCTTTAAAAATGAAACCTCCCTCAAATATTTTACAATCTTAAAGAATTACATTTTGTTTGAATTCAAGATTTTGGACTTCCGGTGGACTGCTGACGGAGATGGCAGCATAACGGAGGAGCTACGTCCCACAGAGCGAGAAACAGCGCACTATTGCAGCCATATCCTACCTAATGGGTTGCACCAAGAGGTCTGGGGGGGACAAAAGGGAAAAAAAAAAAAACACACACACATGTAAGACATGGAGGGCCACACCACTGTAGCTACGGCATGAGGCAACAACACGAACCCCAGAAGCAGCAGTATAGCTTAAACGCACGGATTTCGTAGCAGGGCGGATGAGTATTTACACACACTCGGGTACTGGGGGTTATCTCTATGGACATGGAATGGTAGAACTGTTGTAAATAACTGCCTGTACTACGGAAAAGTATTATGTCTCGAATTGTGTGACCTGCCTCCCCTCCTCCCCCTCCCCCCCCCCCTCCGCCCCCTCTGCCTGACATTGCCATGGGCAGTGGTCAGGACGGGGGGGGTCCCCGTCACACTGGACACCAGCACCAAACAAATGGGCCCAATACTAGGACCCCACTTGAGGCCATGATGGCCCACCCGTAAATCCACCACCAGAAATACACAGGAACCCTTAAGAGAGACAGATAGCGATGCAACCCAGGGGTAACCCACCTGAAGGACATGTGACTCCCCACGCTGCTCCCATGGCGGCAACAACCACACCATGCACCCCCGAATATCAGCGTAGGAGCTTGGAAAGTGGTGTACACACGCAGACCACAACTCACAAAGGTTATGCACCTCAAGCCCAATGTACCGCCCGACCACGACGACTGTTTTCCCTCCGAGGGGCCAACTGCTAGACGGGGGAACCGCTGGGAGTACTGGGTGCTCCAACTCACGAACCCGTTACCATGGATTCACGCTAGCACGACACATACCGGAACACAGTGCCCTACAGTTAAGACCATAATAGTGGGACTGACGACACTCCTGACATGTTTGGTTGACCCACGTATCACTTGTCCAAACACTGCAGTAGCAGAACACACCGTTGGGCCCTAGACCTCCACCGGAACCGACACCCGTGTAGACAAACCTACTGGAGGTGCCACTGCCGACGCCCAGCCGGTTCTGTAGAACGGTGGTACGGCACTGGTTGACCGCCCAGTTACACGGGGTTTCCCCATATCGGGGTAACACACACTATCACCTACACCCCTAGAGGAGACTACACCACACTAGCGTTCCTTCTGAGGAACTACCTCATCGAGAACTACCGCACCACAACATCGCTACCCCCATCCCCCCCCTGACCCAACCCACCCACGCACTAACTTCCACCTCACCCAACTAAGAGGAGCCCCGCCGAGACGCGCCCAGGCCCACCCGGTTAAGGCTCAATACGACAGAACCAGCAGATTAGGGTCGGATTGAAAACACCAACACCCCTGACGGACGAAGACAGACCACACATGGCGTACACACCGGCTCCCCTGGTGATTAGATCTCAAAACTGCAGGGGCCTAAACACCCCAGAAAAAAGAACACACCTATTACAGAGCCTTAAGAGACAGCAGGTCTCCATTGCCCTCCTACAAGAGACGCATCTCAGAGCGGCTTCAAACACCCTACTTAAGGACAAGAATTACCCAGTCAACTACTTTAGCAATCATCCGACGTCACGCAAGGGGGGAACCGCGATACTCCTAGCCGCCCACCTACAATTCGCTCCTACGGACACAATGATTGACGAAGGAGGGCGATATCTCTTCATCAAAGGTGAAATAGCGCGGAAAACTTACACAATAGCCACGGTCTATACGCCCAACTCCGGGCAAGCTAGCTTTCTCAGACGAACACTGTCGAAGTTATCAAGGTTCACAGAAGGCATACTCATATTTGGCGGAGACCTCAACATCCCACTGGACCCACTCATCGACACCACCACGGGACGCAGCAGCATACCTCACTCGGCTGTCAGAACTGTACACAAAGCCCTCAGAGACCTGAGACTGGTGGACACGTGGAGAGCACTACACCCCGATGATCGGGATTACACATACTACTCCACGATTCACGACAGGTACTCCCATATAGACTACCTCTTTATCCAACAAGAGGGTCTCTCATACTTGCAAAGAGCGGACATCTTCACCACACCATGGTCAGACCATGGGGCAGCACAGATAACGATGCTGTCGCCCCTGTACCGACCCACCAGAATCTCATGGAGGCTCAATGACGCGCTCCTGACGGACACGCTTCTCAAGACCCAAATCACGGAACACCTCAACCACTACTTCGCCGACAACGCAATAGAGAGGATCTCGGATATGACGATATGGGAGGTGCACAAAAGTGTCATCAGGGGGCACCTGATCCAAATGGCCACCAGAAGGAAACAGGACGTCGGGCACCAGGTTGCCGACCTAGCGCGGAAGATCTCTGAACTAGAAATGGCCCACAAACGAGACCAGCAGGACCAGACCTACCGGGACCTGATAGCACATAGACGACAACTTTCCGATCTACTTGAGCGCAAACACGCCAGTAACACCCGACGGTCACGTGCATTTTTCTACATGCATGGCACGGATGCTACGAGGGGAACAGGGACGAGCGCAAGTCCACACCATACGCACAACTCGGGGCACAACCACCCAATTCCCTGAAGACATCGCGAATGAATTTCACAAGTTTTATACCCAGCTATACAACATACGTGGAGACGAGGACGACTCGGACCGGAATGTGAGGAAGACGGATACAACACGATACCTAGAGGGCTTTCAACCGGACGCCCTTACTCAGGAAGAAGCCGAAGCACTGGAGGCGCCCATCACCGAGGAAGAAATTAAAATGGCACTGAAAGTAGCAAAAACCGGAAAGGCCCCAGGACCAGATGGCTTCCTGATGGAATACCTCAAGAAATTCGGATCCATCCTCATACCCCACCTAACTAAGGCCCTCAACAGCTTGCGGGACGGAACAAAATTCGGCAGGGAATCTCTGGCCGCCATCATTACGGTCATCCCTAAACCAGGCAAATGCCCGAAACAAGTAGGTAACTACCGCCCAATATCACTCCTCAATACCGACATAAAACTCTTCTCCAAGGTGCTTGCGACGAGACTTCAAACGCACCTGAAGAGACTCATACACCCTGACCAGACAGGCTTCATACCGGGTAGAGAGGCTAGGGACTGCACCCTCCGTCTCTTCGCAGTACAACACTTGGCCAGACTAACGAAGACGAAACTACTCCTACTCTCCACAGACGCCGAGAAGGCATTCGATAGAGTAGACTGGCACTTTATAACGGAGGCACTACGCAAGATGGGCATAGGATTGGGTATGCTCACATGGATTGCCGCATTGTACAGTGGACCGAACGCTAGAGTCAGAGTGAATGGGGCCCTCACGAACAGCTTCGACATTCAAAACGGCACAAGGCAGGGGTGCCCGCTCTCCCCACTCATATTTGCCCTCACCCTGGAGCCGCTTCTGGATCGCGTTCGGAAAAACCAAGGGATCACGGGCCTCAACTTCAGATCGCACGAGCATAAAGTCGCCGCATACGCGGATGACATGCTGTTCTTCCTCCGGGACCCGACAAACTCCATCCCGCGACTACTTGACGAATTTGATGAGTACGGACGCATCTCGAGACTAAAACTCAACCTCCCAAAGTGCGATATCCTAAACATCACGGTACCCGAAACTGAATGCACACAACTGAGACGACGATTCCCTTTTCACTGGTGCCGGGACCGAATAAGGGAACCTGGGACTGTGGATCACACATGAATTCAAGATTTCATGGTTTCCGTTACTTCTACATGATATACATATCTAGCTCCTGGTTCAAAAGTTTAATTACATAACTTCCAACCTTTATATACGACTTATATTTGACTTGATCTTACTTGAGAAACATCTTAACTTTTCCTACCCATTCTGATCTCACTAAGAGATTGGACAGTTTTACCTTACAATAGCCTCTCATTCTACCACTACTGCATGCAACATTTTTCAGAACGTTATTGATTGGACCTCTCAGCAAAATGGCCTGATGGCATGGACTCTGGACCTTACTTTAACAGACCTTATATTTGGCACACAGCTCATATGTGTCTTTTTGCTGTAACGCTACCTGTGTTTAACAAAGATATTGGGAAAAAATACATAGAAAGTGACTTTAGCAGTCACTAATCAAACAAGAGGTAAGCACAACAGCACCAGGGGAAATTTAGTGTGGCTGTCTATGGGTAACTGTGTGTATGTGTGTGGGTAGCTGTATATGATTTGTGTGGGGAGCAGTGTGTATATGTGTATGGCTGTGTGATGTGTATGGCTGTGTGTGATGTGTAGGTAGCTGTGTGTGGGGAGGCTATGTATGTTGTGTCCAGTTTTCTCACACATTGTAAAGTTTATTTTAAAAAAAATGTACTCATTTTCTCTCCTCTCCCTCATTTTGGGCACGGATAGGGATTTATGATCCTTATTCCCTAGTGGTCTGGTGCAGGCTGTGATGATGCACCCTGGTGGTCCAGTGACACTGTGATGTCACTTTCTGTTGATCCAGTGGGCAGAGCTTTTGGTCTGCACCATCAGCAGAAGATCACAAAATATTTTTTTCTGGTTCAGGACTGAAATAGAGCTTGGATAGTGAACTAATGTCACACACTAGAAATGATTTAAATACTGCACTAATTATTATTATTTTATTATTATTTATAAAGCTCCGGCAAATTCTGTAGCACTGTACAATGGCAAAACCCCATTCCACACAACCATGGCCCTTACCAGACACAATAATTATATAGGCTCCAGTCCTTCACAGTGAAAGTGCTTAGTTCTATTTTCGTAAAAACATATCAGATGTCTATATTTATATATCATTCAACATTTAATTAAATAACAGAAACATTGCATATGTAGGGGCAAAATGGAATCGAATAAAAGTAATTCTCATCAACAAAACAGTAATTTGGTTATACGAAGTACATTTTATTATACAAGTGCAAAAATTAGACTCTTCCATCCCTACTGTCTGTTCTTCCTAAATGTATTTCTCCAATATTAGTAATTAATCATTTAGTATCCCATTACATTTTCGGAGCATCCTTAGTTAAGGCTATTTATTATTCATAACTGTGATTAGAAGTGGCGTCACCACTACTTCCCACGCTATTTCCTGCACTGCCATGGTACACTGTCCAAACAGCAAAAAAAAAAAAGACCTATACAAGTGAACATAAAGCCATGAAATTGGTTGAAGTTCCTAACAAAATATATTACTGACATCACTGCGTGATTCAGAGACTGAATATATCTCAATATTTGGTAAATGCACATTTTCTGATCAGTTAATTAAGACTTGGCAGTTTCTTTGGAATACTGACAAAGTACAATGTTGCTTAAACATTGCTGAAAATATGAAATTGTGAGTTAAAGCACAGCCTTTGCCTCAGATGCTGAGACACTGTTGTTGGCAAGCATTATTATGTTATCACATTGCAACGTACATATGAGCTCTTTGAAAATAGTCAGTGAGTTCTTTATAATGACAGCAGAACAGAATTCATGTCATAACACTATCAATATCTGGAAAATAATGTAGAACACTATGATCATGGTACATATGTGCAGATTCTTTATTCCTATTCAAATGGAATACACATTTGTATATAATGACCAGTGCTTAAAGGGACACTATAGCCACCAGAACAACTACAACTTAATGTAGTTGCCCTGGTGTCTACTACCTGTCCCTGCCGGACAGAGAAAAGGCAGTGTTTACATTACTGCCTAGGACAGGGATAGGCAACCTTCGGCACCCGAGATGTTGTGGACTACATCTCCCTTGATGCTTTGCCAGCATTGTGGCTGTAAGAGTATTTTGGGAGATTTAGTCCAAAACATCTGGAGCGCCAAAGGTTGCCTATCCCTGGCCTAGGAACAGCTCTAGTGACAGTCACTCAGACAGCCACTAGAGGTGCTTCCTGGGTCGCAGCACTCATGTTTAATGTCTACATGCAGAACGTTCCCCATAGTGATGCATTGATTCAAAGCATCTCTATGAGGAAATGCTGATTGGCGCAGAGCAGCGTTTGACCGCTCATACGCGATAGCCTCCCAGTGCTTTAAAGTTTGATTATCTCAGCCACAGGAACAGAGCCAGCCATGAGGAGACCCACGCGGCACTGGAAAAAAGTGAGTAAAATCACATTTTTAACAGGGGACGAGGAAAAAAACATTGCACATGGAAAAAGGGGGGAAACTTTAATTTTAGGGGTGTGAGTGGGAGTGTAGCCACTTGCTGGTGTTCCTCTGAAATTTTAGAACAACAATTTATGCAACTAAATGTAAGTTAAAACTATGTACATAGACTAATTTCTAAACACATTTATTGCAGTTTAAAGGGAAACTATGGTGCTAGGAAAACAAAGTTAAAATCCCCTTCAGTCACTTACCTGGGTCCAGCGCCGACATCAACAAGTGGGAGAGACATAATGCGCATGTGCGGCACTTGCAGTAGGATTTTTCCATAGGAAAGCATTATACAATGCTCTCCTATAGGATATCTGGTAACGCTGGATATCCTCATGAATAACGAAAAGTTGCCTAACTGACCAGAAGTCCCTCTAGTGGCTGTCTGGTAGATATAATATATATATAAAAAAAATTTTTTAAAACCTGCAATAATTAGCTTTGCAGGGTTACGGGTGCTGGGACAGTGCACCCAGACCACTTCAATAAGCTGAATTAGTCTAGGTGCCTGTGACGAAACCAACCTCGCCACTGGGCATTGGAGAAGCCTGTTTGCCCGCCTCCTACCTGCTGACTATGGCCCCTGGAAAATTGGTACGTTTAGAGAACTATATTTGGACATATTGCACTGTAAAAACTATATTTGGGCATGTAATAGTTTATATTACTGCTACTGGGCCTTTAAGGGCCATCCGTGGACCTATTCGGACTTTTGGGATACTGTACCTTTAAGACTGTGGAGCATATTACAGTAATACTGCCTTTAGTCCTTTAATATCATGTATGCATTTATGTGTTCAGTTAACCTGGGTTATATGTATGCAGCATTCATCTGATTGTTCGGTAGAATCACTCCATTCATTATATTGAGTGAAACTACCGAACAACCAGACCACCCAGGAATAAGTGTGCCTCCAATTACAGTTTGCAACAATGTTGCAAACGGGTAATTGGCAATCAGTGTAATGTATTCTTTGTCCTCTGGGTGGCAGCCATTCGGGAAACAAACACGTGGCGGCGGCCATCTTAAACTACCGAACAGCTGTGTTTTGCCGTCGAGTGTCTGGAACTAAAATCGGACACTTGACTAGGCAAACACCGCTGAGACCTCCATACTTCCAGAAATTCGTATAGAAACTACCGAATGACCCGCCGTTCGGTAGAAAGAACCCCACAAACAAGGGAATTCATTCAAACCCTCTCCAGGCTCTATAACACAGGCAATTCGTCTGTTTTCATTCCCTTGTTTGTGACCGACCGCAGGGCCAAAATGCATGGAACTGTTTTCGGATACTTTACCCATGCGGTCGGTCAAATCTTTGGAACCCTATATCTCCCGAACCGTTTATCCGAATGAACTGATTTTTTGATATGTTGTCCCCCTGAATAAGGGATATCCAGCGATGCTGGATTTAAAGGTGTACCCCCTGGTTTTGGGGTACATCCAGAACTTGGTTAAAAATGTGTACTGTATAATTGGGTTTACTGTTATCTGAGGGGAGGGGATGTGTGGGCTGAACCATGTATGTGATTGGTTGTTTTATGCCTCCCCCTGGGTGTGGCCTGTAAGTGTACAACTGTAATAAAAGCCAGACTGGGTGTGCTAGCACCTCAGATCATCTTGTACCTTCATGAAGTTTCGGCTCATGTTTGGGGGATTGGAGAACTACACTCTGGGGATTGCTATAATCACTATACTCCCCAGGGTATTATGGCTGAGCTCTGCTAAGAGCTTGTTCCTGTTCCTGCTCTCTGGAATTCGGAGAGGTCCATCTACTGGAAGCTAGACCCTGGTCTTGGGTCCAGAGTGGGTAGCGTGGCGAGACCCCAACCAAGCTGCGGCGGTTCGTGGGAGTCTACAGTGGTTATGGTGTCTGGTGGAGTGCTTGGAGACCTCGGAAAGCACTAGGAGCATCCGTCAGCGGAGGGTACCCGGTCGGGGTGCCAGCGGTTCCGTTACAGTGCCTACAGTGTGCATTTAAAGACACATTACTGTGAGTATTTTATTATTATTATTATTAGTAGTAGTAGTAGGATTATTATTAGTAGTAGTAATAGTATGATTATTATTATTAGCATTAGTAGTAGTAGTATTATTATTAGTAGTAGTATTATTAGGAGTATTATTATTAGTAGCAGTATTATTAGGAGTATTATTATTAGTAGCAGTATTATTATTATTATTATTATTAGTAGTGATGTAGAATTATTAAAAAATCTTATTGTATTTACATTGAATTGCTGCTCTAACTCTGTATTAACCTGATACTGTGACAAATCCTCCATTTTGTCCTCATAACCTGACTTCTTCATATGAAAACTACATTACATGACAGTATTTCTCAGCACATCTAATACAATAGACAAGGACAGTATTCTCCATAAGGATATGACTAACCCAGGAACTGTTGAATTTCCCCTAACTCGCAACAAAGTATAATTTAAAGGCCACGAGAACACAGTAGTAATGAAATGTTCTATTCATAAGAGACCTTGCACCTAACCACGAGATTTGACATCACCGACCGAGTAAAATGACGCTCAAGACCCCTTGTCCCCCACCCGTGTCCGAAAAAGTACCACCTCTTGGTGGGTGGACACGGAACTAACCACTTAGCTTTTGATCCAATTAATCATATTGATAGGTGGACACTAACCCAGACACTTAACAATTAATCCAATTAATGATGTTTATTCACTGATATCTTGATAATCAATGATGACGAAAATGTCTCTTAAAAGGGCCTGCGGGGGCGGGGCCGGACCGCCAAGCTGGATGGTCGCAAGACAGACCAGCTCCTGCAAAATCTTAACCATTAAGCCATTAAAAACACGACTTTTGCTCCTTATACCAACCGGCAACAGTGGCCCTCGACGGGCACTACATCCAGGGTGAGGCTGGCTCAAAGAGCTTTAGTCCCCTGGATGAGAAATCTCCATAACCAAGCTGAGGCCTACTCCGGCGGTGAGTGGAGCGGACGGCCGCCGCTCCGCTATCCTGCCTACCAGTACCCAGCCAGGAGCTCAGACCCTCGAGGAACCGGCCCCGTTCCCCCCCCTCTGGACCGGCGGGGGTGATCCCGGTCCTCACCCTGGTGCCCCGACCGCTACGACAGCGATTAAGACAGAGGACTAGCAGCACTGCCAAACTGATCTGCAGCCCAGGTGCCGACCCTAAGATGGCGGCGGCTGCGCGACACGGCACATAGAACTGAGAGCATGAACGCCAACCCGCCACATCCACCGCAACCTCCGCGGACCAGAAGAACCAACCGAGCTGAATCCCACAAGAATAGCGGCAAACACACACCCTAGCACCATAACGAAATACCTACCTCTGGAAGCTCAACACAAGCTCTCGGCTCCGTGAAGAAGAAGGGCCAGGAACCGGCGGCAGAGAAAGGGGCACAGCAAGCCAGCGTTCACCTAACAGCAGGATCCAACAGCCCGCACTCCGAGATACGCCTCTCTCCGAACACACCGGGGTCCAGGTCAAGCAAGCCAGTTGCCGCAAATCACTCCCGGACTGCCGTGCAGCACCTATCAATCAACCCCGCGGGAGTCGCAACACGAGCAGACCGTCTGACAACAGTGGGAAAACGCGGAGCCCGAGGAGGGCATGGGCTGCACGGTCACGAAGACACTCTCTGAAAAAGAACTTTCTGATCTTGGCTTGTCTGAGTCGTGGTAATCTTGTTTAAATCGTGGTGATCTTGAAATCTCACCTACCATACAGCATCAACCTAAATTCAGTCATATGTAGCTGGAGGGGCATAGTGGGTGATGTTTTTTTTTTTTTCTTTTACATCTAAAGCCTGTACACAGCAAATAGTACATAATAATACCTGCATGTAACACTAGCCTGTACCTAATATACCTTAAAAAAAAAAAATGTGCACTGCCTAGCAAACCCTACTTGTTATCTATGCCAAGCAGCTCCAGGAATGCCGTTGGGGTACCTAGAGCCAGTTTGTAATCATTATCTGCACTGCAAAAATAAAGAATAAAAAAAAAAAAAAAAAAAAAGATATTGCCATATAAAAGGGCCTGCGCGCCCGCTGATTCTGCACTTGCCAATAAATTTCCTCGAAGTTATTTTAACCTGAACTCCGTGTGTCAGACTGAATTACTTCAGCGTATATACGCAATTCAATTCTCTTTAATTTGGACAGGAACAGATAGACACTTAAACATTTTGGTTTACTGAAAAAGTACCATAACAACTTTGGCGCCCGAACAGGGACTCCGGGCTATGTCTGGCCGGTGAGCCGTCCTAAGGAAGACAAGGGTGGACGGAGGAATCCAGGGGGAAGGAAAGGGAGACTGATCACCTCCAGTTACACGGTAGAGACTTCTGCAGAGCCACCGGTACGTTCCGGCCCCTTTGATTGACCCGTCCACGTGTCTGTGACTGCTTCCCGGGAGGACATCAAAGACAGGTAATATCTTGCCCGGAGTCTTATTACCCATTTGTTACCTGCATTTAGTCTATCTGTTGCCTGGGTGTGTCTAGTTTGGTTGCCCGGGCTGAATGTTTATTTGTTTCCCCTTTTTGGGATAAAGGGGGGTGGACCAGTGGTAGTTTGCTTGAGGGTCCTGTGTTTGTCTGTTTTCCCCTTTTTGGGATAAAGGGGGGGGTGGACCCGAGGGATTTGCCTGGAGTCCTGTTGCCTGTTTTACTCCTTTTAGGAGCCACGTGTTTGTGGCTGTAGGGAAAAAGGGGGGTTGACCTGTGGATGTGTTCCTGGGGGTCTTCTTTGCCTGTTTACTTCTTTTAGGAGCCTCGTGGCTGTGGCTGTAAGGAAAAAGAAGTTTGTGGAATTGTGGGATCTGTGTAGAATCATAGTTTCCTGTGATCCAATTTTGTGTCACTTTGATAGCCTAGCTAGCTTCACTGTGCGCTTTCGGACCATCCAGCTCTAGTTGAGTTGGGGACGTCCTGACCCGGACCATCCAGCTCTAGTTGAGTTGGGGACGTCCTGACCCGGACCCTTCGGCTCTAGTTGAGTTGAAGGTCCACTGATTATTTTAACTGTGATAGGAGACTTAGCCTTGTGGCAGGGGACTCAGTTTCCTGGGGGGATTCAGGCAGGCATTGCTTGTTTTCCGCATCACGTGGTAGTGAGACTTATAGAGTGGGTTTTATAAGGGCACTACGGGAGTGAGGGTGGCGTGGCCACTTTAAGTGGACTGCTGTAACGAGGGAGGCTAGAAAGGATTTCGGACCGGTGTTAGCTGTTATCCTTGGCCGCTGGTAGTGAGACTTGAGGAAGTCATTCTCCGAGCGGGGACACTACGAGGTTGAGAAAGGTGACTTTGGAGTAAGCACATGTAGAAGGAAAGGGATTACTGTTGATTTCATTTGAACTGTGATGCATGCACTGTATTTCAACTGTACTGTTGTCTTGTTTGTTTAATGTGGAGTCATTTAAACTCCTGTATCTGTCTCTAAGGATTTTTCTTCCCTTACTCTTTACCTTTTCTACACTTCCTGTACTATTGTACTATCCACTCCCATTCCTCTTAATAGAGAAGTGATTGGTCACACACTTCTGACCTCGCTCCAATCCGTGTCTACCACCCCGGGTAGGCGGATTCAGTGACTAGTCTACGTTTTGGGAAGACGCACTTGAGAAAGACCCACGATTCTCAGGTGGCAGTCGAGCATTGTAGACGTTCCGGTTCAATTTTCCTTATCTTTCCCTATATCTGGGACGCTGGTGTAGGGGAGAAGGGATCATGGGGCAGGATTTAGGTAAGCCCAGTAAGGGCTGGTTAGCATGTGATTTAGTTGATGACAGAGAGGGTGAGGAGATGGTTAAAGGTGTTGAAAAGATTGCAAAAGTTTGTAAAATAGCTGTGCCGACATGTGGTAGATTACAACCAGAAAGTTGGCGTAGATTGTTGATGGAAAAGAAAGGCAAGCTTGCAAATTATGATTTATTAAAAACAGCTGAAGCATGGTACAGAGTAGCAAAGGCTATTCAGCAAGAAGGTTGGGTTGAAGAAGAAATAATTCACAAGGGTGTGAAATTGTTTGTGTACCATAATAATTATGTTGCTGGGGTTCTTCCTCAGCCAGCGCCCCAAAATGGCGCCCGGGGGATGTCTATCCCAAAGGTCCAGTCAGCAATGGGAGATTGCCAGCTGACTATGTATCCCACTCCCAATCCTCCCAATCCCCATCCCGTCACCTCTCCCGTTTGCCCGGTCCTAAATTCTGATGGATCCTACTTTTCCCCTTCTCCCTCCCTAGCATTCCCATCATCCTCATCCATCCCCAAGCCACCTTCTGTGTCTAATGCTAACATCTCATCTGCCATTCCTTCCTCACACTTTGTCTCCGTAGATAATCCTACCCTCCCATCTGCATCTGCCCAGTTCACTAACCCCTCCTCTCCTGCCACTGTCAATCTTGCTGATCCCACTCCGGCTCCTCCTCCTTCAGGCACCTTTACTGACTCTTCCCCACCCTCTCCCTCGCCCGCCCCGACCACAGCCCAGTTTCCCACCCCCTCTGCTAATCCCTCCCCAACCTCACTGCCCACTCCAGGTTCCGCCCCAACTCCCACCCAAATGGCCTGGCCATACCCCTTCCCATACCCCTATCCTCACTGGCCATACCCCTTTCCCCAAGCCACTCCCCAGGTTCCGGTCATGCCCAGTCCGGTTCAGTCTGCCCCGGATGTGCCCACATCCAACATGGCCGCCACATCTTCCCTTAACCCCAATGCAACTTCCTTCCCCCCCTCCAATATGGCGGCCCCCAGCCATTCAGCACCCCTGATGCCGGTGCTTCCCGGTGATTACCGGTCCCAAGATTATGACCCAATGGCAACTCCCGCCTCCGGAGCTCCCTCCTATCCCCCGGCCCTGTCTCCTCAGGTGATCCCCTCACGCAGAAGGTCCCAGATAATAGAGCTAGATGAGGGAGAGGATGACAGGCTGTCCCAGGTTTCAATGGAGGCTGCGAGAGCCCACCGTTCTATTGAAGATCCCTTCGGCCATCAGGGTCGGGGAGAACAGGCCCCTCCTAAATATGTCGCTTTTAACCCCACACAAGCTAGTGCTTTAATGAAATCTCTCCCTGACCCAGAGAAACAGCCTATGCCTTTTTACCGAGGGATAGTTCAGATACAAAAGACTTACTCCGCCGCCTGGCGTGATCTACTGAGCATTTGTGCTATTAAAGCAGGGGATGCATATTGGCCCAGCATGGCCCGCCACCTCAGTACAGATCTGCTTACAAGTGATGTTGATTATCCCTCCGGAGTAACCTTTTGCAATCAATTGAGAGATTGGGCTAAGGATAAACTTGCAGATCAAGCTGCTGGCCTTACTGATGTTGTGCAAGACAAAGGAGAATCAGTGGAAAGGTTTCATGCAAGATTATATCAAATGTTTACAGATTTGGGATTTGATCTCACTGACAAAATTCATTCACAAATGCTATCAGGTGCATTTGTCCAAGGTGTTAAAGATTCCATACGCTAGGGAATCATTGCTGCACGCCCTGAATACAAGGTTGTTCCCCTAGATACGTTACTCCTAGTTGCTAGAGGTTTGGAATCTGCCCAAACCCCCAGAAGACCCAATTCAGCTCCTCTCATGGTGGCCCGTGCCACCCCCATCACCCCTGGCACCAAGGGTGTCAAGTTAGAGGACGTATCATGTTTTAATTGTGGGGCTAAGGGACACTACAGAAGTGACTGTCCAGAACCCAAAAGGGAACCGGGGGAGCCCAAAAAGTTTCCTACAGGGGAGCCCAAAAAGTTTCCCAAGCCTGCCCCGGCCCCTAAGACCATGAAAACGGTTCCAATTGTTGAGGAACCAGATGATGATTAGGAAATTGGCAAACCTGTGTCATTAACCCCTGTCATGGCAGTGTTTACAGGGGATAAGGGGGGGGGGCCACTTGCCACAGTAACTTTACCCATTGAAGGCCAACCTACCACATTTCTTATTGACACAGGCGCAGCCCGAAGTGTTCTCAGAGAACAAGACCTGCCAGACCCATCTTTCTTGTCAAGTATTGATGTCTCCTGTGTTGGAGTGGATGGCCAACCGAGACACAGTCCTCTAACAACCCCTCTGCGGGTTGGCACAAGCTTACTTGCTCGTTTTGTAGTTTCCTCCACATGCCCAATTAACCTGTTAGGCGCTGATGTCCTTTCACGCCTGCAGGCGTCTATAACCTTCACTCCAGATGGACAGGTAGAAATGTCTACACCTCTATCTGTTTCTGACACTTCAGCCCTGTGCTCCATACCTTTGATGCTGCAATTAGATATATCCAATGAGCAAGCAGCAGAACCTAGGTCCAATTTCCCAGATGAGTTAAAAACTCAGGTACCTGCTAAGTTATGGTCCTCAGGCCCAGAGGATATAGGTCATCTAAATGTCCCACCTGTGGTGGTTAAGCTTATCCCAGGAGCTAAGTTACCAAGGAAACCACAATATCCTCTAAAACCAGCACAGGCTGCAGCCATTTCTATTCACATCAAAGCGCTCCTGGAAAAGGGTGCTTTAGTGGAGTGTAAATCAGAATGTAATACTCCATTATTTCCTGTGAAGAAGAAGACTCTAAAAGGTGAGCCAGTAAAGTACAGGATGGTTCAGGATCTCCGTGCAGTCAATGAAGCCACTGTCCTGGACACCCCTCTTGTACCAAACCCCCATACCCTGCTCTCTGGCGTCCCACCTTCTGCAAAGTATTTCACAGTCATTGATCTAGCTAATGCCTTTTTCAGTGTTCCACTGGATCCATCCTGTCAATACCTGTTCGCTTTCACCCATGAAATGCAACAATATACATGGACTGTCATGCCCCAAGGGGCACAAAATTCTCCAAGTCAATTTGCCAAAGCCATGTGTACTATTCTTGACCCATGGCAAGCTGAACACCCAGAAGTTGTTTTACTCCAGTATGTGGATGATTTGTTGCTCTGTGGAGATGATATACCCACTACTGAAGAATGTTCAATTAGTCTGCTTTGCTATTTGGCAGAACAAGGATGTAAAGCTTCGCTTCTCAAGCTGCAATTCTGTCAACCTTCTGTGATTTTCCTTGGACATTGCCTATCTCAAGGTACCAGACATCTCACTCGGGACCGAGTCAGAACAATTCTGGACATTCAACCCCCAAGGACTTCAAAATCTCTTCATGCCTTCTTAGGCCTCATTTCCTACTGCAGAGCATGGATCCCAGAGGCCTCTCTGCTTATGCAACCTCTCTACGATGCACTCAAGTCAGATCCATTCGGCCTGACCAACGAAGCTCTGGACAATTTCAAATCTCTTAAGCGTGCCATTGCTTCTGCTCCTGCCTTGGGCCTACCTGATTACTCCAAACCTTTCAAATTATTTGTCTCTGAAAGACAAGGCCACGCAACAGGAGTTCTCACCCAAACTAATGACTTAAGAGGCCGCCAGAGGCCTATTGGATATTTCTCATGTCAACTGGACATTGTGGCCAGAGGGACCCCTTCCTGTCTCAGGGCTGTTTTTGCTGCAAGAGAGCTCATAGAAAGAACCTCAGACCTGGTCCTTGGCCACCCCCTGGTTGTTTTGGCCCCTCATGACATTTCTGCCATCATCAACCAAGTCCAGCTCAAGCACGTGTCTCCAGCCAGACACCTACGCCTCCAGTGCCATCTTCTTCTGCCAGACAACATTTCCATCCAAAGATGTCAAGTTCTTAACCCATCCACTCTTCTTCCACTCCCTGAGGGGGGTATCTATTATGGATTTATCACAGATGAAACCTACATTTACCTGCTTTGTGGATGTATCAAGAAAGTCATGCATCCACATTTGACATTTTATGAAGATGAAAAGCCTCTCTGTGAAGGCCCAGATTACGCCTTCTGTACCATGTGGTACAAACCAGACATTACTCCCGAGCCTTGCTATGAAGATGAGCTCTACCATTGGACTGATGTTAAGCTCACTGCTCAAGATTTCTATTGTGACTCTGAAGGCAATAGCATGGTCTTGGTCCAACTACCTCAACAACTTAATTACCTATACCGCCATTGGGATACTGCTATCCCACATATTCCTGTTACCAAATTGAAGACAAAGTCATGGAATGATCTTGGGCCCATGGCAAAGTTATGGGCCACCATGGATGAAGAACAGCTACAGGAAAATGGTATTGTCAAATACCCAACAACTGACCTTCTGGAAGCATGGCCACGCCACTTCCTAGAAAAAGAATTTAAAGACCTAGTTATAACAAATGACTATGACCCAGAAACTCCTCATGACTGTTTCGAACAGATGAAAATGGAAACAGTACACTTACCAACTGTGCATGAGAATCCATTACCGGATCCGGATTTTACTCTGTTTGTGGACGGTTCAAGGTATGCTGATGAAGAAGGAAAATACCATACAGGATATGCCGTAACCACAACAGGGGAAGTTCTCAAGTCATCACCTTTACCGCCAGCAATGTCTGCGCAAGAAGCTGAATTGCAAGCCCTGACTTCAGCATGCAAGATTTCCAAGGGAAAGCGTGCCAACATCTATACAGATTCAAGATATGCCCTGGGTGTGGCACATGACTTCGGCCTCATTTGGAAGACAAGAGGATTTCTTACCACTGCCGGTACACCAGTCAAACACAGCTCTGCAATCAAGGAACTAATGGATGCCCTCCTACTCCCTGAAGAAGTGGCCGTTTTGAAAGTAAAGGCACATGGGAAATTGGATTCAGATGAAGCAAAGGGCAACCATTTGGCTGATCAGGCTGCTAAGCAAGCAGCCAGAGATTTGCAGGAAGTGGATGAAGAAGTGTCCGGTCAAGAAGAAGAAGTTCCTATCTTTACCTTACAAACTCTTCCTACTGACCTAAGAATTCTACGAGAACAACAAGCTAAAATTACCCCTGAAGAAATCCAGAAATGGAAGAAGAAAGGAGCTGTCCTAAAGGACGGAATTTACTACAACAATTCTAAATTTTGCCTTCCAAGAAGCTTATACCCAGCAGTTGTCCAATGGGCCCATGGGCCTGCACATCTGTCAAAAGACCTAATGGCCGCCCTCATTCAAAAATATTATGAAGCACCTGGAATCACAACCCTGATCAACAGCTTCTGCAGGGCCTGTGTCATTTGTGCAAAATGTAATCCAGGAAGACCAATCAAGGTGCCTGCAAAACACCTGGCAAAGCCCATGTACCCCTTCCAGCGAATCCAAATTGACCACATCCAAATGCCCAAGAGTGGGCCCCATGAATATGCACTAGTCATAGTGGACATGTTCTCAGGCTGGCCAGAAGCCTACCCTGTAGCCAATATCACTGCAAAAACAACCGCAAGACGCCTACTTACAGACATTGTATGTAGATTTGGACTTCCAGAAGTCATTGAAAGTGATCAAGGCCCAGCCTTTACAGCAACAGTGACTAAAGAAATTTGGACTGCTCTGGGAGTGACCCTAGCCTTCCACACCCCTTACCACCCACAAAGTAGTGGTAAAGTAGAGCGCATGAATGGCACTCTAAAAGCCAGAATGTTAAAAATGTCACAAGAAACAAAAATGCCCTGGCCAGAAAGTCTGTCAATAGCTTTGTTCAGCGTTAGGCACACACCTAGAGGGAAATACTCGTTATCCCCATATGAAATTCTATTTGGGACAGCACCCAGGCTAGGTTGTTATTATCCACAGCAGTTACAGCTTCAATCAGATGTTTTAGTAGACTATGTAACTGAACTTGCAAGTGCCTTGAACAAAATACATGCCCAAGTTTTCTCTTCAATTCCAGATCCTGATCTGAACACAGGTACCCATAACCTGCTTCCCGGAGATTGGGTTCTGGTTAAGAAGTTCGTGCGGAAAAGCTCCCTGGAACCAAGATTTGACGGGCCATTCCAAGTTCTCCTGATCACCGCAACTTCCGTCAAATTGGCCGGCAGGCCACATTGGATCCACGCTTCCCACTGCAAGAAGTCTCCTGCCCCAGAGGAAGCAGATACCGCACAACCATGTACCTCTGGTACATTGTCTCCTTAATTAGTTTAATTAAGGCCCAGCAAGTAGCCATCACTAAAGATGCTAGTGGGTACACCTTCTGGTATAATTCATCATGTACCCGTGTGGCTACCTATACCTTTGATTATTGTGACATCGTAGAATGCCCATTCACTACAACACAAATCCAGAATATCTATAGAGATATCCCTCATGTAAAAGATCCATATGTTTGTGTAGTTGACAAACAATGGGGGCATGATTGTGGCCATTGGGGGGCGGCGGGATGGAATGCCGGGCCTTCCTGGGGCTACAAGCCAAAAAGTGCCTTATCTAAAGTAGATGATCATGGTAGGTCCCTCCTTCAAAGAATGACTCTGAGAAAGCCTGGAGGAGGCACACCAATGAAATTAATTCTTAATGTTGAGCATCCAAGCCCAACAGATGCAGACCAATATGTATTGGGAATGTACTGGAAAAAGGGTTCCTATACTAAATTAGGGCATTTCTACCTTAAAGATATGTGTAATTCCCCAGAGTGGCAAGGAGCTACTCATATGGTCACAAACCCATTAAAACCACACATCCAGTCCTTTAAGGACATGATGGCCATTGCTAACCCCACCTTTGAAGATACTATGGCCGCTGAAACAGGTTTTAATGATGTAAACCTATGGTTAGAATGGATGAAATATAATGCCAACAAACATAACCGAACCGCATGCTATGTGTGTGGTGGTGCCCGGCCTCATCTGGGCACTGTACCTTTAACTCTGCCAGTAAATGAAGAAAACTGCATTTTAAGTCTTTTTGCCTACCAATATAATTTCAACAGGTCTCAATGTCAAGCATGGACAGCGGAGTATCCTCTTATAGCCAAAAATGTAAGACCTCCTCATGGTGTTACCGTATATAAAGGTAATTACACTTGCTATGTCAAACATGATGGGATTGGTAAATTTGTGGGTAACTTTCCCGCAGGTTATTGTACTACGTATAGAACTGTTCCTGTACGTTTGCTGCAGCAGCACACTAGGTCACTAGGAGATATTTACTGGTTGTGTGGGGATTTACAGTTAAGATCCAGAATGGACACAGAGTGGTGGGGGGAGTGTACATTGGCCAAGGCCATTATGCCTATACACATTATTTCTGACACACACACCAACACCCATGAGTCCAGCCACACTAAGGCCAAGCGTGAAGCCCCAGTAAAAGGAAGTTTTGACCCTCACATTTACATTGATGCCATTGGGGTGCCTAGGGGGGTACCCAATGAATTTAAAGCAAGAGATGAAGTTGCTGCAGGATTTGAATCAATTTTTACCATAGTTACTGCAAACAAGAACTTAAATTGGATAAACTACATTTATTACAATCAACAGCGTTTCGTTAATTACACCAGAGATGCCCTCCAGGGATTAGCCGAACAGTTGCAGGCAACATCCCAAATGGCCTTCCAAAATAGAATAGCCCTGGATATGATCCTAGCCGAAAAAGGAGGGGTATGTAAAATTTTGCCCGACACCATGACATGTTGTACCTACATCCCAGAAAACACAGGTCCTAATGGTAAAGTTACATTAGCCATAGCAAAATTAAATGACCTCTCAGAAGAATTAAAAAAGAATTCTGGGATAAAAGATCCCTGGGACAGATGGTTTGGTTGGATGACGGGTTGGAAAAAGGCTTTAATGCATATTGGTATGGCAATACTAATTTCTCTTTTTATCTTTGCTCTTCTCTTTTGTTGTGTCTTCCCCTGCCTGAGGAAAGCTCTCACGAAGACTATTGACCAAGCGGCACCCACTTTCACACTACTTGATGTTGATGACCAAGATTTCCAGGATCTCAACTCACCCTGTTTGCCGCTGCAATCCATCCCTTTTGATGATAAAGTGCGAGAGTTCTAG